>NC_143438.1:36264166-37602500 GCF_987193195.1 Phasianus colchicus
TCCCCTGCAGTGAACAGGGACACCTCCAGCTACATCAAGTTTCTCAGTGCCTGATCCAGCCTGACCTTGGATACCTAGAGACAGGGATCCACCTTTCTGGGAAACCTGTGCCACCACTCTTCTCGTAAAAAACTTATTCCTTATGTCCAATCTAAATCTCCCCTCTTTTAGTTTGAAACCATTTCCCCTTGTCCTGTCACAGCAGACCCTGCTTAAGAGTCTGTCCTCTTCTTTCCTATGGCCCCTCTTTAGATACTGAAAGTCTGCTCTCAGGTCTCCCCAGAACTTTCTCTTCTCCAGGCTGAAGAGCCCCAGCTCTCTCAGTCTCCCCTTGCAGGGCAGGTGTTCCAACCCTTTTCATGGGCAGAAAAGCACGAGAGAAAACACACTTGAAACACAGTAGTAAAGAACTACTGATATTCTTAAGCTCAAAGAAAGGGCTGCAAAAGAAACATGAATTACAAGGACCACATCCAGACTGTTGGTAGCTTTGTTGAAGGACAGCTTCTATCCATGAGAAATTCAGGAGTGCATCTCCATGCTATGTGCTGCAACTTTGGCATTCAAAAGCCTTGTGAAAATGCAAAAAAAAAACCCACTGCTTTATATATCCAGTTACCTGATGTACTGAAGCTTGAATTTGGGTAGACTTCTTATCAATTCTTCCAGCTAGCCTTTGTGGCTAAACTCAGACCCTAACACTAGCTACTCAGGCTACAGTGAGCCACACACTGCATGACCCTAGTTTAATCACCGGACTGCTACAGCAATTTAAACCCACTGCCTTATCTTTCCCCAGTGTGGCTTGTGGGTTTTGTGGCCAATTAAAATCCTTATTGAGAGTCTCTGAGCAACTGGAAGTCACTGCTCGTTCCTGCAGGTCACTGTCTATGGCTTTGTGCCTCACCTTGTGGTAGTTTACAGGTTTGGGATTCATCAGGTTAACAAAATAATGGTAAGGCTACCAGCAGTTCCACAGACCAACATTAACAAAATTATTTTCATCTTAAGTTTTAACTGTGGGATATCAAACACACTAACAGGCACTTCTTTTTCTGTTCTCTGTGCTAAACAAGAAGTTTCAAGGCCATGCCCGGCCAGTTCCGTCTCAAAATTACTAATATCATTTTAAAGTTCCCAGTTCACTGCCATCTCACTTCTTTTCTAAGAAATTTCTGGGAGTTGAAAAAACAGACCCACAGGTTATGTGATCGGATAGTCTGAGGTTCAAGTTTATAGCAGAAGGGTACCAATTCAGGACTAGCAAGTTCTGGCATAGGTTGAAGATACTGGCCCTTAGAAGTATTTTGCATGCTTAGTTCAACAGTCTGAGCCTCTGGTTGAGAGCCCAGTTCTACAAATGTAACATTGGAAGAGGTTCTGTTCAAGTCAAGTGAGGCCTGCTGAATTAAGTCAAACAAGGGATCGCTCTATATCAACTATTAGTTTTTTGTATACCCTTACAGTAATCAACAATCTTGTGGATGTTATCATCTGACAATATGGGCACTACATCTAAAGCACCTACTGAGGAAAGCAAACAGGAAATAAAGTCTCAACTTCTGCTTTGGAGATAAGGGAGCCAAGAAGAAACATTTGAAGGATCACTAACAAAAAACCTGCCTGTCTGCCCTGGCTTCAGAATAAACCTTTTAAATTTCTCCTGCAATCCCAGAGGAACACAGGATCAAAAGGACAGTGAAGAATCTCTGCTCTCATCAAGCTCCTTCTAGGGAAAGAAACATACATGTACGTACACATACACATATATTATGGCACAGACAATGAAAGGCTCTGCAGAGACTTGAAGCCAGGCCATATGGCTAACATCAGAGGGATGGTAAGCCACATGAGCACATCTGCACAGAAAAATGCTTTAACAGTAAAACCGTTGACTGCATGATGTTCAACGCTTCACTCCTGCTGAACAGCAACTTGCTTCAGAAGGATGCCTGCTGTCTGTACAACTGCTCATAGCCTTCTAGTTTAGGGTGAAAGAGAAGCAGACCTATGGATTTAGCACTCACAGATGTAGTCTCAAGTACCCACACAGACACTTACAACACAGGCTCTGCTCTAACTGTGGTAGACCCTCCCAGCCCCATCTGCAGAGATCTGAAAGCCAGTTATCTCAATATGAGCAGAGGGTCCTAGAGAGGGGACAGTACCACAGCTTGCTTGGACAACCTAGTCACGTTTCCTCCAAAAGAAAGGAAAGGTTCACATCTGCCATCGTGATATTTGGAATGAGAACAGATAAAGAACAGTGTTGTTTGTCCTAGGAGGTTCTGACAGGAGCTTCCTGGTCAGCATCACTGACAGAGGCCAGCAGAGCCATGGTGACGTGCCAGCAGATGAAAGAAATGTTAAGTGCTCCTGTGGAGGGAGTAAAAAGCATCTGTTGATCCCACTAAACCTGTGGCTACTTAAATAAAAGTCTTCCAGAAAACCAGATGCAAGAACAGCAGTCTCCTTAGTCTGTCAAACACATAGATCTCCACTCAAATATGGACTTCACAACAGATATGGAGAAGGCTGCCCAATGTATACACACAAAACCAAAGACCATCATGGGCACTGAGTCAGAGTAGTACAAAGGGGAAAAAGAATCAAAATGCACAGGAAAAAGAGGGAAATCGTTAGAGCTAGGCTAATGGCTACATTTACTAAAAAGAAGCACTAGAAGTATTTAACAGTTGAAGTCTGCATAGTCCTAGAAAGTTGGCCTGGGAAAGAAAAAAAGAATGGCAGATCACGATGTAGTAGAGGTGCACTGTGACCTGCACTGAAGGAAGCTGAAATTCACTTTTTCAGGAAGTAAGGAGTTGATACCATTGCTAAGAACTGAGAGAACTTCTCTAAACAGGCTTGGGTAAGATCTCTCAGTCATCCTGTGCCAATTTGAGAAGTGCTTTTCTTGGTGCAGATTCCTTGAAGCAGATGAAGTTTGCAATTCCCAGCACCTAGACACAAACTGCTACTTGATTTGTATCTTCTTTATTTCCACCAAGGATTAGGAATAGGATCTTCTGGAATAGTTGGAATAGGATTTTCTGACCATTATCTGTCACCAAAACTTATTTTTCTCCTCTAGGAAAAAAAAAGTCAGCTTCAGTTTTCACCTTCAAGTACAAAACAAGAACTAGTTTGAAGGCATCTGTCTGCTGCTGCTAAAGTTACAGGGCCACAGCATCAGCTGTCACACATCACAGTGCAATGAAGCCAGCAGAGCTGCACCCAGATCTGCTCCATGAGTTTCATAGTTTAAAGATAAGTCTGATGCACTGTCAAGCTGCAGAAAAATAAATCTTTTATTTCAGACATTTATTGATTTTTTTTGAAAACAGTGAATTATGACATTTGTGATCAAGTCTTCAATGTCAGAGCCCGATCTTTTGTGATGTTTTATTTTGTCTAATTAATTCAGCAAGTTGCAGGACTTAGATTAATACAGCACTTGGATTCATAGCAGAGTTGCATTTGGCTGCAGTTTGAGCCCAATAGCTATGGTGAGACTCCACAGTGTAATGTACCTTGCTGGGCTTCACAATTCCTATTCCCACCACCAGCTTCTTAAACATTAGAGGCATTTACTTCCAAGAAACACTTAATTCAAGTATCCCTGTTCCCTGATGATGGGTTGAGGTAACCAGGACGGTTCAAACTCTTCAATATATTTTTCTTTTTAATTTTAGGTAAAGTACCTCAGGAGTCCATAGACATACAGATATATAATCCAGACTCCACAGAGACAGGAGACTGGCTCAGAATCAGTGCTGCACTCAGCAGAGGTCTTTCAAAGGCAGCAAGAACTGAAACCACAGAGAAAAAAAAACTTTAAAAGTCTACATAGTAATGCTAGGTGTTGGGAGGAGGCATAAGGGGGGTGGTGCTGGTAAAAGATGATCTCATGCAGTTACCAAGCAAAACAGGAGGGAGGGAGAGGAATGACAGCACACCTGACAGACACGTTCAGAGGTGTCTGAACATGAACAGGGCTAGCCCAAAACCACACCGCAGTCTCGAGAGCAGAGGAGGTAGAAGCAGTTCTGCAACTAGAGACATTTGACTTATCAATTGCTCATGCACATTAGCGAGCCCCTGAAGAAAGAGATCTAGAAGACAAGACTCAAAAGGATGATTCAAACAGGCTTTGATTCAGGAAGAACTGATATGCATAGAAGACAACACAGCAAAGAGTGCTAACACTACGTTTGGGAAAAGCTAAGACATTGTAAAATGCCCACATGCCACACTGGTGCCTGGAATGATTCTGATCTCCCTTCCCTTTGGATAGCCATTGCCATGTTGCTGTCCTTTATATTCCCGCTTTCATCAGAATCTCCCAATGTATCTCTTCTCCTTCAGCAGTGGTGATCTCTGGGCTACAACCTACAAAACAAGCAGCTGCCAAAAGAAGGATACACTGAGCCTTCAGTAGGTTTACAAGTCCTGCAACTTAAACCAAATTGAAAAATTCATAGTGCCATTCTGTGGACAGGAGACCAAGAATTAGAAGCATACAGATACGCTGAACAACCATATTATTTTACCATGCACATTTTGATTTCCTTTATCAACAACTGTAACAGTCCAGAGTAAGAGATCAACTTACTTCCTAGGGAAGAAAGCAAGCCTACTAGCACTAGGTTACAGATTTAATCCTGCAAAAAAAAATCAACACCTCCTTACAAAAACATATTCCAGCCTAAGCTTGTTTAGATAATCAGGACAGAAGATCCCTACCTTCACTGTAAGGTATTTTAGCACAAATGTACCCAACACTAAGCCTCAAAACATGCCCATTCAAGTCTGGCTTCAACCCACTTAAAAATTCTTCTGTATCATTTCAAAAATTGAATATACACTTAATTAACAGCTGGCTGATTAGCATAAACCAGCCATTTCACTCCTCCCCCACCATCCCCCACCAGCCAGGGGCTAAAAGCACTTCCTACAAAAGTCTCTCAATTTCTGAAATGTTGTCACACAGCAAATATGGTGATGACTTAGGATTTCCAGCAGGCATTTCCTGAGTCAGCACCACCAGACTGACCCACCTCCTGCAACACCTCCTGTCCAATCCCAGCCACGTTATTCCATGGATACTCAAGCTTTTATTTTTGGCCCAAACTGCTCTGCCCTCACCAAAGCACCATTTCCTGCAACTTAAAACACCAAAGTTCACATGTCACTAAAGATGTGCTTTATATCAGTATTCAGAAAGCAGAGTAAGGTATTTGCAAGCCTTCAAATTTGGAAGGAATGCCATTGAGCCTGTGTGCCCAGTCCCCTACTACCAATTCTGGTCAATTCACAGACATTCATTCTTGTGCCAAAAACAAGAGACAACATATATATGTATGATATATATATATATATATACACACACACACACACATATATAGACATCTGTAGAACTCATTGTTACACTGCTCTCTCAGCAGGAGCCAAATCTTTGGACTGGTACAGCCAGACCTTTGCCATCGTACGAATCGCAGCTTCTATCTTTGAGTTTCTGCACAAGAAAACCATGCAGGACAAATGATCTCAATACATCTGCCTGCAAGAGGATGATTTTGGAGGCGCCATCCCATTATTTCAGTAAAGAGTTTACAAGAAGAATAAGAATGGGCATGTGTGTCTTGGCAAGTTGGAGCTTGAAAATGAGTGAGCAGAAGGCAGTGGCAAATAGATAAAGAAGAACAGTACAGAAGTCTCAGTTATATTTACAACTTCATCTTTTACTCTTGAAGGACTTAACAGAAGGTAATTAAGTCCTTTACTGTGTCTGCTTACAACCTTTCTTGAAGATGGAGGTGGGAGAGGGCAGTAAACAAAAACAGCCAGTCTTTATCATCTGTTCCCTCCCTTTGGCTCTCCTGATATTCCCTGGCATGCCAGACCCAGTCATGAAAGACTCCAACGCACTGCTTAAGCAGTTCCAAGTACGCCAAGGTCAACATTACTACCCATCACCCAGTCTGCTCTCCCACAGCCCAAGTGAAAATACTGTACAAGCAACACCTGGTGAAGGAGTAGTGCTCATGCAACCCTCAGTTTTCAGAAGTCTGTAACAGTTCCCATCCACTTTCCTATGGATCCCCAGCAGCGAAGGACCTGCTGCTACTCCAGGCACAAGGGCAACGTAATACGCAGCTACACATACCTGCAGGTCAGAGGGGATGGTTCTCTGGAGACTCTCAGGAAGCCCCTTACTCTACGGGGAAGGGAGGTAAGAACTCAGCTTTCCCATATAGGTCTGGCTCCCAATGAAACAGTTGCCACAGTCAGCTTGCATCTTGCCAACACAGAAATTATAGTTGCTTGAGAAGACTGCTGTGTGGCTGTGCACACATCTATCGAAGTCACAGCTTGACTGCATGTGTTGAGACCTCAACACTGGGAAGTGGTAGCCAAAGCCAGCAAATTCAAGTAGCATTAATGTCAGAGGGAAAGCAGTGGCAATATCTGCGCTCTAAGACCTGCAAGCAAGTAAGGTTCCAGCAAACAGCTGTTCAAAGGAGCATCCAGCACATAACCAAGTCCTACAGCAAGGATAGGAGTCCATTCATTTGGGATACTTCAAGTACCCAAACCCGTTCAGGCTGCAGAAGCACCTTCAGCACAGCCAGAAATAAGGAAGATTTCTCTCATCCTCACACATGGTGTAAGATGAGTGAAAGTTGCTCTCCTCGTTAGGAAAACAGAGGGCTGGAAGGATCATTATTCCACAACCAGCACACAAACACCAGGATGAACTGGTCAACTCCTGCCAGTTGGCAAAGCAGCTGCCCCCCTTTGCCATGGGGCAAGAGCCAATGTACAACCAATTGAAACAGAGATGAATACTGATGATAGATTGCTTGAGGGATCTCATTTATAGAGCAACTAGAGCCTGACCTCCTTCCCTTTGCTACAAAACCAAAAATTCATTATTAAACTCTACTTGCAAGAGATTTCTGATAGGCAGGGAGGACACACTTAAAAACAGAACGTAACAGGAAGGGCCTTCCTAGATCCCATTAAAAAGTCAATAAAGCTTATGTTTTCATTTAAAAAAATAAAACTTGGTCATGGCTTTAATAAAAATCCAACCCTTATTTGTTTTGGAGGAGGACAAGGCAGATTCATGAGCTGCTCCACTTCCCTTGCCTCCCCACTTTTGAATCCATCTCACTGCTTCTGGCAACAACGAACAAAGTTTTCACCTCATCCCTGAGACAAGTTTTGTTCCCGAAGTGAGTGGGAAACCCAGGCACGTGTTGGGTGGAGAGAGGAAAACCACCTGGAGATTCTTGCACCGCTTCAAAGATTCATCTAATGTTTTAAGTTTAAACCAGAAGCAGCCCAGCAAGATAGGGATTTTGTTTCTAAAGGGTAATTAGCGCCTTCCTCCTCCATTTCTTTTTTTCTTTAGAAGAAGCTGTCTATTGTCTTGACTTTTTGGAAAGGAAAAGCCCTGCTGTGATTGTTCTATGGCAGTTTTGAAACGCAGCAGCTACAAAACAGTCAGCCCTGGGTTTGTGGTTGTTCTCTGCTAGGTGTTCAGCCTGGGCTGTGCAGCCATGAAGTCATTTGCCTGACAGCCCAGCTAGTGGTCACTTATCTCAGAACAAAATCACTGATAACTGCCAACCAAGACAAACACCACTGTTTGCACAATGCACGAACTTTTAAAACAATATGCTCTTTTAAAGACTGCCCACACACTAATGACCCATTCCTTTTCCACCTTAGTCACTGCCTCTACCATAGTCATACCTTGGCATCAGCCCATTTGAGCTCATTTTATTCATATGCTGGATGTAAAAATACTTTGCATATAGAGCATAAACAACTTCAGAACAAGTTAACCTGAAAAACATGATACTAGATGTGTAGTCCAAAAGCACCCAGACAGACAACTGCTACCTACTCTACTGAAATACCATCTGAAGTGTGATCTTAAAAGTCCTTTAATCTCTTTATTCAAGAGAACTTGACAGAGCAGGATGAATCATAGATAAGTTGCCTGCTAGCTAAGGTCATGAGTTCCTTGTTGCCATACGTTTTTTTGTTCTTTGTTTTTTTAGTGGACCCAAGAAATGCATCTGCATTTCTCCCCATGTGGGCCAGCAGCCACCCCACAGCACCCAGGTAATAGCTGACGAATACCAAGTTTGAGAACAAGAAAGATAGGTGTTCTAACCTTAAGCAGTTCCCTGGAGAACTCCCTCAGACTCCTGAAAATTTTACTGTACATGAGGTGCCTAATTTTTTATTTTTTGGCAGCATGACTGCAACTTCATTTCAGAGTCTTTGTGAGCAAACTTTGGGTAGCCCCAGTCAAGACACATCAGGAGAAAAGCTCACTCACTACATCTGTCAAGGTAGCATCTTCATCTATCCCACAGATATTCCCACCAAGAACAAAACAAAGAATCCCCAGAATTTTAGCCTCAGTTTCAAAAAAAGAATTAAAAAAAAAAAAGTTTGATTCTGGATTTCCCACAGTGATTAAAAGGGTTAAGAAAAAAAAAGTTCCTAGTAAGATGCAAGAGCTGTACTTATCCAATTGATTTCACACCGCGTCACAGACAGTAAGCAGCCTTTGTGCTAACAGCTGGCTCTCTCTAATCCTTCCATCCAACCTGCTGCAACACGATTTTGCACCCAAGGCCACATGCAAAAACCTCTGGCTCAGGAGCAGCAAGGGATGCTGTTAAGCAGGATGAGCTGCACACCTTTCCTTTCCATCCCCACAAATGAACACAAATAAGGTCCAATGCCAGATCCCGCAGACTTGGAGATGTAAGCAACAACCAGGAAATGCTTCTTTAAAAGCAGGGTTTTAGAAGCATATGCTATAAAATTAGGTACAACCTAGTGCAGATGGCTGCAAGGTTGTAATGCAAAGCTACCTGAATTTCTGATTAAATTAATCCTAAACCTAGAGATTCACAATATGTTGGTGAAGTCTCCTTTGCTTACTGAAGTTGCGAGTCTGCTGCAAATTCCTTAAGCCTTATGATCACTGATTTAGAGATGAAGACCAGGAAGGGGAACTACAGCTGTCTAGCAGAGAGCATTTTAAGAAGTTAGTATTATGCGGATCTGACAACTCAGAGTCCGAAACCAAGCAGGTTCAAGGCACCAGGGCCCTTTCCTGCTATAATGTGCCACATTTAATGGAATGAAGTTTTTACACTTCGATCTAGAGAGGATTTCCTCTTCTAGGACAGAGCAGTATACTATTTCCTTCCCTGAAATAAGGGCAGCAAAATGAGGTCTTCTGAACTTAACCTGATCCAGCAATGCTGGCACAGACTGCTGGTCAAACAGCAAAGGAGCAATGAAAATTAAAAGAAGTGAAACATGATAGTTCAGTCAGATTACCTTTTATGCTGGGACTCAGGAAATGGATGACAGAAGTTTTATTATAACTAGAGGGGGAGCATTTTTCTTTAATAATCTCCACAACCAAAGTTACTCAGGTGTGTCTCCAGCAGACCTAGTCTCAGACACATCCCATAGTCAGAAGATTAAGTCATCAGCAGTACAAAAACCAGTCTAGCCACCACAGACGCTTTTCTCCAACTCAGCTATTCCACAGGACCTGAACAAAGCAGAGCATGGCCAACAACCTCTCCAAGCAGCAAGACCTCCAGGAAGAGGAAAACAACAGAAATTAAGAATCCAGCAGCAGAGAGCCTTGTGGAAGACTGCATCATGTCACCAACACTGCCAAGGGTTGAAGGAGCATAGTCACACATCCATCCACCTTGGAGCTGCCGAACAAGATGCCGAACAAGCCTTGAATGCATTGCTCTCTGCTGCGTCAGGAATGCCTGTGCATCCCAAACCACATGGACACAGACAATTAGTGACTGGTTAATTGAATTGCTTCCCAAGCTGGCCAAGAAGGGAAAGCACATAATATGTATGATGAGCATGTGTGAGATGCAAGCCACTTAGGATGCAGCACCCTTAATGCTGGTTAGCTTTTAAATATTGATTATTCACAGAGGTCAAAAATGCTCCTTCAATTTTAAACAAGAGTAGGTGGAAGGACAAGTAATAATATGCTCTCCTTTCTTCCAATTAAAAAAAAAATCCAAGCATTTACAACGCTGAGGTTGCAATTTTAGCAGTAATCAAATAGTTATACGGATGGCACTGGGAACTGCATTTGAAATATCATAATCTAAGAGCAACAGCACTGCACAAGTTTCCTTACATTTTCCAATTTGCCAATCATTTGTTGCATGAGGCAAACAGAAGATTTGGGCTTCAGAAGGACAGAATAGCAATGTTTAGATCAAGCATGTTTGAAAAAGAAGTGACCCAGACTTCTGGAAGGGCAAAGAGTTAGGCAGTTGGTCTCTAAGAACATAACAGATTTCACCAGCAGACCTTTGGTGTATATCTGAACAATATTATTTATAAATATAAACTGCCAGTGGAACTGACAGAGGGCAGAGAAGATGCCTTGTTACTTGCTCCACCTGTTAACGCGTATGTAAGAAGTTAGCTCAATCAGAACTGGCTGTGGGCAAACTGCAGAACACACAGGACAGCTCACACCTCCTCCTGTACCTCACCAACATAACACTGCCCACAAGGAAAGTTAGCACTTCTCATGGGTCTAAATCCTCTCATTCTACCTTTTCTTATCCATTCCTATTAAAAAGCAAGCCTCCTCCCACACTACTTTCAATTTTCTCTTACACGCCTTCCTTACCATTTAAATATGGAAAAACTTTTATTGGTTTTGTTTTTTTTTTTTTTAAGCTGTTTTATACCACTGACAACATTGGACAAAACTCCTGACTTGAACATCAGCTTCTAGAGCTGCTTTTGAAGTGGCCTCCCTGTGTGTAAAAGGTTTATGCAGAGGCTCAGCCTGAGAGCAGTGAAGAGGAAGGCCCTGCATGGAGAAGTCCATCACCATAGGGAAAGTGTGGAGCAAGGAAGTGGGTGGCTGGGAAGCAGGAACCAAGGAGAGGATGCTGATACCAGGGGTTCAGCTGAGGCTGCTTCCCAGTCAAACATGAGGGGATAAGGCTGCTCCCAAAATCTGAAGCTTCCCCCAGAAAGTAGACCTTTCTGCCAGCTTCCACCTGGACATGGGGACACTGCTCTGTGGGGCCACAGGACAAAAGCTGGATGCTTTGCTGGGTCTCAAAGTACAGTTTGGCCCTTTATGGTAAACTCCCTTTTAAAAGGGATTGCAACTTGTGGGAAGCTTTGGCAGAGAATGTAAATTCCTCCTCCTCCTCTCCCTTTTATATGCCTCTTAGAGCTGGGAGGATTAATCAAAACACTCCCAACTCTTCCAGCTGCTGTCTCAGCTTAATACAGGACCATATACCTCTTCCCTCTCAAGTGCATGCCCTCCCCAGTTTTCCTAAGACCCATCTTTGCCAGTATGAAGACAGGCTCAGGCTACAAAGGGAAACAGGCTGCACAAATTACAGCACAAGCAGATCTGCAGCACCCCTCATAGCACAGAAGAGTGGCTGGGAAAGGGGAGAGCAATGCACAAGGGGAACTGTGTGCTTTCCTCCAGATTGAAAATACCGAGTGGGAGTGTTTTTGTTCATTTCAAGGGCACAAAAACAATAAATTCTTATTAGCATGCATGCTGTAAGTCAGCCTTATGAGCCTTAGTGTAACAATGATTTGAAAGACTTAGCCAGGCAAAGAATTACTCTGTTGCAGAAAGCTGGAGTATTAGTAGAAAAGCTCTCTCTCTCTCTCAAAAAAACAAACTTTACTTTTCAGAGGGTGTTTTACCTCAACATACTGGCATTTCACTTTCTCCCCTCCATCAACCCAATCACTGAAGCTCTCCTGAACTACCATGTCACAGTCCCCAGGTGGTTCAGGCAGTTATGTGCATATAGAGGGGGACTGAACTCAAGCTAAAACACTGCTAACAAAGCTTCCAAGAGAGTTTGTTTCTTTGCCCTCATGCAGAATCCTCGTTCAGCCTCCCTCCTCCCTAGAGGCACTGAATTTCTAGAAAGTCCATCCTTCTTTCTAGTCCCCAGTCATGACTCACCATTGAAGGCCTGAGGTTAGCCTCTGGAAACCACCGTTTTCTTCCTTCCTGTAAGGTTAGGTGGTAACGTCAATGTGAAGTTTTAAAGGAAAACATGACCCTGGAGGGCATGTGTTTGCTAGCTGTCACCGTGCAACCCCTTATAGTCCAAGGATATACCTGTATTAATACCAGTAAAAAACTGTTCACAGAATGTATGCTAGAGAAATCTAGGTGTTGTGCAGAGGAATATTTGCTTACAGCGTAGTGAATATCTGATGCTAGCCACATGTGTATACCCACTTCCACTTCCTCAACCTAAAAAGGACACAGCATGGGAAGAGAAAAATTAAGAATATATATTTACACACACAGCTCTGTTGGGCTACCCCTGGAGCACCAATGCCAAGGGCACTGCTGTCCCATCCTTTGCAGACACACCTACCCTGCTCCAGACACCAGGCACAGGAATTCAAGCTTGGCACCACACTAACCCAACTATGCGGCTTCTGGAGCAAAAGTGGTTCATATCCTGCCAAGAGACACAGAGGGAGCCAAAAGGCAATTGCCCGGAGCAGTATCAGTGTAGCCAGGCCTGCAGATACTTCACTCGTGTTTTCAGGTCAAGGATTTTCCTCAGCAACTATGAAAATGAGAAGACGTGCAGGAGCACCTCAGCAGCCAACCACAAGCTTTAGAAACAAGGGATTTGCAAATAAAAGTGGCCAGCATTGCCAAAGCTAAATAAAGTAGCTGAAGTTTACCTAACTGCTAACTACAGCTAACTACAGCATACTTTTCTGGGAATCACTGCTTCGTTCTCTGAAGCTGCCACAGTGCTGTCTCCCAGAGCCTAGCTGAAGGATACATCCCCTGCTACTTCCATTTACTACTCCTTGAATTTTTCCTTGAAAGTCTCCACTCCTGAAGCTACATTCCCATCTATGCACCTCCAAGCACTCGAACTAAATTAAGCAAAAAGAAAATCAAAGCCAGCTGATTATTTATTAAACAAACAGGATGGGATTGAGCACTACTAGTAGCTGAAGACTTCAAACTTCTCTTTGGGAGGTGGGGGAAAGGAAGGAAGCAGTGTTTTACTTTAGGAGAGCACACTGAGAAGTTATTTTACTTAAAAGCCATCTGCCTATGAAATGAAACTGTACATGCATGCAAGACTTACTCAAGAAGCTACAAACAAGCATCAAGAACAACACTCATATTTCAGTGACACCAGCAGGCTTTGATCACAATTCGTAAGGCTGTCGTCTCCTTGGAACCATTTTCAATGCTCTCAACTCCTGTCAAAGCCATCTACATCTGTCAGTTAAAGGAAGAGGCAGAAATGGGAGTGAATGGAACTGCACATAGGGACCACAGGCACTTTGTTTCTGTGCCAAAATTCTACCAGCATACAGAGAGGACCCCAGCATACAGCAGCCAGTAACACGTGCAAACGAAAGAATGCCACGGTTATGCACACAGAAAGGCATTCCTGTTTTTTTCCAGAGAAGTTCTGAATACTTTGTTTCCTGTGGAAATAAATAAATAAATACATACACCAGCAAACCAGGCATTTGCCTAAAGATTCCCTAATCAGGAAACAGCCAAGCCAGGTATTTCTAGAACACTAATGAAAGCAAAAAGCAGAACAGTCATTTTCTGCTGTCTGCCACAGCTGGTATCACTGACTTGAGCATCTGAACTCCCTCCTGCTTTTATTCAAGTCACAATCTGGAGACAGAGTTTTTGCATAAAAACAAAACAATGCACAAAGTCAGTTCCCAAGTGGATAAAGAGAGCCACATGTGGAGCTACAGGAAGACAGAGCTTAGAAGCCACTTGCACCAGGGATTGTTTTCTTCTTTTGATTGGGCAAAAGAAAAAACATATCCAAGACAAGAATGTGCAATAAAATCAGATTAAGGAATGTTAGTCACTCCTGGCTTCCCCTCAAAACAGAAGTCAAAGGCTTTCCACCATTCATTCACAAGATGTCTAAACACTGAGTCTCACTGAAAGAGGACAGAAAAAAAAAAAAGGGTGAAGGGCAGAAAAAGAGTTGCTCTTCTCAGCCTACTAATAAACTCCTAAAAGTGCTTTTCCTTCATCCATATGCTAAAAGCCAAAGCAATCCCTGCAGCATCAGCAGGCACTGCGGTCAGGGCTGGGTCCCAGCCAGTCAAACACACTATTAAATGCATTCATACTTTCCCACTGAGACAAAGACTCAAAAGCCTAACCACTGCTCCATCTTCTGCACTGCCTCTTCCCAGCTAACTCTCCTGATATTCCTCCTGAGCAAAAATATCCTGACTGCTTACATCCATGTTTACACAAGGAAGTGGCTCTCAGGGTCACGGGCTGGAAGAGCAGAAAAGAGCAGGCTCATCGCTGCAAACGTGTCCACTGTTCTTCAGATCTGGCTTAGGCACTCAGTGGCTTTGCTGTTGCAGCTCAGCATCCATTTACACAAACACCAGTACAGTCGTCAAAGAAAGAAGGATTGTAATTGAAACCACCAAAAATAACCATTGGCATACAACACTTGTTATTTAGCACAGACCCCCCCACTTTGGCAGTTTTCATGGTCATGATTCAGCAGACACAGTGGCATCACTCCAATATATGGTCTCTCTATCCTCTTTCTGAAGAAGGACCGCAGAGCCATGCAGGGCAGTTTAGGAGAGAACCCCAAACCCCAAGCTTAACCAATTTAACCACCCCACTACATCACAGCCACCAGAGAAAATACAGGCTAATGACAGTCGAGCAAACTGTGTTAAGCCTTTGTAAGGTCTCACCTAGGGAGCCCTTTCCACACAAGCAAAATGGATCTAGGCTGCTATTCCCAACTGCTCATGAGTCAAAGTAACTGTTGTGAAATGCTTGCTTAAGACTAGAGTTGTTACTTACAGAGCTGGTATCTCACCTGCTTCACAAAGATAATGAAGGTACATAAGACAACACACCCAGAACTCAGCTCCTTTCTTCAACTAAACCGTGATATTGTTCAAAGCAGCTTTTCTTTGACTGTTTTACATGTGTCAGGCTAGTACAGGAGTTGTCCACACGTCTTCTGCTAAGATAATAAAGCTACACATGTAACACATCACAGCAGCTTCCTAAGTTAGTGAACATGCAAAAAGTTTGAGTTCTGTTGTTCTGTATATAAACAAAGATCATTTGAAATGAAAGTTCTTCATCTCAAAGAGGGGCTGGCTGAAAAACTTACTGAATGGCTCTGGGCAGTGATATGGTGACCAGTTCTACTGCACAGAGAGCAGCAGAGAGTAACACAACTGCACTAGATTTCATCCAAGTATTTCACTATTAAAGAAGATAGGAAGACACACGGTTTCAAAAGAGCCAAAATGAAATAACTTTCCTTCCTATAAGATAGACACCTAAATATGTTATTTCCCTTTAGATACCTTTTTCCTTGAAAATGCACACAACCACGCTGTCTGCTGGTAGTGACTGTGCCAGATACAGCACTTGTGTCAACTAGAACTTTGGTAATCATCAGTTCCTACCTTTCATTTCTGAAATAAATATCATTTTGAACGAGTAAAAGAAAAGCTTCCCCACAGCAGCATTACCAAGCAAATTCAGGGTAGCTCTATTCTTCCACACCTTATTTCAGAACTTGTCATATTTTACTGAGATCCAAGCTGCTAAGCATTGATGCCCAGACTCAGATAAACACTGCATGTGTAGGTAGATCACAGAATTACAGAATGGACAGGGTTGGAAGGGACCTCAAGGATCATGAATCTCCAACCCCCCTGCCACAGGCAGGGCCACCAACCTCCCCATTTAATGCTAGACCAGGCTGCCCAGGGCCCCATCCAATCTGGCCTTGATCACCTCCAGGGACGGGGCATCCACAACCTCTCTAGGCAGCCTGTTCCAGTACCTCACACTCTCTCTGTAAAGAATTTCCCCCTGACATCCAACCTATATCTCCCCTTCCTCAACTTAAAACCATTTCCCCTCATCCTGCTGTTATCTACCCTTTCCAAGAGATTCCCCTCCCCTCTGTAGGCTCCCTTTAGGTACTGAAATGCTGCAACGAGGTCACCCCACAGCCTTCTTTTCTCCAGGCTGAACAAGCCCAGCTCCCTCAGCCTGTCTTTGGAGGGGAGGTGCTCCAGTCCCCTGATCATCTTCATGGCCCTCCTCTGGACCCTCTCCAACAGCTCCCTGTCTTTTTTGTACTGGGGGCTCCACACTTGGACACCTCACAAGGGTAGAGTAGAGGGGAACAATCACCTCCCTGTCCCTGCTGGCCACCCCTCTTTTGATGGAGCCCAGGATACCATTTGCCTTCCGAGCAGCAAGGGCACACTGCTGGCTCATGTTAAGTTTTTCATCTATAGATACCACACACAGTCATTCTGCTCCTTCCAAGTGTCAGTATTCTTTATGCTATTGACACAGATAGAAACTCTGAACTGAATTCTGTACATCCAGCTTCCTTGGGATAACCTCCTTAGTAAGGTCTCCAGAACCAGTTCTAGCCAGATGAAGTTATCAAGTGATAACAAGATGTAAAGGCCTCAAATTGTGCCAGGGAAAGTTCAGGTTGGGTATTAGGAAAATATTTCTCCTCAGAAAGAACAGTAATGCACTGGCTGCCCAGGGAGGTAGTAGAGTCACCGTCCCTGCAGGTTTTCATGAAGAGGGCTGATGTGGCACTGAGATACATGATCTACTGGGCATGGGGGGGGGGGGCTGGGAGCCCACCCAGCACAAAACATGAATATGTTCATCTCCACGAGCCACATAAGTCTGCATGAGCTGACACAGCCTCGCTACACAAAAGGGATGTGAGACCATTACATAGCTGCTGTGCACCACACAGATGTGAGACCGCAGGAAGCTGTCTATATGGACCTGTGGACCTAGGAGTCAGCACACCCCCAGAAATACCTCTGACAGCAATTCTTGCAACAGTGAGCATCCTTCCTAAGCCAGGATGTCACTTCCCCCTTGTTATGTTTATGTGCAAGCAGCTTTCCAGCAGCATGCATCGTCAACACAGACAGCCCTTACAGTGCCAGGAGGTCTGTAAGCAAGGGTGATCTGGTTTGCTGGAACTAATCTGTCCACACCACTTACAAGAAAGCAAGCATGGAAAGCAACTCATTCAGTGAGTGCTGGTGAGCAAGCTAGCTAACCAGGTTTATGCTAGCAGGGAAACAATTCCTCTCAGCTGCTGCTGATATAGAAGCACCATCTTCATGTGTCTTTCAGCTCTCTCATTTGGATGGAACTGATGGAAAGACTGAAACAGGCAATAACATCTCCCAAGACAGATGGAGCTAGTGACTCTGATCTTCCCAGATAAGCACACACACCCATAAACCTGACCAACAGGACTCAAGCATGCTACCTACACATCGTAAGACACTCATCAAGGTAGAAAGGTACCCACAGCATGCTGTAGCATTTCCTTGTTAGGCAACACGGCCCTGGGAACTCAGGATGCAACTGGTGAGAGGAAGGGTGTGGGACACAGACACCACTCACCAGCTGAGGTATAGCAATGAAAAAAAATAAAAACAGCAACAACAAAAAAAACAACCCCCACACTTGAGGAAATATCTAGCTTTACTCCAGTCATCCAGAGGCAAGACTTGCAAGTTAGTTGCAGAGGTGCTCAAACACCACCTCTCTACATTGCCTGGGGTTTGACACTGGTGGAAGCCTGCTGTAAGACAGGGCTTTGTACACACCAGCAACATCCCCTCTCTTGCTTGCCAACACTACTACACTTCCCAGAAACGATGCAGGTGTACCTTTACTGAGGGTCATCCAAGCAAAGGAAGACACGTTTGTTGCAGCAAGCTGTTTCCTGTGATCTGCAACCCATGAGCTGGCTCCTGTAGCCAGAAGCTTCTGGGAATAATTCAGGGATGGGAGGTGGGTTTTGAGGTGCTGCCAAGCCAGTCTGCCCACAGCAGCAGATGTAAAGCCACAATGGATATGCATCCAGCAGCTTCTCTCAGAGCTCCCCATCTCCACTCTGCCCCCTCTGGCCATGGCATGCTTGAGATAAGCTTAAATATCACCCCCACAGCAGCTCCCTCACCTCTGAGTACTCAACAGCACACATACAACAGATCACTGCACAGCAATTCCTGGCTATAGCCTCCAAAACAGAAATCTGTATTAAGCCTCTGTTATCACACTTCTTCATTACATTGTACATCCCCCATAAAGTGAAAAACAAGTGTGCAGAAGGGGAAGCGTGCTATGGCACAGTAGGAAAGAACAAGAGGGTGGGTTTGGGGTGGTTTGTGTTATTGGGGTTTTTTTGCCTAAGCTAACAAGTTGTCTAAATGTTCCCTATAACCAGTGGAAAGTAGGCAAATAGATCAGGGAAGGAGAAAGTAAATCCTGAGTAGAGCAAGTTACAGCATAGGCCAGCACTTTTTTTTTTTAAAAGGGCAGGCTGGCAACCCTCAGGACAACCCGAAGATAGTACTTATACAAAAAGAGTTAAGGCTCCAAACTCCACAGTGTGACAAGAGCTGCAGGGTAATGCTGTCGCACAGCCACTGAAGCCCTCTTTGTTTTCTGAAATCTGCAAAAAATCAGGAAGAGAAGATTCTACAACACTTCACCAGCACCTTTGCTTTCACCAGCAGAAGGCAAGAGACTTGAATGTTTCCTGGTTTTGATAGCCATGCCCAGCACAGGGTCATACACCTTGAAGAGGTCACAAAGACATCTTCAACTAAAATAAAATCTGACGTGGCTGTGGGCTTGGCCTATTTGCCCAAGTAGAGGTGTTAGCCAGACCTAGCAGAAACCAAGATCAGAATTAGCTCAATTGCCTTTGCAAACATAAAGCTCACTAGCAGATCATCAGTGCTGTTTGTGCCTTAGGGGGAACCCTTAGGACATAACCTTTCAGGTATGGCAGCCTGATGAAAGAAGACATGGTTATCCACATGGAAAAGTAACTCCTACATGAAGCAACCCAACAGATGAAGAAGCAGCTTTGAGAACTCAGTTTTTCCTTTGTTGCTAGTGACAAAGACACTACTCTGGACTCACCTGTGGATCTGTTGTAAAGCATTCATTCAGACTCTTAACAGTTTCTCTTTCTGAAACCTTACGGATTTCTGATTTAATACATTATGTTTTCGTCCCTTTACTCATGCCAGCTCTACTTAAAACTTGACTGCAGTAAATACACAAAAACAAAGACTTAAAGATGGCATTATTTTGTAAATAAAGCCACTGCATCTGCTCCTAGTAAATTGCCTGACAGAACAAAAACAAAGCAGTAAGGCACCAATCAGGCTAACAAAGTGAACAAACCAACTGTCATCAGGAAGGTGTTGGAACTGATAGGCCTGTGGTATCCATGGGTGAGTAAAAGAGCTTAAAACCTTTTCAAGTCCTCAGCTGGTACCTCATCTTACAAAGAATCAGCAGTGGTCATCTGCAGTGGCTGAGGTGGCAACAACACAGCCTCAAAGCCCACTTCTGCCAGAGGCTGGGACACACCTGTGCTGCTCCCTGCCCAGACACTGTGTTCCACCAGCTCAGCAGGATAGTAGATACCCAGCTAGGAGCCAGCAGCCAGGCGCTACAGAATTTCTTACCCACTGGTAACATCAACTTAATCAATTGTTCTCCTTTAAACTTGCATACATAAGCAGAGAATAAAGTTAACTGAAGATCCCTGGAACAAGCTGATGAGGGAAGGGTGGGTCCACTGTTCCTTGAGGTGTTCAGGAACTGTGCTGATGTGGCACTGAGGGACGTGGTCAGTGGGCATGGTGGGGGTGGGCTGAGGGTTGGACTAGATGGTCTTAGTGGTCCTTTCCAACCTAATGACTCTGATTCTATTAATTACAGGCATTTTCTCCTCACTAATTATTTCCTTACCTGCACTGTCACTGCTACTTCACTCCATTTAATGCTCCTTAAGCTTCCTTCCAACACTTGAAATCAGGTTGGCACCAGCACCTGTATACTTTCACCCAAACTCCCTCCCAGTAACAGCCTTGCAGAACAATTCAAAACCTATCACAAGGAGCAGAAAGCTGAAAGAAAGAAAAAAGCATACAGGGGAGAAATCAGCAAGACAGAAAAATATGGGAAAATAAAGGAAGGAGAAGGAAGGAGATGAGTGGTGTGGAAGTTCTTCATATGAATTTTGTAGATGTTACTTAGTGTCAGTATATCTCAGGGGACTGAAGAGCAAGAACAACAGTGAAGTTTTCTAGGTTAATGGTTTCCTTAATATTCCCAGAGGGTTCTCTGTTACTCTAAACATAGCACAGAGGAAAAAACAAGACTTGAGCAGAACATCATTAGGGGCAGGATCAAGGTGATGGCTTTCAGTTGCCCCCAGACCGCTTTCACTCTCAGAATTAGAAAATATCATGAGTGCTTACACAGTATTAAAGCTGAAGCTCACATTTAAGTTTGGAATGTGCAATCCCAACAATGCAGGCAGTCCTAAGACAAAGGAGGAGTTTTCACTTTTAAAAACAATTATTGTCTGTGTTATGGCTTTTTGAGTCATATCTTCAGTCATTTGAGCTACTTTTTCGGTGTTTACTCCAGATAGAAGAAGCATCAACCAACGCTCACTTGGTTTCAGTGCATGAGTGCACCCATTAAGTTGTCATAAGCCCTTTAAAGTACTTAAGAGAATCAGCAGAAAGCCTACTCCCGAAGGCCTGAACACTGAGTTAATGTGTGCATTTGTATTGGGTATCTATCCTCCCTCACCACATGAAAGCCGCTTTGAGCTTGCAAGGTCTCTCGAGGTAAAAATCCAGAACACGTGTCAAGAAGAGATCATCAGGTGCATTTCATTATCTGCACATTGTACTTCTTTCCATCAAGAGAGGAAATGACAGCTCTGCAGAACAGGAAAAAACCTGAGCCATGCACAGGAAACAGAATCTCATGTTTTGACTGGTAACATAAGGAAATATAAATAGTGGAAAATTCCCTCATACAGACCTCAACACCAGTGGATCATCTGACAAGCCTTCCTCTCCAGTTTTAATACAGTTGGGCCACCTGTTACAG
This sequence comes from Phasianus colchicus, assembly GCF_987193195.1. Taxonomy (NCBI): domain Eukaryota; kingdom Metazoa; phylum Chordata; class Aves; order Galliformes; family Phasianidae; genus Phasianus; species Phasianus colchicus. The sequence continues at coordinate 36,285,258 of NC_143438.1, forward strand.
TGGTCAGATCAAGGAAGAAAACATGAAATAATTTTCAACAGAGACTGTCTTTTTGTGGACATGATTTGGCATCACTGGGGAGTTTGTTTGTTTTTTTTTTCTTTAAAAGTAACATCACAGCAGCAAACTGCAATCGTAAGACAACAAACATGAGTGTGGAAAATAAGGAGATTACAGTTATTTACTTTGTGACATATGGGTCATCAGTGAAAGCCAAGCAAGGAGCTGAGGAGAGGTTCCCACTAAAGGTTGCATGAGCTTCCACTGCAAATAAGCTCCTTTAACTAAATTCAGCTGAATTGTGGTGCCACTGCCAGCTAGAAGCAATTTAAGAAGGATTATCTGCAGCAGTTAAGCTTCAACTTAAAAATTTAACCAGTTAAACTTCAATTGTTAATTCTTCAAAAATTTCTGTACTTAGAAACCAAAAGCAAATCCTACATGGCTTTAACATAAAAGTGCCACAAGTTTTTTCGGCCAATTATAAAGCAGCAGCATTTTCACAAAGCTTTTGCTCCATCCATTGCATGCTAATATTTATGCAGCACACAGTGTTGTAGAAACACCAGCTTCAGATTTATTCCAGAAACCCAATTTGTAGACAATACTATTTCCAGGCACTTTTCTAACACCTAAAATTCTTGCTTACCAGCTATTCTAGCTGCAATTTAATTAACTGGAGATGAAAAAATATCTTCTATTCTAAACACAGAGTTTTCAAGGAGGAAAGCAGCCTTGCTCACTCTGCTCTGCCAACAGGTATCATTAACCATGCCAACAACAAAATCCAAGGCTGTTTTGTGTTTATGTCTGATGAGCCAGATAAAACAATGTTTTCAAGGATGCTTAATAAAGTACTTGAAAGATTACACAGTCTCATCATTTGCACATGAAAGGTGGAGCAAAGAAGCTACAGTAATTTGTTGCCAGACTTCACTGGAACAAACAGCTGCATTTTTACTTATCTTCAGATATCAAAGAACTTGAGTGGGACAAAGATCACTTGATTTGACAAGCATTCAAAGACCCCTCCTGCTCAAAGAGGGAGATGTTTCTAAAGAAAATCATGAAAGGACTTAATTTAAGCCTAGCAGCAATTCCTATTATATTAGCACGAACTACCAGCATCCCCTAATCTTGTCAAGAGATCATGCAAGATGCTTTTCCTTCTTTTTCAATACAGCAGTGCTGTCCATTTTCAAAGGCTGCAAGCAGACCAGTGCTTCCTCCTATGAAGTTAATGTTTCACAGCAACGTAAGTCAGCGTAAAACTGCCACGGTCCTGCCCAGCCCACGCTAGTGCCTCAGAAGAGCAACTAGTTTTCTGCCAAAGAACTCAGAGGGCTCAGCCACTGAGTCACACCAGTGCCAAGGCAGAAAAGATCCAGTAGCAGCCCTGGAATGGTGCGGATAGCAGAAGGGCTGCATCTCCTGCTGAACCAACTAGACCCTGTGCCAGAACAGCTGCTTCTCCTCTCTCATCTTCTACAAGAGCATATAAGCCTCAATTCGTCATCTCTGCAACCCAGACTTTAATTTTAACATCTCGTAGAGATGCTAAAGAATACTCATAGACTCACAGAAAGGTATTCTGAAAATCTGCACAGCTCAACCAAGACCAGAAGCAGTTCAGTGCCTCAACATGCACTGCTACCTGCTTTATTATATAATATACCAGATGCCTTTAACAAGAGTAGAAAAATCACATCGCTCTTTTTCCAAAGGACAACACTTTGAGATGATAAAGTCAACGCCTGCATTGTAAAATAAACAGGAAGGTTACTAAAGAACCAAAATCTGCTTAAGACTTTAACTCTTAAACTTTTCCTCTAGAAGTCTCAGCAGAGGGTTGAATGTTTTAGACAGCTGAAAATAGGTTTTAGTTGCTGCCTCAAAGCCAGTTCTCATGTTTAACACATATGGTTAGACGCCAACCACCATTCCTGAGGATTATCTGCTTAGAGTATGAAAGACAATAAAACAACTCGCCATCAGCTTTTCAGTCAGACCTGGGCATGATTCCCATTAGCACATTTTTTATGTTAAAACTGCGATTGCTATGATTTTATGAAACAAGAAAGCTAAGCACAGATGTTGGTACTTTAAGCAAAGCAGAACTTCGCCAGGTAAATAAACTGTAGAGCTATGAACTGCATCTGCACATAAAGAAAAGACTTCACACTGCATGGCACAGCAGTTCAAACACATTAGTCACTGCACGCTGCTGAGGAAAAATAGCATCTTCCAAATCGGTTAAAACAAGCCATGTTCAACACCAGATTCAAAAGCCTGCCTGGTAAATGCACATTTCTTGCTGCTGACTTTGGATTAAGTTTTAAGTGAGAAATGGGGGTAGACTGCAGCTCTACCCACTCTCACAGAAAAATCAAGGTCTGGTGTTCAATGTAATGGTTTACTGTTATCATAACAGACCATTAAAATATAAGTACAGAAGAACATGCTCTGAACTGTGAGTTTCTGAAGGTGATACTTAATAGCTTTTTGCAGTTTTGATAACTGCAAAATACAAAACAAATGTACTACAAGACATCAGCCTTCACTAGCTTCAGGCCACCTCAATTAACCGCTGCAGTTTGTTTGAGGCATTAACTATTACATTATGCTCTGTTCTGGTTAGCTTCACAGAGTGTCTTAGGGTTAGTTGCTCTGTTAGAAAGTTCTTCAGCTTCTTAAGGTTTTTGCTGTTTCTTTTATGTGCCTGTAGGAAGTCTAATATTTGGTAAAACATACAGAAATGCTGATCTAGCATCTGACAGGACAGAATTTCATCTGTAGGAAACCATTCAAACTTTTAGAAAGTTTTAAAATTAACTCCATTAATGGAAAGACTGTAAATTTGATCTGTAGCATGCTTTAGGCTTGATAAAGGTTCCCAAGATACATTAGTTCGCTGTTATTTTTATTGAAGTTGCTTAAGAGCTGTAGCAATACACTTGCTGATTCACACAATCAACAGCTGTACTCACACAACAGCCACTATTTCAGTTCCTGCTGACACACTACACATCTCCTCAAGACTGCCTGAATATTTAAACAAGTTTGGTTTTTTTTTCCTCCAAACCCCAACTCCTTCAAGTATTCTTTCAGAACTGCTCTGCCAAGAGAGATACTTCTACGCTTGTACTACCAACTCAGAGAAATAGCAATGCTTACAGAAACTCAGCAAAGAAAGCAGAGGTCTAAAACCTCAAACCATCATCAGGATGCACCTCCATCAGTGATGGGGACAAAGCAAAACAGTCCCAACAAAAAATAGTTAATGGGACCTAAGTCTGGGATCAAGATGAGGCCAAGCTGCTCAACAGCTCTCTCACCTGCTTTGCTACTTTAACTGCAGCAGTTCTTATGTTACTGCCCATGCAATCCTACGACTACTAGGAACTGAAAGTCTGGTCATCATCAGTCTCCCTCACTTCTCCCAGAACCCAGCCCGGATTTACAACAGCATGCCCAACCAGAATTAGAACTATCTGTCCATTCACTATGCTTGTTCTTCTTCAGCATCACAGACTGGGACCTGGAATCTCTTATCTCACAGACCTTCATTCATATCCTTGTGTCTCACTCACAGAATTCAAGGAGCTGTTTCAAGGCAGGTCTATGATGAGAGTTATTATACTTCCGATTATTCCATCCTATTTAAAAGCCTCCAAAACAGCCTAGTTTGCACACACGCCGACTCCGGCAGACAGGCATTACAAACAAGATTTGACAGTCATGTCATTCCATTTAATCATACAAGGAGAAATGAAATGCATTTGTGGTATGTAATACTGATCCCTTTCACAGCTTAAACATTCTTGCTGTATTCAGAAGACTGCACCTCTCCAGAGCTGTAGTTTAAGTCAGACATAGAACGAATGAAGCCTTGAAAAAACAGTGAACAGCTGTATCTTCAGATAAGCTCTTGATTCACACAGGTTTCGGCTAGAGTACAAGAGTTCAGTTATTGTGAACTGATCCATAATTCCTTGCATTGTTCTAGAGTCTTTGGTATATCCATCCTTTCCTCCAAAAACAGGTATCTTCCATGGAGTTCTGGATATGTCTGATATCAATCACAGCCAAGTGAACAAATTCTTGGGCTAGAAGCATCAGCTGACATAAACTGCTATTGTGCTAATGAAGTCAAGAGCCACATCAGCTTACAGCAACTGAGGATACAGCCCATACTGTAGCCTGGGAAAGCAAGTCAAAGAAAAACTGGCTTTTCTTTTTATAGTCTGGTTGTCTGATTAGGATTTTTATCTGCACTGTAATTTGGAGGGAAGAGCAACACATACTTCCAGCAGATGGATCACTCTGAACTGAGTTCACTCAGATCTAACCAGCAGATGTCCTCACGGCTTAAAGACCCCCAAAAGCATCCAGAGTAATTGTAGCAGGCACACAGGGAATAGCAATCCAGTTCTCAGTGAAAAGGCTGGCTAATAAGCACTGACATCCCCTGCCTGGAAGAGGGAACAGTTGCTATGATCCTGAAAATTTTGGGACTCTGGAGGCACAGACAAGAATGAGGACACAGAATAAAACAGCTACCTCACACCTAGACATCAATCTGGCACGTGAGAATCAATCTATGTGGTTGGCCTCTAGGGACAAGTTGGGAAAGTGCTTTTAAATTAAAGGAGTGCAAGACAAAACTCAGATTTAAAAGAAAAAAAAAAAAAGCTAGCAAATTATTGCTTGATTTTTATGCAAAGAGTAAGTCACCTGCTCTGTCACTCTGCTAACAAGCAGTTAAATTCATTTAATGCGATTATTTAACCTACTTGACAAGAGAAAGGATAACCCAGCTACAATCTGGGAAAATAGATAGAATGACTCATCACGCAGTTGATAAACAGTCCACTCTAGTACAAAAAGGCCTGAAGCTCAACTATTCAATCTTTCCATGCCTACATACTTCTGTCCCCCAAACCGCTCTACTGTGTAACACTGCAGGAACAACCTTTGGCAGCCACCTCCTGGGATTTCTCCCACCAACGGACAGCAATCCATGATCCAACAGGCTTAAGAGTCTGTGCTCTGGAGTTTCCTTCAAAGTCACAGAAGAGGACTGGCTTCATATTTTACTGGCATCCTTGTCAACTTAATTTCCCACCTCCGCAGCCAGAGTTCAGGGTGTGAGCTGAAGCAGTGCAGACACACCACATTCCCCTGGATGGCACAATGGTTTCCTGCTCTCTGGGAAAGGTGCCTAGCACATTGTTCCCCAGCACAGCTCTCCAGCAGAAGGGCCAGCACTGCTTCAGAGAAAGCAGGGGGCGAGAGGTCTGATAGAGAAAAGGAAGAAGAGAAACAAGATTTCCAGGAATCCATGCTAATTTTGAAGGGAACAATTTCTAAAGGTTGTTTTCCATACAAGGAAACGTGGATGCTTCCAAACCACCTTGGACAAGTATGCATCTCAAGTGTTAACTGCAGGAGTCCCATATTAAAAGATGCCATTAATCAAAGGGACAGACCAGAATTCATTTTGGCTTTAGAGGGAGCACAGGAGAATGCGCACTGGAAAAGCTCTTCGGCATTGCCGCATGCAGAGAGGCATTGACTTGTCTTTCCTCTTATATAAGCTTCCTTTTTGAGTCAGCATAATTCTTTCCACTGAATAACAAGCTTTTAAAAATTTAAAAAAATAAATAAATAAAAAGAGGGAAATGCTGCATTTTTCCACTAAGGTTAAAAGTTAAAAACCTTTACCAATAGCATACTATCTCCTACTGAATAACGGGAGAGAGCACTTTTCCCACACCTAGCTAAGCTTTCTTTCCTTTCCCTCCTTGTGTGACCAGCAGTTCTGTTTCAACTCCTATCTCAGCACAGCCAGGGATACTCAACTTCCAGTGGTCTGCACAGAGCAAGAACAGCCATATTTTGAACAGGATTGATCCAGAGACACATGAATAAACTTGAACTGAAGCGGGCATGACAAAGTCATGCAAGCAACTTCTTATGACCTGATCCACCATGAACATTCAAGCCCTAACAGGCATTGCAGGAAGGAGATATAAGAGGGTTTTTCATCTGACTTGGCATTTCCTGTACGAGAAAGAAGAGACAGCAACTCAAGTCCTCTCTCATAAACATTCCCACTCATACAACAGACACACAGACAAACAAAACTTGTCTAGGTTTAGATCTAAAAGGAGGCAGATAACACACTCTGAATGGGGAGCGCCACAGAGATCTCTGTATCTGACGACACCAAATAAAACCACACACTAAATTAGCTCCTATCAGTGAGCAGGCTGGAGCCTCTTGCCAAATCCTAATCAGTACAAAACCCAAGCAGCAGAGTCCAGTTCCAAAAAGAGTGTTCCAAGTCACAGATGAAGTCCCATTTTTGACTCTGCTACTGAGGTGAGTTTAATTCCTAATCCTGTGCTAGAAATCACTACGTGTCTGAAAACACTGTGGAAGCAGTGTTAACATGGCACCAGGTTCCTGTGGGATTTAGTGAGTTCTGTGGGAAGACACCTTGTCTGAAGCAACTGTCAAACACAGTCTGTGGGGGGAAGGTAGGGAATAGTTTCAGTTATCTGCAATAAAAGCTTTACAAGAATAACACACAGCTGCTTAAACCTGAAGTCACTTTGACATTCAGGCAATTTTACCCAGTGCTTGATTTAAAAATAAGGAAAAAAAATCAGCAGTCATTTACATAAGGACAGAGGGGAGATCATCTGTCTGCAGATCAGAATCAAACAAGACTTCATTTGCAACATAACTTTTTTCTTTCCCCTCTTAAATGCCTATATATCTTTCAGTTTAAACGCTACACAGGCATGAATACTTGAGTATGATGTTACTATCATGACGGATCATAGAATGGTCTGGGATGAAAAGGACCATAATGATAATCCATTTTCAAAACCCCTGCCATGTGCAGGGTCGGTAGTCACTAGACCAGGGATTTCTAAATGAACTGCAGTAGTACAATACTACCATCCCCCTCCCACAGTCAGGGAGGGCAGCACTGTTGGCATGCTGCAGTGATAAAAGAGCACAGGCAGCACGAGGCACATTCCCCGGGGAAAAGAAAGGTTTTGGGGTGATACCCAGATGCCATACTTCCCTTGACACCACACCACTTCTGCACATCATAACAAAGTGCCTGAAAGAACAGCCTGTGACCCTGAAAGGAGATCCTAAGCTCCTTTTACATCACCCCAGCCTTTAAATGAGGGTCACCTTGTACCAGCTCTTTTCAATACACTGAAATGAGAATCACATCTTACCTTGTCTTTGTATAAAAACCCTGAGCAGCGGATGAGCACTTGAAACAGCCTTGAAAAAGTTGTCATCGTTATTAATAGGGAGAAGGTCTCCATGCACATCAGCATATCCAATCATCACTTCCAGGTTGGCTATGTGATGAATATGAAGAATTAGTTTATAGAAGTCTTCAAACTTTCCTGGCTTGTAGCGGTCCAGGGAGAACCTTCTGAACTCTGCCCCAAACTGCAAGAGAAAACAAAGAATATCTGCTTTCAAACATCACTAAAGCACAATGTTTTAGCTTGGCACTTAAACACTGTGTCTACCATCTCTCCCTTCTATATGTATCAGTGCTATATGTATCAGTGCTTTCAGGTCTACAAACACCCCATTAAGCCCTCCTGTTAGAATATAACCACAGCTACTAAGACACCACCCTGCTCGACAATAGGTATGCTTTCACATGCCACCTTAATATCTGAAAATACACACTAAGTTTTCATCCCAGAGGATTACATTGGTAGGATTCAACTCTGAAGTGCCATCATTATCATCATGATCTCAGACATCCACAGAACTAGTCTTCTCTGAAGCTGACGTACTCACTCTACTGCTTTCAAAAGAAGTTCCTCAGCTATTCAAACAACCTTAATAAAAATTCTTTACATGCTTTCCATCAATACCACTGGGATCCCAACCACGATACTTCTTAGTGTGGTATGCAAGCACACAGCCTGCTATTAGGAAGTTACACTCACTCTACATGCCCCCAAAATTTCCTGGCATCCATACAGAATGAGCGAAGTCCTTCAAAGTGTGTTTCTACAGATTTCATTTTTCTGTCACTCCTTCAGTTTCTAGTTTTAAAAATCCAGGAGAGATGGTTTGGCACAGAACAATGTAATGTGTTTTAAATACATGAAGTTATTTTAAATAAGTCAAAAAGTGATTGCATTAAAGACTTTAATTAGCCTCACTTCTGATATCAGAAAGCAAGTATGCTATTAAGAACAGGAGGAAACTATCAGATTCTCCAATCTTAGAAATGAATGGCGTGAAAAATCAGGCATCTAGCTAAACCAATAAGACAACTGTCTGGTGTGTTTCTTTCCCTAACTTACATCATTTAGTACTACTGTTTATCAACTGAATCTCTTCATCACACTCATTTCTGAAAACACATAAGTACAAATCCAGGAATAAGGCAGTGACTGGCATCTCATGGAAGTTCTCATTTGCAAAGTCAGTCAATGCCAGACAAGAGACCATAGACAAAAGAAAAAAAAAAAACAGCCAAACAAAAAGATCAAAGAAAACTGAGAACTTTTTGTAAGTTCTTTCTCAAAGCAGAGGCTCTCGGTTGTTAAATCAACTTATATATGCAAGCCACTCTTTTGCTGAGGCCAACAAAAGTATGAATCATTACCAGAATCATATTTATTTGAGGGGGAAGAAAAGCCCTGCTAGCTTTTGGGTGCAAGCATGTTCTCAAATTACATCCGCAGTTATGAAAATCCCACTCTTCAGCATCAAAGCCTAGTTGTGATCATCTGAAAGCTCGTTTAGTCAAATTAAGCTACTTGTTTGTAATATTAACTGCTAGTTCCAGTTTGGATTTCAATTCAGAGTGCCCATCATAATGCACAAAAGGCAAACAAACCACAGCTGGTTCCAATGGAAGAAAAAAAGTCTCTTTGTCCTCAACCCCCGCTCCTCTGCGAAGAAATATCCAAGTGACAGCTTACTCTCTCAGTTTCAAATATGTCAATAGGAAAGTCGACATCTAGTATCTAAAAGTTTTTCTTTAGGTACGAAAGAAGTCACGTTCACCTGACAAGTTGAACACTTACAGAGCAAGCTCAAGAGGCAGCAACGAGATCTCTTGTAGGTCTTGTTTAGAGCTACTCTCCTCAGCACACCTGAACACAGCACTCCTTTAGCCAAAGCAACATCCCTTGGGTACCAGTCCCAGCAAACACTCAGTTATTGGGCAGGCCACTTGCTTAGTCCCTCAAACAGGCATGGTGCTCACTTACCCCAGCCTACAAAACACCTTTATGTCTGCCTTGGTGAGCCTGCGGGTCCTGACGTGCCCAGCGCTAGGAACACCAAGTTCAGGGGAAAAGTGACATGGGAAAGGAGAGGAGAAAAGCAGCAAGGACAGCCATTACGACCCGAGGCTGAGCTTAGACTGCTACAGGAGTGGTGGACATCAGTGAAGAGACCAGGCCACCTAGCCTAGGCCCTGCAGGAAGCATGTTCTGAGGCACATCAGGTATCTGTAGAAGGCAACATGAAGTACTGGCATACTATGGGGATCCTACTGCAGACCTGGGGTACTGAGAGCTGATATTAACAATGCTTAGCCAAATCAACTTGCTCAGCTTTGGGAGAGCCAAGAGTCAACTTATTCTGTGTAGGAGAATGACAGCAATAAACTAGTGTAAGAGATTTCACGTGTCTCTGCATGAAGCAGCCCTTCTAGGCAAGGGAGCTGGAAGGCGACTCCGCAGAGGGGAAGGAAGTCCCTTCAAAAGGGATTTAAACGGAAATGCAGATGATGTTTTGTTGTTTAAAGGCTAGCACTGCTGTAGTTGTAGCTTAGCTGATTAATATACCCTGGGCACATGCACAGGCAGCAACCATTGTCAGCGGGTCCTTTCAGAGGAGGGTAAAAAATGCTGCAGCAGTGACCGCTCATTCATCATCCCTAATGAGGCTGATAGAGAGTATCACAGTAATAATAGGTTTTGCAGTACCACACAGCTTGGAGACCGGGTGCTCTGCATTGTATTCAGCCAGGATTTCAAGATAACACCCACCGTGTATCTTCCAGAAACTTCAAATTCTGAGGGCTTTTCAAAGACTGTCAAAGATGGCTATCTGCTTTTCTAAGCTACAAAGTTCATCTTTAGTCTATCACTTCAATTGAAAGAGACACAAGGACTGGTGTTTGCTAGCACAGTCGCTGCCAGAACAATACTGTATTACACTGTTTGACAAACAAACAGTTTTAACAAGCAGATTAGTTTCCTATAATGAAGTAAATGATTCTGACCTTTTTATCTAATGCAAATACTGCATCTACTATTGCAGAAGTCAGAGGGCAGGAAAACCCAAGGGAACTTAAATGAATTTAGTCTAACGGAGCTAATTATGTTGTGGGGGGGGGGGGGGAAGGGAGAGGAAAAAACCAGAAAGAATTGTCAATTTAGCTTCACAAAGAATACACTCTGTCCCAAGTTCCTCCAAAGTATCTGCCAGCCACTGTACTTGCTGTCTGCAACTAGATGACCAAAAGCATCCAGAACAAATGCCATGCAGTACACAGGAGCCCTGAGCAAAACCAGAGGCCAAGAAAAATAATGACAAGAAAAGGAAAAAAGTGTTCTGATGAAAGTTACGGTAAAGAAGAAAGTCACAGCCAGCTGACCAAAACTTACATGGGCTCCACAACAGCAATCAAATTCTTTTTTAAAAACTTTTCTAAAAAAAGGGTGGGGTGCAGCAGTGAGGGCAGAAGGAACAGGATTTTGAGGTCTATTTCCTCGGAGTGCTGCTATTTTGTGAAACAAAACGGAGTTTTCTGCAAGCCAAAGTGACCTTTTCATTTTTTAAAAAAGGTAACTTCAAAAATTTATGGGGTTATAAGAAAAAGTACTATGTTTATGAGATGCTATCCCTCTGGCTTATTGCTAGCTTTGAGTTTAAGCTATTGTAATAAGAGAACATCAGAGAACGACATTTAGCAATAAACATGAATTACATTAACCACTTACTTCTCCCACAAAGTATCAGGGACAGAAAGAAAAACAAACACTCCCATCCATGCACAGACTGTAATTTCTGCTTACCCATGGGATTTTCAAAATCATCTGCAACTAGATGACCAAAGTTGCCACAGGTTGCCCTGACCAGGGCAACTTTATCAGTAAGAAGGAGGGAAGACAAAAGGTAAATGGTTTTGTACCAAGTGGTTTCAACTGGGCCTTGAGCTCATCTGTCATCCTTCTGTCTTCCCATTTCTCCTGCAGCCATGTCTTTCCTGACTCACTCAGCACTCTTTTGCACTGCTCTCCATCTCACCACGGTCATCTCTAACAGCAAGATGTCACCCAACCAAGCAGATGCTCTCTGCAACAAGTTCTCATCTTGCCTTCTGCTACGTGCCCCAAAGCAGCTCTGCTCCATCCCAACCATCAAGCTGGTGGGAAATTGGGCATTTTGCATTCTGTTCAGTCCCCTGTTCACCAGTTCTTCACAGAGGTAACCAGGAGAACAAAACTGCCCCTCTGTATTTGATCCTCACGTGAACTCCATTACAGACACTTTTTACTACTTTAACCTCAAAGTTTTTTCCTGGTTGGCATTATGCTGTTACTCTTCTCTCCCTTATAGCCTGCCCTGTCACTCCCCAATAAATCACAGTCATGCTCCACTATCTTCAGTTCTTATCCTCCCCTATCCCTGACGGTTCCCCTCCACTTCCACAGTACTTCAACATAACAGTTTCTGCCTCTCTGACTTTCATTTGCAAGGCAGTCTTCACCCCTCCAACCTTCTCCTGTCCCTGATGATCTTTCTCCCTCCACAGCTTGGCAGACAAGTTTATCTCCTGCCTGACCACATCTCTCAGACCAACACCTCTCCACGAGATGTGCCACTCTAGCCATCTCTCACAGATCTCTTCACAGAACCTCAACCATCAGATGCACAAGGGTAAGCTGAGCCACACTATGCACGCTCTTTTCCCTTCCTCACCTAAATTCTTCATCACTGAACACAAGAACCTTACACAGCTTCCCCTAGAACTTCTGTACAACTACTGTACCACTCTTCATGGAGGAACCACAGATCTATGTTAGCTACCTTCAGACCTTTTCTGACCAGCGTCTGAAACTCAGAAACACCACTCACACACCGTTAGACTCCTGCTTGACTACTGATCTGTGCTTTTCAGTGGCTTTCCTAAGCACCATTTTGCCACACCATCATCTAACAAAAGATATTTTTTCCCAGCTTGTTCCTTTGAAGACACCCTCTTTGCCACCCATCCCCCCCAGCTTCAGTAACTTTCTCAATTAGGGTCACCAGCATAACTGCCCTCTCTGCTTCAGCTCATGATAAACATCTTCAAATCCACAGTGCTGTCCTACTTCATGTAGCTGTTGTTCACAACAAAGCCTTTAAAAGAAAGAAATATTTGCCTTACATGGCTGTTCTCCTCTTCCAGTCTCCTAATTTCAGGGATGAACCAAAGCCTACTTGCAAAGGATGTGGAGCAAACTGGTCCCGTATTTTCAAGAGCACTGCTCAACATGCACCCCATGCACCATCAAGCCTTAACACAATTACAGCGCGGAAAGCAGGCATCCATGGCATGCCACCATCAGCACAAGGCAAAAAGGAGCAGCTGGCCCCTTGCCACCCGTAGGACAAAGCAGCACTGAGTCAGGAGACCTGGTATTACACATTGCCAGCAGCACACAAGCCTGCAGGCAGACAGGCAGCCCTGCACTAGTACATGTCTCCAGCCAGAGCGAACCACTTTCCCACCATTTTCTAAGTGACGTAACCAGTAAGGGCTCTGGCTGGTAGCAAACTCGTTTAAGACCCTTTTAGTTTCTGCCAGAGCTCTCCACAGCCACCAGCAGCTGCAGAGAAGCAACTTGACGCACAGGCACACCTTACCAGACCTGACTGGGAAGCAGGAGGATGGCCCCAGGCTGGGTGGCCTGGGGCTGGTACAACGCACCCTGCCCCAGACATCCCTGCCTCAATTAACTGCAGGAATTTCCAATGGGAACGGCACTAACTGTGCAGGGAGACCTTGCCTTCACTTCCAGGGAGGGAATGTCTCAGAAGGTACATTTCATCCTTAATTTCTGGCTGCACTGTAAATGTAATTACGGGCAAGCAATCAATCTTTGGGAGAGTGTTTCTCAGTTAGTAAAAGCGCACACAAAGGCATGATAAGGCACTACTGAGGAAAGCGCTATTAATTGCAGCCCTGAAGAACTCCTCAGAGGTGGCTGATCCTGCAGGCTGCCAGACGGAGCCTCCAAAGGTATTTCTGCCTGCAACAGAAGACATTCCTTTCTGACTCCAGCTGTAAACAGCTTTTCAACTTTAAAGAGCACCCCAGCAAATTAAAGGTCCGTTGTTCTGTGGCCTTCAGGACAGTTTCAGTGTGACGAGACGGAAATCTAGAAGACGACTCCATAAGACAGACTTGTTGAATGGAATTTCAAGCAGATCAGGAATTCCCAAGTCACTAGCATAAAAGTGACCACAAAAGCAAGGGTGAGAACGTGGAGGTGGATCGAGCACCTCGCAGGAGAGTATGGGAAATGCCAAAACACAAGGTAGCAGAACCACTGCAGAATGGTTCTCCTTGCAGCTGGGAAGTCTGGCTTCTCACCTGTGAAAGCCACTGAGCAAGCACAGGGCTCAGCTGATGGATGGTAACTTGTTAAGCTGCAGTCACTTGCCTCTCAAATGACCTAACATTCAAAGACAGACCTCAGTTTATCAAGTATGACCACTTCAGAGAATTATCTTGCTATGGAAAACAAGGAGTTGTAATAACAGAGGAACCAGCAGCTTAGCAAATGCTGCTTAGTACATTGCAATAACACTGTACCTACAGCCAAAAGCCCTGCAAGCTGGGAGGAAAAGGAACAAGGAAAAGACCTCTTAAAAGACTGATGTTCAAAGGATAAGAACCTACTCTTGATACATTTTACAAAAATCCAGACTGACTTGAGCTGATGTTGCTGTGGCATAATGTCTTCATTTGAAAGGGGAAGCTCTGTGGTTTTCTGTGACCATGCCACATTTGTTTTGCATGTAATCAAGTATTTTGAAGCTCAAAACCAGCAGTTCAAACATCTGGACATAAGGTTTTTCACTGCACTTATTTTCATTGCGTTCTAGGTATGATAAATATGATCCTAACTTGAAAGAAACTAAAGTACTACTTAAAATCACAAAGCAGGCTTGAAGACTTTTTAAACCTACAGGATTTTCAGCTTTTTCATGATTTTTAAAGCATGCAACACATGGAAAACATCCCTTGAACTCCAAAAGGCCTGTACAACTTTCAGAGTTAGAGTGAGATCAGTAAAAGTGCACAAGGCTGGGAAACATGATCTGTAGATCTCTCTCACTAAGCTAACTTGAGAGAGAAGCAGCAGATCTTTACAATCTCTTTGCACAGAAATGGCATAAGTTTGTTCTTATCTCTATTGACACAGATTGCTAAGGTATGTGAACCGTACCAGCAATTTTTGGAGGAAAAAGAAAGGATGCTGAAGGTTAAACCAGATATTTTTATGTAATGGGTATGCGTACATTTCCAACAAAAGGCGATGACACGTAGGCAGGACAAGGCACCCCAGAGGTGTTAGGCTGTTACACCCAAACAGCAGCTGGGAGGAGAGCTGTTGAAGCACTATTGAGCTCATACACATGCACAAGATTTGAAGCCACTATTTCCCCTGCTAGTCACTAGGTAAAAACCCAGAGCACAGTTGACCACAAGCATGCCCTGTCCTCAAGGCCCACATCAATCTCATGCTCATACTGCGGATGCAACAGAATATAGCTGAAAGTTTATTGAAAATCCAGTAGTGACATTCAGACAAACACCAACATTAAATGGAACAAAAGAAATTAGATGAGAGGAAAGGAAATACAGTTATGGTTAACTGGTATATTTATCTTAATGGGCTTGTTTACAGTAGAAGGATGTTAGTCACACTGTTAATTTGTGTATCAGTTTGTAGTACAAGAAAACATGACACTATTAACATGGCTGCAGTGTCAAGGTCTACCATCAAGCACCCAAAACAGCACCTGACGCAGGCAGCTGTACTTTCATAGTGCCCAACTACTGCTCTAAGTTTTTACTCTTCAACAGCAACTAAACAAGGTGGCTTTTGTAAAGGATTATTTTTTTCAGGCAAATAACTATTTTGAAAACCTGAAAAAGAATTCTTATAGATATATACAGCTTACAGAAAATAATGCAGTTTTCACTCAATTGGAGGAGGGTGAAAAGATGGACTACACGGAGCTGTAATTAAAGAGGAAGTCTCAGTATTAATGCAGGAATTCCTATCTTCTAAGTTCTGGTTCTTCTGTAGGCTTACATTCACAAAGAGAGGGGCCTTCAACCTCTTGGTAAAGCTAGAGAGAGAGAAATGAAGAATAGGTTTGTGATCTAGTGCCAACAGGAAGGATTCTTAATAAAACAAGAATCCCCACACGTTGTTTGCTCTAGAAATCGTGGTGAACGGGAGAGAAAGAGTCATCTGGAAAGCTTTTTTTAGAGATTAGAGGTAATTTCTTCAAAGGGAGCAGCCACACCACTTGTCACCAGACTGGGTGAGTATGAGACACAGGAGAATACACAGCTCTTTCAGGCCTGCAAGATAAAGTGGCTTCAGATCCTGTCTAAAAGGGCTGAAACATTTATTTTGAGCGGCAGGGACAACACCTAGATAACAACTGAGCTTCTAATTTACTCTGTTGAGAAACACTGAAGTAGAGAAAAGGGAGAAGATATAATTACAATTCAATTATTATTTTCCTTTGACATGAGCCAATTTCTAAGCAGGTTTCTCCTTCTCCTTCCTCTCCCATCCAGCAATAAGCTCGTAAGTGCTTTGATTATAAGGCCGGCTTCAGGGGTGGAGATGGGGGCAGGACAGGGCCTGAAGGAAGACAGCTCCCTAAAGCACAAGACTCTGCAATTGCAATTACTGTAACTGCCATGTTTGCAAGCAGACGCATGCAGAGGGCTCGTATTCCCTCCTCCCCTTCAGGACCTGCTGCAAGTCAGTGACCAGGACACTTCTAAAGCACCTTCCATATGCCCAGAGAAAAAAAGCTGGCCTGATGCACACCAGGACACGTTATGCTGTGCCACAAAGCTAGGGTTAGAGACCAGTAGGCAGAGGGTACATCACTCCCAAATATCCTGCTGCAAAAACAGCAAGGCATCAGAATAACCATGGACACAACTATGTCCCCAGCTATGGCCACAGGCCTGGCTCAGTTCAGGCTCAGAGCAGCTACAATCCCCTCACCACAGAGCTCACATACTTACTGTGTGCAAGAAAGGCATTTATGAATCAGAGTGAGCTTAGCCACCATGATGCTCCTTCCCTTTTTTAACGATTTTTTTTTTTTTAAATAATCCTCTGACACACATCAGAAATCTTAAAATTTACAGGTGTTTGGGGACTGCTAAACAACTGTTTCATCCAGCACAGTACTAAGGATCTGATAAACTCTCCCATTCCAATAACTACAAGCACAAACAGATTTCCAAGGTCTTTCTTTTGGAGAACAGAAATAACATTCAGGTGTAGCCAATCCTCAACTAATCCAGAAAGCGTTTTGTTCGTTTTCACAGGAGCCATTTCCACACAGCGGCCTAACACAACACACCAGCTGGGTGTAGGCAGGAAATCACCTGGCTATCACACCATAGGCTAAATAAATAAATAAATACAATTTAGAAGTCAAGTTTGCAGCCTATATGACTCCCCACAGCTCCTCCAGGTCTGACTCAACCCACAAGGAGAGAAATGCCCCACGCCACGTGCCAAGGCAATGCTCCCAGTGGGCCCCTCCACCACAGAGCCCACCCCAGCCCTTTGAAGCCACCCAAGCCCCCCAGCTGGTGGCTGCAACACGGTGCCCAGGAGCACCCAGCTGGGGCCCAGTGCTGCTGCCCGACAGGCAACAACCAACAGCACGCAGACTCAACTTTCTGGTTTTACGGCAGGCTGGGGCAGGCCTCGTGCTTGCAAAATAGAGACAACTGAGTGCTTAGGAGTTACCAACAGCAGCTTTATCCAGTCCTGCACAGCCCCTCATGTGGCACCACGGACCAGAGCTTTTCGCTGGCTCCATCCCTACCGCAGGACAGTGCCGTAAGAGGGACCCCCTGGGCTTGATGCACAGCAGGACATCACTCGATGAGTACCAAGTAGCTCCTTCTCACCATCCACAACACAGGGTGTGCTCACAGCCCCCTACCACCCTGCACCTACACAGGGCTCGCTTTTGGGACCGCTGCGGCTGCAAACAGGGCTCCGAGTCTTTGTTATAGGACTCTCTTAAAGCTGTTATTAAGGGAACGAGCTCACGCTATGGATACGGTAAGCCAAAGGAAGAGAGTGAGGACGCCAATTCTCACCTACGGCCAGTGCTTCAGATTGGAGTTTCCGTGCTTAGGGCACCACTCAGCACTCACAGAACGGGACCACAAGTCGCCACGAGTGCAGGGGCCACGTCCCACCTCGGGAGCAGTACAAACCGCCCGGCCGTGGGAGCACGGCGGACGCCCGTAACCCCGCGGCATTTCGGTGGCAGTGAGGACCGAGGCAGCCGGGCGCCCCTCGGGCAGCAGCCATCCCGCCGCCGGGCAGGTGACGAGGGCCGGGCAGCTTTCCTGCGCTTCCACGCGCGTTTCCCCACGCGGAGGCGTACCAGCTGAAGCCCCGGCAGCCGCAGCACCTTGTGAACGGCCGGGAACACCGAGACGCGACCGACCGGCCGGCCGGCGGCGAGGCGAGACGGAACGGTATCGGGCCGGCGGCGCTCCCCGCGCTGCCCCGCCGAGCGAGCGCCGGCGGCGAAACAAAAGATCGAGCGGCGGCGGGCACGGGGCCCCTCGCGCCCGCCCGCACCGCCGGGAGCGGAGACCTCGCCTGCCCGCCCTCAGCGCCCCGGGCCGTACGGCCGGCGGCGAGGCCGCGCTCACCTTACTCTTCACTTCCACTGCGCTGCATTCCAGATACCGCAGAGTCTGAGATTTGTTGAAGCTCCGGTTCATCTTCTCGGCGCCGCTGCCGCCCCCCCCCCGCTCTCCTCCGCCTCCTCCTCCTCCTCCTCCCCCCGCCGCCCCGCGCGCGGCCGGCGGCACGCGGCGCCCAGCTCCGCTCAGCTCCCCGCCGCTCCGGCCACTTTGTCCCGGCGCGCCAATGAGAGCGGCCGCTCCACCGCGCTCGCGCTCCAGCAGCCGACAGCCGCGCGCCCCCGCTCCGCCGCGGGGGGACGGCGGCCCACGCCCCCGAACCGCGTAGCCACGCCCCCACGCGCTTAACCACGCCCTCCCGTCCGTCTGCCTCCGCCCCGAAGCCTGCGGGTGTCCGCAGCCCCGCGGTTCGTGCCCCGAGTCAGGCGTATGCTGACGGGCCCCGGCTGGTTGGTAATATTGGTACCTGCTGCAGTGATAGGATTTTTAATTTTGTGCTTTTGAGAGTGCAGAATATTCATTCTCTCTCTCTCTTTTTTTTTTTTTTAATCCCTGTCTCCCTTGTTATTGCTTTCATTGTTGGCTTTCCATTCTTTGCTAAAGGGAAAAACTAGTAAGAATGTCTCCCAGTGTCCTTCATTTCAGCAGAAAAACAGAACTCGCCCTCCACCGTCTGTTCAGAAGAAGCTTCCTCTACCTCCGTGTGGGATAAAAATTGTGTTTACGCTGTGATTCATAGAATCATTTGAGTCAGAAAGGACCCCTAAATGCCACCTAGTCCAGCTCCCCTGCAGTGAGCAGGGACACCTACAGCTACATCAGGTTGCTCACAGCCCATCCAGCCTGACCCTGAGCGCCTCCAAGGATGCAGCATCCACCACCACTCATAGAATCCGAGAATCATAGAATTGATCAGGTTGGAAAAGACCTTCAAGATCATTAAGTCTAACCGCGCTCCAGGGAACCTGTTCCAGTGCTTCATCATCCTTACTGTAAAGTTGGTTATTCTTCCATACATCCAACCTATATCTCCCCTCTCTTATTTTGGAACCATTGCCCCTGTCTTATCACAATAGATCCTGTCGAAGAATCTGTCCCCTTCTTTCTCACTGCACTCCCTTAAATACTAAAAGGCTGCTCTCAAGTCTCACCTGATTCATTGCCACAGACCATTGAAATGAACACAGCCTTCAAATTCCTATACCTCAAATAGCACAGCAGAATTTCTCTAGCCATTGTATGATTTATGGCTTGATAGTAAGAGTAATAGATTGACTTAAAAAAAAAAAAAAGGAAGAAAAGAAGAAGAGAAATAGTGGAAGCAGAGGTTCTGGGAAAGGAGATGGGGTTTCACTAATAGTGGCATGGGTTCAGGCTGTCCTGTTCAAGAAGCAGTGAGTAGATTTTCAGAAAGCTCTTTAGGTCTCTAGGTGGAAGTTGCTGTACAGAGAGCAGCTACTTATGAAGTTAGGATGATGACTGTAAACACTTCAAAAATACAGTTGAAATTTAAGATACTACTGCTCATAGGCCCAGTGTGCAGGGGTGTCTGCCTGCCTCTCTTCCCTGTGCCTCACTCTGTCTCATTTTAGTTGGTCCTATTGCTGAATTGAAGCATAGTTGTAAGTTGGCAAGTTCAGGATACATCTTCTAATTATCCCTGTAATACTAAATAATTTGTATAGTTGACATTATCTTCCCAAGCATCTTTGCTGTGTGAAACTGTGATTTAAGTTAGAATGGGCTGTAAAAACACACACCATGGTAGAGGTGTAACTTCTCTGTGGTAGTTATCAATTTCTCTAAAGAGCTTAAGCTGATCAGATCTTCATTAAATTAAAGAAATTGAAAGAAAAGTGCCTAATTTAGTGGTTTGCAAAACTGCCCATAGCAAGGGGTTGACACTAGGTGATTGCTGAGGTCCCTTCCAACCCAAGCCATCCTGTAATTTTATGATTCTATGAAAAGTAATACTGCTAATTTTAAAACATAATGTCAATATGAGAAAGCTGCTATAGATGTAATTCCTTCTGTTTATGGTCCAAGTACTTACCTGACTTGCTTAGTGAACAGAAGAACTGTCCTACGGCAGCCTTCTGCAGTTCTTTTCAACCACAAGTTGTGTCTGTTCTCTCTTGGGTAACCATTTAACACACAGCAAGAAGAGCTGGAAGCTGAAACGTGGGTTTTGGTAGCAAGATAGAATAGTACAACTTTTGCTCAGTTTCTCATATAAACACCCAAGAGGTTTTCAGCCTGGCGTGGGATGCAGTTAACTGGAACAAACTACAAAATCTTAATGAAAGTGTAAGTTATTGAAAACTTCTATTTGGAAAGGTAAAGCAACAAATAAATAAATTACCTCAATATTCCTCAATTTAAGGAATTTGCAATGTACTATATAGAATCATAGAATTGTTAAGGTTGGAAAGATCACTATCATCTAGTCCAGTCATCTACCTACCAACAATATTGCCCACTAATCCACGTCCCTCAGTGCCACATCCACATGGTTCTTGAACACCTCCAGGAATGGTAATCCAACCACCATCCTGGGCAGCCTGTGCCACTGCCTCGCCAGAGTTTCTGAGAAGAAATTTTTCCTAATATCCAACCAGAACCTCCACTGGTACAACCAGAGGCCATTCCCTCTCATCCTATCACTATTACCAGGGATAAGAGGCTGAACCCCCTATCTAGCTATTAGGTCAAGCCCTCTCAGAGGTGGTTAAAGGCATCACCTTCTATTAAGGAAAAGTAACAAGGAACTGCTGTAGCAAAAGTAGTCAGTCCTACAGAATACAAATCTTGACTTACTGTTCCGAATCTCTAAAAAATGTAACACACGGCAGCTGAAAGCTTCTTAGCAAAAAAAAAAAAAAAAAAAAAGTTATCAGATGACTTTTTAAGTCTGTTCCTTGCAGGATTTCTTTGGCAGATCTACTAAAGCAGTTACCATATTAAGATAAAGATAGACTGAAAGATGTAGCTCCTGATTAATAATAATGATAAAAACCAATCAGAGGGAGAGCTCACACTTATTCACGCAGCAAAGTCCCTCCCATGTTAGCCAGACCACTGCACATAGCTGTACCAGGCGGGGGTCACCTGATCCCATCAGAGCTAGTCCATGGACAGGCACCATGCAGCTCTTAATCAGTAGGAATGGACATAATCTCTTCCTCACCCACCTGATCTGCAAAGAGATTTGCCAAGAAGCTGCTTACTACATTACATATTTCTTCCAGCCTGCATTCACGCCCTGTAAAACACTGAAGTTTTGGAATGCTTTTGCACAATCGATCTTTTCCAGAGCTTTCAGCTAGGGCACACGTTCCCAGAGTCCTTCAAAGCAGCTGCTCAGAACTGTACGGAGCAAGAGACACATTAAATCCTCCTTCCCACAGGCTCAGGGCCAGATGCTCAGCGGGTGCAAAGCAGCAGAGCCTCGCTGCAGCTCTTTGGGGGCCCTAAGCCTGTCAGCGGAGTGACTTCCCCTGGCCTCTATGGATGAGGAGCCTCCATTTGTAACCTCTGGCCTAGCCTCCATCCTGCGCTGCCATCCTCAGTGACTTGAAACGGAAAGTGAGACATTAAGGACTGCTGTGTCAAGGTGCTGGAGAGAGGCATTCTGACAGAACACTCCTGAAAGTGTTTCTGCATCCCAGTTTGCTGAAGTCACTGCAGGCTGTCAGGTGTGAGGCAGTAACTCGGTGTCCTTCCCCTGTTTCTGCTGTTAGCAGAAAAAGGCTCCTTGTATATCTGTTTTCTTCCCTTTGCACCGTCTTAATATCAAGAAATAAGAATATTTCTCTGCAAAATTGATGTTTCAATGCTTTGTTTCCTTCGTAATTCGTGTCATCCTCAAGCATGTGTGGGGATTACACGCGGGACTGTGGATTTCAGAACCAGGCCTTCTGGCCATTTCGATAATATCATGGGAGGAAAACTCTTTCCCAGAACCAAACAATTTTATTGCATTCCACGATCATGTGCAAAACAGTGATCCCATCTGTTCAGCAGCAATCCCCCCAAGTACGGGCTGCCTCTCGCTCACCAGTCTGGGCAGTTCAACAAAGCAGCCTCCGTTTTCAATGACGAGTTTTTCTTCATAATACAAAACACCACTAAGGACACATAATAATTCACATATTTGTCAAGGTGTATCTTCTTATGTACTATTTTGACTGGCAGGGGTCCTGCAGAGCAGTATGGTATAACAGCAATTCCTCCTGAATTTAGGCATCTTTGAGATCAGTTTTGCCAGTTCCTTTAAATGAACAATAAATGAATAAACAATAAAAATATTAACCTCATATTCAAAAGATGAAAACTGAACTTCCTAGTTCTTATTTTTTCCCTTACAGTTGAAGACTTTAGAACAAAGAGTGCTTGAATTCAGCACTCCAGGTATGGGTCAGTTTACCACAGAGATTTTGCAATAAAACAACTATGAAATAAATGAGAGAGAATTTAATTTATGAGATTATTCCAGCTGAGGTCTGGTGCCTGGGATTTTTGTCATAACTATGAACATCAGCAAGTTTCACATACCAAGTGTTATAAAAGACTTCTGGAAACTCAAGCTGAGGGCATTCTAATTGCTTAATTCTGCTTATCTAAACTTCTAAGTGTCTGCCTTGGGTCATGTTTAAGACCTTTTAATGATCTCTCTACCTGACTGCTCAAGATTCCCTCAATAGCTCTGGAAAATCTAAAGTTTAGTTCTTGTGCTTTTCTCTTCAGAAACTGATCTGCAAAACAAAATGTGATTTCAGCGGATGCTTGCCAGTGGAAAGAGATCATTATTTGGCTGCAAAGTGGGTGTATGTTTTGCTGGCCTTGCTGGTTCACATGCTGTACCTAGAGGCAGGGAGAAAATGCCCACCCAACCTGTTTTGCCCCAGCTCCTTTCCTGCAGTCCTTTCTCTGCAATTAGAGCAGCCAGGGAATATTTATGTCTCTGGAAGGACCCAGTCTATAGGTAGGTAGCAAGAGAGCTGGAAGGGAGGTTTTTCATGAAGTTGAAATGCCTTGTGTTTTTCATCTTTGTAAGAAAAGTTTCCTAAGATTTGGCAGGAGAATGGGATGTGCTTTGTTAATTTTATCAGCAACAGGCAAAAATGTGCTGTTTTTCCACAAGGTGGAAGGCACCTAGTTGAGAAGAAGGACCTGGAGAGGGTTTGGATTTAAGGAATGAGTAATAGGCATGAGCTAGTCACTCAGCTTTATCATTTATAAACCAGAATGAAAAAAAACACTTGTATCTCTGCATCATAGGGCTTAATTAACTTGTATTTATGACACCCTGCCAGAAAGGTGTTAAGATAATTAGAAACATAACACTTACATCTGTTCAGACCTACTCCAGTGGGGCCACAACCCATAATTAAGATCTCTAGCAGATGTCATAATGCAAATGATGACTCCTGAAAAGTACAAGTGCAGTAACGAGGCGCACGACTGGCTCTCCTCCCTTCCAGATAACGCATGCTCCAGTTCTCGTGGCTATCCATACGCCCTCACATCTCGTGCTAACTTCAAGGGACAGCACTGCTCAGCTCGGTTTTGAAGGGGAAGGAATTTTTACTGAAACATGCTGTTTTATGATAAATATCTAGCCTCTGTGAAGCACACTAATCCAATCCATACTTGTGCCCTTACTGCAGGCAACTGCAGAAAGAAGCACTTGCCATTGGGAGGGATATTTTACTGGGGCTGTTAAGGAGAAAAGTGATATCATTTACATTCCTTTGGAACAGTGGCCTTTTTTTCCCATAACTCCCTTCCTTGGCTTTAGTTCACTTTGCACTGGCGCCACATGACTGGCTAGGATCTGACGTTATTCTTGATGTTGAGTGCCAAAACAAAACAGTCTCTGGAGACAGCGTGGTTGTGAAGAGTCAGCAAAATGCCAACTGGTTTAGATTGTTGGT
Source organism: Phasianus colchicus (assembly GCF_987193195.1). Classification (NCBI taxonomy): domain Eukaryota; kingdom Metazoa; phylum Chordata; class Aves; order Galliformes; family Phasianidae; genus Phasianus; species Phasianus colchicus. The sequence continues at coordinate 36,309,207 of NC_143438.1, forward strand.
TTTCATAAGTGTGTTGGTGGGGGAATGATGGTGTATAGTTTTGGCCCAATCTATAGTTCAGACTTGTGAGTGATCAGGAAAACTCCTACCTGCAGAACAGGGAAGCAGTTTATTAGTATCCGAGGAGGTGCAGGGGGTAAGGCAAGAAGGCAGCAGGGAGCCAGAGCTGGGTACACTCTGTGAAGGCTGGAAGCTCACTTAGATGAAACCGGACATTGATGAGCTCAGGTCATACTGAAGAACAGAATTGAAATAGGATCCTGTAAGTAACAGCTTCCCTCATCAGCTTGTTACCTCTCCTCGTACAAACTGGGATTCCTCACAGGATAAGGGTTTGTAAAAAAATCAGATGCATGCCAGTGGGGATGCTCCTTCTCAACAAAATAATGGACAAATATATTCTGCCCAAGTACAATCTTTTTCTCCAATCCCACTGTCATTAGTAATTTCCAAATGAAAGGACACAATTTATTTCCATCAAATACGGATAAGAAGAAAATTCCCTAGCCTCCTACTTGGCAATGGTAAAGCTGTTTTGCCTGAGACAAACAATGAAAAAGAAAAAAAAATTACCAAACAACCCCCTCCAAACCACAAAAATCCACAAATGAAATAAACTCCCAGCAAGACTAAACTAGCCTGAGGTAGGCAGCCGGGGAATATTTCAGCTTGAACACTTTTGGCAATGCCACAAAAAAGTGAAGACAAGATCTTATGCTAGGAAGGGCCAGAAACCTGAATGCAAGGCAGGCTGCCCACTGCAGCCACCCTGGTCTCTGCCCTATTCTGGGTTCATTGGCTGTGTCTAGCAGGTAATTCCTATTAGGAGTTCCTGTTGGCAAGTTTGCACTTTAACAATAAAAACACTTTTTTTTTTTTCTTTTTCATTTTTAAAGCAACACAATGAGAAATATGTGAAGATCTAAGAACTACATAAGGCAATTTGGTTAATCACCCCGCAGAGACATAATGCCTGATTTCTAAGTCATCTCCTGAGACATTGTTTCAGCACTCAGTAGGAACTGAGAAGACAAACTGACTCACGGGTTTATTAGGAAGGGAAGAAGCAAAGCTTTATCAACGCCATTATATAAACCCACAGTTTATATAGTGTTCCATATTCTATCTGGAATATCTGGTGCATGATTCTAGTCTCATCTCTCATAGATGGCATGACAGAATAAGAAATGATGCAGAAAGGGGTATCGATGATGGCTGGAGATATGTTACAGCTTCTGTACTGCAATTTGGGAGGAAAAAAAAAAAAGAGGACTGAGATGAGAAGCTGGAGAAGTTATAAACTTGTTAAGTGTATCAAGAAGGTGAACAAGAAGTAATTACTGACACTTTATTATAATACGAGAATGGAAAACATCAGGTGGAATTATCACATATATTTGTTTAAAGAAGAGACAGTATTTTTCTCCTGTAACACACCATTTAACAATAGGATGCCACAGGATGCTGTGAAGACAAAAGACTGTAATTCAAAAGTACTTACATTCATGGAGGAAAGGATGTTAGAGCTGGTAAACACAGAGCAGCAGATACAGAATCACAGAATGGCCAGGGTTGGAAGGGACCTCAAGGATCATGAATCTTTAACTCCTCTGTCACATGCAGGGCCACCAGCCTCCACATTCAACATTAGACCAGGCTGTCCAGGGCCCCATCCAACCTGGCCTTGAACACTTCCAGGGATGGGGCATCCACAACCTCTCTGGGCAGCCTGTTCCAGCACCTCACCACTCTCACAGTAAAGAATTTCCCCCTGACATCCAAAGATGCATTTCTGGGTTCTAGAAAACCCTATGCTGCCAATTGCTAGAAATCAAAAGAGCATACCAGAAAGACTAGCACTATAGTAGTCGTGGATATTTTGTCATTCATTCCTAACCTGTTACAAAGATGACCGGCTGAGTGACATTTCAGGAATGGCTGTCTACTTACAGTAAAATAACAGTAGAAATGAATCGTCTATCATTTGAGGAAAATCAGAAAGAAACAAGGCTGAAACAAGGTTCTCTGGGATGGAGAAGAGCTACAGCAGGGATCCATTTTTACTGTTTGTTTTGAACTGTGTATAACTGCTTGGAATGCTAGTCCTTTCCAGATAGGTTTGGTTGATTATGCTTCCTAAGAAAAGCTGCAGTCTATAATTGATTGTGTTTCTTAAGAAAGGTTGCAGTCTATAAAATAGCTATAAATAATGCAGGTACAAAATATGCTATGCTTGGATGCTAGTTTTATCTTTTCATAAAAAGTATAAAATTTGGAGTAATGTACAGCACGTTTTGAGCTATACTGTAAAGTTGCCTCAAAACCATTTATTAGGTGACCAGTAATTCTCAGAAAAATGTGCCAGCTAAGAATTAATAATGATAAAACCTACATTTTTCTCCTTTGGGAACCTTGTGGAAAGTGTCTGGTTTTGCGATTTCAAATTATTTTCAGAAAACGTGCTACCAATTGTAGGTGTTCTGGAAATAGATTGAATGAAGAAGTAGGTGACAGGCATAAACATAAAACAAGAACAATGAACTCTGTGTCAATGACTTTGTCATGTGTGTCTTGAACACTCCTGAGAAAATAAGCACTGCCTTACAGCCTGTTCATTCTTAAGCCAGCCACCAAACTGTGGGAACGGGTCTCCCAGCTTAAGTCAGCTTCCAGGCAAATGACTGAAGGATGTTCCTGGAAAAAAAAAAAAAAGAAAAAAAAAAAAACACAAGTAAAAAATCTCCAAAGGTACCTCTTCCCTTTAATATCCTGCCAAGGGTTTACTTAGAAAAGGAAGAGTTAGTTCACATAGACTGGTAGGCCAGGATTTGGGCCTCAGACACAGTAACAGCAAAGTTAAAATGCATGAAATTACACTGCTAACAAGGCTAAAACAACTGTTGAGTCATTATCTCCTGTCAGAGAAGCTGGAAAAACAATGTGAAGCAGAAGAATCTCCACTGCCTGCAGGACAATTATGGCTGCTAATGAACCTGTATGTAGAATGAACATCAAATTCAGGCCAAAAGTCCTTCTCGGTTTTTGTTTTGTTGGTTTGGTGGTTTTTTTTCTTGTAGGAATTTGTCTGAAGCTACTTTGTACTTTCCTTCCTGACATTTCTAGATTGCACCCAGTGTCAGCCCAACTTTGAAAGCACTTCAGGTCTGCTCCTAGTGAGGATGAGAGGTTTCCACAACTGCAACTTCCAGCAGCTCCACACTCCGACTTCTTTGTTGGCCACCATAGCTTTTCAAGGTTGCTGACGGCATTCAGATGGCCTTCATGGGCAGGTACCGTCTGGCACAGCACAGTATCTTGTGTTTTCCTCGGCATTCCCCAGCATCACTCTCCTCCACAGTCAGCATGGCCAATTTCAACTCACCTCATTCTTTCCCCTGCTGGGAATAACCCACTGACTTTGTGGTATGAGCACACTTCCTCCTAGGAAAGGAACCTACAGATACTTCCCCTTTTCATTCATGATATGTGCTCACTACTTTTGGATCGATGGCATCTGACTTTGAGTTTTGAATTTATCTTTTCTGTTCCTAGTAGCATATCTACAGCATATGCTGATATTTTGTTTGTGACTACCTGCAACCTGTTGTTCAGCTCTTTCATGTCACACTCAGCATCAGTGCTAGGATATCAGTCCAGACTGTACTCACCTCCTCAGATTTCATAGCAAGCCTGTGAACATAGAACAGGATTAAAAATTTCATTGACATTTTTCAGATATTTGACTGCTGGTTCCACCCTTGACAGAAGAGAAGAAGCGCTGCTGCATTCAGGATATCCAATATTCAATATTCAGTGTGTAGGGAAAGTTTGATTTAGTTTTGCTTCATGAAACACAAGATCATGTAAAACATCTGTTTCTGGTGATACAGAAGGAAGAACTCTTCATTTCTCAGATCTTATTAAAAAAAAAAAAAGAGAGAGAGAGAGAAGCTGACAAGTAAAGAAAGAAATTAGTCTGAAAAAATTTCCCATCCAAATAAAACATGCAGGAATGGTATAATTTTCCTAAAAGAACCTGATATTAAATGTTATCATTGCTGGATTATGGGAAACTTCCTGTCTTCTCATCTCCGCTTGCTTTCAGCAGATAGAGCTGAAGCTGCCTTGCTTGGCTTACAGAGAATGAATTTGCCTGTACTAAAACTGACATTTTCTAACTGGAGCCTTCATGACCAGAGGAAGGCATCCCTGTATTCAGGGACGCAGAGCAGCCACAGAGCTGCGATCCCAGCTGTGTACCACTGAAGTCAACTGAGCTTTGGTTCCTGAGTTCAGAGCGAGGTTTCACAAAGTACTTGGGAATTACATATGCTCAGCTCTTCCTGAAAAAGGGCTCTTTCATTAAGAATGCCCAAAGTGAGTGGACTGATGGTATAGTGGGCATAGTGGGCTGATGGTAGTCAGTGTTTTGGTCAGATTATTTGAAAGACAGAGCATGAGGAAGCTTATGCCATTCATGGACAGCATCAAGACTGTGCTGTCTGGCTGTGAAAATCCAGTTCCAGGGCCAAAGAGCATGAAGCCAGACTCTGAACAGGACACACAGACTAAGCTTCATCAAGCTGTAGGAAGAAGAGCCACATGTGGATGCTAATTTGCTAATATAGGCACACAACCGTTAATGATGCCAGGGACAATTCTCAGTAGACAGAGCTTGATTGTTCTGTTGTTAAACAATTTTGTTCAGACTGCAAAGCATTCTGAAGTATTCATATTGCCCCTGGCATGGTTTTGTTGGGGCCAAAGAGAATTTTCCTCAGAGGTCCTAGAGAGACCATTCCCAGAAGATGGTTTGGGTATGGGGCACACTCTTTCGTGAGTCGGAGAGGTTAATTATATAGAATGGAGGTGCTTAGCACCAGGAATGGCTCTGGGCACAAAGAATTTAGTCAAACAAGCAGCTAAAACTTGCACAGAGGAAAAGATATCAGAGCTTGATTCTTTGCTCCTGAGCAACCTGGTTGAAAACTAGCCCCCTTTAACAGAGGGCTTTACCAAGCCAAAACAATTGCCGTCAGCAATGCTTCAGATGATCCCAAACTATAAATGACTCCGAGTGTTACCCTCTGCTGCCCTTCAAAAACCTTTGGGAGCAGGAGAGCAGCTGATCGTCCAGGAGCTGGTCAGCCTCCAAAGGGTTGCTCATCAGTGCCAGGCAATTTTGATACCAAGTGCTGTTTATTGGGCAAAGAAGCAAGTAAAATCACACATCACGAGCCCTGTTCTCAATAAAGATTTTTTTGCTGTTGAGTAAAAACATCTACATTGACGATTCTTTTGGGTTGTAAACATTTGCTTCTGGTAGACTAACTTGGATGTTGCTGCATTTCTCCCTCTGGTACTTGAGAAACTGAAAGCGGAAACAAGTAGAGAACAAAGGGAAACAGCTGAGCATGTTTTCACTGTCCAAAGTTAAACAAAAGCAAATGAAGAGTACAGATAATGCAGTCGATGATTATAAGACACAGGCTCATTCCAAAACTCCAAATGAAACCATCTACCCTGTCAGCCAATCTGCTGTTCTTGTTTAAATGTCATTGAAATAAGTGTGCCAAGAAATATAAACTGCAAACACAGCATTTTAATAAACATAAAGTGAAATAAAACAAGCCAGAACAGATCTGTTGGCTCTTGTAGTTTTTTGCTTGCAAGATGGGGAGGCTAGAGGTGGGGGCATGCAGGGAGGGTATTATTTCTTGCACATGTTTTTCTGGTGCCGATTAACAGGAGCAATGCTAAAAACCTTCTGTGATTTGTTACGGGCTATAATCTTCAAATTTAGGGCCTTGTACTGCTCTCAATCTATCCACACAAGCTTCACGAAGGAGCATAGAAAGCCCTGAGGAGAGTTTGTGTAATAGGCTTTAAAAATGTCTTAGAAATAAAAACCTCTTTAATTTTGCCCAAACCATCTTTTCTCACATTTTGCAGAACAATCTTTGGTATTAATGTATTCCCCAACCATATAATCTATTGTTCTTTAATAGTGTTCACATAAATAGAGGCTTAAATCAGAACTAATTGATAGTGGAGTTTGCATAGAACAAAGAACATAGAACAGCAGCCACAGTGCTGAAATTCTAAGAACCTCTCAGACGTGAAGAAAGCAGAATGACAGCCTTCCCTCACCAGCCAGCAGCCATACACCCATCACTGTCCCTGACATTCACTCCACTTGTTAGTGCCTTCACTAATAGTAATGATGCTGGAGAAAGAGGGACCTGCTCCATGTTGCCTCAGCCCCATTTGCTGCCTCTTTCCTCCCCTTTGAGCAAGCTCCTGCCCAATGTTGTAGAAAATTAATGCTGAATAGAAAATGATGAAAGCATATTACCTGTAAATTGCCTGACTAATCATGTTCTCTCACCTTAGACCTATTATGCTTCTGAGCTTACAACTTAGTCATCCTTGCAGGCAAGCTCTCCCCATTTCCCTGTTTTGCTTGTCAGGTTCATCCAGAATATTTGCTCAGTTCTTTGCTTTCCTCCTAGCTAGTAGTTCAGTCTCCCTGAGTGCTCAGCTCTCTATGCTCTTTCCAGGAAAGTAATTAAGCACATGCTTGACTTTAAGCATGCAAAGCTAATGTTAATTAGGAAAACAGTGGGCTTAACAGCACTCTCCTTTTCTTTGCTGTAAGTTCCAGTAGGTGGGATCCCAGTAGGTGGGATCAACCTCGCTTATCCTCTAGAGATGTTTCCCTCTACCCAGTGACCTTTGAGGAAATCCTGACAACCTGTACGCCAGTAGGAGCAGTCTGGATGTGCCAGCCAAGATATAGCATGTGCATGCCTTACACAGGGCATTTTAGCTCGTGTGGAAGATAAGTCAAATACTATTTTTAGCAACCTTTATTGATTCCTGTATAATTTCCCTTGCTCTTCCTGTGGAAGTTCCTTCCTTTCCAGTAACACTACCATTTGAAGTAGCACATCAATCCTTATTATATGTCAAACTTTACTTTTTTTTCCCCAAGCCTCAGCATGATGCGGAAACTCTTAAACACAGAGTCTTCCTGTAATTTACACACCCAGCCGTATGCGTAATTCAAATAAGATGTGGTGAGTACTAATGAATCTACCCCCAAGCTCAGCAGATAGTGAAGCTTTCTGGATTATCAGTGCGAGGGTCGATATAGCATGGCAGCAGCTAAGGTCCCTGTGTTAGCTTAGTGCAGAGGCGCTGAGGGGAGGCCTGATGGCGGCTTCAGCTCCTCACAGGTGCTGAGCTCTGCTCTGTGTGACAGCGACAGGGCCCGAGGGAACGGCATGGAGCTGTGTCAGGGGAGGGCAGCTGGGGCTGAGGGAAAGGGTCTGCACCAGAGGGCGGTGGGCATGGAACGGGCTGCACGGGGCTGTGGGCACAGCCCCGAGTGCTGGAGTTCAAGGACAGTTTGGACGCTGCTCCCAGACATATGGTCTGATTTTTGGGTGGTGCTGTGTGGAGCCAGGAGTTGGACTTGGTGATCCTTATGCATCCCTTCCAAGCTGTGATGTTCTGTGTTTCTAAGAGCAGTGTGTACTACACCAGAGCTTTTTTGGACTAATACTTGGCTATGTGCTTTTTTTTTTATGTCCATAAAGCACAGAGTGAAGCAAGTACTATGCAGTGCTGTTTTTTCCTGCTGGATTTGGTACCAGTATAACAGCTCTTGCCGCAGGATATGGCAAATATTATCAATTTTATTTTCAGTCTACTGCAGACAAAAGGACCCTGATCATTGTCTCATCCTAAGCACATAAAGCAGGAATATCTGTTGCTTTCACCAAGAGTCTTAGGTCCAGATTTTCAAGAAGCATTCAAGCCTCTAAAAATGCTCGTGAGCTTGAAAAAAGTTCAGCTGTTTTCTTTGCTTCTACCAAGCACAAGATATACAGCCCTAATTTATTAAAGCAAGCTATGTCTTAAGGTTTCTTTACAGAAATTGTTTTCTGTTCAGTCCAGGTGAGTACTGTGGGGACGTGAGCTGAAGAGTCTTTGAAGGAGGCTTCAAATATTTACCTAAGTGCATACAGAGACAAAAATATATGCTTGACATCACAAAACAGTTTTCTGTCCTCATTCCTAGGTATCCAGTTTGGGTTTTGAGTGCCAAAACCAAATGCTTAACAAATAATTCACAGGCTGGCTGCTCATCTGTAATAATTTATCATTTTCTTTAGAGCACCGAATAGTTTAAAATGCTTATGAAACTTGAGACAAAGCTAAAGTCAACAACTGCTATGCAGCTTGCTCAAAAAATGCAGCTATCTACCTCACTCACAGTTCTGAAATGCTTCAGATTAATATTCTTGTGTAACAGCAACCCTGGTCTCCACAGTGTGCATTAAGACTGCTATAAATAAGATGCAAGTTACGTGGGCCTGACATGGTATTTACGAAAAGACCATACTTGCTCCTTTGAAACAGCCACCTCTCCAAAAGCCTGGCTCTTGCACAAAGGCATGTAAGCAGTTCATCCCTTTAAAGGTCAGGGAAAGAAAACCTAGAAGGTGGGTAATTGCAAGACTGGTTCTGTGAAGGCACTCTTATCTCCTGAACAGGAGGCGGGTGCCGAGACACCAGGACAGTGAGCTAAAGCAGGCTCAGGGAGGATGCAGATTCCAGGAGCCTCACGTCAGCAGATGTGCCAGAGGAATTCCTGCCTCCACCAACCCTGCGCATCCACGCCTGAGGGAAGAGAGAACCAGGCATGTGTTGCACAAAGGTTCCCCAGCTGCTAGTCTTGACAAGAGTCGAAACAAAGGCAAAAAATAGTTGTATGTTTTAAAAGTGTATTTCAGTTACCTTTTAAATCCCAAATAATCTTCTTATTCAGAGGTGAAATCTGATCTGGCAGACATTTCAATGCCAGACCATCTTTTCTGCTGACTTCAGGAGACTTAAAGAAACTTTTCATCCAAAATTATTAATTTCAAATAGGCACTTGGCATAGTATTTTTCCTCTGAGACTGACATTACATTATTTTACTCACTCTGGTACTTTCTATCCATGTCCTCATTGAAGCCCTGTCTGTGAAATACCTACTGCGCTTTGTTACATGTTGGTGAAGACTGGTGTTTTCCTCTGTAAACAAATGCAAGTACCTACATAACTCTTAGTGTGTCTCTCCTTGACTTCATTAGGACATACAGCCTCTGCTAAGCAGAACTTTAATTGCACACCTTCGTCCTTTGCTCTAGGATGGACTTGAAGCAATGTGTTGAAGGAGCTTCAAGCATCTATCAATGAGTGCAGTGTAAGCTCTTAAATTGGGCTCTGCTGGGCAGCAGAGGAAGAAAGGTTGGGCAGAAACCTAGCATAACTGGGTGTTTTCTACTCAGGAGAAGGTGCACTTGCTGTAGGCAATGCCTGTCCTCATGAATAAGAGTACATACAGTTTTGGAGCTTGTGGCACCTGGTAAAACTTACTTAGCAGATGGAGAATCCAGCACAGAGGTGGAGGGAGACCCTGAGTACCACCTGTATCCACTGATCCCTGAGAAAAACATATCCAAAGGATTGCACGACAGCAAATCTCCTCGTTAAAGAACAGATGAAGACATAGCTCTTCTGAAGTCTCTAGTTATGCATAATCCCTTTACATATGCCAGTATTTCTGCTGTTGTATTCATTTAGAAATAATGAAAGGTGTCAGAGGTTGCCTGGAGTTAGGTGGCAAGTACCATCTGACCACAGCTGTAAACTAAGACAGGTCATGTGTCAGATTAAAATAAATCATCATTTGTAATAGTGTCCCTAAACCCCCATTTCACATTTTCCTTTCCGTGTCCCAGACAGAGCCAGTGCAGGAGGGGAGGAGTCATGGGCAGTATTGCCCTGCCCAGCCATCACCTTGGGGACTCCGTCTCAGTCACTGTTATTCCTTCCATCACTCTCACAAATGTGCTAATTGCTTTGCACACCCAAGGACTGCTCTTTTAATCAACTGCAGTTTCATCAGCTGTGTGCTTGACCAGCTGGAAATGCTGGAATCCTCTTGCATTTGCCACAGTGCAATGGGAGAACGGAGTGAGCCACAAATCAAGCAGCAAAACACGTGAGCACTGAATGCGCCGCTATGCACAGCCATCTTTTGCCAAGTGGATGAAACACGAGCACTCTGCTCCCAGTCTGACGTCCCTGATCATTACAGTCAGGATAAAATATGAACTTGAAACATTTGCACAACAGCCGTGAGGCTGTAATGAGATTTCTATCCTGTGGTCTCTTGGATATTTTAGGCTGTCAAGTCCGACAGCTTGCAGCATATGGTTTTGATTTATATTTTACAGTATCAGACTTAGGGCATATAGCAGGAAGGATGCATGTAGAATGAATACAGGTGGACCACTGGAAAGAAAATCTTGAGTGTCTCAAACCTTAGCTTTTTTTTTTTTTCCCCCCTTTCTGTACTCCATTTAAAAGCACGTGTGTAGCATCATACCTAATTTCTGCCTCTGCAAAGATTACAGTTACTAGTTAACTGTCACCCTGATCTTCTTGTGTTCTTAAAACAACCCACAGGAAAAATATTGGAATTAAGCATAATGAAACCTTAATTCTGGGATGGTTATTTCAGATGTGTGTGCCAGAAATAAGTTTCTCTGTGAATAAAATCCAAGTACTAACATTTGCAGGGGAGTTAGACTAGATGACCTTTAAATATTTGTTCCAACTCAAAAGATTCTATGATTCTGTGCCCGTGTGCACCTGGAATAATAGAAAAGAACAGGAATATTGTAGCCATCACTTCATGCAACTGCACAGATTTAAAAAGCAGAACTCTGCAGCAAACTACCCAACCTAACAAATGTGAAACAAAAAAGGGGAAGTTGGAGCTACCTCCAACCCTTTTAGCTAGTTAGCTTCTGACATCTCCAGGAGCACAGGCTGGTTCTAAGCTGGAGCGCAAATCAAATAGCACAGCATCGGCATGATATACATCCCTTACAGTACTTCTGCTTAGGGAGTTTCAGTGTTGTTTCAAGCCAAATGCATGGCTTGTTAGTCAGAGGTCTTAGAAAGCAGTCGCTAACAACTGTTGTGATAAGTCCTGAGATCTTCCTTGGATTGTCTTTCCTCCTTTTGTAAGTTACCACTGGGGAAGGAGAAGAGGGCAGCATGTACAGCTCCTGTAGTTAATTCCTGGAGCTCTTCAAGGTGCTGTAGTGTAGTCAAAGTGCACACACTTTGGTGTGATGCTAGCAGCCTTTGCAGGAGTGCTATAAGGAGGAGGCTGGTGGGCCAGGGCTGGCGCTGATTTTAGTATGGCTACTATCATTTTAGTCTTTTTTATTTGCAAGCAGTAGATGCCTGTATTCCTCTCAGTGGCTCTGCAAAAAGCTGCAGAGCCCAGCACTGAGGATCTGCAGGAGTCCTATCAGTAACCAGAGAGGAAGATTAGCTCCTTCTTTATTTATGAAAGGGCTTTGAAAATGTACATATTTGACACCACTGAGAAGTGGAAGCCATGGTAGGGATGCAATGAGAGTAGTATGAGTCAAGATGAGAACTTCTAGTTGTCCAGGATTTTAAAGCAAGCTGAATTTGGTATGCATATGAGCTGAGTGAAAGGCGGTACAGAAAGGCAGTACGGTTTAGACACAGCCGGCATCTGGGGATGCGAAGAAAGGGAGCAGCAAGTCAAAAGATGACAGATAAACTATAAGCACATGGGGTGAGCTGAATGACATCTGCATCCATGGTAAACAAGGGAGCAAGTACCAGGCGTGACTTCAGGAGAATCAATATCACGCTTTGCTGAGGAACATATTTATTCAGAAATGATTAAATGAGAATATAGAGTGGTTGCACCCTGCAGACTAGCTCGTTCTTCATAGAAACCTCTTGCATACATTAAAACATCCTCCTTTCAGCCTTGTTCTTCTCCTTACTGTCTGTAACTGACCTAGTATTTCTCTGGGCCACTAACCCAAAGAGAATATGACTAAAAAGGATCACTGAGGACATTCTGAAGGACATCTGGGCTTTGCACTACTTCTGCTCTAAGAAAGCACCCAGTGAGCTACACCAGCAGGTCACAGAGAATGAGCCTTAGTAAAGATGGTGGCAGCAGATTTAATTCAGAGGACACTGATGCCTGTGGAGTGGACAGGTTGAGTGCCTCTGGTTTGTTGCCTGTTCTCTTGCTTATTCTGGGTGTCTTGTATCCACTATGAAGTGCCCACCAGTGGTTATTTCATAACTTGGTTGCATTTTCTACTGTGTGGCTGTAAAACTTTTTAGGATATATATTTTCAGCATTATTGCTCCACATGAGGATCTGGAGACTCCAATGCCTGTTTTTATTCTGGGAATGACTTCTCTGGCATTAGTGAACAAAACTGCAAGGCTTAGGGCAAGCTGTAAAGCAAAGAAATGAGGCTGTTCTTGGAAATGCTTTGTTTGACATGCTGTTGATGGACAACCTCCGAGGAGGCCACAAAAGTTGTTCCTTTTGATTTAAATGTTTAGGATGCTTAAAAACCTAAGTTGTTTCTACTGAGAGGTGCTGGACAGAAAACATCCCTTTGTTTATCAGAAGGTGCTAAATATAAATCTCAGGTGACACCAAGAGCTCCATCTTGGCTGATAGAACTGCTGTCTCACTGGGTCCATTCCTGGTGGCCATTACACAAACAGGGACACAATCCACTTTCTGTTGATCCATGTGATGTTCCTGCTGATGGATGCTTGTGGCTGAGAGAGAGGGCTTTGCCACCAAGCCATGTGGGAAATGGCCAGCCTGAGGGCTACACCAGCTCACCACAGCTCCTGCTCCTGCAGAGCCAGCCTTCCCCTGCTTGTCGAAGCCCACAACGAATTTCAAGTAATTTGAGTTGATGAGCTAACCATTCCTCATGGAGGGCTAACTCCAGTTCCCTTGGGCTAAGAGCACACATGTGGATAGCAAACCATGAACCACGTGGAGCACTGATTTGCTGACATGCCTGGAAGCCTCTGCATTTCACTGGCTCAGATTGCCTTGAGCCTAGTGTGCGTCTTGACTCCAGACCAGATCCTGCTCTCCTGATTCTTGGGAATCATCAGCATGAAACACCATGAATCTGGTCACATCCCCTCCTAAATTTTTCACTGCCACCCAGATTTGGATAAATATTGTTATTGAGATTCCTTCCCTGCTCATTCTGCAGGGCACTTTTGGGAAAAGTTCTGCTTGTGCAGACCAGCTTCTAGCAGAATCTAACTTCTTCCAGCCCCCTATCACCAAACAATTGCTCTTTGGCTTAAAGAGGTTCTACCAGCCAAATGAGCCTTAGTTATCTCTGAACATGACACTGAGAAGAGTAACAGAGAGGACAGCTCTGGTCTGAGATTAACCTAGGCCTGCCTAGCAGCCAGGACATCAGTAACAGCTGTGTGAAGTCAGCTACTAATCCCTATGGATGACACAGTGAGGTTCACAAAAAAAAAAAAAAAAAAAAAAAGGAAAAGCTTCAGGCGAGTTTTATTTCCTTATTTCCTCCAGTTCAACCTTTTTTTTTCCTCCTGTAAAGCACTACTGAATACAACACAATGAATACCTGCTTCTTATCAGGAAGCAGTCATGGGGTGATGCAGTTTGATATAGTGTTTTGAGATGAGGGCTGGGAGTTGCCTTCAAATAGTTACTATTACTCCTTTAATGAAATATATAGCTTGACTCCCTCTTTAAATAGCAGAACTATCTTATATTATCAATCATTAAAGCTTGCAAGCCTTTCTCAGACCCATAGATGGCACATTCTAACTATTTGTGCTCTGTAAAGCCCGCACTGGGATGGAGAACAGAACAACCTAAAAGGCAAATTAAAACTGAAACGATTTTTTCCATTGGCAAAGAATACCAGGAGGGCTTATTTTCTCCAAGGTCAGAGGAGAGCAGTGAGGAGTACAGAAGAGACATGGCAGATGCCCACGGTGGAATCCCACCGCTACTGCTGAGAAAGGAGATGTGATGGCACAATGTGTTTATATTTTCTTGAAAACAAAAGCAGCCTGGAAAATGAAACAGAAAACATAATACAGATGAGAATTACCAAGAAGCACATTGCAGATGAATCCTGGAAGAAACACAAAATACTCTTCCATGGTAGCTGTATAGTGCTGCAATTGTACACATGATGGTTCAGCTTTTGAAGGCTGATCCACTGTTATGCAGGTGAGTGGCCTCCCCAAACAAGAAAGGCAATAGACAGGAAGGGGTTAAGTCTGTTTCATGAAAGAAGTAGCAGTCAGGAGGCCTGGATAGGAGAGACAAAGCCCTCTGTGCATTTTGTCTTCCTATGCCAAAGTCCAATCCGAGATGTTACAAAAAACTAAGCTTGTATTTTCCTCTCCTGCTTCTTCCAGTTATTTGCTGATGTCATCACCTTCCACTCTTGTCTTCTGAGCACAGCAAAATAACATTGCATGCAAGATCTGGCCCTTGGTCAATAGAAACTATTCAGAACTGCATAAACCAGCAGGGAAAGTCAGAATCCAAGGTAAGGGAACTGGGAACAAGTAGCAAAGTCCTTTAAGACTTTAAGGATGAGAAAGCTAGTTTGCATGAAGATGACCTTATGCTCTCAGAACAGTTTACAAGCAGACCAAACTATGGATCTGCTGAAGCTTCAGTGCTGCATTCTGGTACTGAAAGGCTCATGGAAAAACACAAGGAACAAAATAAGCCAGCACATTGCAGCCTTCCACAGGGATAGCATATAAGGGAGTATGTTCACAGCTTTTCTGATTACTTATGTGCCAGATGCAGAAGCCAAAATCACTCTGAGCTCAGCAAAATCGATGCCCAAAGCTGTTATCTATTTTTCTGTGCCATAGAAAGAACTAGTGCTGGCTGGCATTTCTGGTGGGACAGTTTTCAGCTTTCCTAGGTAGACTTGTGTACATCTCCAGCATCACCTACAGCAGGATCCCATCCTTGGTGCCCAGACAAAGAGGCACAGAGGGCAGATGGTCAGAGGGCTGCCATCCAGGAGCAGATCAAGAGATTAATGTATTCAACATTTTAAATGTATTGTGTACTTGCTGCTTCATAGACCAATTAGCCAAGAGTCTGAGTAAGCCTTTGGCTCCATCCTTGAAGGAAAAACAGTAGAAATCAGCCTATACACTTCCAAGATGTTGTGTTAGAGGTGAACTCAACAGTATGCCATTTAGTAACCTGGTGGTATGCTGATGAGTCAACTTTTGTTGAGGATTATCACACTTTTTTGTGGATTTTGGCATCTTCTGCACTGTAAACAAAAGAAAAAATTGCTTTTTTCAGGCCAAAGTTTGCTGTCACAGGGTTAAAGGTACCTTTGTAATCTAAACTGCTATCCATCTGGAGATCTGCAGCAAAGCTCACCAAAAGCTAATAAAATAAACAGTGGATGAAGAGAATTTATATTGGAAATTATACCAATAACAGAATTAGTAAAGCAGGCCACAGGCAGGGGTGCTGAGAATTCACCAGAAATCATACTGATGATGCTCAAAGAACAAAGCCTTATACTTCTTTGTTTTTGTGTACAACAGTGAATTTTTCAGTGTCCTTGAAGCTTGCCAAGAATGGGAAGAAAGGAAAATTATGGAAAGAGCAGAGAATGTACTGAAAATACAGAATGACAAAGGGTAGAGAAATGCCTAATCAGCTTTGATGTGGAGCAGATGTACCCTCTATCCCTCAGGCACGATGCTGAGGCCTCTCAGAAAACAGTGAGGAGGGAAAACTCTCCTGTATCCTATTAGCTTTCACACAGAACCCTCTCAGGAATTAAGATGTGTAGCAAAAACATTTCAAACAGCCCCCTCCAAAACTTTTCCCCATCTGAGAAGAGGAGAAAAAAGCAGCCAGAGCTACAATTACGCTCTTGGGTACAGAGTATTACTTTTCCAAATTACTCCTGAACTCACACACTTCCTAAAGCACCCCATATTACCCTAAGTCTGGGGACTTTTGCTCTGCCTCTTAGAGATATTTAATGTTGTATGAAAGTGTCTAATTAACGTGACAAGCACATGAGAAAGTTACCTATTTTTGATACACCACAATGGCAGCAAATGCGAGACAAAGACATCGGCAGTGTCAATTAACAGTATTAGTTCATATATTTATTTCTAATAACAGAGATGATCCTTCCAAGCCATTAAGTCAGGGAAGCGTTCAAAAAGGGACAGGATGGTACAGATTGCATGGTACCAGCACCGGATCCAAACCCACACTAGAAAGCCTGTGATGACAGCATTGCCGTTAAATCTGTGCAGAAATGTAGGGTGCCATTCTGGATTTTTCAGAGAATAAACTGTGTACTATATGGTCATTTTCTACCATTTGTATGGTTGAAAGTTAGAAATATTCACAGTATTTTAAATGGAAATATTCTTCCATTTCTCTGGCCTGGTCTGTTTAATATGAAGAAAAGACGTTCTTCAGTATTAACCTCTTGCCTATCTGCATTTTTTTTTTTTTTATATTAATTCCTCCAATAAATTGATTAAATAAAGACAAAGAAACGTAAGAATGAGAGTAGTTACCAAGGACACAAACAGGTATCCAAAATGCTCCCTGAAGCACTTGGGGCTCAAGCATAATGTGCTGCTACCTCTCCAGTCCTGGTATTTCAAGGAATTGCTAAGGACCATCCCTTTCAGGCCACCCCTTGTGGCCAGTCTGGGCTCACATAAGAGAAAGATTGAAGAAGTACACAGACGACAGCAGGGAGTTGTGAGAAGGGCTACAACTGCGGAGCTCTGTTTGAGCTGAAATAAAGCCTGCTTTATGGCCGTAAGTCCAGCGTCTTATTTCAATCATGTTGGAGTATATGCAGCAAGGAGTCCTTCAGAGATGCCAGTGCCTGAATGAAATTGAAACGCAAAAATAAATAAATAAATAAAATTAGGTATAAAGAGCCCTGAAAGCAAGGTAATTGCATCCAGATGTTTTAAAATTGCTTTCAGAAAGGAGTAAACAAATCCTTCGTGAGCAAGACACGATAGCAGAGGCACAAAGAGTCAGAAACATTTATGGAGAACACTGGGAAAGGCACCTGCTCTTTCAGCAGAGGCATAAAAGCCAACAGCACCCAAAATCTACGTTTTGGATGGTGGCGTTCTGTAGACCTTCAGACTGGTAGCCAGTTAAGGAGAAAGGATTGACATACTAATGAACATGCCACGACAAGTGATGTTGGCCACAAGCTTTTCAGATCTTAATTAAATGTGATAAGATATAAAGAGCAGGCTTACTGAACCACCAGCATGGGGTCACTGCTTGTCACTCATCTTTATACGTAGTCTTAAACAAGAAGGTGAACTAGGAGCCATAGTTGCCTTTTAAAAGATTTAGCACTAGAAATATTTTGTCCTATTTAATTTTATTTCAAAATTTGAATTTTCTTGTTAGGTCAATCTAATTTTTTAAAACTAAAAAAAAAAAAAAAAACCCCAACAGCACTTTGAACTGTTATGGGACTTGCAATCTTGCCAAAATGCCATTTTGGTGGCATTTGCCTCCTTGCTCTTCTGCAGGCAATCATTTGAAAGACTCTAAGCCAGAAGCAAGGCCTTGGACCTTCTCCCACCTGCAGCTGGGACTAAAGCATCCATGTGCCCCCCATGATGCTGCAGGCTGTAAAGGCAAAGTCATCAGTAGTTCACAGCTGTGCACTTGGAGGAGGAGAGGTGAAAGCCAGACAGAATTGAGCAACAGTTCAATATGAGATGAAGTTTTTGCACAGTGAGACAAGCCATTATCAGCACAGAACCAAGTAGGAAAGCAATAAAGACCACAGTGATCTTATCAGATTGGGTTCAACTGCATTTCTAGTCACCTTGTTCAGCAAGCCCATTGACAGCTCAGTTAGAGCGAAAGGTGTCCGTGCAAACAAGAGAATATTGATAAAGTGAAGACATTTTCCTCCCGAAAGGTGGAAATCATTCTTTCCCTTTTGGATCATTTCCTGTGTGTCAGGTGCAGAGGTCCCTGTTAAATTTTTCATTGTGATTTGGATTTATTCTGACCTTCATATTCTCCTGCTCCACTGCCTGTATCTGTCCCAGTCCCTGTAGAAGGTATTGCATGTGAGGGCAGAAGGAATTGTCACAAGCACTGTTTGATCAGAACACTTTCCCAGTATAAACAACCTAAAAGATAGGCAGAAAGACCATGAGAAAACTTACAGGGAAAAAAAATAAAATAGATTCACTTTGCATAGGGACATTTCCTGTATTTGGGATTTGTCAGATTGGCACAGGCTCTGGTGCAAATACAGTTTCCGCAGCTAGTGCTATAAACTACTGCAACCACTTTCCTTTTAGAAGGTGTTTTTTTCCTGCTCTAGAACCGTGGTCTAATGATTTCTTAAGTACTTTATTGCACAGTGCATAAGTATTAAAGATTGTAGAAGTATATCATACGACAGGCACCTCAATTGAACAAGTGAAGATTAACAGCCAAGGAAAGGGAAATAGTCTGCAACAAAATTATTTTTTCTCAGCACTGCAATGAATACAAGTAATGCTAAGTAAGTGACGTCAGAGAACAAACTCTTCAAACAATAGCAGACAAATTCAAAGATGAACAGCACAACTTCCAGCTTTGTTCTTCAGTATTTTCATCAAACCTTGAGAGAGTTCTGCTAAAGTTGAGAAGCACCTTTCACAAGACAACAGAACACAATCACTTGCTATAATCAAGAAGTAGAATTGTTGCTCTCCAGATGGCAGCAAGCCAAGAACAGAAAAGAATACTCACAAATAGCATTGACCACAACTTTGCCATCTAATCAGTGCTTCAAGTGAGGATAGCCACTAACACTTCCTAAACTTTTCATGCTATATAGCTCAGAGCACCTGATGGCCTCCTGCTACTTTGAAGTTCATCAGCCTTTAATCATCATCAGCTGCATCTAGACTTTTTCTGATAGCAGCTCTCCTAACTCCCTGAGAGGTCTGTGTTGTTTAGCCAACCCAATTTGAATACGTTCCTTCTAGGGCATTAGAAACCCTGCTTTTGTAGAATAAGCTCTCATCTGTAACAGTTTTTTCAATCTACAGAGCAATTTCTGGTTCCTCAAGTCCTTTATGCCTGTGCATGGATCCTGTTATCCGTTCACAGTAGTTTGGCTTCATTCTGTTCTCCAGGTGCTTCTGTTTTACTGTACATTGTTTTACTGTCTCCTGGTAGCAACTGGGTTTTCTTACTGATATCAAGTGCTCTTTCTGGTGTTAAATGCCTTCATTTAGCATGCACAACATAAGAACATCAGAATAAAATAGCATAAAGACACAGGTTGAAGTTAGAATAGGGCATCTAAGACAATAAAAGGATAACCCAAGTCTAAGATACTAGGTAGCAAAGGCTGTGTTCAGTCAGCCAAGCAAAACTCTTCACATGCCATTGAAGCATAATTATATGTTTCATATGTATTTGTTACAGGAGGAACCTTATCTTTCAACTCTCCAGCACACACAAGTTGCAGTCAGGACCATCACAACCAAATCACAGTGGCAGAGGTAGCCTGATCTGGACTGCTATTTTGTCTTGGCTCTCTCAGACATGCAAGATGACCCAACTGCGCATGGGTAATCAGCCAAGCAAGTCTAGATTATTTCTGTCTTTAGTTCCCATAACTAGGTCTCTGAAAGGGGTTCTGGAAGTTCTTTCACCCAGCTGTCACCAGTTAATTACAGTTAAGAGTCTTAGTTAAACATTCACATCAACATTTTATTAACAACAACATTAGCATCTGGTTATTCATTGGTATGCTTCATTAAAACTGAACAAATAATTATTTCCAAGAGCATATTGCTATTATTTACATAGAAGATTACTAATGCTGCCAGCTAGAGCTCACATGGACCAGGGACAGGAGGTGTCTTGAAACCACACTGAGTCTGGGCAGAGTAACTAGGTTACACAGCAAGCCTACATTACCAGCAAATATGCATGCACTTCTGCTTAAGTGCCAAAGAAAACAGCTCAGGGAAAGCAAAGGCCTTGCATAACACATCTACATCATTTGCTAAAGTAATCTTTCCTCCTTTGCTGAGTGATCTTAGCTGTGTGAATGCTGTTCTTGATGTCTATCTGGTGGAGAAGCACCTAAACAGCTCCAAAGGCAAATCGTGGCTTTTAAGGGTCATTCTTGTGGCCCTGCCTTAAGAGTACTCAACTAACTGAACTAGCACATTTGGTTTGTGATACTGCAGCTAAGAGACATTTGCCTTAAGTATCTGTTTGCTGAGGTGAAGAGCACAACCAGATTAACAGTGCTTGCTTAGCCTAGTACGCATTCAGAGCTAATGAATGTGCAGTGACTTTATGCTCTACCCTGCTGAGGTCCATGTAAATGTGAGCACTTCAGTGTGAAGCTATGGGCAGTACTAATACCCTCTACTCAGGTTCTCATCTTATCAGCATGCCAGCTTCTTGCTGTCAACACTAGAAGTAGCCTTGGCATAGTAGCCAGAGAGCAGACCTCTGCACAGCTTAGCTCTCCTTTAGCTATAGCAGGGCACCTGCTACTGACCCAGCTGGGAAAGGCAACCACCAAAGAATTTGAGGGAGCCCAAGTTTCTCCATGCACCCTCATCTCTGCTTTTGTGCACCTAAAGTTACCAATAGCACAACAATTTCACAACACAAAGATATGTAGATCTCAGCTAACACCATGTATCAGCAAGAACACCTCAGCTTCTCTTAAGGGTGTAGAAAATATACATTCACAAATCTCTAAATTAATTAAAAGTAACAGAACAGAAACAAGTAATTAATTATTCCATAGCATTACCAAAATTTGGTATTTAAGATAAGATACTAGTATAATCAAATGCTATGCAAGACTAGCTGACATCATTTAAAAGCCTGGCTTAGGACCAGGGGAAAAGCAAGCACTGTAAACTGGAAAAACTGTAATTACCATTAACATCTGACACGCATTCCTCCGCTGAGCTTTCTGCTCAGTACCATTTATTTGAAGGGATAAAATATATTTTGTCAATTAAACTTCATCCCTCAGAGCTCTAACTCACCTCCTATGATACATCTCAGCCCGAGACACCTTTTAGGGACCATACTGAAGTACAGCAGCTTTGCTCTTTATGGTCTGCAGGAGGTGGGGCATTGTGGCTGCTCCTCCAGACCTCCTTCTGTGGGGATTTAACTTCACAGCTGTGTGCCATCAGTGATGATTCCCTACTGCTACCCTATTAGCAGCCAAAGGATATGCAAAGCTGGTGGTCAGTCTGTGGTCTTGGGAAACCTCTAAGCACAGGGAGGTCTCAGACAAAGTGACACATTTTGCATGTTGGCTTTTGTGTTTTTGCTGGTTATGTCTCTGATATTTTACACAGCACAGCTGTATCTGAGCAAATCAGATTTCAGGCAAATGCCACGAGTTGAGAAATGGGAAGTAGAAGAAGCATATGCCATCTGAACCTCGTGGGCAGTGGTGTGATACAGCTGGGCTGGGTCTGCTCCAGCATCTGGTGTTTCGTTCTGCGCAGCACAGTCATACAGGCCCACCCCGCTGCCTTCCAGGCACGGCATTTCCACCCATTGTTTCCTCTGCATTTATGCTCTATCTGGAGCAGCTGGAAAACACAGCTTTAGCATTTTACCCCGGCACCATCCTCTTACCTCATAGTGTTTGAGAAACCTCTGCATTTCTGTCCTAGCTTGCTTGATCTCAGCTGCTGTCTGGTCTGGCTGAGGGTGGGTGTTAAAGCAGCATATAAGGGGCTGTCCATGGCTGTGAGGAGCTTCTACCTCCTCACAGCTGCTCATGATTTTTCCCTCTGTGTGTGTTTGCTGATAATACCTACCACAGCCACCCCACCAACAGTGTGGAGGTGTGGTAGAAAGAGGTTAAGGGAAAAAGAGCCTGAAATCACCCCCAAGGCAGACGTTTCTGTGCATATACAGTGCCTGAAACTGCAGTCACCACGATCTAATTTGGAATCCCTATGGCAATGCCTTTTAAATGCCATTACTATGAGAATAATGATACTGATGTTTAATGGACAAATAATCCCAGGTGAAATAACACAGTAGGTTTCATAAGCCTAAGCTTTAAAGAAACAAGGCAGACACAACTGTTCCAAGCAGAGGGTCAGAGCAGAAAGTAAATGGATTTTCTTCCAAGCAGCCCTGAAAAATAACCCCACAGTGACACGTTTCCAGGATTCACGTGGAGATGCCACACATCTGGTTGGCTTCTGCTCAGGAAGGCTGTCACAGCTGACCAGTAAACACACACATGATGAGGATCTTCCTTTTTGTCATATCCACAAAAAGCAGCTACAGGGAGATACGGGACTCAAAGCCAAAGCAGATGCTGATCCCCAAGAGGAGGGGCTTCTGCTTGTGTCCCTTGCACCAACTATGGAGAGGACCTATTAAGGTCAGGGCTGTTTCCTAAGCACCAGTTCTAATTGTGGTTCCTGCAATTAGAAAGCATTTCTAGGCAGAAGCAGATCGCAATTGTTTTTGTTTTGTTTTGCTTTGTTTTACAGTGAACACTGTAAAACAGTGTATGAGGAGATAGCTTTGAGCAAGAAGTCCCCTGGGACCACCGTGCTATGAAATCCAGAAAAAGTGCCGTGGGTCCATACTCTAAGGGTCTGTCCTTAATCCACTTTCTCAGAAAGGATTCCAGTCTGTCCGAAGAGGATGTTTTTCATTTATACATCATCACATATCCTCACTGTGTTTTGCCATTATTTACTGCTTTGTTTCAAAACACTGGATGTGCTTGTTCTTCTCCAGGGACAGTAATGCAACCTGCTGGCTGGGGAGAGCAGCAGCAGCCCAGAGCTGAGATGAAATGAAGTCCTCTGGGCACAATGCTCTCCCTGAATCTGTTCGCAAAGCTTTTTTGCTCATTTCCCAACCACTAGCTCACCTGTGGGAGCTACACTGCACTTTGTGAGCAGTCACTCAGTGAGGCCAGAGGAACCTGGGGCTAGGACACCCTTCTTCCTCTGTGTTTGCTCAGGAGATAGAACAGTGAGGTTCTCAAGCCTGATTTCATTATTACTTGCTACTAATATTTATCACCTGTGCACTAATAAGTGCAATATCTTCAACTGCTGTCCAGCCCAAAAGACGCAGTGAATGCCAGGCACTGTTTGCCAGAGGACTCTTTCCTTCTTCCAAAATCCAGCTGAAAGCTCCCAGCCACGTGGACATCTGTGTGCTGCCCATCCTGCAGCTGGGGAAGTGATGTTGGAGAGCCGAGCTGGCCAGACGTGCTGGCAGCCAGCTTTTCCCAACCCCACAGCAGCTCCAAACCATCAGTATTAAATGTTGGTCTGACTGAGCTGCTTACACCAGGAATGCTAAATTACAGTGTAGAACAAACCTCTGTGGGACTTGAATTGCTTAGAGAGTAATTTTACTGTGTCTCTGGCATCCTGGGCATGCAGCTGTAATAGTTTTCCCCATCCCTCTTGTTTTCAGTTTAATTGAAGGGTACACGCAACCTCAAAATAAATTAAATATGCACATGCTTAGATATAGTACACACGCACAAATTTTGGTTTTTAATCTGTGCATGTGTTAATATCCACATTCTATGGATATGTATACTTGCATAGCCACAGACACACTAAGTGCATATATGCAGCAACGTGGGGCTAAAGTAAAGTAGCCCCTGGAGCTACCTATTTCACATTAAGGCTGAACTTTTGATTCCTACCCATGAAGTCCTTCTGCACACCAATAGAGTGAGCATCCCTATTGGCTCACTCATATGTGGGACTTCAAGGGCCAGAGGCAGGTCTTGTAGCCTAGACTGCACTCACTGCAGGCCTGCAGAGTATGGCTCCCTCCTCATGCAAATGTAAGCAGAAGGATGAATACATATTAGCAAAACGGGCTAAATAAGATAGCTCAGAAAACAGAAGAAAATCAGGAATACAATTTATTTTGGTGTCAGGGTGGGAGGAAAGTTTACCTTTCATTCCTCCTAACCATAGGCCTTTAAGTATCTCTTCCTGACTTTTCCAGGTATACTTCTAGACTACAGCAGTTCACTTGCAGTCACCCTCAAATGTCTTCAGCAAAACAGTTGCTCTAGTTTGATCAGTTCTGAAAAATTGGAAGTTATTAATGCGACATCTGTATCATTAAGTGAACATAGCTCCCATCCAATAAAATAACTTCAAGCCAGTGCCACTGAGCTGCGCTCCCTGGCCTGCAGTATTAAAAGGATTATTACTTCTGTTCTGCCAAATGGTGACCAAGCAGCAGGAACACTGCCATAGTGCTGAGCTGCGTCCTTGTCACTCACCACCTCCCTGAGCCCTCTGCGTTCCCTGCTCTGCCATCAGCATTTGGGAGTGCTTGGAGAAAGGCTGGACATCCAAGTACCCAGATAAGCCTCACTAGCTCTGCACAAGCTCTCCTGCAGCTCAGCACCAGCTCACAGTGCTCCTGTGAGGTGAGAGGCAAGCAATGAAAGTGCTGTTTATTGAGAACCAAATGCCTTCCTCACCCATAGTAATTACCCAAACTAGTCTCCTGGCTTTCACTGCTCCTGTGTCTCCACTTACAACAAAAGCAGCTTCTTTTTTATGGCTGCCCAGAAGAGCTGTCATAAATGCAAGCTGTGTTTGATTACCCCTCAGCATAATTTACAAATAAGAAAGGAACCTAATTGCCTGTTCTTACAGGAGAGGAGCACAGAGCAAAAACAAGAGGGATGCACAGGGACCAGTCACCTTTGGCCAGATGAGGCTTAGGACAGAGTGTGTCAATCCCCACCTGCACATCAGGCTGACCCACATGAGGTGTCACTTTTCTGCTCCATGCTGTTGGTGAAAACACAACTGGCAGATTGTACTGTAGTCAGACTCATGCAAACTTCACTCCTGGCAATGCGACGTTGCAGAGAAATCTTCCCAGTCTGCCCTTAGCAGCAAGAGCATTGCTGGTGAGGCAGAGGCTAACACAAGCTTAATTTGGCACCTGTGCAAAATCTCCCATTTGTGCATGAAACGAACATTTCCTTGACCGCTGTGAGGCAATCACATCCAATTTCCTGATCTGTGACTTCTAAAACTTGCTTGCATGAAGAATCGTGGGGGCAAGGGAGCTCAGACAAGCCGGCAGAGGCTGCTGTGGGACCCAGAACTTGAAGGCGCTGGGAAAGCAACAACTACACCAAAGCATTCTGAGAGAACATGAAGCTTGAGAGAAACAGCATGATCATTAAGTGACAGGACAACTGGCAGAAAGCATAAAGGGAAGGAAATAGGGAGTCATTTAATTTTGTTGATTCTCAGATAAAACATAGATCATTTAAAGTTAATTTCATTTAATGTTAATTTTAGTTAGCTCCCATCTGTTGCAGAATTGTAACCTGTGAACTCTAGCTGCTTTTCTTGGCAGTCAATTAGCTCGGTTACCAAACCCCACCACCCTACACCACAGCAGAGCTAATTGTTCCCAGGGGAAGGGCTGGGTGAGGGGATGGGCTGTAACAGACGTTGGTTGCACTGTGGCTCAATGTACAGTTGCAAGACATGTAGGTTCTCTGCTGACAAGAAGGAAATGGTATCTATGTATATCAGGCAAAGCTGTAATTTCCTCTAACATTGGCCCATGTACAATTTTATGCAGAAATGAAGATGTGAAAATATTTCCACGAGTCCTGGCTGAAATATGGAAGAGCTTCAGCCACAGGTCTCAGCTGTTTCTTTTCATGTTACAATTACAGCTGGCTGAAGTCTACTTTTAACACTTGCTTAAGGTGAGTGTTGAGACTGTGAAATAATCCACCCTGGAAAACTGCCCAAGGGACACAAATAAATCATGTAAAGATGCAGTCAGGTTTTTCAAAACTGGTACTATGCATTGGAAAGGCCTTTACATGCATGTAATGTTGTAATTTACAATGTCAGCAGACCTGAGATCTGAATGCTCCAAGTACCCTTAACACAACTGTAAAATGAAAGGTGCAGTAATTTAAGTCACAAATTTCCTTCTTTCAAAGAACTTGATTTACTGTAACAATCCTTCCTAAGAACACATGCATGCAACACTTTTTATTTAGTGATTGGGTTCAAAAGTCTCAAAGAAGAGCATTAAGTTAGGATGGAACTAATGAATGGTGCAGTGATACCCATGATGGTCTTTGATAGCTGTGTGAATTTGACAGGAGGGAATGAAATGTTAGCTCCACTCCCATGCACTGCATTTTATATCACACACATTTTTCTAAATGTGGGTGCCCATGGCAGGCTTGCACAGCCCTTGGAGGAAAGGCTTTTGACATTTTAAAAATTTCCATTTCTTCCTAAACTGAAATCTAACCCTGACAGGCCCATGGGCTAAATTAATTCCTTAAGCCCTCTGCCCAATGACAAAATGTATCTGAAGCAGAAAAATGGAAATGTATAATATGCTTTACAAAGCTGAGCAAAGATCCCAAGGGAAGTACTGAAGCAATCAGAACAAATGATCTGCTCCCATGGGTGGAAAAAATGTGTCTATTTCAATCTCATAAATTATTCACCACCAATTATTTGTAAGAAGTCTTTTATGTCCTGGAGATTGAGAGGCCTATCTATGCCTATTAAAATAAGCAGACATGCCTATTATTTTTCTACAAATGATGAGTTTGCAATGATGATGTGTCAAAAGTGCAGGTGGAGGAGCCTCCCTAGGCTTGGAGCTGCTGGCTGCTGTGTGGTCCTTCCCTACCAAAGCTCAGAAGAAATAAACAGTCTGGTAGGAAGCCACTGGCCTTTGATTTAAAAGAAGGGAAACTAGATAATCTCCTGAAGAAGATGAGCTCCTGCTATACTTTAATCATACTAGTATGTCATTATCCAGATGAAGATTACACATACGCATAGAGGATACTAGAACACGGAGATTGTTGTTTTTTCCACTCTCCCAGCAGGGCATGAAACAGCCACTGACCGATCCATCAGTCCTTTCAATTATGAGAGGGTTTGGGGACTCCTGTTTTTCTTCAATTTTGCCAAACCATTAATCACAGCTCAAGAAGAGCAGTAACTGCCTTAATATGGGAAGGGAGGTTTTCAAAGCTCCCCAAAGCCAACTGTTGCACCTATGGTCCTTCAACATGTTTAGAAAAGGGGTTTACAGCCCAAGCTGTAGATTTGTGCTGCCAGTTATGGATTTGAGGCTGGATTTCCCCTCAGTTAACATTAAGGAACATGCATGGGTGGAAATGGCAATAGAATATGACCTGGGAAATGTATCTAGTGTCTGACTGGGCAGCCTGAAGAGTGAAGGGTAAATTAACCAGCTTGCTGCTAGCACTGTCCACAGATGACCTTGGTGGCATCTGTGAACTGGCAGGGATCATCTGTGTCACTTTGTGTGGAGCAGTCATGCACAGAATATTATCCTGGACAAAACACTCTGTGCAGAACCAACATCTAAAAACATCATTATATCCATTTCCCAGCTTATTTCCTGAAGCAGTCTGCATTTGCTGTGATGCTTCTGTTGGTCAGCTGCAGCTGGCATGAGCAACATTCAGCACGCACGGCCCAGACTGAATCCCAATTTCCTAGAGATAGCATTAGACATAGGGAGACTTCAGGCTCTTTAAGCAGAATGGCAGGAAATCAAGAAAGCTGAGGGAAGTGTGTTTGCAAAGCAGAAGAGAGGCATCAGATTGTTGAGGCAGGAGGAGCTAAGGCAACTGGAGGTGTTGCCAGACAGAAACAGAATGAGTGAAAGGACAAAAAGTCCCCCAAACAAAGCAGCTGTTAACCTGTAGAGTCTGTACAGCTTTTTAACACCTTACCACAAAACCTTACTTACAGCCCCCAGTCTATGATGTCCCACTATGATATGGTGCCTGGGGTTGTCTTGAGTTGGCATGCTGCTTGCCTTTCCTTCCTCCTTTCACCCATCTGTCTGCATTTCTGTCCCCAGAGAGGGACATAAGTATGTCGAGGAAGGCTTGGGTCAGTGTGAACCAGCTGGACTTGATTTCTAATGGCAGTCAGCTGGCTGCTACGTTGTGTGTCACTAGCTCTTCTTACTTTTGCCAGGCTTAGGATATGGGGAATTGCCCCACCCCTCATGGACTGAAAGAGGGAGACTGGAAGAGAGTCTCAGCTTCCTGAACAAACAATAAAAGCAGCAATAAGCAGATCTAGTACTTTTCATTGCAGAGCACAGCTTGCAGATGTGGCTGTCTAGATGCTGCAGACCCAGAAGGTACATAAGAAACGATCTCATAGGTTTCCATAAAAAGGAAGAGCAAGGCATCTTTATGAAAGGAGCCGAGGAGAGGAATAAACAGAGGTTGCATGAGTTTTAAAGACAGCTTCTTGATTTTGTGTGGCCTCATTCATAGCTGTTTGCCAGGTGCTGGCTGTAGCACTTCTGGATCCCACCAGGAGGAGGGTGGAAATGGTGGCTGGGAAAGAACAAGCTAAATTGCACAGGCAGCAAGTGGGGAGGAGGCAGAGCACATGCTGTAATTTACTGGAACCTAAAAATAACACCTCCAAGGGACTTATAAAATAGGCGATTTCTAGCTTTTAAAAATCAAAACACAGCCATCTGAATGTCGTTAATGGTGAGTCAGTTGGATCTTTTACATTGTTTACAAGTAAAAAGAAATGTTCTCTGAAAAGATACCGTGGCTGTATTATGTGGAAATGGTTAAAGAAATTCTAAAAGATCTCTAAATACCATCCTGCCATTGTGGCAGTCACTTAAGGTCCTTGTAGCATGACGTGCTTAGTAGTTGTTTATGCCTTG
The DNA here is from genome assembly GCF_987193195.1 of Phasianus colchicus. Lineage (NCBI taxonomy): Eukaryota > Metazoa > Chordata > Aves > Galliformes > Phasianidae > Phasianus > Phasianus colchicus. The sequence continues at coordinate 36,337,949 of NC_143438.1, forward strand.
TAATAAAAATGCAAGTGTCCGTTGATTTGTTTATAATTTTCCACGCAGCCCAAACTCAACCTTAATGACCAGGAAATGTCCTGGACTCATACCCATTTTCCTGTGCACATTTACTTATCAGGAAAGAGGAAACAGTTGCCTTAGAATACCTTGTTAATTAAGTCTTAGGCAATCAAGTTGTGGAGAATCTGGCAAGCACTGCACATCATCAGGGCCATTGTGTTTGTGTTCTCTGCGTGCAGGAAGATGATGGGTCAGCCCAGGCCTCACATGTCCTCATGGCTCTGCAGATGCTCACATGAGGGCATCCCTGGGGCAGCAGGAACTGGGCTTCTCCAGATTCATCCTCACTCCTGCTGGTGTGAGAAGCCCTGTCAGGCTACTGGCTCCCAGTTTTCATCCTCTAGAGAAATGAACCCATTTCCTAAGGATTAACAACAGTAAATAAAAACTGGCTACACTATCAAAGTTAGACACGCACTAGCCAAACTGACAGATGACATCAATCTGTTTAAACAGCAACCTGAATGGGATTTTTTGAGCGTATTTCTCTTTCTCTGTCTTCTTCTTTACAAAGGACAAGGTATAATGTCTCAAACAAGGATTTGCAGGGAAGGAAATATGTCAACATGCTTTCCTTATCTTTAGCAACTGCAAGAAACCCTTTGATGATTTAGTTGCATGAACATGGCTATCCTACATTGGCCCAGCTCACTTGGAGCCTGCCAGCTTGCTCCAGCTGAGGGCAGTGACTGGACTGCTTTGGCAGCCTCATGCATTTTCTGTCTCCACAGCCACATTAAAACTGTGGTTCTTTCAGATTCCATCAGCTGTGACCCATTTTTCTCACTTTAAGCTATGGTGTTGATAGTTTTACAAAGACAGAAGCATGTAGAGTTGGTACAAATACTGATAGAGACCTTCTTCTGGATTGAAAATTATTTTAGGGCTTCAGTCCTGTGCATCCCTTAATAGCATTAATTTATTGCTGCCCACTCGTAGCTGCCTTGAGTTCCTTTCCCTGGCTTTGTTTTCCTGTTCTGCTGCAGAAGGATCTCAAAGAGTCACACTGGGCTGTGCTCTGCAGCAGGCGGCTCTCACTCCGAGTGTGGGAAACAGCCCTGGAGAAAGCAGCTTCAGCTCTCTTTTATTTGGAAACTTGATGACATTATTTTAAATATACTCCTTGAAAGTACATTTCCAAACCAAGACAGTCGCAGTGCAGGGCAGAGCAGGGACACCAAACCAAGCCTGGGGCAGATGTTGATGATCCAGGCTGTTACCTAATAATAATAGCTTCTGTGGGCCAAAATGAGGTATGTGGCGACTCCACCAAATCCAAATGAATTCATTTTTTCCTTGACCAAATCATATGACATATGAAGAGATGCCAGATGGAAAAAAAAAAAAAAAAGAAAATAGAACAAATTTTTCTTCTGCTATGTTTTTCCTTTCCTTTGGCCACCATTGGCACAGAGTTCTCTGGCAGCCAGCTAGCACATCAGTTGCATCCCCTGGGGCACACCCCTGCCAGAGGATTGCAAGTTTGGTGCCAGATTACAGTTGGCACCAAAGACTGATATAACTGAGATCAGTTAGCAGGGAAACTTCCTTGTCAGCAGGCTGGGGCTATGAGGTGCTGCCATCTACCAGTGCTGAGTGCCATGGTGCCAGCCATTTTTCTTGAGGAGAGACATCTGCTCTGCTTCTTCCATTGCCCATGCAATCTTTCCCATACTGCAACAGAGCAAGGAAAAGCTTTTTGAGAGAATATCAGATTTGGCTTCTACCTCTGGAACTGAGCAGAAGCTCTCTGCAAGTATCCCTTTTTTTTAGACATAAGGTTCCTTCATTTTCTCTTGTAATGGTTGTAACTGGCACTGTTTTTTTCCTCCTTTTCCCAAGTGCAAGTGTTCCTTTAAATAGGTGGCAGTTCCCTGTGGGATTAATGAAAATGTAAGTGCAACTAATAGCCAAAAATTGGGGTCTTTTCCTTGTCAGTCAGGGTAGCCATCATGCAAAAATGACAGTCATAGTTGCCCTACCCCATCTAATTACCCAGCAATGCCCGGTTTAATGTTTCACTACATAATGGCAACGTTCTGTTTCAAATCAGATTAATGTAAGGGTTACCCAGCCATTCAAAGAGATAATAGCTGTAATTAAGGTGTTTCTCATGATGGGTTGCCATTGTAACATGGCAGATGATTTCACGATCGTCTTTTTGGCTGCATTACTCACAATTATTTTCATTAATATTGACACTTTTCTCTTGCCATACCAATAGAAAAGCAGGCTGATCAAAATATTGTGCTGTTTTCCTCTGTTCTGAGCCCTTATTTTGAGCTTGTGTTTAATTCTTAGCTTTGAACAGGGACAAAATGCAGTTTCCATAAGGCATACAGGCAGCCTTATGGAATCACCTATGTTATTTAAAACCATGTGGTGAGAACAAAGGTGGAGAATTCATTCACTGAAAAATGGAAAGTAGAGCACCAATGAAACTTAAGCGTTAGGCTTTGTAAACACCTGATCTGGTTTCAGCTACAGTGTCAGAGATGTAAGACTGCAGAAGTGTGTTCAGGGTGGGGAATGAGGCGAGCGTTTATGTTGGGGTTTGCTATTCTGGGGAAAAAATGCACAGATCATGGCTCAAGATGGGATGTGATTAATCTGTGACTGAGTCTGGTCTGCAAAACTGCGCATCTCCAATGGCAGAGCTCCATGGGGATGGCTTTGGCTTGGCAGGCAGTTTGTTGAGGTTCAGTGACATGAGAAAAGATTGTGTCTCTATAACATAATTTCCAGGGAAATAAATGGAACTAAGTGAGGGATGGATTTGAATTTAAAAGCCCAGTAAATGGTCATTTTCCCCAGTACGAGTTCTACACAGTCAGCTGAAGCTGTCAGAGACAGCATCTCTTGACTAAGTTGTCATGACAAGTCATCCAGAACGAAACTGTATCAGGTGCTGAAAATGAGAAGGGTCAAGGAGAGCAGGGAGCATGACAAGAGAGCGGGGCACAACCTCCAATACCTCACAGCTGAAAGGGGGCAAGGGAGCAGCCAGCCAACACTGAGGAAATTCACACTTTGATTTCCAGGTTCATCTGTTTGCTAATTAAACAAGCAAGTGAAGAAAAAAAAATACTGAAATGACAGATTTGGGAATTCTGTGTGCACTGACCGCTATGCTTATCTCAGCTAAATGTCTCCTGGAAATATACCCATTGAATATGACGGTGTAAGCCAGTTGAAATTCATTTCAGTGAATTTGCATACTATAAACAAATAGAAAACTGTGAATCCCTTAGTCCCAGTTTTCAAGAGAAAAAACATGAAGATACCAAGGGAAAAGATCTTGGCAAGCACTCGTGCTCGCTTTCATTTATTAAATTCTACTTGCCAAGATGCAAGCTCCTAAATAGTATGATACGGCAGAATTTTGTTGGCAGAGGAGGTACAGATTAAACAGCACAAAACCTTCCTTGTGTATCTTCAATACAGTTACAGCACTGCAGGCATCATGGCCTGTAGATGATTTTGGTTTTCTAGGCAATATGTTTTAATAAAATTAATGCGAATGTAACCATTCAAATGTGAAACAGTATCTCATATTTTGATGTATAAGGAAATCCAGACAGAACATAGAGGTATTTTTTGAATGTACAAAATTGCCACTAGCTATGTTTCATCAAAACGTATTACCTGCCCATGTATCCGTATTACTTCTGAAGGGAACAATCACTGGAACAACCAAAGCCAAGCCTGAGACAGGAGGGTCAGATACATCATTCATTATTGAAGTGAGAATAATAATTAAAGAAGAAAAAAAAAAACCAAACACCATTTCTAAAAGCAAGAAATACTTCTTTTTCTCCATGGGAAGCTCCAAATGCCTTCTGTGATAACACAGACTTTTAGGGGCTGGAGGGTTACAAGGCTATGACTTGTTAATGATTGCCTTGCTGACATTTTATGTTGTTTATGGGGTACCTGTGGCTCACTGGGATGTGGCTCTCCCTTGCAAACAGGGCAGCGTACAGTCCTGATCCTTCATCTGGACACATACAGTAGGATTGTGGGAATTGCAGAGCTTACATAAAAAGTGCTCCTGAGGTCTTCATGTGAGCCTTTCATCTACCATCCCCAGCTACTTCTGTTCAAGTTCCATAAAATGCTCTTGCAGATTCACTTATTTCAGGCACCTATCTCACAGAATTACAGAATTGCAGAGATTGGAAGGGACCTTAAGAGATCAAATCCAATGTCTCTGCTAAAGCAGGTTCCCTACGATAGGTCACACACGTAGGTGTCCAGATGGATCTTGAATATCTCCATAGAAGAAAGTTCCACAACTTCTCTGGGCAACCTGTTTCAGTGCTCTGTCACCCTTACTGTAAATAAGTTCTTACTCATGTTGGTATGGAACTTCCTATGTTCAAGTTTTAGGCCATTACTCCTTGTCCTATTGGTACACTCCACTGAGAAGAGTCTGGCCTCATCCATTTGCCTCCCACCTCACCTAAAGCTAATAAAACTAGCTGCATGAACTTACAGAGAGGAAGCTTTCTGCAGACTCAGAACTAAAAAAAATTCCCCCAAATTTATGCAAACCAAGCAAAACACATTGTGATAATAACATGACAAATTCATTCTCACTTAGTGTCTGCTGAGAACACAAGTGGCTCTGGACCATGTGAAAAGCAAAAGATTTTGGTAAAGATGCATTGCTATGTACTTAGGCCACTCCAAAAGTAATGCCTCTTATTTATTTCTATGGAAATTACAACAGATACAAAGAAGAAAATAACGCTGTTAGCTACAAAACACTCTTTTTTCAATATAGTCACCACCAATAGCTATGCATTTTTGCCAACAATATTCCTGTGTGAACACTCATGGGAAATGCCTGATGCAGACTTTGTGGTATTCCAACATTGTCACCATTGTTTCCAGTGCACTGAAGCCAATATTCAGCTCCATACCCAGTTCACTGGCCATAACCCACTGATTTGTATGGATGAGCTGATCATGATGCTCTTCATTTCCTGGTGTGACAGCTGTGCATGACTGTCCAGAATGTGACTTGTCTTTCATGACACTGTCAGCACTGCTGAAATGTACCACTCACTGCCTCACTGTGCTCGCACCCACCATTTGGTCTTCATCAGCATTCAGAGCTGTATACATGAACACTCAGTGGTTGTAAACAGTCTTTTAGAGAGTCTTTTCATCTCAGGTTAAAATTTGTTACGTTTTTGATGAGGCAGGGCAGGATACTCTAGAACTCACACTTCAATAAGAGAGAAATAGTTCTACTGATATCAATGGGATTAAACAGATGTGAAGCAAAGTGGATCTCTTATCACTGAAAAATGCAGGTAGCATAAGGATCATACAAGAGGAGGTATACTGTAGGGAATGGTGAAAAAATTGCTCCCCAGTCCAAAATAATACAAACTGTTGTTCAAGAGAACAGAAACAACAATGAGATCAATATAAGGGACAAGAGGAGAGAGAGAAAATGAAGAATGTACTTAGGCATAGTTGTTTAGCCTGGTAAGACATATTCCTCTTGAGGTATGATGGAAAGATGTTTGGTAATGTGCCCCACCAAATTTGTAGCAAGTTGCTGAGAATGCTGAGAATGCATGTCTGATAAGCAGTGGTGCATGGGACTTTCTCCTTTTAGCTTCCTCTCTGTTGTTGCGTGCTCCATATAGCTCTTCCCTTGTCAGGGAGTAAAGGCACATCCCTGGCGGCTTGTGGAGCTCTTGCTTAAAGCTTTTCTGAACCACTGTGAACCACTGTTGTTGCAGCTGTGATTTGAGTTGCTACCATAAAAAAATCAGTTAGGAGCTTAAAGCCCTATTTCAGTGCTGTGTTTAAATGCACTTAGCACTTTGCCTTGAGCTTATCATCAGCATAAATGGGAAATGAGCATCACCCAAAAGTTGTGAATGTTCTATAGTGCTGTATTGAATCAGCATCTCTATGTGTGTTCACCGAAGGCAATTTCTGATTGGTTTTTATAAAGCAGACTATAAGGGGAGTGCTTCATTACACCGTTGTATGCGGGAACAATTGGAAAGAAACTTGTAGTGTCGAGTACAGGACTCTCACCTGCAGGAGACATAAATGCTGAAATGTGGGAGCTTTGCTGACAACCATTCCCCCTAATCTCTCTTTGGAAATGAAGAAAGAATTACTTGGGTGTGATAGTGGAGGTGTGGCACTTCCTGAATGTGCAGTAAAATACGTGGAGATAAATAGCACAAATGATGGTGATGCCACTGAGTTTCAAGACTACGTTAATGGCCTGCGAGTGATGGGAGGCTTTAAGTTCAATAAAGTTTGCAACAATTCACTAACTCGTATGGATTTTTAAAAATACACATGTGCTTGTGAGCTTTTCCTTAATTAGGTTTCTGTCCTTCCAAGTTTTCAATTTATGGAAACTTTGTTTATGACTTCGGCTTGATTTAAAAGAAGGGCTTCCTCCAGAAGTGACGTTACTCTGTGGCTTCACCCTCGAGGCAATATTAATTTGTGTTACGTGTGGTTTCCCCATGGAAAGAACTTACTATGTTTCATTTGCTGACAGAACTAAAAACTACAGCTGATAGGCATCATAAAGCCTCTTGCAATTTGATAGCTTTTATATAAAATGGCTACCGTATATGGTCTGTCTGTCTGCAGCAGATGGCTTTCCACAAGTAACACAGAAACTCCAATCTTACAGATTTGCTGTAACTGCCATTTTTTTTTTTTTATTTCTGCACAAATACACCCATCCAATATTTCAACTGCACAAACAAAGCTCAATCTCACCAAAGTAATGACTTCACACAGAAGACAACCATCAGAATCACAGAACAGCAGCAGCCCAGAAGCATCAACACTAGGAGATGCTTGTCTCTACTCTAGGAGATGGGCAGGGCACTGTTTCACAGGGGTAGGAGTAGGTGAGCAGCCCTCTTTCTGAGCAAATAGTGTACCTGTGGGCAAAGATGGTGCTGGAGAGACCCACAAGCAGTGGCACCTATTGAACATCACCCATCAACACTTGTCACAGATTCACAAAGTCACAGAATCACAGAATAACTGAGGCAGGCAGGGACCTCTACAAGTGACAGACCTCACTCCTGCTCCAGCAGGGCCACCCAGAGCAGGGTGCCTAGGCCCATGGCCAGGCAGCTTTTGGAGACATCCAGGGTATTTAGAAACATTGGTAAGGCTGTCTGCCCCTTCATACAAATGCCCCCCTGCCCACCACCCACCTGTTCGCACAGCACAGGCACATTTCTACCAGGAACAGCAGGCAACCTCACATGGGAAACACAGCCACAAGCACCACCAACAGCTATGGGTTCATTTTAAGCCCTAGACACAAGGCCAGTTCTGATTTTTGAATTTTTCCATCCCTGTTCACATCGCAGTGGTTGAGCAGAATCTGACGGAATTTGTCCAGATCCACCCCGCTGATGCTGGGCTGCAAGGGAAAGAGAAAGCATTGCTGAAAGGAAAACAGCTCTGGGTTTCAGCAGCTCTGTAAAGCAGCAGACAGTGAGGCAGGGAAATGCCCCAAAGGGTGAGCTATCAAGGGGCTCAACCCCACATCAGCTCATATGAGTGGGGAACAGGGAAGGTGGAAAAGAGGCCCCATAAAAACAGAAAGGGCATGGTTAGGTGGATGGGATGGTGAGTCTCATTAGGAAATGTATGATAGTTTGTTCCCTTAATCAGGTTGCTGAGTTTCTGATCTGTGTCAAACAAGTCTGCAGTTAGTTCTGGATCTGCACTTTCATCCAGTTTCCTCTCTCAAACCTGCTGCACAAAGGAGTATATGCCATTTCCATCACAAGCTACCACTTTACAAGCTAGTCAGCAACTTTAAAATACCTTCAGTATCAAATGAATGTTAAAGGCATGCTTTACAGGCCTCTTTGCCTCTATCTACTTCGCAAAATGGATGTGGGAGCATAAGCAGCCTTGCATAGGATCACTTCACAGGGAAATACAATGACTCAGGCTTGGGTGAAGCCAAAAGCTGGACTGTTAGTGTCTTGGACTGTATCTGAAAACTCAAGGTAATTCAAAACAAGTGGACTCTGCTGTTGTAAGTGACACACTGGCATGGTACTCTTGACTACAGAGAGAGATCAAGTGATTTTCAAGTGTAGCCCTGTGATGATATAATAAACTGTGAGATCATGCTGGCAAGGACATTATCCACAGCCAAAACAGAATAAAGAAGAATCTCTGATGACCAATCCATGTCAATAAAGTTATAACATCACTGAGGAGGCAGAATTTAAGAATTTAAGCAACAGTAAGCCACCTCCTAGATATGAGTTGCCCTGTACTCTGTGCACAGCTCTTCCTCCAACCTGAAGGCAAGATCATATGGAGAGATGGTTGCTGTGAGCTGAAGAGAGGATTTCTGTAGCATAGGCAGCTCTGAATAGTGCCATGCTGAAGTTTCAGGCATTCAACTTCCTGGCCCATGAACTCCAAGGCATGCTGAGGAGCGTCTGCCCCTAAAGCTGACTTTGTGGCCTCATAAAATCACAACCATTAAGGATCCCATGCATGAACTTCCAGATGTTCAGGCATGGTGATACTCTGAGAAACTTTGGTTTGTGCTGTTGTCAGCTGGAGCTGAAGACTCTCAGCTCTCATCATGGCTTTTCACTCAAATATGTGAAAAGGCAAAGGCACATATCTCTTTTCCAGCTTACTCAACACCTTTTAGCTATTTTAACCTAAATATTAAATCATTAGGGGAAAAAATGTGTGTGTGTGGGTAGACCACATGGTGACTAAATGTTTGTGATGCTCAGAGTATGAAACAGAATGGATTTAAATACAGCTGCTGAGTTAAATTGTATTAATTTGTCAGATAGAATTTCTGTGATGTGGTGAAATGCTCTGTGCCGTATATGCTGAGGCAATGACATTTGTTTCTGTCTGTGATTGAAATTAAATTTGACTCTATGTTCCCACTCTTGCTCTATTTACATATCTTTATCAGAATAAGGACTTTCCTCTTGGACGTAAAGGTATTAATAAAAAGAAAAAAAAAAACATGCAGATACCTTGACCAGTTCCATCATGTCTTTGACAAACCCATCCACTTCTGGGCCTTCAAGTGCTCCTGTTTTACTCTGACAGATGGAAGAAACATCAAAACCCTCCAGTAAGTCAAAGACACAAGAATATTTGCCAGTCAGCAGATCCACCTATTCACTGAGCCCAATAGCATTGTGATCCCTTCCTTTATCTCCAACCATCTCTTCCCCTTAAGTGGCAGTAATGTCTCCCACTATTTTTTGAGGCTGCTAGTCACCATACCACTCCACTGTGGGAATGACAGAAGTGGCACCAGATTGCCGTTTTCTAACCAATGCTAGGGCAGTTCTGGCCATCCTGGGCCAGATTTAGAATAACTCTTGGTTAAGCACTGAAAGGGGTTTCATTTCTCAGGGTGATGGTGCTGGTCCCAAACTGCTGGAGAACTACAGCTAGAGGCACCATCCTCTCTACAGCCCATGTGTCTCCTGTACAGAGATATTGCTGATGCACTGATGCAGCAGTACTGGCCATGGCAGTGGAAAAAGTGAAAATGTATCCTTTGTCATGAGGTCCCTGAGCATTGCCCACCTCTGTCCCCACCTTCACATGAGCTCTTCTGGCCCATGAGCTCTGGCACTGTCATATATTTAATCTGTATCATGTAGAGACCACAAAGGAATGTTGCTGGGACTCACAACATCGTAGTGTGCAAAGATTTTCTCGAAATCTCTCCTCCTTTCCTCTGTGCTGCAAGCCTGCATGCAGGGAGAGCGAGTGAAAAAGGAAAAAAAAAATAGATTCAGGTTTTAGCGTAGGTTATCTTATCTGAGAGGAATGAGAGGAATGCATCAAGAAATACTTACATCCATTTTAAATTGAAGAAGGAAATTTTCCTGGAGGGCCAGAATCCTGAAGAGAGAGATTTAAATTAAGATCTTGCCACTTTGTCAACTACATACGTACTGCTCTGAACTATCCCAGTTTGTAAAGGGTGCTGTGCTGCGTTATTGCAAATAGTAATCTACCAAATCTACCACTGTTTTCTTCATGAAGCATTGTTGGCTGGAAAAGAAAGGACGAAGTAATGCTGACCTGAGTGCTGAGGGCAGTGCCTCTGCCTCTCATCCCCCAAACTGGTATTTTAAGAATGTTGTACCCATGCGATTAAAGTCACACCTGAATGCACATACATTACATATGCAGACATACTCTATCTGTATATAGTGCCAATCACCAAAAAAAAAAAAAAAAAAAAAAAAACCAAAACAATTTCAGCTGCCAAAGACAGAAAAGGGGCAGAGTCTAAACTACCATTTTCATCTATAAGCATTTTCCTCTTGTGTCTCCAAATTCTCCCCTGCCAACATGGCCAAGTACACTGGCAGTGCCGCCTTGACTCCTCAGCCACATCCTCCCAAAATATCACAGTGGTAACCATGCATTAGAGACCCAGGATGCCTACATCAGAGAGCCTGACTTTATTTAGGATTCAAGTGCATGTCTCCAGAGAGATATTATTGCTGAAAATCATCACTTTGCCTGGATGTGTCATTTCAAGCTGAAAAATTGCATCAATGTCATTGAAGCCTACCTTGCCAGGTCATTCAGGTCCAGGCGTCCATCCTTGTTTTTGTCAAAGATTTTCATCTAAAAGTCAGGAAGATAGAGTTGCTATGAAATAGAAAGGCAGATGAGGAGAATATATATAAAAGAGGCAGGCAGACATTTTGCTGTGCCCTGTGACCTGTTCAAGTAAGTGTACAGCAACATCCTCTCTGTGTTGACCTGCTGGCACTGAGAAACAAAGCAGCCAGACACCATTCCAATGCAGACAGGTCTCTGACAGACAACTTAAGCACCTAAACACTGTCCATGGAAAAAACACTGAAGCTTCCAAACACTTCCAGCCCAGCTCCGTTGTTATCATTGACTGTCAGTGTGGCTGCTGAGTGGCTGAGGTGCAAGTTTCACCTCCTGACAGACACTCAGATCAGGTCTGGGTGCTGCTAGAGCTGGTGGGCTTGTGTGTCTGGCTCAAAGCCTGCCATGAGAAAGTGACAGGACCGGGAAAATTCAGGCCTCAAGCATCGAGAGGTTGATCTATGTGAATGCTAAAGCTATCCTTTCCTAATGGTATCCTTTTCTTAATGTGATCTTTTTGTGATTCAACACCAGGTATTATCTACTCATTTAATTTCAGTACATTGTTTCTCTGCAATGCACAAATAAGAGTCAGTTACAGGGGAAGAGTTTAACAGATTGCAAAAACTAATGCCTTCAGGATCAAAGTTCTTGAAAAAATGTATTCTATAGTGCAGTGGGGGAAAAAAAATCAATTTCTTACTAAGATGGATTACCACTCTTTGTCACATCCTCAGCAAAAGAACATGCAATAACTGTGCTTGCATGAAACTCATCTGCTTATTCAGTAACTACAGATGCCAGTCCCAAACCCTGTAGGCTCATAAGGAGAGGACACAGAATCATAGAATTGCTCAGGTTGGAAAAGTCCTTAAAGATCGAGTCCAGCCACAACCTAACCATACTACCCTAACTTTAACAACCCTCTGTTAAATCATGTCCCTGAGCAACGTGCTGTGACACATAATCCTGACCTGGCATGAGCTCCAGGATGAATGAACCCATAGCACGTCTTGAGCACTGCCCAGCAGTGAAACTGGGGCCTGACACTGCATAAATAGAGGTAAGGGCTGGGAGCTGCTGCTGTACCTTGGGGTGCCCATGTGTATACACAATGCCTTTTTTTTGTGTCTTCTCCCTCTCCTGTGCTCTGGCACATGTACTGAGCCTGCAGTAGCTCTTTGCTGTACTGGTTGTAAATAAGATTCTGCAACTGGATCTTACTGCATTAATTCTTCTGTAACTTGTGCTACTGAGATCTGGATGGGAATTTTGAAGAGCACTCAGTATGGGCCCACTTTTCCTCCCACTGAGAGAAAGTGTAAAGCTTATATGGATGACAGAAGTTCCGTGCTGAGATCACTGGAAAACTCATGCCCTGAAGCCAATGCAGATGTTGGCCACAACAGGACAAGACTGAAGGCAGGGTTAGGAGCTGAAGCTGCTCATGCTGTGCCACCAAGGGGAGAAATGTCCTTGCAATAACGGCTTTAATTTCTGAACCCTTCACTATTTTCCAGCAGCAGTGCAGATCTCATTACGACAAATTTAACTGTAAAGGTAATACATTCTTCAGTGGAATATTTAATGAAAAGAAACACCCACAGTCAATTTTGCTCTATCTTTGAGCTTAACATTATACTTTCAGTGGTTTACTACATCCACTTGTATCAGCTCCCCTCTCTGACCTCTGTCACTCAGCTCTGCTTTTGCAATACCAAGAGAAAATCTTTGCATTTTCAAATTCTGTTTGTTGTTTTTTTTTTTTCTTTTTTCTTTTTCCTGCAAAAAGTATCCTGGAATAAACACATACAAACCTCTGTGATTTTTTGATTTCTCATCCCAATAAACAGAGAGAAAAGAAAGTCTTGCAGGAAGAGCTTATGCTGGGTTAATTCTTGCATCTTGAACTCCACATGAAAGATGGAAAATGTGTAGCAAAGATGGAATACTGTTCTCTGAATTAGTTCAGGTACCACAACTAATAAGATAGACCTAATCCTATTATTTGGACAACTGTAGCTCATCCATACACACTACATGGCAATCTTGGGATAGAAAAGCCTGGGGAAATGTATATTAATTAAGCTTTCAAATTTCAAGCACACAATTGTTTGATCTGATCTGTTAATTGTGTACATAAGTGATCAAAGAATGACAGAGAGTTCCAATCCCATATGATGAGACATACATAATGGGAGAAGAAGATATTTGAAATTGTTATGAGATTGTTTCTAATTTAAACTTTTGCCTTTACACACCATCTTGATATGTTAAACTTGATGGATTTTCAGTTTACTCTCTTGGAAGGTATATTTATGCTGCCAGGCTGATATGGAACATCTCAGTGTGGTTAAGGATAAGGTCTGGCATGTTTAAATAGCACACAATTTTATTAAAAGCTTTGTTGCATCCAGCAGTATGCTTTATAAAATGATGCATTTGTCTTACTGTCAAGCTACCCAATGTTTTAAAGTGTTTGCACAAATTAATTCACTGACATTTTAATGGGAGCACACCGGGGAAGTCTTACTTCTGTTTGTCTGAATTTAATGTGTGTACTCTGAGGCAGACAGAGCATAACTGAGAGCTGGTTTTGCAAAACAAGAGTTGTTACAGTGTGCATTTGAAGTACAAACTCAAAACTGCCATTGGCTTTGAATTCAGCAAAGGAAATGCCTCTGCTTTCTCAATCAGGTGTTGTAAAGAAGGCCACTGGAACACCAAGATATGACAAACACACTCATGCTTTGAAGAGCCCTGTAAGATTGTAAATTGGAATTATTTTCTGTGACAGAGATAAGGAGAGAAGTAAATAAGCAAAATAAATAGGTCTGTGATCAGCAGAATTACTAGGGTCTGCTTCTAAATGCTTCTAAATGCTTTCCTGTCCCTTCTCTGAAGTCTAATGGAGTGTGTCATCCCTGGAGCTGCTCTCACAACATGTCTGGACCACCTATACAATGTCAGCTATAACTAATATAGCTGAGGAGTACAGCAGGTACTGAGGGTATATAAACAGTGACACAGGCCCAAGTGGAAGATTGCATGTGGCCCCCTTTTGCTGGGGCCAGCAGGCTTTTGCAGAGCCCTGAAGGCTCTGTGGCCAGCAAGTTACCCTTGGTACAGAAGCTCTGTTCTCTGCCCCCTAGGGTTACAGTGCCTGTGTAACCTAGGCAAGTCATTTAGTGCAGGATTTCTAAGGGTCCTTTGGTTCCTAAAAGAACAAACTGTTATCTGCTGGGATTTTTGAAAGCCAGAACCTGCGTTCCATGAGTTCTGCTCTTTAGAAGTGAAGTTTGAGCTGCAATGCAATTTTCTGCTTCTGCTGGCTTATGTCACAGCAAGTGCAGCGCAAAACTGAAGATGACAGAACAACTGGGAGTAAGTCTAGAAGTGACGTGGGGCCAGATTTCCCTCCATGGCATTAATGAGCTATGTGTGGGCCCTCTTACCACACACAGCAAGGCAGCCTTTCATCAGTGAGAGGAATCACAATGACCCAGGGCCATAAGAAAGCTCTCAGAGAGAGTGGCTCTCGTGGTGGTGGCTGGGGTTAGGAGGGCTGATAGTTGCAGTGCCCATGCAGAACTGTAGATGTGGTCTCCTAGAGGCATGGCATCCATAAGTATCTGCGTGGGAGGGAGGCCTGCATTGACCACTAGCAGGAGAAGGGATGTACAAAGAGCCCTCCTGTAAACTACCTGCCTTGGGCCACACTCCACTATTGCATTTATACAGCTTCAGAAAGTTTGATCAGAGCATGTTAAGAAGCAAAACATACTCTGTGTAGGCTCTCACTGTAACAAAGATTTCTTTCTATTGTACTATTCCTTTGGTGGTTGTAAAAAAATTTGTTAATACAGATACGCTGTGCCAGTATGGTGTTAAAGGAGCTAGATCATCTGGATTTTCTCTATGTAAGTACACATGTGTTGGCAAAGAGCAGAGACAGACAGACAGACAGACATTCACAGCCAAAGAAATACCCACTTTGAGCCTCCTTGCAGAGAGGACAGCCTGCAACCACAAAAGCACCAATAGTCATAGAATTATACAGTCATTTCAGTTAGAAGGGACACTTAAAGGTCATCTAGTCCAACTCCCCTGCAATGTAGATGAGGTTACTCAGAGCCCCATCCAGCCTGACCTAGAGTATCTCCAGGGATGGGGCTTCCACCACCTTTCTGTGCAACATATGCCAGTGCCTCACCACCATTATTGTAAAAAAAGTCTTTCTTACATCCCATCTAAATCTCCCCTCTTCATCCAATACAAAACAAAGGTAGAGCACGATTAATTCCTATGGACGCAGATCACCTTTCAGGGAGAAGTAAGCCTGTTCCCCTTCATACTGAGAAGACCAAGAGCCCTCACATAGCCAGCTGCAGTTCATGTGTGAGGTCAGTGACTGCTCAAGATATGCAGCTCCATACCCAGAAATTCTGCTGATAAGCACAGTTAAACCATGACAGTGTTAAAGCTGGGAAGACTGCTCTATTGACTTCCCTGGGGAAAAGATTCATCTTCAGCCATATCCATATACTAATTTCCATCAAAGGCTGTATTTCATGACCAACGTTTACTGTTTTACTATTCACCACACATTACTGTTTCCCCAGAAATTCAGTTTGTGGTGGGGAGAGTACTTCATGGTTTTTATCTTATACATTTTACTAAAATACAATAATTCTCAAATTAAAGGAGCTTATTTTGCCCAGTCCGATATTACCAATAGAAAAAGAGAGTATTGATGTTCTATGAGTGACAGTTACAATGGTATATACAACATAATTTGCTGAAGTTTGTCTCAGAATTGAGCCTTCCCTGCAGGTATTTTGCAGATATTGGGATTACAAGCCAGAAGTAGCATGCTGCTATCTGAGAAGCTATGAACCATCAGTGGTTCTGTGAACAAGGCAATAATAAATGCAAGAGCTGAGTGAGAATTTTGTTACTGCAGAAGACAAGAGATCAATACTAAACTTCATCAGAAATTATGGTGATATCTTTTTTAGACTCAGGCATTTACAATAGCCTGCTGAAGTACACAGCTACGTGCATACACATGTATAGAAGCTGTCACTCATGACAAAATCCTGGCAAATGCAAGGATGAGCTGGATATTCATGGACAGAAACTTCCCCAGCATCATGGGAAAGGTTGTTGTGCTACTGTAATTCCTCCATCCACTTTTTTTTTTTTTGTGATGAAGCAGTAATGGGACAACTTTTCATTTCTCCATTTTGTGTTGCTTTAAGAAGGAAGTACATTCTCATCAGGCTGTTAAAACTACACCCAGCTTTCAACGATGCCCAGTTTGTCTCCCACAATACTGTACCTCTGGGACATCTTCTCATTGCTCAGAGGGGCTTAGAGCAATATAAAGATCTGTTTCTGCCTCCGAGCATCTGCTCCCTGCCCACAGCTCTCAGTCTAGAAGCCTGTGGTTTGTCTCTTCTAGAAGAAGACAAACGCACAAACTGTTTTCAAGAATTCAGAACATCACATCGCTGTCTTCTCATACAAGCACATGAGTGTAAATCAATATTAATATACCCTTAATACTACTAATACAAGCATATGTACATATATAGACACAGAAGCTAACACAAATCCTGCAAAGGGGCTTCCACAGCACAGCACTGCTGTTTTAATTCCCTCATCAAGAGTCTTGAGCACTCAAATGTTCTTTTCTCACAACTTTCCCCGGGGACTTGAAGGATGATACAGATTTGATTTAACAAACTCATGGGGATTGTGCAATTCCAAGACATTCCCTACCTCATTTCTTCCCAATGGTTCATGACTCATCCATCCTTAATCTAAATCAGTGTTCTCTGAAGAAAGGATGTCAAGGTCATATGGAAACGGAATAGCCTGCATACAAATAGCTTCTAAGCAACTCAATAAAATGATGTTCCTTTCTGCAGTCAACCAAGATATTCATGTTAAAAGTGTGAAAGGGCCTCAAGTAATAGTAAAGCAGAACAGAAAAACTATCTCAGTTTCTCTAGTTTCTCCTCTGTCTCACTTGAAACAGCTGAAAATGAGGGGTTGAGAGATGTACTTATACATAGGAATACGTAAATATATATAAAATATATATTTAAGATGATATAAAATTATAAATATGTATGAGAGAGTGTGTGTATGTCACACCTGTTCAAGTATTTGCTGTGCTATGTTTAACCCAGATCAGAGAAAGGAGGGCACTTCTTTGAGGTGTTCTTGGTGTTTCTGGCTCTTCAAAGGAACGGAAAGAAGCAATACTTCCAAAGGAATGCTGTATCCCTCTTTCCAGATATCTCAGCTGTTAATTATATATTGATTATTTATTTTATATACTGTATGATCATTCATAACAGCATAAGCAACTGGACGTAGTTGACATTCCCTGGACATTTACCTCCCACAAGCTAAAACTGCAAATATCCTACAAAGAATTGTAAAATTTCATTCTTTCATGCCTGGGCTATCTTCTTTAAGATGATAGTTTCTGTCTTTTTTCCTTTATCCCTGTCTCCAAAAAGCTCTAAGGCCCACTTGGTGTATCAGTATCTATTTAAGAAGCATGCAGTCAGCTGTGGAGTGCACAAAGAAGAGGGCAGAGATCTGTAAATGCCTGTGGAGACAGATGGGATTACAGCTCCTTGGGACACAGCTTCTTTTGACCAAATGTTATTACAGAGGCATGTGAAAGCCCTGAGCAGGATTGCTGGGCCACTATCAGAGACCCTGTAGCTGTGCACAGCAGAAAAAGGTCCATGTCCAGATGACCTTGTGCTTTAAATAAGGGTAGAAGCAGATATGGGGGAAAGAAATAGAACTATTTCCATTCTGCAGTAAAGGAATCAGTGTTGCTGGTTGCTAAAGATGTAATAGAAAGCCTTTAAAAACCTTGGGAATTAAATATAAAGCCCCTGCTTTGCATCAAAGCGCCTCATGGTTGCACTCACCCTGTCTTCCCAGGCAGTTGGGATGATGGCAGAGTCCCACCAGGACTTCCCTGCTCCATATGGAAAGCAGGAAGAGAAAGCAGGGCTCTCTCATTGCTCTGAACCTTAGCATCACACCTTTGATCTCGGTAGCTCAAGTCACTTTTTCCTTCCCCCCCCCCCCCCCGTTTAACGCAGATAAAACATAAGAGTGCATTTTTCTTTCCTCCCTGTAATTATGCACTACTGCTTCAGGCAAATTCCCATGCAATCTGTTTCCACTTCTATATAGGTACTGTCCATGTGGGAGCTCTTTGCCATGATGCACAGAATGCGTATCCTCCAGTTTAGTTCAGGATATTGCAACACCTGATGTTACAATTTCACATTCTGCCTTAGTGCTTGGGATCAGGTGTGTTTGTAAACATCCCTCATCTTGACTTTATACCAAAAAATCACAAAGAAAAATAAATGATCTGCTACAGGACTTGAGGGAACATCATGGAGATGTGATGGGAGTGGGTCAGATTGGAGGTTGGGAAAATGTTCTTCACCAGAGGGTGGTGGGTGTGGAACAAGTCCCCCAGGGCAGTGGGCATGACCCCAAGGGCCACAGTTCCAGGAGTATCTGGACACCACTCTCAGATATATGGTCCAATTTTTGGGTGGTCCCACGAGGAGCCAGGAGTTGATGAACTTTATCAGTCCCATCCAGCTTGGGATATTTAATGATTCTATGATTCTCATTTTCTACTATCTTCTGTGATCCTTTTGGCATTGTGGCTTTGCAAACTTCTGTCCTCTGCCAGATTTGCATTTTAGGTCAGATTACCCCATATATAGGAATCATTCTCTTTCCCAGATCAAAACTTGTTCTGCAGCATAGAGACTAAACTACCTCTTCAAAGACACAAAGCCAATCAGAAAAACCAGGAGAATAGAAACCAGACCTTCTGGCTGTCAGCCCTATGCTACATTACCACACCACATTTCTTTCCATTGTTATCTAGCTGCACTGGGGTGGCAGAAATCATAGATCCTTTTTTGAGAAATTATCGGAAAGGGAAGAAGTTGGATGAAATGATCTGTGTAATATCTACAAGCTTCAGACTGCATGTTCCCCAGCAGCACCAGGTCAGAGATGAGCCACTGGCTGAGGGAATCTTAATGGGGCAGCCTAAAAGCTGTTTGCTACCTACAAACACTGCTGGAAAGATTTTGTTCTGGCTGCAGCTTCTGGGTTTTTATTGTTTTTCAAGCTCTTCCAGATGGAAAATAACTTCTGTAGAAAGCTTTCCTCTCCCTTAACTGTCCTGTAAACATGAAAAGATGCACACACTTTTGTACACCATTAGATACAGCTTCTTGCTTTGCTCTAAAGAGTTACATTTTTAGTCACAGATGCTACATGCATACATAACATGGTACTGCAAAATACATGGGCAGCTCCTCATTTGCTTGCATACCAAGCCCTACTATAGGTGAAAACACAGATTTTGTGCCAAGAAGCAAGACAGTTCCATCTGAAAATCATTTAGAAAATTGCAACAATAAACGTCTCCTGGTGGAAGTGAAATGATAGCCTTGATAACAACATCAGAAATGTTTTTTTTTTTTCCTTTCTTTCTCGTTTTCGGATGGTTAGATACAATAAGTTGTTCTGAAACCCAGGTGACTGATGCTAAACTTATGCCCAATATTATGTTGCTGATGACTGCAGGATAAAAGCTTCATTGTGAGAAGGCAGGAGAAGAATTGAAGCTTGTGAGCATTGGGATTCCCAGCCCTTCAGGGAGCCAGCAGGGCTCTCCAGATTTTGCAAAGAAGTGAAAGATGCCAGCATCTCTGAGGAGCAAAAGGATTTGCTAGGAGAGAACAAGGGAGGAAGCTGGATGGAGTCCTGGCTGAGGCTGAAAAAGAATGCACCTCACCTATTGATTTGAATAGGTTTAGGGCTCAGTTTGCTGTGGCACAAAGTCAGGCTGCTTTCTCATAATAAACACTTCAACTCAAAGCTGAAATGCTGTTCACAGCTGATGTCCAGTACAGTGCAAAGTAGTAGCTGTGTGCTGTCTGGCTTCCCACTGGGAACTCTTGGAAAAGAAGCTCCTTTTGAGAGGGCCCCTATGGCATCAAATACTGAGACCCTTAGGGATGCTTTGAGGCAGTACTATAATCTAAACAATATTATCGCTCTCTTTGCTTACCATTGTATCAGTATACTCTTCCAACTTTACTTCAGTAACCACCTTGTTATGCTGCAAGAAGAGATCTCGCAGGAAATCCTGTAACCAGGAAAGAGTCAAATGTTACTTCTTAGAGAAATTCAAGAAGAAACAGTAAGAAAACAGACCCAAATTCAGCAGTCTCATGAATCTAATTTCACATTCCCAATTAGCACTCAGGCCTTCAGTTTCACCTAAAGTTCATACTGAAAAATATTTTTGCAAATAAATCAGAAAATAATCAAATTGTCCCCAGGTAAGTATACTGGAATCAGTTGTAATGGAATAGTTCAGCCACAAAATACACTAAGAGCTAAGTCCTACAGTGTCTGCTAACTGATCTCAGATCAAAATAGGCAGGGCAATGGGGCAGTGAAACAGCAGGAGGGATGGCAGAGCTTCCTTCCACCCACTATGGTCCCTGCAGCTATGCCAGAAGGCTGGAGGGTGCCCAGCCCTTAAACTGACTGTGAATGAGCTTGATGTGCCATTTGTCATCACACAAAAGGGCAGCAAATTGTTAAAGGCGACAGATATGCTCCTGCTGACATCTGTGAGCTGTAGATCATACTCAAAGACACTGGTTAGAACAACTTACTTTGAGTTCTCCAGCTGAAATAAATCCACTGCTATCAGCATCGTAACTGCGCCAGATCTGGATGGGAATAGATTGATATGATCTTAAATGTTGCCATTAATCACCCACACAGGAGATAAATCATAAAGATCTGAATCAGAACTTCCCTAATGAGCTAACTGTTCTGTTATCCAGCATTCAATTAATTGTGGACAAAATAAAATAAACTTTCCACACAATAGCAATTACTCTAATTTGGGTGCTGTATGTGTGACATGCTGCAATCACATATTTAATGTAGACATGCATTCTATAAAAGGAAGAAAAGACTGAGAAAATGGGCCACATTTCTTACCTAATTTGTACATGCAACTTCTCAAAGTGGTTACTGCCCTGAGTGCAGGCCAGTATGCAGCTGGCCATTGATCTGCAGAAGCCCTGAGCTTGGATGTGAAGTAAGAACTGCAAATAGACTTAAGAAAAGCCAAAACTTCCATCTGAAGCAACTTGCAGAGAAAAAAAATAGTTTGTATTTTACAACTGTCCCTGTGCCCATCCTGCCAAAGGTGAATTTCTCAGTGTCCCTGAATAGGGCAGGGATGTGTCTGTGTGCCTTCACAGCCCAGCCTAACTCATCAGCTCGGGAATGTGCTTAAATGGTGGCTGGTCAGCCCTTCTGGTCTGCACTGTGCTGAGTGCACAGCTTTGGATTTATCAGGGCTGGATTTATCAGTGGTACAGAATAGGTGCTACAGAAAAGGTTGGGGCAATTGGTGTCCAAGGGAATGAGGAAGGCAGAAATACAGACCCGCATGAACTCCACGCTGTTGTCCAAGGGAGTCTCCCTTCGGAAAAGCAGCAGGAAGTTCTCATCATCTGGCAAGACCATATTTGCAAGCTGAAAAACACACATACCAACCCCAAAGTCATATCTGCAAGCTGAAACAAAACTGAAGGGAAGGGATGCTTGGAAGGCTGCGGACACACATGGGAAATACCAGCTTGGCATGTAGTTGCCATGGAATGAAGACCAGACCAAGCGATCTGGTGAATGCAGTACTACATGACTACACCTCCTCCCCCCTCAGACTCTATCTCCCATATCTGCCAAGTCTGCTCTAGGTCCCCATCCTCCTTCTATCTGTAAAAAAAAAAAAAAACAGAACAAAAAAACAACAACTGGGTTGGGGGAAGATACCTCTTGGATTTGCAAGCGGCCATCTGTGGTGACATCATAGGCAGACATGAACTGCTCCTTCATCCTCTGAACTTTTTCTTCCGTGATGGTATCCTGCCATAGGGAAAATAGCACATGCAAGAAAATTGCTGAGGGCAGTAGGAGGGTTTCCCACCAGGAAAACAGCATCCCTATAGCCAAGGGCTAATGCTTCTAAAAGACCGCAGATGCATTGCCTTAGATGAGCTTGTGATAATAAGTAATGCCTAGGCAAAACTTTGTGGCAACTGAGCTATTGGTTGAAAGAGCAGTGTCTGGAAACTAAAATATTTCAGTGGTGCCTCCTTCTTTAACCAGCTGTTCACACTGGGTACTGTATCACTGGGATTGAGTTTTGCTTGAGTTTCTATTATAGCAGTTCTGATGCTACCCATTGTCATTGCTCAGTGGTGTTTGAAAACAACACATGGAGACCTGGGTGTGCCTCATGCCCCAGGAACTTCCTGACTACACCCATATTCAATAGGAGCCAGGTGCCAACACTATTCCCAGCTGCTCCTGAACATTATGGCTGCAGAGCATTCACACAGCCAGTGACTGGGCTGTAGGAACACACCAGGATGTCATAGATGAGGTAATCAAAACAGAAGTGAGGTATCACATCTTCTGATTAATGTCATTAAAGTAAAGCCTGTTTCCGCCTGAACTTTGTCGCCAGATTCTCCCACGTGTTTAGAAGTGACTGATATTTTCCAAAAGCCTTAATTTACTGCTAGCAGTAATGGGGGGAAAAAAAAAAAAAGTTATTTACAGATAAAAGGAGAGTCAGATAGCATTATAATTTGATTTGCCTTCACCTTGCTTCAGAGCAGATTCAGATCTTGTGAGCACTTGCCTGCTTGCAGTCATTATGGGCTTATAGAAAAATCTTTCATAGCACGGTATAATAAGAATCATAAATAGCACAGTCCAAGCAGAGGATCCTATGCTGAAATTAGGGAAGGAAGAGTTTGATTTGTAAGTGTTAAGTCTGAGTGACTGTGAGTGGGCTCTGCTTAGAGCAAATGAACCCCTGTCACCCTCTACAGGATGTGCCAGATGATGGGACATATGGGAATCTAGGTGTCCTCTAGGGAGGACAGGGTGCCCCCCAAGGACCATCCCCTCAGCATTATCACTTGCTCTTATGCTAGTTAAATTGCCTTCTGACTGTACCTTGACACTACCAGATGCCCCCCAGGCATTAGGCAAACCTAACAGTTGCTGACTTCAATAGGTTTGCAAAGTACTCTGAAATTATCCTCCTCCAGGCCTATTAGGACAAGTTATTTCTGAAACTATAATCAGAGCTGATATTTGGAAAAATGTGCTGCAGAGGTCCGACTAATCATTTGATAAATGCTCAATTTTGTGTCAGCTTTTAACCACTACTTCATTTGACTTTGCATGTCAGGAACATTGTACTCTGCAAGAGAATAAGACTGCCTTGTTTTCTTCTTTAACTGATTCAAGCTATGGGATACAGTAAGTGAAAACCATAAAGCTGGAATGTATAAAAGCAGCTCCAAGGGGTCACACTAGAGTTTTCTTATTGGACAGTCTATCCCTGTACACAAACATATCACTTATGAAACACAAAAGCTAGTGACAACTGCTAAGAAATTTTACTTTCAAAGAGAGAAAATGTCATAAAAGATGCTGTGCAAACTGGCTTTCCCAAGATACACATTCAAGGCAAAATTATCTTCCTCCCTTCCTCCCTTCCTTCCTGCAGCCAGCCAGCCAGCCAGCCAAACAGTCTAGTTGCACATGCTTCAGTCTCGTACTCCATTTATTCAGTCCTCTAAGGATTATAAGGTTATGTATAAGGAAAGAATCCAGTCATGAGCACACCATGCTGCTCTGAGGAGCAGCTGTACTGTCACTGAGCGCAGACCTTTTCCTGGGCCACACTGCGTGTCTCAAGCAGTGGCTCCATTTTAAGCCTCCCTCCCTCCTTCAGAAGTGTTCACTGCTTGGACTAAGATCTTGCAAACTTTTTAGCAGTAAGATAAATTGTTTTTGTGAAAATTCAAGCAAATGCTGTTGCATTTGTGGGGAGACTTTTCAGAGGATGCCAGCTATAGTACCTGATTTTCCCCCTGCATGCACCCCCATGAGTTTCTGGAGGTGCCGTGACTTTGCTCATAGTATCTCAGGGTCAAGCTGTAAATTTCTTACTATGGATGCTCTTCCACAGAGTTTTGCAGAGAAAAGCTTCTGTAATTCAAGTTGCTGTAACGAATGAATTTTCTGCTTTCTCCTTTCCAGGTCTAGTGTACATCTTTGCTTTTGTGGAAACCCGTTAGAAATATTTTCCATCACAAAGGTAATTTGGTTTTTAATCCTGATTGTAATAAAGGAAAGAGCATGTTTGGGTTTTTTAATCTATGCAGTATTTAATTTCTTGGTCATAGTTGGTTATGAATTCTTGGAAACCCGGCCGTAATCTGCCTTCTTTGTTAACCTATTCCTTACACACTGCTGTACTCTTGCCCCATGATTTCTGATTAAATTTTTGCTCCTTTGGGGTGCTTGGCAGCAGCTTTTCTTGATGAAAATACAGCTAGGAGTCATCTGTTTCAGGAGAGAAAAAAGCAGATGTATGGACCACTGCAGAGACTTCACCACCTGATGAAAGGGAAAATCTCATTTCATCCCCACTGAGCAAGGCAGCCTTGCCATACATTGATTATTTTCTCCTTCTTGACGTGATTTTTGGGATCCAGACACCATACTGATAATGGTGTAATGAGCAAGAAGAAATGTGAGTGTTATAGCCTGTTTCTTGAAAAAAAAATGAAGCTTATCTGAAAATGCCGGCTTGAACACACGTTTCTCTTAACAATGTTTCAGTCCCGTTTGATGGAAGTGAGAAAGGTCTTAGAGATATTGAGTTCCTACAAGATCAATGAAAATAAATTACATCTGCCAAGAATGCCTGACAATTAGTACCATGCCAAAAGCCACACAGTGACAAAGGGAGGGCAGCAAAGACCAGACGAGACACCAGAAATACACACTTCGATTTCAGAAGGTGAACTTTTTTTTTGGCCAAATATTTGTTCTTTAAATCTGGTAGCATTAAAATGTATCTCAAGGAATGCTTTCCTTCCATCCACGCTGCCCATGGGGCCACTGTGCCCACACAGACATGGGCTTTCCCAGCAGCTCCTTGGCCAGCCCTGCCTACTGAACTGCAGAGCTGCTGCTGGAGGGTTTGGCCCTGTGCTTTGGTTTGGGTTTCCTACAGTCTTGTACACTACAGTAGATGAGCCCCTATACAGTCATCCCTTGCTTTTTAACTCATTTATTTTGTTTTAGCTCTCACCAGCACGCATGTGGGAAATACTTTTTTTCACACAGAGGACACCAGTGCTGAACTAAGGCCATTGTAGCACTTTACAGTGTCATTGCCATCATGTTACTGTGGTTAGGCTTTGGGTGCGTTCTTTGTTCTACCCTTTCCACCAGGCTGAATGGTTTTTGACATGCCTTTGGGCAATGAAAACATGCCACTTTTGCCTGTAGGTGAGTTGAGCTTCCCGTTATAGGTACTACCAGCACTTGCAGTGCTCTGCCTTAACGAGCAGCTACTGGAAAAGGAGTTGGTCAGGATAACCAAGGCGGACAAAAGCCACACCTACAGAAATGAATGCATTTGGGCAATTAGCAGAATTGACTCAGGGTTTAGATTTCTGATGTAGCCTGAAGGAGGACGAAAGACAAATGCTTTTTTGCTAGAAGTCTTCTTGCTCCCACTGGTCACCAGGGACCTGGCCTGCAGCCCTGGCTCTCTTGGGTGGGTGGTACAGCACAGTGGCAGCCTGCTTTGGCCAACGTTTTGGTGATGGAACTTTGAGCACCTAGCTGTTGCATTCCTGAGCATACTGTCTGACCGTTAAGCTAAAGACAAAATTTAGACAGACAATACACTGCGTGAGGCAAGGCTGAAATGCAAGAGAGAGGCAGCTCATCTTCCTTGGAAGCAGAAATCAAAGGCAAATCCTTTACGGCTGTTCAGCTGAGCTCCTGGAGATTAACTGCAGTCCCTCCAGCCATAACCACCCAGGTGGTTTGAGGGAGGGAGGATTGCAGCAAAGCTAATACCTGTCTTACCCAAACACATTTGCACTTCAAAGATTTTCACACATGGCCTCTGACACACATACAGTTGGGTGGGGGCAACAAACTTCTGTCAGAATGGCTGCTGTTCCCAAATCTCTGCCTATTTTTACTTGAATTTAAACTAAGTGAAATGTCTTTCTGTAAAGGAATGCTGCAAGAGCAACGGTAATGTACAATTCCTTTTGTATCTCACAGATATCACTGATTTTGCAGAAATTTTCAGTGAAAAACCAATCCAGACTTTACAGCTTTTCATTTAGAAACCTCCTCTTGCTTAATTATTACCAGAATATAGATAGAGCTTCACTAGAAGTAAAGAGAGAGCAAGGAGAATCCCAAATAACCCGTCTAAAGAAAGATGTATAGTGATGCAAGAGAGGAATACAGAGGCAGTATTTTCTGCTCCAAGAAAACAAATTCAGTGTTGAAAGAAACCTAAATTTTCACTGCAGCGTAACAGGTTTGCAGATGGAAAGGGGTCCATAATGTAAAAGAAAGAAGTTTATGAACAAATAGGAGCACAGTGGTCAGAGAGAAGTCATGGCAGTGATAACCACTGAAGATGTAGGATGGCAACAAGTCACAACATTGTGTGGTGTTGGGCTGAATTGCCCTGATGTTGCCCCATATATACCATACTATCAGTCCACTTCTTCACAGAAGCCCCTGCAGCTGATGGAGAAGCGACAGCAACCGCAGCCCACCAGTGTCATAAATCCACTGTATTTCACTGAATCCTTCTGTATATGCAATGCATCCCTGGAAAACAAACTCGTTTTCTTAGTACTGCCCCTTGCTGGGGGAGAAGAGCCAGAAAGCAGCACCTGGGATCTGGATCTGTTGATTATAAAGTTGAAAAACACTGGCAGAACTCAGGTCTACCTCAACGTTATCCCTTCCCCTGCCGTTTCCTTTCAGAGGCATTGCCTCAGCATCCCCCACTGGATGGCGTTCCACGTTTCCATCCCTACGAAATCTGACTCCCAGATTGCAGTAGCCCCGCTGTGCTTTGTTTGCCCAGCTGCTCCCATCCCAACCCCTGGCATTCAGTGTCAGCTGGGGATGCTGCGGAGCTGCTGGAAAGAAAAACAGAGCTGAAGGACTACAGCGGTCATTAACTGAAATAACAGCTTAGGGAGCGCAGGCTGGAAAAATGTAATTATGAGAACCATTTGCTATTCAAGCAGAGACAACTTCCAGGGCTGATGGCATTATTTATCACGCGTTGAACACTTCAGACACAGCCACTAATTAATCCTTGAGACACATTTGGAGGTCCCGCCAGCACACATTGTTGTACAGACATGTCAGGAGCCCAGAGAAGAAACAAGTGTCAAAGGGAGCATTGGAGCCAGCGGTGCTCAATGCCAGCTCCTTGCTGCCATTATCCTGCTGTGCGGGGTGAAAAGCACTGCAAACAGTGCCTTCACCCCACCTGCACTGTTGCATGGACACACTGTACAAATAGCACAGGGAATTTTGCTCTGCCCAGCACTGCAGCTGATCTCACACACAGGGAGCAGGCTGCTCCGGTGTTACCAATCTCCAAGGGCTGGTTGTTTCTTCAGTCCTTTTGTGTTAAGCTTTTACCCTTTACGGGCAAACCCAGACAGAAGAAACAAGCAAGGTGCAAGGTTTGAGTGTGCTGGTTTGGGCTGGAGTTATCCGAGCGTGGCTTATTTTGGAAGTTGGTGGCACAGTTCTTAATAGTTCAGGACATTTTGTTATGAGTGTAGCCCCATGCTGTGGATATCCGTGCACCGACACCTAGCACAGTATAACAAGTTCATGCTGATAGTAACAAGGCTACAAAAACTGCTTTAAGGTACTGTCTTTGCATCCAGCTGGGGTGAGGCTGCTGCAAAATGCCATGTGGGACGGGCAAGAAAAGAGTGGCTGTGGGATTGAGCAGGGATGGAGATTTCTCTGCGCCTCTGCCCACAGTCTGACATTCCTGGCCAAATGCAGCACAAGCTTTCCAGCTTTTCATAGAATCACAGAATGGCATGAGTTGGAAGGGACCTTGAAGATCACCCAGTTCCACCTCCCCCGCCATGGGCAGGGCTGCCCCCCCACCAGCTCAGCTGCCCAGGGCCCC
Organism: Phasianus colchicus; assembly: GCF_987193195.1. Lineage (NCBI taxonomy): Eukaryota > Metazoa > Chordata > Aves > Galliformes > Phasianidae > Phasianus > Phasianus colchicus. Next base: position 36,365,850 of record NC_143438.1, read on the forward strand.
ATCCAACCTGGCCTTGAGTCCTCCAGGGATGGGGCACCACAGCTTCTCTGGGCAGCTGTGCCAGCGCCTCACCGCCCTCTGAGTAAAGAATTTCTTCCTAACATCTAACCTAAATCTCTCATTTTGCTTTAAAACTATACCCCACTTCCCTATCATCATTTGCCCGTTTCTCTCCAGAGCAGCCTTTCTGTGTCCCTAGTGATTCTTGATGCTTATCTTGGAATCTTACTTGATTTTCTTTAAACTGCTTTTATGTGCATAGCTCTTCATGTAACCATCCATGCTCCAGGGAAACTCTTTGACAGAAATCACCAATATTTCATTCCAAATTTACTTGCAAAATAATAAAAAACTCACTTGAAAAAGTGATTTACAGAATGTTTTTTATGGTACCTCCAGAGATCCAAGGATCCTAATCACTTCATGACTGCAACTTTGATTCTGCATGTGATGCTCATGCATTTATGCTTTCTATCAGCCACCCTTCCGCTTTTGCTGATCACTCTTTGCTTAAGGGAATTGTTTCATCTGTTTGCTTTTTTTTTTTTGTCACACCATTTCTTTCCCTATGGAAGATGCTTCTTCCTTTCCTCTCACCAGCTGGCTGTGGGCCGCAGAGTGAAAACCAGTGGAGAAGACTAGAAACTTAAGAGCTGAGTGTTGACCTTATGAACAACACAATCAACTCCTATAGGGCCACTTTCAGCAACACAGAAATATTCTCCTAAGCATTATTTCAAATTAATGACCTCACAAACCAACAGCAGATGTCGGATTGACACCAAATGTTGGAGCAGCTGGTGCTATCACACTTGTTGCCACACCTGCCTCACGCACCTGGTTGCTAAGAGCTCTGCCATCAGGCACTGATAGGGAAGCAATAAATACAAATATTTCCAACATAACAACCTTTTAAGTAGGACTCTGTGCACAGAGGTACTTACATCTGGCCTCAGTTTCTCCAGGAGATGATGGAAAAAGTTGTCAAGCTCCTTCCCTTCGATGTAGCCGTTGTCTAAACGCAAGCAGGACATCAAGGATGGGCGTTACGGGCTGAGCACAGGGTCTGCAGGGGCCCTGCCTGCCTACTCTGGCAGCCCATAACTCAAACCCCCTCTCTGCTACTTGCTACATAGGCTGGTGGGCAGGAGGAACTCAAGAGAAGGAATGGGAAAGGCATTTCAGACTCAACGTTTGTGAACGACGGGGAGAAAGAAGGAAATCCCGAAACACCCGCAGGACCCCGTCCCCACTCATGCGAGAACCCACCCACCAGCCGCTCCCACCGGGCAGCGCTCTCCCCTCGCCCCCGCGCTTCCCCCCACTTGCCGTCGGCGTCGAAGCGGCGCCAGGCGCCCAGGAAGGCGGCCGCGTCCAGGCGCCGCGCCGCGCCGCTCTCCATGGTCCTGCAGCCGACGGCACGGCCCGCGCTGCCCCGCGCAAAAGCCGCGCAGACCCCGCGCAAGCACTGCCTCCCGCCCGCCCGCCGCCGCGGCTTTGAGAAGGGCGGCCCCGCCCCGAGGGCGGCCCCGTGGGGCGCGGGGGGAGGCCGAGGGCCCACGAGTGGCCCCTTCTCACCCCCTGCTGCCGCGCCACAGCGTCGGTGCGTGGGCGTCGGCAGGACGGGATGCCCAAGGAGGGCGGCAGCGCTTGGGATAGGCTTGAAAATTCAGAGGAGTACTGTTTAAGGGGAAAAACAGTTTGGTAAAATTTGTAACCCTTCTGCTCCTCCATGCCAACTGCAGAGAGGGTTCCCATGCTGGAACGGAGCACTACAGCCTCATCCTCCCGCAGTACAAAGCAAAAACAATGGTGATGCCAGGGGTCTGAGTGCCGATAAGACAAAGTTGGTGTTTGTACCCTGCATGGGCCCACTTGGGGCTGCACTGCCTGCTTGGGCACCTTTCTACAAGAAGGACACTGATGTCCCAGAGTGTGTCCAGAGAAAGGCAGCGAAGTTGTGAGGGGACTGGATCGCAAGTCTTATGGGGAACAGCTGAGGGAGCTGGGGCTGTTCATTCTGGAGAAGGGGAGGTACTGGCATGTGCTGTTCAGGGAGGTGGCACCATCCCTGGAGGAGTTCAGGAAACAGGTAGAAGTGGCCCTGAGAGACGTGGTTAGAGAGATTTTTCCAGGCTGATTTTGGTTCAATATATAGATCTCGATTTTATGCAAATGCTCCTTGCTTTTCAAAAGGCTCTCAGAAGCAGAACAGAAAAGGGTACTAAACGAGCATTCAGTGTTCACACCAAGTAGGCTTCTATTTGATCTGAAAACAAACAAATAAACAAACAGAGCACAAATCAACTAGGAGTTGCATTTTGCTGAGAGCAGGTCAAGGTCAAGGCTGCACAATCCAATCTTTGAGAGAACAAAAGCACTGGGACCTCCTTAACTCCTTCACCAGAGGGCAGTGGGCATGGAACAGGCTACAGAAACGGTCCACAGCATTATCAGTTTAACAAAGCAATATTAATTACACTCCATTAAAGATGAAATGCATGGTAAACATGGCTTTAGACTCCTCCAGATGCCTTAAGTTACTCAGCAAGACATGAATAAAAAAAAAAAAAACAGAGCTTAAAGTGAGCTATACCGGTTTGACAGGGCACTGTGTGGGGTACAGTGAACTTGGGGAGCTCATTGAACTCTGGACCCATAGCTATGAGTATCAGAGCAGCAAGAGGAATGTGACTTCCACGTGTGCAGCTCATGGCCAACGCAGGCATTGCTCTGCCTCATGGGGATAAATAGGGATTAAAGGAAAGTGGTATTCTAAGTAGTGGGGAATGCCCCTGATGAGCTTCAGCCATGACTTTGCACTGTGCAGGAATGCATGAGGTAGGAGATAAAGCCCTTGTTTTGGAAATCTGAAAATGGAAAGAAAAAAAAAAAAGACAATTGAATTCTTTTTGTTCATAGCATTATAGAGTTTTAAAGTTTCGTATTTTGAAAAACACATCACTATTCCATTATTACCATTTTTTTTTTTTTAAGTTCAGAAATGGCTTTAATCTAATAATATTTGACAGGATGATGTTTTCCATTAAGCCTTGCTGATGGCAGACCATTAGTTCAGATGTTTCTTTTATTGGTTTATTTTCAGATTACGGCAATTACACATCAAAGAATAAGAAATGTCCCTTTTTGTTTTCCGTGTGAACCTGGGTGTATAAAACAGGTTTAAAATAGTATAAATGCTATTTCCCAGTAAAATCGTTTCCTTCATGATTCACGAGGCTCCTGAAGAACGCAAACATTGATCCCCCAGCATTTTGGCTATAGGCAAATTCTGGGAATGGGGGGGGGGGGACGCTGCCAATGAGCTGTGTGGTGAAGGGGGTGGGCACTGAGCTCTGCAGCCAGCGAGGGGTCTGTGAGCACCTCAGTGAGGGGGAACGCGGGAGGAGCAGATGAAAGGCAGGCTGAAGGGGAGACAAAGCTGAAATAACAGTCGGTGAATCCCCCCCCATTTGCATGGAAATCAGTGCAGAGATAACGCTGTCTCATGAAGAAAAGAAGCAGGCACTTATCTCTTCCAGCCACATCCTCAGCTGACTACAAGCTGCTTATTAGGGCAGATCCCAAACCCCATCTTCCAGCACTGGTGCCACCTCCCATCCCCACCTTTGTTTGCGGATCCCATGTTGATGTATCATGCTGGGTGCTGCCATGAGTATTCCCATCCAGATTATGCTTTTTTCCCCCCCAGCCTTGTCTGTGCAGCCCCCTGGGCTGAGAGGCATCACCACTCCAACCACTTCCCACTGTGGAGCGTGGTTAGTATGCGAGAGACAGTCACCATTTCTCACTGCCAGAAAGGAAGTTTGGGAGACAGCCCTCCCCATGGGATTTTCAGGTCACTGAGCTCAGGAAAGAGAACATAAGAAGGGATTTCCCAAAGCAAAAGCCTCCCAGTAGAACAGAATCATTAAGGCTGGAAAAGACCTCTAAGACCATCTATTCCAACCAAAAACCCACCCCACCATGCTCACTGACCACGTCCCTCAGTGCCACATCCATGGCTCCTGAACACCTCCATAGATGGTGACCCCACCACCTCTCTGGGCAGCCTGTGCCACTGCCTCACCGCTCTGTCAGAGAATAACTATTTCCTAATATTCAACCAGAAGCATCATTGTATTTACAGGAATTTCTTGTCCACCTCCCTTCTAGGCCCCTTCACCAGCACTGCCTTGCAGATCACCACGAGACCTCCCTTTTGCATTTCTTCACCCAGTTTAGATGCTGGTTTTGGGCCCTTCAGTGCACGAACAACACTGGGGAACTCCCAGCAGGTGTCAGGGACCAGCAGGCATCAACCCAACAGCCCCAGCCAAAGCTGGCACTGCTCTGCATCCCCTTTCACAGCCCCATCAGGACAAACTGGGCACCTCTAGCCTTGGAGCATGGATTGGAGCACGAGACAATGCAACAGAAGAGCACATCCATCCCCACACCCATCTGTTAAGCAGTGTACCATATGCAGCAGCAGTGAGTACCAATGGTGAATTCCAATGCTGAGCAGCACAGGGCTATGGTGGATGGGCTGCACTAATCCCTGATCATCTCAGGCTGGCTCAGCTGCTGCTGGAGAGAGGAGGAATGTAACATGATTGCTGTTTTCATGGTAAGAAGCAGATATTTACTGTTGTTACTGCTCAACAGGGAACAGTTCAAAACACTCAAGAACCATCATCCAAACTTCAGATTGCTTTAGCAGGGAGGGGGGAAACAATCCTAATGGCATCATGTAGGGCTGTTTGAGTTCACATGGCCACAGTCTTCCCCAGCTGCGTATGGCACTGGCAATATTCAATGGCAAAGCATGAAAACCACCTTGAGGAGTAGGAGAGACCACAGCAGCCCCATCTGAGAGAGCTTCTTCTTGCTCTTTGCCCAAGAAGGGATGGAGGAGATGCAGATCCCACTGCAGGTACTGTTGCCACTCTCCTTCCAGGCCTTGCCTTCCAGACAGATGGGTGAGCTGGAGGCTGCCAGGGCTCTGCCCTCAGCGTAGGGCAGGTGGTCTGGATGGCTGATGAGCAGGACAGCAAGTTCCAATGGGAGAAATACTCAGCAGCTGGAAGTGAGACTCTCATTATTATTTTTATTAATACCAAAAATCTTGCTGTTCAGTAAGTTTTCTTAAATTCACAGAGCCAGCAGATCAGGCAACCCTTCTTGAATACTACTCTTGCAAAATAGTCTTGTTCACATTGTATGTGAGTAACAATTGAAGCAGGCTGGGTTTTAGATGCAGAATTTCAAACCAGTGTGAAGCCCACAGCACGTGGGTTTGAAAACCTAGGCTTTAGGACCTGTTTTCTACAGCCTCCTGCCTTACTATAGAGATGCAAAGCTTTGGCATAAAAAAAGCATCTGGACAATGCTCTCATATGCACAGTATGATTTTTGGGTGATGCTGTGTGGAGCCAGGCCAGAGGAACAGACTTTTCACCACAAGGAGAAAAGGAGGACACTGTTTTTGTCTTAACTGCACACTTGTTCTATCTGACACTATGCTATCATTCAACGAGGAGAAGCTGTCAGACCAAAACCAGTGCTATAAAAACGAGGAGCTCAATTTCAGTTGTAAAATCATTTTTATTGTTACAAATATACATATGAATAAAATCCCTTCAACCTGTAATGTAAGTGGATACCTGTGAAACCTGTGCCCCTTCCCCAAAAGCAGAAATGTTTTTACAGAAGTCCAACTATGGTTCTCATAGAATTACACATTGAAAGGAAGCTAATATGCAGACAGAACCGAAGAAGGTCTCTAGAAAACACCAATATTAATAAAATTTCCATTGCCCTCATTCCAACCAACTATATACATTAATACATGAACGTGGAAGCATAACAAGATTATATGTCATTCAGATCCTTCTCCTTTGTGCTTTTTGACAGTACACAAATGTAAGCGCTGCAGCTTTATGTACAGTACAAGAACAGGAAGAAAGAAGCTCCCTATGGGAGAATGTAAAAACCATACCCAAGCATTTAATATATATAATCTATACAAATTATTTTATTAGTGTGCTCTTAATATAATTACAATGTGCAATTGCATACCGCAAGAATATATTTATAGGTAAGTCACGTGCAGATTTGACACATTTACATTCAGCAGTACAACACATTACCTGCTGTACAGTGTACGAGCGTAAGACAGTGTCCAGTTAATTTGCTTTGCTTCCCCAGCGCCCCAGTGCAGGGCATTCTTTGTAGCTGCTTTGGAGGGAAATTCAAGTAGAATACATGAAAAGATTGCTGGCTTTAGCAAAGGCATGGGAAGGAATGCCTGAATGGGACAGAACAGAAATTAAGGGCCAAATCAACACCAACTGATTGTAGTGGGAATCGCATCTGGAAGATCAGCTTCTCTGCGTGGGGATGTACCTGTGGTGGTAGAGCAGCTGGCTGGAAGGGCTGTTGATTGCTGTACCCTGACTGTTATAAAAGCTCTCGCACTACAATCGCTAAACAAAAATAAAATCTTTATCTGCCTCTTCGCCAGAGTCACTGGACTTGCTTCCCTGATGGCCGTCTTTACTTAAGGACCTCTGCTTCAGCTCCTGGAACTCGTGGGACTGGTGCCCAGGGCTTCTTTTGGCAGCTGTGCAAAACACAGAAATGGGTCTTAGTAACAACTGCAGAAAGGAGGAGAGGAAAAAAGTCATTCCTGCATAATGCACCTGCTCCCACTCCCGCAGTATTCACTTGGACAGGTGGGAGTAGTATAGATCCACGAATTCAACCCAAAAGAAGGTGAGAGACAGGGAGAGAAGGAAAAAAATGAAGTGAACTCCAGCCCAGTGGTGGCTGACGAGCAGACGAACCTGAAATACAAAACTCGGTACACCTCAGTGTGACACAAACAGACATTACAGTTAGAAAAGGCCTGGAGGCTTCCTTCTCATCACATCACAAGCAAACAGAGCACCTGGATTACAGACAATGCCCTCCTGACCGCATGGGTGCCTTGGCAGGACCCTCCTCAGAGCAGCAGAGTGCAGCCTGGACCCTGCTCCTCAAACAGACACTGAGCCTGACCTGCAGCTCTCTCAGCTGGGAGCATGGCTGTGTCTCAGCAGGGCAGAAAGCTGGACGGCCCCGTTTCTGTTTGTCTAAAAGCAGACAGCACTTGTTCTGTTTGCCTAGCACAATAAATCTGAGGAAGGTCAGCGGTTTCCCCCTAAACCTATAAACTTTGAAATGGAATAGAAAAAAACGGTTTTAAACCATCGTTAAGACCTCTGATCGGGTAAGTGGTCTGAAATTTCTATGGAAACAAGAGTTTTATTATGCACAGCAACGGGAGCAAGGTTATGCAAGGGCTGATGCCTACAGAACCCTCACGCTTCCCATCAAAACGAACCTTTACAGAGATGGCAAACCTCTAGCGTGTCTTTACTGCACCTTTTCCCCTGGATTAGGCCATGGAGCCACCCAGGTATGCCAGAAAGCTCCATCTGGCTTTATCTGGCATCCAGTTCTGCATCTCTGCAATGTGAGAGCAGAAGGGACACATCGACACATCCAACACTCATCCTATGGGACCCACACCTTGCATACACGGTGCATTTCTGACCCAAGCAGCCCTCCCAACTCCACAATACCTTTTTCCTCATGTGTGCTAGCCAAAACGTGGGATGAAATAAGAGCTAGAAATTATACAATCATTGCTTTCTTATCCCTGCTTTGCAAACTGGGAGAGAAGAGGATTTTGAGCAAATTCTCTTAAAGCTATTTAACTTTTCAAAGATGCCTAAAGTCTATTTAAAAATAGAGCAAAATAACATATAAAGTAAAATAACAGGTTAGGTCTTTCCACCTTCCCAAACACCACTGCTTTTCAAAGAAATAGGTGCCCTGTGGCTCTGAATCATTCCTGATAATTCTACCTGCAAGTAATTACATGGCTGTTGTTTGAGCCTCCATTCACTCTTCAAATAAAACCCAGAACACATGCTGCAGCAGCTGTCTGTATTTATGGTCTAATTAAACAAGATGGGAAGTTTGCCCCCAAAACGCCTGAAAAATATGTTGGGCACTTAAGTCCATATATGCAAGCAGGCTGATGCCATCAGAGTGGACCTCAGACATAGCCCTCATGAAACCACACCAAGGCAGCTTGCAGAGATCTGAAGCAGCATCTCAGCTTTTGAAACTTATTTTTTTGGAGAGCTACTTAAGAATTACTAAAATAATTTGGTTGTGATGGTGAAAAGAGGTTCCAAATTTGAGCTAAGTTTGGTTCCACAATGTGATCAGCAAATCAGAAAATCTGGACTGAGGACAGAGAGGGGCAGATGGGATGGTTCTTTCCTTTTCCTCACAACAGGATAGAATGAATAATGGGAAATATATAGAAGGAATACACAATGTCTTATAAATAGAAGAACTATGAGTAAATGAATTGCATAAGATACTCAAATAACTCATTAAAAGGCTGCAGAAAAAAGTAATTTTGAATCACTGTTTGAACAAGCTAGTTACAAGGTACGGAGAAGCATGGAAACATAAACCATTTGGGAACAGGAGTTTTTACATTTTAAAAACACATAGTTCAACCAACCGTTTTTATATTTTACTGAATGAGCTTACTGTAAGTCCAAGGTGCTTTTCAAGAGGTGCAGCACACTGTTGGGTTTGGGTTCCTATGGATTTTATTTTTATTTTTGTTTATGCCAGCTGAAAACAACATGCTGTATCAAAATAAGCTGATTTTCCCTGTTCTCAAATGGTTGTGAGACAGTGCAGAAGCTGGCACTAACAATAGTCAGGATGAAATATGTTTTGAAATTCTTTAGTGCACGCATCATAGAATCACAGACTGGCTCGGGTTGGTTGGAAGGGACCTTAAAGCCCAACCAGTTCCAGCTCCCTGCTGTGGGCAGGGTTGCCACTCAGTAGATCAGGTTGCAGGAAGATGATGAACGTCTCATGGGACTTTCACCCTTCTCACACTTCACTGACAGAGCAGCACCCTTTCAACTCTTTGCTACCACAGCATCTTAGCAATTGTTAATGCCAGCTGCCAAGCACCATCTGGATGAAAAATGAAATTGGAAACTGCTAACCAGAAGCTGGCTGAGCTTTCCTCAGCCCAAGCACACTGCCTTCCTCTTCTGCACTGGCAGAGCACTGCCCCGAAGTGGGTCCCCCTCCTCCAGGCGGCTTGGCACAGTCAGGGTCTGCAGCTCTTTTTTGACCTTCTCCTGTTCGCTCTAGCAGGGAAACGGATCCGTTTATACCCCATACACAGAAAGTATTAAGTAGCATAAATAATTTCAATTTGTCATCCCACCTAATCAATCACTCAAAGAGCAGCAATCGATATGCCAGATGCTCGCTTAAATCTAGTCTGGCTATTTGTTGGTAACTGCAGCCTGACCTTACAGATAGTCTGTGCAAAGAAGTGCATTTGGGGATTGCCCCATGCAGTAGAATTAAATCATTCACATAAAGCATTTTTATAATTAAATATCATGTAATCTGCTCCTTTCTTTTGCAGTAGCTATAATTTTGTTTATGAACTTAGGTGGATTTGCAGTGATTTACCAGTTGCAGAAATAAATTGTGCATGCTAGTGTGAAAGGAAGCAGAATGCAAGGAAGGAGGAATGACCAAAAGTAGGATGGTAAAAAAGAGAAAGTTAACTTGACAAAGAATAAAAACCAAAAGAGACAGAATTCAGTCTTTTCCAAACATCTCTATGCAAAGCATAGCAACTACATAAAGATTCAGAAACACAATGTTAGTCATTCCAAGCTATTGTTAATAAAATTCTTACAGTGCAGCAGCAGCAACTAGAATACTGTTTCAGCTTGGATGTAGGCAAAGTGTAAGTGAGCAAAGAGGGAGGAAGGCAGCATCCAACCCCTCTTCTACAAGGATTTGTATAATGAGCTAACAAATTTTAAAAATAAAGTGACTCCCATTTTGTATATAATAGTCACAAACTACAGAAACTTATAAAATCTGGGCTGTGTTGGAGGTTGCTGTAATTCAAAAGGATTGTAGTTTCAATCCTGTATTTCCTCCTTCTCCAGTGTCTCCTCTCATGACGAGGAGACTTAAAAGAGATAGAGCACAGCAATGGTGAAACCAATGTCACATGAAACACATCTGCAACAAGTCCCACTACACTGGGTATCTCCAGATATGCAGCAGCAAGTTCTCTCTCTGATGAAAAGCTGACCAGGAAACAAGGGCTTTAGGACATGCATTTATCAGAGAGCAACTGAAAGAGTCAAGTGTGGCAAGAGCCTTTGATTGCTACCATTCTAAGCATGATGGCACCAGTTGAGTAAAGCCTGGTCCCTAAGCTGTGCCTCAGTTCACCTGTCTCAGTGCAGGCTCCGATGGGACTAAAGGCAGGATTAATACCAGGCTCCTCCCATCAGTGGGTAACAGTGAACTCTGTGGGCCGCACAACTGCTCCTTTCTCACAACCCAGTGTGATGTATCTGCCCTGACTCATCTGCCACATCCCATCCTGCAGAGAAGTGCTGGCAGAGCGCGAATGGGCACCCCTTTGTCTCACAGCTTATGCGATTTTTCCAGTTCCATCCTTTTCCAGGATGCGATGGGAATCACCTTGAGCTGGAAATGTGACTCATCTTTCTCAAGGACAGTTCAAAGAATGGAGGTCTCACCCTCAGATTTCAGTGTTGTCTTTGTGCCAGCTAACACCATGCTGAACAATAGTTCTGTGACTATTTCTCCATGTCCTATGCTTTTGAAGGAAGCCTTAGCTCTTTTGAGAGCCAACTGCAAGGCAAGGGAATGCATCAGTAAAAGAAGAAATCCAGAGTGCACATGAAAAGCAGCAAAGAGATGCCAGCAATCCATTATTGTGGGTAAATAGTGTGGTAATAGTACCAAACATTGCCTGGACACACATACTGCCCAAGTGTGAGGTAAGTCCAGTCATATGCATTAACACACACACAGAGCCAGCTGGAAAGGAAGAGTTGGGGCTGCTCCCCTGCAACTTTACTGATCAACAGAGCTACATTTCACATTGTTATCTGTGACCAACACCAATCAGCACCTTGAGTCAGACCAAACTAAAACACAACATACATAACACAAACATCCCTTAATTGTTCAGCTACATCATAAGTAACAAGAAATTCATCTTTCACTTGGTTTGATGAAACAAAGAACACATAGAGCACCAACCCATGGGTGGAGAAGGGGTGGGAAGACATGACTAGATACACCCCTCCTTCCTCTTTTTTCCTCAAAATGAGTAAGTATCTTCCCTTCTAAGAGCAATCAGATCAGGGAACAATGAAAGGCATGCTGGACCAACAGTTATACCAACACTCCTACCTTCTTGAGAAAATGATCTGACTGTGGGGCTGCTCTGACCATCCTTTTCTTTATCAGAGGGAACTTTCTTCAGCACAGGTGGAAGCAGGGCAACTTTTGGTGAGCTGGGACCAGAGGGAGACTCTGGAGCATCCTCTGTGAAAATCATGAACAAAAGGCGAGAGGTTATATTTGCTCTGTAGCTCACAGAAGGGACACCTTCATGATGGGACCAAAGTCCAACACAACATAAAACAAAGAAACAGCTAGAATCTGTATTGGAAAAAGAAGGAATTGGGTATTTACATTATGTTAACAGACCATATGATGGCCCTCAGTCCAGATAAAAGAATATTTATAGCCAAAGATAAGACATCAACTCCAGTATTTTTAACAGGTGTTACTACAGTAGCACAAATAGAAAACTGAGCTTCATGCAAAACATAAGCATACAATTTGTAAAAAAAAATAGCTGAAAACAATTTTGGATGGATTTTTGGAAATATTTTGTAGATTTAGACTAGATGTTAGGAAGAAATTCTTTACTGTGAGGGTGGTGAGACACTGGAACAGGTTGCTCAGTGAAGTTGTGGATGCCCCCTCCCTGGAAGCATTGAAGGCCAGGCTGGATGGGGCTTCGAGCAACCTGGTCTAGAGGGAGGTGTCCCTACTTATAGCAGGGGGTTGGAACTACGTGATCTTAAAGGTCTCTTCCAATCCAAAACATTCTATGATTCTACTCTATAATACTTGTATAAATTTGGAACACAAGTTAACCCAGCTGCATTTTGGAAATTAATAGGAATCTATCCTACTGTTAACACAAATTGGTCATCACGAAGGAGTCAATCTTGTTAATTTCAGCAAATGAAAGTGATGAACTTCCAAATGCAACTCAGTCTGAACAGATGCAGTAATTCTCAAGACCTCCCCATGCCTGTGAGGCCAGGTGCTTTGGGAAACTTGGTATCAACATCAAGCTCTGCGTATGAGCACTGTGCTTGGCAAACACAGCTATATGTTTCAGAAATAAAGCTGATATATCTCGTGCTTTACCAAGGAATCACTTTCAGACTTTGATGATTTAAAGACATTTGAGCTGTACTCTGTTGCCCTCAGATTACTTAGCAAAAATTTGCTATCATTACTCCAGTCACATCACTATAAACAACAGCAGGAGCAAGAATGCAAATAGGATTATTGTTTGGCATCATCATCACATCACCTATGTGACCTTAGCTAGCAAGTCAATATAAGTACTATGAAAGAAATCAGACTGCAGCAGAGACGATGCTGCTTTTGCTGCCACCCGAGGAGCTGGCTTATTACTAGCAAATATTAATTGCTTTCTGTAGTAAGTCCGCAGCAGGCTCCTCTCTGCAGGAAATATGAACTGGTAGAAACAGATAGCTTAGGTCAGTTCGATACAAGATATTTTGAGATAACTGCTGCCTATTTTATAGATCAAACATCATGAAATAAGCAATGCCTTTCTATTGTATTCATCTTTACAAGTATTTCACCCAACAATTCTATGACCATTTTTGAAATGACCAATAAAACAAAGCCATCTGCAACCTGAAGGTGATTCCGTACTTGAACAACAGTCCACCCACTAGTGTGCAAAGACAGGTTAAACAATGTCAAGCACACATTAAGGCAAAGAAGAGGCTTTAACATCCGTTTGCTCTCTGTCCCCCTCAGATATGTAATCTTTCTCAGGTCATTGGTAAGTATGGGAAAAGCCTAGAGGCAATGCTCACATTCTTAAATTAGCAGCAATAAGTTCCATTTGCTACAGCCATGAGGAGAGTCAATAGCTAGCATTTAATTCCTCTAAACTGCAATGGAAACTATACTTTTGGAAGAGGGAGTTGTGTCATCAGCCTGTTAAATAGCAGTCAGTGTATAGACGATCTGTTTCATGATATTGGAAATATTCAGGTAATATCTAGGTGGGAGGCTGGGACAGAGCAGAAGTTAATAAATAACCATTCAGCTGGCAGTCTAGCAGGGCTGTAAAATCACAGCTACAGTTAATTCCAATCAAACATAATAAGGAAAGAATCACAGGCAAAATGAGGGAAAAGAGTGAGAAACAGTTGTTTGAACTAATTATTAACAGGCATTCACTCAGGGAGCTAAGAGCCAAAAAACCCCAAGGGCTTCAGTATTTAGAGTCAGGTGCTCAAAGAAAACAGTATTGCCAGCACAATTACAACGGGTTTTCATTCTGAAGCAGATCTCTGAGCATTCCTAAGAGAGCAGGCTAACTCAGAACAGCTCTGTCAGCGTTTCCACTGGTTCTGCTCAGATTTTACTGTCACAGGGCTAAACCATTTAAAATAACTGCATTTGAATTATGGCAAGAGGGAGATGGAAAAGAAGGAAGCAGGTCAAGAGCTAGTGCCTGAGGAGTCCATCTGCATTTAACTTCTGTTCAGAAAGCAGCCCTGGGTGTCTACTCCAGGGCCCACAGAAACTCCCCTCAGAAGTACCTAGCAGCTCCTCACCAGTGCGAGAGGCAGAGCGTGGTTTCTGTGGCACCGTGGGCCGTCCTGCCAGGCTGGGCTTCGCTGACTGCAGTGGGGGTTTGGGGCTGGTTGGTGTATTGGAAGAACTTCTTGCCTTTGCCACAGCTTCTGCCTTTGGTTCAGCTTTCGCATTTTTTTCAGATGATGCTGAGATAGAGTCACCTTTATTGGAGGCAAACCGGCTCTCTGGAAGGGTCTGTGGGAGTTTAGGCACTAAAATAAACAGACACATAAATTACAGTCTCCTGCACCGTGGAATGTTCAGCGTACATGTACACTTATGTAGAAAACACCTTTACTAGTTCACATATTCATAGATATATTCATACACACAGAGCCTTGCAGCATTGGTAAGGTGACTCCTAGTATTTTAAAATCACCACAAGAAGAGCACCTAAACCCATCAATTCTTACATGTGCTAACATAAATCAATTGCCTCATAGGTGACGACATCTCCAGTCCTTTTAATACATTTGGATCGATGGCTGGCTGGACCTCATTCTCCCTTTATCATTCTGGGAGCAGATGGGATGGCCTACCTGCTGAGGAAGCAGCAATGGATCAGTAGAAAAGGCAGCCTTTGGCTGATTTGTGCCTCTACAGACAAAAGGTTGGCTGTCCAAAATCAACAGAAAAATCCTGGCCCAGAAAATAAATCTGGAACATGCGGTCAGCAGGCTACATCTTCTTATTTGTTGCTTTAGCAAGCTCTGAAGAGATTTTGAAACTCAGAGGAGACCAAAATATTCTTTAGTTAATATTTTGACTGATTTAACAACCCTGTATATGAACAATGGTTTCTATGCATTAGCAAGTTTATCAACATACTATCCCAAACAAAGATCAAAGTATTTATGCATAAAACTACATTCACTTCCAAGGCATAAATCAGTTCTGTTCAGCTGTGCCAGTTGGTAGAAAGCCTGTTGGACATTAAGTTGCAAGCAAGCAAAATGCTTGCCCTACTTTTCTACTTTGAGGAGGATGAAAGCTTTTATGTAGCAGGTATATCAATAATTCTGAAATGTGTGTGCTAGCTTGGGACATTCAACAGTCATCTCGTCTTTATTCTCAGGAACAAAATGACAGACTAACTGAAATGTAGACTGGTTGCCTTGGTACCTGGCAAAGCCACAATCTGCTCATACTTGACCTACCTACCTGCTATTCCCATTCAGAAATCCTGCTTGTTTACAGGAGTGCTGAGCACAGCCATTTCAAAAGCAATGAGAGGAGAGTGTTGGATATAGTTTGTTGCAAGCCGACATCCAAAAATTTTTTCCAGTCTACAAAGCTGTTTTTCAGCCCAGCTAGAGCTAAACTCCAGCTAATCAGAGGAGCTTTGTGCTTGCATACATATTTATCTATAGTTTTCCTGTAGCAACATCCAGCAATTTTTCCATTACCTTTCTTTCTTGCCTTGCTAACCCCAGGCCTGCTAATATTATTAGAACCCAGTAAATTAAAATAAATTAACCAAAAACAAACTGTAGCTACAACAGTGAAGAGCAGCCTCAGGGAGCTCTCAAGCAAGAGTGACAAAGAAAGAACTGACAGCTGGAGGGCAGAAGGAAGGGGCATGCACAGTGCAGTGAGGTGGGGTGAAAAGTGCCATATACAGAGAAAAGGACTAGCGAAAAATTGGGGTCAGACACCCACAGCTATTCTAATATCCCAAGTATATGCAATTCTGGCTCCTCTGATTTGTTTGACAGTATCAGGAGACAAACACAGTATGAACAGTACTTCTCAAAAGACAAGCAGGCTGACCTATGGTCACTGATTTATAGTTTGCTTTAACATGCTGTGCACAAGCTGCCTTTTAAAACCAGCTTTATAAAGATAGAAATACTTATAACTGATTTCTGAAGTGCTCAACCAAGCTGCCCACTTTTGGATTTAGATTTCAGCCCAGTCTATGCGCCCAGCAATGAGGCACTTCTCTTGCACCAAGAGGATATGTGTATTTAGACACTGCCATTTCAAGACTATAGCCTGACAAGGGCCTTTGGCCAGTGCAAAGAAGGACTAGCCACAAAGCGAAATGCTGCTGTAAGCACTGAGTTTATTTATGTTATTTTGTGCATGTGGGCTGCATCCCAGGGCCTCTACAACTCTGCAAATCGCTCTAGCTTTGTTCATGTCAGCTAAAGCCTGGGAAGAGCTAGTGTCCATTGGCTATGAGAAGTCTCTTCAAAGAGCCCAAAGCCAGGACTAGAAGAGCAGTTACACTGACTACTGTTAACCTTGCAGACTAGTCATGCTGAAGCCCACAGATGAATTCAGAAGCTTCAATTCTATGCATGAAGACATTTTTGCTGGCTCTTGGGTTCAGCTTCAGCTTTGGCATCTCTATTGCAAATCAGGACTCTTTGGAAGGAGTCCCAGGAACATCCTGAGTCCTTTCCATTCTTTGGGATGTGTAGCACAAGTGTAAAGCAATGAGCTATCAACACAGACCTTGAGCTGGCTTCACAAGAAGCGCTGTCAAACACAGTACAAACATGAGCTTGTTTCTGATGCTGTTCACTTACCGTAACTTCATATTTTGCTTAAGCAATTGTTAGGTGTGCAATTTGGAGAGCAAAGTGTGATACTGAGTTTAGGTTTTCCATTTTCTAAAGTTTATAACAAGAGTCCCAGACTGTACCTGTACCACTTCCATCCAGTCGTTCTGAGCTCACTGCTGCATCAGAAGGCTCCTTGGAAGGTGTGTCATTCCCAAGTTTCTGCAAGAGTGAGAAAACCTCTTGCATTAATAACAGACCTTCAATCAATGTAACTCTATACTTCTGTTAGGAAAAAAAGTGCTACAAGGCAGAGAAAGTAGCGCTAGTATCTTTCAGTGGATGCACTTCTTTGTTTCTCTTTCATGTCCTGGAAAGGACATGAAGTTCAAGGTGGGAAGTAAACTGAGTTGATCAAGTATACATACAAGCGTCTAGCAAAGCTGCAATTACACCCTGCCTCCTATGTGATGGGCCTGCTAACATACAGGAGTTAAAACTAGGTGGTCAGGTAATGGAGCTGAAACTAAGAAAGTCTTTTCTCCGAAGACAGCTCCAGATTTTAAAAATTACACCGTCAGGTTTAAAAGAAAAAGTCATTTTCTGAATATCTGTATTCTGAATTTAAGACTGCTGGATGGATTTTATGCTCCTCCACATACAAAAAAACCCTGTATATTTTAGATAAGCTTGCAACTCCAGAAGCAGCAACACCCATGTATTTACAAGATTCCTTTAAAAACAAATAAATGTTACGTATTACAAGGGCTGTTGGATGTTCCCTTCTCTAAAAAAAAAAAAACCCAGTCTAGAGCATTGTACTTCTACAAGCTTTTCATATTACATCATCTGTATGTTAAAAACTATGTGCAAGCATAACAAATTGTTTTCCCATCAAGAGCATTCTAGAAACATAATCTTCAAATAATAATTTGAAGAGTTAAGAGTCATAAGCTATGTTGCCTTTACAGGCAAAGTAATGACCCATCCAAAGCTTGCAGGAACATTAAGCTATTGGGAGGCTAAGTGAAAGCTCCAGTTTTTTAATTCCTGTTTCTTGTCTGCCATTGATATGTTGTCTGCTCCTCATTTGCTACTCCCCATTTACTTGTTCTTTCTTCCACATCTTGGTAAACAAAATACTGATTGAGAAATAAATTACCAACACTTTCTTAATATTTATCTACTGAATTATATTTAGAGTGCTTTAGGACAATATGGAAACTAATTTCACTGGAACTCCTTCCTCCTTCCACTTATGGGACTGCTAGGGAAATATGTACTGAGGCCAAGTACAAAAGCAGTGTTGGCACTTAGTGTGGCACTTAAAGGTGCAGTAAGGATGTCAGTGTGTTTGGCTAGCTACCATACACACACTGCAAACTGCTTGCAGTCCTGAGACAACACAGAACACTTACTGCTAAAATTTACTCTGATAAGTCGTCAATCATTTCAGGTACATGCAGGCAAATTTACCATCCAGATAAATAATGAAGCTCTACTTTTAGAAGGAATGTATGCAGAGTTGGGAAATACTGATGATGCGTACATAAACAGGTTGCATATGAGCTCGGTTTGCTCTTAGGTCTTGCTTGAGGTATTTAAAAATTCAGTCTGTAAACACTAGATGGAGCTAAAAGACCTTGTTAGGTATGCACAGCAGTAACCCTCATTGCACATATTTATCTAGCAATTCTCACATTGTATTCTAAGCAAAAGAAAACAAAAAAGCATTTACCATCTTTCCATCTACTGTGCACCTGCTCATCACTTGTATCTGTAACAAGACTGCAGGAGGGTATGAATAAAATAGTAAATACCTTCTGGCTTTGTTTTCACGTAAAATAGCTCAGAATATAAGCAGCCATCTGCACCTTAAAGGAAAATATAATTTTCTATCATGCTAGAATTCTGATAAATTTGAAGATACTGGGGAAGTTGGTGCCATATATCTCCTAAGTAATTTAACAGCAATGGGATGCTTTCATCTGTGGCTCAATCATCAAAATACTTTATATTTTTCAGCTTTATGAATGCCATGAATAAAAGTGCAAAACCGAACCATTTGCTATGGCAGTCTAGGATAAAGTATGCAAAAAATTCTTTTGAACAGTAGTTCAATTTGGTATGGTCTGGACAACATTAAGAAGCAAGCCAGTGCCCCGCTGTGTGTAAGATTCAGCTTTCTTGTCATTATAAAGAAAAAAAAAACAAAACTGAGACACATCAACTTTTAAAAAACACAACAAAAATATGACCAATAACCTCTTAAAAAAAATCCAAATAGGTTATTTTCTTAAAAGTTTCCTATATTCATACATCAACAACAAAAAGAGAGCAAGAAACCAATGACAAACATGAAAGGGGCATTTCTTTCCCCCCCCCCCCCAAAATGAGGAAAAAAGCATAACGTGAAAAGTATAATAATACTGGGAAAAGGTAACAGCTTTCCTTTTTGAGAAACAAAATTCGAGTTTTCCATCAGTGGTAGAAAAGCTAATCAATGGAAGTAGATGTACACTCATAGACAACCTCAAATGCATCATCCCAGATGTGACCAACTTCAGATGACAGGTATTAAGAAATTGAAAAGCACCAAGCACACACTTCATGCAATTGTAAAAAACTATATTAGCTGGAGTAAATCTATTGTTTGTTGTGGCAGACTGTAACACTTTTATTTACAATCATAGGATCTTAATTGAAAACCTGGTGTCTTAGAAATCAATTAGACTGTTCATGGGCACTATGCAGCACATTTAGAAAGGTGGGAATTGGTCATTTCCTTAGAGACACAATTTTTATGCTGAGGGTCACTTTAGCAAGCCATAGGTCTCTGCTTTAACTTGAATTTGCTTATTACAAGACCACAGGATTTGCAGCAATCGTTCAGCCATCACAGCAAATAATGTAAGAGTGAGAAGAAAGGCAAAAATGACAACTGAATGTCTTACTCAGACATGGTAAGACAATAGTGTAGGATTTTAAAAAGATGAAAATGAGGGCAAAGCTTACACCTGAGCTTTGCCATAAAATAACATCTTCCAAGTCATGGTGCGGTAATGGTGGGGAGTAGTGGTGGGGAATGGATAGCAATGAGTGCCCTGCGTGCTCAAGAATAAGAGAGGAATACAAATTACTGATCCTTTGGTAATTTTAGAATGTGCCAATTACAGTTGGGTGCTGTACAGCAGAGGCTGACAGTAGAGAATTTCAAAGGAAAATGGGCATCAAGTAAAATAGTTTGGCACAAAAACCTTTGGAGTAATGTGAGGATATTCCCACATGAAAATAATGGGGAGGGTTTTTTTTGTTGTTGTTTGTTTTTTTAAATATGATTATTTTCTTTGAGAGTTAGTATTTAAAATACAGAAGTCCAAGTCATGAAAATAAATCAAAGAGCACACACAGTAAACAGCCTTTCCTAGCTTTAGTTAAAACATGCATCTATTATACATGAACAAATCACAGGTCACATAGAGTGAATACAAACTGTGCTAGTTTGGGTGCTAGTTGCCCCCAAAGTACTCTGTAATACATGCAAACAATTGTGTCCTTTCTGCTCCTGTGTTGGCAGGACATCAAGTGCAATAGCTGATGCTGCCTCCCCAGCATGAGGAGAGAAAGTGCAGGCTTAAGGACATGTCTTCTATATGTGCAGCCTGGCCCTTGGCCAGGGCACTCATGTTCAATCACAGCAACACAGAGCAATTCTTTTGCAGGAGAACTCTGCAATCCCTGGCAGAAAACTGGAATGATATGACAAGGCCCAATCCCTGTATCCCCTCCACTGAAGACACCTATTTTTTGTTCATTTTTTTTTATAACTCAAGAGAAATCAAATTGCCTTCACCTTCTGAGCAGAGGCTGCTCTCTTCTCCTGCTTGGCTTTCATTTCTGCGAGAAGTCCGCTGCCCATCACCTGCACGCCATACCTCCGGCCTCCTTGCGGGCTTCCTTTGCTGTCACCTCTTTCAGCCTTTGCAGCATCGTCTGGCTGCATCTCCTCCAGTGAGTCCGGCGTCTTTAACTCTTCAGATCGTTCTGTACCACCATTCTGCTCTGCAGATTTTAGCTCCTTCTTACTTGAGTCCACCGCTTGACTTTTTGAAGCAACCTTGGGTGAGGAGGGCTCCTCAGCCACCATTACAGTCTGAGGACGTTCAGATTTGGAGCCTCTTGATTTGATTAAGTTAAGGAAGCCACTCTTCCTTGAGTCCCTTTTCTTCTTCTCATCACCTGCTTCACTGGGCTCACTGCTCTCTGAACTTTTAGTCGATGGTCTCCTAATAAAAGACATGGACGTTTTAATCTCTTTTTCCTTTCCCTCCCCAATCTGTTCTCAACAGTACAAAATGACTTCTCCTGGGCAGAGCCAACCTTTTATATGATGTATATGATGTATATGTTGCTGGAGGCTCAGATTAAATTAAAACCTGAACAATTAACATTAGTCATACTGTCTTGAGAATTCCTGGACCAGCCTTGTGCGTGGAACAGTAGCAGCCATGTCATTTGCACTGTGTACCTGTCTGTTTCCAACACCAGTGAGGTGTTGCTTCAGCTCAGCTCTGCCTCACCTGTTTACGCACATACAATTTCACACTGTTCTGTTTCCAGAGAATGTCACCTCTAGTTTTGATCTACCTGTAGTTATAAGGAGGATAACTGATCCAAACACACAACTTGCAGAGGCTTTGGGGGGAACAAAGAATTAGTTGGTAGAGCTGTCTTCTCTTAGAAAGGAACATAGAGACAACATCTTTATAATGTAGATGCTCATCCTCAGAAACAAAACCCAACAAAACTTAATTAAAAACAAAAACAAAAAAACCCAAGAAAACATACAAAAAAAAAAAAACCAACAAAAAAGCAGTCAAAACCAAACCAAACAAAAACCCCAAATGCTGTTAAGACTTTCCCAGGCACCTTACAGGCAGAGTATTCATGCTTAAGGGATAGCTGAGTTCATTACATTTCTGCTTATGAGCACCTCAACTGGAAAGACCCATCAATAAAGCAAATGGAGACAGCTCATGAGAACAAAGATCCATGAGTCAAGCCCATGGCCAGGGATGCGCACACAAAGATAGTGAGAGATCATGGAGACATCTGAAATGAACAGCTAGTGGGAGCCCAAGGGAAACACTGTAGGATGCTGTTAGTCTGCCAGTATCCTGAATTTAACCTGGTAATCCTGGTTAATTCAAAGCTACCATGATCTTACCAGTACACATAGAATATCACACATGGCTTTCCATGTCACTACACATTTTTGTAACACGCCAGTTTTAAAACATTTGCTTTTCCTGACACAGTTACCTATCAGTTAATGCCTACCATTTCCCTTAACGGATGTCACAGACAATACAGAAGAGGTAGTTTCAAGTTGCCCAGAGTTTCTCATTTATTTATATAAGCATTTTTGTGTGTATATGTGCAAACCTGCATTGGTGCACAAACTTCTAGCTGCATGGTTCTGTAAACATACAACCAGCCATACAGAATTATATAAGCTACTTTTTTCCCTCTATACAAAGCTGAAAGAGATATGTCTTTCAGACAAATTTACTGAAATCTGGAATGTTTAAACTGCTTAAAAATATTTAACATGTATTTCTAAAACAGCATATATATAGTGTCATCTTTCACAATCCTGTTTGTGCCTGATCAGTCCTGTCTACATAGACACACCTGTGTGTGTACTATTGGCAATGGAAGGATGAGCTGCAATAAATACACTGCTTTGCTTTAGTTCTAATGGGCTTTGCTGACAAGTAACATTGAGTTAGCTAAGTTATAAACATACCCACTAGTCAGTAATCCACACCAAATGGTAAATTGAGGCAATTCATTTCCAAGTAGTCATTTTTAAGGCAGGGTAATTTAATTCACTGTATTATCGTAGACTAACAAGGCATTTTCTGGCTTTGCCTGGATATTGAGAACAGAATTCAAAAACAACTTTTGAGTAGAATGGATAATTTCCAAGCTAGTAGTATAGATTAAAAAAAATAAATTAAAAAGCAACAACAAACCGCATGAAGTGAACTTACTTTGAATCCATTTTTGTGACTTTCTTTGTGAAAAATTCATCCACACCTTCATCTACTCTTCCCATGAGGCCATTCTGTTCACCATCTGGAGGCACTCCAGCAGATACCTGACAAAAGAAAATTCTCTATAGCATAAAATAACCGACACGTTTTTGTTTATATGATAATTACTAAGAATCAAGATGTTATTTAAGTCATGCACTGTCAACCAGACCTCAGTGCAAAAGAAGCACCTCCAAAATTCTCCCTTTACTCAGGCCAGTTGAGGCACTACAGTAAATGCAAAGCAACAGAGGCAAGCTGGATCACAGCTGGATACTGCATGAGGTCAGGAATCAAATGCCTTTTGCTCTTGAGAATAGATCACACATTTAGATAGAAACAAAATAAGCAGCTAAGAAATCTGTGCATTTAAGTGATCACCTGACAACTGTTTGTTACTCTGTTTTCTCCCTCTCTCTAAATGTTCATTTCAGTATAAACCCTGACAGAACTAAAAAATCTTTCCTTTGCCCATCCACCCCAAGTTAAAAGTTTACATTTATTCCCTCTTGGCTTCCAGGCTAGGATATCTTACAAAGAACAAATCATTTTTCCAGCAAAGCTAGAAAAGTACAGCTGCAATCATCTGAGATCCACTACAATAAGAAACGGAAATAATGGCAACAGGAAACAAACAATCCCCCAACCATTTGTTCTGTTTGGACACGAAGTCAGAAAGTTTGGCTAAGAAAATTGTGACTTATAAAGTGAAAAACAAAATTGACTGAAACTTCTGATACATATCAATCAGTGTGGATCTGAGACTGTGCCTTTTACACCTCCAATGCTTCTCCAAACTACTGCTTTCTGTAGCATCAAAGGGGCAAAAACATCAGCAAATCAATTCTGCAAACAATGACAGACTCTACTTGTGATTCTAGCCTTGAACATTTGGCTGTTAGAAAGCATGAAGCAAACATCTTAAGTCTTCTGCATTTTTGTTTAGACTTATTATTAAGGTCAGAACTAGCGAGGTCCATAAAAAAGGCAGAGACAAAAGATTTTAAGCTAGAAAAGTTCCTTTCAATTTCTGCAACTAATTAAACTCCTATTTCCTAACTAACTCAACGCAGAGGAGCATTCTGACATGACACTGCATTGTCATGGAAAGTAGCACTTCCTTGTTACAAGAAATAAGCTTTTTGTTTTCATTGAGCAAGACATCTTATGTTCTGGTCATCAACCTACCAGCCTATCAGCACTTGCTCTCCCACGACCATATTCCTTCCCCACCCCTACGCTTATGGCACAGGATGCACTAAGTTCAAATGAAAAGCAAGTTTAGCAATTTGGAAAATATGTGCATTCTGCAGAATTGGAATCAGAAGAAGTAAACACAGATGTGTTTTCCCTACAATGTCAAGACCAGTATGTCCTCCTGCTACCTCTATCTTTCCTTGTAAAGCACAAGGGAATGGAAAATTGGCTTGGATATCCCCCTCCCCTCCCGCTTGAAGGCTTCACCACTTCCAAGTGGTGCAAAAGAGTTGCCTGATGAGATCTTTCCCAGCAATAAGGAGATTTTCAAGGATTCTCTCCTCTGACACTCCCAAGGCAGAGATGAAGCCACAGACATTCATTACTAGGCAACATAATTCAGAGAAACAACAGCCGCCCCTTGATAAGGGTTATTTTATCACCTCAGTTCTGCTCTGTTGCCATGAGATAACTCTGTAACTCCTTCAGATCTGTCCTTACATTCCCTGAGGATATACCATCAGAGAAATAAATCTTCATTGATGTGGTATGCCAAGGAAATGGAACTGTGGGAACCCCACACATGTATACTTGGGTTCACACCAATGCCTTTTATAGACAGACAGTGCTCTGTTTTGCTTTTCTAAGGCAAGCTCCAGCATGAAAAGCAGATCTGTGACTATGCAGATTTGTTGGACCAAACATCATCTTTAGTTAGGGAGCTGTGGGAAGCTGGGTGTCACAGGGTAGCACCTCTGAGAGCTGATAGAAATAGGAATTCATGCCAAGTTATCAAGTCCTAAAGCAGGCAGAAAAGAAAGGATTAAGACTTAACAAATCCTTACAATATAACTGAAAAGTCTCATGGCATTTTGTGTGTTCCCAGCAAAAGGTGCACATGCTATCAGAAAATGCTTCCACTAAAAAACAAAATCAAATAAGGATAAAAGCTATCCTGGGTTTAGGTTGTTTCAAACAAGACAAAAAGCTTCTAATAGGAATTATACACCTAAATACGTGAATACCAGAAGAAGAATCAAGAAGTTTGTCATAGCCTTTAAAGGCTATAGTTTTAAAAATTTAATATTCATCGTCATTTCTTCACAAGAACTGACTCATGGCAAAAAGCAATCAACAGACAGTATCATCAGCAATACTTCAATACAGACTTACTGCTGCTTGGCTGGGCTGCTGTTTTTTATTCCTTTTGGGCCTTAACTTTGTAAAGTGTTCAAGTTTTCTCCCTTCTTCTGATGGCAACTCTGAAATGAATCCAGAAGTTCGTTTGTCTGGCCTGCTGGAAGGAAATGGTGGGTCTTCTATATGGATAGGTACTTCTTCCAGTGCTTTATCTAGATCAAATTCCATTTCTAAGAGAAATCAAAACTTTCTAATTAGGCTTAACATGCTATTACAAAAATTAAAAAGACAATGCCATTCCTCTCTTTTCTGGATAACAGTTATAAACGCGTACACAGAACGTACTCAGCCACAACACGTTTGTGAGCAGACAGAGCATTATGTGCAGACATTTAGTACCAAACACACTAGAAGATTCCCAGAACAAAGCAAACAACATGGGCCTCAAATGCAATCCAGAGGGAGGGACGGTCTTCTGTGCTTTTGAATAAAGAACTACCTAGAAGAATCTCAGCAAGCAAAGAAGTAAAAATGGGTTATGAAATTCTCACTTACCAAAAGCTCTGGACACCGGCCGGAGCATTCTACTGTGAATACTTTTCCTTTTTGATTTAGGAGTCATCTACCAATATAAAACAAAGGCAAATAACTTCAATGGACAGAAGAAATGACAATGAACAGTTTTTCCCTTCTACACAGCAAATCTCTTCTCAAGATCTGATTGGGTTTAATATCATGAAGGAAAAGGTTTTTTTCCTCCCCTTCTCAAACATCTGTAACATTTTCTATATTGACATTGAAAGTGAACCAGGGAGGCAGTTATTCTTCACATTAAAATCTCAGATTGTAAACAGGATGATCATCTGAATTGTTCAAGCATTAACTCATTGATCCTCAAATGTACAATAAGGTAATTATTAATACCTCACCTTTGAGTTCAGGATCACGAGGCACAGACAACTGAAGTAATTACTGTGTCCTCTACTGCATGGTTCATGACAACACCAGGGATGGTTCTCCTACTTGTTTTGGATTTTGTTTTCAATATGAAATATGCCTGCTCAGCTAGCAATGTACTACTGAGAATGATTAAAGTGCCTGTGCCTCTGGATACAATCATAGAGCTCACCAAGCATCCCCAGGAAAATACAGTGTTGGAGCACATAGTCCTTCTTCAAAATACTGGAAATACCATGCCAGGGTTAGCAGTATCTCCACTAACCACATGACTCCCCTGCACTTTAGATATCCTAATGTATGGAGTTATCTTGGTGTACATTCAAGGTATTTACTGAAAATTATATGCTGTTACTCTTCTCACCTTCACATTACCCAAAAAAAGGAATGTATTAACTTCAGAGCACAAATGCCCAGACTTCAGACCTACTTTTGTTATTTTTTGAAGAAAGTCACCCTTATTTTCTTGCCTGAATTCTTCCAAAAGGTCTTGCAAGGCCAGACTTTTTTGCTACAGGAAAGTGTGTGTCAATTTTGAGCCTCTTAACATAGCTCAACATTGTAAGAGTTTAGAAAGAAAAGCTAAGCTGCATGTTTTTTAAGGAATTAATTTAAAATGATATGGCTCTTGAAAAGATGGGCTTTCTTTCTGGTAGTCAGTCATACATGCTGGCTGTAGAGACATTTGTTCACTTCCACTTATTTTCTAGTCCTACCGAATGGTTTCACATCTGGGCTATCAGTCAGGAAGCTGGATTTTGTTATGGCTCATAACTCATAAATAGAATTGATAATCAAGTTTAGCTTGATCAGTTTTATGAGAGAGAAAAGGAATAGCTGGCTTTAAAACATCAGACATCATGAACTGCTTAAGTGTTTATTAGTTTTTCTTTAAGGAAAGTTCAGTGCCTACACTCACATGTACTGAATTTATATTCCCATCTGAAGTAGCTAGGCGGATTATTAAGTCACTACTCATATGCTCAGATTTATGACAAATTTTTAGAAAGAGGAAAGGTATTACAGATCTTCTTAAGGTCAGAAAAGGGCCACCAGACTACAGAGTGGGCAGTGATAGCACTGTCTGAGCAACAGAGCTGTTCTTTTACTGCAACAAACATCACTGGGAAAACCAGCTGGAGCTGGTTTCCACATCTATATTTGACAAGCAATAAAAATTAAAACCATTTCATGATCAGACAGGAAATAGATTGCCATCTGAGCAGGCTTACCATGATTTTAATGAGAATGAAAAGTGCTATTGCATCAAAGGGTCAGGTACTATTCTGTGAGCTACCAGTAAACCAAAAGCAAAGTTTATGCTATGACTCTGTACTAAGTGCCTGGAGAGGTGCAGAACTTTTTAGCCAAAATTGCAGTGCATTGTCCAAGGGCTAGGCAGCTGGATGGCCTCTGAAGGGTGCATATCAGCAGGTGCCTCTCTAGATCAAGGGAAGCTCATGAGCTGCTCTCATCCAAACCTGGAAGAGCCAAAGGCATTTGCACCTCATGCAGTGATGAGCTTAAGTAACTCAACATTCAGGGGACAGCAATCAACAGTCACTATGAGCTACTTTTCCAGCTGCAGTCTATTTCTCATGTTAACGTATATTTGCATGCATTTTGGCCTGCTTGCCACTTTTTCTTGTGGTACAACTGGAAATCACATCAATGTAATGCAGCAAATCATAAGCTCAAGGTCAAAAAAGAAGACAGGCAACAAGGTTAATAGGAAGCTTCTTATAACTCAGTAATTGTGCAGCCAGCGGTCAGAGTGCTCTCAGATGAACACAGACAAGCTGAGAGCCCTGCCATGGCCCAGGGCACCAACTTGCCCAGGGCAAGTTTTGAGGTTCCCGTGCAGTGACTTGAACACTCCAAAATATTCCTGACAGCCAGGAATAGGATCCTGGAATCATCAAATCATACAAGGCTTGGGTTGTAAGGGATCCCACGGATCATCATGTTCCAACCCCCCTGCCACAGGCAGTGCTACAATCTCCAGATCTGGTACTAGATCAGGTTGCCCAGTGTCCCAATCCAACCTGGTCTTGAACACCTCCATGAACAGAGCATCCACAACCTGTCTGGGCAGCCTGTTCCAGCATCTCATCACTCTCTCTGTAAAGAACTTCCCCTGACATCCTGTCTAAACCTTCCCTCCTTGACCTTAAAATCATTCCTCCCTGTCCTATCAATAACTACCTGAGTAAAAAGTTGATTCCCCTCCTTTTTAAAAACCCCTTTTTAAATACTGGAAGGGTGCAATGAGGTCTCCTTGCAGCCTTCTCCAGATTAAACAAGCCCAGCTCCCTCAGCCTGTCTTTTAGGGGAGGTATGCCAGCCCTTTTATCATCTTCATAGATGATTTAATCTTCTCAGATAAGAAAATGCCCCTGGATGACCCTGCAGAGCTTGAGCTGATGATCATACCTCAGTCTCTTGGTCAGTGCTAGAACTTCCCTCCACCTTGGCATGATCCATCAGCAGCTTGGTTGCTGGGGATAAAGGCAGAGAGATAGAGATACCTCCCACAGGCTTTAACAGCATGAATAACAGCTCTACGTACATTTTATTGGAAAACCTTCTGTTTTCCAGCCAGTTTAGGAAGTGCACAGATGAAAGGCTTCTTGCCAAGTGATCTTTCTAGATTGCACGCAGAGCAAAATGGGTCAAAGTATTAATATAAATAGGCCATTGTGCTCTTTCTACAAAATATTAGACTTAATCTCAGCTTAATATCTCAGATGCTGTGCAGCATGCTACATCAGCACAGCACAGCACATCTCACTGCCAGAGAAGATGGCTGAACTCCCAGGGATAGATCTCACCCTCTTCCCATCACTGAGGGAAGCAGCTCAGGTTTGCCAGTTGCACACCTTGTGTCTTCACACTACCTTCCACCCCACAAACACAGCTCAGCTCAGCTTTCCTGCCTCACATTTCAATCATCGCAGTGTTAGTATCAACTTCCTGTCCTCAAATTCATCCACACCTTCTAGTGACTTTCTATAAGAGCATACCATTTTGTTTTTCCTTGTTTTGCCTGCTTTTCTGTAAGCAGGCTGTAGGCCTGCCTAACACAAGAGCTAAAAAGATGAGTATTTTCAGTTTCTTGGAAGACCTTGTGGAAGTCTGCATGCACTTGTGCCACAGCACTCTCTGGAGATTGCTCCATGAAAGTACCCTTCAGCCATACACAGGGGTCAGCAAGTCTCCACCATAATCTCAAATAAAGGCCAGGTTAGAGCTAGGCAGTCTCGTGTGTCCAAGCTACATTTCAGCTCCCAGGTTCTCTTCTTAGACAGATCAATTTTCCAGACTGCCTCTTCTCACTCCCTCCCTCACAAAAATATCTGAGAGCTATATTACAAAATGTGGAAGAACAGCAGTGTCTTGGGAATTAAAAACAACTAAAATCACATTTTAAATGCTTGAAGCTTTGTTTCCAATGCTAGAAAACAATGTGCCTTTAGCAGCAGCATGGTCTTAAACACTCTACATTCTTTGACTATACAAATAGTGAAATTACTCTCAGTGCTCAGGAATGTGCTCATTTCCATTTTTCTTCCCTCACCCTCCAGAATTATTTATATTCAATCCTTTTAGATACATGGATGCTTCATAACTCTCCTATCGTTTTCTTTTCAAAAGAACAAATTAAAACAAATTAATGAACAACTTCTCGCTTCCTCTTGATACTCAGCTCCCCAACCTGTCTCCCCTCATTCCTCCTTCCTGCCAAACTACGCATGGAATTTCAGCTCTCAGAATGCATTAAGGGTGACAGCAGCTGAGAAGAACATTCAAAAGCTCAAAGTGATTAAATCAGACAAAGAAAACAGAACTGGCCAAACTCAGAGATAACCCATGACATCTCTTCCACCTGAAACCTGCTATGTCAAGGAAATTCTCACTCAAGCTCATTTTCAAGCCATTGTTTCATCAAGCTGCGTGATGTTTGAATATAAAACCCAAGCAATAGATTTTGTTTCTGAGCAGTAATGGTGCTTTGCTCTCATCAGCACTCTGCTTGGTTTGGTCTCCAAGCCAAGGGATGCTTTAAACTCAGACACTGTGCTAGCTGAATCTTCCTGTAAAATCAAATCTCATCGCTGAACTGCTGTCTATTTCTCTCTATAAGTGCAGATGGATGGCACTAGAATCTCCCAGGAGACTAACACAGCAGTACAGAGACAAATGGAGCACAAAAATGCATACAGGTAGGCCAGAAACAGCAGAGCTAAAAAAAATACTTACACTTGTACAGCAGAGAGTCTCCATGCAGCAAAAAAGAAAGAAAAAAGAATATGAATGGGGAAGACAAAGCAATAGCAGTTCTCAGGAAAGGAGGCAAAACCAGAAGTTACCAAAATAAAGAAAAACTAAAGCCAAAACACTTAAAAGTCTCAGCAGGAAAGGTGACATGCAAGAATGAGGTAAAAAATCTTTTGCATTTCAAGATGCTACACAAACATTTTGTGTTTCCAGTGGGTAATCAGAGAAGGATGTGGACCTTCTTAATTCATCTATACTGGGACAAATCCATATTTTCAGACATTTGTTTCCAGTGTGTGGCACTCACCAATGGTGGCAATCTGCTCTTTTAATGTAATGTCTTTTTTTTTTTCCAATTTGCTGGCATCAGTGGTGAGAGAGAAGTGTAATACTGATATTTCCTAGTCTCAAGGAGGGTTCTGAATTACAGAATTATGTAGCTTGTTGTGGAAAGCTGGAGAATGTTGAAGATAAAGCAAAGTCTCTCTTGAAAGAATGAAAAGAGATGTAAATCTGTTCTCCTAAGGTTTTAACTATCCTACTAATAAAGAGATCCAAAGCAACTCTATTCCTCCTTTCCATAAGAAGGTTTAGAGGTGAAGACCTTTCAAGCACTTTTGGCACAGCAGAATGATGCTATGCCATTAATAAAGCATGACCTTTCCTCTCACTTTAAAATTTATAAAGAATAAAAAGCACAGCAATCGTGAAATGAAGCAATCCCATATGGCGGCTCTCGGGCAGCAGATTACTCATCCAGTCACACATCTCAATTTAGAGCAAGATGAAACAATTATTAGAAGTGTGGCTTTGTGTTCAAGCTGAATAAGAACTGCAGATATTTGTACAGTAGTTGTGGTAAAAGAATATTCATGGTATGGTTCAAATTACTCTGCAAGGACACATTGCATTTTTAAATGGATACTGCACTGGCGTTTAATTATCAGCACTGAGAATAAACTGCTCATAACACAGCGTTCATCATTTAGTTGTTTGGGGGGCACTAAGGTCAATTATGAGGTCAATTATTCAGTGCTTTGACATTTTCAGCAATAGTGAGCCACTTGCCACAATTCATGCTTCTAAGCTTAACTGCAGTTAAAAGTTTTTAAAGACTGGATGGCAATCTTTGAATAGCATGAGCAACATTCTTGCTCACTGCTCCAGTGAAAGAACTTTCTCCTCACTGTCCTCAGTTTTGTTTTTATTTTTTCTTACCATCAGAAAATCTACACAGGAGTTCTCAGCTAACAGTGATTCAGGCAAATTTCATGGTCCCATTTTCATATGCTGTGCTCTCTCACCTTTATTTCCCTGTCAGAAGCCACTTCTGAATTTTAAGTCTTGTCAGAAATGACTATATCAAAATATCTCCCTATTAAGATGGGGAGAGAACTGATTAGAGAATCAAGATATCTCTCCTTTGTAATAGGGACATATCTTGAGAGGTTGGAACTAGCAAATATTCTAAGACTGTATGGAAAGCAGAAATATTTGAGTTGATGGTAGTATTTGAAACTAGAGTTCCTTCTCTAAAACAAATGGAATGATGGGATCAGTCACAATTACCAAAGAGGATGGCTAAATAAAAGGCTGGTCTACGTAGACTAGCACGTAAGTGGGATACATGATTGCAAAGATGCTGGTTGGTCAGACAGTCCTGGTGCAGCTCACAAGCCCAGGAGAGACAGAAATAGCAGAAAAGAAAAGGAAGACATCTGCCCTGCAAAACAGAACTGCTTACCCATGTGTGAGGAATTACAAGCAGTCTAGCAACAAGAGAGAAGATTCTGCAAGTACTCAGAGCGTGTAGGCACAAACTTCTTCTGGAATAAATAAATACTGTGGTATTGGAAATGACCCACAACTGGACAAGACGTTCAGATGAGCTCTGACTGAAATGATCCTGTTTCAATAACTTTGTCTTCCTATTTTGATCATATTTTTATTTTTCTTAAAAATGCGTTTAAAGTCTGTTTGTTGTTTCATTGGTTTGTATGCTTTTGGTTTCAGATTCCATCTGAATTCCAATCCTGTCATCACTCCTGGCCTCAAAAATTCACAGTAATTTAATCTTTATTCCCATAAAGTAAGGTCTTGCTGCAGAGAGAGAGACTCCATTTTGCAATGAGGCTTTAACTGACCCAAATAACAGTAGAAGAAAGAATCTGTTTACCTCTAAATTTTTCTCTAGTCTGAAAGAGAGATGTTCTGAGAAAAAGTATGACAAATTTATGAATAGGATTGTGTGACACAATTGTCTATGACAGCAGGGATTAGATTTGATGACTCAGAAGCTCTCTTCTATCCTTTTGGCATTATGTACACTTGATTTTTTTTTTTTTTTTAACTTCTGATTTCAAAAATCTCATTTCAATCTCCTTTTTGATGACAAAATGTAGCAAGGTTTAAAGGTACTCCCTAACTGCCTTCCTCAGCACTGCCTCTCTGTCCTCTTCTTGTGAGGCAGGTCCTTTATCCCCACAGTATGAAGTATCAACCTTGCCAAACAGAAAATCACAAGCTTCCTGTTTCAGATGAAATGAGAACCACAAAGCACTCTTGGTGAGGCAGAATTGTCCCTACACTATTTTTCTGTAGACTTTCTAGATTTCAGAGTAAACAAGCCTGCTGCATACAGCACAGATAAGTAACCTGGACCAAGTTAATAATTTGAGACACTGGGAGAATCAAAAAGTAGAAACTATACAGAGCACTTCTCAACTCCTCCAGAAGGGTCAGCGTGCCAGATATTAATCGAATCAAGAAGCATTAAGACTGCAGACAGATGTGAGCTGTAGGAGCAGCACCATCAGAGCTTATTCTCAAGCTGTTTGCAACTGCCCCTTTGCCAAGGGTCTAGGTTTCACTGAGATCCTTCAAAAGATCTCTTGTTAACCTGCCACAGCAAACACCGAGCAGGTTATCTAAAATACAGGCCATGGAAAGGTGAGTTCTGGATCTATTTGTGCTGAACACAGATGGATCCCACAGCTCTCTTAGTGATTGCTCAGGTGTCTCCTAACCCACCTTTGTGCGATGGAGCTTTGCCCTCACAGCCCATCCCCAAACCAGGTGAATGAGCACTAGGGTAATCCCAGCTGCCGGCAGTGCAGGGAAGTGGACCCAGTGAGGGACAGTCCCCTCATCTTTCTAGTCCAGTTGGGCTGGATGCTTGCCACCAGCGTGTGCAGCCTTCAGGAGGAAGCTGGTGGTTGCCTACATGGCCCTGCCTATGGACTCTGCATCCAAATCTTTGCTAGCAGTGGCAAATGGTGGGATGGAGCAGCCAGGGGGGTGTCTACATCTGTGGATTGCACTGCTAAACGTGGGAGACCTTTGTCTGTCACAGATCAACTTCTCAGTAGGAATATCCCTCTTAAAACCACTGCAATAGAATTAAACTCTCAGGTTTCAGTGAGTGCTTGGAAAGCTTTTATAATTGCAACTTTTTCACCACATGTGAAAGAAAATGATGGGAATTCAGCATCAACAAGATAGTTACTTCCACAAAAAAACTACACAACCTTCTCTCCAGCCTCAGTACAAATCTGGGTCTACTGAGACAAAACACAGCACCAGTATTACGGGAAGACAAGCTAACAGTAAAGTGCCACAATGCAAACAGCATCCCCGGCAGCTGCACTTCACAATTCTCATTTTAACCTAAGAAGAAAACAGTCTCCAATTTACTTTTATTTATAACCAAGCACATAGAAGCAGCTCATCATATTCTTCATTGATATTGCAGCAATAACACACCCTAATTGTGAGAAACAGCTTTGGTTTCTGACTTGGAAATCTCAGTTGGTTTAAAAAAATATAGGGCAATTATCCACCACCTCCTTCCACTCAATGATACCAAGAAAAGACACTGAAAGCCAGTAATTTTTAAAAGTGTTTTAGGTGGGAACACATAACCCCTTCATGAGCCTGAAGGAGGCTAAACTGTAGTCTATACATGTAACAGGCACTGAATTACCACAGATAGTGACATCTAAGAGCTGTCAGGACACTGCAAAACTATACATAAATGAGTCCGGGAAAAGAATGGTGAAAAATATTTGCAATTAATGTAATCATAATACTAACGGTTAGCCAATCATATAAGCACACAACTTGTACAAAAACAAGACATTCCCAAATTCTGAATGATCACACCAGCTTCCTTTGCCTCTTACTCACTCATACATAGTGCTGTATGTTTAGGAAAGGGCTTAGGGAACATGCTTAGCCTGTGCTGTGTGCCTCTTGGTGATGTTTTCATAAATTATCCTAGGCTGGGATATGAAATATTGCTAGTCTTCCACTGAGGTAGATTTGCTCACATGCTTATGATGGAGCCTTTTCAGAAGATGAGAATGCTCTCATATGCCATTATGCCAACTTCTAGCTTCCCACACAGTACTGTATTTACTATAAATAAAAGGCCCTTTTCTGCTAATGTAATACAAGAGAGAAGCCAATGTGTCACCACCAATTCCATCTAGCATTCCATCCAGGCTGCTGCCATAGCCTTCATCTGCTGCTCACTTTCTCCTACCACTCAGATTTGTTCTGTGCACTCAGACAAGGGCCTAATCAACCTGTAAATCAACCTGGGAATGAAATACTGTGGAAAAAGAGCCATTTTAAGCTGAATCAACTCCTACTTCCAGTTTGCAGAGTGGCTGCACGAACTCTAGTGCGTGTGTAGGCAGAAGCTGGAAGAAAGGAAATGCCCTTTTCAGCAAGAACAATTATTATTATTATTTTTTTTAATTAAGCTTGTTGCAGAACTGAAGGGCTTTTTTTTTTTTTTTTTTAATGTCATAGGAGAACATAAGGAATCCAAAAGGAGCTGGGATTTTCTTGAAGTAAGCGTTTAGTCCTTCTTTCAAAAAGGTGCCTATGTATGCCTGAGACAATTCTGTAGGCAAGCAGAGGACAAGAATCTGATGTGGTAGCAGGTCAGAGAACTACAGAGTTTAGTTCTTCTTTCTGTAGTACATCACACACACAGATGCACGTGTGTTCTCTGTGTATTTCTCCTTCCACCAGTGAAACCAACTGGAGGGATCTTTGCTGTTCCAATTTGCTCCAGTTCCAATTTATTTTGGATTTTGGAGGTGGAGAACTTGCAAGTGGTGCTCAGTGAGCTTTCTTTAAAACAAACCAAACCAAACCAAAACAAAAACACAAATGAATTTTAGTATGAGGAGTCTCTCACATCTCTCACTTTCCTCTGAAAACCCTATGAGCTATAAACACTTGGTCTTTCAAAAATCTATGTGTTCATAGCTCACATGCTATATCTTTGACAATGGCTAGTTAGCACATTCCCAGGAAGAAATAGATGCTACCTCTCTACAAGTGTTCTGTTATTTCTGAAAATTATCATTTCTACCGTACAGGAGAAAACTACTATTCAAGAAAAACTAAAACACTGATATGTTGTGCAGGGATTTTTTTTTTGGCAGTGGTGTTTGTGTTTTTCCTCCATCCAATTCATAGAACTATCTCTACAGTTAAAATTAGAAATAGATGAGAAATACCTAAGATTCATCACAGGCATTCCTTCCCTATTAACTACACACATTTTTACAGATACAGAGTTTACCATTCAATCTTACATCATACCAATCTTACAGTGAGATGCTTTAAAGAAGATTTATAATCAGACGTGTGACTTACAGTGTACAATTCCTCTACATTTTTCAAACAATTTTCTATCATGGTCTTGTATAATGCAAAAAAGTGACCTTTGCTTTGCTCTGAAAGTGATATCTAGCTTGGCTGTATGCTTGTTACTGACTGTAGTAATGACAGTATATTGCTGAAATCGATATTTTAAAGACAACAAATACACACAATTCTAGTAAAAAAAGCTATTTCCCTTGACAATTTTCTTTAAATAGTGTCTTAGCTGTGGTGATCTCCTTTTAGTACTCTGGAAGCCAAATATCCATCTGAAACCTCAAATGATGGAGATACAGCAAACAAACAGGTATTGGTCTGCTTTAAAGCCTGCCTACATACTCTCAAACTCTTGTGAATAAAACAAACAAGCAAGCACCTTTAAAATGCAGCTGTTAAACACAGTCTAATGAAGATGTATCACTTTCTTTTTGTGAAGGAAACTGCACCATAATGCAAAGAACTAATGGCCATGAAAGAATAAGGTACAACAGAAGCGTTACATCTAGTTAAATCAATTATTACCTACCTTAACAGTTACAGGTACTGAAACACATGATTTTCAACTTCAGTAAAAAAAAAAAAAAAAAAAAGGTATTTTCTTTACAATTAGTTTTGAAATGCATGCATTAATTTAAAATGTGTCACTTGTCATATTCTGAAGAAAAAAACCCCTCTCATTTATTAAGTTAATTCTCAATTGAGTCTAAGCTTTGAAAAGCAGGCCGTGGTTTTTCCTTTAATCTGAGAAGAGGAAGTAATTTTTTGCATAAAGACTTCACATCCATTTTACTTGCATGCAACTTTTATCTAATGAGTTATTACCATTGATGCAGCTTTAATTAAATGTAAACAACTAAGACAGGCTGTAGATTAGGGAAGCAGTTTAATGTATTGCAGTGCTGGGAAATCAGGAGCTCTCAGGTCAGTAACATTCAAGCTTTCATGTCCCACAGTGGATCATTCATCACTCTATCTGTTTTTCTCAACTCCTTTAACAGATGAGCAAATTCTGGAACAACTAACAAGTTTTTCATATCATGGGCTCTCTGGACACGGTCAAAGGCTAGATGTGAATCAAATCCTACACTGAAGCTAATAAGCTTTAATTGCACAGTTAGTGTATGGTATTGAATATGTCCTAATTTCCACAACAAAAATACTAGAAATAACATTGAAAAGTCTTTTTTTTTTTTTTTTTTTTTAATCCCCTAGCACTGCATTTTGAAAGAACATTTAAATATTTTATTCAGTCTTCTAAGTTTATATCTGTCAACTGACAAGTGGATGGATGGCAACTTTCTGCTCTGGCATGGAAACCCCACCAGCTGCAGCCACTCTTCACCTTGCTTGAGAAAATCTAGACAGCCTGTAAAACAGACCACTACTGGTTTGTTTGCTGCCTCTCCATCATTTGAGGTTTCAGTCTGGAAAGCTGGCAGTCCAACTTTTACAAAAAAAGCATCTTCCCATCTTCCACTTCCAATGAGTGTATAAGAACAAATAGCTCATAAGCATTTTATTCCTAATCTACCTTGCTCACAATCATTCAGCTAGTTTCAGTGATATACAATTTCTCTGTAACTATCAGACAAGCCAAGAATAAAAATTGAACCTAGAAATAGATTTTCCCCAAATTGTTCAAATGCATCTTTAAGAGGGGCTGCTGCATAAAAACAAGCTGTTGTGTTTGTTCCCTTAGCCAGAAAAAGTCTCCTCAATATTCTTGCTGAAGAAAACAAGAAGAGCAGGCTTGCTGAAAATATTAGGCTTGCACGAGTTCAATTTTGCAAATGAAAAAATAACAGCTCCCCCAAAATGGTGGTCTGAGCTCAGTGCCTCTCTGACAAGCCCAAAATCTCTTCTTGCATGAACATTTTGATGAATAACTGGAGAAAACTGGCAGTCATTTGTGGAAAAGAAACTGTAGAATAGGATAGTTTTCCTTTTCATCCCAGTGAAATGATCAGTTCACTGCATGTTCAATAATTTTTTTGTTAATAGAAGGATATGTGCACAAACATGCAGAACAGCAAGCCGCAATTCAAGGTTTCACATTTGAGGTTTGCAGAATACACAGCCAGGTGCACCATCTACTCGCACAGAAGGAGGCGTTTAGGGATTTCCAGTGGCCAAACAAGGCAGCGTTCTGGACTAATGCCATTTTGGATGTGGGATTTAAATAGCTATTTCTCATTTAAGATTAAAAATAATCAAAGGAAATGAGGTTCATAATTCTACTTCATAAAGCCACAGGCTTCCCTAAGTGAAATTTTTCAGCAGCATATCTGTTTCCTGCACTGACCTGCACACAAAGCATTCATTGTTCCACAGGCTTGCTTGTTTCTATGCAAACATCTATATGATACTTGGAGGCTGCCACAAACCTGGTGAATTTTTCAAAGACAATATTTGAAATACACACAATTTTCCCAGAGTTAAAAAAAACATTGCATTGAAAGTGTTATTTTTCTGTGTGGAATTAGTAACTTCATGCAAA
Organism: Phasianus colchicus; assembly: GCF_987193195.1. Taxonomy (NCBI): domain Eukaryota; kingdom Metazoa; phylum Chordata; class Aves; order Galliformes; family Phasianidae; genus Phasianus; species Phasianus colchicus. The sequence goes on from NC_143438.1 coordinate 36,404,069, forward strand.
CAAACCCTTAAGATTTCAAGAATTCTTAAGATATTTCACTACCATGAAGAGCACTAGTTCAGTAAAAACCCCTTGGGGCTCTCTATTTATCTATGTGTTTTTACAACACCAACGAATATCACTTGCATCCAGGATGCAAAAAAAGCAGCTCTCAAAAACAGATTGCAGATTGTAATAAATGGATTTTTAGCAGTGACTAAGATTACTGCCTTGTGTTTATTTGATTCCTCTTTCTCTCCAGATATTAGGGATTGATGACAATCTGAGTCACAAAGATGTTTGAATCTCTGTGCGAGATGAGAATGGATGAAGATATATAATCACTTCTCAAGGTAAGTACAGTCAGCATCAAATGCATCTTACTGAGTACAGGAATCATCATATTTCCATTATTTTAATATGGCCAAAGTGAAAGATAACATAGCAATATGATTCTTTCATATAACCATGGTGATATGAGGTAGAGACAAGAGCTACTTTTTAAATTTTCAGCATTTTTTTTACATGCTGCAAGAATAAATATAAAGGGGGGAGGTGAGCATGAAAACGAGTGCTTGGTTTATTTTTCCGTATATGAAGTCAGCAAGCAAAAACTAACGTAAAGGTACAGAGTTCAGAAGCTACATATTTTTCTGGAATGTTTCCCTCCCACAGGATTTATGACTCCAAATGATTACTGAAAGTTAGCTGCAGAAAGCTCATGGAACTTGATAGTATCAGTGATGAGCCAGATGATGCAGTCAAAAACACATGCCTCACAGGGATTTGTGATGTTCATACAAATATTGCATCAAATCAGATATTGGTAAAGTAGGAGATTTGGAAAGGAGAGAAAACTATTTTAAGCTAGTTCCAACGTTGGTGGGCGTTTGTTGTACAGCTAGGTCAATCCAACAGACAGCTGCTATGAGAAGGAGAGATCTTGCTGCTCCTTCCCTTCAGTTGTAGTTGTCTGAATCTGCAGTTAATTTGTGCAGAGAGGTGATTCAACAAACTTGATTTCACCAACAAAAAGATGTTACCATTTTCTTCTGCCATTTTATGTTCCTGTGAACGCACACAGCCAAAGAGGCAGGTAGGAGAGGAAAGAAGAAAGACATCTCTTGAAGCAATAACACCTACTAGACTAAGTTATAACACAGAAATACTCCTTTCCTCAAGTTCCTCACAACAGAATTCCATAATAGACTGATCTGAGTGGAGGGCAATGTGAGGTTGAAAAACAGTATATAAACCATTTACTTGGGGTTCTCTGGGTTTGCATGCTCTAAATGATTACGCAGAGACATCTTTATAATAGAGTTCACACATGGGATTTTAAGGCACTCCGATGATTTACATTTGGCATTCTTACTAAATCCCATACTCCTAACTCAATTACTTTTGAAAAGCTTGCCCTGTAAGTTCACTTGCAGACCGGACTCAAGGTTTTAGGAATTCCTCCATCGATACAAAAAAGAAAGATTCAGAAACATTAACATCTGTTCATGGCCAATAATGAAGTTACCGGCAGAAGCCATTTTTGTCATGGCTCAGAGGAATTCACCTCAAGTAGAAGGAAGACAAAGCAGAAATAAGCATGTTGTCAGAGGGTAGCAAGGTCCAATTTATTCCTGCAACAGAATCTCTGTGAAACTGTGGCCTATGAGAGACATTTATTACATTAGTGTTATTACAGAGCTGCATGCAAGACAGTGACTCTTGTATATAGGAACTAGGAAAGCAGCAGTGGAAAAAAAGGAAAAGTTTTTCCTTTGTGTGGCAACAATATGTAGCTCAGACAAAATGTACACAAGTAAAAATCTTTTTACTTTTTTTATTTTTTTTCCCTAAAAGTCAGCTCTTACCTTCTGCTCCCTAATACCATGAAATAGCCAAGAGGCCCTCTGAAATACACTTCTCTTCCAGTGATCTGTATGTCTAACCACATAGGCCATGGAAATGTGTCTTACCATACAGGTGTCCAGATCCTCCAAACGTTCTATCTCTGTTAACTCTTCAACTGTGATGATAGAGCGTTTAGTTGGTTTTTCTTCAGCTAACTCAATTTCCATTGATTCCTGCTGTGGAAGTGGTTTGCCACGTCTGGTCAAATGGTCAGCCTGGATCAAAACAGTCAGTCAGGATAAAGACAGGAACACATTAATCAAACTTAAGACAAAATGAAATCAGAAAGTCTGGGGAATTCCAATGGTCACAGATCCCTGAAGACCATTGACAAATGCAAAGCTCCATTGTGTATATTAATCTTCACACAGTTTTGTGTGTTTTTCGGGGAGGATGGAAAATCCCTTCCTTACACATTGTAAGAAGGAAGTGAGAAAGAAGGGAGAAAGTTCAATGGGAAAAAAAAAAAAGGAAAAAAGTCAAATAAAAAGACATCATACTTACATCATACTTTTGACTTATAATAGTATTAAAAGGTTTCCTAAAAATTTGTCTGCTGTCTTTAGTTATAAAAGGGGTGGAAGAGAAGGTTTGTCTTGGATAATTTTTTTAAATTAAATAATACAAAGACATGTACAATTTCAACTAACATCATAACTGTAAGTATACTCATAAAAAAGGGTCAGAGTAATTTGCTCTACATATAATGTATATTATGGAAAACAAAGTTATTTCCTACTAGATAAAGATGAGTTTGTAATGGGACAGGAAGGACAACTGTTAAGAGACTGGTGACCACAACCCAATTACAGTCTTCATTAGCAGGAGAGGACAATCCCAATAGGAATAAACATTTCTATCCCAAGCAATGAGCATCTCTGAATGGAATGCTAATGCCAAGGCAACTTATTAATAGCCTGATGGCAAATTATCAATATCCAAGTGACAGTAGAAGATGAAAACAAAAGACTGAACAGCAGAAATTCTTTGATGATTATTAAATGTCCAAAACTGCTATGTTCCCCTCTTCAAAAAGTGGGACAGCTCTGCTAAAAGTAACAATTAAAAAAAGAAATCACAGAATGACTTAAATTGGAAAGAAAATTAGAGCCCATCCAGCTACTGCCAAAGGCAGGGCTGCCCCCACCAGCTCAGTTGCTCAGGGTTCCATCCAACCTGGCGTTGAACACCTCCAGGGATGGGGCACCACAGCTTCTCTGGGCAGCTTGCTCCAGAGATCATTAACAAACCTTGAAGTTGTATTTTTTAATTAGTTAATTAATTTTTTTTTGAAGTACCAGAGAGAAAAATCAAGTGCCTTGTCAGATCTGGATAGCAAAAATTGTTGATAAAAATACAGAGAATGTTAGATAAGCCGCTCTGGATTGTGAAATAATTATAAAATATTTCCAAGTTCTATTGGTAACTAAAGAGATTGCTGAAAAACATCTACTTAGAGCAAGTGTTTGAAGATCAGCTGATCCAAGTAAGTTAGTCATAGAAGCTTTAAATGCAACAGATAGGGAGACCTGCAGTCATCCAGTGGACTGTAGTTCTTTTAAACATCAAAAAGGGTAAACGGATGACCTGAGTAAATTATAGCACATTTAGTACACTGTCTGTCTAGGGAAAAATAACTGAAGAGCTGTTAAAAATGTATCTTTAATCAGACTAAAGTGTCTGGAATGATAACATGCTAATCATCATCATTTTAGGCAAACAGAAGTATTGTCAAATAAGGCTCCTTTCTCCAGTTTACTTCAAATTCAAGTCTGTCAATGCCACATACACAGATGTGTGCAAGTGGCTGAACTAGAACTACACATTACTTTAACTAAGGAATTGGTACAGATCTGTATCAGCTCAGTTAATCTTTACTTTGTTAAGAAATAGCTGTTAGCTCTCAAATCACAGCTGTCAATTGGAGATTAACACTAACAATTTCCAAAGGCAGTAGAGCATTTTTGAGATCCATACTTTTCACTGTTGTCATCAAAGGCACTACCTGAAACAATCAGCAGAGAGCAGAAACACGGGAGAATGCTAAACACTAAAAAGGACATCTTACTCATGCAAGCCAAAACGTATCACACAGTAAACCAATTCAAATCAGATGTGCATGTCTTTAAAGAACAAAGAGCACTGCCATTAGCTATGGACACAATCCTGAAATTCAGCAACGAGCATCCAGAAGCCATTATTGGAGGGGAAATCTACAAAACCAATGCAGAAAATCTGCCCCCCAAGCCCTCCATTGTACTGCAGAAGCACTTAAGTGGCTACCATGGGAGCAGCTCCTTGAGCAGAGAGCTGGTGTGTTCTTAATAGGATGAGAGGCAATGGCTTTAAGTTGTACCACGAGAGGTTCAGGATACTAGGAAAAACTTCTCTGAAAGGAAGGTGAGACACTGGAACAGACTACCCAGTGAGGTGCTGGATTCACTGTCCCTGGAGATATTCAAGAAGCATGGAGATATGGCACTGAGGGACATGGATTAGTGGCCTTGGTGGTGACAGGTTGATGGATGGATTTGGTCATCTCAGAGGTATATTCCAACCTTAATTATTCTATGATTCTTAAAATGCGCTATCACTGAAATTCAGACAAAAGGAAGAAATTCCTATGCCTTTGGCTGTATAAATATGAGGAGAAAAGAATCTCAGGCAAAAATAATTTTGCTCCAGTGTTGGTTAAATACCACGTTGGAATAGCCTGTCCAATTCTGTATTTTATAAGAGGTTGTTAAATAACTGCAAGTTGTTACTGAAGGGACTCCAAGGCTGGAGAAAATGACTTACTGTGCAAGAATCAGGCTATGCCCAAGTTGTGCAATACCACAGGACAGATTCAGCCCAGAGCTCATTCCAGCTGAGCCTGCTCCAGAACCACCTGGAACTAATGAGCGTGCCACTCACACAGCAGTCTGATGCAGTTACATAGCTCCTGAGACCAGAGGCCATGTCTTTACACAATGCTGCTCTGTATCATGGAGACACACCCTTAAACAACTCAGTCTTTTACTTTATGTTTAAAAAATGGTTTAAGAAAAAAGCGATTCCACTTCTGTGTATGAGGACCATTGCAGAAATAAAAAGGAATACACAGTTCTTTAATATTGTGGAGAAAAGCATCTAAAAAACTCATGACTGAAAGCTGAAGCCAGAGAAATTTCAATCAGGAGAATGACTACACTGTGGCTTACTTAAAAAACAGTACTGAATTCTCCTTATAGAAGCCCACTGCATAAGAAATCAAAATGTTTTTCTGTAGATAAAGTTGCTTATTTCTTCTTGATGAAGCAAATACCTTTATCACAGATAACAGTGCCTCCTGACAGCTCTATACCTTCAAGTAACTCTCAGAGTGTCTCCTTCCCCATGTTTCTATTCCTTTCTCTTCAAACTTGATACCTACATTTCTAAAGTAATCTCAAGATGCATTTGTTTAGGAAACAAGGTCTCAGCAATTTCCCTCTAAAGGATAAGATCTCATCTCTCATTTCACAAGCAACCAATCCCTATCATCTTGCCAGGACAGCTATGGCACTTAACTGAAAGTCAAATTTACATTCCAAAGGCATTTTTTATCGTTAGATCTGATAATATTGCAAAAGATAATATGGTGATGTTACACACTCTCTTTTGATGTTGTTTCCCTCCTAAAGAGGGATCCCATGATAATTTTTGAACTTACGTCAGTGATAGCAGTAAAAATATGATCTATTTCAAAATTTAGCTATGACAAGGAGAAACTAAGTAAGTCATGAAAGTAATAGCACTGTTAAGGTATTTGATATATTAAGCAATCAACCATAAAAATACTCACCAGTTTGTGATGGCAGTGGGAAAGTGCGTCCAGAATTTCATCTACAACTCGGTCAGACAGGAAAGAAGCCACTGTCAGCTTTACTTCGCTGTGTGAGGATTAGAAATGAGACAATTTTAATTCATACTGGATAATTTTGTCTTTATTACACATTCAACAGTGCAATGATTATTCCCTATGCCGTCACTTTATTTGAAATAAAACATCAGAGGGTGTGAGGATACATGACTGCAGCTTTCAGAAATAAACTTATGAATCACACAATAAACACAAGAACCTCTGTACCATATTTAACCTGCTTCTAACATTTTTCTAACAGCTGACGTGAAAACATCTGGGTAAGAGCTGAATAAAAACCACATGTGAAATGCAGTAAGGAACATTCCACCGCTGATCAGAGAAACACAAATGTCAGATGCACAGGATTAAGAGAGTGTTGCCTGCTTAAAACTACTGCACTGAACAATTACAATCTGTTCACTCATTTCCTCAGCCCCCTTTGTACTTGTAACTTGAAAGGCAATTGTACAATGCTGGTTCTCCAGTCTTTGCCATCACAGGTTCATTACACACTGCTTTCTCTTTTGCTCTATGTAACAACCTACTGCCTTATGAGCTTCATGTCAGTCATCTCTATTACACGGATGTACATGGCATACCACCACATTGGCACACTTGATTGAGGTTTCACTTGTAACTTCCCATCAAGGAAATGCACGCCTTGAATTGCACCCTTGGGGTTTCCTCATTGGAAACAGCACGAAAGGCTAAAGCAGTGGAGGGGACTGATTTACTGCTGACAAGCACACAGGACTGAGCTGCAACCTGAAGCTCCATCTCTCCTGATCCTTTGGTTTCCAGGCCAGCTGCTTCAGATGATCCTTGCCAGCAAGTACCACAATTTATTTTAAGGTTTTTATGCACAAAACCTTAAAATTGTTTTGGAACAAAACCCAGCAAATTCTGTCTGGGGCTAGCATTTCTACTGAAGAAGGTCTGGGGAAGAAAGGTAAGAAAGTCCTTCAGAAGGTGAAGCAATGCAAGAGAGGTGTAATGGGGATGAAGCCACAGTGCGAAAAGAATGAGAATGGAGATCTTCTCTGTAATCTTAATATCATTTTAAAATAATATAAAGTAGAAAAGGTTACCGTGTGACACCCTTGTCTCACTGACTATGTCAGAAAGGGAGAAGGAGCAGGGCACTATTACTGTCTTCGGACAGTAGATAGGATTGTTAGATAGGATTAAAGTGAAGAAAAATCACTCCCTGAGTCATTTTAAACGCTGAAGGCATAGCTAAAGTATTTAACACCTGTCCCTGTCAATTTTCCTGCACCAGCAGAACTAAACTGAAAGTCTTACTGTTTTTAAAAATAAGCATCTCCTTCTCTTCTGCAAGTATATCAGCATCACAATGCAAATTGATATGCTTTTCCAACAGATAGAAAGGATTTCTGAGCCAAATGATGACAAAGGCAAAGCTTGAAGTGCAGGCTAACCATGCTATGTGGCTTACAAATATATATGGGTATATATTTAATGTGAAAATAAATATACATTAGAGAGTCAAGTAAAAGCCTCTTCTCTCTCTCGGGAATTTGAAGTTGTTTAAGGTAACTCTCTCTGCTCCAGGTTTGTGGTTTGAATACCCAAGTTTCCAGCTTGAGTTATGTCTGTCTGCTGTGCACAAATCCCACACAAAAGGTTTAAAGTGATTGCTACAGCTACAGGGCAAGACCAAATGTAGCAACAAGCGAAGCACTGTCAATTCTAAAAGTAAACAAGTGCAATTTTCTTCTATTACAGTAATTAAGTGCTACCTGAGGACATCAATAGGTTAAAAAAATATACCAGTCATGAAAATATTATTTGTGCACCATAAACCAGAAGTCTTATTAAAGAAAACTGAAACACATGCATTAATGGTCAAGTTAATATCCCCATAGATTCCAAATATTTGAATTTCCTGAACTATGTTCACTGGACCCATAGAACAATTTCCTGCTCCTTGAATGCCTTAATATAGTTTCTTGTAAGTCATCAAAGCACTCAAAAAATCCTCTACTACAGACACACACAAAATACAGTCCTTTCTAAACTGATTTTGTTTGTCTTTTCAAGTACCTGATTTTATTGAGGATATCAATTCCAGATTGCTCCAAAAGGACATTTTTCACAAAAGTACGTGGGATGGAAATTTTCTCAGTGCTAGCTTCAATCAGGTCTTCACGGATATGAGCTTTCTTCATTACATTTGGGCAAAGATTTTCTGCTGCATCCACCATGGATTCAAGGAGAGTCTGCAACACAGTAAGCAAAAGCTAATGTCAGGTATGGAGGCTTCAATTAGTTGCAGACCACACCATTATTCTGTTGCATAACACTATGATACTTTTAGACTAGCAATTCTTACAATTTTTCTTCCTATAATCTATTTTGCAATCCAGCTTCAATGCAAAAAGCTTTTTAAAAAACAAAGCTTAGGAAAAACAACACACTAGTTTTGAAAGCTGCCTATAAATGTACTTCTTCACATTTTCAAATCCAAAACATTCACATTTCTGTGTGTTCGACTGTAAAATAACAAGAAATTAGCTCCCCTTACACAGCTGGCATTACACATCCACCCTTACATACTGCAGGAGCAGAGGCAGCTCTGCCGCACCAGCCTCTGCACAAATCTCTGCCCTGAACTGGCAGCTTTCAGTGCTGCAGACCTGCCTGCTCTTTTTCAAAAGGGAAATCAGTACAAAGGAGACTCACAAGAACTGGGTGTGCTACACAGACATGTAACCAAAAACGAAAATGTAGCTAGAAGTATGTTTTGCAAGGAAGGTAAAACTTTTAATGTATGGATCTCAATTACATACATGGAAGATCATAGTGAAACAGATGCATTAAGCAATTATTTTTATTTTTAAACGACTGATCAAAAAAACAAACCAGGAGAGAACAATGGAAACAAGACCATGTAACTCTTCAACCCCCTCAACTTTTCTAAAGGCCTCCTCTGTTGATAAAATTAACTTTTCAGGCTTTTTTTTTTTTTTTTTAGAAATGCAAGAGTGATGCTACAATTTCTCCTTTGACCAAACTCACTCTAAGGTGGTGCTTGTTCTTATTCTATTTCTCCCTTCACTTCTCTTCCATTCTTACAGATAAAATCAGCTATTATTTACGTGAAAAATTCTTCTTTACTTTAATCAATTTCCAAACACACTTTTCCAGACCAAAGCTATCTGCTTAACGTGGAAGCTAAAAAATTAAAACTCCATTTACAGCATATACAATTTTTTTTTACTCTTCAATGTTAAGAAATAACAGTACTTATGTGAGCTCCCTTATCTAGCTTCCACATAATGCTCTGAATTGGCCTAAATAAATGAAAAAAAAATCCAAATCCACATTCAATATTCTCTGCACCATGTAAAGCTCTTAGCATCACCATATAGTTTAAAAGAAAACCTTTTAGCCTTGAGTGTAAAATTAATACAAATAGGCATTACTTTATAGAAAGAGCATTATGACCTTAGAGTCTATTGTAAGGCACTTAAACTTTGCTGTAGAAGTCATAAGAATAAAGGAAAAAAGCTTAGAATGGTAGTGCTAAAGTGCCTTTTGCTGTAAATGCATAAAAAACAAACAAAAGACCCATCAAATCAATCTTATTCCAGGAGCAATATAACACTCCAAACACTAAAAAGTATTTATTTTCCTTCTCTAGGACTCTTCAAAATGCACAGGACTTATTTAAGTGTGCAAGCTGTGTGCAAAGGGCAGACCTCTTAATCTCTGTCCCAGTAACAGCCCAGAAGCTACACTGGGAAGAATCCTGTAGCCAAATCACTTTCATGTCCACAGAAATTAAAGATGTGAAGGAAAATCTTTGCCTTATTTCAATACAGTGGAGGAAGAGGGAAAAATGTTAAAAATTCAGCACCATTTTCTTCCTCATTAACTTTTTAATTTATAAAAAGTAATCGTAATGTGATATTATTACTGTTCTTCATTACATTCCCACTGACTAAAGCATTTTCACGTTGATTCAACTGAACAGTACAATCTGCACTTCTGGACTCTTCCATGATCTGAATAATGCAAAACACAGGCAGGTAGCTTAGTCAAACCTAAGTTGCTTTGAATTGTTTCAGAACCTTGTTTTTAAATTCATCAGCTTCCAGAAGATCCTGTAAGTTCCTCAAATTGCCCCAGCCTACCTTGTCAGATGGATGCCTTTGCATATTCTGTATAAATGACTCTTCTTTATTTATTACACAGTAAGACATAACATAACTGAGCATAGAGATTACTGCAAAAGTGCTGCCTGAACTTACAGTTAGGAGTATTTAAGTATTTACAGATCAATTATGTTTGTTTCAAGAACTGAGATTTGATGGAATCTTGTGAAAGGATTTCCTGTGAAGCTGCCTGTAGAAATTCGTGAGGCACTTTCAATATACACAAGTTATCCAAACCCAACAGTTTACGTGGAAATTCTGCATCAGGTTCAAAATAGTCACTGGGATAAAAATTCTGCAATAGAGCCTTCAGAAAAGCAGCTTTCATTCCAGTGGAATACCTTAAATTAAGAGCACTTCTGTCCAGGGCATAAGAATTTCTAAGGTGCTTTATAGACACTTTTATTAAAGGCCTAAGGAGCAATCAATAACTCTTCCCGTCCTAGAAGATTCCCAAAAGAGTCACATGGTGCCTATGGTTTTTTCATAGAATCATAAACTGGCTTGGGTTGGAAAGAACCTGAAGGATCATAAAGTTCCAAACCTCTGCACAAGCAGGTCTGCCAGCTGCTAGATCAAGTACTAGATCAACTTCTGTCAGAAAAAATTCCATTTGATATAAACACGATATGCTCCTTTTGCTATTGCAAGCACTAAAGTCATTTTTTCATTCCAACTGGGCAAGTAGCCAGATAATAAAGCACAAAGTTGTAAGAAACTAATAACTAAAAGATAACTTGTGCACAAGTATACTGAGAAGTTAAAAAACAACCATAACTAGGTGGCATATTTGCATTTTTAAATATCAGCAGACCTCAGACATTAATTATTCCTGCACGTGAGAGATGATAAAACAGCCACCCACAGACCTTAAGCTGCTCATCCACAACCCTTGTGACTTCTCCAGCCATGGATTCAAGTGTCTCTTGGATCGGATTGGGGAGTGAACCATTTGCTCCTGCCCAAGCAGCTCCACCAAGGTGGTACAGGTTTGGTAAAAGCTGTAAGACAGAAAGAATATCTTCAGAAAGCAGGCTCTTCGCTACCTGTCTTCAAATCTGAACACACAGGAGAAAACCTCTCTGCTAAATCAAAGAATTTATAAATATTATCTGAAGCTGATCATTTAAAGAAAATGTGTGACACAATGTTGCCACAACCCCCCAAAAGGAGAAGGCTACAAGCACACGTTGAACTGCTCTCAATATTATCAGTTTGCTGAGAAAGGCTTACTGTTTTGGAGTTCTTGGCATCTCGCATGAGCCTTTCTGCAGATTTGACATCTTCCTGTACAGCATCCACACCACAGTTCCTTAAAGAGTTGAGATGATCTTGCACTTTAACACATATTCTGTCAATCATCTACTTGAACAAAGGAAAGGAAAAAGACAAAACATCAGGATGCTGCTCAAATGCAAATTGAATTCAGTCCAGGTAGCAAATCAATACTATCATGATAAGATTTGAAGTGAAAATATAAAGGTCTGGAATGCATGATCAATGTTCAGAGGGTTATCAGTGCTAGAGAAAGAAAGCACTGTAACTCTTAAAGACACACCCAGATGCCAGAAAATCATTTGTCATTAAAAATATATATTGTTTAGCGTATTTCTCCCACAGTTACCTGTGGGATAACTACAAATAACCAAGAAGTTACCCATTATAGGTTTTGTTTTGCTTTTCAGAGCAGCTTTAATGCTGAAAATCCTGCTACATATAAGCCTTAGCTTTGATGGTTTGCAAATTGTTAAGAAGTTCACACAGTTAAAGAAAGCTCTGACACAACCCCTCAAACAAACATCAACAGAGATTTTGCCTACCTAAGCAAAATAGTATTGTGTAGGCTTTGGGGGGTTTCTTTCACAATGTAAATATTCCTAGTTGCAGGGGAACTAGGAATGCCAAAGCAAAAGCTTCCATCAGATCTTTCACAGTGGGATAAAATGAGCTTCATCTGCATGGATATCACATTTCATTCAACATGCTGCAAGGCTGAGGCAGATGGTTTATCTGTATCCTTACAAGGACCACAGAATGGCTGACATATTGTCAGCTTTGATTAAGAAAGACATAGTAGAGGCATATAATAGCTAAAAAGTATTTATTGGCGTGCACAGTATTCAGTAAAATTGTCTATTTGACATTTCAAAGCAACATCTGAGTGCATGTGTTATCAACATATCAACCCTCAAGTTCTAACATCTTATATCATTATTGATGAGAACCGAAATAATTTCACAGCATGCTCCTTTTCTGCTCCACATGACTCTTTCTCTTGAAAGGATTTTGGGTGGTTTTTTGTAGAAGGACAAAAAGCTAATTAATTATCAGATAGTAGAAAGTCTCACTGGGACAGCTGGACTGAAAAAGATATATACACTCTGGGAATAATAATGTATTTCCACGATACTAACTACAGGATCTTTTCCAGCTCTCTTTTAAAACTGTTTTTGAAATTCATATCTACAATGCACAATTTAATATGAGTATTTTTGAGTATTTTTGAAATAATAATAAACTTCATTTACTGAAACCTGATATGTATGTGACTGTTGGAAGAAAAGCACAACTAAAACCAGCGACATATAAAAAGATGTAAACTTAATTCATACAAAAGTTATTAACATAGGATAAAAAGTGGCACTGGAACAGATAAATGCGTAAAGTAAAATCATGCTGCTCTTGCAGCTTTTAGTGCCCATACATCTCCAAGTACCATTTTCTCTGTTGAGAGGTTATAATATAATTTCAGCCTGCAAATAAAATTTTGTCCCATTAACTTTTAATGATGCAGGTAGAAAAAAGCTACTTGGAATTTAAATTCACCAAAAAAATGCAGACAACACAGAAACATTACTGACTCAGCTGAAGAGCAAAATAAGTATTCCTCTCCTGTTTGCTGGAGTCTTCCATTTGAATGAGAACACAACTAGTGCAAACATGCAAGTAAATTTAAAACAAAGACTGTGACAGGTTTTATTTTGTTTACGTCACCTTGCTTTCGTGGTGTACTGGAGCTGAAAACAGCCCTGAGAAGTGCTAGTAAGAAACACACTACAACAGAGAGAATGGTGAGAATCACAGAAAATTCTAGTAGTTCTTTCAAGAGAAGAAAAAACAAAAACAAAAAAACACACTCCCCTACAAAAAGACCACGTCCTGTTTCAGCAAACTTAGGTAGTGAAGCTTCCCAGCAGTATTTTGCACTGTGTCAGGTCATCTTTTCAGCAGTTCACAATTTAGAGTGCAGAAGACTTCCATGTTCCATTGCTCCCTACATCTAAGTAAAATCTCCCAAGATGCTTGAAATTCTGAATGTCTAAGGTAGATGATGACTTGCCCTCTGGTGGTATCAAAGGACATGTTTACATGCTAGCTCAGTGTTATGTAGAGATACTGGGACTCAGACACCAGAAGTGACATAGCCTTATGATGATACCTGTCACATTGATAAGAGATGGCTGGAAAGGTTAGACTTCAGAGCACAAACTAACTAAGCCATTCCTGGTTTCAACAGCAGTTTACTCAGAGATAGCCAGGGTCTTTCTTAGTGTTTTTAAGACCTACCTCTTCCAAAAAATTGTTTTTCTCCCAGAAATAGCACCATTGATCTCGCTTATTTCCCACAAGTCAAGTTCTGCTTTAAGCTATTCTGATGGAAGAGCAAGAGAATTCTGTCTCCAACCAGATTTTAAAATCAGAGAAGTACCAGTTAGGAACTCACCTGCTGAGTGGTACTAGTAACAATGCCTTGCTGCAACCGGTATGCTTGCTCCTGTAGGTACTTTCTGGTCTCATGATTACGAAGCAAGTAGTTTTCTATCTAAAAAAAACAAAGCTAGATTAGGAAACTGATTTGCCTCTCTACCCTGTTATTTGCTTTCAATATTGCCACTGTATCTAACAGTAAAAATTGCTTCAGTATAATTTTGTGTGTCTCAGTGCTGCATAATCACATTGGCAAGTATCCATTCAGTCAGTAACAAAATATCACTAAAAACTGTTTTTGCCAGAGAATTTAGTAACTTTTGATGACAAAAAAAGTAGATACAGGTCTTAGAAATATCTAAAGGGAATCCATCTTTAAAGTACTTTGTAGAGACCATGACAAGAAAGCTAATACTCTTAGATTCAGTTGGCTCACTGTAAAAACGTGGATTTAAACAGCCGTGTGGATTTCAGAGAAGATAAGTTATCTAAAAGTGCGTAACTGATGCAGGAGCCTCAGTTCAGAAGTTACATTGAGCTAACCAGCCCACAAGTGCTATTCAGAAAAAACTGATTTCTACCCACAGCTGCTGGTCACGGCTCACTGCAACTTTCACCAGTGGTTACCACCGACCCTCACTCAGCTTAATAGAATATGGAATAAGCCCCTAACTTGGCTCTGTCAAACTTAGCCAAATCCAAACCCTACAAGTAAACACTGCTTAAGGTCCGGAAACCTCTTAACCTGCATCACAGGCAAGAACTGGAACAGTCTGACCACATCCCTTCATTAGGCCCTCAATAATAAAGCAGGGTTTATCCAGCTCATCCACAGTGTAAGTAAAGCATACTGTAGAGATACTGGTCCATCTGGTGCTGGATCAGGTCCAGGAGCACTCCTATGTTCAAGCTGCAGTGCACTGAAGCTTGTGGGCCCTCCTGAGATGCCAACAAGCCAGTTGAGATGTCCCTTCTCTGTGTTTCACAGCACATTTTGTGTGGTGTTCCTGCTTGCATAGAATTAGTAGCCTTCACAGCACTACTTCAGAAACATTCACTTTTTTTTTTTTTTTTGGAAGAGAATTGCCTGATGTTGTATAAACAAAGCTTGAACAACACAAGTTTAAAGAAACTGAAGGCAAGTGTTAGCAACTTCAAAACTAATAGTAATACTCTTTGAACATAATGCCTAATTAACATACAGAATTAATGATATTTTTTCAGAGATACATTTATCATTTCAGATATGAAACTATCTACAATTACATTAAACAAGATGTAAGAAATACAACCTCCTGCATGATCCAGACTTTTAAAACTTACATCATTTACACGCATCAAAGAAAAAAGGGGATAACTACCAGCACTTTTCCCTTTGAGAATCTCTTCAATGAACATTTCTTTACTAATAAGGATCATAGCTATTGCTTTTTAATCATAAGTCTCTGTAATATCTATTCATATGGATCCTGTGATCCTACTTTGGTGGAAGGAAAACTACTCATTAAAGGCTCATGAAGCGTGTGTTTTCCAATAGAGCAGAAGGCTTACTTGGAGCTTGAAAAATTTACTGTATTAAAACTCATCTGGGAGTTGTATAGCCCATGCAAGTGGAACAGCTACAGATACTGTCAACACCATCTACATCCAAAAGAACACGGTGCAGTTGTTCGTTTATGGCAACACAGTGTGTTAACTTTATATGTATGATATAAAACACAGGCAGTAAATGTTTTTATTCTCCCCCAGATTTAAGAGCATTCTTTGTCTTGTATGGTGCCAATTGCACTTTTTATGTGACAGGAAAAAAATGCTTACCACTAATTCTGCACACAAAGAAAGACAAACAAACAGATACGAAAAACAACAACAACAACAACAAACAACCAAAAAAGCACAAGTTGCAGACTCTCTTTTCCACACTGAGATGCACAGAAATAAAAAGTCCAGATCACACTGGTTTGGTTATGACTTTTCAATACTATGCCATTGCATTCCACCACACATTGGAATAGGAAGTTTTACATGCTCTTGCAGCACTTGATTATCACATATATGCCCATGCAAATCAAACATTCAATGAAACTAGCCAAGAAGTCTTATTCAACCATGCACAAAATCATTTTTAATTGTCTTTATTTCTGTAAGTGGTTGGTATAGGCAATACCTTTTGCAGTGCCTCTTCCGTTTTCTCAGGGTTTGTTTTGAGTGCTTGGGAGGCATCATTCATAGGTATAGGCATGAATCTCAAAGTATAATTTCTAAAGAAAAATTAATATATATATATTAGTAAAGCTCAATCCAATTACTGTATCTATTTATTGAGTATAAATTAGAAGGGAGAGAGAAGATGCATCTAGCCTGTCTGTAGAAGGTACTAAGATAGTATTTTTTACATTTTTAAGTGGAATTACTGGAGGGGCAAGCATGCTTCTTCTTACTGCTTATGCTTTGACACTAAAAAGAGGTGGAGATTTCAAAAAACACAAAATGCAGTTAAATGACCAATGCCCAGTAGCTGCCGAGGACCACACTGTTCTTTATGCCTTTGTCCACAAAGTAGGATTACTTTTTCCTGTATCAAAACAGAACAGAGTTTCAGTGGCTGCTTGCAACTCTATCAGATCTAAACCTAAATGGAAATGTTCAGTGACAGATAAGACAGTGACCAAGTGAATAGGTTTTGAAAATTCAGTATTTAACAGCTTTCTGTGTTTATAACTATTTGAAGACACTTGCTGAATTATTAATAAAAGCTGACAAAACAAGTGTGGCTTCTCCACACTGATCTACGCAAACAATTACTCCCTGCATTTTGCTTATTTGTTTGCAAAATATTTCCATAGCTACATCCATCTGCTGCAATACAAGAATAGAGAGAGAGTTTTATCTCAAGTCAAAATTGCATTTAAACTCTAAGAACGTAACTTGGCTAGCATTACAGTTAAATTTAAAATGTTACATGCAGTGGTATCACCATGTGCCTTTAGATTTCAATAAAAGGGTTAAAAAGAGCAGAAAGTTCCTAAAAAACCAGCAAAGAAATTATTCTGCCTATTTTCAATTAGCCTTCTTTTCCTGCAAACATCTCTTCCTCCTCCTTCAGCTGTCTGCAAACATCCTGCTAACCATCTGTTTCTATTCCATTCAGAGCTCCATAAATATGTTCAGAGTCCTCTATTTACGAGCACCTTACAGTTGACAGTTTCAGCTGAGCCTAATTCATTCACTTCACCAGAACCAACCCTCAGTAAATGCACTAATTCAAACAGCAGATCACAGAACAGGATCACAGAATATTCGAAGATGGAAGAGACCCACAGGATCACCAAGCCCAGCTTCTGGCTCCACACAGGAACACCCAAAATTCAAACCCTACGTCTGAGAGAGGTGTACAAACACATCCCTGAACTCCGGCCCTGGGCAGTGTGTTCTGCCCTCTGGTGCAGACCCTTTCCCTCAGCCCCAGCTGCCCTCCCCTGACACAGCTCCATGCCGTTCCCTCGGGCCCTGTCGCTGTCACACAGAGCAGAGCTCAGCGCTGCCCTCTGCTCCCTGTGAGGAGCTGCAGCCACCATCAAGCCTTCCCTCAGCCTCCTGAGGTATTTCAGGGGTTAATACCTTGCATCTTCAGCATTTATGGTGTTTAGATCAGACCTCCATGCTGTCTGCCCCAGCAGGACCACACCTGGTATTACAGCAGGACAGGTGTCTGCCCATAGCCCGTGATGTGGATATCCTAATTACTGTGAAACCCCAGTATTCTTCCATTTCCTATTCCACGTGAAATGTAACTGTCTGAAGGACAATACTCTTTTTAACCACCCATCCTATTGATTCCTCATTGATACAACCTAATATTTTCCACTGAACGCCTGTGCAAGACTTCTGTTTCTCTCCCCCAACGTGAACACAGTGTATGGCACCAGCAGTAGTCACCCACATGTGCCAGCAAGAAGGCAGCTGTGTGGAACTTTGTTGCCTGCCCAGGTTATCCCACAACAAATGTCAGAGAGAGATAATTACAGAACTTGCTGATTGCCTGACTACTACCTGGCAGGTGGGGTATTTATTTAGTTAAAAAGAAACAAAGGTAGATTTCCAAGGATCTCTGCAGCTGTTTGACATTTAATACATCACATTAATTGAAATCTATAATTGCTAGCTCTCATGCCAGTAATTATATGCTAAATTCAATTTGTCAAAGGCTTAGTGCTCTGTCCATCTCCCTCTCTCACTGAAAGGGGGGAAATGAAAGACAAAGAGATTTCATGGACACGCAGTCAGAGAGGTAGAACATTCAAAGACCACTACCCAAGGAAAGCTCCATAACAGGTTTCCTTTGGGCACACAGCAATATACTGGAATGCTAGCCTATCTGCATCTAAAAATTAAGTACCTCTTAGAGACAAATATCAAGAATTTAGAGCTTCAATTTCAATCATTACAGCAATGTTTTACCATTTTTCTGCTTCCTAAAATACTCCTCCATTCTTTTATTTATATTCCATTTTTCTCATAATGGAATACATTTCTCTATCAACTCAATAATCCAGCAACATCATAATACACCGGCGCCCTCAGCAAAATGTCTATATTTCAAAGAGACACTCAAAGATTAAAGAGAATCTCTCAAACGTCTCTCTCTTCCTTTACATACAGCACATGACAACAGTTATACATTTAAACACATTACTTCTCCTATAGTAACTTTTGTTCCATTCATGACATACACTCACTGCTGCAGAATGTTTTTACCCTTTTTGTCCTTCTTAAAGGCAACACAATCCTGTAATGTCATGTCTCCTGAAATGACACCTTTAAAGGGCTACAGAAATCCTTTCCAGCACCTCACATCAGCTGGCCGGGATATCCCTGTGATAACATTGTTATTGGCCAACCTCCTGGAATTCCCTGCGAGGACCAACACTTCCACAAAACTTCAAGCATATAAAGAAAAGCTGGGAGGAGGAGGGAAAAAAACAAAACAAAACAAAAGCCAAAGAAGCAATGTTCAGATTACCTAAGCCTGTTTAAAAGTGTTACAATCCCTCCCGGTCCTAGCCTCATCACACTATGAGCACCTAGTTTCCTTCTCTTTTGTGGATTGGTATATGATTATTTTTGATAAGAACAAAAACCAAAACAACACACACAACACATTCCCAGGCATCTTCAGTAAATTTCAGTGTATTTTGAGCAACAGTTCTTTCCTATGGAATATTTATGGTTTTATGTATACATAAAACATATGGTGGAGGATATTCTGAATCTAGCTTTAAGATGGATTGTTTAAAGGCTAAGCCTTTTCAGCCAGCATTGACAGTCAAGATTAAACTTCTGTTGCTTGTGACTCGGGTTGGGTTATTATGAATGATTTTAATAATTTTAAAATGTCAGAGGAGATGTAAAGTGACCTCAGCTTCCAAGCTAAATAAATGAGAAGCCACCTCAACAAAGTGCAATGTCATAAAATTAGATGCAACTTTTTTTTTTCCTGCCTAGATTACTTGTTTTTGCCTTAGGATTTCTCCTTTCTTTTTTATTTACTTATCCACATCACAACAGAAAAGTAAAGTTGATGCTAACAAGAAAATATGCATACATTCTTTTCTACTAGACTTTCTCAAAAATGTGCATGCTATTGCTTTATGAAAGACAAATGTCTGCAAGCTGACAAATAATCTTTACAAATGATTATTCACTATTATCAGTGAAATACCTCCAAGATTATTTGCTTAATTATGCACAATTTATATAATTTTCCCCATCAGTGCAATCAAATTCATTTTGAAATGAAGTATAGGAACAGCAGTTTCATAAACCAAGTAACTTTATAAGCTCTACATAGTTAGGACTAAGGGTGAAGATACTCCCTATGTTAGTTATACAGTTTTTCAAGACACCAGAAATTGTCCAGAAATTAGCAATAGTATATTGGCATCACCATCTAAAGGGACCATTTGTTCCTGTCTGAGGGATTAATGATGTGAAACAACTGCAACTGCTGCTGAATTTAAATCTGTAATTTTTCCCTCTTAAGTAATAAACACATATTAAAAAAATATGATGGAGATTGAGGGAGATGAAAGTCATTTATCACCTATCATTGGTAACTGCTGCAGCTATGAGCGAGCTCAGGGAAGCAAGAGGACCCAGACCACAGAGACTACAATGAACAAGTATGGTTCCTGAGATCACTGTCATTAGTTTCAACTTGCTTGGGGAATGAAAATAAAGTCAGACCACAAAGGCATACTTCATTAATTTTCCATTATATACAGCTTCTCTCATTGAGAAGAATGGAATTTAGACATGCTATCAAGACAAAAATACAGAAAAAAGAAAATATTCTCAAATGCAGAAATTCAATGTCTAGAGCAAAACTCAATGGTCTTAACGCTACAGCAAAGGATTCACAAAAAGAGCACCAGAGTTTTTCCCCATTTTTTGAAGGATGTGAAGTCACAAATTTTACTTTAGACTAGGCACCCCATTACTTGAGATCATTCAGCATCTTCAAATGATACTGACTGCAGTGAACTGCAGCTGCTGCTATCAATCAGGATCTAAGTCTTGCCCTCCTTCTTCATTGGTCATTCAGTTGCTTGAGAACTTACTTTTCCAGTGCCACAGCTATGTCCTGGAAGCCCTGAGCAGTTATATTATTCTTGTCCCATATTACAGTTCTGAGAGGAAAAAAAAAAAAAAAAAGTATCACACACGAGCCAAAAAAATCCATACTGAAATTTTGTGTATTGAAATAACACAGTTGTATGTCCAAAGCTGCAGTGGTTGCAACATTTTAAAAATCTGTCTTTAGTCATTATGCTAGAAGTTTAACATGACTAAATTGAGGGACAAAGATATTACAAAACTGAAATCCTCTTTCTTCCAAGAGGACTATATACTGTATTTTCTATCAGTAATATCTGAATATAACTTTTCTAAAATGCTGTTAAGAGAAAGATTTGAATTTCAGCAGCCCAAACAGACTTCATTGCATGTCCAAGAAAATTGCAGTAAGTGAACAACAAAAAAAAAATTCATGATGATCAGTAATCAAAATTTTCAGGCTATTTTACATTCAATTCTCTGCCCAGTAATTGTTCCTACAATTCCACATACAACATAACTGACTGCCTATATATGCCTTTAGGTTAGGTGCACAAATTGCAGCTCTTTTGAATAAACATTTGTGATAAGAGTGATAAAGTCTCCCCCCCCATCTCCTCCCCTAGTTTAGACCACTCAAGCAGACTGCCTGGCAATTTGTGAACACATGTTTAAAGATCTCATTAGCAGTCAGAAGAGACAGTCATGAAGATAAATCTCGCTTGTGCAAGAGCAGTAGTTGTAGCTGTTCTTTAAAAAAAAAAAAGAACAAAACAGATTTCTGGTGTTCAGGAAAAAAATTGTAGGTGCAGGATTTCACAGGTAGTAACACCCTTCTGCTATTGTAGAATAACTCCTTTAACCCTTTGTTTTTTACAAGATTGAAAGATGGAGGCAAGGAAAAAAGGAAGGTAAATTCTATACCTACTCTCCAAAGATCAAAAATGTTTAAGGTGGAATTTTTGATACTTTTGTCACTGGAACAAGCATTTATATTTCTACCAGGACAAGATTTTATAATATTTTAAGCACAGCCAGTTACCACCATATTATCCAGATTGTTATCACACCACAGACTGACAGCTATGACAGTCAGTGTACTGTCTGTCTGCAACCCTGAATGCCCTCAAGGTTTTATTTCTTCAGGGACCAGTGGTCATTTCTGGTTAATACAATCCAGACACCTTAGTCACCTCTCCACTGTGTCCTTAACATTCTGGGAATAGCAAAGCAAACACTTTTTTTTTGTTGGTTTTTTTTTAGTTATTTCTGTATCTCAGCAGAACAGCCAGGACTGTTCTGGAGTATTTATCCTCTAGGAAACAAACATTTGGAGGCCGGTCACAAAGTTGGCTCTTCAGGTAAACAATACACCATGAAAGGTTCATTTGCACAGGCTGATAAGAGGAGCGATTACTGATTTGCCTGATGATGGTGGCATATTTAGACGTTCTCAATTGAGATTCATGTTGGGTGAAGGTTTATTGCTTGCTAATTGTATTCAGGATAGAAAAAATGTGATACCCTGAAGCCATCAGTGCCAGCCATGTCCTAAAAAACAGTGAAGCTGGCAGGTGGATGAATATGCATGGAAGAGATGCCAAGGTCCATCAGCACTAAAAGTGCGAGGAGAGAGAAAGGAGGGTTGATCAATGCTGCTACTCATTCTAAATTCCACATGCTCTTGATTCTCCTACAAAGCGATACCACAGAAGGCAAGGGATTGTTTTTATTTCCCACACAAGCATCAGAATTTTCTCTGCTAGGAAGGCCTCCAATAGAAAAGAGAGTGTAGAACAGATTGGCTAAGCACTGGAAGAGGTTTCCCAGAGAAGTCATTGGAGATCTTCAAAACCTACCTAAGCAACCCAGTATTAAAGTTGGCCCTGCTTTGAGAAGGAGGCTGGATTAGACGACATCCAGAGCTCCATACCAACTTAATCTCTCTCAGGCTTACAGGAAATTTAGAGCTGCCTTGTCATAACTGAAAGATACCATCTCTTCAATGGTATAACAGAAAGGATTGCACTTACGCATTCTTCTGTCAAAACCACATCCCCCTCCCCTGATTTTGAAGTGGATGACTTCAAAAGATAGGACTATTCCTAACACTAAATCATGAAAGCATGGAATATTTTTTTAATCAAATGTAACTTTGATCCAGTTTCAGTTCTGGATATGTTTTTGTAGAGAGAATCTCCATTTTTTCTTCTTTCTTTTTTTGAGAAGTTTTCCAAATGGATACTCTATCACTTGGCTTTCCCTAGAGAAAGAAACAACTTAAGAATAAGCCAACAACTTCAGTATTATTAAACTACTTTATCTTTTACTGCAAATATGTTTCCCTTACCTCAGCTTTGTGTTTATCTGAAGAGCTTTTGCCAGCATCTTTGCTCCCATATCACCCATGGCATTTCCACTAATATCCACTTTTGTAAGAGAAGTATTGCTGCCCAAAGCATTAATAATGATGGTGACCTCAGTCTTCAGCTTGGAATCTGCGAGGGACAATGACTGCAGGGGCTGTGGAGCACAGAAAAGGTACAGATAACAGCAACTGAAAAGCATGCACATCCACAAAAGAAGGCCCCCAAATTCTTGGAGATGACACCGAGCAAAGAATGATTTCTGTTTGCTGCACATGTTAACATGTTAACATATGGTAAAGGAGAAGTTAGCAACTTACTGCACAGGTGTCAAAGACACACTCACAGATTAAGCTGCAATACCCTGAAAAAATACCCTGAAAAAAGTTAAGAAACAATGACTTATTTTCTGTGTGCTCTGGTGAGATTTACTTAACCAGCATGCATTCCTTCCAGTGAGAAAGAAATATATCACTGCCCACACTAAGATTGGGAACTTTACACCAAGGCCCAATTAAAGTCTGAGACATTGTTAAAACAAAAACAGTTCACTTAAACTATTTTATTATTGTTACTTCAGCTTTAGGAACTGATTTCGCATATCTGCATATCTTCAACTAAAGGCACAGACATCTGGAAGGGATGCCACAGAAAAGTGTAACAGGTCTGAAATTAAAAGCACTGAGAAGAGGGCCTACTAACACGAGTAGGCTGATGGATATTATTCACAGCAATGTTCTAACAATTGTGATTGCAAAATCTTTATGCAGCTTTTTATTTACAAACACACATTGTTTGCCTGAAACAAGTTATTGGGCTCCTGCAAATTCCACAGTAAGCTTTAAGAAAAAATGTCTGTATTCGTAAGTAGAGTCTTTCCTCCAGTCTTAGTGTCCAATACTCAAGCGCTGGAGCTTAAAAACTACAATCTATCCACCATTATGTCTTGTGCATGATTACAACTGCTAAAAATGTAATTTGTCTTTGCTGATATATGATAACTCCACAAAACACTTTCCCATGCTCAAGCATGAGCTCACATGGAGAAGTGCACTGTCACTACTTAGGCATTTACCAGAGGATGAATTTTAGTAGCCTAATAAGAGAAAATCAGCACCTCATGAGGATGAGTTATGGCACTGAATTAGATGCCTAAGGCATAGATTAATGTAAATTATCCAACTAAACTACAGATGCACACCTTCCAGGATCCAAGGTGCTTGCATGGTACCTGCTATACAATGAGACTCTTGCTTCCAGACACTGTTGGATTACAGTGATAACCAAAAAGCTTTCAACAATAAGAAATACATTTCTAAGTGAGGAAATACATAAAAATTTGAAGGCACAGCAGGTTTATAATTAAAAAGTCTAAGAGTAACACAAGCCACATGCTGGTTTTATTTTATATGGGAAATATTAAATTACTATGTTAATGCCCTTAATCGGTCTATGTTCCCCTGTTTTACTACATTACATACCCTGAAGAACATTAACATCATATTAGAAAGGTATTTTAGAGTTTTTGGCACATATTTGAGAAGACCTCCTGTGAGAGATTCACAGAAAAGCAGTAGCACACAGCACTCAGACACAGAAAACGCATTAAGTTTGTGAAAGAGAAGTTTCTTCTGCTTCTCTTATGTTGAGGCCATTCCCTCAATGTTATGCTTCTCTTTAGAAAGAGACATTCCAATAACTTTGCTGCAAGTGCTCATTCTTACATATCAAATTTTCTAAACCTCAAATACTTTCTTTCAGGAAAGGATTTCTCACTCTACTTATTCCAACACTCCTAAAAACAGTATGTGGTCTGGAAAGACTTCTTCAATAAGGACTGTCATTTGTACATCATTATTACTACATAAGAAATGCACTTAAATAACCATTAAAAAAAAAAAAAAAACTTGCTATATCGGCAGAGTCTTTAAAGTGGGTGAGTTGCTGATTTTCTTGCATAGCTACTCTTATCATTTACTGAATGAGCAAGGATAAAAACCTCTAGACTGATTTAGTGCCCAGAATGCAAACCACAAACAGAACACAAACTACGATTTAAGTCAAAGGCTGCTAAATACTCATGAAACTATCTGACCGCCACATGAAACACAAAGAAACCCCAACACCCCATAAACATTCATAAAATCCCTTAAGAGGCCAATTCTTCAACAATGAAGAGAAAACTGAATATATTCAGCACTGTAATGCTTCTCCACACTTATGTACAACTGACTACCCTCTCTGAGTAACACTACACCTTGTACCTGCAGCCTAACAGCCATTTTTGCAAGAGAAAGAAAGTGCACAGTAACAACACAGCTTCAGACATCTCTTGCTCTTTTAATAAGAATGCATTATTATAGACTTATAGTACAGCATCTAATTAAATAGGGAAGAAATAATAATAGAAATGAAACAGAAAACCAAAGCCCAGAAACTTCAATATTACATTATTGTATAAACACCAGGGAAATTTTGCTGTTTAGGTTACTAGCACTGTTTTTAAGTTGTGTAGAATTACATTTGTGTCTAATTGTATTTTCCAGTCATAAACCCAAGCTATTGATTACGTAAATCATTTTATTTATTACTCATATTAAAACAGCAATGGATCTATTTTAAGCATGGATAAATACATGAAGAAGCATTTGGTGTATGATTCAGATTACAGTCTCTCATTCCAGCTTTCCACATGGATAATGCACAGTTCCCTGACTGCAGCAGCCAGGCAGTGTGCGCTCTGGGCAGCACCATAATCTGCGCTCTTCAATTCCATTGTAACTTTTTAATGTCCAGTGGCAGTAAATGCACAGTAATGGTAGAGCAAGGGCCACTTCTTTTAAGATTCAAAGCTGAACCAATATAGCTAGAAGCTTAATATCATTTTCTAAGCATTGCACTATTCCCGTGTGGAGCGAGAGACATACTAGGCAGCTGTCTGCAATATATCCTTTTCCCACGGTGCTACAGAGTCTATGTCCTCAATTATTTGCCTGCTTGGAGATATTTTAGATTGATTTTAGCATCAGATGAGACAGAAAGAAACAAGATGCCTTCACTGATGAGGATTAACAAGAGACAAAAAAGCAGAAAGATAAGAGACAGGGTAATAGCAATAGAATCACATGCTATATCCCAAAGGTTAATGCAGGACAAAGAAAAAACTATTGGAGGGCTGCTCTGAAAGTAATGCCTCATATTTTAATTATGTTGGCCCATGATGTTAGAGATGGATGCTGGTGGTATGGCAGTAGAGGTTGAATCTTCCCACCAATATCCTGTTACATTTTGTTGTTGTTGGCAGATGGCAGCAGAGAAGCCTGACAGAATGGAAGTGCATATGGAGGAAAGGTATGTCATTTTATTCCTCCCTGTGGAAAAAATGGCACCCACTGACATTCACTGACACTTGCTGAATGTTTATGGAGACCAAACAGTGGATACGAGTAAAGTGAAAATGGAACTGTGTGGACAATATTTTCCCAGCAACACCACTGCCATAGCAGTGTGAAATACTGGGTCTCCTCCACTAGCATGGATTTTTAGTAACACAGCATGCAGGCTCTTGTTTATTGCTGATGAAAATACTTAACTAATGGCGTGGACCATGTAGAAAAAGAGTGTTTCATTGCTAAGAATTTGGTCTATCAAATAGTGTTAATGCGCTCTTTGTTGCTGTTGTAGTTTCCATGCAAATAAATAGAAGGCGTTACTTTCAGAGCAATGTACATAAAATATATTTTTGGTGGATTAATTCGCTTTAACATTTTGAAAGCAGGATGAAAATAAAAAGCATGTTCGCCCAAGTTAGCTCAGCAAAGACATTCTAGAAGGAATTACAGGAGCCTGATCGTGGAAAAGGCAGGAAAGAAAACAATGGTTTGTGTTACTCAGAAGATGAAAAGAAAAGGAGCACAAAAACATGAAGCTGATGATGCAAGAGAGGGAGAGCCATAAGAATCATACATCCAAAATTTAACACTATTTTTTATATGTCCTGGAGGCTTCAAAATTCGAATGAAGTTTTACTTCTGTGCACAGATATTATGAACAGGATTGTCATATAAGTAGTACGAAAAAAAATGCACATTTGAAACAAAGTTTGGATGAGAGGAGGCAATGTGTGTTGAAGGGTAGAATATAGCATATGTGGAAAGAAATGTTCACCTGCAACAAAGCTAATGGATGAAATTGAAAAAAACAATGTAAATTTATACTTGCTTATGACTCATCTGATTTGGCACAAGTCTTAAAGGGTAGCTGCCAAAGAAAGACATCAAGGAGTGTGTTCAGAGAAGGGCAACAAAGCTGGTGAGGGGTCTGGAGCAGAAGTCTTATGGGGGGCTGCTGAGGGAGCTGGGATTCTTCAGTCTGGAGAAGAGAAGGCTCAGAGATGATCTTATAGCTCTCTACAACTACCTGCAGGGAGGTAGGGGTTGGCCTCTTCTCCCATGTAACTAGCAATAGGACAACAGGGAATGGCCTCAAGTTGTGCCAGGGGAGATTCAGGTTGGACGTTAGGAAATACTCCTCCTACAGGAGAGTGGTCAGCACTGAAACAGGCTGCTCAGGGAGGTGGTGGAGTCACCGACCCTGGAGGTGTTCAAGAAGCAGTTAGATGTTGTACTGAGGGATTTGGTTTAGTGGGAAATATTGGTGCTAGGTGGACGGTTGAACTGGATGATCTTTTCTTGGAGGTCTTTTCCAATCTTGGAGATTCTTCGATTCCGTGATCATAGAATAATTTACTATGAGATACAAGGCAGAACAGAGAAAAGTCCAAAGAGAAGAAGGTGATGATATCTGATGAAAGGAGGTGGCTGTACAATCCAAAATTAAAAGGCTATAGTTTGGAACAAGAAGTAATATAGAGATCTACCAACACACTTTTTAGGAAGAATGATACTTCACTCTCCTTGTGCACACAAGGATTTACTGTTTTGATTACTGGTGCTAACTCAGTTAGAATTAGCCCTGGTATCCATGTGCAACTCTTTATTGCAACATAGAGACATCCCGTATTTAAAGAATAAGGAAATAGGCAAAGAATCAAGAAAGAATAGTACCTCTAATACCAATTACAAGGATGCAGGGAGGAGAGAGGACTGCTTTAACTCATTACTTCAAAACAGTGACAAAAGATGAACACAGAATATGGGTCTAACGATCTCATATGAAAGGAGACTTTGGGAAACCTAGTGAAAAACATTCCATTGAACAGTAGGGTATGGACACAGATAGTAGGAGAAAATATGAAAGCAGTGTGGACTGTGAACTTGGAAGTGGGACAATAAAGATTATCAAGTGTTAAGAGACCTGGAGTCTACAGCTGTTTTTGGAGAATGAAGAAAGCAGAGGAGCTTGCACATTATTTGCAAGGAGCATGAAGGAGAAAAAAAGGACTAAGAATGATCACTAAAGTTTGACAGGCACGAGACTATACGGTGGTCAGGAAATAGTACATTTTATTAACTAAAATAAATATATAAAATAAAATAAATCCACTATTTAAGGAATATCACCACCCAGAGAACACTAGCATTGTAATATCCTATCAGGACTTTTGAAAACTTGAATGTACATGGCTGTATAATTTAAACTTAAAGCAATTTAGATTAAATACATCCAGCTATTTGGAATGAGTTGCTTTTCAACAAGCACAGATCCTAAGAAGCACGTACCTACCCTCTACACATAATTCAATTTATTGAGGGCAAAAAAAGTCACCATGAAATGTTGGATGTGTTTGTTTAGGATCCTGATCAAATTTTACACAACAAGGTAACACAACAAAGGAAAATTGTTAGAAATAGGCTTTGAAGGTACAAATACACATGATGGTATTAGGCAGAAAGATACTCACTGAATCCTCGTCTTGAATCATCTGAACTAAATTATCAAGTACTGGAGTGAGATTTCTGAGGGAAGAAAAGTTAGGAAGATGATGAAATCAGCAGCTTCTTCTCATTACTCATTGCGTTATTTAAAAGAAAAAAAGCCTTACTTGGATTTCATGTTGTTAAAGTTTTTGCCTAATGCCAAGTGCCTTATTGATCGGTTTTTACTAAGCCAGACTACAAGGGTTGAGAGGTCAGATTCTAGGCCTGTAAAGAATCAGATCAGATTAAGAATTAAAACACTTTTCCACAGAAGTCCCAGAGAGGGACCAATTATTAAAGATAAATTTATTCAAGTAATCACATCAGTGTACTATTTCTAAGAGTTCTAGACAAGTTTCTCTTCATCTATTTATATATTTCATCACTGTTTTTCATGAAAATAAATGCGTCCTTCTAAAACAAACCTTTTAAATCTCTATCCTGATCAGCCATTGAAAGCACCTCTCAGACAGACAGAAAGAGAAATGTAGTCCCCTATCCACAGTCCAGTCACTTGAGAAAGTTCCTTGAGGCGAACTGTGAGCTGTGTACCAGCAAGCTCTCAAAGCCTGCAGATGCAGAGGTTAATGTAACAGGCTATGAATAACATGATTTGAAACAACAAGCCAAGCTATACTCCACTACTGAGTAAGAAAAATAATTTGCTCTACTACTGTATTCCCAACCTAATGGTAGGTTTGAAAAGTCCAGTAGTTAGATTACTAACAACTAGAATCTAGATCCATGGAATAACTTCAAAGTCAAGTATCTTTATATACTTATAACAATTGCTCTCTTTACATAATTTGACTCAGTAACTCCTAAAGCTTTCTACTTGCCTTTCTGGCTTTTCAGCTGTACTGGGAATCTGAACTAGTTCTGTATTTGGCTGTCAGAGAAGCCAAGATAACTAGGTGAGTTCTCCTGTTCCACACATCTACAATTTGAGTTTGCAAGATGAGAATCCAGTTGGTATTCCCAGCTAGAAAACACAGGGTCTACAAACCGCCAATAGTCTAAGACTATTCCAAAGAATCAAGCTCTGATCTGAAGCTGGTTGACCACTTGCTCCAACTCTTATTCTCTTACTTCTTCAGTGTCACAGCTTCACTCCATTTCTGGTCCTCCTCCTTTCACTACACTTTCATTTCCCATTTAGCTTTTCATTCTCTCTTATTTAAACCCGTTTCAAACAAAATCCTGTTAATATGATGCTTGCTGCCTTCAATTTATTCTGTCATGTTATACTTACTTCAAACAACATAAACTTCTGCAGGTAGAGTTATTCCATTAATATTTCTTATACACTTGATAGTAATGACACTTCCTGACCTGTGACTTTTCCATAACAAATATGGTCAATAATCATAAATCAAGCATAACCATCCTTGATTGCATTTTGAGCTGAAAGAAAAGACATCTCATTTTTGGGACCTGCATGGTCCTCCATTCCTGTTCTGTGTACTTACCGTTATCTGAAATATCTAGGCTGGTGATATTGCGTATTTCTGCTATGCATCCTTCCAAGACTTGTGCACCTCCCGATCTTAACTAGAGACAAAACATCAACCATTTTTGCAAACTAGTTATGGCTTTGAGATCACACAGATAAGAGTAATAGAAGTGAAGGTACTACCAGCAGCAAAAAAAAAAAAAAACAACCAATCAGCAACAGAGGCCAAAGACATCAAAACAACTTCATATACATTCCTACTATTCTCACTCCCATCCTTCACTCTCACTGTTTACACATAAGTAAGAAAAAGACTCTACTTCCTCCCTACTCTGCAGTTACACAGGGAATGATGTAAGTGGTTTAGACAGAAAGAATCCTTTAGCACTTGCACTGGACAGTGACTGCAGGTCTTTGGTGCAGGTTCTCCACATGAAAGGGCCAGGATATTCCAGTTTCCAATAAGAAAAAAAGCTTGTCCAAGTATACAAGCATGCACCACTGTAATTCTTGAATTCCATTACAGTCAAGTCTTACAGCTGGCATCTTGCAAGCTTCGTGCCATAGCAAGTACAGTGACAGGAGGTTCAGTTAAAAGATAAGAAGCCAAATCAAAATCAATGAAATAATGTTTCCCTATTACAGAAAAGAACGTTAAATTTATGCAATTGTAAAATAGTCACAAAACTCCATAAACAAGGAAAATCATTAATATACCTTATTCCGTAGCTCTAAACTAGGAATAAGAGAGAAAAACAGCAACAAAAATGCCTATCTGGAAACTATACTTACATTATTAATCTGAAATAGTAAATAAATATACAAGAAATGTTAAGATTTAGTGGGAAAAATAATGAAATCACCTAAGAGAAAATGTCAACATTAAGAATCAAAGATATGAAAACCTAAACACTTACTTACTAATGCTATTGAATTAAACAACAAAACTTTTTTTTCTCCAAATAAGTAAAAAACATTTTCTTATTTCTTTCAGCTGCACAAACTATGTAAAATAAACTGTATGACCATCAGCAAGAAAAACAA
The DNA here is from genome assembly GCF_987193195.1 of Phasianus colchicus. Classification (NCBI taxonomy): domain Eukaryota; kingdom Metazoa; phylum Chordata; class Aves; order Galliformes; family Phasianidae; genus Phasianus; species Phasianus colchicus. The sequence goes on from NC_143438.1 coordinate 36,435,085, forward strand.
CATAAGCAAAAGTTTTATTAAAATTAAATTTTTGCAAAAGTTTCCAATTTCACTGTATAAAAAAAAAAAGCCAAGCTTTTTCAAACATTAAGCAGCCATTTCATCTCCTGTGCATAAAAAATGAGTAATATTTCACTTAGTTCTCTCACTTGTCCAAACATCCTGAATCAATCTGCTGACAGTTCTGTGAACAGTCTTTTCAACCACACTATAAATGAGGCAACCACAAATACTTTCTATAGGTATTTTTCAATAAAGACTTGATTTGGCAGTTTTTAGAAACTTGGAGATCTGTGATTAACAACAGTTAATCATTGTTACTTGTACAATTGTAACAACATTGTAAACTGTGTTAACAAATAGTTCAATAACTTGGCTTGAGCATTTTAACACCAGTGGTGGTTAGAGACAGCATATAAATGATAAGTCACATTTGGAAGCGTAAGAAACAGAATATAAGATGCCTTCCTCATCTGCATGAAAAAAAAAAGCCTACTTACACCTATTAGTCCTATCCTCTCTAGAAGTGGTCATACTGGAAATCTGTATTTGAGCTAAAACTGGTGCACATTTAACTGAGTGTTGTTTCTCTAAGAACATCTGTAATACTTGTTGGCTGTATGAATGTCAAAATCATTCAGTTTCGGTCTCTGATTCTCTCAGGGTCCCCCACTACAAGACAACCATTTCACACAGACTGCCACATCAATTACTGGAAAATATACAGAACTGGCAGATTATACGTGGTCTTCTCAAAGTTAAAAACTACTTTCACTGTGTTACAATTTGTTTTCCACTGTAGCCAAAACTCCAATGTGCCCCAGAAATTATTTACTTTACCATAAAGGAAATGAAGATTTAGTTCAAATAAATATTCTAATATTTGTACTAAAATGCCAATGTTAAAAGTTAGTTTCCAGGACAAGAATATTCATTTGTAGATAAGAAGGTAAACACATGGCAAGGATTGGTTATTTATATGGTTACTGGTATAATACATGTTCTATACTCATAAAAAGTGTACATATATACTATCAGTGTTTAAGCAGACAACTTTTTCAAGCAATTTTGGATCTTGTATCAAAAATATTAAATACACACATGTTTATTGTGCACAAATGTTGATATCTATTTAATCTGAAGATGATGGTAACTACTTGACTTTTAGGATCAATTTTTATTGCAACTGTAGTAAAGTCATATACATAAACTGAAGGGCTATATGTCAATGCAAAACTTTTGATAGCAAAAACAAAACTCTCCAACATCTGTATGATATATGAGACTACATATAAAAGCTTTTATTTAGAAATTGTAGAACAAGCCCTTCAGCAATCAAAAAAGCCAAGTGTGTTCAAAACTAGGAGGTATATGGGATGGAGAAACAAAACTGTCTATCGATTTACAAATTAAGGTAAAGCATGGAGGGTACTTACACAGTGACCAAGCTAGGGGAAGCAGAAGGGAAAAGAGTGAAATACATCAGTGCTGAGCAGGTAGAAATAAAAATGTAACTTTCATAGTAAAAAAAATAATAAAATAAGCAAGCAATATAAAATGATTAAGCTTGGAGTTAAGATATCAGAAAATTATGAGAGCAAATTAAAAGTGGTGGGAGTGGAAGGAACTGAGATTTTTCCTTCCAGAGTTGAGTGCAGCTCTCCTGGCACAGGAAAGCGGGCAAAGCTTTCTGCCCCCCTTACAGCATGTGCTTGCAGGAGCGGGAAGAGAGGCAGGGCACAAGCTTTAAGTTGCCCACTGCTCTGTGGTTGGTTGCAGCTCCCAGCAGTGCAGAGGCCTTGTAGTAGAGGGCAAGTGCTTCGAGCTCCTGGCACAGCAATCCCCTTCTGGAAGCAGAATTTCTTATTTCCAAAGGATGTGAGAATGGATAAAGCTCAGTGATATGAAAAAAACGTTGAGGGAAGGATCTAAGGAAGCACTGTCAGTTTGGAGGGACCTGCTATAGATTGTTTCCCCTGTGTATGTCCCCATTTGACTCTGGAAACAGCTGCCTCTTCCTAGTAAATGCTGCAGCAACCAAACCATGGAGGGGAATGCAATACCTCACACTGAGCATGACTTTCTCCTTTCTGCTATCACTGCTTTTGCTTTGGTGTCCAATGCAGCTAATGACTCATGGAGGTTATCTATGAGTGGCATTCAGTTTCAGGCCTTAAATTTGCACTCCTGTCAGCCGTGTCTGAGTTACATGCTAATTTATACTTTCATTACTTATGTGTATTATTTATTTAAAGTTATGAATACTGGACTTCATTTTTATTAATTTAACACTCCTCCCTTTTCCTGTCTCCCTCTGAGAGAAAAATTGCTATTCTTCTGATATAACTGCTCAGAAGTCAGAATCACACAAATACCTGACTTGAAAGCTTTTTTATCTGGCATTTACATGTAGTGCCCCTCCAAGTAAAACCACTTTTTAAAAAAGCATAAAATACCAAAACAAACTACAAAATGCATTCACAAAGATTTCATGTCTGTTTTTTTTTTCTTCCTAAGGAAAGGATGCACATTCCAAAAGCAATCAACCATGAACTTAACAATTACTGCACCTCACTGTTCATCAAATTGCATGCTTCCAATTTAAAGGGAAACCATCACACCTGAAAGGCACTTGTGGAACAGCTACACAGGTGATGGACTTAAAAAGATCTGCCTAACAACTAGAAGGCTTTCTTTGCAGTTTAAAAAGGAAAGTTTTGGAAGCCTGGAGATTTGTTTTAAATAAAGGTGCTCCCCAGTTCTCTATGTAACTTTGCCTCAATAGTTCCCAGGATCGTAGCTGATTTCTTGTCAGGATCTGCAGCCATACAGGTATCATCCTGCAAGGGTGTGGACAATACTCAGAAACAAAGTGCACAGAAGAGCACAGAGAAGCAAGCAGCAGCAAATCAAGGCTCCCTTTTTTCTTTTTTTCTAATTTATTGTTGCAATATTAAAACAACCATTTGCACAACGCTTTTCAAGTTAATGGCACACTTCCATCATTTCTTACAGATGTTCCGTATTGGCCTGAATTGGTTAATTGATTACAGAAGCAGAATTTATCCCAAGATTTAAGTAAACCTGCAGGAGAGGATGCCTGCCTCCAGTGGAGACATTTTGAAGGATGACATTCAAACTACACCTTCTAGGTCTGCAGCTTCCTGGGACCCATTCCAATGCAGACACCTTGGAAAATCTCACCACAGGGTGCCCTGTAATCAGAGCACCAGAAAGCAGAAGCTGCCAAGCAGCAAACAGCACGCTGCCTCAGCATCTATAGTTGCTACTGCAAGGAGCATGATGACAGCATGAAGCTGCATGTGCCCTGAACCCCTGCGCTCCTCATTTACGGCACAGATACACACAGCAAGTTATTTTGCCATGACTTCTTTGATTTCTACCTTTCTCACAGCTTCTGGTGAGAGTTGGAATGCCTAGCCCAGCGGAATGCATGAGAATTCTATTTCCATATCATTGCATCTTTTGAATACATCCTGAAAAATCATCCTTACCTCACAGCTACTGAGATCTAAAGACACCTCCTTCAGATTGTGATTGCAAGCCAGGCCTAATAAAAGCGCTCTGAAAAAGATCAATATTAAAACCAATTTTTTTTTTTTTTTAAGGCAGCTTTACAACAGCATAATCAGTAATCACAGGTTAATACACCTAATAGTGCACAGAACCATTTCAAAACAAAACCACAGCAACTGAGCAGTTACTTCTTAAAAGACAATGTAGTACAAACCTGCCGTGCCATACTAAGAACACCCCAGCAGCATCAAAAACTTCAGGGATGAAATGCAAATAAACAAACAGTAAAACTAATTCTACATCAACATTTAATGAGATTCATCAGAGATAGTTTTTCATCAACATTTGGTTTAAAAGAGAATCAACTGATTACAAAAGGAGCATTGTGTTTACAACCATACTTGGTCTCTAATTTTCCAAAAATTCCACAAAAAAATGGAGATTATAATAAATGTAAGACACACAGCAGTCAGACATTTCAGGCAGGAATAGTGCCTGTTAGCACTCAAGCACTGGATTATATTGAAGCATCACATCTTTTTCTTCTTCTGCAACTCAAAAAATAAATACAAATTTCAAAATGATACTCTCAAACAATGGTACCCTTTGTCTTCAGGCAAAATGGCAAAGAAGTGTAGCAATGAGCTATTATAATTTTCAAAAACCCATCTTTAAAGCCTAACAGAAATTTATTTCCACATACAAAAGTTAGTATTAATATCACGTTTGTATTAACACTGCCAAATAACAAGTACAACAGTATTTAATTTATAGGAGGAGCAAATTCAACCAGTGTATACCTTCCAGTACCTTTAGAATAGGCACTGCTTTGAATTGAATATTGAACTGAGAAACAGAAAGACTTCCTTCCCAAGCTTCATTTCAGCCTAACAAAATTCCAATCACCTATGCATGGTGGTAAAGAAAAACAATGCATTTTGCTGAGCTATTTGCCTAAACACTTGCTATGCAAGCAGTGTGTAGAAACTGTGCTTAGAATGCACATGCCTCAAGAATATTTTTCATTTAAGCCTATTGTATCTGCTGTGCAGCTACAAACAATAATCAGCCCTTTGGTGTTATACAAAACAAATATCTTGTACTTCTTTACTTCCTAATCCATTCAAATAGAGACTTTGAGAAAAATCTGAAAGCTCTGCAAGTTTTTAGAAATTTTTAGATCATCCTCAACTATGTCCTTCCCAAACATGATTTTATGCAAAGTTCGTCTGATAACTTTACAAGTAGCTTCCTTAATATTTTGAGGCAGTATAAAAAACTCAGAGCATTCATAAAAAGGACACATTTTAAAAAAAAGCTAGAGAGGGAGAGAGAGAGAGAGAGAGAGACTGCTGCGACTTCAAATGCAACCCTCTTCAGAGGAAGAAAAAAGTGTCAGCCCCCTTCTCCCCCCCTCCAACCTATTGACCTATAAACTCCTTTCTAAGAAAACCTCATGATTTCTCACTTTTCTCCTGAAACATCACCAATAGTCAAAGGCACTTTAGACAGATATATCAGTACTGAGTCACTCTGTTTAAATCACATACGTGGTGATACTTGGAGAAGTCTTGTCCTTGTAGTTAGAATTTGAATGAGAAACGTGTCAGCAACTTGTCTTGTTACAGCCCTGACAGATCAAAATAACATTTCTGGCAATGGCTGTAAATGAACAAAAATGCCAACATATGCCACAACAAGGAAAAGAGCATAGAAACGACTTTCACTCGGTTAAAAATACAAAACAAACAACAACAAAAAACCCTGTGATGGATCATTAACTATATTACCTTTGCATAACAACTAAAAGCAGCCATTCTCCATCCACTAAATGGTATCTCCAGCAGTATAGCTGTATTAACAAACTTCTTTCCTGGAAGGCTTGGCTTATATTAAAAGGTCCATTGCTTTACAAACAAGCTCATCTCCCTCCCTGAGTGCCCTGATTAACCAGTATCTTCAGAATCACCGAGTCAGCAGATGTGACTAAATGCTCTGAAACTGCAGACCTAAAGGATGTTGATAAGAAAGGAATCATATTACAAAATGAATCAAAGATATCAGGTAATGAGTTGGTTAAAAGGGGAAATGGAAACTCACTATGCCAGGTATCTACATTTTTATCTGGTGGGTTGCTTTCTTGCTTTGTTTAGTTTCCCAGTGGCAAGCTCCATCTTGAATCATTTATTCGATCTCATGTCTGGCTCACAGACACTAAAAAGGAACTTCTTTATCAGAGGACAGTTTCAAGGCCCAAGTTGTCAAAAAAGGCTTTCTGGCATGCACAGATCAAAGATGCTAAAGTTGTACTATTAGTGTAGATTGTATTAGTTTTCCCTCTAGAAATCAGCTTCATCTGCTATTGCAATCATTACTATGACAAATAAGTCTGTCTGAAAACAGATGCTTCCATCTCTTTGTCTTTAACACATCCTATAGCCTTGATTGTTCTGCAGTTTTGTAATTTCTTCCAGTTAAGACAAAAATATTAAGCAGCTGCCCCAGGTTACAGTACATCTTTTTAACACCAAATTAACTTCCATGTGATACTTTTGACATTAAGTCATATAGGGCTGCTTTGAGATGGAAAGCAAGGTGCACTGCAGATCATAGTTCTCTGCAGTGTTGAGAGATGCACTCAGCTCAGACTGAAGAAAAGCTCGGATTGGAGAAAAAGCACATCAAGGAAGCTACCGAGCAGTATTAACAGCTCCATGCTAAACCCCAGGAAGTGATGAACACTGCTTTAGGGTGAAACAAATTAAGCTCATGGCAAAATGCCAGCTAAGTGAGAGAAGTATGGGTATTCTCAGACCATCCATGTCCAAGCAGATTTTGGACAGATGCTGCTTTCTGGAGCTGTCTGTGCTAGCAATAGAGTTTACTGCTCTCAACTCATTGTATTCTGCTTATAACTCTCTACTTTTATCAACAGCACTCATGCGTGTAACTCCCTCTAGCTCAACTCAATCAGACTGAGCCAGATTAGTTTAAATATTATCAGCAGAATAGATTTTTGCTAATACAGATCACTGGCTGAAAAGAACTAGAAAGATCTCCCATTTGATGCACAGCTGGCAGATCAAGGGGTCACAGTATTTGGGATGTACTCATGCAGCATCCACGAGCACAGATACCTGCCAAAATTCCTCACGCCACAGAAGATATTCAACATGCCAAGAAAAAAAAACCTAACCTGAATATGAACCAGTGTCTGAGATATCTCACCTTTTCTGACCTCTATAGAAAGATTCAATGTCTGATGACATTTTTTTCCTGCACTACTGAGAAGATTGACCTGGGTGTTAGTCACATGCAACCTCTGTTCTTCTAACTTCATTAAATGTAGCTTCCTGCTGCCCTCAACCACAGAATCAATATCCCTAAGTTAACCTGAATTAACCAAAGTACTTTTCACTATTTATCCTCTGTGATCATCAGTCCATCAAAACCTTACTTTCCCAACCCTGGCAAAGTCTAACCAAGCAAGACAGCAGCCAAGAGCACTATATGGAACACTGAAAATCAGAGCTAAAACTACTCTGAAATCCCTCCTGCAGTGGGATTTCAATCCATTGCATCTTACTTAAAATCATATTGTACTGTCCCTATCCCGTGTCAAATTGCATTAAGAAAAAGTATCCAAAAACAATGCACATTACTCTTTCCTGTGAGGTATTTGTAACTTTTATCTCCCTTAGTTTCCCCCAGATCAAAATAAAAGTTTTCCATCCAGTACTTACTCCAACATGTTTGGTTTTGCCACCAACTCCCACTCATCAGCTACTTGTCGAGTTTTTGCCTGCTTCACTTCCCTGTTTTTCCTCAGGAGACAGGTTTCTATCCCCACAGATAGAACACACAAATATACTGATATACATATATACATGCATAGACATGTATACGTATATACATACCTATGTCTAGATCAGGATTTTGGAGATGATTTCTCAGGACTGGCTAGTGAACATGTCTAGATTTCTACTGTAGATTGGGTTTTATATGTTTTAATGCACAGTAGCTGGCAAGCTGAAAAGAGTCTTTCTTTAATTCAGCCAATAAAGACAAGGATTCTGCCAGAATCGTAGAATGACCTATCGAGATTGTATCTATCAATGTAGATTGATCTTGATTTTAAAGCACCCCCTTTAAACTCCACTTCACCACAGCACACAAAATGCACATGTCAGGAGGGGTGACACAGTGCTACACAGTTTCCCTCTACCTACATTGTGCTATAAGAGGAGCTTTTCTCTGTCAGAGAACTGCCCAATACATATAACAAGAACCTGTTACCTGTGGGATGTGCAACATACAGAAAAGCAAAGCATTAGCACTCTTAGAACTGGCTGCCATCATCTGGGCAACAGGTCTCTCCCATCAAGCACTGCAACAGCTTCATATGCACAATGGCTCTTGCAATAGTGCAGCCTCAAAGGAATGATGCTAATACAAATACATAGTCCCATTTTATTGCAAAGCAAACAGTTTTGTTTGTAAGGCACAAAGTGAGAAATATATCACAAAAAAGTTGATGGAAACAAAACAGCTGTGACACAAACCAAACTATGATTAATAGCCTCAAACACGAGACGGAAGCAGCATTTCTTTAACATGTGGTCATTATGAAACTCACTCTTCCAATATCAGTAACATACAAATGGGAAAAAATGGAAATAAAATCCTTTTCTTTCTTTTTTTTTTTTTTTCCTTAGTATATAGCATCCCATAATAACAATATGAACTAGGTTTTAGGCAACAGGAAAAAATTAAATGAAATTCTTACTTCAGAGGTTCGGGAGGGAGTTTAGTTCCCGAGAGATTAATCTGCATCAACGCAAGTGAGCTGCTGAAAAACTGTTTGAAGGAGGGAGGGACTTCTTTTCCTTTTCTGTAAGTAAATATATTCGTAAGTAACATCTAGACACTCCTCATTCCAACAGAGTATATTAATTAGTAATAGTTACAGTACTAATACTATAGTAATAATTGAATATTCAATAGTGAACATCCTATAGCAAATGCAGGCTGTCAAAATTGTAACAGTCGTTTGTGTGTTGTTTAATTTGCTGTACCTTCAACAGCTCAGTAGTCAGTAGCTCTTAGTTACCTTAGAAATACAATGCTATCAAAATGTTGATTCAAGAAACAATTCTCACCATTGTACTAGCTCAGAAGACATTATTATCTAGCTTCTGCTTGGTGAATTACCAGGAATGATCATTCAAGTCTGATTGATCATGAGTATACTTAGATTTTACAAGTAAAAGATCAAACAGCACTCTACAAAACACTGATGTTGCCTTTTCACCACTAGAAATAACTACTGAACACTGTGGTTGCTTATCCCTATCTAGTTGACATCTCTGACAGGTGCTCAAGCCACTGATTTGAAGAAAAGGGAAACTAAGGCTATTATTTCCTATGCTGAAAGTAGTCTACAAAGTCGATGTTCAATCTCAAAGACTTTCTGAAGGACTTCTTCCCAGGAAAAGAAGAAAAATAATAAAAAAGTGCATTTTTAACAATCAACAAATCATGAAAAATAAGTACTTCAAAATCAAATTTGAAGAAGAGTTAAGTTAGACTTCAAAGTCTGATATTACAACAAAGGATGTATACAAACCGCCTGGTGCATCAGGATCATAAACTTATTAGACAAGGTAGCTTACATTACAGCTATCTAGCAAAGAATGGAAAGAAAATAACTTCCCTGGAATAATGATACTTTTTTTGTAGAGACCTTTTATAAACTCATGCATTTCTTCTTTAAAAGAAACATGCCAGCATAAAATCAAGGAAGTATAACACAAAATATAGCAGTTGAGGGAAAAAACATTTAAACTGTACCTGTGAGAAAAAAGTGTCCTGGAAAGACTAAGGACAGCTAGATGCTGAAGACATCCACGAAGGAGAGCTCCACACACCTGATTTAAGGTAAGGAAGATTGATTTTACTAGGTATACAAAGTAGGGAATTTTCCTTGGTATTTGAATCTCCACACACACACACACAGAAAAAAAAACATTACCATATCTAGAGCACACTCTGTGTTGGATAAATCCAGGTGAACAAGGGCATTTGGCTGGGCCAAAAAATTGTAGAGACTCTATAATTAATGGAATGAGAAAAAAAAACATATCAATGTTATTTTTTGATATTGTGACACAGATTTCTTTTCAGATGCATTTAGTTTTGTATAAAATTGCACTACAGGTGTGTCTGAAACCTTTCACTAACCAAAACAACCTGTTTTACTTTCAAAGGCTATCACTTTTTAGGAACAAAAGGAAAAAATGGTACTCAGACCACATCTACCAAATACTGAGCATAAAACTCGTGAGTTACTTTGTAAAAGCATTTTCACAGAAAATGATAATTTTGTCAAAAATACCTTGCAATACTCAAATTGACATTATATTTTCTAAAAAGGCTAACTGACTTGAAAGTTTAACACAGCCCTTCTAAGGACGAGGGATGAGAATCATCTGCATTTGAAGTCTATGGCTAATTCTTAATATTTGCATTGTATAAGAAGTTGAAGGCAGAATACAGAACAAGTAGAAAATACATCTAATACTAATGACTTTGTTATTACACAGACTACACTAGTGTACATAAAGCATATTATACTTTGTGTTGTTTATATTTTTAGTCTCTCAGAACAATAAAAAAAAAAATCAAGAAAAGAAAGAATGACAATTCACATGGAACGTGGAAACATGGAACACACAACTCCATCTGAAATCTACCCCAGCTGAGCACATTCAACATTCTAAAAATAGATTTGTCTTTCTTAAAATTAGGCCATTTAGCAGATATACCTAATAGTAAAAGAAAGGTTCCTACTCTAAAAATCCCCATGCTTTGCTAGAGTTTATTCTATATGCTAAATAACAGGATTTCTTTACTCCTGTTGGAAAACTGTTCCACAGATTAAGAGATCTCAGTATTAAGAACCTTTTTCTTTGAACCATCTCTCTCCCTGTCTGACAGACTATGAAAGACTTACTTTTTGTATTTATGTCCCATAAAATACTGTGGGAAGATATCAGACTTCTTTAACCATTGCCTGTCAACGTCACACTTTTTCTTGTTTTTATATATTTCTCCTGTTATTCTCTCTGAGAATAATTGTGTGTCTTTCTTTACATTAGTGTGTTTGCTACCTTTTAAATCCTCTTATCCCACCGAAACTTCCATTTCACATCTGAAAAGACTTATGGAATATGCTGATAAACCTGAAACTAGTGAAGTTTGTGCAAAATGCCACATGAAAGTCACAGGTAGATAAAATCCAACAAATTCAAATGATCAGATTAGGTGTCTCCAATTTTGCATATTTTAGATGCTTCATAATCAGAGAACTCAAAATCTGACAGTTATGATCAAATACGGATGTGACTGCAAAAAGGTGAGTACACACAAACTGGAAACTTAATGTATTTTGTTACATAGAAAACAGCTGCAGTTCAATAGTGGCTGATGAACTGAAAAACAAGATTTCAGAAGAGATTTTTCAAAGAATTGTGAGTTTCAGTAGGAAATGCACAGATTTCTTTATACAGACAAAAATACTCAAAAGCAGAAATAAATGAAATCTTTTCAAATCAAATAAATTAAATTGTTTTCAGTCTTCCAGTGAAAATTTTGTTAATACATTTATCACTAAAAAGAGTCTTTTTAATAGTGTTTTGGTCACTTTCAAACAGAACTCAGAGAGCATGAAAAGTCTACAAACTTTTCACATACAAGTAGGAAACAAGACCTATTTGTATGGACAAATTCATGTGGATCTGTTTAGTTGTGCAGGGCAGTTTAAACCTCTAAGCATATGCAAAACAATCTAGATCAAAATATTGCTTTTTATCCCTATTAGAATTGTGCTGAAATGAAGGCAAAAAAAAAAAAAAAAAAAAAAAAAAAAGAATGTAAATAAAATGGCTTTGCCTTTCTTCTAACAATAAATTAGAACAGTCACATGCTTACTGAGAGATCATCCCCACGGAGAGCATTCCCTGAGAGGTCAAGATAGACAAGCGTGTTCGCTATCAGCGAGTTGGCACTCAGTGACTGGGAAAGGCTGTTCACCCCTGCAAAAAAAGGTCAGTATTCACCTTATCCAGCACCACGCAGAACTAGCAGAGACCCTGCAAAAGCACAATTCCAGTGAACACAGTCACACAGTCACAGAATTTTTAATGGCTTCCCATTACCAACTGTTCTACAAGGAAGGAAGACAGATCACCAGGGAGATACAAGACCTCCTTGTCACAGAAGACCTGGTTTAGTTCGGGCTCTCTACCTCTGATAAAACAGGCCTCAGCGAGCTATACATCCTGAGTTTCAGGAAGAAATCTTTTTGCCATCTCTGCAGTGGCTTTAAATGTGCAACCATATTTTGTAACAGATTTTTAAAACAGATTTCACATAATAATGCTCAGACAATGTCCTCTCACAAATAATAATATTTAGATAAAAGTATCTGTGGAAGATCAAGCACATTAACAAGTATAATTTGCCAGAATTTCAAAAGCAACTGACAAGACCTAGAAGTTAAAAATACTTCAATTATGCATTTGCCTGTAATTTCAGAAAAAAATAGTTAGCTAATGAAAGTATCAAGAGATGCATAAAGACACTCATTTCCTGTTGAGAAAAAAATACTTATTTTTTACATTGAAATTAAAAAGCTCATGTTGGGAACAAGTCAGCCAAGTTCCAAAGTTCTTCAGCTTTTTCAAATACAAATTAGGATGTGGCTATTTCTAGCAAAACTAATTTTCATCTGAGGGCCCTTGTAGCTTATTACAAAGTTCTTAATTTATTGTAGATGACTATCACTGCCTGCATCACTGTGAACTTTAGCAAACAGTGATTTTCTCATAAATGCCTAGGCAAAGAAGTAAAGCAGGCAGGTGTTTCAATCTGTAATACATTACAGTGCAATTTCTCAAAGCTCCTGATCAGTCCAAGCAAACTGGCATTCAGCGGATGGAACACATGCATTCTTCATTTCAAAACTATTAGAAAATGGGTTTACCATTGGAGGAAGCAGCTAGCAAGTCACTAGACACCAAAACACACTAGGCAATGCTTTAGTTTTCCAAGCTTACAAATATTAAGATAGTCTCTCCTGTTAGTAGCTATTGGCTTTAGGAGATTTTTGATACTCAAAAGAACTGGAGAACAATGACATCTTTGCCAAGTCTTGAAACATTTCTGTTCACTGTAATTTATCTTATGTTACATTATCCATAAAGGTAAGGAGCAAATGAAAACATTTTGAAACTTTGAAAGATCTGAAAGTCCTACTTAACTACTAGAACTCATCATTCTAGATCCCCTTTAGTAAGTCTTCTCAGCAACATTTATAAGCAACAAGGAGAAATGAATGCAATATACTATGAACAGCTCAGCATATACCACTGAACAATTCTGAGAATTCAGAAACTGTGACTGAGCTTGGAGAAGAATAGCTATAAAACAATCCATAATGTTAATGCTTGTATCATGTTTAAAACGGTTCAACTACTCAAAATTGGCCACATCATTGAAGTCTTCATCCAAATGATGCAAATGAGCGATTCTTTTTAATTAGCCTTTGGCTCAGGTTCAGAAAATCCGTCCCTGTCTTTGAATGAGGATACTAAATTTTTCCACTTAACCAGAATCTTCAAATCAATAAACTTTTGTTTGAACTTCACCTACCTCGTTCTATACTTTGACAGTAATCTCACTTTCATTTGCAGACAATCTATCATGCTCTTTTACTGCTCTCAGGAGGCTCAGAGTGTTAATGGCTCTTAGGAACCTTGAGATACAATATTTGAAGAAAGATCAGCTGGGAAGTTACCACCTGAACTTCACTTCTCAATCTTAGAAACTTATTCAGAACTTATTTTGATAGAAAGCACTTTTAAAATAAGGTCAAAACCAGTGAGGGATTGTACAGAATTTCTGAAATCGATAAAGCCAGGCTTCTCCCAGCTATAGAAAAAAGCTCTCAATATTCCAAGTTAGAAAATAGTCTTCCAAGTTAAAAAGCAATTCAGTACTGCCTTCTTACATTAAAGAAAAAACTGGATAACACAGACAGCTTTGCAGACAAGCAAAGATGCAAAGCTGAAAATCTTCAGGTACAGACAGCTATAACAATTCCAGATTTAAGACTTCACTATACATTTAAATGGAATTTTGAAAAGCTCCCATCCAATAATATTCACTGTGACATGCTGCTCTTTAGAGAATAGATATTTGAGGGCTAGGGTGGATTATGCCATCTGGATTAGGATCCACAGTAGTAGAAATGCTGGAATATATTTTCAGCTTTTTCAAAGATTATCTTTACAAGGAATGTTAAAAATCTTTCTAATTATTTTCATAACCTCAAAATTCATTTTTACAGACAAGAATTTTGTTGGTGAGCTTCATCAAGCTGGCATTTATTCTTTCTAGAGGCGAACGTGCAGCTAGAATATTCTCTTGACTCAACAATCAAGAGTTGATGAAATCATTTGTAGCACATGAAGAAAAGTATAGGGTGAACGAACATACCAGAATTGCAGGATTTTCTGTGAAATTCATGAACATGTATTCTCAAGAGTACTTGTAAAACTAGTCAAGGTTCTTAACCAATAGCCTGTCACTAAGAGTGGAGTTAGCAGTGGAAAAAAGAAAAAAACATTTTTTTCCAAAAGCGTTTCTAATGAAAATGACGACTGAATAAATTCACTGTTCCAGTTAAACATTATTAGAGCTACAGAACACTCACTAAAAACAACATCAAAAAACCCTTCTCCACACTCATCTTCCTCCACGTCAATTCCTAAAGCTTAGGAGAACACAGAATCTTCACAGAGCAGTAATTAAAAGGATCAAGGAGCATGGATCACATCTCTTATCCTAGGTTATGATGTCCTTCATTGACTGCACTTCAGTTACCTTTTTCAGGTCAACATCACCTGAAAAAATACTGTGATAATGCTTTTTTTTTTTTTTTTTTTAACACTACTCTGTAGAATCTGGTTTGATCCATTAAAGAGATTACTGGGTCTACTGTATGTAAAACATCAATGAAAAAAACTGTAAGTTTCAGACGTGTGTTTCAGTATTATGCTAAAAATAGAGAATTACTACATCAAGTCAGAAGTGTGCAAACTATAAAACAAAGCAGTCTCTACTCAGGGCAAATCAATTAACAGCTTTGGTTGTAACACTTGATTTCATGAAGTAGTCAAGTGAAATAATTGCATGAAAAACATTTGAGCAGTTTTCCAAATGCTGTTTAGAAAATTTCCCACACATTTTTGCCTCAGATGCTTAAATAAAATGTAACATGTATTGCAATTTTAAATTAACTCTTACTTTATGGTAAAGGTTCCAGCTCACACGTGGGACAAGTAAGAGTTTTCTAAAATCGGATGGGGTACAGCACCCAAATAGTAAACTCAGGGATGCAAAAAAGCAGCTGCACTGTTTAAAATATATATATGAATCAGTAACAGAATGGACTACTTTATAACCTTGTAACAAAAGGTATTATTAAGATGAAAGCCTGAAACTTCAACAACAGGAAAATATGCATATTTATAGAGCGTACCTTTAGGTGACAGGGAGGTTTTAGATAAATTTAAATGTTTCAGTCCCTTTGGAAGTTTGGCGAACTGGATGCTTAGAGATGATACACCTATTGGGAAGAAAAGAAAAAGTGGAAGTTCTCAGGAAGTCAGTTCAACAACGTGGTCCCAGCTTTTCCAAGCCCCTCCAAGCATCTGATTAGTTTAGAAACTGCGTGAGACACACACACATCTGAGAGAGGGTCAAAGGGAATTTTTTATACATGTCCAACAGTTAGCACGTGGGACATTCTGAAAGATTTATGCTTCAGTCAGAAAATATATATAAAATAAACAAACACCCAACAGCAGCAGTTCACGTGAAACTTCAAAACTTTTGTCTTGAAAGGAAGAGGTACATGGTAGCCAACACTGGCCTCTCTTCCACAACTAAACCCTTCTTTATTAAATAAAAGAATACAGATGTTGTTCAAAAAACACAGATATGCACCAGTGAGCTGAAATATTTCTGTGGAAGAACATCCAATTCACATAAAAAGAAACTACAATACAGGTACAGATTTGCCCTAGAACCCTGAAACCTCCACTGAGTTATAATGGCCACTTATCTCACTTCATTCCAGCAGCCTGTAGGTTAGCAGCTAGTACACAGACTTGGAAATGCTTGAATTGTTTGGGATTCCAAACAGTAAAAATGTATTAGGATACTGACTACCTCAGCACAAATCCAACAAAAGAAAACAATGTTCTTTTCATTTAAGTGCTTTCTCAGTGTATCCAAGTTCCACACTCAATAAATTTAATTCCCCATTTAAGAAAAGGACTGAAATATGATTAAGAGGGCACATCCTAAATAACGATTGAACCAGTTTATGAAATATTTATTATAGGAGTAAATCAACACAGAAAGTCAAATCTTAACCTGAGCATGAAAAATAGTCCTCTATAGGAAATTGCTTAGCGAGAAAAAGGGAGACATGACCAAAGTCTTCTCCTTGCTCCAAAACACAATTAAATAAAAAAGCTGATGTCGTTCTCCACATAAGCAGACACCAAATAGTCCAGTATTATGACACATAGATGTTTGTACTCTTTTTCTATCATGGTTTACTGTCATAAGTAATGGAAGAGCAGCTACATAACAGATGTAAAAGTTGCAGGAATTTTTTTAACCCTTTGTGTAAAAGCCTGTTATATACGCTGGTCAGAGGTGCAACTTCCACACAGCTTAAAACAACATGCTGTATTTTATCTATACTGCCAAAATATTAGATTAATAATGCTTTGCCATCATTTACTGCAAATCATAATGGTAACAACATCTTCAGCCTTCTGCAAGAATGCATCAAGTCCTATCAACTGAATTTTCATTCCTAGATCCACTATTTAAGAACAAAAAACTAAAAACTTTTTAGCTCCTCTGAAGAAGGATCAGCCCTTCATAAGATTGCCTCAATTTAAATTCTGTGCATGACCGTTCATCTTTGTTGAGCTGGCTTAGTCATAATACATACTTTCAAACTCAAGGTAGAATTCTGCTGGCAAAAGTGAAGAAAAATGAGTACAAAGAGAATCACTAAGGACACCATCAGAGTAATTTTTGTTGCAAAGTATTTTGGGTAAGAGGCACAGCAAATAATTTTACCTCTCCATCTTTCCATTTAGCTAACATTTATCACTCCAACCAAACTGAATAATTTAAACATCTTACTAGAACTGGAGAAGAAATACCCACTGAGTTTTAAGATAGGGGAATGAGATGCAGAAAAGCAAAACTACTTTTGATAACTCAGACACTCTCTTTTTTGCTGATCTCAACAGAGCTGAGCTCTAATAGCAGAAGTAAACTTCACTGCATCCAGGCACACAGATTTGATTTTGAGTATTCCCAGACTTGAGCTTATTTGGTTTGCACAATTTTTCAGAAAATAAGAAATGAGATTCTGATGTCAGTAAAGCCAAAAGCAAAGCTTCCACCACTACAGCATGTCTCAATTTTAAAACCAAAATTCATAACAAACTTTCCAAATGTTACACTCACAAACACTGACAGTACCATTAAGAGTTGCCAATCATAAATTAAGAGGCTGATCTCAGAGCAAAATCATAACACTCAAACACTTACTAATATTTCAGCTGAAGCCAGGTCCTGTGTCTCAACTAAAAAGAACACTCTTCTCATGTCACTGGACTACAGAATGCTGCATTAATATACAATGCTTCTACTTTTTGATACTCAATAGTAGACATCAGCTTATTGGTCACAAGGGACAAGGATATGTTCTTTCCCATTATTCACACTGTCCTGTCTTGTTCCCCTTAGACCTGTGTTATAATCTGCTTGCACACTTTGTTCCTGGAGAGGTAATGTGTTAAGAGATTTTTTCCAAAATATGTATGTTAACATGAACCTCCATTATACCAGCTGTTACCCGAGGAAAGTTTGCTGCCTCATCTGTTTAATGAAGTCAAATTTCATTTTCATTCAGTAGATATCAGATCACAGAATAGGTAAAATCCTTCTTTAAAATATTTGCATATTGCAATTATAGTTCATTTATTTTCAAGCACCCATATAACTTAGCTGATTCTCTAACAAAAAGGTCAAACTTTAATTGCATATGATAGAAGACACTGAGATAATGATAAGCCTCTACAAATTTCTCCAATTAGTATCTTCTTCATTTCCTTTGTTTTGATCTTGTATGTAGCTATTCCAAAAGGTCTTCAAAGCATGACTTCACTGCAAAGTTAGTATTCACACCGATATACTTAAAACAGAAAAAAAACGCTTGCATGATTTAAAAAGTTTTTTTTTAAAAGCCTTTTATAAAGCACAATCTAAATACACTTCTTCAAAGGTAGATTCAACAATGTGGCAGCCATTTTTTTTCATCTTATAACTGAAAATTCAGAATAATGCAGCTATCCCTATGGCACACAGTAATAATAATGTTTTACAGCAAAACATTGGCTTTTGCTGAAGAGTTTTCAGGAACCACACAAAGGGTAGTCAGAAGAGTTTAGCAATTCATGTGAACAGTTTAAAATGAACAACTATTCTAAATAAGTTAAAAGTAAAAATGTTTTCAAACTTATTTTGAGCCAAAAGGGAGAGATGCAAAAGAGGAAGAGGAAAAATACTCTTTGCTTCTTTCTCCCCCTTGTTGAAATGGAGTAACCTACAAAATTCTGTATTAACAGCATTTTGAATCAGGTTGTAACTAAAATGAACAGCTTCTCCATTTTGAATCATGTCAGGCAAAAGACAGAAAATCTCCCCCACATAAACCAAATGAAATAAGAAAAGGTTCACTGCATAAAATTCTTATTTTATTTCTAGCCCAACAGCAGCACAAGGTAGTCTGAACCCAAGAACACTGTGTGCTTGGAATGTATTAAATGAATCAAATGGAAATCTCATGTGGGCAGCACTGAAGGGTCAACACCAGACTGAAAGAATGTAACCTTATTTTAAAAATAAATGCTCCAAGTGAAAAGAGAGTAGACGGGAAGGGAATGACTTGACTTGATATGTACTGAAATCACGCCTAGCAGTGCCTAGCTGGAGGAAAGCTAGGCTGTTCAGTTTTATTTTTCATCTTGCAGAGTCAACAATCCTTTGCTACTTAAGGATGCCAGCTATGCCAGTATTACAGAGCATTGTGAAAAACTAGCAACACTACAGACTAGAACAAAGCTGATATAGCAACGGCTTCAAAACCTGATCTAACTATGAGATTATAGCTGAAATAAAATGCAAAACGTCCTGGAAAATACAGTCCAAGCAATAAAGTTGTCTTGCACTTCATCTTATAGTCATTGTATTGCCTTTAAAAATATACACCATTTTCTTTTCTTTCTAGCTCTAAACATTCATTGTGTTCCATCTTCCTTTAAAAGATACCTCAATGAAAGTGTAATGAAATCTAATGAAATCCATGGATGGTTTAAGACATTTAAATACTTCTCCATAAGCTACTGGAAATGTATTAATCAAAAAGAATAGCAATTCTCAGTTGTTTGTTAACAACAGACATTCACAATAGCATTATAGACAGAACAGCATCTTGTTATTTGGGCAAAGCTGAATGGAGCAGAGGTAATCCCCCTAATACATTTGCAGAAAGAGGAAAACATTAACGTTACAGTACCTCGGTCTTCAAGTGGATTGCTAGCAAGGTTGATTGTATGGAGTCCTGAGTTGGGATTATGGGATAGGGCACTGGCTAGTTTCTGTGCAAAATCTCTGCAAGAAAAGAATACAGAGGGAGAGAGAATTCTGTTATCTCCTCTGTCAAAAGCATGTTCAGAGGCTTAAAAGTGTCAAGGGATTACTAGACAGAAATAGCCAACTTATACTATTGATTCTTTGTCTTTAAACAATGCTTATCCGGCTAATTTGCTGTCTTTCAAAGCAGGTTATATTATATTTATTTATTGTGTGATTTAAGATACTGAAGAGCATTCAATCAAAGCTCAAGCTACTTTTGATAAAGATCTAGACATATAAAATATGGGTTAATTTAAAATAATTTAGAACTCAACCACATCTCCTCCTCATCGTGCACAGGTGGGATACATACATGAACTTGCATAGCATTATTTCCCTCACTCACAAAGCTAAATTCTGACACCACTCCCTAACTTGCAGCAAGTTTCCTTAATCACTCAAACAGATGGGCTTTGCAACATATCATAGAATCAACACAGCATTAGTATTGTGATCTTGTAAAATAGCAGGAATAACTCTCTCAAAGAACAGCAGGACACTGAAAAACTGTTCTCTGCTTGCTGCTTTTTACAATGAGAAGCATCAAGGTTGACCACAGTCCCAGAAACGCGAGCTGAGGGAGATGATGGTGTACTGGATTGTATATGCAAATATGGTACGTAGATGGAGAGCATGAACTGCTTGTGTTCCAAATTCACTTGAGAGATAAGGGAATGCTGCCCTCTCTGAGCACATTCTGCTGTCACTGGACAACCACTACACTGAATCATTTTCCACATATCATGTCACACAAACCCATACTTGTACCTGCTGGAAAGCATTTATGTATTAAGAGACTAAATCTATTGTGCAGGTCTGCGAAGCAGACTATGCTTTCAATGGTTTTACTTTATTTAAGTTAGGAAAAGAGGTAGAAATCAAATAATATTCCTTGAGCTTCCTCCCAGCATCCTTCTCTCTCTGCTCCAAAGTACAGTATCTTACCTCCTGGAGGGCAGTGTTAAGAGAACTACTGGATACTGTACTAAAAGAATGGTAATTAACACTGTTCCATTTCCCTGGGACAGATCCTTCCTATCACAAGAGCTGTCAGCCTGTGTGCTGAGAATTACAGTGGAGGTGGCAACATTTTCTGTACTCTGAAAAAGAGCGGAGATCAAATAGGGATAACCCCAATAGCTTTTGGCTATCTGTTGTTGCAAGGTGTACTCAAGCAGAGATGCTCCAGGAAATTTTAGTTCTCCTTTGAAACTCTATACAATATTCTTATACTAAAGAACAAAATATTCTTATCCTATATTCTTACTTTGAACATGAACAGTCAACAACTCTGGACTTAAATTTGTGCCACCTGACAGACCTCCTCCTTTGCTATCTGCTGCTGCTCCTGCAGATGACTACTACTACATCTCCTGTAGGGCATCTGTTTTCCAACATTCTAAATACTGAGGGACATTCAGGCTTGCAAGTAAAACTTTTAAAAGGTCTGATATAACTATATGTATGAGAGAGGACGAATATTTCACCAATGGTAAGAATAGCACAGACCAGGAAATCTCAGACAGAAATTCCTCAAGATCAGTCTAGACAACATATCTGTAATAGAAAAACAGAGGATGTGTGTAGGAAGAACTAATGTGATTACATGCAAGGACCCATTCAGAGCCCATCCAGCAGGGGAAGATGAGCTGCAGAATCTGTCAGAGGCCCTCCTTGTATCATCAGCAGGCATGTCTATTCTCTCTCTGTTATCGCAGCCACTCCCCCTGGGACATGGTGGCAGTGGTTAGTGCAGATGGCAATAGGGACAGTCTGCCTTCCAGATTTCAAAATGTTGAAGCATAATGAACGAATAATTTTCACCAGCTCCTGCAAATAGGTCTTTTCAGACTGGAGACTCCACCTTGCGATTTCACGGAAATTAATCTTCTGATAATTGCATGGTCCTCTATTTCTCTAAAGCAGCAAACAGATAAAATTCTCTTTCCAAACTCATTTGTTCAGATCACCTTAAACTATTCTCCATTCACTGAAATCTGGATATCACCTACCTCAATTAGCATCCTAACACTTATCAAGACATTTATATCCTTTTTTTTTCCCCATCAAAGACGTCCAAAATAATCTAGACTGCATCCTTTAAGTCTGTAAAAGAAATAGCAATGGGCATATAATTTTCAAGAACATCTAAGCTGGCAGAAATCTTATTAACAGGGGGCTTTTTTTGACAGCACACTTTTCCGCAACAGCAAGTCTGCACTTCTCTAGGTCCTGCATCCTTTCTACCGCTTTAACTGTATGATAGCTTGTAGTCCCATCAGCTGGAAGGATAACAGTTTTTTATGGAGCTACATCCCATACCACATAACAGAAATGAATGGCTGGAGGTAGAAAAGAATGGAATTATCTTAAATTGACCCTGCTACAAGAGAAAATACACTCATGCAGCTGCTCAGGTGTCTGGAAGCACTGTTCTTGGTAGCTCTATCTCAACAACCGGTCTGGTGTGTCTCGGTAGCTCTTTCTCAACACTTGTCTGGCAGTCTGTCACAACTCATTAAAAGTGACTGGTCTATAAGCTGTGCAAAGATGCCCAGTAACAATAGGATTTCCTCCTAGCAAGCAGATATGATAACTGACAAAATTGACAAATGTATCCTTGACAAAAACAGACAGTGCTGATCAAAGCAGATGCACACCAGGGCAAAATGCCAAATACCATGCACGTAGATGGAGGCACAAAAACCAAAGTCATAGGTTGATTATCTGTCAAGTCCTATTAAAACTGAAAACAGATCCAACTGTTAGAAGTTAATGTAGACAGTGTACAAAGGTAGTCAATGTATCTTTTAATATTCGTGATTAGCACTGTGTCTCATGGCACAGAGTGCAGGAAAAACAAGATCAAAGTCAGTTGTTTATGGTTGAATAATACTAAAGACATTGTGATAGGGAAGTTTGGGTGTAATTCCAACCTCCACCACAACTTTCCTGAGTCAGTTAGGTAGCTTTCTTTTAAACATATTTCAATGCCAAACCAATTTAAATTAAAAAAAGAAAAAAGAAAAAAGAAAAAGAAAGTAGAGGCAAAAAAAAGCATACCACATAACTTCCCCACACTTTTTTCTCTTATTTTTTTCTTCAATTTAATCCTAAGCTTCTCTGATCTTTCCACTGTTTTATTTATTAGTACAAAAATTCATTAGCGCTAGAGCTTGTCTTGTCCACCTGGTCTTGGATGCTACTTTAACACTATAACAAGCACAGATACTTCATCCAGGCTAGTTTTTAACTTGAATTTGCATCTGTTTGCTTTGAAGAAAAAAAAATACCTAGGCTTAACTCACTGTACTTGCTTTTCTTCCTTCTTCTACTGTACTTTTATTTCTTCTTTAAAAATAAGTTAATAACATAGTAGTATTACTACATTACTACAACACCACAAATGCAATACACAGAAAGAAATAAAAGCCTTCTTGGGAATGAAGCTGTATCTGTTATCCAAGATGGAATAACATGCATTTTAACAAAATCGCCATCACTTTTGTTCATAATTCTATTGGTAACACTACTCGGAGAGGAACTGCGTGAGTTAATTTAGGGTTTATGCACTTATCCAATTCATTCTTCTTCACTTAACCCAATTCTCCAAGCAGAATCTAACAAACACCAGTCTACAAGGATTTTCTGGATTATGAGGAATCTCTGAAAAACTTGATGACAAGCTCGTGACTAGCAACTCATTGAGCATGAGTTTCTCTAACACTGCAGCACAGTGTGCACATCTTTTTTTCTTTTTTTGCTATGAGTAAGCAGTAACTAATGCAATATTTTGAAGATATTACTTACGTTCTAAGCCCAGCATTCTCTAATACCAGTTCTTCCAATCGATTGGACCTACTCACTACTCGCAGAATCTGCTCACAGACATCAGTGGACTGCCACAGAAAAGACAGAACAGTGTTAAAGAACATATGGTTGTTTAGTTATAAGCTATACATCATAACAGGATCCAGGTCATGAACTGCTTCTTCTCATACTTATGTAATAACTAAGAATACTGGGAGCATCCCAGGGAGAGTCAGATGACAACATCTGAAAAACACTTAGAGAAACAAGAGGTAGACTAAAAGCAACCAATTTATGAAACTGGCTACCTAAGGGCAGAATTAGTCTAATGATAGTAGAATACATAAAAACCAAACAGAACAAAAAAAGACCTTATGTGCAGAAAAAACACACAATTTTTAAAGAACTCTTCTTCATATAGATACTAATCCCTCAGAAGAAAACAGCAACTAGTGGAATGAAGAATAAAGCCTGACATAAAATGTCAGCTAAACACAAAGAAAGATGTTATAAGACAAAGAAGAGGAAAAAAAAAATCAAGAGTAAAAGCACTTTAGCTGCAGGTCCAAAAACTGCTCAGGGACTACTGCTTAAGGGTGAGTAAATTTCAGTAGCAGCTCTCCCGGCCTACACAGAATAAATCACATCTCATGACTGTTACTGCTGCTGGATCTTAGAACTTGCAGAGGCATTTGCAAATACTATGAACAAAATGTAACAAAACAGTTTGCTTGCCATGCTTGGGGATAAAACTTCAATGTTTTAAAGGCCATACAGTGAACTTTGTTCACCTTTTATTCTTAGTTTGCTTCTTGATTTGTCTTTTTTTCACAGCATATACCATCCCACATTCATATGAAGTCCAAAGTAGAACTTCAGTCATGATCATGAACTGCTGAAACTATTCTATGTTACCCACTCTAAAAATGACAGTTTGGCATTCACACTTGGGATATCTTTATCTCTAACAGCAGCCTGGCATTTTCTAGTATTCTTTTAAACTAGTTGAAACTCCTAAAAAAGAAAAGAATGCTCTAGCACACATGTGAAAGTCTTATTATCCTTTACACAGTAAAGGTGACAATGCTTTCTAAAGAAGGCCAGTTCAGCCAATTCTCCCCAATTCTATCCTTGCCTTCCATATTTTTGTAATGCAGAATATTATCACAGTGCTACTACAGCACTGCGACTGCAAGTGGAAAGTTTCATGCATGTACTGTAAAAACACTACAGATCACATCTATCAAACACAATGTCAGAGTGGGACTCACCAAGTACAACACATTCAATGGCCTCTGGATACGTCTGACCTCATACTGACCCTGAGCAGAGTCCCTGTGTCATGGATTTACTGTCCAGTGGTTTATATTATCCTGACATTTTTTATTCAAATTTGAATATATGGAAGATTGTTTTATTATTATTGATGCACTTTCAAGACTGATAAGGTTTGTTTTCTGCATTAGAAATCATTAAAAATTCTCCCTAAAGATCATATTACATTAAAACAAAGTGTTAAAACAACAGAGAAAGCATTTCTCAAACCACTAATCTACCAATAACTATTAATTTTCAGGTTTGGTAAAAATATTAAAACATATGAAAATACACTACATTTAGGATTACTGATTTTCTTGGCCTTTTCTTCAGTAGTTCAGCTTCTTTAGATTTGTTCCCTTTTTATTTGCAAAAAGAATGTTGCTGTGAAAGAAGACTGAGTGGGGAACTTATCAATGCTTCTAAATATCTAAAGGCAGGAGTCAAGTGGATGGATGGGGCCAGGCTCTTCTCAGTGGTGCCCAGCAACAGAACAAGGGGCAATTTGCACAAACTGGAACACGGGGAGTTCCATATGATCATGAGGAAAAAAATTCTTTACTGTGAGGGTGGCAGAGCACTGGCACAGGCTGCCCAGCCAGGTTGTGGAGTCTCCATCTCTGGAGATATTCAAAACCTGCCTGGATACCTACCTGTGTGACCTGCTGTAGGGAACCTGCTTTGGCAGGGGGTTGGACTATATGATCTCCAGAGGTCCAACCCTTACGATTCTGTGAATAACATCATTGCAATGTGTCACTACATACTTATTACTTTAAGGGGCTGGTGTCAGACAACCAGGAGAAAATCAAGATGCGATGAAAGTTAAGAGCAAACTTGTTTCATAATGTGAGAAAAAAATAACCGAGTATTTTTCTTGCACCTCCAAAACACAACCAATACTTCTAGCTGCGTTAGAATTTTTCCCATTTAGTCAGCGAGTATTTCTGTGAGCTGGCAACACCCGACAGATTAGTTTTATGGGCCACCATTATAGCCAAATAAACTTTTCCAAATGTATCTGTGTGAAATTTTGGCAAAATTGGCACACAGTAGTGTTTCTATAGCATGAAAAAAACTATCCAACTGTTTATGTTTTCCCCAAATAATTAACAGAAAAACAATTATCAGTTTTTAAATAAGGCTGCCCAGCTTATTTATCCAAAGAGTTCACCTTGAAAAATGCAATAGTATCATCCAAGACACAGCAGAGCCTGGTAAAACTTGGTATACCATTTCAATTTATTACTTACTAATTTCAGATCCTTGGAGGACAGCTTTGTAAACCACTGATTATACTCCAGAGCAGCAACTATTGGTATTAAGTCTCTAGAAAAAGAAAAACACTTTTACACACATTTCATATAACTGTCAGTTTGGTCATTTGAAACAATCTCTGAAGTGCTCTTCTGTATCTAATTTCCTCTGTTTCTGCAATGCTAATTGACTGCTGTCACCATTACAGAAAGCTCTGCATTCTCAAAATAAGAGCACCGTGAGCAGCTGTGTGTCTTGCCTGTATTTTAATAAAAATTTTTGACTGGCCAACTGACATCTATTCTAGCATGAATTTTTAAACCAGAAATTTGTCTGGGCTGCCATTCCTACTTTTTCTTCATCCTGAGACATATATAAGCTTCTTAATCACCTCTAATTATAATTGAGTGTGACGCTAAAAAGCTTTTTGGCAGACTGATGATTTAATATAATCCCATGACTGAATGCTTCTAGAGAACATCTCCTTGTCTCATCTCTATAGTTAAATTCCCCCAGGAAGCGGGAGACCTGCAAAAGGATAATGCAACTTTCAGCACAAACCATACTTAATTGTAAAAGGGATTTCACAAATGAAATTCTAAATTATTCTCATTTTCTTTATTCCAATCCTCTTAATTTGATCTGCTCTCCCTCTGTTGAGCTTCACCAATAACAGATGCTGATAAATGTCATGTCTGCACGCTACCCCCAGCAGAATCATTCATCTAGCACTGGCAGATCAGTTAGTCTCAACAGTTACCTAGAAACCTCTTCAGAATGAAACAAAGAGATGTAGTGTACATGAAATGTATCTGACTAGCAAAAAATAGTTATCTGAGCCTAAGTTCTGTGGGGAAAAAATTAAAAATACTAGGTTTTATAAGCTACTACCAACCGCTAGCACTCCATTCAGGACATCTGCAGATAGGCACGGATCTGCACCAAACATGAAGCACCTTTCTCGCATCTTTTCCTTCTTCCTCATCAAGGTAAATGCCAGACAGGCTGAAGGCTCCACCATCACAACAGTGGAACAGTGCTCTTTATGCTATGATAGGAACCCCTAAAAGGGACAGATAGCACCATTGGTGCTGTTCCTTCAAAGGTAAGGAGCAACAATGAGCAGTGATGACTGGGTGTAGGTGGTTACACTGCCAGGCAGCTGGACAGTTACCCCAGACATCAGCAAGTACCCTGGAGGGGCAGGAGGAGGCTGCAGGCAAAGAGTGCCTGAGGCTGTCCTTTTCTCTCCTCTCCTCCCAAAGCCAGGGATGCAAACAGCTGAAGGACCTGGGGATGTTTAGATTTAGTGGGAAAAGCTGCTGCATTTTCAAGAAGAGACTGCTACAGCAGGATGAGAATTTTTCAAAATAAATCAAGCCTGCTGATTTGCAAATTCTCATCTTTAAATAGTTTAGTCTTCTGCAGTATTCAAGGCCTGTTTGTTCAAACTTCAGAAAACACAGATACTGACATAGCTGTAATACCAACAGCTAAAAAAAAACACATATCACACACCTCCCTCCCCTCCCTTCCACCCCACATGCCTGAAGATAGTGGAACAACAGCCTTATCTGTAATATTCTGTCTGGATACTTTGGCCTATCAAAGAACAACTTCATTTTATGATCCAATTTTACTGAGGAACTATATAGTTTAAAGTTCAGTTTTTCATTTCATTTACATTTTTGAAGGTGCTTCTTACCAAGGATGGTCCTTGTGGCAGTTAGCTCCACTCCTTGTGTTGCTTTGAGCTTGCCAACTTCATTGTACTTCTCATGAAGCTTATCTTTTCCAAATGGTATACTGCTTTTTTCCACTCTATTTCTATTAAATCCTACATATCTTACTAACAATGATCAGAATTATTTTGCAATACAAAAAGAATTATGTTAATGGCCACCTTCAACAGCAGGGCCTTCTCCTAACTTTCCTTCACCAAGTTATGTTAAGTAGCTCACATTTATTTGTTTGCTTGCAAAACTATCATCTAGAACAAAGTAAGGTTTACAGAATGTAAATCTTTGCCATTTTAAAATGAAAACAGATTCTGTTCTTCTGGAATGCAGAAAATCTCTCCAAGCTTTAACAACATTCAAGCTTTGCCAGTGGCTGCACATTTTTTCAACAATTCTGTCCCCCTGCGTATTTAAGATGACAGGAAATCTAAATGGTGCGAATTAAAAAAAAAGAAATCTAACTAATCACACATTTCTGACAATATATTCTCAATGTCTAAATTTTTGAATGCTAAAACATATCCAAGAGAAGAAAATTGTGCTGCAGAGTTAAACAAGCCCTATTTACTTTGAGGGTTGGTTTTTTGTTTTTTGGTTTTTTTTTTTGTTATACAATTATATGGTTCAAAGCACAATATAACTTCAGATAAAACCTCAGAAGTCATGCACCCATGTGGCAAGCCATGTTATGCACTCTCAGTGTCAGACACGCTGGGAATTCAAATTCATCTATAATTCATTCCATCCTATGCTGACCTCTAACAGAAATGCTTTACTAGGAAAAATACAAATTGTTTATTTTTAGCAATGCATAGCTCGTGTATCCAGTTTTCATCCTACCTCACTTCAGAGCTGCTACACAGTGTGAAATACATAATTTCAGTAAACTCAAAAATTATGTGGACAACATATATATGTTCTCAAAGTCCAAAATATGGACATGTTGTTAATTTGAAGCATTCTCACTTTGCTAAGTATCTGACAAAACACTTGCAATACATGGTTGAATTCACTGTGATTTCAGAACCTAATCTGTATTTTTACTGAATAACATATGTTCTTGAGTTCCTACAAAATTTTGTTTTCTGGAAAATTTCAATCTAAAACCTTTTTCTCAGTTCCAGCCTCAATACTAAGAAACTGCCACAACAAGATGGATTTTATTGTGTATATGTGGGTCTAAAATTGTTTTGAATCTTTGGACTTAAATAATCATGCAACACTTAATAAAGATTCTATTAACAACAAATTTATTTTCTTGGTGACCGGAGTTTTGCAAGTCATACCTCAATTAAAACATTCACTGAACCAACAAACTCACAATTCCATTTTCCTAAAGCCAACTCTTTTGAAGCAGCTAAATACTTAAAGCACTTCTTCTATTTTTCATTAAAAATAACTTGTAACTTGTTCAAACTTTTATTTTTTATTGAAGTTGAATAGCTCTAAATCACTTTTTCAAAAATGCCCCATGTTCTTTCAGCTCTTCCAACTTACAATGCATTTAAGTGTTCTTAGTTTCTTACTCCATCATTGCTTGTGATATAGAAACACAGAATGGTTTTGGTTGGAAGGGACCTTAAAGCCCACCTGGCTCCAATCCCTTGCTACAGGCAGGGCTGCCCCCCACCAGCTCAGCTGCCCAAGGCCCCATCCAACCTGGCCTTGAGTGCCTCCAGGAACAAGGCACCACAGCTTCTCTGGGCAGCTCTGCCAATGCCTCACTGCCCTCTGCATGAAAAATTTAATCCTAATATCTAATCTAAACATCTCCTCTTTGATTTAAAACCATTCCCTCCATCCTAACATTATCAAACTGTGTAAAAAGTCGGTCTCCCTCCTATTTATAAACCCCCTTAAGACACTGGAAGGCCACATTGAGGTCTCCCTGGAGCCTTCTCTTCTTCAGACAGAACAGCTCCAAGTCATTCAACCTTTCTTCACAGGAGAGGTGCTCCATCCTCCGACCATCTTTGCATCCCTCTTCTAAACCTGCACCAATAGCTCCACATCTCTCTCATGCTGTGAGCTCCAGCTATCTTCTCTCACCAATCCTTAACTGACCAGTCTTTGGATACAGCTGTCGTGCACTAGTTGCAGCCCTGTAGTTTGCTTGAGTTACCTCTGAATAATCCAATACAGGTAGTAACTTCATCATGGAATTAACTATGGTGATTGTGAAAATCACCACAGAAGCTGAGTAAGTATATGAATATTTGTACTTTTTTTTCCTTTATATTTTTGCAAGTTTTACATACTAGCAATCTTACAACTACAAAGAATGCTGTGCCAAAATACATTTACTTACCTCCAAGTTCAGCCTTTCTGTTATAATATTTTAACAGTATACCTCAGACAGATTCTTAATTCTTCCCTTGGGCCTCTTTGAAGAAACGAACACACTGTCTTATTTACAGTTTCTTTAATTCTTGTATAATGATGGATTTTAATTAAGACTCTTCCGTTTCTCTTACTTAAAAATCTTCAGATTCAGCTTTCTTAGAATCCAGTGTTCTCAGCCAGATAAATCCAGTAAACCAAATACAACACTTAGCTAAGTTTCAGCATCTCACAGTAAAATTACCCTCAATTAGTTCCTTTCTGGAAGTACACATTTTTGATAGCATCTTTTGTTAGTGGAGAAACTACTGGCTGAGATTCAGCTGAATAACTTAAACCTTCTACAGACTTGCTAAAAAAGTAATTTCCTTTAGCATATACACCATGAGAAAGATTCTGTAAAAGCAAAGGCTGCCTAATTTCCTTTTTTGCTTTGCATGCCAGATGTAGTTGCATGTATTCTCTGCTGAATTTGAGCACTTATATCCACCATCACAGGAAAAAAAAAATAATCATAATAACTATCTGCTAACTTTTTGGAGTGCTTCCAATAGCAAGATATATTTATCTCCAAAACAAAATGTGCTCTTCATGGGGCCTTTGTGCAAAAACAGCATCTTTGTTCTGAAAACTATAAGAGCTATAGATGGTCATTTCAGATGTCCAGATATTTAAGGGACAGCTTTTATGGGACTATCCCCCTTCAACAAGGGCAGGCAAAATCTACTGGAAGGACAATTCAAGGGACAAAGAAAGTTTGCTAAGTATTAGCATGATTATTACATATTATTTACCTGTGGTCAAGATGGCTGAAGTCTTGTAAATTCAACTCTCTGGTATCTTGTGTCAGATAAATTGTGTCAACATCCTGTTAAAAATACATAACCAAATACATATTTATCCTATTTTTTCCCCTGAAGTATTATGATTTATCTGCCCCTTCATCAGTCGTACAGTTAGTTGAAATGAGCTGCAGTATAAGACATGTACTTACCCACTGTACTTCTTCTCTATATGGAAATCCAAGCCAATCACACACACAGGCATACATCTGTGAAAAGCCTCCTAGAAACAACACAAGAGAATATTTAACATAATAGTAAAACAACAGACATCTAAAAGCATACTTGAATACTTGAACATATAACCAGCCCTTCAAAACTCACTCTCCTTTTCCCTCAGAAGGGCATCCATTGTGCTGCTGAAAGAAACGAAAAGAAACTGAGACTATCCTATCTTTGTAATACCCATCAGGTTGCAAGAAAGCTTAAAATAGCGCCTTCACCTACCAATCAGAAGTCTACTCCATACTAATTACACCTTAAAACTAATTACACCTTTACAAGCTTCTACCAGAAATAGAATTAGACTTCCTGACACTGCTATTCCAAGCTTTTTATATTTGAGCATTCAAATTCATTCTCACCACAAGGTCCAAGTTCTGCCACTGTCTGACTGTCCCACAGGGCCTGAAGATTAACCAGTCTTTCTGAAGGCTCCATTGTTACTTTTTTCAGAATCCTCCTAAATTCAAAAGGGAAAAAGTATTCATGATTTTAAAAATATTTTAAACCTGTATCACTATATGCACTCAATGACATTCATTTAATATGATTTTAAGTGAGTATACAGGAAGAGTTAGTATCTTTAATACAACTCAATTCTCTGCATAGAAGTCAAACAGATCATGATACAGACTAGCATGAGTAACGTTTATTTTTCCCTTCCTTCCTTCCATTAAATTAACACTGCAACTACTAAAGCAACTAAGCCCAGTGCTGTGACAAGGTCACTCAAGCTAAGTAGGCGCTGGACTCTCAACTATGACAAGGTTGCCAAAATAGGAAGGGATCACAGAACCATAGTACAGCTTGGGTTGGAAGGGACCTCAAAGATCATCTAGTTCCAACCTCCTGTCATGGACAGGGCTGCCGCCCACCAGATCAGGTTGCATGGGGCCCCATCCAACCTGGCCTTGAACCTCCAGGGATGGAGCACCCACAGCTTCTTTGGGCAGTCCATGCCAGCGCCTCACCACCCCCTCAGTAAAAAACTTCACCCTGACATCTCAACTACGTTTCACAGAGACGTGCTAGGAGACATGGCATTACTGACTACATACAAAACTACGGCGTTCTACCCATAAGCTTTTAATCAGTAAAAGCAGTATGCTGCTAAGAGCCACAGAGTCTGCCGAGCAACCACCAGGCTGCACTTGAGATACCTAACTCTAATCTTTGCAATTTGATAGCATTCTTACTCCTCTAGGTAAAGCCACTACCACTTCTTGGTTGAAAGAAAAGAAAATACGTGCTCTTTTGAATTAGAGAACACCCTCCAATTCCAGAATTCCATAAAACAAAGGAAAACAATAAGAGATATTAATAGTAGAAATCTCTTTCTCCATTCTCGCATGTTCTGGTCTTCTATTATCTGCAGAACTCCAGTGCCCTCATTCCAGAAAACTACTCTATCTGAGAGGAGAGCACTCTATACTGCTATACAAAATGCTCCAGCAGCATTCTCTGCAAAGCTGAGAAAAAAGCTCTACAGGGCTTAAGGCCTGCAGGGACTCACACAACTCATACAGCCTCAAGGAAATGTTCACACTGCTTCTTTTGTTTGTATTTCTCACATCATTACTGAGGTTTTACAGCAACTTTGTTCACAAACATTCACTTGTGTGCTTGTTTTCTGAAGGAAGAACTCCACCTCTATTGGGCAGTTAGTAATACTGAAAAAGAGATGATGTGGAAACAAAAACAAATTGCCAGCTGGAGTACATGAACTTAAATTCCCACTATACTTACAGGAAAGCTGAATAATAAAGACACACACCCAAAATGACACATGTAAATTTAGACTGACCTCTTACATCTAATGCCTTTTAAAAAAAGTTTACGCAAAAATAAATGTGTCCCGAAGAACTCTTTTAGGTGGATCATTACCTATTACACTGCTAACAACAGGCAGCTGAAATAGTAGTACAGCTGCATTATCTTGTAGAGAGGGATAAAGGCAAGGATGAAGAGAAGAAAATAAAATGAAAAAAAGACCACTGAGAATTGCAGCAAGATGATAAAATTCAGAGGCAGAGGATAGCACAAAAATACACAATACAATCACACAAACAACAAACAGAAGGTGAAAAAACAAAGCAGAAGGAAGGGGAAGAAACCTAGAAAAGCAGACGTATGATTCAAGGAGGCAATTATTCCACGGAAAGCATATGACAATCCCAGGGCTCAGCACTAAAGAGCAAGACTCCCAGCTGTGTGAAACATTTCAACAATTCAAAAATTCAAAGTAAACAGAATCTTTCCTTCCACAAAAAAAAAAAATAAAAAAAAAAATAAAAAAAAAAATTACAGAACAAAACCTACTGAAGAATACTGAATGTCACTGCTGTTTATGGAGAAAGGAATAAACTGAAACAAAAAGCTTCAAAGTAATCTGTATCTGAGGTTGGAGAGGCAAAATAAGGAAAAACAAAAACCTATGACTCTCAATTACCTGTATTGACTCTTCAAAGCAAAGGCTCTTTTGAACCCATAGGACATGCCCTAGCTGTGGTCTGCACTGATTCATGGTTCTGCCATATCCCTCAGAAGGCCTACATAAAGGCTCAGTGCTTGCCTCCTCAAGGTGTCTCTTTCTGATGTAAGAACAAAAAGCAGTGGCTTGCCACCCTTTGTGTGTACACAAATCTACTCAAGCCACATTTGCCCTACAAGACACTTACACTGGAGAGAGTCCAGGGAATATCTTCCTGAGGCAGGTTCCAATGTGTGCCAGCACCTCATTCACATCCTCAGAGGACGCCATCTTCATGGAGATGCTGCATTTCTCAGTTTCCATAATCAGCTGTAAACAAGAGGGCATGAGGGCAGGGACTGAGCGTCATCTCATTCATATCCATTGAAAAAAGTCAGCATTGTGAATGCCAACTGAATGCTTTGCATGCCAGCAAGGATCTGCTAATCTTTAATACACGATATGACAGTGTTCCTGGTAGAGTTTCTGAAGTTTTTAAACATACCAGAACTGCATTCTCAAACTTTCTTTTCCTAACAGTGCCTTGCTTCCCACGGGAATAAAGGCTTCCAAGGATCATGACCTCAGTTAGCACTTCCAGCACCAAGAACTTTTCACACTATTGTCCTGTTTTGAAACACTTCCCAGAACACCAGGAGAAGTGAGTGCAGCCTGACAGGAAACTATTGAGCAAACAGGGCCTGCTTCATCAAGTAAAAAGTAAGTTTTTAAGGGCTGCAATTCTCTGGAAAAGCTCTCATGCTTTGACCCATGCTATTGAAGAAAACTTTAGGGTAATGCAATGTCTAACTATAAGTGAAGCAGTAACTGAGCTAACGTAACCACTCACTGTCTGGGGAATACGTGCTTCAACTAGTGGAGAAATAAAGCCACCTACTACCAGTCTTTGCTATATCTGAGTGTTCAGAATCACACTGGATTACTGTATGAATGACTCATCAAATGTGCTGCTGCTCTTGGCTGCATCACAGGAAGCCATGAAATACTTCTGTCTTCTCCAAAAAGTCTGTGTCAATTTTATTTTTTTAGATTAGATACAGCATAAACAGAGTAAGAAGCCTGCTCCTTACACTATCATTGTCTCAATACGCTTCTGTCTTCATTTTAGAGGGGACTCCATGCAATATATAAGAGAAATTAATTTTTTTATTGAAAATAGTTCCTGGAGTTCTCTCTTCCAGTTCCCAGCTCACGTCTACAGCTGTCATCAGGAAAACTCCAGAAGAGGCTGCATTATCCCAGAAGCACACATAATCTTCACATCTTTTGGCACTAATGCAAATTCTTTCAGAGAGTTGCTGTCATTCACTGAAGATGCACCAGTGGACAAAGTCCATATGTGTTCCCTTACCACCAGTACTGCCACATCATTTCCTCTATCACTCTGCCCAGTGTTATATTAGAGTTGGAAGTACTTCATGGCTTTCTGGGAGATGCCTAGCATGAGAATAAAACCTTCAGACACTGGGAAGATAACATGATGTTTGCAGGAAAGTAACACCACCATTCGCGCCGCAAGCAACAATCACAGATTTCACCTGCCTTCAGTTATAAGTTGTGTTATAATACAAGTGGATGTAAACATGCAAAACCTTACAAAATGTTTTAGGAAAACTGTATGCAAAATGAGGCTGCTGAGAATCAGAACCTTTTCTCATAGAACCTGCTACAGCGATTGACCAATAACAATTATCTTTGGCTACCAATAGCCTTTTATTTGAAATAAATAAAGCCACAAAACCATACAAAGAGTTTACTGAATGTCTCCCATTTAGAAAAGTAAACCTCTTGACTATTTTCCCCTTTAAAGAAAGCTTCAAAAGCCAGGTTGAAAATATAATGTTATATACAAAGACAGCTTTTCAGAGTTCAAATACAGTGCTAGATGTTCCTACGTTTTAAACTCTTTAAAAGCCAAATATACCTGAAACACACACAGTCTTTAATACAATTGGACTGTCAAATCTCATCAACGTGTTAATCTTATGAATGAATGACATATTAAAGGCATTGTTCTTTCCATTATCTTCTCTTTGACATTCACTTTTTTGGGGGGCACATAACCAGCTGTCAAATATATTTTGAGTTATATACAGAATAATACATAGACTAGGCATCAAGAGTAGTTTCTGTCTGCATTGTAAGCAGTAGCTTTCGGTTTCATCAGAAAGGTGTATACCACAAAAGCCATTCAAGCTCGCACAGTGATGATTACAATACCAGCCGCCACTTGATCTATCATTTCTGAGAAAAAACACACATGAGAAAATTTGAAACTTGTTCTGCTCCAACTGAGCTATGAAAAAGCAGTATTTCTTACCCTACCTGCACAACAGATTCTGAAAATGGACTCTAAATTCTTATCACTGTTGACAGACTTTACAATCGGCATGAACCTAAGAATTCAAATGTGCGGTGTGCTCAGCAGATGGAGACACCTACGCAATAGAGTACAACCTCCTTGGCTGGAACAGATTTAGCACTGAGTACACAAGTACCTTTTAATCTGTAATACTGCCGGTGGTACCACGTATCAGTGTGTCACAACTTGATTTCTGAAAGCACTCACCTGACCTGGCTTACAGGAAGTTACTCCTTGGATTTCCAAGTAGCTGAAAGTTAGTTCTAACTGCAGTGAAAAAAGAAAATGCCACATAAGTACAAACATCATCTTGTATAAAAAGCACTAATACTTTCAAATGAGATTAAAAAAAAACACGTTGAGCAGGGCTACCATTGTTCTACATTGTTTTCTGTAATTGACATGCAGTATTTGTTAATACTTGCTGACATTTTGCACTCAGAGGACATGTTTGCTTGTTATAGCTTCAGCTATTAGAGGTTAAAGGGATATCATATTGGACATTTACTGCAAGCACACAAACTTCTAACAAATTTTCTGACAAAAAAAATTATTATAAAAAGCAACACTGTTTATATAATATCCTACTGAATAATTCTTGTGACTGAATAATCATTCACTAAAATACTTACAGCATCATATATTTTCTTTCATTAGTTACACTGATGACAGGTATGATTTTTTTTCTGCAGAGAAGCTAAAGGGACACATGCATATACTATATATACATATATTTATATATACATTATGCTCAAGATCACTGTAGAGCATCTAGAAATTTGACAGGAAACAATACATCGTTTTTTCCTGACTGAGTTATCCAGAGAGCAGACAGGATATGCAAGAAGGGTAAAGGTATTTAATCCAAATGGACCTTGGAAGAGGTAGAGGCAGGAATGCCCCTGCCCTGAGGGCAAATCTAAGGCTATAGGGATTTTGCCAAGACTTGATTTCACAACCACATGGATAAAAATATCTTGGCAGCTCAGACACACAGAAAGCAATAAACCACTTTGACTGAATCAAAACTATAGGGTAAGACATCAGCACGGTCATTTCCTTTTATTAGTCATTAAAACCATTGTAACTGCACAGCTTGTTTTAACTGTGTACATTAAGTCCCCTGTAATTCATGTTATCCTAGTTTAACAGTCAGGGTACTTTTGGGCTAACTGACAAACACTATGCTATAAAGGCACTTTTTCTCCTATGCTAATTAAATGGAACAATTAAACATATCAGAGTATTTGACACTTATTTACCCAAGTCACAACAAAATGCTAAGAAAAGGTCTCTGTGACTGAAATCCTTCATAATTTGCAAATTATTTAAGTGCCAAATTTAAGGTTCTGCTTTTGCCAATATGCAAACCTACGCATACACACACACAGTCAAAAATACGCTTCTGCTCCTGAGAACAGCTTACACAGATCTCCACTCACAAATTAATTCTGCAAAAGTCTTGACTAGAATTAGCGAATGCCAGATAGTGTGGTCATCATACAATAACTACAGTCCTTGTTTTACAGCAAAACCACAGAATACATTCTACACAATATCTATCTGAAATTATGAAATACTTCTTTTTATAGATTTTTAAAATGCATAACCTTACTTATTATCTAAAATTCTATCTTAAAAATCCTTTTAAGAGTCTGAATGTGGCTCACTTAGGGAACCTGTAGTTAAATAAAGGCTAATTTCACAGTTTTGAGTTTTTTCAATCAAAACTTATTGAAAGCTAGCACTAGAAGTACACTTAAGAAATACTGTGGGCCTACGACACATCCAACTTTTATTAATGTTGCAACTATATTTCATATAGACTGTAGCAAGAATTAGTAGGCATTAAGTGTTGCTCTTCCTTTCCTATTAATCCATCTAGATTACTGGAAATGAACCAACTGGGCCACAGCACAAAGCACAGTAATATCCGTGCTCTAAGGATATTCATTTAAGTGGATATTACACTTAGTCAGCCTTCATTCCCTTAAGCTTCCATCCTTGCTTAGTAGATTAAACAGGGCTTACCAGCAGTGTTTAAGAAAAGGTGAAGCTCGCAATCACATTTAGCAGCACGTCACTCAATATCAACCATCTCTGAGTACACTCAGCCATGCAGCAATGTTTTGGAGTAATAACAAGGTGTCTTTGCTGCGTATTCTCAGGTGTCTTGCTAGGAGTGGCTGTGTGCTAGTTGTGAGGAAGCTCTCAGGTTCAGAAAGCTGACGAGCAGCTTCTGAAAATATGACAGACCTCAGAAAATTCAGCGAGTTCTGTTAGTTCTCCTACAAAAGCATTTTCATACAGTCACTCTGGGCCCATCAGGTCCCAGTCCCTCTCCATCAGGGCCAAGCAGAGCAGGGTGCCCAAGCCCATGGCCAAGCAGCATCTGGAGATGTCTGAGGAGGAGACTCCACAGCCTTTGGGCAGCCTGTGCCAGTGCTTGCTCATCCTCACAGTACAGTTGTGCTGCCTGATGTCTAGACAGAACCTCCTGTCTTCCAGTTTGCACCATTTAGTTTCAACCACCCTAATTACTGTTGATATATACGAAATTTAGTTTTGACACAGATCATGAGCAGTTTCTTCTTTCTTCTACTTATTACCACGAAAGTCACAATTTTACAAATACAGCGTGTGTATTTTAGATTTTCATGAAAACATAATTGAGATCTTCAACTAAGTAATTTAAAAAAAGAAAAATTAAAAAAGGTGCCTGTAATTCTGCAATTACAGACTGAGCCTTCACAGGCTTTCTCACAAATTATGATAGCTTTGTTATGGGTTATTTAATAGTCACCAACAACCCTGCTCCTCCATACTGCCATGGCACTGACACGTGAATTGTTCATCGTAGCCCTGTTGCCATGCCACCAGTCACCAAGCTCTGTCTGAAAACCAGGCCATAAATCACTGCAATCCAAAACCCAAGAGACAACTGAAGACACCTATGCTGCAGGGATGGGGTGATCAACTGAGGGAAATAAATTTCAGCAGGCTTTCACACCTGATCTGTTCCTTAAACTATAAACAAGGACTGGTCACATTTACCAGTGACCATAACTGAAAATCTTATAATAGTATTTACATTTATTGATTCAACTTTTTTTTCTATTAAGCATACCGACATACACACATACTGACACACACACACACATGCAAATACACAAATACAGATCTGCATACGTATGTAATATACAACAAAGTAGAATACATGTCAAATTGATATTCACTGATTTCAAATGGGACAAGAGATGATCTTCCAAGTAAGCCATTTTAATTCACATGGAAATAAGCTTTCTCTGCTACAATCATTGCAATTTTTTCCAGGAATAATAATAATTTGGTATCTTTGGTGAGGCAGGTTGTCAAGATGCTTTCCAAACTGAACTGTAACCCCCACAAAAAATAATTGGAAAACAGTGGAATTGAATAAGACATTATAATTTCTGTCTCCACATCAACTATATTCCTATTTGAGACTAAAAACTCTACAGGACATACTGTCAGTTAACTTCTTCAGACATAAACTGTCCCACTATAAAGGACATAGGGCTCATATTGCAGTTCTTCAAGTTTATATTTCCAGCTTAATTCTCTATTCACCTGCATTTCTACAAGTTAAAATTCTTCTGACAAAGTTTATGTAAAGTGCAGAACTCACTTAGGACAGATACCAATGGAAGCATCATTTTAAGAAACTTAACACTATGTAGCATGTCATTCATTATGACATTTTCAAACAGATGTACAAGTGTAACTAAAATGTGCTAAATTTATGCAACTCACGTTTATATCTAAAATACAGAATAGTTGTAGAAACATAGTAGCTTTACCTTGGTGGGAATGCGAGATGTTAAAAGAAATGCCCGACATGATGCCAGCACCTGTGAAAAGAAAAAAAATTTGAGAAGTATTTATCAGGAATACTATGAAATATCTCTTCAACAAAAATCCTGAAACCAGAGTGAAAAAGTCTTCAGTAGTGAGCTTGACAATTCCCTTTGCTGTCATATATTGAAGGCAGCAAAACTGATCCAGTACAGCAGGGCGAATAAACTGCTGCAATCTGGTCATCTGTAAACTACTTAGTGTGGCATCGAAGTGGAAGAAATTTATTTCATCAGTCTCTTGAGAACATCTAGTAGCAATCCTAGTGATATTTTAAAAAGAAGCGAGGATGAAAAGTCCTAATGGGAACACATCATGTACTTAAACATAACTAAAATATGCAATATAAGCTTGATATTATTAGTCATATAAGAGACGACAAGTAAACAATTTCTTTAGATACACATGATATGTTTCTAGAGTAACAATGCAAAGATTTTGCAGTGACACCAAACGCTTTTCTTCTCTGGCAAGGACAACGGGAAAACGTGATTAGATTAGTGAGAACAGTGAGTCCAGGGAGAAAGCACAATGGTACTGAAAGATTTTGAATGTTCTTGCCAAATCAAATGCAACGATATATAGAAGTACCACTTAAATTTCCAGTAGCACAATCTGCTTGCAGATCTCAAGCCCTGTAAAAGCAATGAATCACTTTGCAGAACTACAGTAGTGCTTCTGATTTACCTGCCTGGGGAATAGGTTACCATTGGCCCTATCTTTCAAGAAAAAAAAAAAAGTGCATCCATTTTTCAAATCCAGATTCAAACATAGCTGCCCATAATATTTGCACACAACTCTCCTGGGGTCCTCTCTGGAGGATTAAGCCCTCAGCCACACCCCACAGTGCTGCTTACAAAGGGTCTCTTTTACACGATTACACTAAAAGTGAGCATCACGAGTAAGAAAAGTGCAAACCAGGTGACCAGAAGGCTGGAACACAGTTATATGGAAAAGGATGTCCCAGCAGAGATATCAGAGCATATCCCATGTATTGGATGTTCCAGTGGTCCTGGAGTGATCTTGCCAAAGCTAAAAAAGCTATAGTATCTATATGCCTTACGGAGATGGATTAACATTCAGAGAGCTGCTGTAAGATGATATACTTCACGTTCATCCTGTAAATATATGATTCTTGAGCAATATAGCTATACAAACAAACAAACAAAAAAAACCATCACCACCACACACCGACCCACCAAGTTTTCTTCAATTTTCATAGCTGGGACTGTCACAAGCAAATAGGAGTTGGATTTTTACAGTCAGAGATAAAGTCAACCATCTCCGCAAAGTCAATGTTCCATCTTGACAACAGGCCTAGACTTTCTTTCAAAAATGCTAGAATTGACCAAGAGGAAGCTTGGCATTCATCACAATTTCAGCTGCTACAATCCATGAATATGTATCCTGACCTCTGACAGGATCTGCTCTAGCTCACTGCTTATTTGCTTTTTCTTTCTTTTCAAAATGTTATGCAGCATCTGCATTTTAATGTCAGTGCTTTTGCCTGTGCTCAGAAACAAGGGAGCCTCTACTGCAAAACCAGCCCAGACTAGTTTGATAAGCTGAGAATGGTAACAGTACCCAGGGCCCTCTTTTTCTCCTTGGTATGGGCACAGCTTATAAACAAATAATGGCTATCAAGGTACTAGCTAACCCATTTTGCTGTGGATAATGCTCTGCGTCACTGATACTATTTGCAAGGGCAACAAAACACGTATCATGGGCTACTTAAAAGAACCTATCACCTCCTTTTCCTACCCCTGTGAAATACTACACT
The DNA here is from genome assembly GCF_987193195.1 of Phasianus colchicus. Classification (NCBI taxonomy): domain Eukaryota; kingdom Metazoa; phylum Chordata; class Aves; order Galliformes; family Phasianidae; genus Phasianus; species Phasianus colchicus. Next base: position 36,476,528 of record NC_143438.1, read on the forward strand.
GACGCCAAAGGCAGAGGGACCAGAGGTGTTCTCACTCACACAGTTCAAGTCCCCTTTTGAGAGCCAGTGTTATTTTGTGAAGGAAGTCTCAGGTCTCTGCACATTCCTCTAACATGAATAATGAATGTATGCTTAATTGCACAATTATCAAGGGCTTTCTGAAATATCCAGAAGTGCTGGATTCTGTGAACAGCTAGATTCTAGATTTCCTGGAATTTTTAATTTCTCTGTATAAAGAAAATAGAAAGCAAAAGGTAGCCCCTAACTACTCTCTAGCTATTCTCAAACTTTTTACTAAGAGGATTTTGTTTCTCTTATGCTTATTTTACACTTGGGGCACCTTAAGTATAGAAGAAAGAATGCCTTGGTCAAAGTCATACCAACAGCCAGATGCTCAGAGGAACAAATCACAGAATGACAGAATGGTTTGGGTTGGAAGGGACCTTAAAGCCCACCCAACCCCTCCCTGTGCCATGGGCAGGGCTGCCTCCCTCAGCTGCCCAGGGTGCCATCCAGCCTGGCCTTGAGCACCTCCAGGGATGGGGCACCACAGCTTCTCTGGGCAGCTGTGCCAGCACCTCACTGCCCCTACATAAAGAATTTCTGCCTAATACCTAACCTAAATTGCCCTTCTTTTAGATTAAAGCCATCCCCACTGTCCTAACACAATCTACATGTGTGAGAAGTCTCTTTTCTGATACTTCCAGCAACAGCTCTGTACAAAGTGTACCCTTGCTTAGAACACACCAGAAACATTGATCAAGCACGGTGTGTAACCTACGGTGCTTTGAGTTAAGAAAGCATCCACATGTTCAGCCTACCCAAGTTCAATCCACTCCTCCATAACTGCTTTCCTGTGCATCCCATTCTAGGGCACCTGCAGGGGGTTGGTCTAAATGATCTCCCTGCAACCCCTATGATTCTGTGATTTTGTTTGGTTACAAGTGGTATTCAATCATTAATAACATTAAAAGACCCCTCTGGAAAATAAATGCATGTGGTGTAAAGAGACTGTCCCTTTAGTACACCTGCATGCTAAAAGACTTAGAAGTAACTGATGTGACAGGGAGCAAAGCACGTACATATCCCCACATATTCTCCTGTGAGAATGGGTCAACAAAGGGGAAGTACATTCAGTGTACAGCTATTTCAGCCTACCTTCCTACTCCACCTTTTTTTAGCACAAAGCAGTATTATCACTGAAATGTTAAATGACTCCTACCCACACACAGATACAAGTTCATGATTTCTTAATGTTTTTAGCATTCTTAATACCATAACATTCACTACATTGTTCAATGTATATGCAAGAAGTTTAAATTTGAAAAATAATTTGGCAGTATACATCAACAACATATCTCGGAAATTATTTCTGCAGAGATTCACAGTCTAGAAGACCATGTTCTATTTACCAGAATAAATAAGTCCCCTTTAGTAAATAAACTTCGAACTCAGATCCTCTGTGAGTTCAAAAAACAAATAGACAGATGCTTTTGTGATTTATTGTCAAACACCAACCTGTCACCCATTCCCTCACTGTATGTTTAATTACCAGGGCTGCGCTGGGTTAGCAGCGGGTTAACCAGTCCATCAGTGTCAGTTAGGTTGTTAGCAGCCCTAATGCATCTGCTTGGCCAGACAGGCCACAGCAACTCCAGCAACCTCGTCTATATTTAAAGTGGTTTCAAATTCACAAGCAAATGAAACAGATCTTTTACAAAACACTACCCTTTTCCGAATGCCTTGGAATAAAGAGTTCTGGAAAACACACTGATGATGTACACAATGATCACACGCAGGCCTTTGCAATGAAACAAAACAACACAAAACAGCCCCAGCACTTCACTGGCCATGAGGAGATGCATGATGCTCACCCCATACATTAGCACGTTTGGAAACTCTACTTTGCTGAAAAACCAATTATATATAAATTTATTAGTCAAAAGTTTTTATCTTTCTGGAAACTGATTGATGGAGATATCTGAAAAAAAAATCATACTTTTTTGATCAAATGTTGCAATTTTACCTTTTAAAATACACTGTCTGAACCTTTCCATTCCATTTCCCCCTGATATTTGCCATTTTGTTAGCCTCAAACTGCTTCAGTCTCTTCCTTCATAATTTACTTGAGGAAAGAAGTAGCTGTGACAGGTTTTGTTATTTAGAAAGCTACTGTTTAGAGAATTCCCTGAAAAGAGTTAGTTATTTTTTTTTTTAACATAACTTGTAGTTATATCATTATTATTTTTAATCATTATTACTATTATGACTTTTTTTTTTTTTTTTTTTTTTACAGTTTCCATGCTTACTAGTAGCTCTATGATTTCTGTCATAAGCATTCCATTACTACTACTGGTTCAATATCTAATGCGTGCATAATAACATGAGGTAAATCAGCAGCATTAATACAGTTTTTGTTTTGTTAAAAGGCGGATGAATCAATACGTGTTAGGCCATCCAGTCTCTTTCAGTCCCTCTAGGACAGATGGTTCATTTCCTGTGTTGCATGTCTGCTTTTGTACATGCCTCTGTCTCAAAGTGATGGAGTTCGATCAGATAAAAGGCCCTTTCCAGCACTAAAGAGACTGGAGCTAGTTTCGAGTGAGGCAGTCTGTGCTAAAAGCAATGAACTTTTTTTGAGGGCGATTGGACTAAATGAACTCCAGAGGTCCCTTCCAACCCCTACAGTTCTGTCATTCTGTAACTGCCATGTCAGAAGACGTTAGCTGACACCCTGCAGATCCTTCTGGAGGGCTGGTTAGTTCAGGTTCACCATAAATAAGCAAGGCACTTTGAAGCGGCACAATGTGGTTCACTGCAGAGCACTGTCTGGAAGCTGACTGCAAGGCTCTCGGTAGCACCACCATCACCCACCCACAGTGATCTGAGGCATCTCAGGCCACATTTCACTCTGATCATTTGGTCTTGGCTACTTTTAAAGTATCATCTAGGAGTTGGAATTGATGATACTTATGGGTCCCTTCCAACTCAGGCTTATCTGACATGACCCAACAGTTTTTCTGGACAGCAAAGTATGGTATGGAAAACAGTTGCTAGTTGAAAGGGTTTTTTACCAGAAAGTGGAGTCAGATGTCAGAATGGCTGGTAATAAATCTATTGAGTTTCAAGAAAAAAAGCAGCAAGTTTCAAATTGATTTGCCAAACAGGACAGGGAACACCACAAGATGGCACAGTGGAGTGCTTCGTTTGAATTTACCTTTCAGGATAAGTTTAGCAGAACCTTTTAATACAGACGCTTACTTTGCAATTGGAGAGCTGTTCCAATATTCAGAAACATTTCTACTTCAGAGGCAACAAAAAAATATATCCTTATTTCAAAGCTGACAAAAAAAAAAAGTCATGAATACAGATATTGGCAAAGTTAGAAAAAGAAGCTTGGAGTAAATGGCTGCTAATTCAAGAGTAAGAGAATAAACAACGTAGCTTGGAGGTTTGTCAGCAAATTAAAATCTCCCACCTACAAATTTTGTTCATTACCTCCTCCAACAGCTGTAACTCCACTACTATCACCTTTGGGCAGCATCCTAGCTCTGAGAACCATTTGTAGAGGGTTCATTAATCACACTGTGCTTTTTTAACACCTGGAGTATGAATGAATATAGGCACTTGCTATACAACCTTGTCTGCAATGTGTAACTGCTGCAGCAGGTGCTCATCTTTAGAAAAAGATCAGCTGTGGCACTCTGAGGGCAGCCCCTGCACTGAAGCAGCTTGGGATGTGATCACTTGTGAGGCAGACTGGACTCTCTCGACTTGAAGAGCTCAAGAATTTTTTATCTTATCCTCTCATTTTCACTAACTGCAGAGCTGCTTGCACCCATCATGGCACAGACAGCGTTCTGAGGGATGCCCAACAGAGCACTCAAGCCATGGCAGTCCTCTTCAGGCTACAAAACTTTCTCACTTTTCTTCTCATCACAACAAGACTCCCACCAAACACCAAAAAAGAACAGTGCTACAGAGCACAAACCACCTGAAGACCTAATAACTACATCATTTAAGCCCACTCTGACTCAGGAAAATAGGAAACAGAAAGCAGTGGCATTTCACAGCTGGCATGGAGAAAGGGGAATAACATACATTACTTTTTAAGTTATCAATGAGCATAAAATCCAATAGGGATTTTCCTCCTCTGCATCAAAGTTATGTATAAATAGCTCACTAGCACATGTGTGACTGCATCTTTATCTACAACATTTCCCACTTTAGCTCACCTCTGTACACAGACACGATACACATTAAATGTCAGATTCATGTTACAAAGCACAGTACCAGAATCATTGTAGCAAACTGTATGTCAAAAACATTTGGTTGACTTGTAATTCAAAAAACCCCAAACTCCAGCATCCTTTGTGTAACAATTTTTTGTTCTTGCACTAGCACTACGTCTCTCCATTAAAAAAGAGCGTGTGAGGCACTCTCTTTAGAAAAACCCTAACAATACCTATTCCTGGCATTAATAGTAAGTTTCCTTTTGGTTGCAGGATACAAGGGATTGAAGAATGCAAAGATGTATACACCTTCCCTCTTTCCATCCTGAGGGTTAATGGACAGCAGATAAAACTGGAAGCAGTTTGGTGGGCTACATATGACACTGTTTCTATGCAGAATCAGCTGGAAATAGATTTTGCTGCTTTAGTGCTTTTATTCTTATCTTCAACTTCGTCATTTAGAAATGCTAGATTAAATATTTTGCAAACAGCATGTTCTTTGGGGAGAGCGTTGATCACTTCGTAAGCAAGCTAGACACAACCTCCAAGCAAAATTTTAAACATCAGAAAACAAAAGAAAAAAAAAACTTCAGGGACAGGAAAAAAATATGATCCACAATGCAAGTATTTTATAAGAAACTCTTCCACAATCAATGGTACTTGCTTTTACTTATCAACAATTAAATGAAGATTCATTTAGTGAAGTGCACTTAGCTCCACTTAATATTAAAATGTATTTTAGATTGTAAACTAAGATCCATTTAGATTGTAAACTACATTTCCCCCAAATAAAACAAACAAGCACGGTAAAACAATTTTCCACAATACTCACTGCCCCAAACCACAGTCTCAATAACCTCAGTCTTGGACAACACAAAAAATTAACAGCCAGTGAAAGATGCCTGTTCAATAAATCTGCAGGAACATATCTTCGCCCACTCCATGCCCTAGGCAAACTGTCATACCAAACAAACCAATGGGTGGAGAGTTATGAAAACCTCCAAGCCAAGACAGCTCTTTCCTAAAGTAGCCATTGTTATAAGTGAAAGACAACATCCTCTTCCCAAGTAGCTCCAGAGGGGATTGCTGAAGATCGGCACTTCATTATCACCTCAGCAGCCTCAATGCAAGCATCAAGTATACCAGTTTCCTTTTCCTCCTTTTACTTCTCCACAGAACCCTTTTTCTATCTCTATCGTCTGTAAAATAAAAAGTACACACTGGCACTGATGTTTCATTGACATCCACTCCATTCTTAATTATCTGAGATGTGCTGCAAATCTATCTTTTTATATATTGGTACCATAAAACTGTCAGACTTTCAAGGGAGGAATGGTGCTTAGTGCTAGAACCAGCCGTGTGGTTGTTGAAAAGCTTTTAAAAGCCACTACCATACTTCTAATCCCTAAACCTGGATTTTTGTTAAACTGTTTTACATTTTATAAGAAATCTTTTTTAAAGCTATTTTATTCCTATAGTGTCACATTTCCTGTCTGCTGAAAAAATTGTTTATTTTAGAACTTAAACATACCTTCCAGAAATGGGAAGAAGAGAAGGAACTACTCCCTTTTGTTCCACAGGGAAGGCAAAACTAGCAGGGTTCTCTCTAGGTGCCTATTGCCATCCTCTCATGCAACTTCTTTCCCACAGCTCTTGCAGCTTATTTTTTATCTACTGGGAACCGAAGATTGTTGAGACATTGTCTGCTTGCTTAACCAGTGCTGACCACTCAACCCAGCAGCTAAGCTGGTCAGTAACTAGCTTTTCCTGGGAAAAAAAATAACACAAAAGCTCCCTTGTCTGACACTTCACCCTCGCAGCCACAGCAGCCATAAAAACAAGGTGTGAGCAATGGTCCCACTGCCTTCATAGGGCCAATCCCATCACACAGGCATGTTGTCAGACAGGAGAATTTCTTAAGAAATTCTGCAACAGATGGATGAATTGTCCTGTTTACACTGCTTCCACCTGCTTCTGCTCTGCATATAGTTCTTGAGAAATCCACAAGCAGGGAACCTGGAGGCTGGGCCAGCTTTGCCAGTTCTGACAGTGACACAGCTGAGTGCACCTGCCTCTCAGCTAGCTGGAAAGGTCAGGAATTACCACATTCCAGAAAAGCAACTTTGCCTTCGGCGTTCTGTAAAAAGTACTTGCAGTTTCACCCTAGAACTAACACACTATTCTGTGTGCCTAAGAAGCACTGGTTGCACAGGCTGGGCAGAAACCACCAAGTAACTGTTGTTAGCTTGTTGTTATTACATGCACTCTTTTATAAAGTCACATGATGTCAATTATCTAAAGCTGATTATTATTAAAAAGGAACATGTTCCTAATATTAAAGGCATTTTAATGCTTTCCAGATTTGTGATGATTCTTTCTGAAATGTCACTCTAATATTACCAGTGTTTTATTCATAGAGATCCTCATAGAGTATATCAACCTGATAAAATGCACATAGCAAAAAAGCATCTCTATTTATCCAGTAAGAACATAAATTTCCAAAAGCTAAATAGGGATCAAACTTCCAAAGCCAGCAGAAATCACTCTAAAAATTAAAAACTGCTATACATCAAATACAAAACAACAAGTTTTGCTCTTTGACCTTAGAAGTATACCATGTTGCACTTGCTACCCTAAAAAAAAATCAGGGAGGAATCAGAGGGCACTAATAGTTTGCAAACTACCTTTTCATTTGAAAAAATTAGAAAAAAAGTTCAGCTTGCTTCCAAAAAAAAAGCCTGCATGAGGTTCTGATGCAAAAGTCCTCCAATTCAAACTGTCTCTCAGAACACTCCTGTGGGCCGATCTTGGTTTTGTAAGCAATGAGCCACATTCTCTATGGCTCACAATCATTGTTCCTTTCATAACTGCCACACAAGAGTCTCAAACACAAAGAGAGCTATTAATTTTAAAAGACAGTTCAGTACTGCAACCTTAAGCCACAGACTCAACTTGTCAATACAAGTGACTAAAGTGTAAGGAGAATTAAATCCTTCTGGGCTTTATCATTTTATCTAGAATCGTGATTTACACGCTCTTCAATTTGCAGACTCTTAATTTTTGCTATGGAGGTAGTACAGACTGCTGAAACAGCAGATACACCTGATAACAGCTTGTGCCCTTTTCAGACAGCAGTCTCACAAGCAACTTGCTGCCCCCACTCTCCAGCCAGCCAGGCCTTTGGTTCTTCCTCACCAAGCCTTCTCCATCAGGACTGCTGACCTCTCCATAGTATTTGCATACACAACCATTGAGTACCAACAGGAGTAGAGACACAGGAACATGGTGCTCTAGGTGAGCTAACCTCCACCTGTGGCCTTCCAGGCAAGAGTGATCCCTGCACTGCTTGAAGTCATCCTGTTTTTTTGAGATACGAGCTAGGAAACTTATGGTTTCCTGGAAGAAGACAACATAACTGACAACACATCCTGACCCAGTTCATAGCCTGCCTGTTCTAGGCTTGTGTTTTTCCAAGCATCACACTATTGTACTGACACAGCTCCACTAATGATGAAAACAGAGATAATTCAGACAGACAAAACTCTAAGAAGCCAGGATATTTAAAACTTCAAAGGTGGGATCTCTAGGACTGTTTTCACTGCATATTCAATAAGATGGCTAAAAACACTGTCTCTCCTACCACTGGAGATGTGTTGCTCTTAATAAAGTTGGGAAGCATTCAAATCAAATTCAACATTTCACAGACAAAATTTTTCATACTGTATTTTCATGCATTGATTTTTCATCTCTGACATGGGACATTTACACAAATTTACACACTTACAATCTGTGCCTTTATTCTTCAGGTAAGCTGTTCACTGAGCCATTGGTATTAAAGAGAAATAAAAATATCCCCAAAGGCCATCAGCTCACTACAGAGACAAGAGAGAGACCCTTAGAGATAACTTTAACCCCAACACATTAAAACTGCTGCTTTAAAGGCAATAGAAATGGGAAAAAGTATATATTTAAGAGACATTTGAACCATATTAAATAAGCATTGCTGTTATTTCTTTTCTTTTTTTTTTCCTCCTCTTCAAGTTGTGGTTTCTTTGATTCTCAGTGCTGGTGAATGGGGTTTTTTAACTGCAAAACCAAAACCAAATGTTGGTAATATTTCACAGCAATGTGGAAATGCCACAAAAAAAACAAAACAAAACAAAACAAAAAACAACAACAACAAAAAAACCAAACCCACAACTGCCAACATTCAATCTTTAGCGTAGATTCATTTGCTACTAATGTCTGTCCTTGTCACATTTTATCTCCAGGTAGGATGTTTATACTTAGTTTAGATAGTGCAGGATCTCACAAGCAAAGTTTTAGTTTGAATTACAAACAATTCATCTCCATTTTTAAGAGCAAAACCTTTAATTGCAGGTTTAAGTTTACATCAAGAATGGCACTAAGTTGCATGTACCAGCTTGGCTTCCAATGTGACTATTACCCTCAGCCTAACAAAGCTCACAGTAACATTGATCATCTATTGCTGGAGTTACACACCATCTATCAATTACTTAAACTTTGATTCTGTCAATTTTCTCATCTTCTCAGATGAGTCAGAAAGGAAACGACAATGCAATCAAGATGTCTAAATTTCTGATCAATATATGTAAGCCATCACATTTCATATCACTTTTTTTCATCTCTTCTCAAGATATCCTGTTGCCTCTTATTCTAAATGTTTTATTTTTTATTGAGCTTTGATTCTTATCTCAAGACAAATTTTGTACAAATAAAAATAGAACATTAAAAACTCACTGCAAAAGTCTCTGAATTACAGAGGTAAGCTTTCAAACACATTGTGAGTGGTCGATCCACAGTCTTGTTTGCAGGTTCACAGGAAACAGTACCCAGCAAAACACCAGGTACATGAAGGTTTGAATTCGCACGCAAACACTCCTATCACAGGACTATTAACTGCATTACTCAGAGAAGACCATTAGCAATGTCTGTAACCCAAGACCTCCTACTGCAACAGAAACATTGAAAGGAAAACCTCACTACCTCACTCTACCTTCAGTTCCTTATGTCAGGGTCCTCCAATCACTCTGTCTGCATCACCATTTTTCCTCTTAGGTCATAATTTAAAAACAGAAATTAAGAGATCTTCTGTCTCAGGTGGAGATCAGATAGTACACATTTTTTTGGTAGATTTTTAAAGCTGCTCCTACCTTAGAAGCAATTAGCATATATACATGTGATTGAGGTCCAGATTAAAAAACGTTGTTGCCAGGAGCAAGTAGGTGCAACCCTTTGAAGAAAAAATGCCTGATATCAGAATTTTAACTTAACATGCCACTTCTATATCCACTTTTTGCATAACAAAGATTGCAGCACTCCATCAAAGAACACTATCACCAAAACAGTAACTTCTGCTCCTCCCATGCCTCTTGCAGGAGTTGTGGAAATGGAGTGCCTGTGGCTGTCATTAATAAAAAGTCTGAAAAACTTTAAAATATGCAACAGTAACAAAGGGTTCGCTTCAGTTTTCCTGGAGCCCCACACAAACACCTAAAAGCTTTCAAAGCATGTCACTGACCCCTCATGGCACAAGCCGTGAAGCTTCTGAACTGCCAGAAATTAGCTAGGATATGAAAGCACAACATCCTTCCCAGTGTTCACTATTTATGATTTTGCCCTGATGTAACAATCTCACTATAAATATATGCTGAATAAATAAAAGCTATCTAGAAGCACTGGTAATTGATAACATTCCCTTCAAAAGGGTCAAAGCCTAAGATCACAGGATGCCAGGAATGCTGCACAGGAGCAGTGCTGCAATTGTCTGACGGGTCCATATCAAAAGAACAGGTTTAGCAGCCTCAAAAAAATATAAGATCAGATGGTGATGTGATGTAATGCACAACAGCCTCATAGGGACAAAACTCAAATCCTACTGTTCTGGGCATCAATCCCAGAGAGAATTAAGCTCTTGGGACCTAGCAGAAAGAGTAGTCGCTAGACAAGGAATGTTCCTACTGAAGAAGAAATTGCAAGGAGGAATAAAAATTAGACTGAAGCTGACCAACCTTCAGTTCTGGCCCAGTATGATTTGTTCTATGAAGAAACAAGAAAGATCGTACTTACTATTTAAGACCATTTTTTCTGGAAAGCTTGGCTGCTACACAGCCTGCAAATGACAGCTGCTCTGCTCACAGAAAGTAGGGCCAACATCATCAGGATACATTAAGCTTCCTGACTGTAAGCATACAACTCATGAAGGTCATGTCTGACTTCAGCTATTGAGTTGATCTACATCCTGAATAGATTCAAAATTTCACCAGGATTTTTTCTTCCCCATAGGTCAAAGTAGATAACACGACTAGAGAAATCCAAACGTGTACATTTTGCAGGGACTGAAAAAGAGGGTTTGTGAAAGGGTTAATCTGTTCCAAGTCAGGCTGTCCCCATTTAAAAGCAGTGAACACATGACATGTCCCAGGGACTAAGCCCACTCCCAAAGGCAAGTTTACCCTGGGCTAAATTCGTCACCTTTCATATGCCTGCATTTCAATCCTAGTGCACTCAGTTTTTATGTTTTCAAATGCACAGCCTGCCCTTTTGTCTACAGCTGCTTCAGTGCTATTTGCACCAGGTTTATGCCTGGAGGTCCCTCTGTTCCTATGCCCATAGCTTGAGAAGCTTATAATTGGCAGATCTGGGACACTAAATAATTCTCACAGAAAAGGCAGGAAGCTTCTGAAATCAACAAACAAGAAAAAAAAAAAATAGCATCTTTATGGGGAAAAAATGAACAAAAACCAGTGACAACATAAAAATTGATGAAAATATTTATTTTCAGCCCACTCTGTTGATGTTATAAACACACTTCTTTTCAGTAGCAGACATAGATAGTTGTAGAACCACAGCTAAATTCATACCTCACATGACTACACAATTGCTTGCAGCACAAGAAGCACTAAATCTGCCTTAGCATCTATATTCTAGGTCACACTTGCATGAAAGCAGGAAAGATAGTGAAGGAGATCAGCCACAAGGGAAATATCTCAGTACACAAATGTGGTCTTACCATGTCATTTCATAATACAGCTCATCCACAGTAGCTACAGGGCCAAAAGGGCAAACCCTGCCATACTGCTCCAATACTGGCAATTCTACCACCATCCAGCCACTTGCTCAAATTCACACACCCAAGCGTGAGCTACTAAGCACCTGCACGCTACATCAATTTTCTCAGAGGGGCAGATAATAATCTGCAATTAATCCAGATTAAATGTGACGTAACAATTCAGTTTAAATACTGAAGCAGTTCACAAACAGGTATGCATGCCCAAATCCACACAACTCACCCTGCCAGGGAAGCAACAGCACTACTGAAGGGCAGATGACAAACAAAAGTTGAAATGTCCAAAAATTAGCACATTTAGACCAACCAGATACTTACCATTTTGTACTGGAGGGAGAATCTTCTATAACAGGCTGGACAAATTCCATGATTTTAAATGCCACCTTTTTGCTTTTTTTTGCACATCCTCAAGAGAACAAACCTCCAAAGAGGTAAGAGAATGCCAGCCTGGTTGTCAGTTTGTGGGTTTTTTTGTTTTGTTTCAAAGGAACAAGTAAGATGTAAGGTGGGTATTGTTATTGTAAAGGACAGCAGAAGAGGGAGAGCAATGCAATTAAACCAAGCAATATGTCACAGCCGGATGACTTTGAGCCATTCAGTGATTTAGGTACATAGACCAAGCCCTGGCAGTCCTCCACTTTGGTAACTACCACCTAACAGTTTACCCCTAAGGAGTACAACAGACATGGATGCCCCATCTGGAGATGCCTCTGCTGCTAAGCCTTGCAAAGCTCTTCCATGTCCAAAGGACAGCAGCTGCAGAACCATGGAGGTCCCTGAAGGAGTAGCAGACACTGGAAGCTAGTAAAACAGGCCACAAGGGCACCAAGGAGCATAGCAACAAGCCTATACTGGCAGGTTCACGTACTTGTTTAACCACTACACTAGAACAATCAGTACCATTTGGGCTGACTAATCTTAGAAAATACATGTGTATATTTTTATGCACACATATATCTTTTCCTTTCCCAGAATGAAAAAGCAAATGAATTTACACTCCATACTTCAGAAGCACCAGGCTGAAATCCAGCTCTTCTGACACCATTACCATGTGGCATTCATTAAGAGCTACCAGCCTCTTGCTCTCCTTTATCAGGTATCTGAGTATTCATAGGCTGAGCTCTGAATTTCATTTAAAGAATTAACTTGAGTGCAGACAGGAGTACTTGTCCTGTCAGTCCTTGCCCATTCTTCAGAGAACGGAAGTGGCTCAGACATGTTGCATAACTGCTCATCAGCACAATCAAAGAGCTTGGGCAGTAATTGGAAGATAAATACCACTTCTTCAAATAGGTGCAAAAATATATCTTGAAAAGCCCATTAACAGCACAGCATTCAACTCCTCTCTGTGTCAGATCTTCTGCATCGTTCAGAATAATTTAGTGCAGGATCCAAAGAAAACGTCCTCCCATGTGTATTGATGCTAATTCACAGAATTAGGAAGCAAACTCAAGAAAACTGAAGAAAACTGACTTGACTGTAAAATAAGCTTCACTTTCAACTAATTAACCTGGTAGCATGCCTAGTTCCTACACCCTAACATATATAAAGCGTGTCATCTTTGTCAAGTTGGTTGTAATTCTGGCACTCCTGACAGTTAGCAATGCATAAGTGGTTTCTGAAGTGCCCTTTCAGCTACCATTTTGCTATCGCTTCAGCCAGGTTAAGTACATACACATTTAAGACACTTTTCTAAAAGGTCTACGCTGTTAAAAGAAAAAAAAATACACATATGAAGACATAATAGAAAAGACTTGCGCTTGACTATGCTCACATAGTTTGTTCTGTTTCCAAATTAAAAAGCAAAGATCACCTAATATGGTACTCTCCACAGCATCACGGAAGAAGACATTATGTCTACTGAGACTAGAAGGAAGTAACTTCTATGCAAAGAGAAGTATAGATTACATATTCAGCTGGTGAAATCAAAAGGAAAAAGCATGAAGCCATACAACCTGGAAATCCTCTTGCTTCTGAAGTAATAAACACTTAGATAGAAGGAAAAACTAAATCAAGATATTGTTCAGATTTTTTTTTTCTTGTTGAGATACATGCATACAAATAAACAGCGGAAGGCAAAAATAAGCCAAAGTGTACAAAGAAATTTTTCTGCAGGAGTTCTATAGTACTAAATGAGCTGAAAACACCATCAAGAATGCTTGGGATATTCTTCACAACAACACAGGCAGCTGTCTATTTGTAATGAATACTTAGCAACTCCTGTCAGATTGCTAAAATAGAATCATAGCAAATAAAAGATAACATGCTTGACTGCATAAAACCTTACACACTGTGTAACAGAGTACCCTTAGTTTTGTCACAGCAGTTTGCACTGCTGCAGCAATACTGCCTTCCAAGGAGAGCATCATGACAAAAAAAAAAACCAACAACAATACAAAGCCACACCTTACACTCCTCTTTAGGAAGTTCTTGTAAAAAGCTGTTATCTAAAACTAGACATTTTAACACAGGACTTTCTCCAGGGCTCTTTTTGATATATTTGCAGAGCTCCAGGGAGGATTTAACCCTTAGGAAGACCAGGGGTCTGACAGGAGTCTGGGCCTTGCCAGCACTGCCCTGGGAGCTGCCCACCCCCTGCAAGCTTCCTCATCTGCCCCGGGTAGAACCCACATCCCCAGCCATCCCTCTTGGCCCATAAGCAAGCTTTGCCATTCCCTATTTGATCCTGTCAGCAGAAAGTAAGCACAAGAGAAACATGGCTTTGAAACAACAAATGCACAGTGAAAACCCAGCTTATCTAAATGGCCATCAAACTAAATGGTCATCAACCTAAATGGCCACCAACACCCGTTGTCAGAAACCTAGGCAGAATCCCACCTACTTCTCTTCCAGGCTTTCCCCATCAGCTACTCAGGCTCTGTCACAATGGATCTTTTTTACTGTCCATAAAGTTTTGGCTCACCAAACCTCACCACTGCCAGACAAAACAGGTATTGTAACCTGCCTAGGACCAAGAGCAGAATTTTTACAGCTAAAAACTCAGGAATGGTTTATTAACCACCCTCAAGGCTCTTCCAAGAAGTATCTTCTTTCAGGCTCTTGTTTGCTATTGCAGCCTGCTGTCATTATAGCACATCCACACAGCTACACGAGAAGAGTTAAATAAGCACCGCAAGGCACGGCCAGTCAACCACACCACAGATGAATGAGGAGTTTGCTTAATTAATTACAGAGCAGCTGTACATTAATACTTGCATTTAGGGGGGTAAAAACAAAAAAAACAACCAAAAACAACCAAAAACCCACCTCCAGAGATGGTTACCTCACCAAATAAGAGCCTTGTATAAATACAACAGAAGTACACCATAGCTCTACATCCAATATTGCCCCAAACAAACCAGAGGTAGGTAATAAGGATGGTAATGTACCCAATAAAAAGCAAAGATGTAAAATTCTGCAAGGCTTTCATCACTGGAGGTCGAGTTAACAAGACAAGCCATATCCCAAGGCAGTAGCCTCTATCAAATACAACAGGGCTGCATCTCCAGCTTATTTAACAACCTAGACGTTTTCCTAATAGATACAGAAATAACTATACTAATTGTATTATCTAAGATGTTAACTGTACAACAAACAGGACAGATTGTTATATTGTTTTTCAACACTGTAAAGGAGCTAGAAATTCAGTAATGAACATCCACATGGGTAAATGAAATAGTTAAGGAAGAACTTCGGGAATTAATCCCGTTCTGCTCCCTCAGCAGCTGTCAGACTGCAATGATGAGCTATTTATCTTCCATCAACAACACTGTCAGCAGACAAGCAGAGTCACTGGGGAAGTCAGCTGCAGTCCACACCCCTCACGATATCAAATTCATGCCTTTGAGGAAGGAGACATGAGGAAATGCAGTCATTTGCCCAGACACCACAGGGCTAGTGAAATACTTGCACCCCAGAGGCTGGGCAAATTCTCTCCATTTGCTTATTTGATGCTTGTTGTTTTGAGCAGAGAAGAACTACTCTCCACAAGGGAAAAGATAAAAATACTCCAACTATCTGCTACACTTTCCCATCACTGACTCTGAACTGACCGCGAGAGCCCCTACACCTTTGAATCTGGATGCTCCCAGAAGAGTACATAAAGAGCACCTTGAACATCCAAAACACCATGCTGGCTTCTGATGCTCATGGTAGCACAGAGAAGTATGACAGTCATGCACGTCCAGCCAGAACACCTAACTCAGACCTAGAACTAACTCCAAGCAAGGCGTGAAGAAACAACTTCAAATGCACACATGGGCAAGGCAGTTCTAGTAAACGGATGCTGCTGATAAATGCCCACAGGCAGCAGGTTCTCAACTGCAAGGGCAAGAGGGTACACAGCTTCCCTTCTACATCCACAGCAACTTCACCCATGAGATCTGGTGACAAAATGCTGCTACCAGCCTGGCTGAGGAGTCAGGTGGTCTGCATGCTGTTTATTTTTTAACCTGGCACTCAAAGTGATCCCCAAGCTCCTCTCCCAATCTCTTCCAGGCCCAAGCAAGAGACAAGAGTGTGTGGCCTTTTGTTTCTCCTGTATCCTGTGTTTGTTTCCTGCAAATCTGGTAGGTGAGCAACTGGAGTACATGCTGAGTCAGGCCAGGCCTTATCAGTTCATTTAACAATCCCATCCCTCATCTCTGATTAAATCACAACAGTCAACAGCCTTATCTGGCTGTAACCCGGATCAAACGTAGCAACTCACCATTCTGTGTCACCAATGACTCCAGAGGACGTCAAAGGCATCAGCAGAATATACCTTATAAACCGTGTGGTCATTTTCTTACTAGTAAACCCATAACAGCTCCAAAAGCAAACAAGAGTCCATCCCCACAAACAACTAATAGCGCATGAACTCCAGATGCTTTCCACAGAACCACTCCATCCAACTTACATGTAGAAGCACTACTGGCACACTTTTCAGCCATGAGCCACTGCTCAAGATACAAAAGAAATTGCTTTGTACCCTTAGGAACAACAAAATAGTTCTGGTTGGTGGCCATGAGTCATGGGTATTTGAAGTACTGTCTGAAACCAGGAACCTGCTGTAACGGAAAACTTCAGGAATGGGCTTGTTTCAAAGTTGTTTGCCTAGGGTCACATACATATTAAAATACCAATTTTCATCAGCGATGATTAAATTTACTCAGCAAGAACTTCTGTGAATTAAAAGAGTTCTCAGCAGAAAGTTCAGCTCTTTGCCGTTTAACATTACAGAATGCAAATTTACTTCAAAAACTTGAAGACATCCAGAAAAGATTATTCCCTAACAATTCAGCAATTAAATCTCTTTCCTAAAAAGAGATGACCAGTACCCCAGTAGTACACCAGCTCTTCCAGTGTGTGTGTGTCAGTGCCCCTATATTCAATACATAATTCGATTCTTTCATGTGCTCACTTTTGCTGAACTGCCACAATCTCTCCCTCAGTTCAGCAGGTATATGGCCATATACAAACAGCAGTGGAGATCTGCAATAGAAAACAGGATTAGCAGTGCCTCTAAAAAAAGAAAAAAAAAAAAGGAATAATTTACTTCTAGACACACCTTTTCTTTCATTTACACACTGTAACCAATATTAGAATTACTGCTACTCATTATTATTGTCTGACAAGAAAAAAAAGGGGATGCTTTCTTTAATAAAGATGTTACTTTGAAAATTCATTAATGATTGTGGGCGTTTCCACTGAAAGTAATTCCCAGCCAAGACCTGTAGTAATTTCTCCCTCCTCAAATTTAATTTGTCATAAAGGTGGAAAAATAACAAGCAGGCATTGACTAGTAAGAATTCCAGTGAGATTTTACCCCGCCATTTTTGCATCTAAACACAGCTCTGACAGGGCTCTTCCTCATGCTGGGAAATGCCTTTTAACAGCAGAAATATCCCACCAGTGTGGTGTAGGACTTTGCTGATGCCTGAGTTTCTAAGGTGCCATTAGCTCGTCTCCCTTCCTTGCTTTGCTCTGAAGAAGGCAATGCCACATGTCAGCTCATCTCCTAGCAGCAAGCAGGAGAAAGGAAAGAAGGCCAACAGAAAACAGTAAGACTACAGAGAAATAGCTGCACGAGATTCCTGAAGAGGAAATGGAGACAGGTAGAAGGAAAGAGCACAGATTATCCCTAGCACCATTAAACAACATCAACGTACCAAACAAAATTCAAAAATTAATTCAAATTTGTTCTGTAATGCAACGAGTGTGGCTGTGGATTGTAAGCCAAAATCATCTTTCAACTGCAGAAGTGTCACCAGCTGTTTTACGGAGCTTAGACTCTGCTCACAAAGTGCTTCTGTCTGTGTGTAGCCAAGTACCACCAGGTCTCAACATTTCCCATTGCTAGGCTTACATGCTGCCTCCTTCCAACTCTCATCCTCAGTCAGTGAGCCCGCTGGCCAGTCTCCAGCAATCCCTGGGGCACCAGGATACCTGGCTCACCTGGTAATGTTGTTTAATTCCAGACATATTTCATTTAAAATGAAAAACACTTTGTTCCAGCAACATGGAAATAAAAAATCTGTGCATGTGGTAGAGTAACAGGTACCAACCCAAACAAAAACAGCCTGTAGTGTGCAACATAATAGTTCCCAATCTCATGCTAAACATGTACAGTAGACATAACCAGCTCTTGGAAAACAGTCAGTTATTTTTGTCAATGATCAATCTGCCGCAGTTTAACCAGCTTAACCATTTTCATAAATGTTTAGCCAGGCATATTAGTCATCTTTCCATGACTTGGTCTCACTGGGACAGCACAGCCTGTGTGCACACTGTCACCAGTCAGTGCATGCTGATGCCTGGTTTGTACAATGTTCACAAGCCACAGTGTGCTTTGATGCTTCCTCTCGGACTCCCATTGCTGGCAGTGTAACTCCTCCACTTGCTGTGGTGCTAGTTCAAATATGCATAATGCCAGGCTACAGAGGTTTCCTAAAGCGCTGAGGAGAGGAGGGGAAGCAGCAAGCAGAGGTCTGGGAACAGCAATGAGCTGTTCATCTTGGACAGTGCACACTGTTAGCTCTCATACAAAGCTTGACTGTTTATCATTTGCACTCTGTTCTCACCTTCTTAATCTGGGAGTTCACTGCTAAAAAGTTAAAAAGCTGTTGTGAATCTTCTCACTCAAAACTGAGTAATCTCTAATGTCTGCATGTATCAATGCACAGATCTCGCTCGCTGTACAGTGAGGTGCAAATACAAAGCTGGAGAAGTCCTTCCAAGACACTTTCATGTGAGATGGGGGCTTTTCCCACAGCACACCTCTCAGCATGGCTTTTATTAAAATATACAGAAGCTGACCCTGGGCTCCACAAGACAGGATAACAGCATCATAGCAAGTAGCACCTGCTACAGATATGCTAATGGTACTAACTAACCTTTTAGTGGTGAGCACAGCATTGGTTATAGGGGTATCTGAGCCACACTGGCTCTTGGTTCCACAGCACTGCAGTCCAAACACATCATCACACAAAGCAGCACCTACTATAAATTTTGACACTTCTAACTACTCTGTAAGGGAAAGAACATTATTTTGCTCTTAGAGGATCTTAGCAATCCTTGGTGTATGAATATCCAGAGGTATGTAAAATCCAGCAGCATTCACCTAAACCGAATTCTGCCAGAACAGTCTGGGCAGTCATTTTCTCCAGCAGATAGCATCTACTGAAAAGAGCTGAGGAGTTACACTGGGTTGGAAGGCATAGCTATCAACAGCTGAGAGGAAAGGAGAGGGGAAACAGGGCAGCAAAACTTCTTGGGTTGGGTTGGCAGCCAAAACTGCATTCTGACTCCAGCCTCCTGCAGAACAGGGGTGGCATCTGCTGTGAAGCACTTCAGCTCAACACAATCTCCACGTAAATGTTCCTATAGAATAAACAAATCATCAATTAATACAGTATTTCATTCTGCAACACTTGTGCAGGTTTTTTCTTTTTTTTTTTTTTTTTTAATGGTATCAACTTCTAGAAAGGAATGTGGAAATTTATATATGTAAGAGCAAAGTGTGGTGAGAGTACAACCCAACAAACACAACCATTATGAAAGAGATCTTCAGAAAGAAAATACGAGCCACATTCTGTTTTTACACTCATAGAGTAGAAGCACTTAGATAGCTATAAACAAATCATTGAGTTTTGCCATCAGTTTAAGCAAGAAACTATGTGACACTCAAGGGACAGAAAATCATGCATGCATTTGTCCCTTTCTATTTAACATAATCTCTGTGCTTGGCATAGTTGGAAAAAAAAGCACAAATCTGCTGTCCCTCATCTTAGAAAATGTTTTTATAAAAATAATTATCATACTGTATCAAGCTCTATACTATATGAGGCATGCAGAACTACAGAAGAAAAAAGATTTTCAGTGCATCCTGAAAGTGTATTGCAAGTGCATCTAGATCAAAACACACCACCAGCACATCTACAGTGTGTGCTTCAAATGACAAATAAAGAAAGACTGCCTTCATGTGTCACAGGATGCACAGATCTGTCACCTGCGACAAAGCTATTTGAGTACAGGGTTAGGGTTAAGTTTCTGGAGTGTGTGGCACTCCTCTTTCAACTTCACCTGCTGAGTTACAGGTCAGCCTTTTCAGGTGCTCTGAGTCAAATGCTGGAAAGATACTGAATGCACATACACATTTATTCTAACTACTCTAAATTTAGCATTCCAATGAAGTTGCTATTCCCTGCTTCTTCCTTCCACAAGATAAAAGAATGCACTGAAAAGGAACACACAAAAATCAACCAATCTGGTCCATGAAACATGAGCTACATTCACAGGACAAAAATAGAAAGCTTTCATCTTTCATTATCAGACACTCTACCGCACAGCACAGGAAGCTACAGCTTGAGGCAACTATAGGTTTCAAACACATTAAAATGTGAGCATGGCTTTCCTTTTCTGCTCTGTGAAAGGCTAAAACAGGTTGGCTCAACAAGGACAAAAACCATTAGAGTGGAACAAGCCTCTCCAGTAGAAATCCAAAGAGAAGAGTCCAGGGGCAGGCAACAGCATCACTCCCACTTCATAACTTCTAATGTTCAGAATGACAGCCCTCGTCTTTCATGTTTGGTGTTTCTAAAATTATGTGTTTTAAAATCAAATTCTAAAATTGTAGAAGTTGTATGATTTCTAGCTCCCAGAGGAAAAAGGGAAGAAGAAAATGTCATTGCTATAGATTTGATGTTTCATGAACATCAAAAATCTTACTTGCTCAAAGCCCTCCAGTCTCCCTCTAAAGTCAGCAACCTGAATTTAATGGGATTTTAACTGCTTCCTATGGTTTGGAGTCCCTTCAGCCTCATATCTTTATGGTCTCAATAACTATGCGGCCATCTGCCAAGCTTCGATTTTCTGAATGTTTTTGTTTTAAAATCAGTACTCAGTGAAAAAAATCACCATGCAAAGTCACAGTCCTTCTTCAAATACAGTTCTTCTGGTGGCTTCATTCTCTTACCTGCCTACATCCACTTCATATTTCTGCAGTGACATCAAACATTATTCCAGGTCCTCGCACCTCACTAGCCAGGAAATGCTTTTAAGAACCTGAAAGGACTTCAACATGTTATGAACAAAGCCTGCAGTGGAAACCTCATAAAATCAACAAATTGAGTCAATCTGGCTCTTTCTATCACTCGTGTCTCATCCACTCCTAGACTTACTCCACGTATCCAAAGGCATGTTTGTGGAAGATGGGGATAATTTTCATATTTCATAACCCAGCCAGATGCTTCTGCCTCTTCTATCCTTGCTGGCTTTTTT
Source organism: Phasianus colchicus (assembly GCF_987193195.1). Taxonomy (NCBI): domain Eukaryota; kingdom Metazoa; phylum Chordata; class Aves; order Galliformes; family Phasianidae; genus Phasianus; species Phasianus colchicus. Next base: position 36,497,609 of record NC_143438.1, read on the forward strand.
TTTAATAATGATATGAAAATTTCACCTGGGCATCCCACAACATTTTCACAGAGAATCTGACATCATTGTGTCCTACAGACAGCTTCCAACAGTTTCAAATGGAATTATCCTTCTTTTACAGCCTGGAAAATCCAAAGTGCCTGTGAGGCAAAGAGAATGAAAATGGGAGCTAGACCCAAGGAGCTTAATGAACTCTGAACTAGAAACACCTCAATAAACACTATCTATGGATTTCCACTGGCAAATGAAATAGCAGGGGTAGGTGGCAAGGGCTTCAATAAAACTGTTAAATACCAGGAGGTACATGATTCAAAAATCTTCAAACACAATAACTTAATTAGAAAATAAAAACAGCAGAGGAAGTAGGAAACAAAAACAACTAATCCAAGCAACTGCTGCTAATAAAAATCACCTCGGCAGAAGCATATGGCATTGGAACATATCGTAATAGGAGGCATAATTAAAGAAAGAGGTTAAAGAAAAACAGAATAAAACACAGCACCCATTTGCCAGCACCAGCAAAAAGCCCACACAGACCAACATGACGCTCCTTTTAAACATAGCAGCTCATTTTCTAGGCAAAGGAAGTAGGCCAGTCCTGACACAGCCAAGCACCTGGCAGCACACGGGGCATGTTAGAGCAGAGATGGGAATTAAGAAAAGAAAACTTCATGATGGGCAGAACAGCCATGGGGAGGGATAAATTCAGAGCATATATAGACCAGACTACTACACGGGTCAACTTCTCATCTAAGATACTACGAATTGCCATAATATCCTCAGCATTAAGTCTGAAGTCCTCATCATTAAGTGGCTCAGGGGAGAGACAATCGCTTGTGTGCTAGGATAACAGACAGCTCCATATATTTGCATTCTGAGACAACTATAAGTTCATGTATTCAGCATGTCCTGGAAAGAAAAAGAAAAAAAAAAAAGAGCTACTTGAATTTACAACAATTTAAACTGCCACAAAAGCAAGGATGGCTCAACTCTTTGTGAATGCATGTCCAAAATCAGTAGGTTCCTCACCACAAAGAAAGCAGGACATCGCATGGGAACAGCAGAGGCAGGCCAACTGTGTTCTGGGATGCATTAAAAAAAGGGGTAGCCAGCAAGGGAAAGGAGGTGATTGTCCCCCTCTACTCCGCTCTTGTGAGGCCCCATCTGCAGTACTGCATCCAGGCCTGGCCCCCAGTACGGGAAGGACGTGGAGCTCTTGGTGTGGGTCCAGAAGAGGGCCACTGAGATGATCAGAGGGCTGGAGCATCTTTCCTATGAGGAAAGGTTGAGGGAACTGGGCTTCTTTAGCTTGGAGAAGAGAAGGCTCCAGGGAGACCTCATTGTGGCCTTCCAATACTTGAAGGGAGCATATAAATAGAAGGGGAAACAGCTGTTTACAAGGGTGGATAGTGATGGGAGAAGGGGGAATGGTTTTAAACTGAGACAGGGGAGGTTTAGGTTAGATATTAGGAGGAAGTTTTTCACACAGAGGGTGGTGACACACTGGAACAGGTTGCCCAAGGAGGTTGTGGATGCCCCATTGTGGAGGCATTCAAGGCCAGGCTGGCTATGACTCTGGGCAGCCTGGTCTGCTGGTTGGCAACCCTGCACATAGGAGGGGGTTGAAACTAGATGATCATTGTGGTCCTTTTCAACCCAGGCCAGCCTATGATTCTATGATATGGTGAGGAGGGGGAGGGGGGGCTATAGCAGCTGGAACTGGATTTAATGAACTACTCTTCCCTAGCCAGGATTTCTCTCATTCATAAATATTTTAAGGTATCTCCCTCCTCTTCCACAAGTACTTATTCTAATAATATTTTCCCACACTGTGATGATAACATTAAAACTGTACTTTCTGGAGGAGAATGAGAGCAGCTTTGTTTGTTTTAAGCCATACTATGCTTCCTTGCTCTGAACAAGTCTCAAAGGCACTAAGCCTCTCTATGGGAACAAGTACTGGCACTGGGTTAAGGACAGCTACACTCAGCACAGAGTCCCTTCAAAAGGATAGGGAACAAAGGATATGTAGCAGTAGGTCTAGTTAGTATTTTATTGTTGAAATGTAACAAAAAAGTAAGATAGAATAAAAAAACTCTTCTACTTACATACCCATAGTTATTACTCCCTACTGACTGGTGTTTCCTATTAGTATCCAGCTGTCTTTCTTATGACTAGTCAGAGGAAGTCTGGTGGAATTTAGGCTGCTAAATTCCTGTGCAATCCTAATAGACATCAGGGACTCTGCAGGTTTAGTATAAGCAAGGGGAAACCTCAGCTTGAGGTGGGAAGGCCTGGCATCATACTCTGTCCTCCTCCCTCAGCTTACACAATTCATTTCATATACCTATAAAGGCAAGATTCTATATTCCAATTAGGTTACACAACAGTTTTCCTGCTAACATGTCTCACTGGGAAGATGGAGGAATGCAGATGTAATAATGAGAAAAAGGTTTGATACAAGCCATTACAAATAATAATAATAATAATAAAAAGCTAACAAAAACCACCCGCCCACAAACAATGGATTGAGAACATCATATGTAGGACACACACAATTAACTGCCAAGATGCAAGTGGTAATAGAAGATAATCAAGAACAACAACGAAAAACACCAGAACAGTTACTTATATTAGAGAGAAGAACCAAAATATCCTTAGAACGAGTCAAGAAATCTGACCTTATTTCTTCCAGTAAGTTGCAGTAACTGGAACAGCTGAGTCTCAGTGGAGACCTTATTGCCCTCAAGAACTCCCTGAAAGGAGGTTATAGTGAGGTGGGAGTCAGCTTCTTCTCCTGGTCAACTAGCAATAGGATTAGAGGGAATGGCCTCAAGTTGTGCCAGGGAGGTTTAGGTTGGATATTAGGAAAAATTTATCTAGGAGACTTGCCAGGCGCTGGAACTGGCTGCCCAGGGAGATGGCTGAGTCACCGTTCCTGGAGTAGTTCAAGAACCATTTAGATGTGGTACTAAGGAACATGTTTTAGTGGGCAATATCGGTGGTAGGAGGATGGCTGGACTGGATGATCTTAAAGGTCTTTTCCAGCCTTAATGATTCTATGATTTCTGAACTAGAAGTTACTGTTTATTTTATATAAATACTAAACTCACAATTCTACACAGAAATTTCAAGTACCTTAGAAGAAATAAATTGCTTTTGTTTATTTATTTGTAAATATTTAAAGCACAAACCAAACATATTTCTATCTCTTCTGCATAAAACAAGCTAACACAATGAAATGAACAAATCCAAAACAGCTCACACAGAGGAAGAAAAAAAGCAAGAAGGTAAGGAAGGGGAAAAATCATGCTCAATAAATCAAAGTAGATTTCTATTTCTTATTATCTCTCTAAATAAAGGTTCCTGCATATTCCTGGATGGGAAGTCCCTGTACTTCAAAGTATCCTTTCACCATCTTTCCTTTTTATCCTATTTTAAAGTTTATGGAAGGGATAATGCCTAGGGCAATAAGTACACCGTTATGCCTGAACTAGATCAGGTTGCAAGAAACAATCTGGCTGTGTCATGATGAAGCCACTACTGGCAGCTCTCTGTTTTCCTTTCCATGCAGTGGAGCTTCCAGCATCCAACCTGGTATGGTCAAGGCTTGCCAAGGAATCTCTACCCTCACATAGAGTCCTGTGGATAACTACTGTATAATCAACGAATATACAGATGTCTAATCAACAAGTATATAGAGAAGTTAGGCTGGTCTTCAGAGAGCATGTAGCTGGAAAGATTATCACATTGGAGAGGGATAACTGGAAATGAATGGAAAAGCTTATCCATGTCCTGGGATCACAGAAAAAGACTCCCAGAAGAGCAATCTCCAGAGAGACATCCTTCCTTAATGGCAGTCAGCCCTTAAATGGGGTCTAGGAGAGCTGCAGCCAGGCTCCACCCCTTCTGGTCACACAGCTGAATTGCCTTCACCTGTGCTCCCAGGGCTGACTCACTGCTTGCCTCAGGTGATCAATCAGAGGTTCAGGCCATGATTCAATAGTTCCCATTCAACTCCAGTTCTGGATTTCTAGACACAATTATAAATAACGGAAGAACAGGTTGCACTGAAATATCTTGGATTTTTCAGGCCAAGACAAAGCAGAGCTCAGTCAAATCCTCTGCTTACTTTCCCCACCAAAGAAACAATCTCATCACACATGGGCATGGCTGTGATTTATGCCATCAACTTGGACCGCTACCTCAGTTTACAACTCCTTCTCACCTGCTTTGGGTAACCCATGGCAGCCACAAATCCCACTCAAGATGGAAAAAACCTCACAGCACAGTCTCCAGCAAACCAGGCGCTCACACAGAGGTGGATCCTTGAGCATGCCAGCTTAAAGGTCCTACTCTAAGGTAGGAACTGCTTTTATTAGTATGAAAAAAAGTTTCAAATACATTTTTGTTTATAATAAATCTTCAATTTTCCTTTTCCTTATTTGAACTTTAGTATAAAACACAGTCCAAACATATACTTACCCATCTTGAAACCCTAATTTCAGGGGATGTCCAATTCGTAGTAGAACATCAGGATATACCATATATATGAAACATGATAAAAAAACAAAAACGTTTTTTTTTTTTATTATTATTATTTATGTTAATTAGTATCCCTTGTGTTTGGTTAATGCCTTGACCAGATACTTCAGCTGAATATTTTAGAGAAATGCTGATTCTTCTGAAGGCTCAAAGACTTAATAAAGGATCTAGCAAAAGTATGGCATCATATTCCTAAATATTTTTATCCTGAAGAACTTTCAAGTCCCAGTCAGGATCACAGCCACATTGTGCTAAAGCTGAGAAAAAAAGTATATTTAGATCTGATCTCTCTCCAGTGCTTCTGCAAAGAGACATGCAGCATATGGCAGATGAAAAAAAAAAAGAGGAGGGTGGGGGAGAGACAGGAGAGAAAAGAGAGTGACAATTAAAAATACTTCAAATGCTTCAAACAAAAAACTTTATGCGTGCACACACACACACACACACACACACACACACAAAAAAAAGATCCCTACCTTGTAATGAGCTCAGCATTTCATGGGAATGTGTGGAAGCATAGACATTTTTAACTGTAATAAATTACAACATGTCATTTCTCTGACAATTGTTTTGCTTTCCATTTGTTTAATAACCAGAGTAGTCACATGCCTTATTTCTAGCTAATATTTTAAATAATTAAAAAATTTATACATTCATACCATTTGAAATTCAATATTTCAATGGCTCTCCAAATAAAGAATCACAGAATGGCTTGGGTTGGAAGCAGCCTTACAGCCCACCCAGTTGCAACCCCATCCAATTTGGCCTTGAGTGCCTCCAGGGATGGGACATCCACACTTCTCTGGGCAGCTTGTGCCAGATTTCAGAACTCTCACTTTGAGAATACTTTCCCAAATACTCGTGAGGTATTTTTTTTTTTTTTCTAATTTCAGATAAGAAAACATTAATTTCCTGTTGCAATGCTAGAACTTCCAGAAGGATAAAGTATGAGTAAACTACAATACTGTCATAAGCCAATGACTCATACTGTAACATGGTGACCTTTAACAGGAAACTGAGAATTTACATGGGCTCACTCCAGGCAGAATTTAGAATGGATATTAACTTACCTTTCACCATTTTAATGCCAAGTGACATAATATCAACTGGGCTTTTTTTGAAAATTCTCTAAAACTCCTGAGCACAAGACTTCAGACTTAAAAAGAGAAACCTGGATATACTATTGAAGTTCACTCTAAAGGCTAAGAACTCAGAACACAAAAAAATCTCCAGTGCTTCAAGTAAAACATAACAGAAACTGGAACCTTTGGCACCTCTAGCCATAGTCTGATACCTATGGGAAAAAGAAGCTTTTAAAGTGAGCATGGCGGTGGCCTCCAAGATATCATTTTGCACACCCAGATCAGACCTCTCCTGCAGAGGAATCACAGGACACCCAAGGAGCCACTACCACATCCTGAGAGGAAAGGCCCCCCCCCCCCTTGGCACTCTTCCACTCCCACTCCACCCCAATAGGGTGGACAGGGACTTGGTAGCCTTCAACCAGATAAAGAATTTGATAGGCAGCTCATGCAAGCAGGTAGGATAATGGGCAGAAGGGGCAGCACTTGTCTGCTTCTACCTAGCAGCAGTGCCCCAGTGGCACTGCTCTGAGGAGCACAAAAGAAGTTATATGCCTTGGGGGTTAGGTTCTGTCCTCACTGCCTCAACCTCAGAATCAGGAGGGGCAGATGAACTGTGAAAACAGACATCTTCCCCACCACATACCTGCTAAAAAGTAATAACATGTTAAATACTATATGTATATTTTTTTCCAGCCCAACTGGCTGCACCCAACAGGCAATTTCTGCATCTGGGTGCACCCTATGCAGCTGCAGGAGTCCTCTTGAGAATAACAGAATGTAGATTGCACTCATCTAAAGAGAAATCACTTCCCAAAGGAAAAAAAAAAAAAAAAAAAAAAGAAAAGAAGAAGATGCATCTGTCAGCAGGCCCTAGAAACAGAAGTTACTTACTAATTTCCTCTCATGTTTCTGGCTTTCCTTCTATCTGTTTGATAGGCCTTTTTGGATAGGTGCAACGACCACTTGTGATCCACATGTTTATGCACCCACCTAGCCCTTGTTATTTATCTCAGTCTCACTTCAGTGCTCATTCAGCAAGCTGTTACACTAAGCATAAAAACAAGGAAATTATACAGCAGATAAAATGCCAAGCTTTTCCTGCACTGCCAGCTTCATTAGAAAAAAAAGTGATGAAGTATGCATGCATATAATCACAATAATTAGATGCTTGTAACCAGCTGAATATCAGCATGCATGCATGCTTACATTAAAGTAGCAGATTTTGAAAAACATAAAAGTGAAGGATCTGTGCAGTCCGATGCTGCAGAAGAGAGATGGAAAATTTTTTGGCTTAATTCAGCTCTATCTCAAAGAAAGCTCTGTAACATTGGCTTTACCATCTACCGCTCAGTACGGAAGAGCTGTTGAGTTTGTTGTACATCAGCACTCTTGTTGTAAATATTTTGTGACTGAAGGAATTCAAAACTTGGCTGTGATTGAGAGAGGCCAGGCCTACGTTTGGCCAATTTAATCATGTTGTGTAGTTTGGATTTTTTTTGTTTTTAATTTGACTCTCTTGTTTGTAGTAAAAATACCTCCATCCTTAGCACATCCCTTTTTTCCCTTTGCATGTTTTGTAGCCTCTCACTAACAAAGCCACTTGAAAGTATTTTGCAATTTATATTAGGATGAGAAGCCTTACAGTTGGTTAGTTTTTCAGTTTAATAGTTGTCAGAAACAATATATCACCAACTGCATAAACCCAGAACAGAATCAATCTTCAATATTAGCACATCACATAAGTTAATCTCTTTAAAATGTCTGCTTATCCTAAAGACACTACTGCTAACTCAAAACATCAAAGTCAGCCCTAGTCAGAGGGTTGAAGTAAGTTTAAAATTGTAAGCCCTTTCTACATCTCTTCAAACATTCCATCTTTTCATGTATTTTAAAAATACATGTCCCTGAGCTTCCCTTCTCCCTGCTAAAGCAATGATTTACTCACTTAAAGGGTATTCCTTGCTTGCTGGAAAAACAAGAGAGTAGAGAAAAAATGTCCGCTTTTATGGTAACATATTCACTAGTTTTCTCTAGAAGGGTCAGCAAAGTTTTCCTGCAATTAACACTACGAATAAAGTTAAGAGCATTCTATATTCATGTTCTTAATACAAAGAATTACTTTGTCACTTTTCATTTATACATTATTTTTCCATCTAATTATCAGCATGTATTGTGCCTACAACTAGGCTTCTAAATCTACAGGCTATACGTATACCTTATTTTGCACAACCTATGGTGAGCCCACTTCCTCCTCTGAGATTTTGCATGACAGCTGATTGAAACAGAATTCAATAGGAGTTAAAATTTAAGAGAGAATCGCTGAACAGTCACAGAATAACCAGGAAGAGATGAGGGAAAGCAAGAAGGTGGGAATAATTTTAAGTTGTTGTATTTCACTGTGTAATAAATGCAGGATTGCTGCCACGTGAGTACTATGGGATTTAAATATAATGAGAGACATGATTATCATGGCTGTTCTTGCTCTACTGTAATCAACTCAAGTATACAGTTGGTGTTACAAGAAACAAAAAGCTACCATGGGACTAAGTGAATAATGGCTTTTTAAAGAATTCATCTAATCAGCTCCCTGTTTGATGAAGCAAAATGAAAGTAGTTACTTATGACAGATATTACTCATTTTATTCTCCAATGACTACAAAGGTTGGTTTTCTCTACAGGCCTAGAAACTTCAGCATTGCTGTGATAAAAGCTCCTCACCTGTTGTGAGATCGCTTTGCTATGTATCTGAGGTGTAACAGGGTAGCTTCCTGCAAGCATTTACTATTTACGTTCCTCATGAAAAAAAGAGTTTTATTCCTCACATCTGTAAAAGCAGCTTTCCCCAAGCATAAATTTACTGCCATAACTTGAATTCTGGAAAGTTATTGATATTGATTTCATTTAGTTACTGCTTTGCGTTCTTTCTGTAACATTTACTTCGTGTTTTACCACACTAATTGTTTCAATAAGAAATTTCTAACTAGTAGTTTTTATCACCTAGAAGGAGTACTTCAGTGTGCAAAGCAGAGATCGGAAATACTTAAAATACAGCTGCAGACATGAGTCTTTGTTACGGAATACTTTAATAAATCCTGCGGGACACCTGACTTGAGAAACTAGCACTACAGAAAAGAATCTCCCAGCTGAGAACAAGACAGTACTTAAAATCACACTCGATACCTCACATCTTTGTGAACGGAAAGGGCAATGACTTTCCTTGTTAGATGTGTAACCCTTCCAAAAGCTTGGCTGCTGGACAAGCTGCACGTGGGACAGACATCTGCACAGGAGATCCTAGCCAACCTGCTGAAAGCTGAAGGGAGCTGGTGCTGAATGTGAAGTGGTTAATCAAGCAGCTGCTAACAGCCTCCATCCTTGGCTAGCTAACATTTGGATGAACATGGCCGTGTACCTCATAAATGGTTGCCTTAATGAAGTGCCTAAAACACGTGGTGCAGAGTACGTGTCACTGCCAGGATAGAGTCATTAAGAGCTCCTGTGGCCCCTATGCCCTGCAGTGCTGCCCCAAGGACATCATTGGCAAGTTGTCATTCTGACAATGCCAGCCTCCTGAAAATGGTTGCTCCCATCAATACTTCTGACAGCAGAGCACAGCTTTCCTTCTTCACACAGCTTGTTTACATGAGGAGATATTAACGTGTCAGGAAAAAAAGTGCAGAGCACACAGGCAGCAAATGAGAAGAAGTGCATGCTGGCAAAGCAGCCACACCACACACAGCATTAAGGGCACAACATGGTTCTGTCAGCCCCAATACCACTGACACAATAATGGGATAGGGACGTTAGCTTACACAGGTTCTGTAAGCTAATGAAAAGCTTTAGCACACTTATGAAACTGCTCTAGACACAAATGTTTTGTAGTCTGATGATTTCTTTTGAACATCCATCAGCACACCACAGACTCAGATGGTTCTTCGCTTCCTCCGTGTTTCCTTTCCAGGCCTGCCAAGAGCCACCCAGCATTGCCTGGTCCCTGCCAGATAGCAGCCCTAGCAGACAAAGCCTTCTGGAGCCCAGCTCTTTAGAAGTTATTTGGGAAGCTGCGGGATGCCCCTTTTCTCTGGGTTTGCATTGTGCAGAACTCAGAAATAGCTTCAGTGAGACAAAGCAGTTTTGTTCTAAGTCAAAGCTCTGCAAGTCTCTGTCCTGAAAACACTGACGTGCTCCTCTGACACAGAAGCAGAAAAAAAGCCTCTAGTTCTGTACTGTGTTTCTACTTTGGTGAGAAACAATACTTCAACAAACGTTTGGTAATGTTGGAATGTTTCCTCATATCCATCGACCAAGAGGGAGGCTCCAGAAGAGTACCACTTGACCCACCTTCCCTTTTCATCCCAAAGCAATTCAGCAGACAAGTCCAAATGGCTTCTATCTGACAAGAAGACAAATGGTGTTTTCCAATTGCCCAGAAATAAGTTTACTCAGTGCTAAAATATCAATTATTAAATGAGACTTTAGACAGTTCATGTAATAGCTGCACAGGAAAAAAAATTGCTTCCGAACAACCATTAAGATACCAAGCATAAGCCTAAAGCAAACTCATACAGCACATGTAAGTCTCTAGTCAAACAGATCCTTTTGAAACAAAAACTCAAAATTCTTTAAATCTTATTTGAAAATTCACTTGAACATAGAACTCTCTATGAATAGCTGTATTTAGGCACATGCTTACCAACTTTGTGAAATGGTGCCCAGACAATTTATTATGTCTTTATATTTTATTGTATAAACAATTATCTGGCTTAAAAGTCATGTACTTCATTAAATACCCAATCTTTACTGTCTTTAGACTTAAAAGAGAGATCTGCATCTGTTTAAGAAACATCAGCAAATGCTTAACTTGCCTCTGATTTACAAGGTCTGCAAGTTATTTGCACCCCACCAGGTTGCATGCTTTCAGTCAGAGGTTTAAGGGAAAAAGAAAAAAAAACAAAAAAAGGAGGGATATATATCACAGTATAAATCATATAAACTTTTTCAGGAACTTCCTCTTATGGCAGCACAGGAAATATTCAGAACAACCTTCAAACAAATAATGGAAGTCAACCAAAAGTCAGTTAACCATTGCTATCGATAACAGGCATCAGGTATTATAAAAAATTGCATTAAAGGTCCAGTCCAATCTTCTGTTCAGACAGTTCAAGGTTCATCCGGTTTTCGTTTCCCTAAATCATTCCTCAATGTTACTGCGGGTTTAAAAACTGTAAGTGGAGAGATAACCTGGGCTATATGTAAAAATGTAGCAAATACCCCCTTCAAACCAATGCCACCATTTCCCAAAAGGCCACAACTGTGGCAGTAATGCAGTGTTTATATTCCTGTTTCAATGCCCCACCCTGAAATAGTAGGACTCCTGCTTGAATGAGGCACTTGAAGCCACAAAGGCAAGTTTATGTATTGCTGATTACATATATTTAGTAATAAATTTCCTGATTACTTTTTACCTGCCAGCATGGTTGCTTAGTTAACACACTATAAAAGCTTGCCACGAAGATGTAAGGATTTTTCTTAATAATATGGGATGGCAAGCATGGCTATTTCCAAGTCCTGCCCACTTACTGCCTACTCCTTTCAAAACTTTCTTCTTGATGATCCTTTAATCCACCTCTCAGAGTTCCTTCGGGTTTTCACTCCTCCCTCTTAAAAGTTTCTAATTAAGGCCCAATCTTGAAATCAAGACTACTGCCTGTTCACAAAGTATTCCCTTACAAACGTAGGCAGCTTATCCCAGGTCAGTTGCATGGCAGAGGAGAAGAGACATTATCCAAACTTGAACAAATAGAGATCAATCATCATTTACTCTTTGGGATTTGAAACACATTTGTGCTGTAGGTAAGGACCTCCCCACCAAATGAAACTAAGGTGTCCATCTGCACTCACTGAAAAGTCTGATTTCACACTGGAGAACTCTAATGCAAGATATTTTCTCTTATTTTTACAGCAGAAAATCTACTGGTAACTGGAATTATGGAATAAATGTATGCATACTTACCCAAGGGTCTATTTGATATGTTTCTGGCAGCACTTTTGACACCTCATTGTGAAAATAAAAGATTTAAATTAATACAGCATAAGTAACAGATAAGTAAAAACTTCATTTAAGAGTCTGGGATGATTTTACAGGAACATACGAGACACGCTCCTGTTTCAAAATAAACTGTAGTAATTGTACACTGTATCACCTCACAATTGCTTCCTGTTACTCTATTAGCTTCGTGCTACACATTCCAAGCAGACATACAGCTGGTCTCCAGGTGTACAGTAGTGATCTGGTCTACTTATCCTACAGACACAGCCATTTCTCCATTCTGAAAACATGAAAATGAGGTGGCTCCTAAGGACAACATCCAATAGCAAAGGAACAAAAAGGAACGCTATGTCCCAACAGTTGGTCCTCCCATTCTACAAGCTCATCTCTCTCCTGATTCTGCTAAACCTGCCAAGCTAAAAATGACCAAAGCCCTATTTGTCTTTGCTCTGTTCCTGCTGCTTTCATAAAGCAGGCACTGGATGCTGGTATAAAGAGTGTAAAAAACAACAACAGGAGGAGAGACAGAAAAAAATGGCTTTTTTCTTAGTATTGAATTTTTCCCAACTTAAGAACATGTAAAAAAATCTTCATTAAAATAGCCAGCAAAAACTCTCTCTAAAATAAGGACTTCAACAGAAAGGGAAAAGAGCTGGATGGAAGAATTTAATTCAGAAAACAATCATAATTGTACAATACTGATCCAATAACGGTGCTCTTATTGCCACCCAATTAGTAATTTAATCTTTACAATAAATAAAAACTAAAAAAAAAAAAAACAACAACTACTGCTGGACAGCCAACATATCACCTTCTTTCCTCCACAGAAAGCATGAAATTATTAATTCATGAATTCTGCTAACCATACAAGCCTGGTAGCAGAATGCCTAATTAATTCAGAATTCAAGCATACCAGTGCTGACACATCAGCTTTAGGGGGAAGGCGAGACTGCTGGAGGGCAACAGAAGCCTGGGACATGCTGCAGACTGACACTTATAAACTGTATAGCACTGTCAACTTTGCATAGAAATCTATATTGCAGATTAAGTGTGTTCGACACAGCTATACCATAAAGGTATATTTAAAAAGAAAATGACATCTGGAATCACTGTGAATCTTATTTCTTTTTCTCTCTCTTTTTTTTTTTGGGGGGGGGGGAGGGGAGGGGATGGTTTTTGTTGGTGGTGGTGAGGTTTTTTTGCATTTTCTTTTTAAACTACTGATGGAACTACGCATTATTACATGCGATCAAGAGAGACTGATTGAGTAAGAAGGATGGATAGCACTGTGATCAGCTTGATAGGTCTAAAAGGAGTCTTGTTTGATGTAGAGGAATGGTGACTTGCCAATTTGCAAAATATTCATTTGCAATGAAGTCAAAAGGATCAAATACTGTTCATGAGGAACTTCCGATACAGTGGAAATGAATAGAGAGGCTTAAACCTTAATCCCAAAGGGCAAGAGTAAAAAACACCACTACAGTAAGTGACAGAAGGAAGAAAGGACAGCCCAGTAATCACAGAGCAAAGCCAAATGCTAGTTCACAACCTAGAGACAGGAAGCACCTAGCAGAAGGACCTCAAAAAAACAAACAAAAAAACCACTACCAGCATTCAGCACAACATTCCTTTTATACACCTAATAGCAACTTTTTATTATAGAACAATTCTCAAAGTCACTGTGCAGTTGATGAACTTGGGAAAAATTTCTTCTTCATCTGATAAATCATTTCACCACAGTCTTTTCTTAATTGCTAATACCTGATTTGTTGGGTTTTTGTCAAATTAATTTCAAGGCTAACGTGAATTCTAATATGAACTAAGAAAAATAATTATGATTTATGGAAACAAGTTCTTCACTGCAAATAAAACTTGAAATCTTTTATGCTACACCAACACCCTACAAGATGTTTTGCTCATCTCATTCTATGTCCTCTGTAAGGCAAAAAATACACTGAAAGTTTGTGAAAAAAGCTTTCTACTACAAAGAAATATTAATACAATATTTAAAAGACCTAATGGTTAATAATGCAGAAGTAATTATGAAAAGGTCAGTAGAGCTCATAACTTCAATGCACATGGTTATTGAAAATAATTTTTAATCATGAGTTATGGAGATGTCTTTCTCAAAAAATTAGAAATATTTGAAAGAAATATGTAAGTTTGGCTTTTTAAAGCAATGGTAGGCTTGGATGTTTTATAAACATTTGAAGTGGCCAATTCTCGACACTACCAATCCAATGTCAGATTGGAAACCAATCCAATGTCAGATTGGAAAATGAACTGCTGAAGAAAGAAAGGAGATTCTGAACAGCAGTAGCTGTGGCTATGCTGTACTCCAGATGAGTATTTGCACAGCAACACCTGGAAGCTTATTTCTGAGCCATCTCAGGCCTTCAGCATGTTGCCATCAAATGGCTGCTACCACAGAAATTGAGAAATAAGTGTTTTGATGTTTATTGCATTGTTAATCTTTACAAGGTTTATTTTACACATTCAGAAGGGATGAGCGGAGGAGGTGCCAGGCAAATTTCAGCTCACTTTATTACAAGAATGCTTATCTTGGTTTTGTTGAGAGAGGCAGTCAAAGGCTTTACCATCACCAATAAAACACGTGATGGCCCCCATGGAGTGCTGCTCCTCCCTCTGTGCCAGCATGACAGCTCAGTGAAACAACAGCAGGAATAAATGTAAGCTTAAAGGCCACAACCTGCTCTGGTCAACATACAGGAGGGGCAGCAGGGATATACAAAGGGAGGAGGCCATAAGGAAGCCCACAGGATGGCATGCTTTGCCCATGAGGTGCACCTCCAATGTGAGAGACAAGGGAAGCTCCTCCAGCTCTCTCAAGTTTGTTAATTGCTGTATTTCTCCATCAGAGTCCTACACTCTGCTGTCTCATGCAGCAGTGCTACAGCATGAGTCACTATGTCCCAGCCAAACCTTGGTAAGCTTATCACTGGCCTGTAAAGGCATCTCCTCATCGCTCTTTGATCCCAGAGGCTCCAGTAAGGCAGCCCTGTGCCTGAGCCCCATCCCTTGCAGTCAGCTGCCATTGTCACAGGGGAACCAACTTGTACAGGCAGCTCTTTTAATTTGCTGAATCTACACTGCCATAGAAATAAGACTCAAGCTCAAACAGTCAACTCTGTAGAAACAGATCCACACGCCTGCAAGCCCCATTTGTTTATGTTCCATAAGAAGTATTTTTGGTAAACATTTCTCGACAAACAAAGGGAATGCAGTTCTGCTCTCCCAGGGCCAGCAGCCCAAGCAGACACAAAGAAAGCAATTCTCTGCCCGTTGCTGGAGCCCTCTGTTTGGCCTTGTTTCTGCAGGAAACGGAGAACGAAGCACACCATTTTCTCTGAGAAAAAGGAAAAAGCCAGCATCTTCAACTAGGTGACTTTGCATAAAATTAAATTTTGTGTCAAGGAAAAAATAATTAAGATACAGGCAGAGTGGATTAATTAGATAAAACTCCGAAAGGATTCAGCCTCACATTTTGTTGCTATCTCAAAATTCTCTCTAGCCCCTGAGCCAATTTCTCCATGTCAGCTGAAGCACGTTTTTCTCTCTCTTGTCCTGCTAACACCAGGCTGCTAGAACCAGTCTCCTAGGCTTTGCTCATTTTTTCCAACCAATATTCGGACTCTCAATGGATAAAGAGGAAGCAAGACTGAGACATCAGGGTTCTTACTGCAAGAACGGAACCGAGTTATTATGTCCTATGACCACCCAATCGTGATTTCTGGCATACTCTCTCATATCTTCACCTTCTGTAAATACTTCATTCTCCCTTCACTTTTGCTGCACTGCACAATCTCTTGCATTATTTTAAGCAATATATTCCCTATAGTCACACAATTCAAAGGTTAACATGTGGAACAAAAAGCATTTGTCATTGCTCTTCCCCCATTTTTTTCCAAATTCCTCCTGTATGGAATTAAAATACATCAGCACTATAACTTCTCCATCCACTTCACAGACGTACAAAGCATTTTCTAAGCTTTCCATCTCAATCACTTACAAAGCACACAGGCAGGATGCACCTTGACTTTCAAGGAATGACCTCATCATTATCTCACATCATATGAAAATCAGCATTCCGCAAAACCACAGTGCCCTGTCCACTTTGAAAACTGAATAACAACTAATAGATGAAATCCTAAAAGACATTTAAATATTTGTAGTATCTTACATGTATTATTTTACCACTTTTACATGCACATGGCAGATGCACACAGTCCCACAGAGCTCAGTATATTCGTCCAGGCTTTTTGCAACTCAAACAGGTAGAAGGCATGCATGTAGGCATGCAGTTTTCTCTGAAAACATAGGACTTTGCACAGCAGCTCACAAGAGTTTAGGCTAGAAAGGGAATACTGCTGCTCCAGCAAAAACTGCTAACAAACCTGTGAAGCCAGGATGAACAGCCCATCAAGATCTTCAAGAGGAAGCACCTTGGAATCCTGTCACCAGCCTACTGTCTCCAAAAGAAGCATGACACCCATCAAATGCCACTCTGGCTCCTCAAGCTGCTTGTCAATCTCTAAGGTTAGTAAATTGCTCTTAATCT
This sequence comes from Phasianus colchicus, assembly GCF_987193195.1. Taxonomy (NCBI): domain Eukaryota; kingdom Metazoa; phylum Chordata; class Aves; order Galliformes; family Phasianidae; genus Phasianus; species Phasianus colchicus. The sequence goes on from NC_143438.1 coordinate 36,513,867, forward strand.
TCTTTAACATGCTTACTGACAAAACTACAGCACAACACTACAATCGTGCCTGCTAGGTGGAGCCTAATTAAGAGCAGACAGTATCAGTATTGAATTGCTGTACTATCATTGCTTTGTTTCAGACCCTCTTCTAATTCCTTAGGTCACATACATAACTATGTTTGCTGTAAAGCCAGCAGTAATAATAAAACATAGTTTTCACTTTCTATTGTATTCTAGTGTGTGTTTTCTATTTTAACATAATTTTAAGAGTGTAAAAGCAGAAACTCCCTATGTATTAGCACTGAAAACACATACTGATTTATTTCAAACAAACCTTGTTTGCTACATTCATCTATTTCTAGCTCTCTCCCTGCAAGACTGCAAAAACTACCCCTGCTGTAGGACACAGGTAACTCCTCATTCTGTTTTAAGTGCTCTGACAATTTAAGCACCCTGTAAATAATTTATATTATACATAGTTATTGCACATAAGCAATCAGCTCTTCCTATTGCTTTTGAGCTGCCAGCATTTCTGCTGAAGTCTTCTAAATGTTTATTACAATACAGCCTCTCACCAGAATAAGAGTTGATCATGTTAATGAGAAAAGGAGCTTTCTCATTGGAATTTTTCTGTTTTTGGCCACATCCCACCAACATTCCACTGCCCCAAGTGGCAGAGACATGGACTGGTCATGAAATGGCAAATCACTGTGTGAATTAGATGCCCATACAACTTAAAATGGGCAAAGAAATCATGAAGTGCAAAGCAAAGAAAGGGTAGGCTGTGCTACTTCAGGTTATGCCTTTAGTTTCAGCTCCAAACTGTGATTTAAGAAGCTCATAAACGTATCACTTTCACTTTATAAATTTATTGTCAAATGACAGCAGTTTCTCAGAATTAAAGCGAAGCTATCAATATAGTCTTACTATATTAGTTACTCGAAAATAGTACTGTTAGTGTTAAAATGGAGAAAAAAGGAACTGCTGGGTGAGTCCCATCCTAAATACGAAGGCAATAAGCATTACAAAACAAACACAAGTTTCTTTTCACTTTGTGACTTTTATTTGTATTCCAGCAGAAATAAGGCAACTGCAAACATACAAAGTGAGAAGCCATAAAAATATGCATTACTTTCTAAGAGGAAAGTAGTGCCTACTGTTGAACAGCAGTCGCAGATAAGTAAGTAGTGATTTTCACTGCAAAGTTCATTAAGAATGGGGAAATTGCTTCAAATAACCTTGAAATAGGCTTTTTGAAAAAGCACTATGGGCATCCATATTCTACAAGGATGGAAAATGAGATGTTAAGTGACAAAGAAAGAGTAGGCTCCACTGACTTAACATACTAATGAGAAAATGGTAGGAAATCAGGAGCCAATTCAGCAACATGAAGGCACAGCACAGAGACTTGCTTTCAGCTCAGTCATCTGACAGTGAATAGAAAAGTAGAATCCACCTTACTGACCCATTTTGCTCACTTGTTGGGGTAAAATTTCTCACCTGAATAAAACCATTTAGATTCCTCATTACAAAACTGTTAGAATCATTTCTTTGATGCAAAGGAACAATGAAAGAATTCCCATTCCTCTAAAAAAATGACACCAACTAATAAAGTAATAGGTCAGGTTTCAGCAGTAGAAGATAAAAACAAAAAAAACAATAAAAATGGGTAAGTCAGTGCTCCTGTGTGATCTGAACGTCCTGTTCTGGCTGCCCGCTGTTGATCACAGACCTGTGTCACTTCCTGGCCATTAGCTTGCTGCAGCAGGGACTACATTTCTTCTACAGAGAGAGCAGACATGATTTTGGGTGATTTCAGGGATTATTTCCACCCAAAAACAAAAGCTTGAAGAGTAACCAATTCAGCCATTTTCATTTTGTAAAAACACCAGGATTAAGGAGATTGTAGAGAACTGATTCTGGAAACTGAGGGCTTGTTCCAGCTCTGGTCTCTGTCACAGTTGAGCTGCCTAGAGTGTTTCAACAAATTTTGTCTTAAAGTACAGCCAGAAAACCCCTCTCATACTTCTGGACTGTGATACAATTCTTTCCAAGACACTGCTTTTGCAGGGCTCTCCCCTTCAGCCTTGCAGTACTGCTAAGGTAGCACACAGGACCTACAGGTGATGCTGGAAAATACTGGCCCAACTATGCTACAAAGTGCAAAAGAAGCACTTCTCTAAAGACTTAATAGGAAGGCTAACGCAGATCCACCAAGCAGTTTCTGAGATCAAGAACCACACTTACCGGTAACACCATTTAAATCACACTGATAGCTTTTTATTCTAACAGTAATAAATGGCGTCTTCATTACCACACAGATGTGATATTACACTGCCTGGGCTCCTGCCAAACCAGGAGCAATAAAACTAAGGAACTCTCAAGGCAAAACATTCCAAGGAAAGTTTAAAGCCCCGCATTTGATACCGTAGAGAATTTTTTACAACTATTCCTCATGCTTATTCTATACTGAAACCCTGAACCTCCGTGGTGGTAGAAAAGTACATTTGGCATATCCACTCCCAAGCCACATCAGTCCTCTCCAGTCACTGCTTTCCAGGTCACAACAGCAGAAGATAATCATACAGCTGGGGAGCATCTAGGTAACTAAGTGTCTAAATTTAGAAGTAAATCATCATCAACAGAAAGATACAGCAATCTCCACATCAAGGCTGAGAAGGGGAACTTAATCTGCATCCTCTGCATCACTGTCAGGAAAAACCCACTTAACAATGATAACAGAGATCAAAGCTAAGTGGCTTTATTTACCCCTCCTGCTCCAGTCCTCTGTCACAAGTACATTAATTTTCTCATTTTTGGTTATCACAGTCACTTTGGATACTATGCTTCAGGTTATGGCAGCAGCTTTACTTCTGCATTTATGATATTTTCAGAAAGATGTATTGAGGTTTTCAGTATACATAAGTCAAGACACAATACACAATTAATTGTCAATAAAAAGTTTTGGTTATCAAGATTTCATTCCACCGTATTGGTTACAAAACCACTAACTACAAGCACCCTTTCATGATTCCCCCTAAAAAACCTTTTCACATTATTGTCTCTCACAAATAATACCAATGAATGGTTTTTCTTCTCTAAATTTCTAGATATCAGCTAGATATCAGCTATCAAGTATGTATCCAAAGGTATTCAGAATCTTATAAATTCAGCCATGAACAAAGTTAAATTTTCAACAGGCCTAGGTAAGTTAGGTCTACAATGTGCTTTCCTTTAGAAGTCTGAAAATTCCATTCCTGTAGTCAAAAATAATTAAAGAAACAGGAATTGTTATCCAAGCCATAACCACACCTACCAAATGCCAGTTAATTAGCAGCCCTTTGTTTTCTACAAAAAAAACAAATTGATCTTTCTTTGCTGTACCATGGTGTACAGCAAATCTAATGTACCTCTTGGAAATATGTCAATAAGTAGAAACGTAGAACTCAACATCAATTTGAGGTAAGGTGACCAACAAAAAAACATTTTAAGGTCTTCTCATGAGGTGAACATTGACAATTTAATGGAAGATGTGTCATTAAATGATTTCTCTATTATTGAGCTCCTAACTGTGCCCTTCCAAGGACACAGACGCATTCTGTTCCTGACAATTTTCTTCCTATGGGATATACCAGAATTAAAACAAAACGGCAGGTATGCACTGTATTTAGAACCTAAGTTTATAAACAGCAATTTTGTATACAACCTTGAAAGATGAAATTTTCCATCACTGAAGCCAACAAGAAGCGGCCATTCATTTTAGTGTGCTACACTGAAGTAGACATGGGGCTAACACTGCACACATACTTAAATATATATATATATATATATATATATATATATATATATATAGCAATTTATAATAATCTTCGTCATAGATTCCAATACTGTGCTAACAAATCCCTAGCTTATTTGGACCATGTTGGGTCTAACTGTTATAGAGCCAATGGACACTCAATGTGCCTAACGGAGACTTTAGTGAAAACTCCCTTTGCCATTTACTACAATGAGCAGCACTTCTATTTCCCACGTGCCTTCCAGGCTGATCTCTTGCTCCCATATTAATCAGCAATTCTGTTGTGTAATAGCACAAGGCAGGCTCTGTTAACCTCACTCCAGCTCTGCTCTTACATTGCAACTCACCTGGCAACTGGCTGCTGGTCTCCTATGGGGATCCCATCCTCTGGCAGCTCTACCCTTCCTCCTGGGAACAAGGACAAGGGGTGGGGCCACAGAGCAGAGAGGTGTGATGTGGAAGACTTCTGGGCAAAAGGAGCAAATTCCCTGGTTTCCCTTTTACCTTTCGGTTGAAGCCCCTGGGTTGGCTCAGCCCAGAGCAGAGGAGCTAAGGGGAGGCCTCACGGCAGCTGCAGGGGGGCTTGTAGGGTTTTGGTCAGTCAGACTGGGGATGAGTTTTGGTTCTTTTGTTCTTGTCATTTTGATACCTGCTTATTCTAACCCAAATCCTCCAGAAAGTGAGTTGAAGTGTTGGAACATCACTCAATGAGGAATGATATTTGAGCTATACATGAAACTGCTAAGAAAGAGAAAGGAACAGTACTGCCTGCCATATGAGTGTAAAGGAAAAAAAAGCAACAAACGTTTCCTAATAGCCTATTAATACAATAATAAACTTTTCTGTGACCAAGGCATACATTCAACAAAACATTTGCAAATTGCTTATCTCTCTACTTCCAGAGGAAAAAACATCTGAAGCACTCAGGAGAAGCAATCAAACATGTAAATGCCCTACATAAGTGGCAACCTTGCAGATCACATCCATCTGTGGAAGAAGGACCCTTGCTCGGTTGCCTCTTGCTGCAGTCTCTCTGGCTTGCTTCACCACCCCAAGCATTGCGTACCTTATGTACTTACCACTGCTTGGTCCCTGAGACATGTTTGACCGTGTGGCAAATGACTAATTTGCTCATTTACCAAAAGGCTGTGACATTTTGGTTGTCACCATTACATCTGTCAGCTGCCTCATACAACAATGAAGCTTAAGGTCCATTTTTTGGTGCTGATGAAATACCAGCCAGAAGTGTCACATGCAAGGAAAAATGCTCTGGATTCCAGACATTTTAAGTTTTTGCAAGAGCATGGTAGGCTTTCTTTAATAGTTATTCATTGAAATTATCTCTCTTTTATATCTCAAACTAAAGATATTGCCAAGAGCACATCATTTTATTATTTCCACTCAAGCACTGACTATAAAACCCTTCTAGGGCTGAGAGCCCATTGTCCTACTTGAATATCAGCATCACCTCCCAAAGCTTTCAGCATCTCAGAGTGGATGCTACAGTGCAACAAAGAGCAGGAACTGCAAAAGGAAGGAGGGAGTCCAGAAATAAATCCACATTTACAGACAGTAACTGCATGAAGAACCCAGAAAAATAATTAAAGTTCTTGGGGGGAAGGGAAAAAGACTAGGAACTCCATTAAGCAAGGCATTCAATGGCTGTATCATATTTACAATGGATTATTAGCCTTCCCAGGATATTACATTTAAGCAAACATTCTGTGAATACAAAATAGGATCCCCTAGTAAACAGAATAAAGTAGGCTCACAGCTGGACTTTCAAAAACTGCCAAGATAATATTCAGAGCAAGTCGTCAGTTCAGAAGCTGCATTTTGAGAGTGTTGCCTGACACCAGCACAAGAAATGACTGCACAAGGGAAAGACAACAAACTTGGGCTGTTGCCTGCACTGACTCAGTTGCTCATATGAGGTTGTCCCCTCACAACCAGTGCTATCTAGTTAAATTCCTTATTGCTGATGAATTAGGCAACATTTTATTCTGTGCATTTTTTATTTAAAACCATCTGTCCCAGCTCTTCTAAAAGCAGCCTGACGGCTGTTTACAAACTCTCATCCAGCCTCTTGCTTCTTGCCCTGAACCATGCTGCATGGCCACTCACCTCTTCCACAAGATTCTTAAAATGCCTTCTGACAAGACAACTCTGCAACACTAACTGCTTTTCCCACTCCCCCAGGACAGGAGGGCACTGAAGGCCTCCATCAAGACAGTTGCAGAGAGCATCATCAGCTGTAACCCGCAGAACTCACTCTTTATCAAATCCATGTTTTACAAGGTTGCTCCTATAGTACATCTCAGCATATTTCCAACCACATTTCTTTCCCTCACAACCAGTATGTGAGGCATCACTCACTATCCAGGCTGCTATCTGTCCTGCAGTACTCAAGTACCACCCTACTCCTACAGTATACCTCTGACCATGTTTAACTTGTGCGATCAACTTCTTCCTCACCTGCTTGCCTCTAAGGTATGGAGAGAGAAAGGCAGAGCTGGACACACTTTAGAAATCATGATGAAGTGGAAGGGGTGTCCAGTAGACTCCACAAAGAATTGCTGAGCACATGTACACAGACCACAGCAGGCCTCCCTGCACACCATTACAGGCTCCACTGGAAGACCAGAAGCCACAATTACAACATGCCACAGCAAGACAAATGTAGAGAGCAACAGCACAACCAAGTATTGTACAGCCATGGAAATCTCTGGCAACAGAGATGTCCTGTGAGAAACAGGATGCATCATTTGAAGCGGAAGAATTGTTCTGTGAGCCGGTACAGAGCAATTCTTCCATTTCCACAAATGTAAAAGCAAAGCACAGAGAGCTGAAGCAAAAAAAAATCATTTTGTTCAACTTGAGTCACCTAAAAGACAGGCATTTAGCCTAGGTACCTCCTTTGATCCTTCTATATGCAAAGGGTGATTCCCCTCACCTGTCTCTGGACTGCTCTCCAGTGACTTAGCGATCCCCCATGACACCCTTTGCTTTCAGCCAGCTAAGCATCTCACAGGTTTCATCTTGTCCAAAGGACTAGCAAAGGGCTGAGCTGTGGTCTCTTAAACAAAAGCTGAGATAGAAGCTTAGAAGGCACGCAGCAGCACTGCACAGGACTGGGTGAGTTACCCAGGGCTTCCCACAGGTAAGAGCAGGCCTGCGGGCAGACGCCAGCTGCAGCAAACATGCTAGAAATCTCAACTCCTGCAACTTAGGCAGTTGTTTGGGTGGCCTTTGGCTGGCATTTTTAACCTGTATCCTTATGTTTTGACATCCCAGATACTTCTAGAAGAAAAACGATATTTAAAACAGAAACATACTCTGGAAACAGCTGTTCAAGACCTCTATACAAAGGAAAGTCAGGAAGCATGGGTCCTCAGTGATGTTGAGCAATTGTTTCCCTTGGATCTGCAATTTCTGATCTCCTGTAAAACCTCCCATTCCCTACATCCTCCTTTTTAATTGCAAACTGTGCAATGGTTTATTTGTTCATTCTTCATACATGTAGAAAACCTTCTGCCAAAGCAAGAATTTCCAAAAAAAAACAGCTGGGTTAACCAAGGCAGCCTGCAGTCTTTTTAAAATGAGGCTCATTAGCCACCTAACACTAGGGCAGCATAATCCATTCATTCAGTACTCAGCACAAGGCTTCAACTGCTAACAAAATAAAAGATCCAAGAGACAGGGATGGAGAGAGACAAAATGCACTGGACATTTCAATCAGTTTTTCCCTTCTTGGCACCATGAAGCTGATTAGTTCCAGCTTCCAAGAGCTATTCCACCACACTGTGGTTTGATACCTGGCTTTAGTTGACATTAGCAAGGCAAACTGTCCCGCAGCAGCCTCAGTCCATTCAGCTTGCTCCAGTGTCCATCCCTCCTGCCATCATGATACCTCAGCAAAACAGAGCAGGCAGTAGGACCGTGCAGTCACTTTCTAGCTGCAAAGCTCTTTGCCTCTGAGGACTAGTGAAAGACAAACGGTTACTGCAAGCAGCCTGCTCTCTCACATATGGCTGGAAATAACAAAAAGGAACTTCCTGAGTAGGGAAAGTGTTCAAAGTTATTTCTGTGGTTTTATTCTTTCAAAAACATAAACAGGTTGTTGCTTCTCTCTCCCTCTCTCTCTCCCTTTCTCTCCCACATGGGGGGATTACAAAGATACTAGCACTTTTTACTTTTTAAACAGGTAAGTGAAAAGCCACAAAAGCCAGGCAGAGCTTTGACATTAGGTCACGCTTTCTCAGTCAGAAAAACATCCACATCATCATGGATACCATAAGCTTTTTTCTCCCAGTAAAGCATCAGCTTTTCAGGAGATCGATGGATTCCCCCACAAAAGAGAACAAACCAAGTGAGGCAGTTTATGCACTGTATCACATTGAAAAGGAAACTGTCACAGAGCTCACAGAATTTGGCCCTGCTGCTCATGTCACTCAGCAGGATAATTCTGACAGCAGCCCCAAGGTTAGTTGCAAACAACTTTCTGAAAGTATTTTTAAACATTTATGACCTTTTAAATGGCAACTTTATGAAGAAATAATTATACCACATAATTATTCCCCCATATATAGGAAAAGTTTCCAGACCAAGGGAAACTGTCCAGTATCCAGTATATCAGTCATAACTGAACAATCTCTTACATAATCACTCATAAGAGTCAAAGTCAGTCAGATTATTCAGCGCACACACAGACAACCAAGAAGTACAAAGAAATGAAATACTTCAACACTCATGTCTGTTCAGTAAAGCCCATCTTCTCTCATTCTATGACAAAGCTCATCCTGGGCACATAAATATGCTTTCTATAAAAATTGCTTTCTATTAAATTACACAAAGTTGGTTGCTTCTATCGTAGACCTCTTCCATTTCAGCAATCAACCCCCAAATCGTATTGTGGTTAAGAATTTAGAAAATCTCCAGTTTCATCCAACAACAATTTCAGTAGTTTGTACCCATTACTTAACTAAGAGAGAACAAGGGCTGCTTTGCAGAAGCTGTGTTTTCACGCTGCATTTTTGGCACTGAAAACCCATTCCCAGACCAATCAGTCAAAACCGGATAAATACTCGCAGACAGTTACCAAAGCATAAAACATCTTCCTATGGCCTGCCTTGAATCTGTAGATCTTTCCACCTCAGTCCAGCCAGATGCTAATGTCTCCAGTCATTATGTTCAGGACTTTACTTGCACATTTTTCAAAGGAAAGATCCTCTAACATTAGATTAACAAGAACAGCTGCACACCAAAATTTTCAAGGTCCTTTGAAATACTAGCAGACCTGTAGTACTATAAATATTTTTCTCTTGTCTTTGCATAACGTTTCTTTATTAAAATCTGTTAAACTCTTGTGTTGCCTCGCACCATGCTTTTTCCATACTTAATAAATCTGTGCAGTTTCACTTCAGGGAAGAGTTTTACATTTCAGGTGGAGGTGATATTCCTGAGAGACAAAGACTATTCCTTTCTGGTTCTTTTCATTCTTTCTTTAATAAATACACTGCAAAATATGTACTTTGCTATTAAGTGCAAACAAATCATACAGATCTTCTAAGATACATTAGCATTTTAAAAAGAGGAAAATCCTACATTAGTGTAAGAGAGAAAATTTTAACTACAGAGTGCTTTTTATTTGTCCCAGTGGGTATCACAAAAAAAAAAAAAAGAATGGCCTGGGTTGAAAAGGACCACAATGATCATCTAGTCTCAACCCCTCTGCTATGTGCAGGGTCACCAACCACCAGACCAGGCTGCCCAGAGCCACATCCAGCCTGGCCTTGAATGCCTCCACGGATGGGGCATCCACAACCTCCTTGGGCAACCTGTTCCAGTGTGTCACCACCCTCTGTGTGAAAAACTTCCTCCTAATATCTAACCTAAACCTCCCATGTCTCAGTTTAAAACCATTCCCCCTTCTCCTATCACTATCCACCCTTGTAAACAGCTGTTCCCCCTCCGGTTTATATACTCCCTTCATGTCTGCTTCAAACTCCCCAGGAAATTACAGCTCATCATGGCTCAAATCAAAGCCCTGATCAGACACTGAGTTTCCCTTCAAACAGAGAACACTAGTGCAGGAGAGCTTACCAGAAGAACTTCACTGGGGAAGCACAAACTGGAAGGCACCAAACTACACCAAAATCACCTACATGAAAGCACAGACTTCATGTTGGAAGAGAAGAATTAAAAAAAATAAATAAATAAAGTTGGCTTGTCAAGCCCAACTCAAACTGCATTTTTGCTTGATATGTGTTTTCCCAGCTGCACAGCAAGTGGAGTCTTTCCAAAAGAGTCTGCCTTCTTATGAAAACAAACAGCTGCTGAAAGCTCCCAGTATCATTTATGACTCCAGGATTCAAGATCTTATCCCCTTGTCACTAAATCATCTTCCTCATTCAATCCAAGTAATCACATTTTGAATCTGGTGAGGAAAAAAAAAAAAACACAAAAAAACAACATACCAACAACAAAGCATTTATTTGGTTTGAGGGTGTGGGGGAAGACTCAAGGCCCATGCCCAGTGTGAATGGGTGTAAGATGATTTATGTGATGGCGACAGTAAACTGACAATTCTTTTTCGTTATTGGATGCTGCTCATTAGAGATTTTTATATATCTCCATATAAGTATTTAATGCTATTAAATAATCATACTTATCATTCATTTCATTATCAGTATACTTCTCAGAGCTTATGTTCAGACATTTTTATTACTGTTAAATCCAAAGAAATGAATGCAACAGCAGACGTGACTGCCAAGATGACCTGAGGTAACAGATTATCCTTCTGGCTTTCTGTCACTAGAAGCAGCCATTATAAAGATTGCATGACAGTCCCAAATTTCTAAATCTTCACTCATAAACAACAGCCAAAATGCAGTTTAACTCAAGAGTTAATGCCATCCTTGTGTACTCTGATATAACAACACCTGAAGCAAACACACATTAAAGTTTTATTTTCAAGTTTCAATGTGTTACCAATCATCTTCCCACACCCCAACTCTCCCCCCCAAAAAAAACAAACAAACAAACAAACAAAAAAACCCAAAATGGCAGGGAGAACAGAAGGGAAGCAGGAAGATCTCAGCAAAGCCTGATTTTTAGAGAGCGAGGCTAAGCCAACAACTGCTCACCATCCTCAGCAGCACAGGCTGGTATTCTCACACAAGCCCACACTCCTTCCAGAAATTTTTGAGAGACAGCACTTACTGAAAGAGCATGGGCACAAATAACAGCAGGGCCTTGCCTATGTGAGTCTTTGCAGGAGATAAACGCTAATATTTACACCAGCATCAGCAAGTTTGGGTGTAGGAAAGAAGTTCAAGCAATTATCCGTCAAGCCACACTCAAGCATCTGAACAGTAGGTTCTGCATATGTGTCTGAGATTTCCAAGGAAGAGGTGTCAAATCCACCTGGAAAAAAAGCACCATGGCATTTTTGTAAACTCAGCCAGCTGGAGGAAGTAAGACTACAAAGTTTATCCAATTGGTTATTTCTTGCAGATGGCACACATGGATCCAGTTAGATCTCCCAAAACTCATGTGAGTTTTGCCACACTTAAAAAGGAAAGTTTGATCCTATGCCTTGAAAACAAAGCATTCCAATAGATACAGTGTTATTGAATAGAGAGAGCATGTAGCAGATAATCACACTTAAAGCATGGAAGCAGTATACCTTACATTGGCACCAAACCAGCACCAGCCAAATGCTTACCAAGAGCTAAAATTCTCACTTACACGCTTACCCAGGAAGCATCTCTTCTCTGAAGAGATAGTATGGCCCAGAAGGAATCACCCCACAGCTTCAAGATGGGCAGGGGACTATGAGTCTATCACTTAGAAGGATAAATTTTTTCCTGGAGCCTAGCCTAGTTTACAGCATTTTAAGGAAACCCGTGTACCACCTGTCATCCTCTGGCTATTTCAGTAGCTATTTAAACAGGACTTGGCCAAGTAAAGTGAAACTAAGAAACAGCTAAGATGGTCACAGTTAAGACTGGATAAAACCCAAGAGCATGGGTAAAACCTAAGGCATGGGTAGACTTAATTCCTTGGATGTCTTCACTAATAAGGGCCATAAAAACACATAGTGTGTAGCCTAACCAAGTCCTCCAAAACTACTTGAGCTCCATCACTTTCTTTTCAGTTTCTGTTTGCCCAATTATAGAGACACAAATTGACCCCTGATGAGAAAAGGAGTGTGCCTTTCCATCCAAGGCCTTCTGCTGTGTGGAGAAGGACACAGCTCACAGCTGAAGTCTGTTAAGTACAGAAAACAAGAGGGAAACTCCCTGTGCAGCAATTCCTCTGGCCTTGATCTCCCTTTCCTTGGCCTTGTTTTCAAATACTCTCCAAGCAGACTCCTATCTGCTTCTTTGCTCTTTTCAGGAGGAAGGGTCAGCTCTCCCCCACTTAGATATTCTGACATAAAAATGATGTCTCAGGCCACTGCTGCTGTTATATCCAATCGCATGAGGAGTCCCGAGGCTACATCTCTTGACCCAAGAGAAAACTCTTACAAAAAAAAAAAAAAAAAAAAAAAAAAAAAACCAGTCTCAAAATTGATGTTTTAAAAACAAATATATGCATACATACATTTTCTTGGAAGTTTTAGCCAGGGTAAATTCATCACCAAAAAGTCTGCATTTAAAAAGGTACTTTCTTATCAAATTGTGATCTCTGTTCTTCTCCCTTTAGAGGAAAAGCTGGTGCCTTGGGTTAGTACCAGGTAGAGTTATAGCTCCAAAATGTTTGAATGTTCCTACAAGAAAGAATAAATAAAAGGACTCTCTCTAACATAATAAAAATGAGTCAGAACATGCTTAATAAAAGCAGAAAGACAAGCCAGTGCTTACGTAAGACAGAGTTTAAGAAGGAAAAACAGAGCCTCCATTTGTTTGTTTACTTAATCACAAAGTTTAAAATAAACCAAAAAACTGCAAAACATGTTTAAACCAAGTACTTCAAGATTAAAATTTTGGAAAACTTGAACCCCTGTGGTTTGCGTTAGTGAAACGTGCCCTTTAGTTTTATTCAGTGCCTGTGTTAATGGGGATTGCTTTCAAGGTGTTTTAATACAGCAGGACTTATATCAACACACATACTGCATAGCATGAACACTCATTTTTACATACACCTATTTTATTACCAGACCTTTAGGAACATTTTCAAACATAAGGTATTCATGTTTCTGTGTTAAATTGAAATCTGGAAAAATTTAGGAGTTCATTCTTACATTAATCCACTGCTTAGAGGACCATTCAGGGAGAATCTATCAGTCTTTTAAGTGTGCTGTTGTGAAGAGCACTTGGTGGAAAGCAGAAATACACAGCATTTGCATTAAACAAAAATTAATGACCCCTTCAGACTCTCAGTGACAGTTTCTGGGTTCAACCAAAGTGAAAGGGATTTTATAGCACTTGTCAAGTGTGCATTTAATAATGAATAACGAAGCAGCACAGAAGATGGGCCAGGCTCAGGCTTTTCACAGCATGTGTTGGCAGAGGGGTATTCGCTGGCTGAAACAAACAGGCAATGCAGAACCTGCAGACACACTTGTCTGTCTGCAGAAACCACGTAGCAGCTGAACATCACCTCAGTGCAAGAGACAACATGCTGAGCTCAGATGATTTTATTGCTTCTTATTTTGGTTACTCTACTGACCTTAAAATAAAATAAGACCGTAACTAACTTTGAAATATATATAATCTTTGTGCATTTATTGGGTAACATGTAATAATGTAGCTCTTTAAGACACAGTACAATCTAAGCACCAATAGGTATAACATCATGTGCTTTGGTATACATTCATGGAAGGGGTCGTTATTAAACACCCTCAGAAGCTCAACATTAATTTTACGCATGAACTCTGCCTACAGGAGAGGAAAACATCAATATCCCCATTTCAGATGCTTGAAAGCAACCTTGCCACACAGTGGTATACTGATAACTGAAAACCGCTGAGAATTTTTACCTCCATGTAATACTAAAATCAGCTCAGAACAGATTTTCCATTACACAGAAATTTTAAAAAAGAAGAAAAAAAACAAATAGAGGAGCTTAATGCTACCACCAGAGGCTACCATATCCAAGATACTGAGTTTCCTCGTGTCAGTGCATGCACACTTCCTTAAGAATTAACCAAATGTCCAGTCCCACTGCCTGGATCCATCACACCCAGGCGGACCCACTAACCTTCAGGTAGGGCACAAAGCCCTAAACAGAGCAATCCAATCCAATCCATTCTCACCTTGCAACTCTCAGCTCCAGATGCCACCTGGCAGCACTCTGGGAGACTTTGAGCTAAGAAACCAGAATCGGGTTTTGGTCACTCCTTAAGCAGATATAGTTCAATGTAACAGAGCAGCTGGGTTATTCAGAAACTGCAGAAGCATGGCAGATCTGTGTTCAATGGATTTCCACGGGCTAAGTTAAAAAGATGGCAGGACAGATTCAACGTGACCACATAAAAATATAAAACTTTTGAAGAGTGTCCAAAGTAGGGCTACAAAGATGTTGAAGGGTCTGGAGGGCAAGATGCATGAGCAGCAGCTGAACTCCCCGCGTTGGCTCAGCGCAGAGCAGAGGAGCTGAGGGGAGGCCTGATGGCAGCTGCCGAGGGAACGGCATGGAGCTGTGTCAGGGGAGGGGCAGCTGCAGGTGAGGGAAAGGGTCTGCACCAGAGGGTGGTGGGCATGGAACGGGCTGCACAGGCTGTGGGCACGGCCCTGGGGGCCAGAATTCAAGGAGCATTTGGATACTGCTCTCATAGAGCTTGGGTTTTGGGTGTTCCTGTGTGGAGCCAGGAGTTGGACTCAATGATTCTTATAGCTCCCTTCCAACTCAGGATATTCTATGACTTTTTTTTTTTGTTTGCTTGTTTTTTTGTTCTACTCGACGAAGCAATCAGATTATCCAAAGGTCAATTATGAAAACTCTGCTACCCCAGGAAGCACCATCTGATACCAATGGTACAAAGCTCGGTGTCCTTCAAGACACGAGATGGTAAAATCCGTGCTCTGCCAAATCAGTCAGACAACCTTCCGAAGACACATCTAGATCCCACGTTTCAGGGATTTTCTCAGCATACTTCATTATTTTAAGATTAGTGCAGAGTACAGGACCTCAAAGGTAAAGAACAGCTTCAAACATGCTTTTGGGAGAGGGAGGAGCACTGCCTTTTCTCTGCTACAGGTGTCCTATATATTCTTCTGTAATTTTCTCTCAACTTGCTTAATTTATCACAGCGGTATTCTTACAGAAACAAAGCCCATGCAGGTTGTGAAACCCACAAAAACTTAACTGGAATGGTGTAAATAAATAACTGTATTGAAATTACAGCCTTTTATCAGATCTGAAATTACTGAGAACTAAAGCCCTGTGAGAATGGTAGGTTACTTGGACTCAAATCCTTTGCTCAACCCATGGAAAAAACTTACAAACACAAAAACACAAGAACAATAAGGCAGTTTGCTTAATTCCTGCCAGGCTGAAAGTCTGATGTCTGTGCCAACACTTCTTCCATGTTCCAGAAAAGGCTGCTATTACTACTTCAGAACCAGTGACACAGGAAGGCAGAGAAAGTTACTCCTTTTTGCCAGCTCCATCAGACTGTGTATCTCTTTTTGTACAATCAGAAATATTTTATTATTATTATTTATTTTAGAAATTATTTAGAAATCATTTCAGAAGATTGCTTGGAAAAACATTTCTAGTATTGGCTTCTCACAGGGTGTGTATACTGTAACTGGATGGTAAGAAAATGCATTCCCTCTGATAGAAGTCTCTAACTTCACTTTTTTGGTGCTCTAAGAGCAGCACAGCTAGCAAATGCCTTGTTCCCATCCAGTCCTGAAGTCAAGCATCACCAAGCAGATTCATGCATCTGGCTTGACACACTGTTATCTACTCAGCCAGAGAACAGCAGCAGCATGCAGCTTTGGTTTCCATGCTAGCAGCACCTGAGAAGACAAGGAAATGAGGTCCCTAAAGTTCTGCATCAAACACAACCTCCATTCAAGCTTACTGCTGGCTCGTAGTTGAAGAGAGAAGCACTGTCAGCAACATACAAATCAGATCCTGGGGAGCAGTGGAAAGCTGGAACAAGGACAGAGGTGAAGAGGGAGGCAGAATGACTTCCTTAAATCATGCAAATATTCTTAAGTACAGTACTGATTTCAAACAATAGTCTGCAACTTCTTCCTTATGGCAAGAGTATACAGACCCCCAGGAAAAAAAAAACTAAGGTGCATAACCCCTCACCCCCTATCCCTCCCCCCAAAAAGCACCAGAAAAAAAATAAAGGGAAATAAAATAATAATCTATTTTAGGCAAACTTGTTAACCATTCAGGTTGAACAAAGACCTACTGAAATTGCATTAAGGCTACGTTTGTGATAAATGAATACCATACAAAAACCTGCAGGATTTTAATTTCACACAATTTCACGCACATACAAACAACAGCAAATCGATCTAATCGTGTTACAGGAAGGACTTTAAAAGGATAGCATTACATTAGATACAGCACATGAAACTAACTCAATCCTCAACTTCTGTGTTGGGAGCTGTTTTCACAGTATTTAAGGGGGCAAAAACGTATTTCAAAGGCTTACAAAAAGCATTTACTAAGTTTAACAGATCTCTGTCTGCTGATAAAAGATCACAGTTAAGAAGGCAAAAAAGCAAGGTGTTTTCAGTGCTGGCATTAATCCTACTGCCACCTAAAATCTAATCTGAATATGTAAATTTGAAGAGTTGAGACCTGTGCAATTTTAACAGTATTGAGCGCAGGCAAAAACCAGCAGCAGTTTCCAACTGAAATATATATCCCTCTTGGATTAGGCCATTTCTGAAGACTACTCTTAGGATTTGGCTAAAGACTGACCACCACTCTTCTCCAGATAAGCCGTTTTCAAATCTTGAGTTAACATACTTATACAGAAGCCTGTGAACACTTGGCATTCAGTTTTGCTTTGCAGTTTGCCTACCTTAGGTAAGCATATAAATGGCAGAAGAGTGGCTGTGAAATCCTTTGTGAAGGAAATGGTACAGATTGCACAGAGAGCAGTTAAATCGCTTGGCATTACCAAATATTTTAGAAAATGTCTTCCCAAAGCTAAGAGAGAACTATAAAAATTGGGCAACTCAGCATTCTATTCACAGAGGAAATCATTTTAAAGCTTTTTTTTTTTTTTTTTTTTTGACAAGATGTTAGACTGCTGTGGAGCTATCCACATCATCAGCTAATCACATTTAAATTGCCATCTTATACCACAGCTCTATTTATTGTTGTTACTTTTTTTCCTTAAATATGTCAGTTCATCTACCTAGAGAGATGGAAAGAGCAGTGCCAAGCATGACTTGTGGCCATCATACTGCCTTGTGGCCATCATACTGCTTTGTGGCCCCTAAGGACTTGCATATTCTGTATAATAACCTGTTGAGATGCTAACAACGTATTTATTTCTTTTCAAAGAAAGCTGCTTTGCCAAATGTGGGAAGAGCCTAAAGCCAAATTATGTCAACAGTCCGTAATGCCAGGTATGAACCAAACTGCTCCCATGACATAAGTAACACAGATCTAACACTGATGAAACCTGAGAACAAGAAAGCAGAGAATGTTCCTTCTATCTGAGTAGTATCATGTGCAATCATATACAAAACAAGAAGAAATTGATAGTGGTCATTTATTTTTCTTTAGCGCAGTAACACTAATTTATGTCCATCATTCTTGTATTTGTGGGAATACAGATACCTCCAAATACATCAGCATTGTCTCTGTGAGGAAAGGAAGTGGAAGAAAGGAAATACACTTCTGAGAAAATGGAATGCTAGTGTAAGAGCAGGGGCAAGCTAAAAAGCAAACATGAGTCCTGTGAGCAATCCACGTACAGGAAAGTTTCCTGGAATCTCCTGAAGAGAAGACGGAGAACAGCAAGGAGGGAGATGGGAAAGGGAAAATAAAGATACCCAGAAAGTATGCAACAAGTGTACACAGCATACAGCAGCATGCTTCACACAATTTAATTTAGATTTGTACTATGAAAAACCTTGTGGAGACATCAGTAATTATTTCTCACTAATGCAGTAATGACTAATAAAGGTGGTATTTCCTCAAATGCTTACTAGCTACACTATAAAAACCAGAAGAGAAGATCTTCAGCTGAAACTTGCTGTGCCACAAGCCCAAACATTAACCTACCTTCACTACTCCACACCTAAGGTTCCTCCAGCTGCATCTCTGGGTAAAGGACAGTATTATTCTTAAGCACCAGGCTCAAGTGCTTGTTAGGAGATGAGCCTTTGTAAGTTTTCCCCTTTGTACGAATAGTTGCAGTCTTGCTAGTGACCTTGAAGGCAGAGATAGAAGCCTTTTTATTCAAAGGTCAGCCCTGAACAAACATAGCAATGCCCCATCTCCCAATTCAAATTAGGGTCAACAGCCATTCATTTCCCCTAATCAGATCTACATAGAAACCTCTCTGTAGCAACTACATTACCCTCTTGTTTTTCTCTCTGGCCCTAAGAATAAGTAGGTATTGATAGCTTAGTTCAAAGCCACAAAAGTTCACAAAGTTACAAAAATGATCAACTGCCAAAGTTTGATGTACAAGTGGAGGATGTAGTTCAGTCAGAGAACTGAGGATGTGTTTAGAGGAAGAGGCATTGCCTGAAGTGCACATTTCATAAACATGTGTCTCTGGCATGGTTCTTCCAAACATTCAGGAGTATGAAATAGAAACAGCTTGCTCCAAGTGGCCTCAGCTTTCTAAGCAGTGGCTATTAAGAGAGCTTTCAATGAGTCCAAATGCACTGCTGCCTACTTTACAGGCTGCATGTTGCTTGCTAACCACTGCTTTAACTGAAGAAAGGGGAAAAGTTAGATGTACCTACTGGCCTATCCAAAAAGCAAAGAAAAAACAAGTATAGACACCCCACGAAGAAAGCAATGCAGGAGAGAACTTTTAAGGGGAAAATAGGCCCAGGCCCAGCTTCTACCCAATTGTTTTCCATCCCCTCACACACACATTTAAGCCTATCGTCCTGTCACAGAGGTCTTCTACAACATGCAGGGATTCAAATGCCATCTATCAGCCCAGAGAATAAGCTGCAGAACGTTCAGCCCCCATAAGAAAAGTCCATGATTTTCAACTTTTATAAGAGTCACTGAACCAGAAACATCACCTGTCCGAGTACAAACTGTTCCTTGCTTGCTTTCACTTTCTCTCTTACAGGGATTTTAGCTGTGCCCTTTTCTCCTCATTTTGCATCAACCAACAGAAACTTGCATAAATACACTAATGTTAAAGCCCCAAGTTGCAAATAGCTGGACCTTGTTCTGCTACCCTGGCTCCCCCTAACCTGAGCAAGCCAATTAGCTTCAGTGAGGCTGTTTCAGGAATGCAAGGTTATCAGGCCCTGCCTTTTGTAATTAAATTTTCATAGTTATACTTCATCATCTTAAATGTTCAAATTAAGGAACCCATCATTAACCAAAAAGCTATCACTCATGAGTTGTGGCAGAGGGGGTGTTTTGGAAATAGGGAGCTATTAGAAACAAACGAGGGCAAGAATCAGCTTGGGGACTGCGGCAGCAATACAAAGCACATTTAGCAGCAATTACATTTAACAAATAATTTTACATACTTGGCCTGTAATTATCTTACACGGATTTAAATTACTTCTGCCAGGAGAAAAAAAAAAAAAAAAGCAGCAGAACTGTAGGTGATCCCAAGTAAATATTTTAATAATCAGATAAATTGGACATGTTCCCAAATCCTCCACCACAGCAATGGCCAAAGAGAGAGGCTCTTGAGCAACAGACAGCATTTTTCACCATGCATGGCACTGGCTTTTCAATTAGCAGACCTCATGGCCTTTTTTTAAGCTCACTGCATCCCCCACATTGCTTACAGTAAAGTGAGCCACATTTCATGGGCAAGAAATCTTTTCTTTGAGTAAGAATGTCCAGGCAGACAAAGCAAGCCATGAGAAAAAAAAAAACAACATGGACAAGATTTTTGCATTTATACTGGTCCACCAAATAACACATTCCATTTCTTCCCCCCCAACTCCCCAAAGCCTTCTTTCTTGAAAAAACAGCCATCATTGGTGAAGAGCGACAAAGACAAGAATTTGACCCTAATGCTCATTTTATATTTTTCATTTCAAGCTTTTGGAAATTATGTGTAATATTCGCTCTTCTGCCACTTTTATGCATAGATTTCAATGCAAATCCTCACTTAGGAAAGTTGCATTTCATAAATTACAGTGGCAGGGAGTCAGGCACTCTGGAAACAAAAGTACATTAGCAAACCACTTTGGTACATTATATATTCAGCAAAAGAAATAGAAAGAGTATGATGGTTTTAAAAAAATAGATTCTTTTATCGGGTTATGAAAAATTGATAGCAGGAAAGATCCTATGTGTCATTCAGAGCCACAGTGGAGTCCTTCCTACCAGTCCCGTCTTCCTGAGAGCTGTGAACAGAAAACCAGAAGCCACTAAGAGTGAGGCAGTGTTTACATTTCCTCCTTGCAGAGCACAGATAAGGACACGTGTGTAGGTGAGTACTGAGTACCTGAAACAGAACAAAGGCAGCTGCTTTCTGGGCAATGGAAGCAGAGTCACCTTTTCCTAGGAGTGCCAATTGTCCAAAATTAAGGAAGTCATGTGCAAGCAAGCTGATCTTCTGATGAAGTCATAATTCTACCCTCCCAAAGCACACATTACAGAGAATATAAGAATGCACTATACTCTCAAAGTGCAAGAAATCTTCCATGCCTGAATCAAGTGTCAAAGAAAGCATACAACTTGGGGCAGAGCCACACTCAAAAGGACACAGAAGAGCCAGAGCTGTGGAAAATTTGCATTTTTGCTTGGGTAGCCAGAGAAAAAGGACTGTTTCGCTTTGGTCAAAGGCCAATTTAATTAGAGAGTAGATTACTGCTTACCCTTAAGGCAGACAAACCTGAGGGAAAGAAGCAGAATGCCCAAGCACTGCCTCACAGTTTATTCCTATTATAATGCTAAAAAGCTATACAAGTGTGTCAACACTGATTTAAACGCAAGACACATAGTTCTTCCTGCAGTATGTGTTTTCAGTGGGGGAGAGGTTAGAAATAAGGAAGGGGAAGAGAAGGAAAACTGCAAGTAGCTGTCATAAGGAGAAACTGAAGAAGAAACTGCAATTCCCAGCCTCAACAACCCAACAACAGGGTACCATTTCTCTCCACTTGGTTGATTCTGGATTCTTCTCCTAGAAGTGGAAGCTTCTCAGCAAGGATGATTTTAACTTTTGCATGTACTATCAACATATCAGAATGGTGTGTAAAACCTCCCAGGCATTATGGATCAGTGTACGATTTGTATGTAGATTCATTTTAAAAATTCATTTCTGTGCAAGTTTTTAAAACATTTCTTATTTTGGGACTATGTACAACAAATTTATATACAACTGCATTAACAAATTAACTGCATAATAATATAATTGGATTCATACATTCTCTTTCCAGTAGCACTCTTATTATTTCAGTTTTCTGCAGCAATCAGACACAGTTCAATTGTTTTAAGACTCATCTTCTAAACTGATTAAAATAAATTTTCACTTTTTTTTATTACTCTCTCTTGCTTTATTTACATTTCCTGACATGAGGGATGTACCAACACCTACTTCCTTTCATATTTATAAATATACACTTAAGATATATGTCATAACACTCAGTGTTGTGGGCTCGGAAATGGAAACACCATTATTCTACAAGAATGTCCATACTGCAGATCATATTCACACACCAGCTGCCATGATATAAAGTGCAAGATAACACACGTTTTATGTAAAACCAACCTTGGACAACCCTGTGAGCTTCACATTTAGCTTAGAGCTTAGTGATTTAATAAAGTGAATATTTTTTACGCTTGCTCCTACTTGGATACCAAGTTTCATCTCTATTCAGACTGAAAAGTATAGATGGATCAATGCAAAATATAAGCAATGGGAAACAAAGGCCAGAACTTTTAATCCCAAAATAGTTTTGGCTCTGCAAAATATTACTGCCTCCACTCTGAGACTGCTATCCCTATAGTTGAATAGGCACAGCAGCTCAGCCTTACTCAGCTGCTTCAATAAATTCAGCCAGGTTCTTCGCACCGCCACATGGATAGTGCACAAGAGGGCCATAACTGATCCTTTAAAAGTAAGTACATATATATATATATATTTTTTTTTTCTTTCAAATAAATTTTCACTCTTTAGCAGTGAAAATCCTCAGATGTAGACCATGAAATCTCAGACCATGCGCACACAATAAATATAAACCTATTTGACAGGAGTAAAGTAGGAATTTTGTTTTCAAAGTCTTTGGCAACATATGCCCCCCAAAAAAGTGACAAGGACATATGAGTTACTCTCAGTAAACCCATGTTGAGCATACAGAGTATTTCAAGGAGAGCCACCTGCCAAAGCAACTGTCAGGGTTCCAGAAGTAGCACTGCAATATTTAAACAAGGAGAACGTGAATGACCTGAGGGCAGCAATGTAACTGAGATTCCTCAACGGGATTTCCTAATAAAGTGCTCTCAGTTACTACATCACATCACACTCTCCTGACCTTAAGGTTAGGAAAACGTTAAAACAAAAACAAAATCACAAAAGAGCAGTCATACAGAGAACATAGCTGTTTGCTGTACGTATGAGATTCATTTGGGAAAGCAAAACTAATCTAAAAGAAACTAGGTCATAATTATTCCCTTTTATTGTTAATAAGACAGAATAAAAATAAGAGGTACCTTGGAATATTTGTCCATCGTGAATCATTCCTAAAAACAGAAGTATTTTATAACTAGCTGATCAGACATACTATGTTGCCTTACCATTTGCACTTTTCAATGACTTGCTGATAGGAAGAAACTGCAATGGGAAGTATTCATCAAAACACTACAGATACCTTGGATTTTGAGGGGAAAAGAGTAGCACAGTGAACACTGGAAGCAAGAAGCCCAGTTTCCTACTGGAGATTGTCTGCAGGTAGTAATCCAATAATCACAGAGGCTTAAAAAGCAACACAATAAACAATTTTTCTCCTGGACAGGGCACCACGCATGATTCCTTATGATGTCAAAACCGAACCAACAGTGTCAAACTACAACTTAGACCACTACACACCCATCAGCTGTGGCTAAACCAGACCAGTCTTGCAGCAGCTCTCTCCTTGGGCAGGAAAAACACAGAGCCCACTACAGGTGTGTGCAAGGAGCTCTGCTGAGGTTTGGCTGCTACACACATCCTGAGGTAGCACAGGTAGGCTCTAGCTGCTAGCAAATAGCTGGCTAAAGCCTTGACCTGGAGCAGAATCTCACTGCTCCAGAACAGCATTTCAGCACCAGCCTTCAGTTTTGGCTGGAATCTAACCAATCTCCTGGCTGACCCCAGCCCATTGACCTGACTCTTTGGCTTAGCCTTGGTCTGCCCTAGTTCTTTGGACCTGTTGGTGGCCAGTAGCGCACATCTATCCCTGGCCATCATCCACAGCACCATTTGGGTACAGTGGGAACCCTGCGTGGCTGCTACTTTTGCAGCTTGCTCAAGGGCTCCACTATATCTGGTATTTCCAGGTTCTCCCTCAAGGCTGCTTGGCTTTACTACAGCAATAGAAAGTCAACTTGGATAGGGCTGTGGTTTCACCCTATTTGCCTGGGGACTCATCTGAAGCCCAGTGAAGCTGGCCATTGGTTTTTGGTTGATTATTGTTTTTTCAGGGTTAGACACCAGTTTGCAGCCTCCATCTCTGTGGCCAGACAACACGGCAGATCAGAGTCAGTTCAGAGTCTTGCTGGTTTGTATCATTATGACTAATTGAAAAACCGAATAAGTGCAAATTGAGATTACTGAGGCGGCAAAGTGGCAGAGTGAGAAATATGTCTTGTATCAAAACTCCCAAGTCATAATTTCCAAACTCTGGCACCTAAATCTGAGATCCTAAAGTTTCTAAAGCTATTTTAAGGCAGGCATGGACTTCGTTCACCAATTTCACCATCTTAACAGTCTTCATCTTTAGCAGCATTCTTTTTTTTTTTTTTTTTTTTTTTTTGCACTGTTTTTTCTTTGGTCTCAGATTCCAATTTTCATCTTAATTAAGAGGAATTTGCTAGAGCATACCGACTTGACTGAAGTGTATGATTATATCCATATTCTAGTACTTTATATCTTGAATACACCATGAACAACAGGGCAAGAGGTCAAGTGTTTTTACAGCTACATGCAAAGCACCGGCTTATAAAAATAATCTCCTTTTCTTGAAGTGTCACTGATGTTGCTGGATTTACTTACCAAGGAAGGATGAGAGATCATTCAGCCTCTGAGATCAACCTCCTATAAAGCCATGAGTGCATACCACCACAGTGCTGGGGTTGACTAGACCAAGTGCAACAGGATTTTCTACTTATTATTATTATTATATATATTATTATTAAATGCTGAATCCATTGCATGCTAGTTAATTTGCCTCTAAACACTCAACTACTAATAAAATTTAAATCTAAATCTCAAAATAATTAATTGCTGCACATGAACTCAAGAGGCCTTGCACAGAAGAGCATAAGCATCTCAAAACTAAGCTTTCAGGAGTCAAGAAGCACTGACATGAAGGTTGCCCACACAGTCATGTTTGAGCACCCTGGTGCACGCATTTAAGGATATAGACTTTAATTACTGAATTGCTTTTGCCACCAACACTTAATTCAGCTTGACACACTCACTCAAGGCAGGCTACTCAGTACTCACTTTCATCTGCATTGGACAATGTGCAGCCTTATGTATTTTTTGCTAAATACTATTAAATCCTAGCTTGGAGTGCAAGAATTCTTTATTTTGTTGTGTGGTTTTCTGTGGTGTTTATCATAAAGCACCTGCATGTTTCTGAAGCAAGGTTGTTTATTTTCAGAATCTTTTGAGGAGAGGAAGGTTCATCTCCTCTGTCACAGACAAGAAGTTACAGTATCTAGACACAGCAACACCAAAGTCTCCACTAAGTGAAGACACTCAAGGTGTAGCTGGTATCATTTTTTCAGATCACCCTGCATCTCAGAGAACATTCTGTACTAAAAAGAAACCACAGTCTCCACTGGCTTCAGCCACTGCATAGGACACTCAGCACTTCTGTAAAGAAAACCACATAATATAGAGGTATACATACATAGGTAAAGAAACATTTAAAAAAAAAAAAAAGGACAGTGATTTGTACTGCTTCACATAGTGACTCTGTAGCAGAAGAAAATAAAATTCATCCCCAGCAGTCAACAGTCAATTTCTCTAACCATGAAAGCATTCTCTCCTTTCTTGCAATACAAGTCCTCTGCATGCTTGCATCAAAGAATAAATGTTTCTACCAGACAACACCCTCTTTCATATCCTTGAAAGGCTTATCCTGTATGCTGAAGGTAGCACGCAAGCACACAAGAGCTACTCAAGAAAGCTGAGAACCCCTTAAAGAGGTTCCTTCCCTTTCTGTACCTTTCTAGCCATAAAAGATTAAAGTCTCCCACCTGAGAGCTTAGGAGCCACAGGGAAAAAAAATGATCTGAGTCATCACATTTAGGCATTTCACCACTGAATAGTACATATCTCAGATGCTACACTGAGGATTCAAAGCTTGACATTCTTTTGGTCCCATTAGGTCAGAACAGTATTACAGTACTGCCAAATGTATTTCACTATTGATATCAATAATGATTCTGTGTAAGTCAAGAAGTCAATCAAGTGTTACTGCTTCAGTGAAACTGTCAGCCTTCCCTGTAAACATGGCTTTCAAGTAAATAGAGATGAACAATCAACATTCACATCCTCAACTATTTCCGGTACAGAAGCAAACTTAACCTCAGGAGCTATAAATAATACGGGTAGATACTAAGCAGAAAATACTTTAAACTCCTTTAGTAGCTACTCTCACTGAAAGACAGACAGTTATCAACAGTCTTGCTGCCCTGGAATAAAGAATTCATGCTTCACAAAGATAATTTAGAACTGATTAATATGTTGTTTTCTTGTTAAAAACCACAAACTATCAACATGGAGCAGGTATCCAAAATCTCTAACAAAGGCCCAATGACAAAACTTTCAAGCATGCAATTGCATTCTTATTCATACAAAGCAACAAATTTAACACATCTTGCAAAGCATCACAGCAGTATTGTAGTTATTTGCATTTGTTATTCTCCTGATAGAGTGGTTTCAGAAGAAAGAAGAAACAAAGTTCTATCTCCTTTTGCATATCCAAGTATTTGAGACAGTATGCACGCAAACCAGCTCATTACTGCAGCTTTCTTCTTATCAAAAGAGGACAGCAAAACTATTCTTGATGAAACAGGAAAGCATACTTAAGTGAGATTAATTTGACACTTTCCCCCACTACAGTTTTAGGAATGACAATGGAGGATCCCACACAGTAAGCACTTCTTTTAAAATGCAGATAGTGACTTAATACTAGAAAGTATAAATAGCCATTTGAGTTTTAGAAGCATTTAGAAGCACAACAACTTTACAGTCATTCTTCATTGCATAACAACTTCAAGAAAGTCTCACAAGATTAGTAATTCTATATACCTCCTTTCCCATTTCTTGTTCACTCAAAACTCTTATTGATGTAAACAAGAAACCTCACCAGCAAAGGCAGCAGATTATTTTAGAACAGGTTCTAGTAACACCTAATCTTCACATAAGTCTACAACACCATGCCCTAACTATGAAGAATAAACCAATGATAAACACGCAGACTGCACACCAACTTGCTTCACAAACTAGTAAAAAAGAAGTGATATTGTGTATCTAACAGTATAAAAAAAAAAAAAATCAAAGAATCTTTCAAGAGAAATATTAATGCTTTCTGGAACGACGCTGGATTTTCCTCCACAAGTTGAACTAATCTACTGTACTCACCAATATTTTGTTATCCACTTTGTCTCCCTTGGTTTCCAGCTTTACTTTCTTCTTGACAGAAATTTTGATTTTCCTCCCAATAACATCCCTGATGCTTTCTGAAAGAAAATACATTAATTAAATACTTTCCATGTCAACGTAAGAAGGAAACTGATTTCATAGTCACATTTTCAGGAAGACCCACAGCTATGTTTCTTGCACTTATGCCTGTGCAAGAGTACTAACCACCACCTAACACATATAACTTTTATTAAGAAGTACATCATCCACACAGTAATTTACATCCATTATGGTAGGATTAGATATTTCATATGCTGGTATTTTAAACATAATCTTGTATTTCTTTCCAGCTCTACACATCAAAAGCATTCCCAAGACAAGCCCCAGCATTGCTTAGCTCTGCCTAGAGAAAATACAGCAAATTCCTCACTTGCTATTATTGTACCTGAAAAGCTTGCTGAAGCCAATTAACTTCTTGTATTACTGAAATACTACCCTTTATTGTTACTATCAGGGAGCTAAATGGGTCAGGTGATGGAAAACCAAGCGTTGGCACATTTTGTGCATTGCACGTTCAAGATCCAGCTCCTAGGCACCAACATCTGACAGCTATGCAACCGGTGCTGTGCAAGGCAGCCCTGGTCTCAGCCCAACTCCTAATGACAACACAGCCATCTCACGGTGCCAACAAAGTTACATCAATTGCCATAATTTTTCACACGCATAGACATACACACACACAGACTGTCTGTGCCAAGTACCAAGTGAACGAGCCTTTCCCCTAAAGACTTGAACCCTGCTCTGAAGGGAACTCATACACATGGAATCATGTCAGAAAGCTTATACAAGGACTAAAACTGATGTAAGTTGCAGATAAACAGAGGAGTTTGTCTGGAAGAGCCAATTTGGCACCTTCTGTATGTTTTACTCCCCAGCAGTCTCATACAAGGAATGAGAAAGAAGTCTTTTAAACACATTAACCTATTTGCCACAGGAAAAAAACTCAAAGGCAACTCTCCACCCTCCCAGGTGCACACACTTCGCCCTTGCACAGGCTAAAGTTGAAAGGCTAAAATTGAAGATTGCAGGCTCTTCCTGGGGCTTTTAATTACAGCATTCTAGCTTTCCTGCATGATTTCCTTCTGATAGCCTGACTGCATTCATCCAAACATCAAGTCTAGAAGCCCTGCCTGCAGGGCAAAAGGGGGCACAGGTCAGAAATAAGCCTGTTCAGTGTGATTGTCCGCCAGAAGGAATTTTTTTCTGCCAAATCGGAATGTTTTCCCCAGGAATTTTAATTTTCCTATCAGGAAACAAGAGCTCCTCAGTAGCAGCCAGCCCAGGGAGGCAGCCCATGGCAGGCTGCCAGCATTCTGAGGCTTGGTAGGGAGCCCGGCAGCCAGCTTCCCAGGCAGTCAGGTAGCAGGGCCAGGGGAAAGTCCGACCCCATCCTCCCTCCTGACAGTGGGAGCTGTGTTCCAAGACTTCCTCTCAATTGGTTCTGTGGTTATTTCAACGGTGATAGGGAGAGGAAGGGCCTGGGGCTCAGCCAGGCGCCGGGGTGTCAGGCTGTACCTGTTTGAAAGGGCTGAAGAAGTTTCTGAGAAGATTTAAGTTTCACAGTTTTTTTCCATGTGACTGCAAACTATTTTGTACACGTTGGAGGTAGGTGGACTTGCAAAGTAATTTGTCAAATCAGGTGCTAGAGAGCCTGTTTCTCTAGCTTCAAGTGCTCACTTATTTTCTACACCAGTGACTACTTTCAGACTCCAGCACCTCGCAGGAGCAGATCTGGGTAAGCCAATAGGAACAGGGGGATTCTTTTTAAATTATTTTCTCTTATTTTTAAAAGACTATGACCAACGTGACCTGACAAAGGTCACACAGGAAGTGAGTAACAACAAAAGCTGCAGCTCAGACATTCTTGCTCCCAGTTAAACATGCGTTGTCCTTCCCCCCTTCCACACACATTATCACTAAGGCTTAAGGTGTAGCCTCTGTCCTGCTCTCAAAGCAGAGTTATTCCCAAAAGCGTATTTATGAAGTTGCCTTTTAACATGTGGATACCAAAATGCTACAGGAAATCAAACTTGCCCACACAAACAGCTCCACACACCCCACAGAGTGCAGACAATGTGGTGGGTGAGCACAGGGCATCAGAATCAGGATGAGGGGGCATTTTTTACCATTGCCCAAGGCCATCAGAGGATGGAATGTGTTACAATGCTCAAGGATGCTCAGATTTGCTTTTTTCTGTAATACACAGTGCACCCTGCCTGTGGGGCATAGTACAAAAGCACACAAGTACTACCATGTCACAACTGTAACTCTGCAAGAGCATTTTCGCCAGTGTTTTGTCAGTGTTACAACTGTATCCCAGCAAAAGCACTCCCTGACTGAAGCAACGGATGTCAAAGCAACGGAGTCAATGAAGGAGAAGATGCTTATAAAAACCGTATTCAATGCAACGTGTACTTCCTTGCCTGACAAATTTGTTTCCATCTGCCATAAAGGCAACACTTGAAGTTATTCATTCCCCAACAGGTGAGACCCTCAGCTTGCACTTCAAGAGGCAACCCAATTTCTAAAACCAAAGGCCACTCGAACAGGGTGCCATCAGCTCCTGAGGCAGCAGACCCGTTATCCCCGTATGACACCGGTTGCCAACGATCCGTGCGCTGAGAGCTCCCAGCAGCGATGACAGCATTTCCAGGAGATCCCCATCAGCAGCTACGATTGCTTCAGCGTACACCACGGAGCACGGGAGGGCCGTTTGCGTGCGGCCATGAAACTTTAATTACAAATAGCCTCTCGTATGCGCACATACGCAGGAAAAGAAAATAAATGAGTTTTGAACTAGCCAATGCCCGAAGGGAATTAAACAAGAAACGTAAAGCCTCCATAGCGTGGTAAAGAGCCGCTGCGAGGCTCCGGGAGCCGATGCCAGCGCGGCTCGCCCCGGCTGAGAGCCCCCACGCGTGTCGCCGCCGCCAGGACCCCCGCCCCGCCCTCCCGCGGGGACCCCGGAGGGCCGCAGCCCGGCCTCCCCGCAGCCCCCGCCAACCGCCCACGGCCTCGCCGCCCCCGCGCAGCCCGGCCACCCCCGGCTCTCCCCCCGCCCCGCCGCCGAGCCCCGGCCCTTACCGATGAGCTCGCGGGGGAGCTCGGCGCTC
Organism: Phasianus colchicus; assembly: GCF_987193195.1. Taxonomy (NCBI): domain Eukaryota; kingdom Metazoa; phylum Chordata; class Aves; order Galliformes; family Phasianidae; genus Phasianus; species Phasianus colchicus. Next base: position 36,543,763 of record NC_143438.1, read on the forward strand.
TCCTCGGCCATGCTGGCGCTGCCCGGCGGGGCCGTTCAGCGGCGCGCCGTCCCTCCGCAGAGCCAGGCGAGCATGAAATCCGCGGGGCGGGGGAGGAGGGCCGGCCCTGCGCCTGTGTGTGTGCGCGCCGACGGAGGGAAGGGGGCAATTCACCGCCCGCTCCCTCCGCGCCGCACGACCGCCCCGGCGACCGGGAGGGGCATTTCCAGGGGAGGAATCGCCCGCGGCCAGCCCCGAGGCGGGAGGGAGGGCGGGAGAGCGGGCGGCCCCCGCCCCGAGGCTCCCCTCCTTCCCCCTCGCCGGTCCCTCCGCGCCGCCCGCCTCCCCCCGCCCGGCACGAGCGGCGGAGGGGCGGGCGGCAGGGCAGGAGCCCTCACCCCGGCCCTCCCCGCTCACCTCGCGAGAGCCGCCCGCCCGCGCCCGCCGGGAGCATCGCCCTCACGGAGCCATGGCGCTCGCCCCCGCCAGGGCAGCGCGATCCGGGCCGGCCCCTCCTTCCCCCCAGCCCCGGCGCCGCGGAGAGCCCGGCGGCCACGGGGGCCATCTGCCGGCCGTCCCGGCCGATCCCACCGCCCCTCCCGCCCCCGAGCCCCCGTTCTGATGGTGGTTTCCCACTCTCGATTTTAAGCCGAGGGGTCTCCGACTGAGCGGGGGGGGGGGTCTCTGCGGCGCCCCTGCGGCATTTGTGTTGTTCCGCAGCCCTCGCGGGCTTCGCCTCCCCGGAATTCCCCCTTGTAGTGCGTTCCTTTAAAAAACCACTGATGTAGCGCGGGGAGTGGCCGTCATCGAGCGTGCCCTCGTCACCCGGCTCCCTTCGAGCCCCGAGAGGACAACCTTTGATCCACAGCTCGTCTGCCCCTTCCGCACTCCGCCGCTGCGTCTCCATAGGGACGGCAGCCGCCGAAGCACCTGTTCCAGGCAATGCCCTTGTTACAGGTGGCTTGGCGCCCCCGATGCGAAAGGAAAGGCGAGTTCCTGGGCTTATACCACACTGAAGGGAGCCAGAAGTATGCCTCCTTTCCCAGGGCCGTAGAAATATCCACCAATCGCAGCGTTCTGCTTGTTGCACTTGGCGTAACAGCCGCATTACAGAAACGCGGCACGTGGGCTGCTTAATTGCACCTATAAAATGAGGAGACGAGGATGCTCACTGGAGGAGAGGGAGGGAAGAGGTGAAACAGCCTTGGAAATGCTCTGGCAGCAATGCACGGTTTCAGTGAGGTCGGCTTTCACTGCAGCAGGACCGCCCCCAGTTGTCCTGCATCCTGAGTCCCGAGGGGTGGATGGCTGCACCAGCCTCACCTTTGAGGACTCCACAAGCAGATTTGGAAGATCAAAGTCATTAACGCCTGGTTAAGGCACCTGAAACGTGTTCCGTAAGACCAACAGCAGAAATCTGAGAAAAATATCTTTTTCCTGGTGAAGCGCCCGTGTGCTTTTAACATATTGCACTGCCAATCAAAATTTATCTGGATATATAGAGAGAAAGCTCTGTGTTCATATTCCACTGATAGTCCTTTATTCCCCTTTCCTCACTGTGTCCACATCCTTTTCTCTTTGCAGAATCCTTGCTGACCTTCTTCTGCTGACCATGCATTCCTGCAGCTCAGGTTGCCCAGAGAGGTAGTGGATGCCCCATCCCTGGAGACACTTGAGGTCAGGCTGGACGGGGCTCTGAGCAACCTGATGTAATTGTTGGTGTCCCTGCTTATTGCAGAGGAGTTGGACTGGATGACCTTTAGAGATCCCTTCCAGCTCAAAAGATTCAGTGGTTGTATAATACTGCATTCACGCAATTACTTCTGTACGGAGCCTTGTGTTTGACTGAAACTTCCAGAAAGGTATTTTTTCTTCCATTGCTGGAGGAGAAATGTGTATTTTTGGACCTACGGCTGCTCACAAACAAAGCATGAACAGTTTCTGTGTCTCATTTCTATCTGATACAGTATTTGAAGCATAGGCCTTGCTTCCCTAGCTCCTGCCAGGCAACCACAGGGCACTCAGCGTACACCAGCTGCAGCAGCAATGTGTTCCTTCAGGCCTTCAGCGTGCTGCTGGGTGCTGCAAGCTTTTCTCCATCCCTGCTTCCTACCATGCAAGCCAGCCAGCACAGCAAAGCCAGAATATGTACAGAAAAAAACAAACAAACAAACAAAAAAACACAACAAAGGGAGGTTTTTTGTTCTATTTTGTTTTTTAATCATCAGTGTAATAAGCCAATGAAGCAGCACTGCCAAGGCTACTGTATAATTCCTTTTTGAGCATCTAGGAGACTGGACCTGGTTCAAGGTAGGGAAAGTAAGAACTAAATTTAGGAGGATCAGTGCCCCCAAGGCCAGATGCAATCAGCAGAATGCGTTGTTTCCTATTCCTTATTCCCCAGAGAAGAGACAGGAAATAGTTCAGACAGGCTGCTGCTTCTTGCTCCTGCAGCTGTGCTAACACCGAGATATCAGTTCTACTTCAGCATCAGCCTGCCACCTCCCAGAGCAGAGAAGCCTGGACTGCCTTTCCAGGGATCCCAAACATTCAGTTCCCAGAGTCCCAAGTGGATGTTCTTCTCAACATCTTAAAGGGAAAGCCACACCACAAAGGCTTTGTAAGAAGGCGTACTTGTCACCCTCTCTCACTTCTCCTTACTCTCCACTATTCAATTCAGTAAGGATGCTGTTGCCATAGGCATCTTCCTCAGCAAGAAAGCCACTATACAAGCACTGCCCTTCCTGCAGAAAATCATCCTTGCTCCTCAAGACTGTTTACCTTTTTCTATGTTATGCCAGTGTGAGAAATCACAATACCATGTGATAACCTCAATCAGTGACAGTTTTCCTAAGGGGAATTTTTGTCAACTACAGCAATTTCAGCAACTAAATTTCAGTTTTATCTTTCATCCTTCCTTGACCAACCACCATCTCCATTAGAGGCACATCAGCACAGCTAGGAAAAACAGAGGTTCCCAAGTTAAACTGAGGCAGGCTGAGATGGGTTTCTGTCCACCTTCAGCAGCATTCCTATTCCAAGGTGCTCCTGAGCTGTCATTGCCACATCTGTCATTGGGGCCTCCTGATCTCATGTTACCTACAATGGTGAAAATGATCACAGCATGGGTGCCCTGGCTAGGATCACACTACAGAGGTCATGTAGTATTTGCATATTACATATACAGCAGGCCTCTGAAAGGGAAAGAGGTTCCATTTTCTCCTAGGAGAACAGATCTACAAAGTCATTTTCCTAGAATCACAGAATGTCTTAGGTTGGAAAGGATCTTAAAGTCCACCCTGTGCTGGAGGCAGGGCTGCCTCCCACCAGCTCAGCTGCTCAGGGCCCCATCCAATCTGGCCTTGAGCACCTCCAGGGACGGGGAACCACAGCTTCTCTGGGCAGCTGTGCCAGTGCCTCACTGCCCACTGAGTAAAGAATTTCTTCCTGACATCTAAACTGTATCTCCCCTCTTTACTTTAAAGCCATTTCCCTTGGTCCTATCACCATAAGACCATCTAAAAAGTCAGCCTCTCTCCTGTTTATAAGCTCCCCTCAAGTACTGGAAGGCTGCAATGGGGTCTCCCCACTGCTCTCTTCTCCAGGTTGAACAGGCCCAGCTCTCTCAGCCTTTCTTCAGCAGAGAGATGCTCCAGCCCTCTGATCACCTTTATGGCTTCCTCCAGATCTGCTCCAACAGCTCTGAACCCTTTCTGTGCTGGAGGCTGAGACTTGGACACAGCACTCCAGATGGGGCCTCATGAGGGCAGAGTAGAGAGGGATAATCACCTCCATCACCCCAACTTTTTGAAAAGTCATTCAAAGAGTAACCAGTTTGCCTGCCACTGAAATGGTGGCTTTGTTGCAAACATTCTTTCTCTGAAGATTGCTCAAATTATAGTAGCTTCTGGCATGATTAAAATTCTGATGAGAGCAGTGGGCTGGATCGTGTGTGAATTTGTTTGCTGCAGGGAGCACAGCAGCATGCACAACTCATTCTTAACTGACAGTAACAGAGCAGGAGGGAACTGAAGGACTTCAGGAGACATCCATCAGGGAGCCATTTGAGACAGAGAATGGTGTGGGGGAATGTCCTCAGAACTGTGGCATTCATGCATCGTATTAACCATAAATTACACAAAGCAGCTTACCAGGAACTTCTGACTATACCTCTCCCAGGTCTCTGTATTACCAATTGTACCTCACAACCCGTATAGGCTGAAAAACAGGAGTATGGCTTTCTCTTGCCTACATCCTTCTCAGCCTAAATCCTGGGTTCTCCTGCAGATCAGGCAGGTGTCAACATGAACTGGTGCCAGCCACACACACTGCCAGAAGGTAGGCTGCCTGTAGTCTCACTGGGTGAACGTCCTCCCTGCTAACCTTTCTGCCACTCAGACTGTGGCTTTAACACTGAAGAATCTTTGTCCTTTTCCATAGGAGAAATAGCACGATACGATCAATATGATGATGTGATCTACAGCACGTTCCTACTCCTGCTGAAGCCGGTGGAAAGATTTCTGTTGCTGACAGCAGGTGTCAGACTGACATTCAAGTCACACCATGGAGTCATCCTGTTGCAGAGCAGCATCGTGGTAGGAGAAATCAAATGATCAAATCTGATTTGCAAAGCTGCCTTGCAGCGTGCAGCAAAAGCCTAAAATGTCTCAATGAAAGACAGGACAGAAAACAGCTATAGATGATCCTGCTTGCTAGCTGCAAGGCTTTATTCATAAGAACAAATTGAAAGGAGTGCGTTCTTCTCCTAACCAAGCCTTTGCAACTCCATAGATATTATTTACTGCACTGATTAACTGCAGACAGATCTGGGCCATACTCTCTCACATGCCACCGCACTAGCTAGTCAGGCTTAAGGAAGTGTTAGTTTTCAATCATTGGAATTATTATGGGCATTTTAAAGTCCAAGGGGCAGCTAACCTGTAGCAGTACATGCAGTGAAGTCACATACTTCCAATTAAGCCTGAGCTCAGAAATTCCATCCATCCATGCCATTTCAACTTCCACTCAGGTTAAAAATAGTGTGTAACACTTTCAGTTTGGGGATTATTCCAGATAATTCGTTTTAATTTTCCCCCAATATTTATCTTTAAACTCATTGCCTGTGTTTAGTGGTGATATTAATTGTGAAATCCTGTGCCCAGACCTTGATCACATCTGTCCAGAAACCTGTAAAAAAAAAAAAAGGCAGAAAACAACTAGCTAGCTAATTGTAAAACAATAAATATGTCATAGATTGCTGAGTGATTGGATACTTGCTTTTCATTTCACCAGTTGTGACAAACTTGATAGGGAAAAATCCTCCATCTATCATGAGCTCAGCAAAGGAAATGACACACTTGTGAGTATCCTCTTGTTATCTGTGACTGAATCTTTTCAAACCCTTTACTCTGGGCTGCTGTATGCTCTTACAATTATTTCAGTACCCTGTACAAAATAACATTTTGTCTCAATTTTAAATTGAATGACTATAAATGCAGCAGCAAAGATGCATATTTTGATAAGGCATACTTTGATGGTAATGTTAAGAAAAGAATTACAAAGAGCAGATGACGCTTCATGAAAATCTTAATAGAAGAAATCTATTCAGAATAATTCTGGTTACTCTACTGTATTATTATTATCATCTATTTCCATATTCCTCTTTCCTCTTTTGCTTTTAGCAGGCATATTTGCATAAAACCACGATCATTGTTTCTTAAGAGCTCATCTGCTTCTGCTACTTAGCTCTCACGTGAAAGCATAATCCTTTGAATATCCCATCACATTTAGTTAGAAACTGTTACAATTTCTATGACTTCAGATGTGGAAGTGGAGAGCAAAAGCAAATGACTCTTAAACACAGTGCTTAATTTGGGATCCCAGCTTTCTCTGTTCTGCACCGGTATTACTAGTGACATGTGGGATATGCTTAGCAAGATACTGAATGGAAATATAACATTTAAAATCATTTAAAACAGGTCTGTGAGTGTTGCAGCTCTTCAGCTCATCTGTCACTAAGGCAAAGTGTCCCATTTTTGTGAAATCCCATTTCTCCTCAGTACAACTTTCATTACTCTCCACGTCTCAGCAAGTCCCTTTTTCTTGCTGTTGACTCTGACTTAATCAAACAGAATGCCTTGATTGGGTTTCCATCAACCCTGTGAGATTAACTGTCCCCTGGAATCGAGGTGGTGAAACATGTTCTGTACACATTATTTGTATTGCCCAAAATAACTGAAAGGGAAGGCAGTTTTTCTTCCTGGCCAGGGAAGTGGGTGAAAATGAACCTGTACAAAAATAAATCTGGAGCAGTTCTGACCTAAATTTCAAACCGAACATGATTCTTTCTCTCCCTTTTAAAAGTTTGTGCTTCACTTTCTGCCTTTACTATTCTTACTCCTTCCCCCACAGAAACTACTAACAGCTTTTCTATCATTACCAATATCTTTCATTCAACCTAAAAACGTCTGCTGCAAAAAATGTGTTCTTTAGTTCTAAGCAGTATGTTCCGGAGGTCATTGACCATGCAAGTTGTCAGCAAGAGCCTTAGAGTACACTAAGTACCAGCAAGAGCCAAGAGAGTACACTAAACCTATCTGGGTAGACAAATAACCCTTCATCTCGCAACAAGCCCTGGGGAGAGAAAAAGAGAGGTTGAGAAGTGTGGATTAATAGTCACCATGGACTGTATTGCCCTGGGAGCAGAAAATGTTAAATTTTAAATACCAAAAAGCTTTCTAGTTGTACTGAGCTAATAACCTTTTGTGTTTCAGCCACATTTAGGGCAAGACTGGGATATGGCTAGAATGCATGACTGCAAGAGTTTCCTCCTTTCAAACAGAAGTTCTCTGAACGCTGACACGGGTTGTGAAAGTAACGTTTTGTATGGTATTTCTACTTTGTGGAGTAGCCTACAGAGCACATTCTGAGAATATTTTTCCATTTATGTCAGCAAACCATCTACAGAACTCTGGCTGAAAAGTGACCAAAGTGTCGGTCTTTTTCACAGACTGGAGTACTATTAGGCTTCGTTCAGATCTGTCTCAGGGAATTCCCTTTTCTCCACTCAGTCTTACAAAATGCAATGAACTTCTACTGATATGGTGAAGTTCTCCTATCATTTGCTGAAGGGCACAACAGCTAACTGAGGTGTGAAGTGAGGCCAGCTGGTTGTTGAATTTCCCCACTGCATTCTGAAGGGCCACAGGGAATGGCAAGAACAATTTTTTGCCTCCCTTCAGCAAACCAGGACCACTCACAGCATCAGGTTCAGTGATGGCAGTAGCACCCAAATATTGGCCATCTTCAGGAATTAGACGTGGGGCTTGGAGTTAATGTGTTGAATGACACTTTTACAGTAAGACCGAGTAAATGGCTCTATGTGGAGACAAATCTGCAGAGATGAACACTTGCATTTACATCAGTGAAAAGTACCTCAAAGTGATCTCGGTTCCACAGTGTTAATCAGTCCTGTGCCAGCATCCTGTTATGATCAGACCCAGCAATGGCTATCCCAGTTTGCTACTAAATTCCTACCACTGTTTTATATTACGGATGTTCTTGCTGTTTGCTCATGTTACTTCCTCTGCTTGCTAATTCCTCTATGTGTTTCTAAAACAATCATAAGTTATCCAGATGACAAGATGACTGATTTTCCTTGTTCTGTACTATAAAATATCTAGGACAAGTCTGGACACTACAGAAATGTCAAGGGTCCTCTGGTAAGATCTTGTTCTCAAATCCTGAAGCCAATAAGGCAAGATTCAAGTAAAAAGTACCACATCAGTGGAAGTACACCTATGAGAAGAGAAAGGCTGCATTTCTGTCAGTAAATTGAATGTCCTAGTGCTGTTCCTGGGTAACAAGCATGAGGAGCATGGGGGGGCTGCACTCGTGCTGATGAGTCCCTGCAGCCTTTAAAGGGATGAGCAAAGCATTTTCTAGGTGCACTCAAAGGAGCAATCTTCAACCCTGCACAGTGATAGAGAACTGTTTGCAAGGTGGCATGTGGCAGTGACACTGGCGAACAGCTCTTTAGTGCAGATATTTGCTTTTCAGGGCCTGTGTATGGCTCCTGGTATGGTTTGTTTCAGGTCTATAGGGTTAGCATGGCTTGCTGTGTGTTTTGTCCCCTACACGAGGATGGTTGCTCAGGACTGCTGCAGAACAATGAAAACACTGAATGTTTTGCTGCAGAGGCAACAGCATCAAGGCAGAAGTGCCAAAGGAGAACTTTGAGAACAGAAGAACAAAAAACACTTGTAGAATTCCTGAGATAAGCCACAGATACAACAAGGTTGCAGAAGGAAAGCCTGCATTGCATTTCCAGATCACTGGAACCCCACCAGAAAAAAACACTCTAAGACATTTCTCCTCACCCTATTGCCACACCTCACAGCCCCTTGACCAGGCTGTTACAACTCTTTGCAGAGCTGTACTGCAAAGATGAGAAGATTCAAGTAAACAACAAGTCTGTGTACTGTGGTATTAAGATCATACTCAGGAGTGCAGATGCCCCATACACTGGTCTTTTAACTTGCTGTGAATGCCTTTGTCTACTCTTCCATTTCTCTAGTCTCAAACTATTTTGGAAGAGATCATAAAGTTACTGAATGAATGTTATTAAAAAATAATTATCCATATGCTTCTCCAGACAATAAGCAGTGGTTTGCAAAATACAATTTTACAAATTAATATTTGCAGTTTTTAATCACCATCTGATGTTTTGCTCTCAGTTACAGACACCTCCCACATAGAGGAGCAGAAGCAGGATTGGTTTATTTAGGCCAGGACATAGAGGTGGCAAACACAGAACTGTACAGCTGGCTGTAATACTGACAATTCACTCTGCACCAGAGACGCAAGTCAAACTGTATCATTTCTTTTCCCCCCCATGGATGTTTTATGTAACATACCAGCACACCAAGAATGGTGTATTTCACAATCAGCCTGAAGTTTGCTTTTAGCATACAAGTGCCAGTTCTAATCAAGTTCAAGTGCTCAAATGATCTCTGAAAACAATTACAAAATGGTTATTCTCACAGCAGACTCAAAATCTACTCAGGAATTTGATTAGAGATTTTCGGAAGCATTTTCCCCAGCCACCAGCCTGGGCTGTCATTTCCTCTAGAACAATTTCTCAAAGCACAAACATATCAGTTTATTATGATTCTGTGCAATAAAACAAAGTGGTATTGAGGATGATTTTGGATTTCTTTTCATCTTCAGTCCTACAGAAAGGGTCCAGTAGAGTTTAGTAGCTTTCAGTCCACCTACAAGTGGTTAATTTACTGATTAGATCAGGTTTTTATTACCCTTTCTTCCTTCCTTTGCTGCCTCACTGCACAAATGCTTTTTTTTTTTTGCAACTTGATTCTTTTGGTTCCTTTCACTGCATATTATCTGCTGCTGCCAGTAATCTTAGCTCTTCAACTGATAGCAAAATTATGAGGTGCTCAGTGCAAGATGACAATTTTCCTTCCCTCATTCTAATTCATTTGCAGCACCATCAAGGAATCAGCGTCATCTTTTCATTGCGTTAACAGCTCTCTGCTGATAGAAAGCATTAGCTCCACATTCTCCAGCAAGAGGTCAAAACCAATTTTTGTTTGGTAACAACCCATTAAATTTTGCACTTTGAAAGATTCCATTGCTCCCTGATGTCAAATACCTTGGCTGTTACCTCAGTTAACACGCAGCCAGAAAGCAGGTTTGCTGTAAAATGTTGAATGGGTCAGGCAGCAGAGAGCAATTGCTAGAGAGAATCATGGTCTACCACTACCCATGCCCAATTAATTTCTTAACGTCTGCTTCTAGGAAAGCTTATTTCATAAAATCATAAGGGCTGGAAAAGGCCACTAAGATCATCTAGTCCATCTGTCCGCCTAGCACCAATATTGCCCTCTAACCATGTGCCACATCCACACATTCCTTGAATATCTCCAGAGATTGTGATTCCCCCACCCTGGGCAGCATATGCCACTGCCTCACCATTCTTCCTGAGAAGTTGCTTTTCCTAGTATCCAGTTTGAACCTCCCCTGTTGCAACTTATGGGCATTCCCTCTCGTCCTATCTTTGTTCTTGTGCATATAAAGACACCTGAGATAATCTTATTATCTTTTAAAAAGCAGTAGTTACACATTGTTAATAGGCCTCTTTGACGTGCAAAAAGATTTAGTCTTATATGTTAGAAGCCAAAGCAGAGCAGCATCATAGCAAAAGCAAGGCCCGTGTGACTCAATAAAAGTAGTAATGATCATCTCCATCACTTTCTTAGGGTATTTACACCATAACATGTTCAGTAAAAAAAGTGTAACATCACATATCTCAATCAAATGCGTGTATATGGAAACAGCTTTCTATATACATGGCATAGCTTTATTTAGTTTTCTGTACAGAAGAGCTGATCTGGATAGGGAGCTGAGTTCCTCTGTCCTTTACTCCACTCTAACCTGGGATAATGTTACACACACACATTTATGGCCAGCATGACAGAAGCCTAAAACCTTTATCAGACTACTTCCATTGGGTTGTTTGTGCCATGTTCCTGCTGGGGATACACACAGATTGCAGTGGTAAATATGCCTATGTGGCAAACTGGAAGCCCACAGAAAATGCGAGGCCACAGTAGCTGACCAGCTCCATTCATAGAATCATAGAACCACAAGGTTGGAAACAACCTGCAAGATCACCTAGTCCAACCGACCTCCCATTGCCATTGCTACCACAGGCTACTAAACCTTCTCGTAGATCCTCATCCAGGCACCTCTTGAACACTGAGGAGGACATCAACTCCACCACCTCCCTGGGCAGGCCATTCCAATGTCTGACCACTCTCTGAGAGAAGTTCTTCCTTATGTCTAACCTAAACTTCCTCTGGTACAACTTGTGGCCATTTCCTCGGGTCCTGTTTGTTGCCTGGGAGAAGAGATCCTACTTCTCTCTGTGCTGTAAGCAGAGAGATGGGCACAGATTTTTCCTACCATTTCTTCTACTACAACACATTTAAATAAAAAGGGTAAGGCTTGCAATAACTTAAAAACAAAATCTGGAGAATGACAGCTGGAAATAACCTTGTTAAAAATAGCCCAAAGTAAGTCTACAATACTATCTATATACTGAAATATTTGTATGTAGGGCTGGAAGGAAGCAGAGGTAGCAAACTGTGGTTTTGGCTGAAAATAAAAGTTGAGGAGCTAATTCAGCATCCAGCTCAGCACAGTTGGTGCCCTGGCAGAGAAACCAACAGCAGGGCTGCTGGGCTCTGCAGCACTGATAGTAGGATGCCTGAAGGGTAGGATTTGGAGAAGAGAAACCTGTTTGCTTGGGGAAAGAAAGGGTTTCTAATTGCAGACAGCTTGGACATCAGAAAAAAAAGCAACAATATTTTTAAAATACTGGGGAGATGTATTGTTCTTCTATCCCAGCTGTAAACAGAACAGATACAGCTACCCAAATGGCTTCCTCCTGACCCAGGGGAATTCTCTGGGCACCACCTTCTCCTAGGAGAGCTGCACCAGCTTGGCGCAAGTTGGGCTGGCTGCTTTGCAGCCCAATCTGAGGGCAGTGCTCCACAGTATGCTAGCAGCTCCACAAGCCTTTATTTTATTGCTGCTGCTCTGGGAGTAGCTGTAGCTATTTTCAGTTTAGCATCAGATGGCATCTGAAATTAATGTTCTTTAATAAGCAGCAAAATGCATGTTGTCAGCATCTCGGTGCGAACACAGATACAATTAGGCCTTTGGCAGAGCTTATTTATGCTTTACCTGTGCATAAAAATGTTCTTCAGATTTTGTCCCATGTCTCTCCTGGCCTGATTTATTTATTTAGCCCAGATTCAACAAAAAGAGGGGAAAAACTGTTGCAAACACAAAGGCTTCACTCCTCCTCACTCTTCCCAGTTGCACACACCCAGCCGACTCATTTCCTTTCTCAGCAAAGGAATTAGGCCCCTGTGATGCAGTATTTCCAAAACAAGGATGTTCAGCCACAAAACCTTCACCTCTGCATTAGGAAAAATGTGACAGACGTTCTTGCTACACACAGAAGGGGAAAAAGCCCAGGAGCTAGCACACAAGGCATGTGGGTTAGCCTTGGGAGGTGCAACACATGCCAGAGCATTTAATGCAACACATGCCAGATTGTTTCATGCAATGCATTCAGTATAAGCCAGTGCTGCTGAGCCACGAGGCAGCAGGAGAGCCTTAACTCTCCAAGTGCAGATGCTGTGGCCAGATAGGGGTATAGGGAAATAGCAGGGTGTGGAAGTTGCCTGGTGAAGTCCTTGGTGTCCACCATAACATTTGCACCTAGTTTAGGAACAGTCTTTCTTTACCAAGGGCACTATCTTTTTTTTTTTTTATCTCATTCTGTTAGAAGAGTCATCTAAATTTTGCTGCTTCCCTTGCTGAAGTGCAGCTCTGCTCTCCCCAGAGCCACTTCACAGCATTTGCACAGTCTTCACTGTCTAGTGATGACTTCCACATGAAACAGGCTGCATTTGAAGGAGGAACAGTTTTCTCAAGCTGCCACCTCAGCCAAGTCCCCAACAGTTGAGCTGGATTTTTTCCATCACACACATCACTATTGGTGATAGAAGGTCAGGTAGGCAAGCTCTGCATCCTGGCTGTGCCTGCAGAACTGCATGGCCATCAGCTGGTGCTCTCAGCAGCAGCCTGCTGACCCTGATATCTCTAGTATTGTCACACAAGGGAACGTATTGCATTGAAGCTGGCAGATCTGATGGCCACACATGCTGGAGAGCAGTGCCAACAGGCATAGGAATCACTAAGGACTGTATGATTAATGCCAGGAGACAGCTACCTAAGTGAGTAATCTTAACACATGGCACCACTCATGCTTTTATAAAAATCACATTTACCTTCTATAAATGTGGTCATGGTACAAAGTGCCCTTAACATCTCAAATCTCTTAATGAGGCATACCCAATCAACTTCATCTGGGGTAGATGTCTGTGCCTATGACGGGGGAGTTGGAACTGAATGGCCTTTAAGGTGTCTTCCAACCCAAGCCATTCTGTGATTCTATGAAAATATGCTGTTTTCAGTCTTTCCGTTTTCATAGAATAACTTAGGTTGGAAGGGATCTCAAAGAAAATCTAGTTCCTGCCATGGGCAGGGCTGCCACCTCCCATCTCAGCTGCCCAGAGCCCCATCCAAACTGACTTTGAACTCCTGCAGGAATGAGGCAGCCACAACTTCTCTGGGCAGTTATGCCAGCACTTCACCTTACTTTGAGTAAAGAATTTCTTCCCAACATTTCACCTAAATCCCCTCTCTTTTAGTTTTAAGTCATTTCCTCTTCCGCATCACTATCTCTACCTGGAGTATGGGTTCACAAGGAAACTGTCTTGCTGTGGATTGGACAGAGAAAGTTTTCTTTTTTTCCCAACTTAGGAAAGAATCCTTAGAGAGAAAAAAAATGCCTTCCTATTCCTCAGTAAGGAACGTGACATAGTAAACTCATGCATATTCACTCAGCACTAACAGCCAAATAACACACACTTGCTCACTCTGCAAAAATACAGCAGAACTGAAACAGGCAGTTCAAAACACCACTAAATAACACATGTTGTGCAACGTGAGTTTTCCCTTTGGGGCATTCAGTGCTATCCTCCCACACCAGTACTCAGGGTGGGCACTTGGATGCAGAGGAAATGATGTTCACTGCATGAACCTGGACGGAATTCATTGTTCGTTATCTGTGGCAAGAGGGAAAAATATTTTTGATATACTTCAGCTGGACTATCAGTACTCCATTAAGATTTCTGAAGACAAAATGCTGTTTACATAGCATCAGTTGGCAAAATAGTATTTCATTAATGAAGCCCTGTTGAAAATCTGCCTGACATTTAAAAGGCACCAAGTTTCTGTAGGCCTTGCTTTCCCTTTCCCTTTTTCCCCCTCACAGTTCCATAACTCATTACTCAGAAGCATTAAGAGTTTCTGGATACATCTCTGAAGTCCTCTCTCTTCTTGGTGACCTTTTACCCATGTTTGTTATAAAAATATTTTAAGAGTACAGCTTTTTAACATCTCTTATAAACTGAAGTATTGCAGAAATACAACGAGGTAATTGAAATTTAATTTAATCTATTTATTAGCTACATAAGAGCAGCTGCATATCTAACACAAGGCACGTATGATGTCCTTATAAGGTGAAGGAAGAAGATTCTGCACATGAGGTCCATGCTTATCCTTTACATTTATTATCTTTCCATTTCCTATTTCTCCAACTGTCACTGTTTTTGGAAGAACCATGAATGTTGCTACAGTTCAGCTTGAGAAAAATGTACCAGCCCTTAGTTCTTCTTGTGAGTGAGGATTGACACCTTGTGGCCAGAAAGCGTTAAAGAAAAAAATGGCCCCATCCTATTTTGAATCATCTAGCCATCCCCTATAGGACAAAGATTTCTTTAAGTAATGTTTCCTTAGCTCTTCAGAGAGCCACTGAAATATCAGCCTAAGTGTGGGTTTGTGCTCTATTCTTTGTGTTTCTGTATGGTTGTGTATGACTCAATGTTTTTCTCCCTGAGGAAGAAAGGGAATTTGAAGGATTAATTCCTCCAGCAGCCAAAGAAATTCCTGCTTCAGGCAAACCATCCTTTAGAAAGTGAGATGACCATTGAGACGCTCTAAGGGAGACTTTTCTCCAGAGGACTCTGAAATCTTTTTAGTTCAAGCAAGTTGAAATATAACAGACTTAAAATACCTCTTACTGAACCCAGTGCTTCCTCCCACATGGAGGTGCATTTTTTTATTATTTAAATTACACTGACTCCTAGGAACACAGTGTGCTAGGGATCACACCAACAAAGTGCTCAGAAGGTAGTTAGACACCGCCTCGCTCTCTCGCTTTGTGGCAGACAAGAAGTGGCAGCTAGGCAAAACAGATTAAAGGTGGGAGTGTGGGTTGAGAAGAACAGATAATAGAGTGAAGGGGGAAAAGCAGACATTCCTGCTTATCCACCAAGTCTGGTGGATGTCAGATGAGAACAGTTTGTATATCAGCCTGAGAAAGGTGAATTTCAAAAGGAGAGATCAGAAAGGATGTGTTTATCTTCTTCAGATTTTGACTAGAAGCTTCCTGCAGGAGCAGGAGGCAGAGAGGAAAAGAAGCAAAGGATCTTCCTGCTCTTGAAAGGTTTCCTGGGGTAGTAAGCTGACAACAAAATCGTTATTTGACCCAAGGTTAATCTTTTTGCTTGCGCAGAGCTCACCACTTCTCCCAAAGTACAGTAGTTATCTCTTTAATGACTGGAAAAGCCCTGGAAAAACCTCCATTCTCTTCTACATGGAAAACCATTTTATTGATTCAAACAGCCATTTGCCCATAGTGACAGTGTACAGAGACCTTAAGATCTGCAACATACTGAAGTTAGTTACACATTCCCAGCTCTGTTGCTATGTAAAGATCACTCATGTGAGAACTGTTATGAACTTAAGACCCAATGGGCTCATCCATACCTATTTCATAGCCCTCCAGTCTGGGAGAATTTTTCCCCCTGGCCATCACGTGTCCCAGTACTATACACCAACCACATTTCTGGTCTAGCAGCAGTAACAGTTCTGCTTTCATGTTGCGAGTTGTTCTCTTTATTTTCACTCTAAGTGACAGGAGCTCTTTCTCTAGATGCACCTACCACATCAAACAAATCAGTCTTTCTGGCTGATGGAGGATTTCTGTAAAGCCATCAAATGGATTGATTCAGCACCAAGTTAATATAGACATGTATTTTTCACAGAATTACAGAACATCCCAAGTTGCAAGAGACCCAAAAGAATCTTGGAGTCCAGCTCCTGGCTTCACACACGATCATCCAAAATTCAAAACTTATGCCTGAGAACAGTATGCAAATGCTCCTTAAACTCCAGCAACATGGAGCTATGCCCACTCTCCTGGGGAGCCTATTCCAGGGCACCCTCTGGCGAAGAATCTTCTCCTCACATCTGGTTTGAACCTGCTCTGATGCAGTACCAGCATGCTGTCCATTTTGGTTATGCTACCTACCAGGAAGCCAAAGAGAAGAGTTGCTCGCATGAGGTCTCACCAGGACAGAATCAGAGGGCACCTGAGGCTCTGCTACTGTGCCCCATGGGAGAAATGTCTCCAGATTGTCACATACAGTTGTGCTTCCCCTGCACACAACCAGGAGAGAGGACAAAACACCTCCTGAGGGGCAGATGAGGAAAAGTGTCTTGATGAAATTGTGCACAGAAGTTATAACTATGACCAGACCTGAATGGGAAAGAGCCCCAGCATTTCAACCATAAATTTTCACTTTCCATGCCTGAGAATCTGTGGGAGACGATTTTAAAAAACACTATGTATTTTATTTTAAAGAATCAGTATAGGACATCAGGTATTTGGCTCTGGTTTCATAGTGTAACGCTTGCAACCTTTCAAAGCTCTACCTGAGGGAGCTATGAGTGGCCCCTCTAGATTTTGAAGCTCACTGTACTTCAAGTATGGGCGAAGAAGATGACCTCCAGAAGTCCCCTTCAACCTGTCTTTTCCTATGATTGTCTGAATTGTGATTATCCCAGAAATCCTTGCAATGTGTCAAACCAAACCTCAGAACAGAAACATTTTAAGACAGACACTATCAGGGCATTCACTTTGAAGTGAAGCTCAAACCTAAATCAGTTTATTTTCATTTTGTAACCTCCGCCTCTCATGGTATAAATGCCACAGCTCCTGTGGAAACAGAATACCTCCTTTTGCATTTCTATTACAAATATTTTTGGTATAACTTTCAAGCTTCATCTTTGAAGCTCAGAATCTTATAAGAAAATGATGACACTTTATGGCCTATATGATTGAGGAAAAGCATTTTTGAAAGATAACTCTGCAGACTTAATGATTTTTTTTGTATTTACTGGATGACAACAAATACATCTACACAGCAGCACACTGAATTCAAGTGTATGACTACCTGCAAGTCCCTGGAGTGCGGCTGAAAGATTTTTTAATAAAACAATCATTTGATTTGAAAAGGGTGAGAAGAAAATGCCCAGCAACATTTCTTAAGGCTTGCTTTTCTAAGACAGTCAATGACTAAAAGTATCTGAACCATGAAGGGAATTTTTAACCTGAGTCTATAGAGCAATTTAAGCCCATTTCCTACCACATTTGTACACAGAAGTTTAGAATACAGTTTTACACTTTTCTTTGGCTTTGAATCATGCCATTAAGGTCTTTATCAGCTTTATAAAGCCAAAAATCATGAAGCCAAATGACTGGAGCAGGACTATATGTTATTAATAGCAGTAACTGTGGATTCATTTATGTACATTCCAAGAAGTGAGCCATACCTTCCAACAATTTATTGCAACAGTTTATTTGCTTTCATCTATCTCTTAGTGCAAGTTATAACTCATCTTTTAAAATCTTATTATTAGTTCTGCTGCTTCCTCTGATACAAGGTAATACAGAACTGGTATAAATTTCCATAAAGTTATTGAAGCATAACAAAACCCACTTTTTTATAAATATTAAATTAGAATCCTAAAAAAAAAAAAATCCAACAAATTTACTCACAGAAAACCAGTTATGAAGACTGAAATACAAACAGGATATGAGTTGCCTTTGTGATATGGGGCTACATACTAAGGGGCTGCAAAAGCGTAACTGCGCAACAGCAAATAACGTTCCAGGCCTTATAGTCCTTGTGAAGCACTTGGAATGCTGTATTTGGTGCTAGAGTTACAGTCACCAAAAATTGATTTCAGGAAAAAATATATAGAATAGTAAAGTAACAGCAATGAGTGTTAACACACCTATATACAATTTAAAAACATGAAACAAAAAAATTAGAAAGACACTGAGTAGAGATAGGGCTAGAAAAAGTGAGATGAAATTAATAGAAGAGGTTATTAAGAGGACCATCAGAAGCAATATTTATGTAAGAAACAGAAGTAAGCTTTGAAGGTTTAAATAAAAAGCAGCTCAGCAAGTCCAAGAAGTAACATAACTTTAAAATACACTTATTTTGATTTATATTGTAACCTACTTATCTAATTACAGTAGAGCTGCCTCATCATAATAAAATATTCTTGCCAGATAAAATACATGAACGGATTGGAAGGGCCATCCAGCCCCACCCCATGCCATGGGCAGGGCTCTGCCCCACCAGCTCAGAGTCATAGAATCACAAGCTTGCTAAGGATTACAAGATCATCTAGTCCAACCATCCTCCCACTGCCATTGCTACCACAAACTCAGCCACCCAAGACCCCATTCAATCTGGCCTTGATCACCTCCAGGAATGGGACACGCAGAGAAGCCTGTTGCCCTGCTTTACTGCTCTCTGAAGACAGAATTCACTTGAACCCCCTGTGTTCTTTCTAAAGTTTTACTTGGATGCTTCTTTTCTAGGAGAAAAATAATTCTAAAGTTGTTCTAGGAGCTTCCATACAAGCTCTGTTTTCACAGCAGTTCCCATTTTAGGTCTTCTCCCTTACAGAAGAGGGACTCAATTCAATCTGACTTAAACCACCTGAAAGAAGTTCACAGGAGATTTAATTCCTATACCTGGGGAAGGCTGGGAAGCCTGAAAGTTTGCCTTCATTGAACTGGCTTTGCTGAACTACATACCTATCTATGAGTGCTAATGTACAACTTCAGGTAAATATAGGGTATAATGTTATAATAGGATGGAAAGTACCACAATAATAGCAGGGTGGTAAAGCCATTGACCGTAACAAATGCCCAAATTAGCAGCTGCAGAAACAAAGGAAAAGAAGCTGCTTACCTTTAGAAAGCCTCAGGTAGGTAGCAATCTCCAGCAAGAGATTCCTTTGTGTCTACTGCCAGCCCTTAAATAAGGTCTGGGAAGGGGTAGATCCTGGCTCCACCCCTTCCAGTCACTCAGCTGCATTGCATACACCTTAGCTCCTCTGGGTTGGCCCTGCCTTCCCACCAGGTGCTCAATCACTGGTTCAGGCTGTGACTCATCATTTCCACTACATAAGAGAATAAACAGATCTGTGCCTTAAGTACAATATTTATTTGTTGAGCTACAAGTGGTGCAGCTGTATTTTTAATATCTGATGGAAAAATGCTAAGATAAATATTTCAAGGTCTATGACTGTTCTGTCTCCTGCTGTTTTTCTGTCCCAGCAATATATTCTGAAAGCTCTTCTTTGTCAGAGGAAGCTTTCCTGCAGCATTTCTGACTCAGATCTATGTATGCCAGTGGGTAGTGATGGCTGAAAAATAAGCAAACTACTTGATGTTTTGTACAGGTTCTGTCTAGAGAGGGTACCTGAGGGACTGTTCAGAACAAAACAAAAAACATATGAGTTACTTGTGAAAGTTTTTACCAGTATAGCGATGTGACAAGTTTGTTGGTTGTTAAGATGATCCAAATGGATCCTCCAAAATTTTTTAATGAAGGTATTTAGTAAAAACATGATAATCATGTTGAGATTTTAGAATGCCCAGAAACTAAGAAGAGAAATGCAAGAAAAAATGTTAATTAAGAGCATATACTGAACTTTAAATAATTTAAAAGCAAATATGGTGCTCACAAACAGAAAATTTATGCATGTTCTCTTTTGATTCTTTGTCATCTCTTTGTAAGAGTATATGAAATTTTCACTGTGCTTTAAAGTGAAGAAGTGTGTCATCCCATTTTCCTATTTTTACTTTCCTGCTGAATAAAGGGTTGCAAGAGGAAGACCATTGAGCAATGAAGAAAGCTTGTTTTGCACATATTTTCAAGAGAACATGGGGAGATCGTGGCTCCACTGAAACATGCAGCTGCAGAGCATGAGTAGGAGGTAGCAAACACAGCTGGAGGAAATGACTTCTCAGCATCTCGCCTTGGCCTGACAAAGATTGCTTTGGCTGCAGAGCAAAGCGACCTTTTAGGATCATACATTCAAAAGGTACCCAAATGCGCTTTTCAGAGAGTCCCAGCATGGCTGAGGCAGGTAGAGCCCTCTGGGCCCATCAGGTCCCAGCCCAGCGCTAGCAGGGCCATCCAGAGCAGGGTGCCCAGGCCCATGGCCAGGCAGTCCAGACATCCCCAGGGAGGAGACTCCACAGTCTCAGGACAACTGAACATGTATTACTTTCCTTATGAGAAGCTCTGGAAGGACTGCTTGATTCTGTTGCAACCTGTATGGTCAACCAGTGCTGTTTTTCCAGAGAAATTCTTTATTGGTGACACAGACATTTTAGACCCTCCTTCCCACCCCCCAGTCTCAGGCTCCTTACATCCATATGCCATTCTCTATTTCACCAGCTGGCAACATAGCTGACAGCATTAGGCTAGGTGCCGGTCCATGTTTCATCCACCCAGAGTAGAGTGGTTCAGCTCTAAAGCTTATTACCATGAAACAAAGACTGACTCTATTAAGTAGCTATCAATTACTTAGGCAAAATCCATCAAAAAATATTTGGATTTAAAAATAAATGGGAAGATTGTTCCATTTTAGGGAAATGATGAATAGAAAGTTGCAAGGAACTGGTCAGTAGGTGGCACAAGAACAGCATAGGACTTTGCCGCACGGTGAGAACTGAGCCACCGGGTTTATTTGTGCCATTAATGCTGACTTCCCCCTCTCCCGTTATTTTATACAGTACTTGATAAACCACGTTACCTTGTGATTCAACTGACTAACTACACCATTGCACTGAAGTGCATAGGGTGCATGGCTTAGGTGGAAATTCACTTGAAACACTCATTACTGCATCCCTGAGTGCACAAGGTACTCCTGACATGCACTAACATCACTATACCATATGAACTGCTTTCAAGCACTAAACGAGGTCGAATTCCACTCTGCGTCAAAATAGACACCTGACACGCAATGTTCATTTTAGCAGACTTGTGGTTTGCTGACCTAAGAAATTATTGTTTGATTTGTAATCCCAGTATCTCAGAGATTTTAAGAAAACTGGGGAAATCTAGGTACAAAACAGACTCCATCTGCTGATGGAAAAGGTTCATTAACAGGGTTTAATCATCAACAGAGAGTTAGGGGAAAAGCTAGAAGAGGTATTTGTCATGGCTTGGGGCAACAATTTGTGGCTGTTGCCATTTGCAGACCCACCTGGAGGAATTGCAGCCACTAGAAAGCTACATTGTGCTGAGATGTCTGCAGTGAGCAACATCTCAAGTGATTACATTTAAGTGTTTCTTGCTGATTGGAGTTATAAGAGAACCCCAACAGATATGAACAGACTCAGCGGCTCCTATTTCTGCTCTATAATTGCACGTCTCTTTTTCTCTGCAAAGATTTTAAAGTAAAATGCAGGAAGACACGAACTGGGTGCCCTGCCTTGAAACATCAACTTTGGTTAAAAACAATAGGTTGGAATAAAGCTGAATGCATTGCAGGGAAGAAAATGACTTTCATAGTTCAAACTTCTCTGATCTTCTTTTCTGTGCTATGATTCCAAACGACTGCACCCAAACGTTATGAAGAAACAATAATGAATTCGAACCAAACAAGGTAAAAATGCTGACTTCTGGCTGTTCAAAGGTAAAAAATATAACTGCAAATACTTTAAGTTTAGATGAGTTTCTGATTGAAAAAAAAAAATAGTAAAAGAACAAGAAGGAACAGGACAAACATCAAGAAAACAAGCTATCATCAGCACAAATATACTTGTCATTGCAACACATTTTTCTTAAACAAACAAAATGTAATGCCACATAGTCTCTTACATTATTCTTATTTATTAGTCTGTATGATTATAAAAAGACAATTATAAGCACTATTTAAACATAAAGTGCACCAGAGCTGTCACACCCTTCTCACTTCAGATCTAATTGCAACTTCCAGCCCACACTTACCTGCTGTCACAGCTCATTTATTGCTGTAAATTAGGCACATCAGAGTCACTGAAGTAACTCATGAAACTGAGATCACAGCTATGCTACATTCTAATTGAAATTCACTCTTCACCTCTTGAAGTCCCCTCAGTTAGGATTTCCTTATTCCTCAAATAAAGGATAGGCAGGAAGCCTTATTCTGATACACGGTGTAGTCAAGGTTGGAGATATTCTAGGATTGTCTAAGACAGCTAGAGGGTGGATGTAGTGACCCAGGAAACCCTTCTAGTTTGGTACCA
Source organism: Phasianus colchicus (assembly GCF_987193195.1). NCBI lineage: Eukaryota > Metazoa > Chordata > Aves > Galliformes > Phasianidae > Phasianus > Phasianus colchicus. The sequence continues at coordinate 36,565,847 of NC_143438.1, forward strand.
CAACAATTTCAGCAGAGCCAAGGCATAATATGATGAGCTCTCCTTGATAGGAGCCTATCAAGGAAATAGATGCCTATTCAAAAACTAGAAGCGTGTTGGTGGAGAAAATAATCTAGATTAGCTGTTCCTTGTGACCCCAGCAGTGCTGTCTACCACAGCACGTGGCTGTTCACTATGACTGGTTTCAAAATGAAGTTACTGTACAGTAACTCAAAACTTAAAACAAATTCTTCACAGTTCCAGAATTATTTCTACATCACACGTTACTTTCATTTCTGATCAATTCTGAATGAATAACATGATGTTGGTGATGTCTGACAACGTTAAACGGAGGACTGTGGAATGTTACATCTTCCCTAGACAGTGATTTGGATTTATTTCTTTTAATTTCCAGGCTGCTCAGTGTTGTCACTCTGAATCCTGTGTGAATTCCTAGTGGGAATGAACCACACATTTTCTTTAATGAAAACTTCAAGTGTAAATATCACTGAGATTTTTAAACTCACAATAGGGATTCAAAATAGCACAACTAGCCTAAACCAGGATGAATCCAATGAACTTTAAAATTAAGCTCAAATGCATCTACTGGCTATTCTCTATCATTACAACGAGAGTGCAAGATTTACCTGATTATGTCAAACCAAAAAGACATCCATGGCCTTTGAGTGACCCTATGATGAGATTCAAATAGTGACAAAATCCAAAACTCTGGCAGCCACCTCTCCCGTTACACTGGGTACATTTGACACGGACTGCAACTCTCCTGGCCACTGTTCAGTGGTCTCACAGCAGGACCCTTGATAAAGAGAGGCTCCAGAGGTCCTATGGGTCTGCAGCACAGCTCATGAACTCTAGCTCCACTTCCTAGCTTTGCTCTTACCTGATGAAGAATGTGCTGGTGAGCATGAATGCTAACTTCTTTCCTGTGATCTAGGAAACATTTATGGAAGAAACACGAACATATCTGTGGAAGCAAATCTTGTAGATCAGGAAGTTGTAAAGTCATTGGCCCACAAATCTGAAACTATCGAATCAATGCCTATAAGTATCTTAGGTGTGGGAGGCAAAGGGACGAGGCCAGACTCTTTTCAGCGGTGTGTGGCGATGGGACAAGGGGAAACGGCCACAAACTGAAGCATAGGGAGTAGAGTCTCCTTCTCTGGAAACGTTCAAGACCCGCCTGGATGCCTACCTGTGCAACCTGCTGTAGGGAGCCTGCTTTGGCAGGGGGGTTGGACTAGATGATTTCTGGACGTCCCTTCCAATCCTTATAATTCTGTGATTCTGTGGAATTACTTTGTTATGGTAAAGACAAGAGCCTTGCACAGCAGTGATGGGGCTAATGGTAGCACTCTGGAGCTTACTGTAAAGTCAAAACTAAAACTAGAATATAAGTCATAAAATCTGACCATTCCTATAAGTCTAGTACGGGCACACACACATAATGTAGCATTCTCACTCCCATATGCTGCTTGCAATGTGCAGCAGTGAGGCCTCAAGCACAGACCATGCTTTCTGTATAACACAATAGACAACGTACTATCTTGGGTTTTGGATAGATCTGAGTCAAGTGGTTCCAAAAGGCTCTGCTTCTCCAATGGGCTCCTTTCCCACTACAGGAGAACCACGTGGCTCCTCAGGGGTCTGAGGCGCAGGCTGATGCTCTGTGTCCTCTGCGTCGTCGCAGGAGTTCACGTACACACTGGGCGCAGAGAACTGGGATGAAATTACGTCCCATCACCTTCATGCATAAAATATGGCGTGGCGACACAGGGACAGCAGGGCCTTGGCGGCCTCCCGCCGCATCCTTCCGTCCGCCTGGGGCTTTTCCCGGGGCTGCCGCCGGTCTGCCTGGCTGGTAAACAGGAGCCCCAGGTGGCCCCGGGGACGGGTAGCGCCTGCGGCCATGGAGCTGGCCCCCTGCCTGCAATGGGTGCGGACGCGGCTCTGGCGACGCAGAACCGGGCGGCGGAGGCTCTGCAGTAAGTGTGGCATCTGATCCCCTGCGCACCTTCCCTTCTCCACCTGATGGACCTTCCGTGGGAGAGCATGGCTTGGAAGGGTCCCTTCCAAATGGATAGGTGCTTCTTCACGTTTTTAAGAGGGGATAGTAAGTGGGGGTGGGAGGAAAACCCTCACCATCACCTTTTGATCATGAATCAAAAAGGTTTGATTGAACAGAACATAACCCATTCTGCGATTTGTGAGACAGCAGAGATAATATCCTGAGCCTTGCCTCCTCTTCAGTGGTTAGAAGCCGTGCATATTGCTGAGCTAATCTAAATATAGCTTTGCTGGAAGGTGCTGCAGCGTGTTATTTGCCATTTCATCACAGTTTTACTAGAGAAATGTCGCATACTTTCCATGGTGGATCTTATGGGCTGTGGTGGGTGCTGCTGTGCAGAGTTAAGCTCTCCTAGCAGGTGTACTGGGGCAGCTATGCTGGAAAGAAATGCTGCCAGCAGTACTGCAGAGCCTCAGCAAAGGCAGCGTAGTCCTGGCAAACTGGAAAAAGCAAGAGGATTTCTTTGGTTTGGGCAACTGTAGTGTCTAGTCTCTCTTAAAGATGGCAAAGAGTCCAGAGGGCAAGATTGCGAGGAGCAGCTGAGGTCCCTGTGTTGGCTCAGCGTGGAGCAGAGATGCTGAGGGGAGGCCTGATGGCGGCTGCAGCTCCTCACAGGGAGCGGAGGGGCAGCGCTGAGCTCTGCTCTGTGTGACAGCGGCAGGGCCCGAGGGAACGGCATGGAGCTGTGTCAGGGGAGGGCAGTGGGGGTGAGGGAAAGGGTCTGCACCACAGGGCGGTGGGCATGGAACGGGCTGCACAGGGCTGTGGGCACGGCCCCGAGTGCTGGAGTTCAAAGAGAGTTTGGACACTGCTCCCAGACATAAGGTTTGAATTTTGGGTGCTGTGTGGAGCCAGGAGTTGGACTCAGTGATCCTCATGAGTTCCTTCCAACTCCGGATGACTCTATGAGCACACCAGGTGAATGAGGAATGTTGGCTGGCAATGTGAAGCATCCGCTCTCCTACCAAATTTTAAAAAGGATTTGAAAGAGGATGCCATTCTGCAGAAGGATAAACATGATAAAATGAGTATGCTGCCTGTCAACAGGTCTGCCTGGAGTTCATGTCATTTCCCTACCCTAGCTTAGTTATATTATCTTTCTTTAGTTTATCTTTTCTTTAGTTGTGTTATCTTTCAGAGAGGTTGGGTTGAATCTTTCAATCTCTTTACTTTGCAGCACAGGCACCAAATTCTCACATTAACTTCCTAAACATGTTTTTATAATGAACTCAGATCCAGTTTGTCCTTCAGATTCAAAATATTGATGGTAGATGCCAGAAAATCTGGTTTTCTTAGTTGCTGGTTGTCCATGCTCAGTTGCTCACTGGTTTTCAACACCTGCTGTTTTGCACATAATTTGGCGTGCCAGAGCTTAATGATTATTTTTCTCATTGTTAATGAAGTAAGAAAAAGAAGCAGTTCTGCTTCATGTCTTCTTAGGATTATATTTACCTTTTCCATTTGAGTTCCCTATTCTTGACAAATATGTATTTGGCAGATAGTTTGGAAATGTGTATGGAAATGTCTTACCATGAAATTAATCTTTAAACATTAATTGTCCCATGAATACATGTGTACCTTACTCTGGCTGTCCTCTGAGTTAACAAGAACTGCTGCCAAATGCGTGCAGCACCACTTAGCTCAAGCTGTAAGAATGGGAAATTCGAGAGCAGCAGACACTGAATAATTGAAGGAGGTTTCTTTGGTTGACAATGGTGCTAACTTCGCACATCTCTCAGAGCCCCTCTTTTTCTCTTGCTTCTAGATTTGGGTAGCATTGCAGCACTAAAAAGAAAGAAAATTGAGAGGAATAGATATATTTATATACTTTAATGTCTGAAAAATATTAATCACTTGGAAGAATGTTGGCTTCATTGCTAGAAATAACTTGTGGCATCTTTGAACGCTTTGGCCTGCACCAGTGAAGGAGCATGGCTTTGTGTGAGCTGACATGGCTGATGCTGAGGCCTGTCATGAGGGTTTGGTCCTCGCAAACTCCTCATGTCCAAGTTCAGCTTGCCCTTCCTAGACATCTTCTGCTGAACACTGCCTCTGGACTGCTGTTAGAGGAGATGTGTTACTGTGCTGCTTATACATGTGAATTTTTGAATTAAAAATATAAGATCTAGCAAGAAAACTAGGGTACTGCTGGCTTGTTTCTGAAGTCTCTGTGAGCACAGCCTGTCACTGTACCTTCTTGTTAAAGCAGCCATTCAGAGGAACAGACGGAGGGTTTGCAGTACTTCTGTGTCTGCCCCATGGCCCTGTTTTCCAGCTGAGTCCCTGAAGGAAGCTCCCTGTAGGCACGTGTGCTTGTGGCTGAAATGCTTCTTTGAACAAAGACACGCTTTCAAATGGTGAGCAAAGCTTTCCTCACTGTCTTGGTGGATCTGGCTGTTCCCTCCAGCCAAGAGAAAACAACTGCAGCCTGTGCCAGAAAAGCCCTCTGAGGGAATCTTGACATTCACAAAATTTACTCTCGGTTTTCACCATGCAGCAAGGGCTGACACCGTAAGTATGAGAGAAATTGGAAAGAAAGCATAGGTTCATGATAGCACTGTAAACATTGATAATGAAACAAATGGCATCTGCCTTCCTGCTGGACACACAGTGTCCAAGGAGATGGAAGCTCTTGCAAATCTTTCCTGGAGGGGAACATCCATAGCAACACATCTCCTTGGGTTCTCTGAGGTCTCATACAGGCTGTACTGCTTTTTCTTTCATTTTCTTTTGCCCAGACATGGTGGTTTGGAATGCTGAGGGAACTTGGGGGTTATAAAGCAGTTGGTTTGCTGCTTTGATTGAAGCTGGCCAATGGGTTCCATGTATTGATGGAAAGACCGATTGGAGTGTCATCACATGTGCAATGTTTCCTTAGGAAAGCAGGCTAAAAAGCCCTGCTTGCGTCAGTGTTGGAAGCTGAGACTGAATCGCTCTAATAATAACTACAGGAATGCAACTAGTCTTAAAGCTGCATTGGGAAGAGCCTGAAAAACAGCTGTTTGCTGCTGCTCCCCAAAATGTACATGGCTTCTGGCCACCAAAACATGTTAAAGCCCTGGGGGGAAGGTTTGTTTCTCCACTTTTTTCCTGCCTGAAGTTTAGCAGGTGTTGTTTGCACACACACACACACAAAAAAGTAAGACTTCACATAGGAAAGCTGATTGTATTTCCTTGGTGCAGGATGAAAAATTGGAAACTTCTGCTGGCAGTGAGACTGATAAGTTGCTGAATGGCTTTTGCTGACCTTCCATTCTAATGGCAAGCTGGGTCCAGCACTTGGCATCACTGCAAGCTCATCCCAGGGCATTGCTGCACACCAGGGGTCCAACCATAGCTTTTGAACAGTAGGGGTGGGCCTAACCACCTATGTACTGAAGCTAATACAGCCTGTAACCATAGGGAAAAAAGCCAATGGCAAACTTTAATAAAATCTTTTTAAATATTCATAGTTAGGCACTTCTCCTCACTGGAAAGGTCTACCAGAGTCATTTTATAAACCCTTTTATAAGCCCTTTCTTATTTCTGCTCCAAACTAGCTGTGAAAATTATACAGGAAAATGTATGCCCTGTAGCTTGACTTACCTCCAAGTGGTGAAAAAAACAACAACCAAACAAACAAACCAACAATCAGTTGCCACAAAAATTCAGGGGAAAGCAAGAAACAAGGAGCAAAAATGTCATCTGGAAAAGAGAAATGGCCACAGCTTAATTGTACGTGACCTGCATAGCCTCACACAGTATTAAAACCTACCATACTTCATGGTATATGTTGTCCATAGGGAAAAAGAAATAGGTACATATGTCACTGGTGTATGGGAAAGCAGCACGGATATACTGTCTGTACTCATTAATGGAAATTAATAGACAAGCTTTGCTAGACAAGCGTTGCTACCCTTAAATGGCAATAAAAAGAAAGTACACTGTTTGTCCTCCTCATTCCTGGCAATAATGTAACTTTAAATGGTGTTTTTGTTTTGGGAAAGGAGGAGGAGTTAGCTTTCCTGTAGAAAGTAAGCTTTAAGCAATATTGGATACAAGCACTGTATTTTGTCCGTTACCTTGGGAGAATGTTCATTGCAAAGCATGCTGTAACACATCCGCTGGCGGGACGCTCCATGCGGTGCTGTGATACTTGTGTGGGCAGAAAGCATTTCCACTTCAAGGGGTCCATTCAGTACCAACAGAGATTGATGGATTTCAGAAATGTCAAGGGCACGACTCTTTGTCTCTGCAGACTTTTAACGTGTGGAAGGAAGAATATGCAAGTATGACTAATGCTTAGCCACTGCGGTACAAAACCTCTTCCCACCGAGCCTTTGTTAGTGGTACCCATGTGATGCTTACACTCGGTTCTTCACTAACAGGAAAATCACAAGGGGTTTCCAGGTACCTTTTGAATACAAATTAACATGCTAAGAATTTCACAGCAATAAGTCTTTGAATGCAACCCTAAGAATGATTCCATGTTTTGTTCTGTTTTTTTTTTTTTTTCATTCTTAATATCACCTCTTTCCCCACCCCCTTTACTCAGTGGTCCAAGGTGTGTTTCAGAGAAGCTGAAATCACTTTGTCATCATTCATTGCAATCAGAGACTCTTGACAGCATAATGGTGTGTTTGCAGCAGACCCCTGGCAGCACACATGGCAAAGAAAATGTATTAGATACTTTCATATGCATAATAACTAACAGGTGCTAATGTTAAGAATTCCTAGGAAACAAGTGGCAATTGCAATTACCTGTACAAGCCAGAGAAAACTTTAGTAACTTAAAAGATAGGAACTGTTACTTTGGTTATGTTTTTCCCCTCCTCCTTTGGAGGATTATGATCTGCTTTATCATTATAGACCACATATAAGCCCTCCTCCATCTCATCCTTTTGGATAAAACAAAGCTTCAGCAATTCTCAGGTGAATCATCAGTTAGTATGGAAATTCACACACAGCAATGGTGCTGTCACTCTGCGCATCACTTAAGAGGTATAGTACTGTTGGAATGGCTGGATGTTTGGAAGAATTTCTTAACCATGAGAGTGGTCAAACACTAGAACAGGTTTCCGAGTGATGTAATTGATGCCCCATGCCTGCCAGTGCTCAAGAGGCATTTGGACAATGCCCTCATTATTGTCCTTTAACTTTTGGTGAGCCCTGACATGGTTGGACAGTTAGACTTCATGATCTTTGTAAAATCCTTCTATTCTATTCTATTCTATTCTATTCTATTCTATTCTATTCTATTCTATTCTATTCTATTCTATTCTGTTCTGTTCTGTTCTGTTCTGTTCCGTTCCGTTCCGTTCCGTTCCGTTCCATTCCATTCCATTCCATTCCATTCAGTTCCATTCAGTTCCACTCTACTTCACTCTACTCAGATCTAGTCTGTCATGTCTGATGTTCAATCAAATGTAAGAGTCACCAGGAAAACTGTTGTAACTGCTGTTGCAGGGTGATGTTGCTTTGTCCCCATACCACCAAAGCCGTGCACAGTTACTCTTCCACTTCATATCCATGTCATTCTGAAGCCAATGGAGCCCAAACTGAACAAGAGCCAGGTTTCCATAGTGTAGTGGTTATCACGTTTGCCTCACACGCAAAAGGTCCCTGGTTCGATCCCAGGTGGAAACAGTGGAAATTTTGCATGGAGAGTGTGGTGAGGCACTGGCACAGCTGCCCAGAGAAGCTGTGGTGCCCCATCCCTGGAGGCACTCAAGGCCAGGTTGGATGGGTCTCTGGGCAGCTGAGCTGGTGGGGGGCAGCCATGCTCATAGCAAGGTGGGGCTGGGTGGGCTTGGAGGTCTCTTCTGGCTCAAACCATTCTATATTGCTATTTGCTTCTATTCTGTTATGCTATGTTATGTTCTAATACTTTTAAAAAGCTAGAGGCAGTGCAAGTGAATAATGCTTCCTGTCACAGCCAAATATTTCCTTTCTGTTTTTGTTTTTTTGGTGTTTTTTTTTTTTGTTTTTTTGTTTGTTTTAATGGGGGTGTGGGAGGTCTTGTGGTGCATTAAAACTATTTCATTCATAACAGAGGACATCAACATTCTGCTGAACGCTTGGAATACCCAAAAACATCTTCAGGTCACACTACCTAATGCCAAGGGATAAATAGTGTTGGTAACTGCTTACATAAAATCCATGGGAATTAAATCCCACAATGGGATGAGAGCAAATCTCACTTAATTCCCATTTGCAGCGTGCTCTGAGAAGCATATACTCTCTGAGTTACGTGGGGAAGACGGAAACTGCCCCACTGCAAATCACTTCTATGTGATTCTGAGAGTAATGTGGTCCTTCAGGTCCTCCTCTGAAGATGAAGGAGGTGAAGCAGTCTGGACAATTTATGTTATTATATCACTACTCTCTGCTGAGCACAGCCTGTTGAACTTGCCTAAGTGATACTCAGGTGTGTAGCTGTGGTTTGCTACAGCAGACAAAGCAATATGCAAAGGTTTGCCAGGGATTGGTTCACTTTCCTAATTGCTGAGTATCCTTTTAACCCTGCTCACTTGTGCTCCTTAGATAATGAAATTTTTCATAGACAATGAAACAATTCATCCTCTATTTTTGGGAATGGCTGACGATCCCAGGTTCCTCCACTCTGCTCCTGGAGATTAGTGAGGTCTTAGGCTGTTCCCATAACTCTAAGATGGATAAAATTAGTCAAGATAAATCCCACTCACAGTGATCTGCTAAAGAGGATTTCAACCCTAACCTTTTTCAAAATAGGTAGGGGATTTGCACTCAGCTGAAAAAAGTAATGAACTGGTCCAGAGCTGGTCCTTTACACAGAGTGGTTACAACATCCACAGCACAGGCACTGCAACTTGCTCCAAATATAATGAATGGTTTACGTAAGCTTTTTAGTTCTGTTAATCCTTTTGATCTGAGTAAGGAGAGACATGTTGGAAAACTAAGCTGGAAAGCAAAGAGAAAGTGATGAAAAGGAACAACAGATTATGCCTGAGTAGGGCTAAAGAAATGCAAAACACACTACTGCTTAAAAGCAGTAGTACAGTTGCTGGGCATGGACTGGATACTAACCTGAGTATGTGGCTTGGGAAGTCCAGATGCAGCATGCAGCATCTTTTCAAAGAACAAAACTTAGATCTCACCAGAGGATGACTTAAACCCAAGCCGAATGCATGTGTCATCGGCAGGGATTCTAAGTCATGGTGTTTATGAAGAAATGAGTTGTAGTTCCTTGCAGATTACTGTCCTGTCCCATAGGCAGAGGTTGCGTTTGTCAGAGCTTTGGAGTGCTGGAGGCAGCTTCCCATTGAGGGCACAGAACCCTGAAGTCCCCTCTGCAAGCCGCCTTCAGAAGCTGGTGTGGGCTGTAGTTGCCCACAGCTGAGCTCAGGCAGCACAGCAGGAGCATGGTGTTCCTCCCAAGGGGAAATACTGCAGAACAATTTGTATAGCATCTGCATTAAATAATGGAAAGCAGCTGCTTTCTGAGTGATGGACAGGCATAACGAATGTCTGCATGCATCACAACAATTCTTGGAGGAATACAGCCTTCCAGTGAAATACTACCATTCCAATATTAAGACTGAGAAGTACTTTTCATTTTACTCAGAGTTGCCAAACTATTTGAAGTCAGCTCTCATTCTAACTTTCATAGCAGCTGCTCTCCAGAATACCTACCAGAAGGTACCTTCATGTTTGTGAGAAACAAAACCTTCCACCTTCAAAAACTTTACACCACTTGCTCTGATAGGAGTGAAGATGTTGGGATAAATTCTCTGGACACAAACCAGCCTTTCAGAAAACAAAATCCAGATTTTAGGCAACTAGTACAAGTACTGAATAAAGGTGAACATATTCCAAGTATTAAGGAAACACTGTGCAGTAAAAGAATACCAATAAGCTTGTCCACTTATCTGCAAAAATGCTTAGCAGGAGTATCCCTTCTATACTTCTATATGAAATGTACAGCCTTATAATATTTTGAAACAACTGTACTTCAGCAAAACAGGCCCTTTCATTTAGCATAACATTTGAGATGGAGCCCTTGTATTAAGGCAATGGCTGTCACAGTCACCAAATCACGGCACTGCAGTAGATGGACCCGAAACTGGGGAGAAAAGCTCCTTGACACAGACTTGTCTCCATTTCCCACCCCTGATCATTTATAGAGCACATGGAGATTGGAATCTCCCAACAAGAGAAAAATGCCAGGAACCTGAGAGCCTGGCCAGATCAGGGGAATCACTGTGAGGGAAAAAAAGGAAGATAAAGCAGCTCCAGCAAACAGCTTTATCCTACTTATCCTTTCTATTTAAAACCTGCACTGAAGAGAGTTCCGGACCTGAGAGGGTTTAGTTTTGGGAAAGGGTGGGCGGGTGCATAATTGAATTGCTGCTTGTTTGGAGCGGCAGTACAAAGCCAGGAGCCCGCACTGAGTTCCTGAAGTGTAACCCAAAAATGTCACATCACTTTGAAACAGAAAAAAACTTCTAAGAGGAATGTAGATGGAGCAATTCAGTTTGCCTGTAATTGCTTACATTTCCTCTGCTTTCATAGTGCGAGAATGCTAGATACATCCAGTATGACTTAAAACATAAGCAATTAATATTTTACCTACACGTGCATATTGGGTCTTTGTAATACACCCAGATGTTCTTCAGAAGCACCAAAGTATTTCAGTAAGTTTTTCAGCAGGAACTGGAAAACAGCATCTCCTTTATGTTGCAACTACCAACTAAAGGTACTTAAGTACTTTTAGTGAGCACAGAATCATAAAAATGTTTGAGTTGGAAAAGACCATTAAAGGTCATCCAGTCGAACTCCCCTGTGATGAACAGGGACACCTATAACTACATCAGGTTGCTCAGAGCCCCATCCAGCCTGACCTTGAATGTCTCCAGGGATGGGCATCCACCACCTTCTGGGCAACCTGTGCCAGTGCTTCTCTTCCCTTATTATAAGAATGTTTTTCCTTAAATTGAGTCTAAATTTTTCCTCTTTTAGTTTGAAACCATTTCCCCTTGTCCTGTTACAGCAGACCCTCTAAAGTGTCTGTCTCTCTCCCCTTCTTTCTTACAGCTCCCGTTTAGATACTGAAAGGTACTGATCTCAGGTCTCACTGCTGCCTTCCCTTCTCCAGGCTGAACAGCCCCAGCTCTCTCAGCCTGCCCTTGTAGGAGCAATGTTCCATCCTTTGGATCATTTTTGTGGCCCTCCTCTGGACGCACTCCAACAGCTCCATGCCTCTCCTGTACTGAGGACTCCACATCTGGATGCAGTACTCCATGTGAGGCCTCACCAGCACACAGTAGAAAATCAGGATCACCTCCCTCACCCTGCTGGCTGCACTTCTTTTGATGCAGCTCAGGTTATGGTTGGCTTTCAGGGCTGCAAGAGCACATTGATGGCTCATGTCCAGCTTGCCATCCACCAGTTTCCCAAAGTCCTTTTCAGCAGTGCAGTGCTCAATCCTTTAATCCCCCAGCTTGTACTGGTAATGGGGGTTGCCATGATCCAGGTACAGTACTTGTACTTGGCTTCGTTGAACCTCATGAGGCTCACCTGGGCCCACTGCTGGAGCCTATCTAGGTCCCTCTGGATGGCATCCTGTCTCTCAGGTGTGTTGCCTGTGTCTCACAGCTTGGTGTCATCCACAAACTTGTTGAGAGTGCAAGTGATCCCAACATTCTGGCTCTGTTGAAAGGGTATTTTTATTTTGAGTGTGTTTCACAGCCTGGAGCTGCTGTGGTGTTTGTGTCAACCACTGTGACAGCACAGCTCCCTCACCTACAGCCTGGGACATCAGCTTCTGGGCTCCATCAGAAGAGGGGTGGCCAGCAGGGACAGAGAGGTGATTGTTCCCCTCTACTCTGCTCTTGTGAGGCCCCATCTGGAATACTGCGTCCAGGTCTGGAGCCCCCAGTACAAGAAAAACAGGGAGCTGTTGGAGAGGGTCCAGAGGAGGGCCACAAAGATGATCAGGGGACTGGAGCACCTCCCCTATGAGGACAGGCTGAGGGAGCTGGGCTTGTTCAGCCTGGAGAAAAGAAGGCTGCGGGGTGACCTCATTGCAGCCTTTCAGTACATAAAGGGAGCCTACAAAGAGGAGGGGAATCAACTCTTTGAAAGGGTGAGTGACAGCAGGACAAGGGGAAATGGTTTTAAGCTGAGGGAAGGGAGATATAGGTTGGATGTCAGGGGGAAATTCTTTACGGAGAGAGTGGTGAGGTACTGGAACAGGCTGCCCAGGGAGGTTGTGGATGCCCCGTCCCTGGAGGTGTTCAAAGCCAGATTGGATGGGGCCCTGGGCAGTCTGGTCTAGCATTAGGTGGAATGGTGGTGGCCCTGCATGTGGCAGGGGGGTTGGAGATTCATGATCCTTGAGGTCCCTTCCAACCCTGGCAATTCTGTGATTCTGTGATTCTGTGACCTGCTGCCAGTCTGTAAGACCACAGTTACCTATTGTTCTTCAATCAGATCACTAATTTTAGATCAGTCACTACTGCTGATGTTAGTATTTTTACTAACAAAGAGACATTTCTTTAAAGGTCTACGGTGGCATCTTCAATGATGGCAGAACTGTTTAAGGAATGTAGTTATGCTTTTGTCATAATGCTATTTGTGTTCAAACTTGTCTATTCAAGCACAGATAAACAGTCTTTGGAAAGGTCAGAGAGAGGCCTGGTAGACTAAAGTCAATCATTTGTTCTGTGCTACCCTGCAGAAATCAGTTTGAAGTGTCCTCAGAGATCCTTTGTGCCACTTTCAAGACTTGTGTATTGCTGGGCTATATATTCAACAGCCATGCTGCGTGAATTGGCTTTTCTGGAGGATGTGGCTTTCTGTTTTGATGTTTGTAGGAAACCCGTCTTTTAAGATGAGATGAAATCTTCCCCATCTAGTCAGAGGAACTAGCAAGAAATCCATACCAACAAAATTACCAATTATGATACTTTACATACAATGAAGGTTTGGAAGGGGGAAGGAAATAGGGAACGTGACATTACTTGAAGCTGATTATTAGGATCTGAAAGGTTAATGGTGTCAAAACTCCAAGAAAAGCATTGTCTCCTCTGCAACTACAACTGGAGGTCATGATATTATTTTTCTGGCATGTGTGTATTGTATATTGCTTTTGTACTATGACACAATTATTCTGGTATTATTTGGTACTGGAGAGGAATGGAGAGCTGCACTTGTACACAGTCCCAAAGGCCACTCTCCTGCCATCGCTCTCTATTCTATCAAGCAGCTCGTCCTGCAGTATTACTCATGCCTGGGAGGCCTTCCTCAGGTTTTTTGTTGTTGTTGGGTTTTATTTTGAGAGAGAGTTTTGCTCTTGTTGTCACTGAAAAGCAGAAGCTTAAGACCTACTTGCTCCGGTGGCAGATGGCATTTAGAGGGCATTCATTCCTTGAAGGCAAACATGTGTGCCCAACTTATGAGCTCATATCCATGGTGACTTCACAATGTGACTGTGGCAGTGATGCTGAATTGCTTATTCCAGACCACTCTAATCAAGCTCTCCATTAAAAGAAAGTAGGAAAAATAAGTTGGTTTTGTTTGTTTGTTTTGTTTTGTCTCAGTAACTTCATGGGGATTGTTCTGTTATATAGAATAAAAGTATGTCTTCACAGAAATATTCAGCTTGGCACTGCCAGGGATATCCCATCCCTGGAGGTGCTCAAGGCCAGGTTGGATGGGGCCCTGGGCATCTGAGCTGGTGGGGGACAGCCCTGCCCACAGCATGGGGTGGGGCTGGGTGGGCTTTGAGGTCCTTTCCAACCTAAACCGTTCTATGATTCTATGATTCTACAACTCAATGATTCTGTGAAATGGAAATAAATTATATGCCTAATAAATCTACACATTCTGATAAGTCCACTTCACATCAACTCTCTTGGTGGCACATCTTTGTTAGAGCAGACTATCAGAAGGCTGAGATGAGCTTAACTCTTGTTCCTTCCAGATCCTATGGGTCCAACAGGATGCTGAGGCTGCTTTTGTTCCCCAGGAATGGGAGCAGAGCAATGCCTGCAGCCTGTACTTGCCTACTATGCACCCCTACACAGAGCTGCAGACTCCTCTCCTAGGCACCAGAACTGGGGGCCACTGACGGATATATGTAATTACCAGCTCTGGCTGAATGAATATTATCCCATAGAGTTTGTGACTCATGAAGCTTTGCTGAAAAATTTATTGTCTGTTGTAGAGTTGTGACTCTAAGGAACTCTTGCTTGGGGGAGGTGAGATCCAATTCATTTCTGGTTGTTGCAGAAAAATGGGACATTTCTTACTGAGTCTGTCCCAAAAACTGGATTTTAAAGTGATAACACATAGGTAAGACAGAATTTCCTGTTTCTTCACAGAACAAAAGCCTGCCTTATTCACAAGGCCTTTGTGTCTGCTCTAAGAAGGGCAGCTGACTATCATTAGCATTTCTGTAATACACATCATGATATGATTTTTTTTTGCTTCTAGACATTATGGGCCTTAATTTAGATGGAAAAAAATTAAAATTATCAAGAGTTGCCAAAAAAAAAAAAAAAAAAAAAAAAAAGTCATGTGAGATGTTGCAGCTCATAAAATTAAAATGCAAGATAAAACAAATGAATATAACTTTGTTCAGATAATGTGGCAGACGATAACAAAGGCATTTGTCATCTCATGTGAGATGTCTTTCTTAGAGCTGTGACTCTTACAAGACAGCAGCTCCTTTCTGGAGCAGGAGCATAGCTATAGCAATGGATGCTCTGTGAACTCAGGCAGACATCCAGTGCCCATGGACTGAGCATGGCTAAGCAATACCCTTTTTGAACACATTCCTAGTTGTGGCAAAAGAAGAAGATCAGTGACAGAAGCAGAGGAAATTTACTGCAGCAGTTCACCAGAGTGAATACTGGGGAAGTGTTGAGATGCTCCTGTTAGCACTGTCCTGAGCACACACAAGGGAGGAGTTTGCTACAGAGTTGGAAGATGCGTGCACCAGGGTGCATGCACGAAGGTGTGTAGCTGGTGTGTAGCTGGTGAGTAGTTTGTGACTCCTCCACATTTGTTCACAGAACCACAGAATCACAAAGGTTGGAAAAGACCATCAGGATCATTTAGCCTCACCCATCATCACCATGCCCACTAACCATGTCCTTCAGTGCCACATCTCCATGTCATCTGCATACCTCCAGGGATGGTGACTCATGTGGTTTTAAAGCTGATCTTGGTATCATTACATTCAGCTCCTGTTTTCATGTTCATTAGCCACAGCAGTTTCATTCATGTTTTAATTGGACTAAACACCTCCTTTTTTCTGTCCTTATTTCAATTGACTTGATAGTGTGTTTCCTTTGCTAAATATCCAGAGATGCTATAAATGGAAATGTTGGCAGGAATTAATTCTTTAGCTTGCGTGAGAGATGCTAAGCATCTGTGACATTCATTAACATCAAGTTACATCCATCCCTTGATGGATGGGGCTGCTGACTCCACCAGGCATCCTCTGCAGGAACCTAGAGCTACTGTCTAGAAGCACTGAAAGTATTCTGAACATGTTGGTAGTTAAAACCAAGAGCTGCAAGAGGGTTTAACTGTGGCCAGCACCCCTGGCAATTGTGCATTTTGATTCATAAGCTGACACAGCTGCTTGTACTGTGCAAAACCACACACTGGTGTGTATGTTGGGAGTTCCATGAGGACGCTCAGGAGAGTCAGCTGCCCTGGAGAATGTTTTGTAGGTTGGGTTTTCCTGGCTGAGCTCCATCACAGAGATCCTGGTGGGAACAGGCAAGCACTGGTACCAGCAGCAGGGTGGATGGCACCCTTAGAAGCCCACATAAAGGGCTTTTTTTTTTGCCTGGGGACACCTGGCTGTGCTGAAAGACCTTTGAGGAGCTTTGACTAGACTGGGTCTCAATGCTATCAGGGGACATGGTAGCCAGGTCCTAGCAAATCTGCACTCTGGGTGCAACCATGCACTCCTCTCCTCTCCTGTCCTCTCCCTTTTCATTCAGCCTGTCCATTATGAATAAGCAACCAGGTATCACACAAGGGACTCATTGTAACTAGTTTCACAACAGTTTCTGAGAACTTTGTGAAAGATTTCCACTGTACTCCACTTATTACCTTACATTGTGTCTGCATTCATAACAGCACATAAATCTGAAAAGTAACGTCCTTTCTCTTTGTTCCCTCTGCAACTTCTTTATCATTGTAACAATGTTCTCGAGGAATGCAGGATTGCTAAAGTTAATTTCAGGGCTGCTTTCTCTTTGGAGGATGATGTCAAGATAATATCAGTGGTAACCAGTGGGTTTTTTAGCGACCTACTACAAGTAGATCAGTGGTTGGTAAAAGAAATTTTTATAGTGTCAGGAATAAAACCAAATATTTGTTTTGGATTGGAAGGCGTTCTGTTGGAATACCATTTAGATGTGAGTGGTTTTACTTGCTAACTGCTGACATTTAATATTTGGCAATATGAACACGTAGGGAGGAAAATACGGCAAAGCTATGGAGTTACATTAAGTTACCAGAGTCTGTGGGAGGACCAGATGCCAGATACAAAGTATCTGTCATTATGTCTGATTTTACAAATTGTATAATGAAGGGGTCATGAATACAACCCAGTTCTGAATTTCAGCATTTTCAAGGTCTGTTCTCATAGTGCAAGGTAGTTGTTCTGTCTGAAATAAGACTTCTCTCCACAAATAGGGGCAGTTATAATGCTCACATGCACACTTGCTGCTTTCTTCCAGTAAAACTGTTCAGCAGTAGTGGTGATGTTAGTCAACAGATTCAAAAACCTCTGATGTTAGTGGGAGAAACCTGTAAATTAATGCTAGCAGCAAGACCAGTCTGAGGGGACTTTCTTTTATTACATCAACAGGCATAACTGAAAATAGAGAGACATGCCTTGGGGCACAGGAGCTCTTCCTCAGATTAAAAGCAAAAGATTTTGACTTCAAGACAAGTGCACTCAGAGTTAAGCAGTAGCTTCAGAAAACTACAGTTTACCCTATCAATGCTAATTGAGAGAAAAAGGTGTCTTGTGCCTGTGAAGGAGTAGGGAATGCTAAGGAGAAACAGAGTGATGGAGTCATCAGCTCCTGTAATACAAGCAGTAAGAGTGCTAGGTTACTGAGGAGTTATCTGGGATAAAGCATAAGGAATTACTGTGTGTTAAGCAATCAATTTCTCTGTTGTATTTGCCATTTTTTTTTTTAATATTAGTGGGGTTATGAATTTCAGTTGCTCATCTAGTCTCTAGAAACATTTTGTTGGCCTACCTTACTTTTTTAAGGCTTAGACTCTGTCATGACATGCAGCAAGAGAGCTTCTCCAGAATAAAAGCAGAACTCAAGCATGGAGAGTGTGGGTAATGCAGCACTGGAGAGAACAACACATAGCCTTCCTTCTGTGTCCTGAGCAGACACACAGCCTATGGGAAACTTCTCTGTTTTGTGTGATGTGGTAAGCACCCATGAGAAAGGAACAGAGAGTGCTACTTGATACCCAGCAACCTGACTTCAAGGACTAGCTAGCCTGCAAAGCAAGAACAGTTCCTGGGTTCCTTCTATGGCTGCATCTTAAACTCCAGCCTCAAATGTCCTGAACACCACAAGTGTCAGAAACAGAGCCTTAAAAACCAGGTTGTCCTCTCCTAACTTTTAGAGACCACTGCACATCACTGCCTGAGAACAGAGGGCCAGGGAAAGGTGCATGCTAAATTAATGGTGTTGACCAGAAATGTGGCATAGAGAAATCTTATGAAAGCAAGGGAAAAAAGTGTGTCAGACTGGTTAGATCCCAAAGAAACCACTGCTGGCTGTCATGGTTTTAAATAGGAGATTTTCTGCTTGGCTACAGCTGGGTTTCTGTTAACGTAGATTGTTGATGGATAGATTCAGGTGGAAAATGGTAGCAAGGGAAGAAGTTTTAGCAAACGTGCTTTGAATTCTATCCCTACATATCTTTAAGCAATGGGAAAATCTCCTTTTTTTTCCTTTTTTCTTTAAAGAGGGTGTTGTCAAGGGGTGTGCTGTGGCAGCAACATCCTGCAGTATGTTATTTGCTTCCTTCCGAATCAAAATATTATGGAGCTGTTACTGCATAGCCCTGCCGTAATTTTGGAAATTTAATTCTCAGCATTTGGGGGATCATACTCCTCCCTGCCACATAAACTTTCTAAGCAGATTCTCTGCCAAGTTTTAGAGTGTTCCAATTTCAAGTTATTTTGATCTCATCTCCAACATGCTTTTTAAATGTATCTTATCATTAGAGATTCCTCATTGTGCAATTGCAGAGCTCCCATGCTTAATGCAAATGGAGCAGAGTTTAGCTGGGCTGCTCCAATAGCTCAGCTGGAGAAGAGATGTGGTTATTCATTTAAAAAAGCTCTGTTTCCCAAACCATATGCTGCTGTGACTGTCTCCAGACATGGAGGCACTCACAGAGCAGTTCTCCTGGTGCAGCATGGTGTGGTGCCTGGTACCTGCAGCACACAGGTCCTGGTGAGGCTCAGGTCAGGAGTGCAGGCAGGCAGGAGTGTGAGATGAAAACATTCCAGACAAGAGCTTTGCAGGCACTGAAAGCTGAGGGCTTCATTTTTCCACCTTGGAAAAATTTGGAGCATCAAGCCTAAATTTTTCCTGAGTGCTGACCACTGTTGGCCATGGCAAGGTGAGCACTGTGTGCTCAGCCCAACACTGAGAGGCTGAAATGGCCACTCACAGCAGGACCTCAGTAGCTCCACCACACCATGTACTAGTGAGGAAAAACTATTTGCACCTCCCCAGAAATCTGGGCATTGCACCATGTGAAGCAAGCAGCTGCAACAGCATCCAAGCAATCACACCAAGTGCCAACCAGGAAAGGTTTCAGAGAAGTTTTAACAAGCACTTTGCGTCACCCACCATCTTGACAACACAAAGACATTGCTCCTATCAAAACCCTCCTGCGACACTGGGGAGGTGAGCAAAACATTTCATTAGGAGAATTTTTCTCTCCAGGGGCTACTGGAGTTGCTGATCCATGCTTTGCAATCTTGGGTAGCGTTCCCTTGCTCCACCCTATCCTCCCTGGGATTTCAAGCCCTTCTCCTGCTGGGACAGTTAGGCAAATAAACAACGTGCAGCTGTTTTATGACTTCCTTCAGTTTTTGCAGTGAGACATTCCTATGCAGCAGCTAATGAAAGCAGTACAGCATAGCATCATCTGTGTGCACTGCTGGTTGGAGTGCTCTAGTGCTTGCAGCTGGGCATTGCACATTCCCTAATGTGTGCTGACTTAGATATGAACTTCTCTGGCTTTTGTTTGCTTGATTACTGGCTTTAAAAATCCCTTACTTATTCAAAGTACTGCCTTTGCTTATGAAAACTAGTAGCAACAGGTGATGCTTGATGCTGTTTAGTTGAATCAACCCATTCACTCCTCACCACAAGCAGCACAACTTTCAGCCCTCTGTCACGTACAGAAAGAGTGTTCCCACCACAACCAAGCAAGGACTGCTTCACCCACACTGCCTACTCTCCACATTACTCTGTGCCTCCCAGCAGCTGGTTCTCCATTATGCCTGATACGACATGTGTGATATCAGATGCTTGCTTGCACAAGTGGCCAGTAGCAAGCAGAGCTGAACTGCTGCCAAGTGTGTGGGCTGTGACCATGCTTAAACATCTGAAACCTCCCC
This sequence comes from Phasianus colchicus, assembly GCF_987193195.1. NCBI lineage: Eukaryota > Metazoa > Chordata > Aves > Galliformes > Phasianidae > Phasianus > Phasianus colchicus. Next base: position 36,585,565 of record NC_143438.1, read on the forward strand.
TCCTGGTGGCAGCACAGAACAGGTGTGGTTCATTTTCTCATGCAAAACCATCTGTGAGGTCAGAAAAGGACAGGCCTGGGGAAAACCTGGCAGCTTGCAGGCAGTTTTTCCTAACTTTGGACTCCAACAAGCAGTGAGAGGGGCTGCCTAGAAAGGTTCAGTTCCCCCCCAAAGACCCTTGAAACAATACAGACACTATCTATCAAAGAAAGACACTGAGGCTGAGCACGTCAAAAGAAGGGCAGTGACTCTGTGAAGGTTCTGTAGCACAAGTCTTCGGGTGTGTGGTTGAGAGAACTGGGATCGTTCGGTTTGGCGAAAAAGAAGCTCAGAGGAGACCCTATCACTCTCAACAATGGTCTGAAAGGAGGCTGTGGTGAGGTGGCGGTCAACCTCTTCTCTCAAGTAACAGCGATAGGATGAGAAAGAATGGCCACAGGTTGCACCACAGGAGGTTCAGGTTGGATATAAGGAAGAATTTCTTCTCAGAAAAAGCAGTGAGGCAGTGGCACAGGCTGCCCAGAGAGGTGGTGGGGTCACTATCCCTGGAGGTGTGGCACTGAGGAACATGGACAGTGGGCACGGTGGTAGCCTAACATCAAGAGTGGCCTTGCCTCAGGACAGGGAACAAATTTCTTGAGGTTTCTTCCAGCTCTATTTTTCTATGAACACTTGTATGTTTCTCCTCTGCATCTCTATTCTTAACCCGATGGGTTAAGAATACACATGGGGTAGCAGTCACTGGCAGGTGCTGTCCTAGGGCTGAAGGGTGAGGGGGGAATCCTGCCTGTTCTTAGAGTTCCCACAGCCTTGAAACATGCATGAATCTACTGAGCAGAAGGTTCAATACTTTGTAATTGTAATTATAATTATTGTAATTATTTTATCTTTTAACATTTTTCCTGCTGTTTAAAGACTAACTGGCTTACATGTTCAAGGTTCAGCTCTGAAAGAACATTTTGCAAAAAAAAAAAAAAAAACGAAAACCAAACTTTCCCTTCCACTCACTGCCACATATTTGCTGGATGTCTTTGGATAACCATTTTCCTTCTTACTGCCTAAGTTCTGTCAGCTTTCAAATGCTTATGAGAGAATTTTGTGGTTGCTGAGGGTTTCTTATGAAATGGCCCATACAAACCCCACACTGCCACAATTTTCACAACAAATGGATGTTATAGCTGATAGTTCTTTTCACCGGAAGTTTACTGGGACTGTTTTGGAAAAAAAAAAAAAAAAACGTCCTGTCAGAAAGTTATCAGGGATTGTCTCCAAGAAGAAGTTAATCTTATGTTACATATCTCCAACTTCTATAGGGTTCTAACATCTCTTTCTGGCAGGGAGTGGCTCTCTGACCCAGCCGCTGGGTCTCAGCTGGGCCAGGATCTCTATATTTAGCTGATGCTAAATTCTAGCTCTCCAGATTCCTTGCTTCCTTGTCCCTTCTCTTATTCCTTTCTTTCAGAGGAAAAAGCTGGCAAAGACATACCCATGCCATAGTTGTGATACCCATGGGTCTCCCTAACTCTCCTTGTGCAGTTCTGTAACCCCATCACTTATCTTATAAATCACAACTTGTCCTCCTGACAGCTGTTTCCAGCCCATAATCAGATTACGTGGTTGCACAGCCAACATGAATCAGGGTTTGGCTCACAAGAGCACACTGATGTAAAAAGCTGCCCATGAATCTGTTGGAGTGCTCACAGCCCCCCTGAGGTGCCATCACTGGGGCATCAGCAAAGCACTGCCAAGCTCCCAGCTCTGTGAGCATGCTGATTTCATGGGGTATCTGTTCAACCTCCTGCCTACTGAATTCGTGTCAGTTGATTTTTTTTAGGAAAAAAAGAAAGAATATGTCCTGCATGCTTAGATAAGAATATCAACTGTATAACAAAAGATTGTACAACTCTGTATTGCCACTACGGGTGTTTTGGGGGTCCTTTTCTACTGATTTTGTTGTTGCTGGCATCAATTTAAAGCATGGCAATAGAAAATCTGTCTTTAGAGCCCACTTCATGCCATTGAAGTAAAAAAAACACAAAAAACACAACTCCCATTATTTCAACAGCAGGGAAAGAACTTGTCAGTGAAGATGTGTTTAGAAAGCTGTAGCAATATATTTTCATTCCTCACATAGTTCAAACTCCCATTGCTTTTAATGGGGCTAACCATTAGGTTTCATTTTCCAATTACTCTAGGATTATTAAATAATCATACATCCCAACTTCTGTGCTCTACACCCTTCACCCACCCACAGCCTGGGGTTGACCACTTGGCTGTTTTGTACCCAGCAGCTTTAGCTGAAGGTACAGTGCTGTGGCTTTTCACCACTCACTCTGGGAGATGTATCATCATCTTTACCCAGCCCTCAGCAGCCTTGTCCACTGCTTGCTGCTGTGGGTGACACCCCATAACATATGGATGACATGCCTTGTGACACCTCACCACCACTGCTGGACTGCCCCCAGGAACATCACCAAAACTTTACTAAAAGACTTTAAGTGAGGAATTTGTTTACCATCTGTGCTCTGCACATCCCCTGCAAGCACCGAGATACAGTTATTCAAAAGCTGAGAGCAGGAGACCAGGATGGTGGTGCAGTGCTGCCATGTGTCAGGAGAGCTTCCTTGTTCTCAGAAAAAAAAAACAAAACAAAACAAAAAAACAAGTAGGTGCAAGGTGCATTATTATTGGTGGGACTGACAGTGGCTGCTATCCTATATTTTCTGGAAAACAAAGAAAATAAACTAATATATTTTTGAAGGTTTTTTGAGAATCATAAAATAGCTTGGGATAGAAGGGACCTCAAAGATCATCTAGTTCCAACCCTGTGCTATGGGTAGGGTAGCCAACCACTAAATCAGGCACTAGTTCAGGCTGCCCAGGGCCCCATCCTACTTGGAGGTGTTCAAACCTCCAGGAATGGAGCAGTCTCCAGGGGTGGGCCTCAGTCTGCTGTGTCTTGTGACTGATGGTTCCTTAGCTTACAGGTGACTTGGGAGCCCCTAGCCCAATAGCCAGCATTGGCTTTTGACATATCAGGCCTTTACAAGCAAGTCTTCCCATGCTGTGTGCGATTCCCAGCTTGGAGGCTGCTTGGCCTCCTGATAAAGGACATTATACTCCCTGATCTCCCAGTTCCCAGTCTTTCCTTCAGCACTAGGTTCTCAGCAAAAGAGCAAGATACATTCTAGCAAAGTACTAACAATTCAGAGGGAACATTCTGAACATGATCAGAAATGAAATTACACACTGAGCAGAAGAAAGCTCTGTAAAACAAATCTCCTTTGAGTTCTTGGTTCTGCAAATACATTTCTGCCAAAGGATGGCTGGCCTCCAGGGCCTCAGAAGGGAGATGCACAGGGAAGCCTAAGGCAGGGCACACAGTGGGTAGAGGCACCACAGGCATTTTCTGGCCAAGCAGGTTCCTCTTACACCAAGACGACATCCATCCACACAATGTCTCCAGTAACAGCTTTAGTGTCTCCGCAGTCACAGTGACTAACTCCTGAACCACCACAAACCAACCATCAGCATCAATCATCTGAGGGGGGATTATCTCATCTGTTTGATGAGGTCCATACTTCTGTCAAGGGCAGAAACAAGGCTTTCAGTGAGAACACTCCCTACCCAGGCAATTTCAAACTCTGCACCATCTGAACCCAAACATAATCTCTTCTAACATTCCATTTTGGATTTGATATACTAGACAGAAAACCAGACCCAGGTCTTCAAGGTGAGGCACTGATTAAATCTCTCATTTTACACTCTACACTGATTTTACCCCCTAAATCTGTTCTGTCCCCTAGCCACAGACTTCCTTGCTCTTCATTTTGGGAGTGATGAGAACAGCTCTGTCTAGCAACACTGTATCTTCTGCACAGATCGTACCCTGTGCTTGTGCTAGCAGTCATTGCTTCCTTGACAGAGGAAATTAAAAAAATCAATTTTTATCATCTTTGTGATTAAAGAAATTCAATATCTTCCTTGCCTACGCAAGTGAAGAGTTTCTTTTTAATCACATAGCACTAAATGCAAACAAGCCCACTTCCAGGCCTCTTATCACAGATTCCTAACACTCCCCACATTCATTGCATTGACTAAATGAATAAATAATGTATGAAAAATGCCTCCAAGCAATGAGTGGCATCTTGATTATAGGAACACAGTATTTCAGACTAGGGAAATCTGAGGAAATTCACTGAAGTGAGCTGTCAAGCAGCTGCCATAAGAACTCACAGACTACTGGTATGAAGGAAAGATGGCTTTTTCCACAAGGCTGTTGGGAAGAGAGCTGTTATAACGTGTCACTGTGGGTGCAGTCCTTGCCATGGGGCTGCAAATCTGCTCTGGTTGTCAGTCACACAGTTGTTATGCTTTTATTGCTACCTTTTAATGGAAGCACCCTTAGTAAAAGTCTCCCTTGTCTCCTATTTCCACACCCAGCTAATAGGCCTTGCCTAGCCAAACTATGAGAGCAAATTGCACGGTCAGAGTGGTACTGAACCCAGTCACAAAGCAAAACAATATTGTAAATGCTGTGTCTAGAGTGGCTGCATATCTGCTGCTGGGTTTTGCTGCATGCCCATCAGGAAGCATGACCTCTCAGTGGTTGTGTCCCAGAGGTGTACACACGACTGCCTGCAATAATACAGGTGCTTCAGTCATTCAGTTGAGATTCTGTGCACCTTCTGAGGAGAAAAGTACTACTAATAACTATCAGTGTGGCAGATTCCCTGTTCATGTGTGGGTTTTATTTTTGCCTCCTTAGAAAAATCTCATCTGTTAGCTCTTTTCTTAAACTAGCTACGTCACATAGGCACCACAGCTTTCTTACTCAAGCATAACTGCCTCACCACCTTCTGCCACCCAAAGTTCACACAAAAATAGTTCCTTGGTCCCAGCTTGAGTTAGTTGAGTGAATCGTGGTGTCACAGGATGGTTTGAGCAGGAAAGGACCCCAAAGCCCACCCAGCCCCATCCCATGCCACGGGCATCCCGTGCCACATGCCCCCCACCAGCTCAGCTGCCCAGGGCCCCATCCAACCTGGCCTTGAGCACCTCCAGGGATGGGGCACCACAGCTTCTCTGGGCAGCTGTGCCAGCGCCTCACTGCTCTCTGAGCAAAGAATTTCTGCCTGACATCTCACCTAAATCTCCCCTCTTTCAGCTTAAAGCAGTCCTCCCATGTCCCATCATTATCAGAGTACAGAGCTGAGTTATTCATTCAGAGACTATCACCTTCTATTTATATCTTAGTACTCCAGCAAAAGAATTATTTAACTGGTCACAAAACATGTAAAGCTGTATCAATACAGTACATATATCAACCCCTCCTGGCTCAGTGTACTCAAAATATTCAATTTCCCAGACTACTGATGTGCTGTATATGAGCAAAGAGTAACATCAAGAATGAGCAGACTACTCCACTGATAGAAAAGAATGTCCTGATTTCTCAGGCAGGTGTAATTCTGGCTCTTTGCAAGACCATTTCCAATTGCAATGTAAGACAGAAGGACTGAAAAAGGATCTGCTCCTTGGTATCTCTATTACTGATATGCACCGCTGAAAATTGCATGTTTTCCCAGAGTCAGAGTGCCACTGCATGGGATAAGATCATATCAGCTTAGCCTTTTTCATGACAGCTTTTAGATTGAATACTCTCAGCTTCTCCCTTACAGACTGTGAGAATCCAAAGGGCTTTTGACATTGTTCTGCTTGGAATAGAAACTTGTCCTGGTTGAAAATTAATTATTGAGGGTTCTGCTGCTTTATAATACATTTATGTGCTCATGGGCACCTCATTCTTAGAGTTTCTTAGAAACACCATCTTAAATACAGCTCAGGCAAGAGCAGGAACCAGCTCTGCTTTGTGGTGCCTTTCCTCCAGGTACAGCAAGACATAATGCTATCCACAGATAGTGCTTGACTTTGACTGAAGGCGAGATGGAGGTGAAAGAACTGGAGAGCATGGGCTAGAAGCTCAGTATATTGCTATTCCAGTGGCTCTCTAGAGAAAGAACAACAATTAAGAATGCCAACCCTACAAATTCACTGGGCTGGGTTAGCCCTTCAATTGCTGTTATGCTGTTAACATATTTTGTGGTCCTCCTACATTGAATTACCCTCTTCTTATACATAAGCTCTGGCGATTCATTCCACAAGTTGCTGCAGCCTCTAAAACACAGTTCACTCTGATGGCTTAATTGCAGGTTTACTGACTGCCTTAAAAGGTTGGTTTTGGCCTTGGAAAGGGAAATAACCTTACCCAGGCATACTTACAGAGCTAGGCCTGCCTCACAGCAGTGATGGCTACTAACAAAACTGCTGAAGTAAGTGGGGATTCTTGGAGGGTCTCATTAAGATCTTAGCACTGCTTGCCCTGTATTAATCAATCACAAAGCCAAAGAGCCAGAATAGGGATAAGCAGGCAATTTGAGAAGAGGCATTTGGGTGACTTGGTCTTATGTATCCTATCAGCCATACGGATACAGGAAAGCAGAGTCAGACTGTCAGATTAGGCACTCAAAGGGCAAATCTCAGTAAATGTCAAGAAACAAGAAGAAAAACCCTCACAGAAGTTTCAGCTTCCTCACCCAAGGTTTTAAGAGACTATCAGGCATTTCCTTCTCACCTTCACCTTTTCTCCTGTCCCCAGTGACATCCTCCTCACACTGCAATGCCCTGCTTCACTTGCTCAGCTTCCAATTGTGAGTTTGAAGGACAAAATTGGGGGTAGAAATAACATTACTTGGGTACTATTAAAAAAAAAATAATACATACATATATACTATTGTGGCAACAGGACAGATCAATACAATGGGAAAAGTGGTACAACAAAGGTGTGATATATAGAGAGGTGCTATAAAGGAAGGGAAGAAGATTGCTCACCCATATTAGAAGATTCCAGGTTCACAGGGGAAAGCTTCACCAGGGGAGACCTTCAGAAAGATCTCTCACCACAGTCAGGCCTTAAATGAAGTCTAAGAGAGGTGCAGCCAGGCTCTACCTCTTCCCAGTCACACAGGTGAATTGCCTTCAGCTGTGCTCCCAGGGCTGACTGGGTCCTTTCCCCAGGTGCTCAATCAGTGATTCAGGCCATGACACAACAGTTACCCTACAATTATTTATTTATATAATATGTAATAAATACATATAATTATTATATACTAGGTACTACTATCTACTAGGGTACTATCCTTTAAAGAAAGAAAACACAACAAAAGCAGAGGACTTGAATTCACTTGATTCTCTATTTAAGATGCAGGTCCTCCCCACCAGCTCAAGAGCACACCCAGGCTTGGTTTGTGGACGGCCACCTATATCTGGAGGTATTTTAGATGTTTGCTCATCCATCCCACTTGCAATTTCGATGTGGGGCCACATATTATACAGCTTCCCCTGCCTTTCCAGCACAGACATACCTGGTTGCACCTAGAAATCCCAACATGAATTGTCTGACCCACATCTTTCTCTGGCTTCTTCTAAGTCTTAAATTGCTTCCCCAAATTTGCCAGCAAGATTCAGAGACCAGATTGAAAGCAATTTTAAATTTGGCTGATTAAGCGAGGCTCAGCAGTGCTGGCGCTGCACTGGATATGTCACCAGCTGCCTTTCTTCTCTGCTCCACTTTGCTCCAAAAGACAAGTGACTTCAAACAGAAACATTTTCCACATTTCTCAGGTGTTTTTGAGCAACCTAGTTTCTGTGAGCCACAGCCTGGAGCTTAGTTTGGCAGCTTCCCCCAAAGGCAGAGAGAAGTAGGAGGAACATGTGTACTACTGCAGCCTCTTTCACTTCTCCCATATGAAATGCTTGCTGCCAGGTACAGCCTCACTTCTTCTGCAGCACTCCTTTGATGTAGCCTATGGACATCTCAAACATCCCATTTGTGAGGTAGAACTCTGCTTCCCCAGGCAAATCCCTACAGCCAGGCCTAGCCTTGGTGGCTGTAGCCACTGATGATTTGATTCCCCATGGATTGGATAATGCTCTCAGATACAGGGTTTGAATTTTTAGTGGTCCTGTGTGAAGCCAGCAGTTGGACTCGAGGATCCTATGTGTCATCCCTAGAGGCACCCAAGGCCAGGTGGGATGGAGTCCTGGGCAACCTGAGCTGGTGGGGGGCAGCCTTGACTACAGCAGGGGGTGGGGCTGGGTGGGCTTTGAGGTCCCTTTCAACCCGAACCATTTTGTGATTCTATGATCTTAATGGCCCTTTCCAGCTTAGGATACCTGCGATTCCATGGTTCTATGAAAAGCAGGCAGTTTGGGGCAGTAACCAAAGCTGCAGTGTAGGCAGGTCTCCATAGGGAAGAGAAAGACTCAGAAACCGGTCTCAGTCAGTTTGGTCCATATGGTGCAAAGCCTTGCAAAAAGGCAACAGACTTCATGTGTCCCAGTTTTGACATCACCATCCTGTTTCCTGCCTATGTTTCAGTGTGCTAATTGCTTGGAAAGGGGTGTTGGGAGGGGAGAAAGGATCTTACGCTCAGATCTTCATGTAGGTGCTGTTGCTAAGAAGCAGGATAAAAAAGAAATTAACCTTTTTTTCCTTTCTGGAGGAGAGGTTGTAGGAGAAGGACAGGGCAGAGCAACCGTTTCAGCTTCATGTGAGGAAGATGCTGTTGCACACAAGAGATGTCAGAGTGAAACAAGACCCCAGCCTTCTTGCAGACAACAGCTGCCCCTCACTGCTCTGCACTGGATGGCACTGCAGTATGGAAGAGAGCAGCAGACTCAGCAACAAGAAGGGGTGATTAGCCTGCATGTAGACTGACTGCATAGGGTGCAGCCATGTCCTTCACATGTCTCTGCCTGGCAGGGGTCCCCGACCAGGCTGCAAAAGCCTGCTGAGAGCTCCCTTCTCTGGGACTCACATGCCCACATCATCCCTAGCACCTGGGCTCCTCCATCCCTGCAGCACTCCCTGTGCTGTGACCTGTGTTTCCCTGCCTGTCTTCACAGCTGGGTGGGCAGCATGAAGCCGAATGGAGATGCAATATTCTTTTTTCCCCTTGCCATCCCCTAGAGCTGTTTCACTGACTGCCAAGCTCTCTGTGCACAGAGCCCTAAGTAGGGCACGCTGGTGCATCTTCCACAATTGCTATTTTGTCATTCTCTGGAAGACACTACTTTGCTGTCACCAGTGTCTTGTTTGTTCGGCAATGCCAAAGCCTGTACCAAGGTTGTCAGATCAGTCAGACATGTACTGTCCTGTACTGGAACAAAGAGTCTGCCTGTGGGGATAAGCTAGTTTGCTGCTGATTTTCCTTCTGGCCCACTTATGTCATTTTCTGTCCATCACGACTATTATTTCTGAGTTGCCTCTGTATAAAATACTAACACCTGTTAATTCCTGCACTTCAGGCCCAGCTGTTTTTTTATTGACTTTGAGAAGCTAATTCCGTGTTCCTCCACTATTTGGGAGAGTCCCTCCCTAGCCTAATTATGCTGGGGGGGGGGGGAACTACGCAGGGGTTAAACTGATTAGAAAAAGAAAATTCAGGAGATGAAAGCAGGAAAAATAACTTGCATGAAATGCCACATTTTGCTGAAACTCGTGTTGCTATTTTTATTCTTGTGTTGTTAGGCTCTCTCTGAAGTAGCTCTCTCAGCAAACAAGGCCAGAATGAAAGACTGATTAACAAAACCAAGTCTGCTGAAGAAACATTGATGCAGTGGGTGGTGATCTAATCCTGAGCCAGCAAAGTATTTATGCAGTGATGCAGCAGGAGGGGAACAAACTCCTAGCCATGTGCCACCAGTAGTAAGCTTCAGGGGCATTTAACAAGTGAAATTGGACCAGCACACAGTGGTCAGTATAAGCCAGGTGTATATGCTCATGCATCGTATGTAGGTAGGGAAACTGTTCTTTAAGTCCCATCTTAAATTACTGTACCTTTGTGGGCACTGGAATTGTAGAAGCATGTACAGGTTTTCAGAGTGTTCCTCATACTGAGGTACTCTATGAATATTATCGTTGCTTGTCCATTCATATAACAGCATTTCTCCCCAGAAGATGGGGATGTGGGTCTTCACTTCTATCTCCAGTGGTCACAAAATCTACTGTGTCTATTGACCCTTCACATTTGAAAGAAAAGTCAGAACTGTTAATATTCACTAAAAAGAAACTAAAAACACAGAACACAGTCTGCTGTGGTCACTACACCATTTCTGAGCTGCTAATCCAGCATTCAGCAAATTGCAAAATCACTGAATCACCAAGGTTGGAAAAAAATTTGTTAGAAAAAAAAGTGAAGCACTGCGCTAAAAAATTATACATTCCCCTTTTCTGTCCTACTTAGTAGGAGTAAAAACGAAGCAGGTCCTCCAGGAGAGCTATTAAGAACCCTGTGCACATCCAGCCCCCACGCCTGCCCTGTGTAGCTTGCCCAAGGAGGAAGGCAGGCAGGGCGGGGATGCCTTGTGGTGAGCTTTCCTTTACCACAGGTTCCGTTCTCAGCTGTGCTTTTATTCTAAGGCTAAAGAAAGAGAAGTAAATCCTGCTGTTGTAATTATTCTGAGAACTCGATCCCAGAGTGGCACTAATGTACCAAGAGGTTGCAAGAACAAAGTGGGGTTATTTTTCAGAGAGTTCTCAAAAAAAATGGGCTGAAATCCAGGATGGAACATCCCCATTTCAACTCTGCATAATTAACAAAATATTCTCCTTTGCTATCACATTCAGAACAGGCCGTATAGCAGAGCTTCTCCATCCTCTGGAGACATTAGTTTGTATATTTTTCTAAAACCAAGACAAGTCTCTTGGTCATGCTTCAATGCATCGCCGTGGCTAACTGAACCATGGTTGCTAGCAATGCACAGGAAGGAAAAATCACCTGTATGTTGGCTTTGGAATTAAATGCTCAGACCTCCTAGGGTCTCAGTAGCAGGTGTGAGTGACACACAGTCTGAAAGAAAGCACCTAAGTCAGGTTCCATGGAAACCAGCAGCAATTCCTTACATCTGCCAGGGAGAGAACCACCAGAGTGGTAAAGATCCATTTCAAAGCAGCAGAATGAATACCATGCTGGTTGGAGCTGAAAGATGTAGAGAAGACTAAGGGAAAAGGTCAACCCCTGAACTCTTTCCAATGGCTGGAGAAACTGGAAACAGGGAGCACATAGAGCAGAGCAGTAAAGGCCATGGAGATGATTTAATTGTGATGGAGAAGCGTTCATCTGCAGACACTATTTGTCTCACAGTGTGAACTAATAGTCTAAAATAAGTGACCCTGAGCTTTAACTCAATTTCTCATAGTTTACCTGGAGAAAAAGTACCAATATCATTATGGAAATATTAGCAAAATTTGTTGCAAATCAACTTGGAATTTACCTTACCTAAGATGGGAGGCATACAGCTTAACAACAAGATGTGTTTCTTCCCTGTGTTTCCTCCAAGCCCAAAGACAATGATTATTTGGCATAATTGTTTGAATAAAAATGCTAGTATACGGGAAATTAGGAAAGTCCTGTGGATTGGTAACAGCATTACAGTACAGTATAGACAACACTGGTCAATTTTAGAGTCTGTTCAAGTTAGTAAATGATTACGTGATTGATGTGTAACCCTTACTGAGATGTAAGGTTTTAATGGTTACAGAGATTGAGCATACTTACTGGTTTTGCAGGGGACAGCATCAGATAGTTTGAATGTTAATACTGTGTGCAGATTGCGTCTCTTCTACAGTTTATGGAAACAATCCGAAATAATTCTGAAAGAAACCCATGAGATTTAAACATCAAAGGAGGAAAAAATACTCCTTGCTGGATTATAGAAGAATAGGTGTGAAAATAACTAGGAGGAAGGAAAGAAGGTAAAAAAACCAAACAAACAGATGTGAAAGATTTCTTAGAGAAAGGCAAAGATATTTCCATGCCAACTGAGAGCCACTGGAATGTGTTGAGCCCTTCAAGCAGCTGGACAATAAAGTTCTCAGCTAAGTGTTGCTGAGAAAGAAAGTTATCAAGTAGAAATGAAGTACTGTTCAACAGCTGCTGTATCCAATAGCGTTGAGTGTAACCTCAAGAGATCCCCTATTCCCACCGTCCTTCCCTTCAACTATACTTGTGTTATTCCCAATAGCTACTTGTCTACTCTGTTCTTCAAAGACCCACAGACGCTTTCTAAGTTTAAAGCAGCCCTGATTCACTCAACACTGACTCACTCAAGCACTATTTTGCTGCTTCACAGATTTTTTCCAAACTTGCTTCTTCCTTGTTTCTGCTAGTTTCCTACCTAAATTTCATCTTCTCTTCTGCAGTCTAAGTTCATGACTCCTTGTGCAACACGGAGGTCAAGAAGAGGGCTTCAGGACCACTTTTATATCCTGTCTTGATCTTCTTTCCTTCAAGAAAAGGGATTTCAGTTCCTCCTGTCTTCTCCTTAATTTCCAGTTTTCTAGCCTTCTGATCAGACTTTTTGCTTTCCACAAGACTTTCACCAAACAGTCTCTCACAAATGGCATCTCCACTGTCAGAGGCCTTGCTGACCCTGACCACAGTGAGAGAATAACTTCATGCCTCTGTTTTTGATCACACCAGCTAGCACGTTTTCTGCTGTTTTCATGTGTTGTTGCCAACTCACATTTGGTTTCCTCCAGCCTCTTTTTCTGAAAACATGATACTTAAGCCTGCATCTATGAGGATACTTATTCTTCCTTGAGCATAGTACTTCACAGCTCTCTCTTGAATTGCATTTATTTCTTTCCAGACCACTTCTCCAGCCTGTCAAGATTTGGTTGAATTTTGATTCTGTTCTGCAACGTACGTGGACTCCTGGGAAGCCAGGCAAATGTAACAAATGTTATCATGCCCATTTCATTCATCTGTAAGATTAAAGGATACACTGAATAGTACCAGGTCCAAAGTTGAGCCCTGCAAAATCACACTTGACCATGTACTTTCAATGAATCACTGGGAACTACTTGCTGAGAAAAATTTTCCAGTTTACACTCATTCTGATAATACTCATTCTACAGGGCTTTCTTCCAGGCTTTCTCACCTTTGAATCCCTTTAAACTGAAATAGGATTTTGCCATGAGAAGGAAATAATTTACCTTAATAGGCTAACTGATATTTTCATGCATAATGGGGTAAGAGAACAGAGTAAAAAGCCAAAGTTATCTTTGATGAGCCTATTAGGTAGGTGCTGTGGTGCTGTGGATGGCAGCGACACACCTAAACACACACATGTAAGTGACTTCCAGGGCATGTGGTTCACTGTACACAGCATGAGGGACACACAAGTGTCCCCATTAAAAATGGAAAGCAAAAAAATTTGAAGAAAAAGTGCAAAAGCTTTCAAGAGTTTGGCAAAGAGAAAACTACACTAAGCCCAGTCAATCACCGGCACAGAATGCCTAAATATAACTGAAATCCCCAGAGTCCCTGTAACTTGCAAATGAGTTAACAACTAGACACAACACTGTAACTCAATTCTTGATGTTTCTAAGGAGGGTGTTTATCAGGAGAACTGACACTGCGGCAACATCCAGAGCAGAATCTCTATGGGTATGCTAAACCTTTGTGGGCACTCCCCTCCCCAAACTGAGCAGCAACTAGCCTCGACCACCTTCCTCATATCCCTTTCATACCTTAGGTCACCTTCCTTCCCTCCTAATCCACCTTCCTTTTTTTTTCTTTTTTTTTCTCCTTATTTGCTGTGCAGGTTATTCTTCCAAGGCAGCTTCTGTGCCCAGACAGTCCTAAAATGACATGGGGCACCAACAGACCCTCAGTGGCAGGACTTGGCTGTATGTTGGGTGCTGAGGGAGGAGGGGCCTGAGTAGGGCAGATGCCTGTTTAAGACCCCTCCCTTCCACACCAGCACAGCAGGGTAGAAATAAGTCAGCCCTCCTCTCCTGTTGTTTGTGGGCATTTTGGAATTTAAGGTAGAGATGAATTAAAATAACCCCATCTAACACAGCCAAATGGCACACTTTTAGACCTTTTGTAAAGTAAAAATATCTTGGCTTTTAGACTTGCATTTGTAAATAAAATGCCAGAACACAGTGTTTTTGTGCTGGGTCAAAAATTCTTTTTTTCCTTACCTTTACAGTCTGACACAGGTTTAGTACTGTATCTCAGACTTGTCATAGAATATAAAAACAAAGCAAGCAAACTGCACAAAATATTTTCTTTCCCTGGTGTGGCAAAAACTTTTCTTGAGAAGACCATCTGCAACGTGGTAGAAATACTGCCCAAGAACACAACTCTTCACCACTGAGGGCAATTTTCCCATCTGCACATGTGGTACCGAGCATAATTCCCCTTTCTTAGGCTACAGTCTAACCACGAAGTAACTACTGTCCTCTTTGCAAGTGCTAAATTATTATTTCTGTCCCATATTTAGCACATGACTAATGCATCCCTCTCAGACCCGGTGTGCTTTCCTGAGGACTCCAGTGAGACTCAGCAGGCTTCTCTAGAAAAGATGTGGCTCTTGGAAAGCAGACACGTGGAGTCTGGAGCCATGTGCCACACATGGCCAACGCTGGATGGCAGGGCAGGTTGCTGAGATGGGAGCTGCTTAAAGTTGCAAGGGAAGAGAGTTAAAGGTAGAGAGATTTGAAAAGAGTTGTTCTAAAAGCTGCCGGCTCGTTCTTGATCCACCCTTGTTTTTGACATTGCCCTTGTCTCCCATGTGCTTTGTTGACTGGTTCTTAGACCATGGGTGGTGGCTTTTTCTGGTAGCAGTATCAGATGTGGTTTTGTGAAAAGCACACACACGAGAGCTGTGCAGTACCTGCAGGGTGGATTTTGTTGTTTTTCTTTTCTTTTTTTAGTGTGGTGTGGGGCCTTGTTAGCCAGCAGGTAAAGTTACTGAGTTTTGAAAAAGCTTGAAAAGAATAAGATTGTATGTACTTCTTGTGCGTACAGAGGGGAAAAAAAAAAAAAAAAAAAAAAAAAAAGGCTGAAATGCTACAAAATACTGCTGGGAGGAAGCCACTATGTATGGTCTGAATAGTAGAATCACAGAATCATTAAGGTTGGAAAAAGCCACTAAGATCATCTAGTCCACCCATCAGTCCATCTCCACCGTGCTGATTAACCCCATCCCTCAGTGCCACATCCACGCATTTCTTGAACACCTCCAAGTATGGTGACCCCACCAACTCCCTGGGCAGCCTGTGTCACTGCCTCACCGCTCTTTATAAGAAGTATTTTTTCCTTATATCCAACCTGAGAGATCCATGAACAGCAGAGACACAGGCATGCCAACCAGCAGAGTGAAATTACAGCTCCCCAAATGCAAAGGTGGGCAGGGACCCTAGTGACATTCTGTGCTGAGCTATCCTGCCTCAAGGGAAGGGCACGATGGTCATCTGGAGGCCTGGTGGAACACCGTGTGCTGTGGGGATGAAGGTGAGGCTGCCATCATGAGACAATGAGACAAACGGGAACGAATCAAAGTGACTCGTCTTTGTGCATTTGCAATGGGCGCTGAGTCATTACCATTCATCACCAGCGCGGCTGGTGCGCTCATGATTGTGACAGCTGTTTTTGGGAGAGAGGACAGCTTTTGATCCCTTTTAATTCCCAAAACTAAAAACAAAAAGGGCTGTCAAGGTAACAGGCATCCGGAGATGCCAACTGAAAACAGTGAGTGAGGAAATAACTTCCCAGGGAAATGCAGCACAAAAGGGAACTGCCACAATAACCAGGATAGAGTGGCTTGCTCCTTCATCTTTCTGAAGGAAGCAGTAAATGGCTAACACTTCCCATGACCGACTTACAAAAGAGCTCCTGTTGCAGCATAACACAGCAGAGTCACTATTTCTGTAGCACAGTATTTTCCCCAGGTTTCTTTTTGAGAGGCTGGCTGCATGGTTTGAGCAATTTACACCCCTATGTGCAGCACCACTAACCTTAAAATTTATCAGAATTGAGCTCCAAAATACTCAGCAGGATTAGCAAAGCCTATTCTGGTCTTCATTAGTCCTCAGAGGCTCCTCTTTGCACAGAGAAGCTGTGGTGCCCCATCCCTGGAGGTGCTCAAGGCCAGGTTGGATGGGGTCCTGGGCAGCTGAGCTGGTGGGGGGCAGCCCTGCCCATGGCAGTGGTGGGGCTGGGTGGACTTTAAAGTCTTTTCCAACCCAAACCATTCTATGTTCTCCATGGCTTTTCAGAAGCTCACGTTTCTCCTGATATTTCAAGGAAGTGAAACACAGCGACTGCCCATTGCTGGGAGTAGTTCTTGCCAGGAAGCACTTTAATGCAATGTACACACTGTGGCTGCCCTACCCTCTGCACTTCTCCTTTCTGTGACCAGCCTGTAGCTTTCTCAAAGCTTGATCCCACCACCCCTCAGGGTCAGCACTTTCCCCTTCAGAAATGCCCAAGGAGGAGCCAACCCCTCCCTCCACGACAGTACTTCTCTCTCTCTGTCTCTCTCTACTCTCTTACTGATCCCTTCTTCTGCTTCATTTCCTCTTAGTGTCCCATAGCAGTGCTTCTCTCTTTTTACCACTTTCTTCATCTACTTGCCAGCACTGTGAGGTCAGGAGAGCCTTACTGAGGCTGAAGGATGCTCCTTTGGAGTGCATGCAATAGGCTTCAGCTTATAGACCTCGTCAGAGATGGTCCCCACCTGCAGAAGTCACTTCAATAAATGGGAGAAGAAAAAGGATGAAGAGAGGAAGTTTACAAAGAAGCCAGCCCAGCAGGGCCAGAGCCAAGTCTTCTCCCTTAGCCACTAGGCCAAACTGCCTTATTTTCCCCACGGGGACTTGAACAAGTGTGGTGTTAAAGCAAAGACAAGCAAGAGAGAGCCTCCTGGGACCTGAGCTCCTCAGGGAGAAGCTTACTGCCTGGAACAAACAGCAGTTACACCAAAATTCATACCTAGGAGGCTCTCAGCCTCTTCCATACCCAGTTGGGAAAACAGTTTCTCTCCTGGGAAAGGGGGCAGAAGGAAGCCTGGCCATGTAGGCAGCATGAAGGCAGGGGAGAGGAGGAGGTACCTTCCAGGGAGCAGAGAACAGTACTCAAGGGGATTTAGGCCTTTCTGTATCATCAAAAGTACCGCCACAGGATTTGCTCTGGGACAGATGCACGTGGCTCTGAGGCCTGGGCTGGGGTTAGGTTTAGGTGCCCTAATGGGGCTTGTTCTGTCTTCTGTCTCATCTTCTCCACTTGGGCCTATTTAAGCTGTGTGCTGCTTAGGAGGTCAGCTGTCTTTCAGCCCTGCAGAAACCCAGTGGCAGAGCTTTCAAAAGGATAAAAAAACCAAAACATTAATTAGGGATGAACTCATCTCTGGTTGTTACTCATCTGCTGGAAGCTACAGTGACCATTGCTGTGCTGGGAGTTGCACTTTCAAGGCTGTGGTGGCACATGCGGTTACAAAACCAAGTGATCAGAGCTCAGTGCAGGTCCGCTGCCATCATGCTGACAGCAGATGGGGCAGGCTACCACTTTCTGCCCCCACACCTGTGTGTACACATATGCACGTGAATGCCATGTGAGTGGCCTCATGAAGCACTGGGACTATCCAAGGCTCGAGCATCACCTGAGCGTATACACCAAGTGTGTTTTTATGCAAGCTTAAGTTCCTAGGTATGGCCCTCTTATAAACTGAGGGACCTGGCAGGAGGAAGTCAACTTGCTTCACAAAGTTCAGAAAACAGCCAGTGAAAGGGATGGTGAGATGCAGAATTAGTAGTGACAGAGATCTACATATAACATGCCTATTACTGACAGAAAGTTTTGCGCCAGATGTCTACGGTTCTGCTGATCTCTCCTCTCCCATCCTATCTCCTCCTCTCCCCTCTGCACAACTCAGAGCTGATCCCTAGGCCTTCAGTAAGACCATGGATCATTATTTCATAGAAATAGAATGATAGAATCACCAAGGTTGGAAAAGACCTAAAAGATCATCCAGTCCAACCATCCACCTATCACCAACAGTTCTCACTATTTGTATGAATGAGTCTGCTTTCACAAATGCAGAAGCGGAAACTGTTGCAACCACGATGTTTAGGAAACCAGTGAGAGGAAATAGCCTCTCTTAGTGTAGGAACTGGTGTGAGCATTCAGTTCTGGCTGCTGCCCTGAGCTGCACCCTCACCACGATGCAGCACACCCAAGAAGACCCGGTTGCATCTGGGGAAGAAGATGATGCCTTTGAAGAAGGTAAAGTCGTCTTTTATTCAACTAATTATTCTCCTGCACAGACTAAAGGCAGTTCCTAGCTTGGGTGGTATTTCTCGGGTAAATCTGAAGTTCTCTACTGAATCCAAAGTGTCAGGGTAATCAGGCTTTCTTTTCCCTGAAAGAATAGGGAACAAAAGCAACCCCAGACATAATAAAAACAACTTTCACACTGCTCAGCAGCTTGCTTCCTCAGCAAGGAGCTTATTGCAGAAGAAGAAAGCGGGGTGGACACACCAAGCGTGTTTTCTACAACAGCTGCAAAGCTGCACATTTGCCATTCAATGCCACACGTGCAGCTGCCCTTAAAGCATTAGGGGCTGCCTACAGGGGCTGAAGGCAATGGGCTACCTAAATAATCTCTGTAAAAGTAGCTTCCTCCTCTCCAGCCTCTGCAGCCCAGGGTAGAGTTGGTGCCGTAGTTTCTTGTCCCGACAACTGGAGGGCCCACAGGTTGTAATTTGTGCCTTACTCATTGCTCCCACTTGCACTTGAGCGAGGCTGGGGGATATGGCTCATGCAAATCTCCCAACCCTAAGCAGTTTCCAAGGGAGCTGGAGGCACAAAGAGCCACCTGGACCAGCTCCAGGGACTGTGACCCTTTAAACTCACTTGCAGCACTGCTTCAGCAAACCTCATTTAAACAAAGCTCAGCTGCGGTTGGTATGGAAAACTTAGCAGTGAATGGTGCCAAATCAAGTTATCCGAGCCTCACTGAAAGGCATCAGCCCAGAAAAGAAAGCAACTTCAGTGATGTACTGTCTGTGCTCAGATACATTTCTCACGTATATATGACCCGGCTCCTTGCCCTGTGTCATAGTTCTGGCTCAGAGGGGCAAAGGATTTGCAGAAAGGAGAGGTCAGAGCATTTGCATTTGGGCAAAAATCCCAACAGCCCAGGGAGGAGCTGGCACCCCTGGGCCAGATCAGCCTGTGCTGGGAATTGCATGCCCACAGTTCGTAAGGGGAGACTGCCTCTTGCAATGATCAGCAACCTGCTCCTATTCCATGTGGATTTCTGTGACGGGATTTAGGTGGGTGTTGCTGCTGCTTCTGAAGTCTGTAGCCCATGTTCTTAACTAGCAGGGTAGGAGGGGAAGAGAAGAATGTATTAGATATTTGTATCAGGAAAGATACAGCTCTTGAAAAGTCCTTTTGAGCCTCCCAGCTATGTTGATTCTGGCAGGGCTATTCAGCACAGCTAGCTAGAGCAATAGCTAGAGGAGGCTGGCTTTTCTAAGGCAGGGACATTCTTAGAACCTCTCCATGACCTTGCTGGGAGCAAGAGTCATTCTATGAGGTCCCTTCCAACCTGGATCATTCTTTGGCTTAGGGGCTGGTGCCCACATCTTCCACTCCATCCACATGCAGCTCACAGCAGGATGCTGGCTCCCAGACCTACAGCTGGAAGCCCCATGTTAGTATGGCACAGCATTCACCCTCCCCTTCATCCATCTCTTTGTTCTCCTGAGCAGGTTAGCAGGTAAATGTATTTTTGGCTGGTTAGGATTGGCATAGGGAGATGCAACACCAGTTTTAATTACAGGGTATGGGGGAAAAAAATGGGTAATAGCAAAGATAGACCTGTGCCTGACAAAACCTCTGGTGGGTCCGCTGGTGCTCCTGTGCTTTGCAGTGCTCCTGCTGAGCTTCCAAGACCATGTAAGTCCACCCATACTGGGGGTAGACCTGCTTTTCTTATAAGAGTAAGATGTCCATCCTCCCTGGTAGGGTTTGGAAGAGCCCAGCTCAGCAAATGAACTTCTCTAACTATGTTAATCCTACCAGGTGCTGAGCCAACACCTGTGCTCTCATGCTTGCTTAGGCTGAGACTGGAAATTAAAACGCTGCTGCTGTGTAACTACACAAGAAATCTATTTCTGTCAGAGGCTTGCTAAATCTGGTGGCTGGGGGCTGGGTGCCCCCTCCCTGGTACCTCACAGGGAATGTTAGGCAGAGCCAGCACCACTATGATACCTGAAACCCCAAACTGCAGAGGGCATGTACCAGCTAAAACCTTGCTGTGGGTTTTTGGGCCAGCTGGAGCTATTTGGCAGCTGCTGACCTGGGACTTTCAAACCATAGCTCTGAGGGTGTGGGCTTGTTTTGTTCTCTTTTCTTTTTTCTTTTTTTTTTTTTTCACATCCGGCATGGTTTGGAAATAGGTGATGGCAGAGCTTCCATGCAACTTCTAAAGTTGTCCCAAAGACAACTAGTCTAGTTTAGTTACTATCTAAGTTATCCCAGAGATTAGTTAGTTTAAAAAAGCTGCATCTTCCTTGTGGTGTTAATTTGTCTTGGTTTTGGAGTTTGTTGCCCAGGAGAGCAAACAACTTACTCATGCTGTAGGTGTGTGCCTCATACAACTGCACACAGATTGTACTCACACCACTCTTATCCTTGTCAAACAGACGATTGTCAATGGCTCTTTCTGTATAAGGTGTAAGTTCTAAGGCTTTTGAGCATTTTCATGGATCTTCCTGGGACCAGTATGTTGGAGATGTAGACATCAGCATGGAGCAGATTGTCCCTGTTACACCAGGAATAAATCCAGAAGTTAGATGATCTGCCACTCATACTTGTGTATATCTATCTGTATCAGGATTGCTTCAAGGATCAGTTAATATATACAAGGACTGCTTGAATCCTTTCAGGCTCCAGCATCACATGAGGATATACTCCTCGTAGGATTTTTCTCTACAATCTTCAACACATTCAGCATCAAAATTTGAGAATACCATCAACGCTATTCCATAATCATGGCCCACATCCTTCAACTGCAGATATGCCCATCCTAAACCCAGATGAATCAGCTCACTCTCCCAGTAGTCTTTTCTCCCAGTTATTTACCACTTCCTCAGACATAGAGCCATCAGCATATAGTCATAGTCCGATCTTGGGCTTTAAGAGAGTTAAATCCCACAGGGATAAAACCAGTCTGTGTAGGTTCACACAGTATGTGGGCATCCTTGAAGACTCCTCAACTGGTTTACTTCTGTCCCTCAGACTTGCTTTGAATCCATCCAGCACGCCCCCAAACTGATTACATCATTTCAAGTTTCTTAGTCAAGCCCTCATGCAGTACCAAGTATTATTTCTCACGGAAGCCCAAGTATAGTACCAAAACAATTCTTTTCAATAAAACCCTAATTAGTGCTGCTGGTTGTATTTAATCTCCTTTAATTTTGCTTATATTACTCCTACATCAGCTATTCCTTGAGGAGGTCAGGACTGCCTGCCAGGCTGTCTCTCCATCACTGACAGAGCACTGTGAATTCCCCTCCCTGGAAGCATTGAAGGCCAGGTTGGATGGAACCTTGAGCAACCCGATCTATAGGGAGGTGTCCCTGCCTATATCAGGGGAGTTGGAACTAGGTGGTCTTAAAGGTCCCTTCTAAACCTAAGCATTCTATTATTCTATGATTAACTCAGAGTTCCCTGAAGTTGAGACATGTTCTTCATTTAGCAACAGTTCAGGTTAAGCAACCTTTCTCTCCCCCAAAACAACAGAAGACATTACACTTTCCTTGGAAGTACCTCTCAGGCACCATATCTAAAGCTGCACAAGACTGGTGCCACAGCTTGCCCACGGTCCATGGGGCCAGGCTCCTTTCCATGCATCTTCTGTGAGAGCCAGACACTGCACAGCCCATGGAGCACATCAAACTCCTGCTATCTTGAACAAGCTGCATCCACTAAAGATGTTCCCATGTGCACAACAGTGCCATATTCCAGCAGGTGTGTACCTCAGAGATATAATTTATCTTATATTTTCACCCCAAACTGTGTCTGAGATGTCTATCTCCCAACATGCTGAGCACCCAGCACATGGGAAACCCTTAGCAAAGACAAGCAGTCTTGCGTCCCCAGCATGACTACTGGGGAACAACGGATGGTTGTCCTGCAGCTCCCAACAGCCCTTCTAGCTTATCTCCCATGCCCGCAATGGAATAGGCATGTGGCACATTCACTGCAGTGCAGAGGAAGGAAAAGTCCTAATTCCTCATCACCAAGGCAACCGTGCTTACTTGAACCAGATAGACGGATTTTAATAAGAGGTGTTTGGCCTATAAACTTGGGTTTAAGAACTCTAAGAGCATGGACAGACCTGTTCAGTCCAGATGAGGGCAGAGTTGCAAGGTGGCTGCACAGCATGGAGCAGCTGTTCTTGCTCCTATCTATGCGGACTGCTTGGATCCCCTGCTCTGCACAGCTGCTGTTCAGGGTTGGGTCTGTGGGCGGTGTGGGTAGGTCCTAGCTGACCCAGAGCAAGAGGCTGTGTGGGATGCCCATCACCACCCCGGAAATCCCACAGCTGTCCTGGAGCAGCTGGAGTCCTATTTTTAATGGGGTGTTGCCGCAGAGATGATCAGGTCTGGAATTTAAAAATAGCTGGAATCAGGGGCACATTGTCCTTTGTTGTCTCCCTCTATTCTAATTGAAGATCTTTGATCTTTTTTTCCTTTTCTCCACGTCTTGAAGGCAGCTTGTTTCATTTCTGTTTGTCTGCAATATTTCTAGATCACTAATAATAACAGCAGTGAGGGAAAAAAAAAAAAAAAAACAGGTCAAATAATAAACAAGTGGCATTTAACCAGTCCTCACAGAAAAGGAAGTAACTAGCCTGTCAGAGACTGCAGGTGTTGGTGCTCGGACAACTTTCTAGGCTCTCCAAAACAGCATCTCACCAAAGCCTGATGACAAAGTGCCCTCCTTCCCAATTTTTGGTTCCTGTTTTTGGACAGCCCTCTTACAGAACCCTGTAAACACAAGTTTTTTTTTTTGTCATCCAGCCCCTTTCTTAAAGCCACAAAATGAATGTGGCCTGGCTGGCTGGGGTGGGCTGACAGAATAAACAGCTTCCCCGCTTAGTGATGCGAGGCACAGCTCGCTGCGTGTGGAACGCTTCCGCCTCTCTGTGCTGAAAACAAAGGTCTGAGGCTGGTGTGCTGAGGGTGTAACACCACAACACAGCCCACCAGGAAGCATGAGGGTAAAGGCTGTGAGTGAAAATGAGAGAAAAACAGAGAAAACAGCATGATGACATGAGTTAAGGGGATAGGATGGAGCAGCCGAGCACTTGGCAATATTGCTAGAGCACTGTAATGCTGGTAGTGGGATGGTTTCCTGAGGATAGGACTTTATCGTAGAAATACAGAATCTCAGAATGGTTTGGGTTGGAAGGGACCCCAAAGCCCATCCAGCCACATCCCGTGCCATGGGCAGGGCTGCCCCCACCAGCTCAGCTGCCCAGGGCCCCATCCAACCTGACCTTTGGTGCCTCCAGGGATGGGGCACCACAGCTTCTCTGGGCAGCTGGGCCAGCGACTCACTGCACTCTGAGTGAAAAATTTCCCTGACTTATAATCTAAATCTCTCTTTTTTCAGTTTTAAGCTGTTCTCCCTTGTATCACTGTCTACCCATGTAAAAAATTGATTTATCTTTCGTTTATAAGATTCCTTTAAGCATTGGAAGCCACAATTAAGACTTCCTGGAGCCTTCTCCAGACTGAACAAGCCCAACTCCCCCAGCCTGTCTTCATAGGAGAGGTGCTCCAGCCCTCTGAGCATCTTTGTGGCCCTCCTCTGGACCTACTCCAACAATTCCATGTCTGTCTTGTGTTTGGGATCCCAGGTCTGAACACAGTACTCCAGATGGCGCCTCACAAGGGCAGAGTAGAGGGGGACAATCACCTCCCTCTCCCTCCTAGCAACCCCTCTTTTAATGAAGCCTCATTATCACAATAGGGTGAGGGGTGCTGTCATGCTCCATAGAATTCAGAGCAGTACTTTCAAACCTTGGACCAGCCACCTAAGAACAGTAAAATTATTTGAATGGGAGCCTTGTTGTGACTGTCACCTCAAAAACAGCCCTTCTGATGGGTGGAAGGCACAGCTGCAGCAACAGACCTTCTGCTAAGGGTGCAGAAGAGCAGCCACTGTGTGCACAGCCACTGTGAGCCCCCTGCACCTCATGGCTGGGCAACAGGTGGAGCAGCTTTGCCAGGAAATGCTGAGTGCAAGGCCTGTGCTGTGTAATGTACAGATGTGGGGGATGATGCTGGCTCACTCTGGTTTAAGTGCAAGGAGCCTGGAATCAGAAAATTCAGAGCTGGAACTTGAAAATTAGGCCTGGAGCTCAAAAAGTAAAAAGATGAAAAGGCAAAAACTGAGATGGAGTTTTCCTCTAATTAATAGCAATCTACCTCACAGAGAAGGAGACACTGAAAATAACCCAGCCCCAAATACTGAAGCCTCTCCTTGAGGCAGGACTTACAGTGAAATGACTGCCCTGGGAAGCAAAGCCCTCAACTTCCCTAAATGCTTATGCCTGCCCAAGGTGCAAGTGGCATTGCACACGAGTGCTTGCAACACCTCTCGTTTCATCATGTGAGCGTGGCTCGGCACACAGCGTTCAGGGAGCAAACCTAAATTTTCTTACTTGGAAAGAAAAAAGAAAAAAAATAGGAGAGCACCCAGGTGATGCCATGGAGTTAACAGAAGTAGCACAAAGCAAATTAGATCTTTTACTGCCTCAGAAATCAGCAGATCAGAGCCCATTGCAGCTTCTTAATGGAGATGATGTGCAGAGCACAGCCCATTCCTCTAGGGAACTGCTGACTTCTGTGGTGGCATCTGGAGGAGCTGCCTTATTTATAAACAGAACAGTTAGGGGAGCTTTTGTTATGTCAGGTCTGGTGATCAAGCTATGACATTTGGCATTCACACGCATCTGACAGATTTCCTTCCAGGAGCAACTTGCATGAAAGATTTTATGGGTGGACATGGATTTGGTGCTGGATAGCAGCTCTGAAATCCCATTGCAAATGAAGCTGAAGAAGTCAAACCTCCAGCATGACTGAGCACAGCTCTGGAGTTGGGTGGCCATGTTTTTTTTCAATTTTCCCACGGAAAAGCAGGCAGCTGGGAAGGTCTTGAGCTGCTCTGCCTCTCCTACCGCTCTGGGGAGCTTCCTGCCCTTTCTATTCCTGCTGCCGGCCATGAGCCAAAGAAGAGTTAGCTTAATCAGCAACACCAGCCACTGATCAGTGCCAAGCTGTTGTCATTAATCGCTTCAAAAAGCACTGCACTGAATACACTACCAGGGTCGGATGTTCAAAAATTGGCCCCGTTTCCCTGGTGTCGTGTAACCCCATTGCATTGCCATGTCACACCCCTGGGAAGGCAGCTCCTGCAGCTGCAGGGCTGGCTGGATCATAGGCAGCCTGCCTCCTCCCCAAGAGATACCCCTTAGAGATGCTCACAGCACCAGCCTGAGGGCCTGGTCAGCACTGAGGACTCCTCTCTTCTTTGGCATCTCAGCCCAAATATTTGGCAGATGCTCTCTGGGCTCCTTATATTACTCAGGCAGCATGTTCAGCGCGCTCCCCCGAATGGCATTTCATATGCGCTGCACTTGTTTTATATCGGCTATATTTAAGCCACAGAAATATGCAGCAATGAGGAAGAGGGCTGTGGGGTATCTCAGAGGTATCTCACACTGGGGACCTGGTGTGGGTCAACATGCTGCTGTCTGGCTGGAAGAGATCTCCAGGCAACTCTGCTTTTATGCTGAGGATGGAAACTGCCCAGAGCCTCTGCACCCAGGGGACTCCTCTTAGGTTTCTGTAATGAAACTGTCATATTAGGAGCCTGTTTTAGCATGAAGTTGGACTTGATGATCTCCAGAGGTCCCTTCCAACCCCAGAGTGTCTCACCCCTTGTAACAACTGTCCTTCATGACCTTCCGGGCCTGATGCCCTCTTGGTAACATAAGGTGAGCATGGATAGGGCTGGCCCAGACAGTTCCAGGCAGTCTGGATGTGGTTGGGCCCACATTTCAACTGCAGTCCTGCTGAAACCAGCAGGTTTTGGAAATGGACATTATTATCCATCCCAAAGAGACACCCAAACATAGCAGCAGCTCAGCCTGCTGCAGGAACACACGGATTGGGGCAGATAGTACCCAGGAACCAAGAAGCAGGAAGGAGCCAAGAGAGGGCTTAAAGATTCAAGATGATCCCAGAAGGAAGACTTCTGTCCACACGGATGAATCCTGTCCTGGAGACAATCTGATAGGGCACTCTTGCTCCTGTCCTGTGGAGGCACCTGACATGTGAGCCCATACCTCATTCCCCTCAGGAGCCTCCCACCCTCCTCAGCCCTCTGGGCAATGTGGGAGCCAGGTTTCAAGGCCATCCAACACCAAGGGCTCAGCTCAGCACAGAGGAGGCTGTCTGACAGCCACGCTCCTAAAAAGCAGCCTGACACCATCATACCTCTCGCTCTCTGATCACTACAGTGGCTTTGATCATTGCATTGCTTTTCTGACTTTCAGCTGTTCAGGAAAGCAAAATGAATTTCCAGCAGATCTCAGTGTAACTTAAATTAGCAAACTAGGGATACGTTTTGAAAACAACAAGGGACAAAGCTTAGGGTAGAACTGCAGCAATAGACATGCCATCCACACACTTGGTGTGCACAAGAGCAACTCAGCCAGCCCTGGTTGCTAAGCAGGCTGAGGAACTGGAATGTGCTGCTCCCTCCAACCCCTCTGCTCCTTGCCATGGCCACCAAAACCTGCCTGGGAGAGGGGCTGCCCACTGGCTTGACTCTAAAGGGAGATGGTTCAGGGCGAAAAACAGTATGGTCAGTGGCTCCTTTATCCTGCTTCCCTAGGGCAGGTATCTGAGGGCAGGTAGGGCGTCCACTGCCACAAGACACATCCACATTCTTATGTACGCATCAGTCATTCCCAAAGACCCAGCTGTGCTGAGCATCTGGCCAGAGGTTCTGGGAGATTTAATTTTTTCCTAAATCACTGCAAAATATCAGCTGAAGTGACCTTTTTATTTCCCGTAAAGTGCCGTGAGAGCTGCAAAAGCGACGTGATGAAGAAAGTAAAATGGGGAACCTGAGGGTGGAGCAGCCACACAGTGACGGGAAGTACAAGGGGGGAAATGGTTGCACAGTGGTTAAAGGGTGTGAGCAGAAAAACAAGTGACTACCAACAGACTCCAGAAGGTGAGCAACAAGCGCCGCAGGAGGGCAGTGAGCACAGGCTAGATGTGCCGAGCAGCTCCATCTGACAGAGAAAGACGGGAATGGGGTAACCAACTTGAGGAGCGTGTTTAGCTGAGAAAAAAGGTGAATTTGTACATGGCCAGCCCTGCCCAGGTTGTTTCTAATCAGCATCAGGTCTTTGGCTTTTAGCTCTCCAATAAAGGCCTTTCCAAGTGGAAGCACCTGTCTTGCTTTCTGCTCTCAAACTTGATCACTCCCTTTCTTTTTGCACTGAGGTCCCAGGTTTGTTACCTGTGTTCCTAGGGAGCCTTCCCGGGCATGCCACCTGCTGTAGGCATCTCGTGTGGATGTCTTCCATGAGGTGAAATGTACCCAGGCACTCCCTCCCACACAAATTGGAGGAGACTTCCACAGAAACACAGCAAGGAGCTACAATAGGAAAAAACATACAAAAAGTCTTCCATGAAGGCTGGGGCAGGCCTAATCTACCTCAGACATCCAGGGCCCCAGGCCACCGTCTAGTGGCCACTTCCTCTAGCCTCTTGCTCACACAAATGTGCTGATGAGAGACATCCATGCAAATTGTTGTCTGCACACTGTGCTGAGCACTGCCACTGAGCTGTCGGCCAACCCCAGCCCCAGATTCCAGGTGTCTGAAGTCAGCCAGGACTGGGATGTCTATCTGCATAGCAGAGATGTGTCCCTGTGGTACAACAGGGAAAGTACAAGGACATCCCACACTCTCACTGTGATCCTCACAGGGTCCTCCCTCAGAGAATATGATGAGGGGAGTGATTCCCCACAAGCCTCCATCTTTCCAAGTTTCTGTAGAGGACAGTGGCAGTGGGCCTGAAGCTGACTGCTTTGCTCTGCTGTTCTGGGGAGCCAGCACCTAACAGGGACTACAGAAAAGACAAGGAAAGATTCCTTATTGGAGAGTGTAGTGACAGGACAGGGAGCAATGATTTTAAATTCAAATGGGAGATTTAAGTGAGATGTCAGGAAGAAATTAATTACACAGAGAGTGATCAGGCGCTGGCACAGCTGCCCAGAGAAGCTGTGGTGCCCCATCCCTGGAGGCTCTCAAGGCCAGGTTGGATGGGGCCCTGGGCAGCTGAGCTGGTGGGGGGCAGCCCTGCCCACGGCACGGGGTGGGGATGGAGGGCTTTGGGTTCCCTTCCAACCCAAGCTGTTCTGCGATTCTATGATATCTATCAGCCAGAAAATCCTGCTCGGCCCTTGCAAGAAGCCTTCCAGGTGTCTGGGAATAGCATAGCATTTAGGTGTGCTCTAATCTCTCCCCTGGTAAGCATGATTTGCTCTCTGGACTGAGAGCAAAGGCTAATAGAAAGCAGAGTGCACCCATGAAGCCCAGCAGGTAATTGAAGAACTCAGGCTTAGATCTCTCAAGTACAGCGTGGGGCTGCCATTGCTGGAAGTGTTGCTTGTAAAGGTGCACGGCAGCCCAGCAGGCATGTAAGTGCAGCACAACTGGCAATTGCTGTTTTGCAGAGGTCATTCTCTCTTGTAGAGACAAAGCCAGAATCGGTTTTGCTGTTGTCACTTGGAAATTGCACTGAGGACATTTGTGTTGACCTATTTTTAACATAACAGCAGATTACACTGCAATCCAGTGAATAATTTATGGGGGTAGTAGCATGACCATGGCCACAATACAATGGCAGCCTCGGGTCTGGACTAATGACGGAGGGAGGCAGAGCTCTCTGGCATTTTCCACTGAATTAGCAAAACAAGACACACGTGGAATGACTGACCCGATCCTTTCAAAAGCATGTCTGTCATGATGAATGCGTGCTCAGAAGGACTGTGTGGAGCAAAGATTTTATCTAGAGCATCCTCAAACCTGCTCAGCCTTCCCTTTGGCAAGCAGCAGCCCTGAGAGCAGGGAAGTGGGAACACATGTAGGGCTAGAGGTGACAGGAGGGAATTAGACTTCCACGTTTGCTATGCAAAACAGTATTGAGAAACAGAGAAACAGATCCCACATCCCTCAGCACACGTATTTGCATAGGACGGAGAACATTTCCTTGAAAGAGGAGGCTGCAAATGAAGGAGGCATTTACATCTGCAACCTTAGGTTCAAAAAATCTTCTGAAAGTAAAGACTGACGAGGCCAGAGGGAATTTGCAACATGGAGCACATGGAGTAATTGCCAGGAACTACTGTGGGAGGCACAAGGTTGAAGTCAGATGCTGCAATTAGCTGACAGCACTGAAAACCTATAACAAATTAACTAGTCTTCCACAGTGAGAGCTGCCACCCCCTAAAAGGCTGAAATGGACTCAAAAGCATATTAAGTATGCATGATGAGACATTTATAGCTTTCAGCATTGCCACAAATATTCCCTCTCCTCTTCCCCTGACATTCCACAGCTCGAAACACGCAGCTGCTTTTTTCCAGAAAGCGACTTCTCTTCCATGCCTTCCTCATTCACATCCCATGTGGAGCACATGGAGATGGTCCAGGCAGAGACCTGCAGGGATGACCCTAAAAAATGCCCTGAACCCTACAGCAGCACCATGGTGGCAGTGGCAGCCTCTATACTTCTCCCTTTTAGAGAGTCTGGAGTCATTTTCTGTTGTTTCTACTTCTGAAGGCTTCAGGGTGCTGTTTATTTTCAGCATACGATATAAATACCACATGTTCATTAGTACTGCTGGAAATTACTGAAGATTGTAGGTCAGCTGGAGTTGGCAGCTGGGATTTTCTTTTATTTGGTGATGCTTTTTTTTTCCTCTGAGCACAAGGGTTTGTGGAACCCAAACTTATTGCCGTTTCACAAACTCCTCCACACAGTATCACCCTGTGTGCTCCACAGACAACACCGGCATTTGGAAGGGTGAATGTGACCCAAGTAGGGAAGGATTCAGGCATAAAGGAGAGTACCAATAGGGTCTTCTTGAGCCACCACCCAAACTGTGCCAATTTACCAAGCCCACAGCCTTGCCAAGGGGTCCCCCTGTCCCTCTTCCTCTCCCTCTTCCTCTGCTATTTGCATTCAATACAAAAAACAAGTAAATATGTTAATGAGGTGTTAAGGTGCATCTACACGAGGCACAGGTTTGAATTTTGCTTAAAGTCAGTTAAAGAAGGTGTTGGATCAATACCTATTTCAGAGAAATGGGAAGAGCTTGGTGAAGGGCTGTGCAGCAGCTTGAACTGTTGGAGGAGGGACAGCAAATCCTATGGCAAATAGGGCATAGGTGTTGGGTGCTGCTGTCTGGTGATGGCTGAAGTAAAACCCTGTAGAAAAAGAGCTGTGGAAGAGAAAGATGAAGTCAGCAATTCAGAACCTCATCGCTGAGGAGATGCATTTATAGCAACGTGGACTGTATATTTTGAATTGAAGACTGAAATTGAAATATTATGGTTGAATATTAGGAAAAATTACTTATCTGAAAGTGTAGTGAGGCAGTGGCACAGGCTGCCCAGGAAGGTGGTAGGGTCACCATCCCTGGAGGTGTTCAAGAGCCATGTGGATGTGGCACTGAGGGATGTGGTGAGCGGGCACAGTAAGGGTGGGCTGGTGGTGGATTAGATGGTCTCAGTAGTCTTTTCCATCCTGAATGATTCTATGGTTCTATGATCCTATTATTAAAATACCCTACAATCTCTGTGATGATGCAGCATTCCTATATTTTTGTCTTTCCCACTGAGATGCAGGATAACTCTCAGTCCTGTTCATCGGTGCGTTCTTCCCTCTGTAACACCTTCGGCTGCTGCCTCCTGCCCTCGCAACACTCCATTTTTGGACCTATGTACATTACTGCCAGCAGCAGACAGGGCAGCAAGAGGGCAGGAGACCGCTCCTCATCCCTCTCGCTAAAAAAAACACGAGAAAGATACCATGGGGCAAGTCAAAAGTACGGGGCTGGCCCCGGCGCCGCATAGCCCTCTCAGAAAGAGGTGCACAGCCGCGGGAGCGGCACTGGGAACGCGCCGGGGCCCCGCACCGCCCTCACCGCGGCGGGGGCGGGCAGCGCCGCGCCTCCTCCTCCTCTTCCTCCTCCTCCCGTAGCTCGGCGAGGAAAAGCCGGCGGCGGCTGCGCTGGCTGCCAGAGCAGCGGGCAGTGCGAACGGAGACAGCCCGCACCCCTCCTCTTTAAAAACAACAACAAGAAAATTCTGTAAATTATTATTGTGAATTTTTCCGAGGATGGAGCGCCGCTGTGCCCGAGGAGCCCGGGGCTGCGGAGGCAGCGGGCAAACCATATCCCAGGGCGCGCTGTGAGCCGGCGACAGCTGCAGGTATCGAGGGTCGAGAGCTGGGATCCGCCGAGCTTCGCCTCCGGAGCGGCCGAGCCGAGCCCGGGGCTGCGGGGCTGGAGAGGGCGCGGGGTGGGCGTTTGAAGAGGGGAGCGGGCGTGTGCGGCTTTTGCCGTGGAAATAAGGTGAAATTCTCGGGGTGTTCGTAGAGGGTAGGGAGAGCCACGCGGGGGGCTGCCGTTGTATTTTCACTAAGTGCTCTGCTTTGGTTCCGTACTAAAATAGAGTCTCGGCGTTTCCTCTGGTGCTGTCTTTCTATTTCCAGTGAGCTTCCATGGTATTACGGCTGAGGAGAGCTCAGACCCTCTTAAGTTCTCCTTTTGGTCCCTGGCTCATTCCCAAGGGCTG
Source organism: Phasianus colchicus (assembly GCF_987193195.1). NCBI lineage: Eukaryota > Metazoa > Chordata > Aves > Galliformes > Phasianidae > Phasianus > Phasianus colchicus. The sequence goes on from NC_143438.1 coordinate 36,617,377, forward strand.
ATGCAAACCCATCACAGCCTGGCACTGCTCCCGGGTTTGCCCCGGTTACAAAAGGTCGCCCTTATCCTGGGGCCGACCTTCCCACTGCTGAGCAGCCGGGCACCCTGCTGCCCCTCATTCAAAGTTTTGCAAAGCTTTCTGGAAACGGTGTGCGTGCGTCTGTGTGCGTGTGTGGCCATTCCTCCTGCGCGCCTTTTCATCCATCCCCTCAGTCAGGAGCCCGATGTGTTCCCAGCCTGATCTCCGTGCCCACTCATGTGGCCGTGCACACTGCCATGCTCACCTTCGTGACTGTGCTCTGGTGCTATCACACGGTCGGAGCCCCAGGCAGGAGCACTCCCAAGCAGCAGCATTACCTTTGTATTCCCCAGCAGCTAATTAGGTTTCACCAGCATTGCTCTCTTCTGAATAAACAAAAGGTGGGGGCATACCTCGATAGGGGCTGGAGGAAGGGGTGAGATTCCCATGCTGCCTGCCCTACCTCCTCTGGGGTATTCCCTTTCATTTGCCTGTCACAGGGCAGGAAGAGATGTAATGTAGTCCAGGTTGCCGTGGCCAGGTTGGAGGATGTTGTCCGCTATAGCCACAGTGGCACAGATCACCCCACACAGCCTCCACACCTCAGTAGGCACAGGTGGGTATATATGGGGCAGCGTGAGTCCCAAGGCACCACATCCACATTTTCTTCCATAAATATGACATTTTCTCAGTCACTGACTAAATCTAACTTAAGATGGTGCCTGTGCTGCTCATTAGTACAGCAAGCACTTGCACAGGGTGGACTCTGAAAATCTCAGCATCCATAACTTTGCTTTAAATTTCAGCATTTGAGCAGCACTTCCTTGGTAGGATGAGGAAGTTTTGTTTGTTTGTTTGTTTTGGTTTTCCTTTTGAGGAGCAACAGGTGGAATGCATTTCCAGGTTCCTGCTTAAGGAACAGAACAGTTTGCTTTTCCGTATCTCCTTACTGCTCTCTAGAATAACGATGCAGTTATGGCTTAGGGCTTCTCTGTAACAGAATGAGCAATGTAACGGGAGAAGTCTGTGGTTTGTGCACAAGGGGTGCCTGGCATTCCTGTATGAGAAGGGTGCTCTGCCCCTCTGAGCTCCCAAGGCGCACGGCCATTGTGTTCAACTTTATGAAATCACCTGACTCTGCTCTCTGTGACAGCGACAGGGCCTGAGGGAGCAGCATGGAGCTGTGTCAGGGAAGGGGCAGTTAGGGGTGAGGGAAAGAGTCTGCACCAGGGGGCGATGGGCATGGAACGGGCTGCATGGGGCATGGCCCCAAGGGCCGGAGTTCAAGGAGCGTTTGGACAGCACTCTCAGACACAAGGTTTGGCTTTCAGATGGTCCTGTATAGAGCCAAGAGTTGGAGCTGGACTCAGTGATCCTTGTGGGTCCCTTCCAACTTGATTTATTCTAGGATTCTATGATATTTTATCAACTCTATTTTATTTATCAACTCTATTCTATCTTACTACAGAGCAAACACTCAAGGTGATTGTTGCACAAAGCGTGCCCCGAACCTCACTGCGGTGCATTCATGAACCCCCAGAGCTGCCTTTTTCTCTGTTCTTCTATAGCCCAGCCAGAAGCAAGGTGACTCGCAGACAGTGCCCCCACCTACCCGCTGCGAAGAAGCGGCAGAGAAGGCGAGAGGCAGTGTTTGCTGTTTCCAAAAAAGGGCTGGTTGCTCTGCCTCTGTGCCCGTGCTATGTGCAGCGGGCAGAGGCAGCCCATGGACAGATTTTGGAAACAATAAAAAGCAAGGGGATGCACCAGCTCCTCCCTGTACAGCTGTGCCTCAGGGAGGGCTGAGCATGGAGGTCCCTACTTGTGTGCTCCCCACAGTGCTCTGCACTGCTCTGGTTTTACTGCAGCTGTGCCCAGCCTGGGACGTGCTGCCCCAGAGCAGGGCCGATCCCTTGGCACACTGCAGTTGCTTTTTGGCAGCTGCATGCACCAACCTCGCCTCTCTCTTTGTATCCAGGCTCTGCACGCGGTGGCCTCTGTAAGGAGCAAGTCCTCTAAGTGTGACGCAAGAACTGTCTGCTTTTTTTTTTTTCTTTAAATTTGTCTTTTACTGCTCTGTTTTCATGTTACAAGGAGATCCTCTCATTCTTACCCCCACCAAGTACAAAAGAAATGACAGATTAGCCCCGAAGTACGGGAGCATCTTTCTTCTCCTCAATGGGAGGCACAAATTGAAGCTGACAGTTCCCTGGAAGCAGCACAACCCTCGGAGCAGCCATAATAACACATGCCATCTCCCAGCCCTTTTAAAGCCTCAGCCTTGCTGCTGGATGCCTGCTCTGCCGGCCCCAAGCACCCCATGTACTGCAGCCACCAGAGCCTCCTGGGTCAGACAGCTGCTGGTGGGCCTCCAGCCACCGATTGATTTCAGATAATCACTTCTCCGAAGTGCTTTTAGTCTTTAATTCAACAAAACACACGACGCAACCACTTAGCTGCAACACCCAGAGATTGGTCAGACTTGGTTTTGTCCTAAAAATAGCACTGATGGGAAAACTTCAAGCTATCCGTCAACCCCAGAGAGGCTTGAAGAGTTGCAGCAGAGAAAACCTATGTAGTTGTCCCTGAGGTGCTGGGTTTAGCTTCTCTGTCATGTATTCTTGCAGCTTGCCTTCACGCCCACAGAAGGTCAGCCTGGGCCAACCCTACCTATTCATATTTAACCATTCCTGTTCAAGCTGACCAAAGGAATAGAATCACAGAATCATTCAGATTGGAAAGAACCACTTAGATCATCTAGTCCAACCACCAACCCACCCCCACCATGCCCACTGACCACGTTCCTCAGTGCCACAGCCACACATTCCTTGGACACCACCAGGGACAGTGACTCCTCCACCTCCCTGGGCAGCCTGTGCCATTGCCTCACCACCCTTTATAAGAAGAAATTTTTCCTAATACCCAACCTGAACCTACCATAGCACAACTTGAGGTCATTACCTCGTCGTATCACTGAACCTATTTACAGTGTTGGAGGCTGATAGGCAAATAAGCACTTGCAAAATCCCTGTGGGAGGTTTGCACTTGGACGGATGGGGCAAGGCTAAGTACTGCTGCTGCCTTTCTCTCTCCCTGAGATACCTCTGAACAGCCCTCACTTCTTGCTCTGTCTCCCAGTACCTCTCCCTTCAGTTGGGTTTCCCTTTACACCTACTGGAAGACTGAAGCAGTACAGAGGGCAGATGTGGTTTGTGGAGCTGCTGCGTAGGAGTGCATGGGGCTCAGGCCCTTGGTACAACCTGGGGCAGGCAGATGGGAAGGGGGATGTAGCTTTGCATTCACAGATGGGCATTTTCTGGTTGTACGACAGTAGGGAAAAGACTTTTTCTTTAATTACATAACTTAATCTCCTCTGTTTGTCTCTAAGTTAAACATGTTTGGGCTTAAAACTGTAATTGTAGGTGCATCTATTGCATGTTTGTGCATTGATATCCCAGCAAGTGGTTTTTGGCCGGTACATCTCCCTGGGTGCAGAGGCACCTTCTCTGCCCATCACTGGAAGCATCATTGGGTTTTGGTAACAGAAGCCATCCCAAATGTACAGGCATGCTTGTGGGTGATGGAGCTGCTGAAAAAATACTGCTGCTCAGTCAAGTGTATGATATGCCAAGCCCTGCATGAATGAATACCCTTTCCTTGTCTTGATCAGTACGTCCGCAAAATGCCATTTTGTTGGTTCAGAGAAGGACTTAGGTTTTTGCACAGGGCTGACTGTGGGCTGGGGAGCAATTGGCTGTGAGGTGCTCTTTGAAGCATGAGGCATTTTCCTGAATTCAGCGTAACGCTCGCAGGCCACATCTATTTAGATAAACGCATCTTTTTAATCAGAATAGACATCTGCCAAAGTGAGCAGAGGGGACTGCTTGGTTTATCAGACGTTTAGATTAATGAACCCAAGAGCTGGAAACACTCATTAAATCATCTGTGCTACACAGAACCAAACTGAGGCCATATTAAAAATGGTAAGACCAGCTGATGCCATGACTGGAGAATAATCAGCTTAAAAGCCTGCGTGCAAAGCCAAGATTTTGCTTTCTTTGCATTCAGAGAGCAGTGAGATCAAAGAGCCTTGCTGCAGGCGCAACCAGGTTGGAAGGGCTTGCAGTGCGTTTGGCTTCCATGCCCTACGCTGCAAGCAGAAGCTGCCCGATGTTCTTTTTAAGGATGGAGTCTTTGCTTCCTTGTTTTCTTGTACCCAGAATGCCCATTGTTGCTGTTATGTGAATTGGAAAATGCAGAAACCTCAACAGAGAACAAAATGAGAAAAGAGCAGGAGGGCAGTGGAGGACAGAGTGTGGTGCCGTGCCTGGGAAATTTTCGTTGGCTTGCAATGGCCCCGGTGGGTTCCTTCTTTAAACAGCAGAACATGGAAAAGTGGGCCTGTCCCTAGATGCACACAGCCCTCTTTTATGCAATGAAAAGTTCTGCCAGATAATTGCCTTGTAGTTCAGCAATATAAATGCTGTCAGATCTCTTTAATCCAGCCTTGGTTTATCTTTCATGTCTCTGTATCTACACAGACTTAAATGGTAACTAGTAGCAATGCTGCAGTGTATGGCGTTTGAAATTCAAGATTTCTTTTTTTAGTATTCATTCCAGTTGAAATTTACCAATTGAACTCAACTAGCTCTACTTACTATATACTCAAGAGTCTCATCAGGTTTGCATTGGCCATGCCTGTAGCAGTAAACTATATCAGCTCAGGGTTGCTCTCCGGCGTTAATAGCAATAGGCACTGGAACACGCTTCCCAGGCAACAGGCACTATTTCATCCTAATATCGATTCTGAGTCTCTTTTCTTTTAGTTTTCAGTTGTTCTCCCTTGTCCTTTTGCTGTCAGATGATGTAAAAAGTCCCTCTACCTCCTGTTTAAAAGCTCTTTTTTAAATACCATAAGGGCGCAGTGAGGTTCTCCTAGAGCCTACTCTTCTCCAGGCTGAACAAGCCCAACTCTCTCAAGCCTTTCTTCACGGAAGACGTGAAAAGATTGTCATCAGAAGAATACCAACCTCTACCTTAACTTCAAATTAAAAAAAATAATCGAGGTCATCTACATCAGCTGTTGTCTAATGTGAGATTCAAGTTGTGAGCGCAGATGAGCTGAAGCCAAGGAATGGCAGTTCCATCAGAGCACACGGCCTCGCTGGGCTGTGCACGGACAGTGTTCCATTGTTTGATGTTCCAGAGAGGAACTTCAGCCGTACACCATGGCCAAGTATAAATGAAGTAACATGGGACTTCTATGGCAATGCTTTGGGAACAGACACACTTGTCAAGTGTTGAAAAGATTAAATAAATAGATTGCTTCGGTGCTCACACCTGGGACAAAAATGTCCGGCTTTATGGACAGTGTTCTGTCCTAAACTGTGCAGCAGTGTATCTTCAACAATATATTAATGGGCAGTGTGCCATTAAGACACTCCTGGAAACAGAACTATCATGTAAACATTGAAGGCATTTTAAGTCTCCCTAATCCCAAGTATTTAAAGAGGAGCAGCAAAGTGTTTGCATCTCATTAGTGCCTGAAAGGGTTTGACAACAGAGATGTTTTACTTTCAGGGATGAAAAGCCTGCCTCACTTGTTTAATTTATCTCACGCCTGCTTATGTTAGAGTGAACATGGAGGGGATACTGAGTATGGCAGTGGTTGGTTCGCCTTGGCTGGAGCAAGCCCAACAACCCCTAGAGCAGCCCACCACTTACCCACACAGTCCTACACAGAGCTTGGTGCGTTTACTTTCTTGAACAGGCAAAGAAATGAGGGTTGTAAACACAAAAACTGGTGCAAAGTGAGAGGAGAAAGCAGCACTCTTCAGAGTAGTTTTGCATTAAACGCTGCTACGCCACTGCTTTTCTCTCCCGACACAGGGAAGATTTTTATGTTCATTGCTTACACGGTCTATGAAATCAGGTCACTCTCCTGCTTACACCTGACGTACAGCTTTAGATCAGTGCTCATCATGGATTTTTGCCAAATGACTCCCACCGGAATCACATGTCATTACATTAGGGCTGGCTCACCCAACTGCTTTCGGATCCCACTGCTGGGCTCATCCAAGGGTGACGTCTGGTCAGTAAGGGAGAGCACCACTCACTGAGCCACCGAGGGCTGCTGACTCCCCAACTCCTACTGTTAGTGCTGGCAAATGTGCAAGATGGCTTCATCACCTTTTGTGATCCCCGCTGAGAAATTGCAATTCTACCCAACATATATGGGCAACCTTACAGTAGTTGCCTGGTGATGGTTGTAGAGGTAGAGAAGCAGCCTGACTGCTACCAGCGGTAATCCCACAGCCCGTTCTGCATCCTGCTAGTTTTATTACTTCTCACAAGACCACATCTTTTAGTATATCTCCTGCTACAGTGAGAGATAACACCGCAGCACAAAGTCTACTGCATTTCTCCCCACAGCACTGCTAAATGTCGGTGTGATTCAGCAAGGCACGGACTGCTTGCACTGAGCTACTGCTGCAGATGCAGTGAAAGCTGGCTTTCAGGCACAGGGAGATCATCCTCAGCTGATTTTCAGAAATGCTTTTCTTTACGTTATTTTCTTACACTCGAATGGCAGGGGGCTTTGCTTTTAATTAATTCTTTAATTGACATGAAGAACAATCGATGATGAGTAGAATTGGAGTTGACTTCTAATCAAAGATAATTCTGCATCCCAGGGTTAGTTTTAAATGAACGAACGTGAAATCTAATTAGACAGGCAGGCCCTGATCTCTCGGCCGCACTCTCGTGTGCCGTCCCAGCGCCGCTTCTGCTGAGCCGCGCTAATACCACCTGGATGTGGTCGCTCTGCACTCAGAGAGCTGTAAGAGAACGGCATTAAGGACGGCACTGGGTGTATTTCACGCTCACAGTTGCTCCAGCTGCCAGCACGAAACAAATGTTGGAACTGAAAAAATGAGGTCAGCCACCGCGAACCCATCTGTCATGTGTGGGAGCCATTTAGTCTCAAATTTATTTTCCTTGGGTTTGTTACAGCAAAATAACTCCTTAGCGTTTCCCTCGCCTTATGTTTTTGGCATGTGCTAAACCAAAATTGAGGAAGATGCTGGAGGTGTTTCTTTGAGGGGGACTGAAGCAGAGGAAAGGGCTCCATGTGCCGGCAGCTCTGCCGAGAGCAACCACGGCATGGCTGCGAGGCAGCAACATGCTGCTTTGCTGCAGCCACCAGCAAAGCAATGGGAGTGACAGAAAAGAGAGGTTTTACTGGAAAATAAAAAAGCAAGTTAGACGTCCCCACGTTGAATTTGGCACTGTACTACTGTAACAGATTGATACGAGCTGAATTTGCTGGAATTATGTTACAATAGAAGTGTCAACCACCAACTCCCATATATGCACGGGCACAGATGTCATCACCGTTCTGCTGGTGACCTGAATGCTTAGCTTTCTTCTTATTACTGTTGGTACTGCTTTTTGGTTTATGTGCTTCATCCAGTCAGGTAGGAAGAGCAGAACAAACAGCATGAGCCACTCCAGATGGTAGACAACTTGGGTTTCTGCTCAGGCTGTCTTGTGATGAGCTAGCAATTACTGCAGCATTTCAGGTGAAAACGTCCTTACATGCAACAGAAAAAATGTTCTTCCATAAATGGAACAGTAAAGTACAAGTCTTGTTATTAGTATCAAGCCTTGGGAGGATATTATTTGACACCAAAGCTAAAATTTGTCACCAAAGTACCCAAAGCTGACACTCATTTATTAGAAATAGGTAATGGCACCTTGTGCTCACTCCCAGGGTTTTCTGCAATCAAGCAGAGCTCTCAGCTATGACTTTGGCAGAGCCAGAAAGACCTTGTGCGCTATAAAAACTGAATCCACCCAAACTGAAGATATAAAAATACAACTAACAAAAGAAAGTATCCCTGCAAGAGGAGAGCTGTCAGCCAGCAGTGGGCCCACACCTTTGGGGAGATTCCGCTGGCGAGGAGACCCACCTGAGGCGGTGCTGCTTCCATCTCAGAGTCTTGGAGCTGCAAAGGGCTGACCAAAGTTAGCTCCTTGTGCTGGAGCCAACAAGGCTGCTTACTGCCTAGATGCCCTCCCCAGCACAACCCAGGCACTCCCGCATCTCCCTTCAGAAGGAGAGGGAGCCAGCTTGTAGTTCCTCCGTGTGCAATACTGTTCTCCGCAGCCGTGCTGATAAGCCCACGTGTTTCTTTTTCTGTGCTAAAATTAACATTTGAAGCTCACAGATCTGCTGGCCTTTCACTGGCTGATGTAGGCTCGGGAAGTGTACTTCTCAGTGTAGCCATATGCTCCTATTTAGGAGTACCTCTGACTTGGACTTTGATGGAAAAAATGCACATGATTTTGTTCTGGCAACCCAGAATAGTTCTTCAGATGGAGCTCAGATGTCTGTACTGCTCTAGCAAACTCTGCCCCGCACAAGAAGTAGCAGCTCAGACACTGGGAGCATAAAAATGCCATCAAAGTTGTACTATATGTAATCCAGTCATCTTCCGATGTTTCCAGGAGATTCCAGCCCACAGAAATGATCCTGACACATTTAGAAAGTAGGAGCCTATGTGCTAATGCATAAGAGTTTTTGTCCTAAAAATGTTAACACTCCTGTAAGAGAGTTAATTTCCTTGTGGAAGCTTTTATAATGCTTCTGGGGGCTCTTACCCCAAAATTATTGTCAACCTTTTATATTAAAAATTCATCCACAAGAATGTCTAAATTGTCATCCAAGATACGTACCTCTTTGCCTCTCAGGAGTCTGGGGAACATGGAAACAGTAAATTCCATGTGGTGGTTTGGGCTACTGGCCATGCTGGCCTTATATTGCCAGGGTAATTCAATCAAGTCAGAAGGAAGGAACTGGGAAATTGATATTAATGAAGACTAGATTGCAGACCACAAATGCAAGCAGCACTTGCTGCCTTCTTAGGAGCTTCAGGTTGGGTATTAGGAAAAATTCCTTCTCAGATACAGTGGTGAGGTAGTGGCACAGGCTGCCCAGGGAGGTGGTGGAGTCACCATCCCTGGAGGTGTTCAAGGGACTTGTGGATGTGGCACTGAGGGTGATCAGTGGGTATGGTGGGGGTGGGCTAGTTGGACTAGGTGGTCTTAGTGGTCTTTTCCAATCTTACTGATCCTGTGATTCTATGAATGTACACCGAATGAGCTTGGAATTGGACTGAGAAAGAGTGCAGAACTGAATTGTGCTCTTCAGGTTTGTTCATGCAAAGCAGAAAGAATTGGCTTGCTGTGCAGGGACCGTGAATTGTAGGGGATAGTCAGTTTCTTCCCTTGTTGTACTTACTCTTTTGGAGGTGTACATTACTAAATGAGATTTTATTGCAATAAAGCATTTTACCTTTTGGAGTTAACAAGCTACTCTGATAAGCACACCATAATCCTTGACACAAATGAGATATGAATATATTCTTTCATTATTCAGTAAGTTCCCAGTTCATTTGTTAGATGTATCCAGTTGCCAGGTTTTTGTTTAAGAGGGGTTCCTCACATGCACAGCTGAGCCCTTTGGCTGCTGCTGCAATCTGCTCAGAGCAGTTTAGTGGACCCTCTCATCTTACCTTACCGCAAGCAATCATCAATAAATCTTAATGCACAGTCTTCAGACCGCAGATCTGCACAGGGTACATCAGACAAAACACTTCACTATGGGGATTACATCTTTGCAGATCCAGTGGGGGCCTTGAGACGCATGCCACATAAAAAAATAAGATAGGAACAAAGGATTATCAAGGATCAGATCGGCCCTTGAATCTACCCCCACATTCCCATTTAATCAAGGATTATATTTAATCCAAAAGCGTCCCCAAAGCCGCTGTGCCGCAAGCCCTCAGCTTCAGCTCCGTAACACTCTACAGCAAACCCAGAACCTAGAGCCATAACTGCAGATGCTGTGAGAGAGCGGGATCTACCATAGGCACCGCCAACATGTATTTATTGGTGGTCTCTAGGTCAGTTAGAGGGGGAAAGCCAACAAAAAGGTCAGTCTTGATTTAGCAAACATGTTTCCGACTGAATTTCCCATCTCTTAGCTTGAAACCTGCACTGTTTATAATATATGTTGGCATTACAGGAGGTGCAAGTCCATTCAGAGGGTGACTGAAAGAGGGCAGCCCTGTGGAAGTGATGGGCTCAGCAGTCACTTCTCCTCTCATTAGCTCAGGCTCAGCTGTTTTAGCTGTAAGGAGAGATGAGAGCAATGGGGCTTTATTTCTCCAGGGACAGAGGCACCGTCAATTATCTGCCATTCCCCACTGCGCACTGTCACTGAGTCAGGCAGGAAAAAATACTGATACAATTTCACCTTATCCCTCAGCACTGCTGCTAGACTCATCACTCAGCTGCCATACACTTAGCACGGGCAATACTAATTGTATTAATTATGCTCACACACACATAGTACATGTTTATCTTAGCAGGAAGTGGACTGATGATTTTTTAAAGTGAAACGTTGGCACTTCATCAGCTATAGAGATTTTAAAATGATAAAATAAGATTTCAATTTCTGCTGGTTCAATCCACTGCTGAGGCAGAATCTTGAATCTCCAAAACTTTTCATACCATTTCAGATGCACATTCTCATAAAATCATAGAATGGCTTAGATATGAAGGGACTTCAAGGATCATCAGGCTCCAACCCCTCTGTCACAGGCAGGGCCACCAACCTCCACATTTAACACTAGACCAGGCTGCCCAGGGCCCCATCCAGTCTGGCCTTCAACACCTCCAGGGATGGGGCATCCACAGCCTCTCTGGGCAGCCTGTTCCAGCATCTCACCACTCTCTTGGTAAAGAACTTCTCCCTGAAAATCCAACCTAAATCTTCCCTCCTTCAACTTGAAACCACTTCCCCTTCTGCTATTGTCTATCCTTCAAAGAGTTGGTTCCCCTCTTGTTTGTAGGCTCCCTTTAGGAACTGGCAGGCTGCAATGTGGTCACTCTGCAGCCTTTTTTTCTCCAGGCTGAACAAGCTCAGCTCCCTCAGCCTGTCTTCACAGGGGAGGTGCTCCAGACCTCTCATCATCTTTGTGGCTCTCCTCTGGACCCTCTCCAACAGCTCCCAAAAGCATACCATGCTTTAATATTGAGAGAAGAATGCATATTGTAACTAGAAGATGGTTGCTTTGTATCAGATAACTATTAGAAACTTGGTCACTATATCAGAGCATCACCAGAATCCCCCTGGAGCTGTGCATCTGTAGGGACAGTGGTCAGTTCTGTAACAGATCTGGGTGAATACTTGTGGACAGAGCCTTAATGAAACTACCCCAGTAATTACATACATGCATACAATCAGCATACAGCTGTATTATTCAACTCTGAGGTAAGCTTGTTTAGCATGGGGGCTTGTGAATGGTTTAATAATAAGCAGGAATATAACTGCTCCTCAGCAAAGCATTTTCCCACAGCATGGCAAATACTCATCACCCAAAGGGTATTTGCTAGATGTCAGTGTCGTAAATAATCCATGAACGTGAACGTGGTGCCTGTGCAAATCTGGGCTAAGGGGCTGCTGCTTCCAGAGGGGGTCCGTGCAGCTGTGTGCGGTCAGCTGGAAACATTTGAGGTGTTGGCAATGTAATGTTAAGTCTTAACAGCAGATTGTGTTTGTATGGTAGAGGCAAACTCTAACCTGATGAACATATATATTGAGCACAAGCCAGTGTGGGCTCTGAGTTCTGACTGTTCTATGCAATAGCAAAGCAGAAGTAGCTCCAGGCAGGTCTCCAGTTTGCATTTCAGTTGCACTTCATCCACATTTGCTTTTGGTACTGTGAGCAAAGCCCTCACTACTACAGCACTGCAAAGCCCCTGAGAACTTCAGCAAAATAAGTAAAATAAATTAATCAGTAAATTCCTTTTTCAAGATTGTTGCATTTTTAAGCTTCTCCAAAACAAAAGAACTATGTTTTTATGGCCAACATATCCATGATTAGCACCCAGCATCAGGTTTGCTCTTGTTCCCCTTGTTTCCTGAGCGTTTGTGAGCTGATGTTTTTTGTCAGCGGGATTTAGCTTCCACCCTCACATGTCCCTGGAGGTGTTCAAGGCCAGATTGGATGGGGCCCTGGGCAGCCTGGTCTAGTATTAAATGGGGAGGTTGATGGCCCTGCATGTGGCAAGGGGGTTGGAGATTCATGATCCTTGAGGTCCCTTCCAACCCTGGCCATTCTGTGATTCTGTGATGCTGGCCAGGCTGTGCTATCCATCCTGCTGGACACCCTCAAGGCTTTCTGCTCCTCTCAGGGGGTTTTGGGCTGGTTCTCAGAAGGGTTTTCGCAGCATGATCATAGCTGCATAGTGAACATAATGAATACAACAAACACGCTGTTAGATGAACAGGGTGCAAGATTTTGCTTCCAGGTTATGGCACTGGCCTGCTGAAGACAATTCTGTATCCCAAAGTTGATCCTAGCAGGTACCAGTACCAGCACAGCGGAGGTGAGAAGTGATGGCTGGGAGCTGGACAACTGGCAGCCAGGGCTCACATCTGCAGATACTCCTGTGGAGCTCTGCCATAAACCCGTCACTCCTGCTCCTGTGCTCCAGGCACAAGGCCAGATGAATTGGAATGGTCTCCAGCTATAAAAGTCTCCCAAAAAAGGGGTCTGGCCACATCCAAGCTGCATGCTGGAGTAGCTGGAATAGCCTCTAGCCCATGCTAATTCCCTAGATGTGCCTGGGGATTGTTCCGGAAGGCTCTGGTTGGCATAGCTAGCTTGAGAGAGACCTCAGTGGTTGTTCTTGTCCAGACATGAGGCTGGATGGAGACAGAAACCTTTCCAGACCTTCCCAGGTAGATCACAGCTACCTGCTGGTCACAGCAATGGAGAAAATTTGGCTTAAGCACACCTATCACAAAGCCAAGGCTGCATCTGTGAGGGCTGCCCAGTTACAGGGTACTGATCAGTTCTCACTTCCCAAATCAGGAGATCGATGCTCTTTGGGTTGTGTAACGGAGAAAATTTCACATCGCTAATAGCGCTGACAATTCTGAGGCTGGAAGAAATACTTTTGGCAGAGCTCTTGTAGAAATATTCCTGACAAAGCAGCTCTTCTTGGGCAATATAATCCTCTCCAGAGAAAAGTAGCAGCTCGCTACGGTGCTGAATGCCACCTCAGGGAGTATTTGTCCAGCCTAGCATTACAAATCAAACATAACTGGACTGTGCACGACATTTCCCCACATATTTGCTTTTTCCAGTGAGTGTTTGCCGTGGAGGCACTGCATAGCTCTGCTCCTTATCTGCAATAAATACGTTTGGTTGTGAAGGCTCAGGCTGCAAATCTGTGGTCCTCACACGTGGCTCCCTTTTGGGCACTCAGCTATGGATTATTCATTTGTGGGGATGAGAGGCTGCTTTAAATTTACCCACTGAGTCCCATAGGCTGCAGTGTCGCAAAGCATCAGCTCTGCTGCCTGCAGGCAGCTCCAGCCCTAATACCTGGAGTCCTGCTGCAGCCCTGTCTCAGCCCCAGACTCATCCACAGCTGTGGAGGAGATGCAGGGTGAAATGAACTAAGGATATGGGGGTGTGCCAGGGTCTGCTTTTAAAATAAATGGGAAAACAATATTTTTGTTCATTTTTTTTGGTCAGGTTATTTTAAGCTGGCTTAGTTTCTCCATGTGTTTCCCAAAGCAATGGTGTTAGCACCCCAGGAAGGAAGGCAGTGGTGAATGGATGGGTCCTGTGAGATAGGGATTCAACAGGGTCCGGGGTCCTTCTTAGTTCACTGACCACCTCAGCGTAGTGTAGCACTCAAGGGGTAGCACTTCTGGTGTGGCAGACGGTGACGCTGGAGCTGGGGGAGAAGCGTGCCAGGCATGGCATGAACTGGGGCCACTGTTGGGATTAGCATATCACAGCAGCTGGTTACCAGCCCCACACCCAGATCCTCATTGCAGCCACAACATGGCTTTCATAGTCCAGGACAGGCATACAGCTGTATGGGCTGTAAGTCAGATGTTGAAACAAGGCCACTTCTTTCCTGAGGTGAGACAAATGAGCTGGTGAAACCCTCACCATTTCTGCTGTTTTCCATGAACATAAGACATCCTTGCAGGCACTCCTGTAATTTATTCTGCAAACCAAGCAACAGACCTCAGCAGACTGGAGTTGAGGGTTGCATTCATGCCCTGGCTCACAGCCCCTCCTAGGGTTGGGTTGCCCTTTTTCCTTTCTGATACCCCTGCTTCACAGCACGCCTCCTGCCCACCCCGATCCCTGACCTTCTTTCTGTTGTTTTTCAGGAATATCCTCCCGGCTTCCGGAAATCATGTCAATAGGATCACATTCATTCTCTCCAGGAGGTCCTAATGGGATTATCAGGAGCCAGTCCTTTGCTGGCTTCAGCGGTCTGCAAGAGAGACGCTCCAGGCAAGTACCATGTTCTTTAAGTGGCTTTCACAGTCAGGTGCTAAAGGGGCCTGAGGGCTTAGAAGGAAGAAAAGAGGTGATGGAGAACTTCCTTCTCCCCAGCTTGCAGGAATAAGTTTTCTAGGCTAAAATCTCCTTATATATTGGCCGTGTCATTAAGCTGTTACCCTGCATCTTAACTACGAAGTACTTCCCCTCCACCCTTAATGCAAGGCTTCCTCACATTCCTCAGAGTTGTGAGAACATCTCAGAGAATGATTTTAATTTAATTTCCTAACTTATGCAGCAATCTTCTCACAAGTAAAATGCACAGAACTATGATAAGCTTTCCACCGCCCCCAGCTTCACACTGCTGCTACCTAAAAGTCAGTTTTCTCATTGCTGCTGTGAAGTCAAAGCAGCCCCATTTTTTTTTTGCAGAGCTGTTTCATCATCCTGCTGGAAGCAGATCCTGGTGCAGAGCCTTTCCATGCATGGTCCTTTGGCTAGACAGGACCTCAGGCTTTGAGCCACGTACTTTACCGGGTCAGCCAGAGGCTGCTTTCCAATTAGTTTCAACTTGTGTGAACCCCACCAAGCTCCAGATCACCAGTTAGCAGTCAGGGAGGAGCCGCAGGGTGAAGAGGTCACCTCCCGATTGCCAGCAGTAGGGTTAGATGCTGACCTGTAGGAGGGGAGCCAAAGAGCCACCTACATGCAGCACAGCTGTCCTCCATTTGTGGTCCACAATCAAGACCAGCAGTATGATAGAGAATCATACAATAGCTCGAGTTGGAAAGGACCCACAGGGATCATCGAGTTCAATTCCTGCCCCACACAGGACCACCCAAAATTCAAATCCTATGTCTGAGAACGTTGCTTTGAACTCTGGCAGCCCACTCCATGCCCACCACCCTCTGGTGCAGACCCTTTTTGCCGAGCCCCAGCCTTCCCTCCTCTGACACAGCTCCATGCCGTTCCCTCGGGCCCTGTCGCTGTCACACAGAGCAGAGCTCAGCGCTGCCCCTCTGCTCCCTGTGAGGAGATGCAGCCACCATCAGGCCTCCAGACACACATGTAACCAGTCCCCAGTCTTAGGAACCTCCAGACTTTACACCTGAAATTATCTAGGCACCCCTTTGCTCTTAGCCCTTTCATGGCTGCATCTAAGCAGCAGGAGGCAGGACAGGCACGGGATAAGACAGAGAAATGCCTGATGAGCCTGGGACTTCATATCTGGGAAAGGCAACTGGCACATCAAAAGCTGATGGCACACATCCCAGAATGCTCAGACCTCTCAACCTGTAAACAAACACAGCCCTTTAAGCGGCAGGCATGTAAGCAGACCCATTTCTCTAGCATAGATAAGATCAGGAAGATCTCTTTAAGCTATACTTCTTTGAGATTGTTATGATTTATAGGGATTTTCTCCTCTTTTATGTTCACTTTGCAGGTGTAATTCTTTTATTGAAAATTCCTCTGCGCTCAAGAAGCCCCAAGCAAAGGTGAAGAAAATGCATAATTTGGGCCACAAGAATAGCACCACCCCCAAGGAGCCCCAGCCCAAAAGAATGGAAGAGGTCTACAGGGCCTTGAAGAATGGCCTGGAGTAAGAGCCTTTATTGTGCTTGTTGACTGAAGCCTTCTGGGACATTTTAGTGTCTAGAAAAACATTTCACAGAAGCAAAGATCCTTAACGGTAGGATAGAAAAATGTACCTGTTGGAGTAACACTTAGGACTGGAAACATGTAGGGAAATTCAGTCCGGAATTCCAATTCTGTTTGCTTGAAAAAGTCCCAAGGACAGGGATTTCAACAGTAGATATTTTTTTTCCCTTCCAGGTTTCCTGGAGTCATATCAGAAGCATGTATCATCCTTAAGATAACGCTTCTGATGATAAGGGCTCTTACCAACCAGACACAATAGCAGCAATTGGAAAGCACCAGCCTGTAAACTAAGCAGAAGATAGCTTACTTGAAGGTGGTTGTTTAACATCAGGAAAACACTGGGCTGCTTAAACAAGTGACTTTGACTTATTCTCAGAATGGCAGCAGGGAAACTGTTTTTAGAACAGATCAACACAGATCAGCTTTTTGAGGAAGGCCATTTGTTGCAGAAATTTCCTTGTATAGCGCTCAGGAAGCGGCTCCATGATGCACTGCAGAGCTCATGCCTCCCTTCTCTGGTTTGTGTTTACAGCGAGTATCTGGAAGTGCACCAGACAGAGCTGGACAAGCTGACTGCTCAGTTAAAAGACATGAGAAGAAACTCACGCCTGGTACGTGTCATACTTGTGATTGTGTTGAGAAGCACAGTACCTATCCAGAGGTACTGGAACAGGCATGGACTGGGAGTGGGAAATCAGGCATGTGCATGCATGATCTTTGTCTCTTCCAGCTCTCATCTTGGTTTCAATTTCTATTCACTGATAAATATTATTGTCTTACAGTGCTCTAGCACTGTTATGTTTCAAAATAAATTACAGTTTCATCTTCTCTGTTGCAGGGAGTCCTGTACGATTTAGATAAGGTACGTTACCCTTTTTAACACTTCTTGCAAGGTGGCATTGGTATTTGTATGATTTATGGAGCTGGAAACTCTCAGCCAACTCTAATAGCCAGGCTAATGTCATTGATACAAAAGTTACCTGCAAGCCATTTAATCAGTTGCTTTGTGCAACTTTGCCCTGTAACCCCCAGTAGGGGTGGGAGGCTGGCAAGGGCACATCCTGGGTGTCTGCAGGTCAACCTCAGAGGAACGAGCCAAGGGCTCAAGCAGCTGCCTTTCCTCTCACATTATGCTCCTCTGAGTGAAAGCCAGCCAGCACTTCATGGCATGGACATTCAAAAGAGCAGGATAAACTCCCCAGAGGATTGAAATGTATAGAGGTGGGCTTGCTGATAGCTGCCCTTGGAGTAATTCTAGCCTGTGTGGTCACTGCTTACTCCTGCTCTGGCCACTGCTGGGAGGAGAACAAGCTGAAGAATTGAAAGTATTCTTTCTGTATGGGAAATTTTGGCTGAAACAAAATAAAAGCCCTCAAAAGCTTTTCCTGAACTATCTGGCTTTTTTCAATTAAAATGACAAGCTTGATTTTGCTTTCAAAAACAGTTTATTCAGGAGAAGAATAGGTTTTTGAAATGCAAAATCTTACCAGTTTTAATATAGGCTTTCAAAGTAGTTAAAATACAGAGGTTTTTAAGCCAAAAGTGCTCAACTTATTAATTTCAAATGAACTAGGGAACTTGCATCAAAGAAAATTGATGCAGACTCCATCAGAAAGCATGTTTTCATACCTAAAAGCATATTATGTGCAGATATCAGTGAGCTCCATTTTCAGCAGCAGCTTAATCACAATAAGGTGGGACAGTTGAGGCTGGATTCGTGGTCAGCAATGGCTTGCGTGTGTTAAGGAGGAGTTCCTCAGACTCCTGGGAATCTGAAGACCACAAGCTAATGTGGAGATATCTTGCAGACATGTTCACATGTGCCTCACTCTCTACCTTTCTGTTTCCCCCAGCAAATCAAAGCAGTTGAGCGATACATGAGGAGGCTGGAGTTCCACATCAGCAAGGTAACAAGCACCCCAAGCATGTCCTACATTAGAAAAAACAACCCCTGGGCCTACTACTGCTCCCCTCCCTCCACCTTCCAGGGAGGTGGATTTGACAAAGCCTCTCCCAGATTCAGTATTTTTGCTCTAACAGCTTGGTGCTCAGAGATAAAGAGGGTTTTCATTGGTAACCTCTGATGTCCAGCTCCTCTCCATGCCCCACAACACTCCCATGCACTTTTAGCCATAGTGAGAACATAGGAACAGATGCTTTCTCGGGCAAGTCTCTCAGAGTGTGCTTATTTATAAACTATAGGTAAAAGTGGAGTGACAGTTGAAAGCCATCTACTTCTCCAGCTGTAACTCCACAGCACATCACACCTAGGATGTTTTTGCTGGTCTCAGTCATCTTGTGCATCTTCTGCTGCATGGTTTGGTGGGCTCACATCCTCTTGATTGCACTGGTGAGAATGAGTCTTGTACCCAGTAGAGGTACTTTGTGATTTATACCTATACAGTTCAGAGTTGGATGAGGCTCACGACATGCGTTCTCTTGGTTATAAACATATCTGCTAGCTATTAGTTACTTTTCTGAGCCTGACAAAAGAAGGAATTATTTTTGATGGAGGAAATGCCTTTTGAGAGCCATTTGAAAAGCATTCATACAGCTTGAAGTGCTCCAATTATGACAGCCCATCCAAACCTTTTAATTTTGTGTTCTCTTACTCTGAGAGCTGAAAAAAAGTCAACAGGCAATAGACTGAAATTTTGTTCCCCCACCCGCTTTCTTTCTTGCTGGCAACATGAATGGCAAAATTACTGCTTGGGGAACATTTCCATTGAAGGCCTTCCCACTCCAGCCCTGTTAGAGCTAATGGTTTCTATGCTTATAATAGGAATGAAAGGCACCAAATGCAAGAGGATAACGCTGGTCATCTGAGCACATTAGTTTTCTTCCTGTAACCCACAGCAACAGAGGCAGGAAGAGCAGAGTTGCATTGCATTAAAACTTGTGGGCTTGTTCAGGTGACAGCACAGTTTTGTTTCAGATGCCGAAGGGCTCTTTCAACCCTGTGCTGAACAAGGGCACCCGCTGTATAGGAAGCAAAGGGTGGGAAACAGCATGCAGCAGCAGACCATACTTATTTATCAGGGCAGATGAGTATGTTCTCACTGGAGATAGCAGGACGAGCTCAGTGCTCCACCCTGATGGCAGGAGTCAACTCCAAGCAATGGCAATTTATAGGAGCTGTCTTTAGCATAGGGAACAGTGCTAACCTAGAAGTGGTAAAGTCGTGGGTACATTGCCAAGAAGGTTTTTCCTGTAACTCTGAAATGTCAAGATGCTGCCTAAGGCTTCCATTACTCTTCGCTGCACCATTTCACTTGGAGAGTAGTTCCCATGTTGGTTGGAGAACCAACAATAGGGGCTTCTGCTATCAGGAATATAAGTCTGCCTTATACATGTCAACGTTGTGCTTTGAAGAAGTCAGGAAGAGCAGTCCCACTCCAAACAAATAATCAGTGACACCTTTCGCTAGAGATTAAGCAGGCTTGAAAAAAAAAAAAAAAAAGACAATTGTAGGACACCTGGATCAGGATCATTTCTAGCACAGCAAAATGATCATAGGCTAGCAAAACCAAGGTGCTGGAAGCTTCCACAGAGAGAAATTCTGCTGCAAAAATCCATGAGAAAGCACCAGCATGGGTAGGCCAGACGCTTAATGTCAGAGAACAACGGAAAACAGTTATTCTAGATAAAGAACAGATATCATTCCATCCTCACAGGGACATTAGAAGCAGGAAGAGATGCATCTTTCTCTTTTCCTCTCCTCCCTCGATAACGTCAGATAAGAAAACCTGTCTTCTCAACCATAAGTTAAACTATACCATTGTAGACTTCTACTGGACAGCTTGGATGGCGTAAACCATATACATTCAGTGCAGGGATTAGAGAGAAAAGGGAAACCAAAACATAAGACACATGTAAATCCACTGCAGGCTAGATCCATGTGAAACTTTACATTGTACGTCACCAAGTATTACAAAACCTTCAGACTGCTTACTGAATGACTGGTGCCTCGGCCATGCCAAGGACTCTGAGAAGATCACAAGGAAATTACGCAAGAATCTATGGAGCTGAAGTTCAAAATACTTAATTTGACATTAGTTGTTTCTAAACTTTTTCTTATTCAGATTACAACTCCTAGTTCTTGAGGTTTTAAAACCACTCCTTTCTCCCACTATTACCTGTCAGTCCAATATCGCAACAGTCTTAATGCATGGCTGGCATTAGCAATACTGAAGACACTGCCATCCCTAAGAAATGTGCCAGTTAACATGCCACTCCCATCTGGCAGTGTAGACATTGTCCACATCTTTGAAAGAGCACTTACGACACCAATATATTTTAGAAGCTTGCTGCATTCCTCCCGTTCAGCTGCAATTGCACATGTCTCAAACTGGAGGGAGAGGCACCAGCAAAACTTAAGGCATACAGGGTAAGCAGATGAGTTGCTGCAAAGCATCTGTTATCACGGTAGTGAGATTTATGCAGTAGAAGACACTTTTATCTTGTGCTGATTTTTTTTTTGGTCAGCTGTAATAGTATGACAGCTTCATTCATCCACTCACTCTCCATCTGAGGGTTTAACCACTTGTTTGGCTTAGTTTCCTTGTAACACAATTGTTTTACTTCATTGAGTTCTCAGTTTATCTTTTTTTTTTTTCCCCTCCCTTCCTCACTGTTCCTGTTGTTTGCTCTAGGTGGATGAGCTTTACGAGGCCTACTGTATTCAGAGACGTCTCTGTGATGGTGCCAGCAAAATGAAGCAGGCCTTTGCAATGTCTCCTGCCAGCAAAGCAGCTCGAGAGAGTTTAACCGAAATCAACAGGAGTTACAAAGAATATACAGAGGTATGTCCTCATCCATTTGGTCTTTCATTTTCACTGTTGAAAGGCCATGAAAACTTGGCCACTCATTTCAGTGATAATCACATCCAGATAAAGGGGTTAGATGTAAAACTAGTGAAGGAAGATTGTTAATTATTTATTTGTCCTCAAGTGAATGCCTGCTATCTTATAAAGACAGGTGACATAAGCCCATAGAGTTCTTTGAAATAATAATAGTTATGTTCCAAAAGACCAGGACTATACCGCAGGAACCACTGCTTGTAAAGAAGTAAATCTGCCCTGAACCTACGTGTGTTGCAACCATACATGCTCCTTCCCACCCTGCAGACATTAGGGTGGCAGGGTAGCTAGAACAAGCAGACATCTTGTGCTCTGCATCCAGTTTCAATTGCTGTGATTACTATCTCATTTTATTAAACCAGCAGTTTAATTATGGAAAGTCTTATAGTGCTGCAAACATCACAGTGCACAAGCTGTGGCATCTTGCCTAGCTCTTCTGGGGAGGGTCAAGTACCCATCTCACACAGTCTTTATTTTTAATGTAGTCCATGTTTCTTGGGAGATTAAAAACACGCTGGGAGCTACTCTGGCACAGAGCTGCTGCTGGCCCACGTTCTGGCTTGGAGAAGACAGGGACAGTAGCCATGCTATTCTTTAAGGGCCACAGCTGCCCACTGCTAATGCCAAGATTAGATCTCAGGGTTACATTCAGCTTCAGTGTGAGCAGGCATAGCTCAGCTGCTTTTTAGGGCCAGATTTTGCTAAAAACAAGAGTAGCTCTTGCATATTGATTTTAATGAAAAATACCTTTCCTTTGCATAATAGAAGTGTTTATTTATGAAGAAAAAAAAAAAAGACGGTTTTTCTGACCTCGCTATTCTGTCTTTCATAACAGAACATGTGTACCATTGAAGCAGAGCTGGAAAACCTGCTGGGGGAGTTTTGTATCAAGATGAAAGGTAATTACTTTTTCACTTTTCCTTTCACTGAACAGCAGAAGTCAGTCTGTGCCTGATACTGAGGGCACTGAGATGCTTTGTTTTTATATGTACTTAGAAGCATGCTTTCCCCTCCACTGCACTAATTGCTGAGCCTTCAAACTCTGACTTGCACCTCTGCCCTTGGAAAGGATCACAGAGCTGGGGGCAGTTTGCAGAGAGATTCTTCCAATAAGATGATTCATGTTTTCAAGGGAGATGTGCTAGTTAGGTTCTCCGAAATGCTCTTCCCAACAGCCAAAGCAATTCAGCTTGAAGGCTGCTGCACCTTTTGCCTCTATCCCCACAACCCTTTAAGAGCTACACGAATGTCCATGGAGCTGAACTTCAAAATAGTAAACCTGAGGCCATGCAGCACAGAAAGGAAATTGCATCAAGCTGCACCCCTCATGGTATTTCCATAGTTGCTGCAAATGCAGTGTAATGCACAGTTCAAGACAAGGTGATGTGTCATAGAAGGCATCAGGGCATCACAAACAACTGGGCTGAAAAGGCCTGGCCCCTTCTCTCTTATATGCCCAAGTCTTCTAGGAATGCCCGTGGGCTACAGTGGAGCAGATAGCTGTTATCTGTGGTTTGCTCTATCTAAACATTCTTGTACCATAAAGAAGCCAAATGAGAAATTAACAAAGAGAAATAACATATTACTAAGTATTTTCTAATTAGGACACCATGACTCCTACCTAGGTTACTTTCCCTAGGAATGAGAATCCAGTAGGACAATCCAACTTTTGCTATTAGCACAGCTAGAGCAGCTCCAGCACAAAAGCCTAGTGATCACATAGCAAGCATCCTTTCATTGCACCACAGCACAGCCAACTAATTTTAGAATCTAATGTTAAAAATCAAGGTATTCCTCCCCCCAAAGCTTACCTGTTTCTAGCCACTCTAGTGACAGTTATTTTAGTGTATACTCTGTTGCTTACATGAAAAGCAAGCCAACCCACACAGCACCATCAGGAAGCAGGGAGCCTATGCTGTGTTTTTATGATTGATATATGTATGGGAACTGTTGACCACGGCCTGAACCTCTGATTGACCACCTGAGGCAAGCAATGAGTCAGCCACAGGAGCACAGGTGAAGGCAATTCACCTGTGCTACCAGAAGGGTTGGAGCCTGACTCCACCTCTCCTAGAGCCCATTTAAGTGCTGACTTCCACTGAGGAAGGATCTCTTCTTGGAGATTGCTCCTCGTGGAGAATATTGTAAGCCTACAACATTAGTGAGCATT
Organism: Phasianus colchicus; assembly: GCF_987193195.1. Classification (NCBI taxonomy): domain Eukaryota; kingdom Metazoa; phylum Chordata; class Aves; order Galliformes; family Phasianidae; genus Phasianus; species Phasianus colchicus. The sequence goes on from NC_143438.1 coordinate 36,640,461, forward strand.
TTTCATTTATTGTCTTTCCACCACGATAACCCTACTTACCCTAACCACTGTATACCTGTTGATCGTACAATACATAACTTTTTTTTTTTAAAGCCTAATGAATTCTCAAAATAAAGATAACAAACTTGCAAGAATGAACAGTAGCTCAGGATTAATCAGCTGAAATTAAACAAGAAAACCCAATGTGGGACTGTAGAAAGTCTGCATGGGTAAGCCAAGCACCTTGTTACAATGCACAGAGAAGTGCCCTTGCCCTTCTTTGAAGCCCCGGAACAGCAGACAGCAAAACACTCAGCCATCTCAGAGCAACACTGGTCCAGCAGTGAAGTCCACCTGCCCACATTCCTGCACTCGAGTAGAGCTATGCATGCTGCAGAAGGCTTCAGGGCCCTGAACACAAAATATGTTTGTGTTCTGATACCTTATATAGCCACCTAGCAGCCCTGTCCTGCCACTAATTGCACTGACCTCCCAAAAGCAACCACCTTCCCCTCCTGTATCTTGAGCCCAGGACACTGCTTTTACAAAGCTATTTGAAGTTGTACAAGCAGGAGGTGGTAGGGAGATGGGGATTAGCCTCTGCTCCAGAGGTAACAGCAATAGGGCAAGAGGGAATGGCCTCAAGATGCATCAGGGGAGGTTCAGGTTGAATATTAGGGAAAATTTCTTCTCTGAAAGAGTGGTAAGGCACTAGAACAGGCTGCCCAGTGAGGTGTTTAATAACTGTGTGGGTGTGGCACTGATGGATGTGGTTAGTGGAGATGGGTAGATAATTGGACTAGGTGATCTTAGTGGTCTTTTCCAACCTTAATGATTCTATGGTAAGAGCCGTTGGTTCCTGCTATACACTGAGGCCCCAAGAGCCACTCATGTCACCAAAACCTACGTGCCTTGTGACAGGGATTTGAGCTCAACAGCTGTGCACTGTTTGGTCTGCCCATCATCTGGCTGCAGAGACCTGAACAGCAGCCTTAAGACCTCATTCCTAGACCTCAGCTCCTGCCTAAGCTGGTGCCTGGCAGGGCCTGTCACTGAGCATAGACCTCAGCTCCAGACAGCATGCACACAGAGGCCCCAGCCACATCCCCCATCCAGTGAGCAAAGAAGGGGCCTTTTATGTTCCTCAGATGTTTTCAGAGATGCATCCCAGCAGAGATCAAATTCCTTTGTAAAAGTGTGCCTAGGGAGAGGGGAGCAGCAGTGGAGTGCTAGAAAGTTTGAATTATTTATAAACAGTAAATAAATTAGACAGGAATTGGTAATATGAGCTCTGAACAAGGGCATCTTTATTCAGCTAAGCAATAGGATGAGTGAAGAAAACTATTTTCTGATGAAAGAAATGAAAGATCGGCAGATGACAAGTACAGGCCATGACTGCACAAAAGGGATCTAGTTGGTCCCACAGTCCAGCTGCAGCCTGGTAGTAGAAGCCAACACTGGGGCACATCTTAGCTGTGCTGATGCTAACACACCTCTTTCTCTCTCTCTCTGAGAGTACCAGTGGCAGCTGGTATGAAAAGACAAAAAAAGATGTGGTATATGCCTGGGGTGGTGAGCAGCTGAAGGAAATGAAGCAATTAATTTTTCTTGATATCAAAATAAATGCAGTTGCTATCTAATGAAGAGATCAGTGAGGAAGAAGAGATTCCCTATGCAGAGAGTTGGGTGACCAGAAAGCAGCCAGTTGTCCCCATCCTGCAAGAGGGCAAGTTACAAGGCAGGAGGAGGGTGGTGGCTTCACTGGGACTCCAGAATGGTCACAAGCCCCAGGAAACGTTCCATTTCATATGTATGGTGCCTACACAGAAATAGCATCATGACATCCTTTTAAGAAAAGCTCTCAAGCAGACAGCACAGCAAAGCTGTTGTGGCATATATCTCACCCCTCTGGGGAAAAACAGGATAAATGTCATATTACAGAGGTCACTTGTGGTTCTTGATGTAGTTAGTGCTCAAAGACACTGGGGTAGTACAGCAGCAGTTACATTATGGATGCAGGAGTTCCTCTCCCTCACTGTGTTTCCACTAGGAAGTTATAACACAGACTTCTTGTTAGAACTGATAGTTGGGGCTGATTTGAGTTACCATGCAGTGCTTGCTGGTTAACCAGCAGCTCGCCTACGCCTTGTGATAGAGCATGAAGCCCAGATTCTGAAGCCAGGAAGCTATTTCTTCTGTTTTATATAGTTATTACACAAAAGGGAAAAGTATGCTCGGAGGAAAAAAAGCTGGGAAGTGCAAGTCTTTGATATGCACAAAACCACTACATGATGAATTTCTGTATCAAAGAAAAAAAAAAACCAGCCCTCTCCTGTCACAGCTGGTGGCTACCGGGTAGACCCAGAGGGCTGTTTGTCTGCACTGACCCTTTCTCCCTGTCTCTCTCTCCAGGTCTGGCTGGCTTCGCTCGGCTCTGCCCTGGGGATCAGTATGAGGTATGTAGCACTTGGCTTCCAGTTCAACAGAAGAAGAATTACAAGGGAGGCAGGCTGCATTTTACTCCACATTGAATAAAACTTACTGACATCTCCATACCAAGAAACAGCTGCTAGTTTTCCTGTAAGCTTTCTGAAAATCATTGCAGGTCTCTTATCTTCCTTTGTTAGGGCATCTGTCACAAGACTTGAAAATTACATTTGGAGCACTGGGTGATAGATATTCCATGAACTACAAGACTTCTTTTTTTTTTTTAAAAAAAAAACAAAACGAAAATAAGGCTTTTTTCTTGTGTTTAAGTGTCTCCCAGAATTAGGGCATGCTTTTCACCATCTTGTTCTCAACAAGCATTTCTAATTCTTCTGGAAATAAAGCATATGCCTCACCCTACGTATGCAGCTCACTGAACAGGTCCTTGCAAACATTCTTAACTGCATGCTGGAGTTTTCTTGATGAAGCAAAAAGACACAGAATCATTTCTTTTGAGACCCCAGTGCTACACGGTGTGAAGCTGTGTCAGTATCTCAGGTCATTGCAGTGACCTAGAGAACATCAAAAGCAGGTTCATTAGAAACACGTTAAACTAAAACCCTCCAGCTCTGTCCAGCAGGGAATTTGCAGTGGTTTGATTATGGATTCCCCCTACAGTCTGCACTTCACAGCTGTCTTGGTCATTGATTCCCCACTCTGGCTATCATCAATTTTTCCCACCACTTTCATGCCTACAAGCCTCTGCAGGCCCAATGTTGGTGCTGGTTTCACCCAGCCAGCTCTGAAGTCCGTGCAGCCATACCAGCATACCACCTCAGTTTGAGGTGTTGCACCACTCTGTTTTCATCATCAGCCAAAGCCCTGCAACTGCAGAGGCCTCTCAACAGGGGATGGCCAAACCCCACCTAGCCTACCCATCAAGCTCTAGGAGTTAGGGAACTGCAAAAGGGGACCTTCCCTTTCTAGTATTCAAGCATTAAGGGAGCAAATTTCTCAGGATAATAAGAGGACTTCTCTTTTTCAGATTTTCATGCGTTATGGTCGCCAGCGATGGAAATTGAAAGGCAAAATAGAAGTGAATGGCAAGCAAAGCTGGGATGGAGAAGAAATGGTCTTCCTCCCTCTCATTGTTGGACTGATCTCCATAAAGGTATGCATACTAACTTGTCTGCCTGCAAGCAAGACAAGAGCCAAGAGACTTCTACGTGCACGATCAGCAAAAATACAGTAGACCATGTAACTTCTTTGAAATGAGTCATAATTAGTATTTCAAGCACACTTCACTGAATGAAGTGCCATAGTACTATGCAATTCTAGATGCTACAAGGCTAATCAGTTTGGTAGCCCTGTGGGAGAGGTTGTCTTAATGCTCCCTGTACAGGTACCTTTACTAATGTAACCCTTGCCTCACATTGCTCTCCAGCAACTCTTAGTCATTTGCACTAAAGCAACATAAATCTGTAGAAACTTATTTGCTAACAGTATTCAGCAAAACAACAACAAAAGCAAACTGAAAACCCCAAAAATCCACTGCTGATGAGTTAGTTAATGCTGCTCAGATAAAAGAGCAGCATCTGTTGATCTGGAGAAACGCAGAGGTCTCTAGTTCAAACACATATAGGGGACAATCAGGTGTAAGTTGGAACAGCCCAGAGCTCAGTCCTACCACCCAGCTGCGCTAAACAAACTTGTGCACCTGATTCTTTTTGCAATTCCCACACAGCAGTTCCCAAAGTTTAACATCTCTCTTCATGCCTGACTCCAGATCCTGTCCTCTGTACAGGATCTGCATGTATAATTATCCCTCTGAATTTTCAGGAAAAGAGATATACACACACATAAGCTTGAATAGCGCTATACTCTACTCTTACTATAAAAACTTATATGGTTTTATGAGGGATTCTTCCCTACTAGATTTGTGCAAGTCTTTTCCAAACACCATTGTAGATGTAAGGATTACATATGTTCAGAGTTACTGGAAACAAATACAGAGACATGAGTCCCCTTAGGAGTTACTAGGTAGGCAAACTTTATTAGGAAATGCCCTAATATGAAAGCTGCCTATTGCAGAGAGAACGTTAGATGAAATAACACCAGATACACTATGCCTGCTACTGCCATTCCCTCAGACTCTGCATGCAGTCACTGCTAAATAACAAGTACAACACAAGACGGTCCTTGGTCTGACCCAGTCTGCTTGTTCTCTTCTGACACCAACAAAAACCATAAAGTAAACATACAAGATATGCCTATGTTTCATAAGCATGATTGTGTGCAATTATACATCTATGAAAAAATTTCATTTTTCTCCTAAGTAATGAAAACGCAACAAATATAATCATATTTTAAAAGCCTTCTAGCAAGAGACCCAAGACCAAAAAAAAACTAAACCATTTATTGTAATTAAGGATTACAGTACCTTGCATGATCATGGATATCCTGTTTTTTTTTTCTCTCATAGGTGACAGAAGTGAAGGGACTTGCTACTCACATCCTTGTAGGAAGTGTTACCTGTGAAACAAAAGACCTATTTGCAGCTCGGCCCCAGGTGGTTGCAGTAGACATTAATGACCTTGGCACAATTAAGCTGAACCTTGAAATCACCTGGTAGTAAGTAAAACTGGTTGGATGGTCTCTGGGTCAAGTGGCTGTTTTAAAAAAAAAGTAGATAAAAATCATACAGTCTATCAATATGGTCTCTTTGTGGGAAAAAAATATGGCTTCAAAGCTGGACTTTGTGGTTTTTGTATGTGGCATGAGGGCAGTGGGAAGTTTCTTTCCTAGCACTGTCTATCTGTAGTGGCGAGATGGGTAAGCTGATAATGTTTGGATTCAAACCCAATTCTCAGTGTGTTTTAATGAAATAGATAACTGTCATTTCTTAAGTAGTATTAATGTTTTTAAGTTTTACAGTCATGTATGCTGTTTCTTGTAATGCAATAAATATGAAGCTAGCAATGGCAGCATCTGATTTCCTTTATAGTACAACAGCTCTATTAGCTACTGTTAAGTCTGCTGAGCACCTACCTTGTTATCACACGTTCTATCTGTCAACTCAGCTCCAAGAATATTCTTCTTGTGAGAAGCAGGCAGTACTGCATAAAAGGTTTCTGAGAATAAAATGCTTTTAGAAATGAAAACTGTACTTCTGAGCCTGCTGCTTAATTAACATTTTCTTTTAAAACACTTCAGTTAAAAAAATGCCACCTCTGAGTTTTGATGTGCTAATAAACACCCTTTTCAAAAAATCCTTTCTGCGGACCTGAAATTCCTTCTCCATCAGCCTAACAATGCTTTTTTATTATTTTTTTTTAATTATTTTTTTTATTTTCCCCCTGTCCGTGTGCTTGCAGCCCCTTTGATGTGGAGGACCTGACCCCCTCCACGGGAAACGTGAGCAAGGCCTCTGCTCTCCAAAGGAGAATGTCCATGTACAGCCAAGGCACTCCAGAGACGCCAACCTTCAAGGATCACTCGTTCTTTGTAAGCCTTCCTTGGCTTCATGTTTATGTAATGAGAAACCCTAGCACAGTTCAAACACTGCAAACGCTTCATTGCTTTCTACATCTAGGCTTTTTTTCCCTGGTGTCAGCAAGTTACCCTCACAAATACTTACAAAGCAAATGCATTTCTAGCTCCTAATCCTCAAAGGTGGCGGTAGTCCTGGCATGCTATATGGCCAACTACCATGTAACTACTCTTCTCCCCTGACTGCTGTGTTACTTGAGTAATCTTTATAAAATATCTGTTCCTCCTGTAGCAGTGGTTAAAGAGCCGTTGCAGCAGTAGTATTTTTAATGTGTTCCCTGGTAAAAAAGAGATTTGTAAGGTGCTCTTAGATTTTGTGTGAAAGAAATTCTGAATGCTTTATAAGGACTGTGTATTAAGCTGAATAGGTCATCTGTAGAGATATGAATTTTACAAGTCTATGTCCCATGCCTGTAATTTAAATACTCTGCTACAAAGCATTCAGTTAACCTGCCCTCCTCACCATGTTTGCTTTTAACTGTTGAAGAAATGGCTGCATCCCCTGCAAGACAGGCCAAGGTTGGCAATCTTAGATGCTCTGCAAGACACTTTCTTTGACAAGCTTCGGCGCAGTCGCTCTTTTAGTGACCTGCCATCGCTCAGGCTAAGCCCCAAAGTGGGGCTAGAGCTATATGTGAGTCCTGGTATTTGTGTGCTAAAGGAGTTTATCAGTCCCCATCTGGCATCTCCATTCCCATGCATGCCTCGTGTGCTGCTCTCTGGTGCAACTTGCTTATTTTGCTGACTGCTGATAGGGGTGTGAGTGTGAGACCATGCTGCTTGAGGTAAAGCAAAGTTCCTCTTGGTTTTTCTTCAGGGGTAATGTTCTGAGTGCAGAGGGGAGTGCAGAGCAGGAGCACAACCCAATATGGTATTCTTAAAAATGGAGTTATTAAAAATGGCGTGCCATACTGATTGATGTTATACATTTGCTGAGTGACTTGACTTTCAGCAGTAAAGGAGAGGCTGAAAGTATACTCATGTGAGGGGAAAGAAGAAATAACTCTTAAGAGTATTGTTATGTTTAGGGAAAAAAGCTGCTGGGAAAATGATGAAAATTTTGAACATTTTAACTGTGAGTACCTTGCCAACATGGGAGTGCCTATAGTTCCTTCCAGCAAATTGTCAGCAAAATACTAGTTGTCATTCATCTGTGCTGTGCTTTTGCATGAGTTTGACACGTAATGAAGGCTAAAATTTGCTTCAGAGCCCATCAGTGTGAAATTTCAGGCTTTGATTTATTACATTCTGGCTCCAGGCAGGTTCTTGTACTTCCCCTCCTTACTGCTTTTTGCCTTTCTTTCTGTTCTAAAAATTGTGTAAAATAATCGAAGGATGTGTACTACAGCTCTGAGATGCTCCAAACCTGATAGCAGGGAAAAAGTCAGCAGAAATGTTCTAACTCTCTCCAATGTGCAGTAAGTGAATTTAACAAGAGATAATAATTAAGGCAAAATTTGTAGGTCAGATAAGCAGTGGGATCAGGTAGACAACCTGCAGTGAGTATCCCCGTAGGTGAGCCAGAGGTGAACATATGTATGTGCTGATAATCACTTTGAGAGGTACATATGATATCATTTTTGGATCTATATATTCTGTTTTTGTTTCCTATGTGATCAGTGTCCTGGTCAGTACACCACCACACAAATCCTTCTCTTTCCTTTTGGATTAAATTCGTGTTGAACATGATTCTTGTGTAGCTCACGTTCAGCAATAGGCAGAGGTATCTGTGCCACATGCAGAGTGTAGTTTCTACAGGAAAGGAATAGCATGGTCATATCCCCATTAAAATGATGTGACACTGGAGAAACTTTTGGAGCAGACTGTTTTGCAGTTTAGGGATTGCTACTTTAAAAGTCAGGAAATAAATACTACAGAAATCTGTAAGAGCATGAAAATGTAGCCAAGATAGCTTGAGTGCAGCCCACCAAGAGGATTTCCCACAAGAAGTGGGGCAGTGCCATGGAAGTGCTGTCGGAGTCAATTTGCTTAGACAAACAGTGCTTGGGGCTGCTGTGGGACATACTTACCAGAGCTCTTGGCTTACCCCAAAGAGATGTTGAAGCTAGCGTTCCCAGCAGAATCCTACTGGAGTCAGGAACTGTGCCAGATGAAAGCACAAGTTGGATTTCAAGTGATTTTCCCAATTCTCAAGTCTTGACTGCTTCTCTAATCTTATTCCTTGCATTTGTCTTGCCCAGACACATAGATTTTTTTTTCTTTCCAATGAGACACGAAAGACATTTTCTCTCTTTTTCAATTATCTTTTCAGTCAAACTTGCCAGATGATGTCTTTGAAAATGGAACGGCAACCACTGAGAAGCGGCCTCTCTCCTTCACTTTCGGCGACCTGCCTTATGAAGACCGCGTGCCCCCTGCCAACCCAGCAGAGCCCTCCTCTGCTCACGTCAGCTCCAGCCCCGATATCACCACCACTGCTACTCAGCACCGAGCTCTCAAGTCATCCGAGAGCTCGAGCCCAGACTGCAGCAGCAGTGACTCCTGCAGAGATTCTGTCCCTGAGCCCAAGGACCTGCCGTGCCCGGGAGAGGCAGCAGTGACCAGGATCAAGGCCACCCCTAGGGCACATTCTGAAGTTTGCCAAAAGCCCTCTGATGCCAGGAGTGATCGTGTCTTTATAGAGGCGAGCGTCCCGGTGTCTCTCCTGCAGGACACAGATGAAGGTTCTGAGCTAAAGCCGGTGGAGCTGGACACCTATGAGGGCAACATCACCAAGCAGCTGGTGAAAAGGCTTACATCTACTGAGGTGCCTGGGACCCCAGAGAGGCTGCCGTGTGAGGGGTCCATCAGTGGGGAATCAGAAGGCTACAAGTCTTATCTCGATGGAAGCATTGAAGAAGCCTTGCAAGGGCTTCTCTTAGCTCTTGAGCCGCATAAAGAGCAGTACAAAGAGTTTCAGGACCTGGACCAGGAAGTGATGCATCTGGATGACATCCTAAAAGTGAGTACGTTTTCGGAAAGTACTACACTAAAGGAGGTCTGAGCAAGCAGAATCTCTTCCTCTTCCATGCAAACATCAAATCAGAGATCACTAAACAGGTTTGCTCCTGTTGGAGCACCCTTTTACAGTGTTGTATTTTTAAACTTGTCTGCAGTGTGCTGATGGTAGCCTTGTATGCTTGAGCAATGGATCCTTTAATCTACTCAAAACGTGGGGGAAAGAGAAAAAGGTACAATGGCAGAGGGGTAATTACATTATGCCTTTCTCTGCAGAAACCGCTTGAGAGCCTGTTAGTTGTGCCATACTGGAGATCAGATTATAGCCAATCTTCTGCGTATGAAATTCACAGGCCGCATCCTTGGTGGGTGTACTTTGGCATTGAACTACACAAAGCTCTGCAGAGCTACACCAGCTGAGGATCAGGCAATGTATGCATGGCAGCTGAATTTTCTGAATTGCCAAAGTAATTTTTGAAGCACAGATCCTGCTGAAGGTTGCCATTCCTTTCCTGCTTTTTTCCCCAAGCCTTTTCTCTTTTTCCCCCATGCATTTTTAAAAGAAGAAATCCTGTCTTTACACCAGGATGAACCAAACACATTGGAGATTGGAAAGAAGTAATGAATTTTGTATGTGTGTTGTTAATATGTTGACTGCTGATCACTGTGACTCATATCTCCCCTGTGAATAATAGCTCGTGATGTGTTACTGTGCAAATAGTATCACATGGGAAGTAATCATTTCAAATGCTTCATATTCATATGCAAGTTGGTCTGATAGTCATTTAAACCTCATCCTTTAAAAACAAGGCTGAGGAGGAAGGAGGGAAGCATTCATCTTTTAACAAAAAAAAGCCCACAGCTTTGTTAACATCTTTGTTTCCATTGGTGTATGCAGCTGCATGGTATTTCCCCAAGTTAGGTGGGGTTTTTTTGACAGCCCCTGATTTTCGTACTATTTCCCCAGTATTTGAAGCAGGCAAAGCTACCATTGCTGTTAATTTTCAACTTCATGGCTGCTCTGCCATGAAGTTGAGTGTCCAAGCAACACAGGGACAGTGGAGACTGCTCATTCACTTTCCTTTTATCAGAAGCCATAAAGGGACAGGCATGGTGGGGGAGAGGACAGATGTGCAGACAGGAGCCCTGGGGATGGCTGCTTCTCCCAGACCTGCTTTCCATCTGCATGTGGCTATTAACCAGCTTGCAAGTGGATGCACAGCATCCCCAGTGGCTGTGCTGGGCTCAGAAGGCTGAGCTGGAATCCAGCTGTGGCTGAAGAAAGCTCTCTTGGCCGTGTCAGGTGGTCAAGAGAAACATGAAGCCCACATGTTGCTGTTGCTCTTGCCTGAAGAAGCTGCACTACCAGACTTGAAAGAAGTGGCAGCTAAAGCCATCTGTGCCACAGAAGTATGACAGCCCTGTGGAGATGTTGTGGACTGTGTTTGAACAGCGAAAGACTGTGCTGTCAGTTCAAGGTGACAAGCATCATAAATGCTAACATACAATTTGTGCAAACAAACTAGAAACAAGACTTCAAACATTGACAGTTCTAGAGGAGCCAAGTCCAAACTCGGAGGCCAGCTTGTTTCCTTTTACAAGCTGAAACAGAGTCCTGGTTCCTACTTGGGACTGGAAGATGCAGCTTTGTGCCTGCATCAGTGGTCATGCAGTGCATGAGGTGCAGAAGTCCTCACACAACTCCAGCTGCTGATCATCATTTGCTCTGGCAAAGTAACCTTGGCATCAAGTCTGTGGGCACAGCTGGATGAAGCACCACATGTAACCAGGGCTTTGGTACTTCCTGCAGCGCCAGCAATGCCTTGATGATATTTCATCCCAGAAGTGAGATAGGATGATTTCCTCCCTCTCTAGGCACTGTTGGTTTGCAGGTTAGAATGCTACCTTTTTCTGTCACCTAGGAAATCAATGCATGATTAGCTTTTCCTTCATAAGCAATGTGGCTTCAAAGGCCACAGAAGTCCTCTGTCTTCCATCACATGTATACATCTGCAGATGTGGGACCAATGTGGCTTAGCTTCATTGGAGTTATATCTGGAATACATTCAGTAGTGCCATTGTATATGTATTTACATATAAACCTGCTTTTGTACCTCTAACAGCCATTATGCAATGTGCCTTTCTTTTTCAAATTCCAGTGTTCTAATTACCATCTCTCCTTTTGGAGGGTGTTGAAAGCTGTGTCACTTGGACTTGAGATGTACCTGTCCTTTCTATAAAACATGCTGACTTTTGCCTTTGCAGGTCTTCTCTTTGGGCAAAAGAGGAGGTAGGAGGGGGAGGGGAGGAGAAAGGGATTTTCTAGTTCCCAGGCTTTGATTGTGTATGCTATGAATATGAAGGTTTGAAATGAAATACCCAATAAAATGAAGTATTATAAATAAAATGAAGAATTTGAAAATTTTAAGCTTTATCCTCTATGTTTTTCTTTCAGTAGTAGCTAATATCTGGGGTTTTCATTGGTTCGTTCTGCCTTTGCAGTGCAAGCCAGCAGTAAGCCGAAGCAGGTCCTCCAGTTTAAGTCTAACAGTTGAAAGTGCTTTAGAAAGCTTTGATTTCCTGAACACCTCTGACTTTGATGATGAGGATGGTGGTGGTGAGGAGGTTTGTAATGGTGGAGGAGGTGCAGACTCAGTATTTTCAGATACTGAGGTTGAGAAGAATAGGTAAGTTTGTAGCAACTGCCAGCTGCGCTTAAGCCAAACTGATCCCCCAGCTCTTTGTTGCTAACAGAGGATCCCGGTGCACACATTATTCAAGGAAGACTGACAAATCCTGGAGGAGTTTATAGGGTCAGAGGGTTAACGGTGGCTGCTGCGTACCAAATCTTTAGCTTCCAGGATAATCTTTTCAAATATGCACAATCTGCCCCCTCAAAAGAGATGGGTAAATTAAATTAAGCTGTCATCGATACTGGCAGAGCCTCTTCCTTGACATAGGTTTGGACCTGGCTTTCCTTGGATGTAATTACTAATTCCTCTGTGGTTTTTCCCCCCCTCCCTTTGTCTTTTCTCTCTAGCCGAATGAGTCTTTGCAGTGGATTAAGCTTGTCAATAACAATAACACAGGGCCAGATTTAAGCAGCATGGTGTAGGTTTCCTTTGGAATGTAAGAGTGATGACTGGTACTCTGTCCATGGCCCTGCGTGTTACCTGCCCTTCTTTCATCACTTCTGGTCTTTTTGAGGGAAAAAAAAGAGAAGAAAAAAAAAAAGCTGTGGTGTTTTGTGTCGTGGTTTGCCGTTGTTGTGTGACCGTAAGATGCTGTGTTTCAATCATTAGATCCTAAAAGCACATCTGCTTCCTTACCACTGCCCATGTGTGGCACTAGAGCAGGAAAAAAAGAAAAAGCAGAGCTCAGCTCCCATGCTTTCCAGCAGGGGAACTCTGCTTCTCACACCTTATTATGGCCTGTTCAAAACAATTCTGAGTGCAAACAAGCAACAACCATTCAGATCCCATTATTTCACTGTGTTGTCTCTTCCCAGGCTGGGAAGAAAAACTCAGAAAGTTATTTTGCTTGCTGTTCTGGTATTCTGAGCTTAGGTCACTGATTTAAAGATTTGGCTTTAAGCAGGCACTTCATCATAATTTTAACTTGAGCAGAAGAAATTGAAGTTAGTTGTAAGCTAACTTGGAACCTAACTAAAATCTTAAAGTAGAAGTTAAAAATCTCATTTTTTCCCCCTGGGCTCATCCCAGACAACGTGGATTCCTGCTTCCACTTTTAGCTGCGTGTGACTCAGTGTAAGGATTGCAGGCGCTGACGCTCCTAGACCTGCAGCCAAGCACACTTGTAGTCTGGGACCTGACCTTGGGCTTTGTATTTAAACACAGGGAGGATCATTTGTACAAGACGAAGCTGGAAATAATGATTTAAAACACAGTGAGAACAGCTTTACGCTCTTACAGAAACTACTGGCAAACTAAGCTGTACACAGTGTGCCTAAAACAGCCTATGAAAATATCATGTCCCTTATTCCAGCAGTGGTTTCCCTTTCTTCCTGTAATGACCATTGAATTTGGCACCAGAAAGATGCTGATAGCCTAAATCTGCTCTCAGCAGCTCAGTACTTGAGACCAGACAACTGTAACGCTATTTCTTCTGGACTAATATGGGAGATAATTTATTGAGAGATGGGTGTTTACTCCCAGTGTTTGTGCTCTATGTGACAGAAAGGTTATAGACACTTGCTGGTGCAAACACCATGTTGTTCAAGGTCTGTCCCTACCGTGCCTCACATACCACTGCTCAAGTGTGACACGATGTCTTCATCACCATGTTTCTGGCTTTCTAAGGGCTGTGTGGTCCCAGGGCGCTGCTTTCAGCTCTGCTCCGTGCTTGTTGCCCATCTCTGAGTGAGCGTGTGTCTGTCTGCCCAGGCAGCCACAGCCCCACACTAACCTTCTCCTCCCTCTGCAGTTACAGGACTGAGCACCCCGAAGCCAGGGGCCACCTCAGTGAAGCCCTGACTGAGGACACAGGAGTAGGCACCAGCGTTGCTGGCAGCCCTCTGCCCCTGACCACAGGAAGCGACAGCCTCGATATAACCATAGTTAAGCACTTGCAGTACTGCACACAGCTCATCCAGGTACTGAGCATAGTTCATTTTCGCGTTATATTTTTACATTTTCATGGGTGTAAATGGTTTAACAAGGCCAGCAAGTGCTGGGATGGCTGTGGTGGCAATGGGAGCCTCCCCTCCCCGTATTCTTCACCCCCACCACAACAGTTGCAGCATTTTGGAGCAGACTGACCTCAGATATAATCAGCAATTTTTTTCCAGAAGCCTACTGGAGCAATGCAGAACAACTCTAATTCCAGTACCCTTAGCACTGAGCTGGACACTCCACTGACTCACAAGTATGAGAAAAAGGGAGTTTGGGGCTCATATACAAGAGCACACAGTGAATATGCAGCTGAGGGAGGCAGGCTTGATCACTGTCCAGGTTTGATATGAATGATGTTGGACTGCTGAAGGAAATGCAGATGTCAACAGCAGGGAGTATTGGCCATGGGAAAACACTAAACAAACACAGGCAGCTGGGCAGGGGATCGGAGCCAAAGCAGAGCAGAGCAACAAGAAATATTTGATAATTCCAGGCAAAGAATTTGCCATTGCATTTCTTCAGGTGCCAGGTGTTTCAGAGGTTTAAGTTTTGAGGCTTCAAAATGACTCCTTTTCCTCCTTTCCATCTTGTCTCCATTAGCAAATTGTCTTCTCCGGTAAAACACCATTTGTGACAAGAGACCTCCTTGATAAGCTGTCCAGGCAGACTCTTGTAATGGAGAATATTGCAGAGATCAGCACCGAGAACTTGGGAAGCATCACCTCCCTTACTGATGGTAAGAGACACATTAGGGGGTCTTCCTTCTGAAAAGGGCTGGTTTGGGCAGGGGGCCTGCTGAAATAACCACCGTAACTGCAGGGAGTGCACCATAGCAGTAGACAACTCATAAACAGATCTAGCACTCACTGAAGCTAGTCAGGGACCTTATTCATAGAATCCTTAGAGTTAGAAGGGATCTCTGAGGGCCATCTAGTCCAGTTCCCCTGCAGTGGACAGGGACATCACAGCTAGATCACGTTGCCCAGGCCTTATCCAGCCTCTCCTTATTCTGTCTTATGTGCTCCTAGTCAGAAATAAGCAGGTGAGAAGGGGTTGTACTGATTCTTATCTTGCTTGACGCGCAGAAGGTGGGCAGGGGGAGCTGCAGCAACAGGGTGGGGATGCTGCCACTTCAGCAGCCAAATTTGTTCTTCACCTCTTTCCCAAGGAAATTCAAGATCTGCCTTATGCTACAGGAGTCATAAGACAACTCCTCAAACAGTTTATCCCAGATGGAGTAACTTACTCAAGGCTACAGAGCAGTGCTTGGACAGGGACCAGTCTCATGCAGATCATTTATTTTCCCTAGTATTTCTCCTAATAATTCATGGTATTTTAAAGAGACAAGACAGTATCCAGAACTGGATCAGGAGCAGATTTTCTCACATCTTCCTTCAGGAAACAGAAACAACACATCACAAACTTGGGGTCAGCATGTGACCACCTCTGTGAAGGCAGTGACACAGGGTGACCTACCTTCCATCAGCGAGATGGAGCGGACGTCCTCCACATGCATCACATTTCCCTTTAGGAAGACAGTGCACTGAGCACAGTTTTGTTTCATCGTTCATTTTTTCTTCTTCAGCAATCCCAGAGTTCCACAAGAAGCTGTCACTGCTGGCTTTCTGGATGAAGTGTACTGGTCCTTCAGGAGTCTATCACACGACTGCAGACAAGATGATGAAGCAGCTGGATATCAATTTTGCTACCACTGTGAATGAGGAATGTCCAGGGCTTGCAGAAACAGGTACCTCCTGCTGCAAAAGAAAAAAAAAGTTATTTGTCATCAGAAGGGAGAACAGTTTTGCACTAGGCTTTACTCAGCTTTCATTGCTTTGTTTTCCAACCCCTGGAGGTCTGTTTGGGCATGGTTCCAAGATGTTATTTGAAAACTAATACAACAAATTCTTGGAACAATTTTGGCCTGAAATAATCAGATTGGAATAGGAGAAAAAAGTGAAAAGAAATCATTGTTTAAAGACTCATGAGGTAATCAGAAAGTGCATTCCCAAATACAGATTTGAAAGTGATACAGTGCAGTAGGAATCCCCTCAATTTTATACAATCATTAAGGTTGGAAAAGACTACTAAGATCATCTAGTCCAACTATAATGTGTTTACAGAACATCTGTGTCCCATTACAGTTCACTGGCATGAAATGTGTACAACTTCAAGTGTGTCTATCTCAATATAGGTTTCTTTTTGGGGTTGGATATACCACTTGTCAAACTCCAGCTCCATTGACTAGCTCTCCCTGGGCAGGAATAGGATGGCTTGCTCAGACTGCAGATGCCCACCCAGGGTGGGGTTTTCCTTCCTGTTCCATTCTGCTGCTCTCCAGGACATTCCCAGGCTCACTTTCTGCCCACACACCTGGGCAGGAATGCTAGCAGCTTCTACTCTCACTAACGCATCCTTTTGTCCCTGCAGTTTTCCGAATCCTGGTATCTCAGATTCTGGACCGAACAGAGCCCGTCCTCTACTCCACCATGTCTTCAGAGATCATTACAGTCTTTCAGTATTACAACTATTTTGCCAGCCACAGTGTTAATGACCTTGGAAGCTATTTGCTGCAGCTTGCAAAAGAAGGTAGGGTATATAAGATATAGTAGCTAACAGGGATTGCATTGATGTCCTTCTGATTTTACAGAAGAGGGGGGGAGAGGCAAAGAAAGGCCTTGGATACTACATGTGACTGCACCCCAAATTGCACATATCAAAAGGGAGGAGCTGAGGTAGATTCACTCTCATTCATTTCTATTTCTACAAATGAATAAGAAAAAACTGTTAAGTTACTTTTTAGGAAATAGCTGATAGTGCTGAGCCAGGCCCAAGGCCTGGTTAGTTTTCCATGCCCACACCTTTCCAGTCTTTCATCCTCTTTTATGGAGACATCTCATGAATTCTGTGATTCTATGAAGTGCTGAGATCTTCTCAGGAGCCAAGGGATCGCAGCACCTAGATCACTGGTAGCTCTGCCTCCAAGACTTAAAGAGAGAAGCAGATGTTCCACAAAGCATGCTAGACTGCAATTCCTGGAAAGTAGAGTTTTCACAAAGTCACAGAAAGGCTTATGTTTGAAGGGGCCTCAAAGATCATTGAGTTCCAAGACTATGCTGTGAGCTAGCTGAGATGCAGTTTGAGGAAACTTGTCTAGACTTCCCTTTTATTTGGGCTAACTGGACAGCTTTAATCAAAAGCCTAGAAGGAAAAAGACATTCAGCTCACTTCTGATACACATCAGCCCTGGCTGTTGATGGGGGATATCAGCCTGCCTAGGAAAACTTCCACAAAACTACACTGGAAGTCAGTTCGTTAGCTAGGATATTGGTTTTCCATTGTTATGATGAGAATTTAAGTGACACGACAGCATCCCATTTAGTCCATCTACTCATATCCTCCTGTTATAGCTGGTGTTACAGCTGGAAAGATTATTCCAATGAAAATAGGAAAAGAAATGCTCACCTTTATCCAAAAATCTAGGCTTACAGAAAAAAACTACACAAAGAAGTGATCTTCAGAGAGAGATCCTTCCTCAGTGGCAGTCAGCCCTTAAATGAGGTCTAAGAGAGGTGCAGCCAGGCTCCACCCCTTCTGGTCACACAGCTGAATTGCCTTCACCTGTGCTCACACAGCTGACTCAGTCCTTGCCTCAGGTGATCAATCAGTGGTTTAGGCTGTGACTCAACAGTTTCCATACACCTCCTTAAGAAGAATGTCTGAGAAACAAGCCCAATCTAAAGCCCAGTTCCCCGTGAAGATACACCACAATGCTGCAATATTCAGATGGGGATTTTTCATCTGTCCTCTGTATATAGTGACGATTGCTGGTGGGGAAATGAGAAATCTGAAACACAGGGGATAAAAAAAAGTAACAAAAGCCTTCCTCTTGCACTTCTAGCCTCTGTGATTCAGATGTTGCAGTCTGTGAAAGATGGAAAACTGCATCAAAACGTGTCCAAAATAAACTCCAACAACCTTCCACCACAGCAAGAAGTTTTGAGAGCTTTGGCTTTACTTCTCAATGAAAATAAAAATGAAGTTAGTGAGTCTGTGGCATCGCTCCTGACAGCTACTGCAGAAAACAAGCACTTCAGGGAGAAAGTAAGTGGCAGAAAATCACCTATTGGATAAGGGACCTGTATAATCATAAAGTTTTTTTTCTGTCTGTGTGTCTCAAATATCTACATTTATAAAATAATTGTTCTGAGCCTGATTTAAACTGAACCAGAGGGATTTTCCACCTATTTTTTCTGCAAATATGTAAGTTCATTTCTGTCATTATGCTAGTCTGCTTCTACCTGTCATTATACTAAACAGGTGCTAAACCAGATCGCACACATATTTAGGAAGTACTGAACTCTCCAGCTATCTTCCACATCTTGGCTTTTGTGCCAGCCTACCTTAAACCCAGCTTGAAGGCAAATCCCCAGCTTCATCAGCACGCAAAGATGTAGGTTGCATTTTTTTTCCCTAAAGGAAGCTGGCAACTGAGATCTCCCACCTAAGATGTGAGTCTAGCACAGATGCTGAAGGCAGGAAGTAGGACCAGATTAAACACAGAAATTAAAGATATGAGAGAAAAGGAATGAGAAGAAATTAGGGGATGACTTCCAGCCATTCGTGGCAGACTCCACTCTCCAGCCTGCTGCTCCACACAGCCACAGACATTTTCAAGGCTACTTCTCTTTATCTTTTTCCAGGCCTTGATTTATTACTGTGAAGCGCTAACCCAGCCCAACCTCCAGCTGCAGAAAGCAGCCTGCCTGGCTCTGAGATACCTCAAGGTAAGAGACAAGGAGTTTAGTCATGGTTCTTGGCAGTACTTTAAAGAAAGGACACCTGAGAGGTGAGAATGATAAAATAGAAATTGCAGTAGCAGCAGCAGTACTGCTTTTGTTTTGCATTGCTGCATTACAGATTCCTTTTTTGGAAACAGTTTCAAAGCATTGTTTTAAAGGAGAGAAAGAAAATAATCCTTTTCTGGGATAAAACTAGCTATAATGCATGCAGATTGCAGCAGTAGAAGAGATACATAGCTTGTTTGTGACATTGCACAGAAAGACTGTAAGAGGAAGTTTAGGCTATGCTACATTATAGCTCACCTCTGGTACCACTTCTGCACATTAAAGAAAGGAAAAACAGTTGCTTGCTAACTCAGCTGATACTGGACACAGCAAAAAATATATATTCCATACAATAGACCTACAGCAGTGATAGCTTCTCCTGCATGAAGCTTGAGATACGGGGTTTCTCATGTGAGTGCTGCAGAAAGGTGAGCTGGGTGCTCCAGCAGCTTTCCCTGCATAACCTTCTGGCCAAAGCTAGTGGAGCAGGAGCCCTTCTCATCCCGCATGAAGTGAGACAGAGCAGAGGGGTGTGCATGTTGTCATGCAGTTTGGCTTGTGAACACTTTTAAGACAAGACCAAGGACACAAGATGGTATATCCATGTGCATAGCGAATGGGAAAGGAAACACAGAGGGTGGTAAATACTCCTATATGATGTTCTGAAATTAAACCGTAATAGGCAGTCTTAATATGATTCTTTTTTCTATTTTCCAGGCTACTGAGAGTATTAAAATGCTGGTCATGCTCTGCCAGTCTGACAATGAAGAGATTAGAAAAGTAGCCTCTGAAACCCTGCTCTCACTTGGTGAGTTGCCTGCTTTACAGCAGCATTTTGTTTTCTTTTTGAACAGAAATACATATAAAACACTTGAATTACACAAAAACAGGTTAGAAGTATATGTTCATATGTATTATTCATTCTGAAAATCATGAAAATGGACCAAAAAGAGAGAAATTGAACTGTCTGAGTCTAGGGGTGAGAACAGAAATGGAAAAATAGAAAAGGAAAAGTTGACAAAAGAGATCTACTTCATAATGACTTTATGCTTGAAAAACAAGTGTAGGCATTCAGTACAACACCTTTTATTAAAGTTATGTAGAAGAACAGTATTTGTGTTCTGCTTCTCCTAGGGAATGTAACCTCTCCTCCTTGAGGAGGCAGGACCAGCTCCCCTTCTGCAACATATCACACCCTGTCCTCCTGGGCATCCTCTGCTGTCACTGTACCCTGCACTTTCTAGCTATCTAAACAGCTTACTGAAACAAATCACACTTGCAAGTGCCATTAGCACCACCAAGCTTTCATTTGAGCTGAATGATCTCTATATGCTTATTTGGACAGATCCTAACCTACAACGGCCCCTTCACACAGAACCTCAGGCACCTTGCAGAGACCTTCATTTTTCCCTGAGACAACAGCCACCCTGCTCAGTAACTACTGTGACTGAAACTGTGGCTGCACAGTTTCAGGACCCCAGTACTTAAGTGGCACTATTCAGTACTGAAAAAAAAAACAAAGCTGTATTTTTCTGACCTGTCCTCAACTCCGTAGGGCAGACACAAAGTTTTGCTCATGGGTATATGTCCATTTCTAATTTTACTTATGCAAATTCATCAAACACACACTCTTCATTTACCAATTTAGCAGGAACTCACTCTGCTGCCAATGTTGTTACTCAGCTTCTGAAATGTTTAACCCTATGTCACTTGTGTAAACTCTGGGAGATTGTACCATTCTTCTAGATGATGTACCAGAGACCTTTTTTTGATTGCTAATGGTGAACTCAAGATGTGGTTAGACTCACTTCTTAGAAGTGCCAGAAAGCAAGAAGTGGGTGAAAGCGCCTAAATTAGAAATAGATAAACATCATCATCTGCTTCAAGCATATTACAGCTGCAGCTGAGACATGGAGCACTGCAGGTCGTTTAAGTAAGACAGTTGTACAGATACTGTCATCTAGCCATACAAGCCAGAGCTGCTTCTGTTTTGCTCTAAATAAAACCAGCAACCCGCAACGGCAAATTAAGAAATAGTTTGAACATTTTTTTCCAAGTAATCCTTAAGTTAGTTGGACAAGCATGCTTAACTTTCTAAGTAATTTCTGAAGTTGCCTTCAACAATGTAAGAAATGTTAAGAGGGAAAGACGTTACTGGTAACCTTCTAATAGCAGAGAATCCAATAGTTCAAATGTTGTACAGCAATGATATAGGTTGCTATGATGCTTTAACATGTTGTGTTCAGGTGAAGATGGGAGATTGGCCTATGAACAGCTGGACAAATTCCCTCGGGAATTTGTCAGAGTTGGAAGTCGCCGTGGAACTGAATCTGCCACAGCTTTTTAGGAAAAGAACCTGCCTAAGTGTAACAGACATGAAAGAAAGACGGAGCTGCCATTAAGCATGGGAAGTAGAATGAAGACTTTGAAGGAGTGTCCCAAAATGTAGCAATTCACCAACTTTTTAAGGAAAAGCAAAATCTAAGCACAGCTAAAGAGTTCCTATTGGCTCCTCTGCAGCTTATGATGGAACAGCCAGATGAGGCTGAGGAACAATACTTTCTTGACTGATTTGTAATAAATAATGCATTGCAGTTACTCAGCCTTGGCAAACTTCTGTGAGTTTTTAGAATCTGGCATCTTTGTATATTTTACTGAGCATTAATTATGTTTACTTCCTTGAAATGGTCATGAAAACTTGAGACGTGATGTGTATCTGAAATGGATGAGTAGGAGGCCACTCGAGCAGAACCACAAAGCAGCTTTCTCTCCAACGCCGAACCAAGCGCCTACTGCCTCGCAGTGTTCCCAGAACCACTCCAGCAGCCCAGAACACCACAGTGCTGTCTCAGTAATGAAATACAGAGTGAGTTTCTTCAAGTTTTGCCTCCAGAAGCAGCATGATGCAAGCCCAAGGAGGTGTCACTATAGTGACTCATTCTGAATGCCTCTACTGGTCTTTTATTTCCTTTCTCTCACCCTCCAGCAATGAACCATCATTAATCCAGAGACTGATGAGGGGAATCAAATAACCACGTAGGTTTTGAAAAACTAAATGAAAAGGTAAAGCGCATTTATTTATTCCAAGAAGTAGTGATGAATACAGCTAATTGCACAAGTCCTCAAAGCCATTCTGTCCTGCAGGTTGCAAGCAGGATTGGATTTCATACACTGTAATTAGTGGAGGATAGCTTCTATAGAATGATTTCAATAAAAAACTGAAACAAACTAAAGCAGACCTCGGAGGCAGTAATAAACAGTGTGAAGTGAATGCATTCGCTCCCCCACTGCAAGAATGAAAGACAGTGCTTCAAGCTGTTGATTATGAGCCTGAAGATAACAGAGGAGGTGAACAGAATTTAACAGAAGAGTGTTCCTGTACTGTGTTTATTATGCATGAAATGATATTTAGATGTCAATTATAGTATCCAAATTTGCATAGACTACATAGAAAAGATTGCAAACAATTCACATCAAAAGGAAGCCTTTAGCACCAAACACATTGGCAGGCAGAAGTTGTTCTGGTTTTTGTCGTTTTTTTTTATCGTGAATGTTACAACAATGTACATATCTGTATATTTATAAATATATATATTCTTCCTTAATTAAAAAGGTACATTTTGTACAGTTCAAAATACAGTTCAAAACGCTTACTTGTTTACTGAGGGACATAGACTCTTTATACAGAAGGTGAAATAACCAAGTTCTGGTTTTTGTACCACACCTGTTCCATCAGCTGAATTCTTTCAAGGTGTTCTTTTGTACTGACCTCTGCTTTTTTTTTCCCCTTTAGTTTTGTGACATTTATTTCCTATCACATTTAAGTTATAATAAAGATTATTTTTTAAGTACTAAGCACATCAGTCCATATATATATGTAATCTTTCTTTCTACCAGTATCCTCTCCATAGTAAGGCTTATATAATCTTTACCATGGAAATCACCTCCCACTATTGTAGTAGCTCAGCAGGAACTGCCTACTTGGAAATCACAAGATCACAAGATTTTATATTAAAAAGTTCAGCTAAATTATGCAAAATCACCTGCTAGATTTCCTGTGGTGAAGAAATGCTTTTTGTTTCATACCGTATCAACATTAAGACTTGGCAGAACATTAAGATCCGACAAATGTCTACATTTGAGCAAGAAAGTAATACACACAGCAAAGAGTACTGTGTGAGGACAGACAGAACAACAACATCTTGAGCAGTGTAGAAATGGTACTGTACTAGCTCATGTTTTAGTATACACAACTGCTGCAAGTTCATTTTTTCTGTTGACCAAGGGAAGGTAAGCAGCAAGCTGTTTTAGTAACAGAAATAGACACACAAGTTAGAAAGTTAGGAAAAATAGAGGGATGAAACAATAGTGAAAGACTGCTCTTAGTTGTATCTCTGTAAGGTGAACAAAAGCACATTTAAAAAAAAGTTCTAAACTTGAATAGTATTTTTGAAGCATGGTGAAGACTGCATCCTCTTAGCACTCCTTCTCTGTTTGCTTCAAGTGTCTCTGTGTAGGCACCCTTCCTCCTGTCCCAGAGCATCAGCAAGAAGCACACAGTGTTTAAAAAGAAACCAAATATATTCTTATATTCTTCTATCTGTCAACAGATCCTGCATGCAAGACAGAACACCTATCAAAAGCTTGCTTGGCCACAGTTTGTGCATCACAGAGCAGAATGCAATTTTTTTTAGGGGAAAAGCAATTTAGTCAAAGTGTAGGTGTTGCATTGTGAACTGTTGCTTAGATACCAGTTAGTTCAGCTTACTTTTGAGCAAGCACAAGCACCCTAGATTTCTGGCTACTTCTTAAGTTCAGAGTAAAACAGCTTTGTGTGTCATTCAAAATACTTATTGAGAAAGGCTAACTAAAATATGTTCCAGAGGTCCCAAAACCATTACTTTGCTTTCACTGATTACGTTTTCCCTACTGAGATCAAGAACCATCCAGCAGAAGCTGGTTCATTTCATCTTTAGAAAATTTTGGAATATGGCACCGATCTGAGGTATACAGAAGTGCTCACATGTACAGGTATTATATCAAATGGAGTTGATGTCACATACCTGCTTCTGTCTCACCGTAGTTTAAATGAGTTTGTTAATGTAAAGCTCATCCACTACACTATTCTAATCATTAAAAGCCCCATATATACAGCTCACACCAAACAGGATGAGAAAATTGTGCCCTCAGACTCAATGAGGAAATTCACAAAAATCTGAGTGCAAACATTGAGACACAGAGTTTAGTTCTTATTGTGGTACCTGAGACTGACAAGCTTGAACCTGGCATATAGATGTATAATGGCTAAAGGTAAGTTTAAGCATCAGCTTTCTTTTATTTACTTTTTTTCTAAAACAAGAAGTCTTGTCTTGACATGATTTGTGACAACATACAGGAAAAAAAAAAAGCTACATTCAGTTTAAGTAACCAAACAGGAATCTCAGAACTTTCTGCCCTCAGCGTTACAAATTCTTAAAAAAGTGAACACCTTGAACCTTCTAAAACCCCAGAAAAATTAAAACTAGATCCAGGGCACCCCAGAAAAGTATGTGAAGAAAACAGTTCATGGACCAAAGTAACTCAGCAGTAGTGGAGACGAAGTAGCTTGCCAGGTTAAGTGCACCAGGAATCGAGTTTGTCCAGTGTTTGTGTCAGTAGCTTGTTGTTACTTTTTGCCCCTCACACTTTTTGTGAACTACTATGGTTTCCACCATGCTGTTAGCATTGCTGGGTTCTGCCCAGTAGATACAGTCACATACAGCCTCTAGCTACAGCAGCAGGAGCAATCTGCCTGCCCAGAGCTTCTCGTTGCCATCCAGAAGATTCCTCCTGGAATCAGTATGCCTCCAAAAAGCCATCTAATGTAGCTTTGCTCCATGCTGCAGTCTGTTATATACCAATTATTACTTGAAACATTCAAAGCTAGAAGTCTGTAGGATTGCTAAACTGTATATCCTATACATGGACCTCAATTTGCAATCCTACCTGATGATAGAATCCACAGTGCTCCTCTTCAGCTGATTTAGGTGCCCTACAGGTATCGCTGTCCCCAGGGGTTCAGCCTTGAACATGACCAATCACATTTTATCATGGTCAGTTAGCAGATCTACAAAGCAGCAGAAAATAGAGTTTTCTTATCATTTCCTCATCCTTATCATTTCTCAACTACCCTGTTATTACGTGAATGGAAACAAAAGTTAACAATACACAATAATGATTTCTAAAGAAAGAGCTGGTAACAATGCAATTCAGTCTCAGCAAGAATAGAGCACTAATAACATGAGGGCTTGATAGATTTTCAAACCTGCTCAAAATCTCAAATTCAGTTCTAAAAACAACCTCAGCTGGCCCTTAAGGAAAAGTAAATAATACACAGTGTACTTCCTTTGAAAAAAACATAAGTAACTAAACTGATCTTTCTTTCTTATTTGCGCGCAGGCTGCAAAACAAGCTGCAGCACGTTAGTGCTGTGGTCACTCAAGTAAGCAACACAGTGCCAAACATCAAGTGATTTTAGTTGTCCAGCTAAGGAGTTATTATGGTCTAATTCACTTCTCTGTGCATTGTCTTAAATACAATGGACTTTTACACTGAGATGGTTATTTTTGCTGAGCTTGTCTTCCAGCTAAAACATTCTTCCTAACATGAGCTCCCTCCGCACCCATGATTGCTTGTCTCTGCTAGTCCAGGCACAGCTGTTCCTTCCTGAAACACGTCCAGACTCACAATACTTCAGTCTTACATACCTGACATTCTGTCCTCAAGGCATGCACATTTCTTTGTGGAAAAGCACCAGGACCCAGTAGACGCATCCCACATCTGTGAAATTTTAAGATCCATCAGCAAAAGATAAAACCGTGGCCACAGGCTGTACAATGAAAAAGAGGCAGCATGCTGGTCAGGTTGCTGCACAAAGGCATTTATGACTTCTCGGAAAAATCACCTTCTCTAGTTAGGTCCCAGCACTGATAATTTTGTTTTGCATGACAATGTTTTCTGTAATTTAGCTGGATATGAAATGCCTTTGTCTTTAGTGATGTTTTTCAGCTACAGAGCTGTGTTTCAGTGGTAGATGAAAGTTCCCTTACATATTTGAACAGAAATAAAAGGTCAGATGTCTGTAACAGATTACAAACCTACATGTAACTTCTAATCATTTGACAGGTTTTTCCACATGCATAGAAAGCTCTTGTACTTTGATAAGACAACTTTAATGCATGTATGTTTAAAAAAATGAATTCAGGACAAAAAATGAAACAACTGTTTTAGGACATTTTCAAACAGCAATGAATGCAGCAGCACAAGGCTCCTGATAATGCTTCTATAGGTTATTATTTCTGATCTCACAAGGAGCTATTACTTGATCAAGGTCCAATACATCTGCAATAAAGAACACATTCTTTGTGATTCAGCTTCTAAGCCACAGTTCATCTCTCACAGCTGGTCTTCTCACACAGTATGTTTTTCTTCCAATAACAAAACTACTTTCTCTGATAATTGCCACAGTATGTTCTGGAGACGTCCAGTGCAAGCATGCTGTATTTACTAACTGATCTGTGTATTTTTGAAAGTTTGAAAGCAAGAGGCATTCTAACCACAGGCCGACCAAATGGTGCAGGTTGTGCAGAACACATGAATGACATGAAAGATTTACTTAGCACAAAGTCCTTATCAACTCAAGGAAAGATACTCAAAGAACTGTCTTTCCTTTGTCACTTGAATGTAAACAATCAAAAAACAGCACACAATTTAAATCTAATAAACATTCTTCTTGGCTGTTTTAATGAAGATGAGACACAAATGCAAAATAAAGATGGTGCATGCGAGTTCTGGGTTTAGAGCACTCTGACAATTGTTTTATTGAGCATTAGAGCTTGTGTTGTAGCAATTAGAAAACACCAAAACATGAGCTCCAACAGCTGCCTCCACTGGATTGGAGTAACTGGCCAAGGAATTATGTAAGAGAACTTCATAGCCTTCTATGGCTGAGAAAATGTAAACTACTCCAGCTGTTGAAAATAACACTAAGAAGAACAGTTATGAACTAGGAATAAGTCAATTCCACTGCATAAAAGGTCTGCTATGAAAAGTTAAAACTGTCTGTTTCATCAGATACTACTGCTTATCTACTTTGGCATGAAGAACCTTCACTGTCTTAGAATCCAGGCAATAAGGTCACTCAACCATGTTACCCATCAAAAAGAAAACTGGGATTACTCTACAAAACAGTTATCCAGTATCCAAGCTGTTAGTTTTTTTTGTTTTAGTTTTGCTAAATAGAGCATTATTGCAAGTTAAGGGAACACCTGCAATGGAAAGAATGTTTAGTCCTCTGAGTACAACTGAAGGGTGTAATCTTTTGTTTACTATACTCCGAGGAAAACATGATGCCTTGCTTACCAGATTCAAGACTAAATGGAAGCCAGAAATCCTGTAATGATTTCAACATTCCCATTTAAGTGTGTTGTGAGACAGGTGTTAACTGACACCCATGTAGAAACAATAATATACAGAAGAAATGTAAAAATACTAATCTGATAGCTCTGAAGGTGTTTGTGCATGTCCTGAAGCACCTGTTTTGGAAAGGCCTGATAGAAACCCATTAACTAGAATCCCTGATTATTTCAGCATTCCGCATTAAGCTCTTCACAAGGTATTGCAATTGCCACCACTTTCTTCTAGAGCTTGTCCAGGGAAGACAACTGCCAAGATTGCACAAAAGACTAGAAAGCTTGCACTACTCTCCCTTGTACTTCAGCACTTGGAGCTGGAAATACTTACTTCCTGTATGTGGCTATCAGATAAGGCCCTCAAAAGTTTTTGAAATGTACCTTTTGTTCTTGTAAACACTTCAAGACTTTAAGTGTTTACAAGAGAAACATTTGTAAACACCGTACTGCAAACATACTGCCTCATCCCTTGGTAAATACCAAGAACAGTACTTTGAAAACAGACAGCAAGTTTCTGTTTGGAACAGCTCTGAAGCATGGCTACTTCATATACATCAAGTTATCAGAACAGCTGCTGAAGAGCTAACAAGAGCATCCATGGGAGGCTTTAGAGGGATCTAGTTACCATAGAGAAGGGTAATAGCAATAGCATGAAGTTTAAAGGTAATTGCTGGGTTCTATGCTTCAAACAGTAATGCCAGGCACAGGTACAGACTAGGAGATGAGCAGCTTAGCAGAAAATGACTGGTGGTGGTGACAGCAGGCTCAGCATGTGCCAGCAGCATGTCCTAGCAGCCAAGGGCAAACCACATTTTGGGGGGCATTAAACAAAGCATAGCCCAACAGTGAACAGAGGCAATTCTCTTGCTATACTTGTACTGATGCAGTTCTGAGCCCCATAATATAAAAAGATATTAAGGCCTTTGAAAGCACCCAAAGGAAGGCAAAGCTCGCAACAGGGCCGAAAGCTACATCTTGCTAGGAGAGGCTGAGTACACAAGTCTGAGTGGCCTCCCTCTGTTTCCTCTCTTCAAGAGAGAGACTTTGCTCCCTGATCACCAATAACAGAACAGCAACAGCACAAGACAGGCAGGGGAGTTCCAGACAGGACATAAATGAAACAGTCTTTACTGTGAGGTTGGTGGAACACCAGAACAGGTTTCCTAGTGAGGTGGTAAACACCATAGCTGTCAGCAGCTCAAGAGGAATTTTGACAATGCCCTCAGTGATGTGCTTTAAACTTTGGTTAGCCCCTAAAGCTTTCAAGCATGTGGACTTATCTCCGTAAGTCCCTTCCAACTGAGCTATTCTATAAGCCAACAAACTTAAATTCCAAAAAACCCCTACTATCTTCTATTTAAGCTTTCACCTACACATCTTGGAAAAAGCTTCTTTTAAAGACAGGGGCAATAATTTAAGACTGACAAAGCAAGAGTTTAACTAAACCTCAGGATCAAGCTGAAGTCTTATTATCCATTCCTAGAAGTCTTAGATCTCGCCAACAGCACTCAAGTTTTTTTTTCCTCCAGCTTCTGCATTTCCTTATCCCCTCAAACCATTCTGTTCTCCAGAATTCTGGAAAAAAAATAAATCAAGGGAGTTCAGAAGTGCCCAGGCAGTACTCCTAAAAACACTGAGAACTTTCATCTACAGTAGCCACAACCAACTTGCAGAGCTTAGAATTAGCCATCCCTCAACTCAGACAAGACACTGCTTTGGTAAGGCAAAAGTTTATTTCTCAGTTCTCATGCATGTCATTTGATATTTAAACAACAGTTTGAAATACACAGTATTTGCATTTTAAACAAGCAACTAACTGCAGCCTGTAATAAGTTTTACAAGCAGTACAGAGATACTCCCTGCTACATAATTTCAGTTAAAAGCCACTGTCATGCTCCCACAAGAGTTTCTATACCTGAGAAGATGTAGTACATCCTTTCAAGGGGAAATCTGCAATTAAAAGAATCCACATACATTAGCCTACTTAAGGTCACAGTTGTCAGTAATTTCCTTCACTTGAAGCAAAACACTCTTCCTTAAGTCAATGATGCTTGTGAAGGCCCTTCTGAAGAAGTGCTGTTTGCATCACCGCCAAGGTTAAGTTCTTCATTTTCTTGGTGGGATTCATCTAAAGCCAGACTTTCCAGTGTCTCAAGATTATCAGATTCTTGCCCCGTTAGCCTCTAGGAAAACCACAGCAGACTATGAATTTAATAACCAGTAAGACAGTCTGAAATGAATTTAGTAATCAGTAAAATACTGCATATTAGATTAAACACATTATCTTCAAGCAGACATGGTTCATATACATCATTCCTTCCTCAGAAGATTATGTAAAACATTTTCAAATAAAAGTAATGCTTTAGCATTATTTCAAACTTATTATTTCTGCATGGAAGTCTGTCAGTAACAAGCAGCACTCCCTGAATAACAGAAATATCAGGTGCAGTAAGTCAGTGAAGTCTTAAGACTGATCTAAATAATCACACTAACTGAAACTTGAAGATTACTGTGAAATTCATGAACTTGATCAACTCCTCCAGTCCAATCAGATAACTTAAGTAGCCTGCCAGGCACCCAGCTTATCTCAGAAGAGAGCTCAGTCCAGACACTAATCAACTAGATGATCATATGTATGTCCTGGTTTCATGGCTGCTTATTTGTTATAGTTCCAGAGCTGCTACAGGCAAGCTATTCCTACTTTTACAGACTCAGCAGTAAGGCTACCAGTCCCCAGAGAACTTAGAGAAAGCACAGCAGCTACTTCCAGAAATTAAGTCTACTGTAGGTCTGCAACTTAAAGCACAAAACATTGTTTCTAAAAATTATTCAGAGCTAGTGGAATCAGCCTTAGCTCTTGCAGGTAACCGTTATCCTGCTTGAGGCATAGAGATGCTCTGCCTTAAAAGTTAAAGGCTGTAACTAAGCTCTGGTTCCCAGAGCTTTGAGACCTTCTGCTGATCAAGCATACTTTTCAATTTTTTAGTTTGGCAATATTAGCATCTATAGTACCAGTTTAATTTAAACAAGCCATTTTACAGTTTACAAGTTTAAGCCTTGCAAACAGGCTTTGTACATTAGACTTTTCTTAGG
Organism: Phasianus colchicus; assembly: GCF_987193195.1. Lineage (NCBI taxonomy): Eukaryota > Metazoa > Chordata > Aves > Galliformes > Phasianidae > Phasianus > Phasianus colchicus. Next base: position 36,670,395 of record NC_143438.1, read on the forward strand.
CCACAACGTGGCAAAAGAAAAATTAACTCATCCCAGTAAAGTGCAGATGAACTCTTCCTTTGCATGTCACTATCTCTAACATGCACAGTCTGTTCTTGTGAGACAACAGGTTGAATCTTCCTCTTGGAGAACACATGTCCCAAGTACTTCTGGTACTGCTGCAGTTTCTTACCCAAGTGGAGTGTGAGATGGAAAAAACTCATTCCCCAGAAGGGGCTTTTATGCCTCTTATAAGAGCTAGCCCATGGAAAGCAGCTCAGACAGTAATTTATGTTTCTATGAGGACACAAATGAAGCCATGCTTTGCTAGTAACAGCCTCACAGATCTCATGTTTCATCTTACAATGCTACTTTTAAGTACCTCAATCATGCTGGTCAAATAATGCACATGCTCAGCCAGTGACATAAGCTCCTCATTTTCCTCCTTTAGGCGGGCGATTTCACCATCTTTTTGTTCAATCTCTTTGTGCAACTGAATTCAACAGAACAGAGTGTTAAAACAGAACAATAGTCCATGGTACAAAATTTAGTTAGCTTTCACTAGCTACCTTTTCATTTTCTTGAAGCACTTCATACAGAGCCTTCCTCCTTTCTTCAGCCACTTCTTTCCAATATTGAGATGAAGGACTTTCTAAAGTAAGAAGCTACAGTAAGTCCAAGCTAGGACTGAACTCAGGAGATCACCTTAAGGTACCTAACTCAAGCATTCCAGATACTGCAAGAATAGAAACTGTGTAGTGTTTTCCCCACACACTTAGTAGCACATTTACAGTGAGAAACAAGTTCACAGAAAAAGATCCCACATTGTATTAGTGGCTATACAGGCTGTCTTCTAGAAGCTGCCCCAAATATTACAGCATGTGGAAGACATGAGTCTTACTCCTAAGTCACTGTCCACACTGAACACTGACACCCACTAAACCCACAGTATTTTATAATTAGTCCTGAGAAACTCAGGAGCTTCAGTATCAGCACCCTACACCACAACAGACCTTCATTTCAGCTTAGTCACTTGAAAGCCCATAGATAAGCTGGAGTAGAGAACTAATAGACTTAACATTGCACAGTGAGTTCATGGTAACCAGTATTGGGAGCCACTCTTAACAGCAGACAGCTATACTGCATTTAGCATACTACAGAGAGAAAGTATCATTAGCTCCCCCTAAACACTATATAAAAACATTTATCTAACAAGAGAGCATGCTTCAAGTCATATCAAGCAGAAAGACAGCATTTTAAGAGCAAGAAAATATTTTCAGAATTACCACATACTTTTTATGAGATCCACAGCTTGAATGACATCATCTGTATTCTCATTTTCTTGCTCTTTGTCCACAGATTCCTCAGCTTTACAAGCTGAAGAGGTAAGCCTGTTATTCCAGAGTTTCCTCTTGACTGAAGATTTCTTCTGCATAAAACACAAGCAGGTTTAGCTTCAGAGCAACATTTAAATGTATTAAGAAAACAATAAAAACATACAAGTTAGCAAGTCCAAGCTTGTCCAGGACTGCAAGTAAGACTACCACCTCAGATTTCTTTACATATTTTAAGCTTTTATAAAATTTCAACATAGCAAAGTGCAGAGTTTTGCACTTGGGCCAGAGAAATCCCAGGTATCCATACAGACTGGAAGGAGCGGTCCTTGAGAGCAGCCCTGTGGAGAAGGACCTGGGGGTCTTGATAGATGAAAAACTTAATATGAGCCAGCAGAGTGCTCTTGCAGCTCGGAAGGCAAACGCTATTCCAGGCAGCCAGCATGGGCAGGGAGGTGATTGTTCCCTGCTACTCTGCTCTTGTGAGGCCCCATCTGGAATACTGCATCCAAGTGTGGAGCCTCCAGTACAAAAGAGACAGGGAGCTGTTGGAGAGGGTCCAGAGGAGAGCCACAAAGATGATCAGGGAGCTGGAGCACCTCCCCTATGAAGACAGCCTGAGGGAGCTGGGCTTGTTAAGCCTGGAGAAAAGAAGGCAGGGTGACCTCATTGCAGCATTTCAATACCTAAAGGGAGCCTATAGAGGGGAGGGGAATCAACTCTTGGAAAGGGTAGATAACTGCAGGATGAGGGGAAATGGTTTTAAGTTGAGGGAGGGGAGATCTAGGCTGGACGTCAGGGGGAAATACTTTACAGAGAGAGTGGTGAGGTGCTGGAACAGGCTGCCCAGAGAGGTTGTGGATGCCCCATCCCTGGAGGTGATCAAGGCCAGATTGGATGGGGCCCTGGGCAGCCTGGTCTAGCATTAAATGAGGAGGTTGGTGGCCCTGCGTGTGGCAGGGGGGTTGGAGATTCATGATCCTTGAGGTCCCTTCCAACCCTGGCCATTCTGTGATTCTGTGATTTGATTATGATGGATGTCTTCTATAAGAACATTCCTAAATGTTTCCTCAGAAGTACTCTGAAATTACTGATTTTAAGAATTGTTACTAAAACAGTAAGCTTAGATCATGTCAATAATTAGTGGATTGTACGCTTTTTCAGTTGAAGCTTCAATACAAGTAGAAATAATTACACAGCTACAGGTGATTCTCATACCTCATTACACCTTCCAATCAGGCAACCTTTTGCAGAAGGCTGAATCATCTTAAGAGTCCGTCTTGGGGCAGCACTGCATGTAGTGTCTGTGAAGTACTTCTAAAGAAAGGAAACATTGCTTAGAAGGGTTGCCACACTTACCTACATAAACTGAAACTCAAGTTTGCCATGTTGCCATCAGCGTAATGGCCTGTTCGCCTCTTCAAGAAGAAATGATATTTTAACCTACTTTAAAGTCTATGCAAAGAAGGGAATATAGTCTTTTACAACAGCAGTAATCTTATCAAGCGAAGCTCAGTCTCTACCCTCAGTCTTAACTGAGCTTGAACACGCCACTGGGCAGAAATGTGTAACTACACTTCAAGGCCAGCTGAAAAGCAGTATCACACATACTACAATGAAATCTCCCAAAGCCACATTTGACAACAGCAGTATTACACTCTGGAGGGAACAGAAACAAAGGCTGCAATAGCAAGTTTATTTAGCATATCTACATTGTTTTATTGGTGGTTTTACTGTCTATGAACACATAAATAGTATTCATTTATACACGTGTTGCTTCAGTTAGCTAGAGTGAAGCCTCAACTTGTTTGCTTGGATCCAGACAGGCTATTGTTTTGTATAAATAATATGTTTGTCACTTTTCTTCTCATACATAAATAGATATTTCCTACACTAACGCTCTCTGATTGGGTTGGCTACATGGCCACCATGGGACAGCAAACAATGGCAGAAAACCAAGCAAAAATAACCAGAGTACAATGCCACACCAGCGTGAGAAAGTCACCGATCCACTCCATGCTTCGTATGACAGGAGCTCACCTTTCCCACGGTAGTTTCTGCCACCAATTACCCTGCTGTTGAACTGCAGGACAAACACTAACCACTGTGGGAACAGGAATCACACTGTGTCAGACACTGCTTGCTGCTATTGGGGACCAGCATTCAGTACGCTCTGCCAAGGAACTACTGACTAATACTTGACTTAACACATTCAAATACTTATTGTGAAGTACAAGAAAGGGCAGACTTATCAAAGACCATTTTCACTGATAAATTCTTGTTGTAATCAATCTCTTCTGAGTGCTATTAGACTACATTATGTCATATTTTCCAGTTCCAGTTAAGGTCTATATTTAACTAAAAAAAAAAGTGAGTTCAGTATGACTTTAGGTAACGTCTAAACAGCTATCTCAGAAATAAAAATCTTTTAAGCTTCTCTATCATCTCAAGGCAACTAAGCCTTATTAAGACTTATTTTTGGAAAAAACCTACAACAACTACAGTATGCTCAAACCAAGATGGCTTCATCTGTAAGCTCACCCCCACAGCACAACCCGCTCTGTAGAGCCCTACCACACAGACCAATCGAGTAACTGAATTGCAGTGGCATCTAGAAGCTTTAAGACAGCAAGCTACCTCAGTCTGAAGCTAATACATCCTCATTGTGTACTGCAGAGCACTCATAAGCACATCTGCTCAAGCAGAAGACAGCATTCCCAAGACAAGAGAATTAAGTCAGGTGGGAGCACGCTGCACTCCTCAAGTGAATATATGGTTTGTGTCTCTAACAGCCCATTTCCAAGACATCACAGTGCACACCTTCAAATGCTCTGAGGTTATTCACAACGCAGGCCCCATCAAGTTGCACCTTGCATTTTCTGCTCTTTACATGCTCCTGCACTCTAGCAGCAACACCTCAGAACTCATACCTGCAGAGATCCAGATGGGTTCTCCATGTTCATGCTTTGTTTCATTTTAGAATTCATCAGATCACTGCAGGATAAAAAGTAATAATAAAAAAATTAGAATACCTGACTACAGCTAAAGCCAGAGTATTACAACCCCACTTCGCAAGCTCTTATAGCAGCACTAAGAACTCGGCCACAATCACGCGGTTAGGAAGCTCCTGCAGCACAGCATCCACGCGTTTTAGCCCTACACCAGCAAGATGCCAGAAGTCACCACGAGCTCGGCAGCCGCGGAGCCTTCCCACAGCCTTCCCGTAGCAGCCCGGACACCCCTCAGAAGGACCGTATCTCCGTACCTGAAGTAACGCACGCCCAAAATGGCGGGAGACGGAGCCCCGCCCCCTGCGCCGCGCAGCCAATGAGGAGGCGCGCCCGGAGCCCGCCAAGCTCCAAACACAGAGCCCTCCAGCCTCGCTCTTCTCCAGTAGCACGGTGCCCACACTTACCGCCGGCCGCTCGCGCATAGGATACAGCAGTAGCACGTACGCAGTAGCACCCAGCGAACTGCCCCCTTCCCGCCAGTCCGGCGCCTATAAGCAGCTCTGCCGATGCTGGACCCTCCCCCGTCACGTGACCCGCTCGCCGCGCTCCGAGCCAATCGCAGGCCACGCCGGCCGCAACTCGCCTATGGGAGTCACGCCTCCGGCGGTATGAGGGGATGGGCGGGAAGGGTTCGTGTCAGGTGGGAGGTGGGGTGCGCGCCTGTGCACTGCAGTTCTACACCGTGCAGAGCAGTGCACACGTTCCTGGCCGTCTCATAGCTAGCCGTGGACAGCTTTCGGAGTCTTTTCCAGGCAGTATTGTGAAGCACAATTACAGAGAGAAATGGCAATTTAGCGTCCCACACATCAGTCATCTGCTTGGAAATAAACTGCATGGCACTTACGAGAATGTCTCAAGGGAAGTTATAGTCTGGCAAAGTAAAGACAGACTACAGAGAATGATGAATTAAACAGTGTTTAAACAAGTATAAGGAAATAAAGCTGATCACTTGCATAAACTTGCTCAGTCTCCCATTGACCCATTTAAAGTTTCATTGTTCACCACATCCTTTGGCAAGTAGTTCCGGAGCTCAAATAGCTGTTGTCTGAAGAACCCTCACCTTCCACTTTTTTAAACTTGGAACCTGATTCCCATTGCTTTGCTTGATGTCCGCAGCCCTTGAACTGGAAAAGATAACAGCCAGTCCTTCCCAACCTTCTCTAGGCTTCTTTTGTCCACCTCCTTCAGCTCTACTCAGTAAATACAAAAGCTGTTATGTGTAAATGTCTGTCATAACTCTGAGATCTTTTTCTTGAATTGCAATCACTTCAAAACTTGCTATTCACCATGTACAATTAAGACATTTTTTCCCCCCTGTGTATTCATTGACATTCATTTACATTGGACTTCACTGACTGCCATATTCTGCTGCTACTCAGTTCCATAATGGCCTTCTGCAGTTTTTTGGTCAGCCTTATTCCTGTTATATGAATAATGTGGTGTCATCCACAAACTGTCACTTCAGCAAGCTTTGTCTTCTATGAAGAAAATAAAAATGACATTTAGAAATGCCTGTCTAAATTAGTATGGCTTTGCTACACTAGCAAAAAGTGCTTGTGCTTTTAAATTAGTTCTTGTTGTTTCTAAAATAAAATTTGAAATTCCATGTTCCAAAGCACTAGCTGTTATACTAAGCTCTGATTAAGAAGTCTCTCCAGTGTTAAATTTCATTTCAGAAAGATCTGGATATGGGTGAAGCATTCATACAGATAGAAATGTAAAACATAAATACACTATAAAATATTGTTATCTAAGAATGTAAACACTGTATATTCGAAATATATACAATGGGAGATGCTTTATATATAATGTTTAAATTATATACAGGCATAACTTTACAGAAAAGCATACATTTACAGAAAAGGAAAGGCATTTTCTGCCTATGATACGATATGTGCTATTGTGACACAAAAATGCTAGTATTTTCAAGTGAAACCTAATTAAAGATTGTCTTTTCAAAATTAAATTTTTGTTTATAAAAAGTTTTCAGAAAAACAGTTCAGAAGTGGAATAATTGCTTTTGAAAACGTTGATAATTGGAAAGGGCCACGGCAACGGATGATGGCTCTGATGTGACAGTTCTGTTTGCTTTTCTTTTAATCTGTTCCTTGCTGGAGGCATGTGATCTGGAGTTTTATTACAAAGATGCCACTCCTTCAATTTATCCAGCTGAAGAACATGTCCCATAATAAACCATTGTGTTTCAAGAGTTCTCCTTCCGTTGAGTTTCTTTGCTTTGAAAAATTTCTAAAGAATCCCTTCACTGTGTCAGAAGCAGTGGGAGCTCATTATTAAGTTATTCATTGATTTACTGTGGGAACCAGCATAATTATATTAAAAACAAACAAAAAACTAACTAACTAAAAAACAGACAAAAAGGTGTCAGTTTACTTTTTTTGGTAGTAATTCTCATTTCTATGTAAACAGAAGTTTACATTTAATAAGAGGATTTTTTATGCAAAAACCTGTCATATCCAATAGCAGCAGAATATACGCTTCTTCAGATGGAGGGCAACATGCTGCATTTCAACTTAAGTTTCATAAAAAAAAATAAAACTTGGTGTGATGAGTCCTTATGACTATTTACATTTCAAGTGAGCCTGAGCAAACACGCCAAGGTTTCCCATAGAGCTCAGCCATTTTGTTAGATTAATCATGGCAGTAGAGAATGTGTACTTTTTAGAGCTTTGATAAACGTTATCAGTTTTCACAGCACAGACTGTGCAGAAACTTCCTAAGCATTACATAGCAGAGCTCACTGCAGGATTTGGACTTAGCTAGCTGAATCAAGTACTAGCAAAATCCCTGGAGACATTCAAGGCCAGGCTGGATGTGGCTCTGGGCAGCCTGCTCTAGTGGTGGTGACCCTGGACATAGCAGGGGGGTTGAAACTCGATGATGATTATGGCCCTTTTCAACCCAGGCCATTCTATGATTCTATGAAAATGGTATTTTATTTGATAGTCATGCTGTGCCTTTCACCAAGGCCTCTCTTGTAATTCACAGAAAATGAGCAAGCTTTAGGTTGCTTTTTTTTCTTCTTTTTGTTTAATCTGCTACATTAACCACAAGTAAATTGCATGGTTATTTTGTATTTTCTAAATTACTTTATTACATATAGTTTCCTGTATGTAATATTACGTACGCTTTCCTATTTGTTACTATTTGCAAATAGGAAATGCTGTGGTTGTTTTAGATGCAGAGAATCACTGTGGAGATGCTCAAGAGACTTGAGTACAGTGCTGTGCCTTGGGAGCTTGTGAATGTCTCACCTTAGTCCTGCTCTGGGTGCAGCCCTCACAACAGGTTCCTGCAGAGGAAGCCCTGAGGCTGGGTTTGGGATCTTTGGGTAAGTAAACAGGAATTGTGGCTCTCAGGATCCCTTACTGCTGTTCTCTTCACCTTTATGTCCAATAAAAGGGCCATTTATTTTACTGAAGGGATACAAGGAAAAGCAGGGAAAAGAATACAGGGAAAGCCTGGGCTGCAGCAAATTAATCACTGCTCTTAGTCCACGTCTTGCTCGGTTGCCATCTTCTGAGAGACCTGGCACTGTGGCAGGTTTTGGGGATTCGTCAGAAGTCCGCAGGAGGCTCAGAAGAACACCGTGGGCATCCTGCCTGTGCTGAGTGCCTTCTGCTGTTTCCACGTAGCTCCGGCCCCTGCTTGCCGAGTGCTCGATGTGCCCATGGAAATCAACCCGCTACCATTCCCTAGGCGACAGCAGGTGGCAGCGTGGCCTTGCTTTGACCCTCCATCACCGCACTGTTCCTGTGGCATTGCTATACCTATACGTAAGAACTTTGTGCGTCACCGACAAGTTCGTGATCTATCTTCTTTTCCCTAGCTTGATAATCATGGAAAGCTGTATTCCAATAAAACTGTCCATAAAAGGGGTTTATATACACAGCATGATCCAAGCAGGTTTTCTATAGTGGCCACTGCTCTAAATTAAATCACCCCAGAGAATCTGTAATTTCTTTTTGTCTAGTAAAAGAGAAGACTGTCCTGTGAACAGTGATTAATAGTGCTTCAGAGGGGAAAGATTAAAAGAAAAATCTGTGCCTATTCTGATTTTTTGCTTAGTTAACTACTGAGTGAGTCACTAAGACATCTCCTTAAAAGATGGTTATGTCCTAACCTCAGTAGTATATCTACCTTAAAAAAATATATCATTTGTCTAACGCTTTAAGATTTAAAAATGAATCATCCTCTATAAAGGCTAGGAGTTGATTCATCTAAAGCTAATTCCAATTCTGTTGATTGCCAGTATTTATAATACTGTTTATAGACTCAATAATTAAAACATGTTTCAAATATTACTCTTATTCTTGCAAGCATCTGCTGAGCAAACACAAAAACTCATTTGGAACCGGACTACATTGGCCAGCCCACTGTAGCAGCCTAATAAAGACAAATGCATTTGCACAGTGCCGAGAACATAAGTTAAAGGTAACACAGCAGAGCAACAAGAAGTCACTTGACTTTCAATATCAAAGCATTTTCTCCAATGGAATTTGATTCACAGGTTTCTGTACAAATTGCAGGCAGAGACTTTCTTTTAATGTGCATTTCAGACATTCTCAAAATAAATGCTAAAGTTTTAGAGATGAGACGTGTACTTTCCACAATAATACTGAAGCTGCTAACCTCAGAAATGACCACCATTCTCTCAGAGGTAATTCATTGTCTGTATGCCAATTCTTGGGGATGCAATCTTCTCAGCTAACACACTCAGCTAAGCTTTAGTTATTTCTAATATCATGACTGCACATACTCAGCACTCCTAAGCAAGTAAAAAAATTACAAACTGAACAAGCACAAAATGAAAAACACACATAACCATCTGTATTATATATATAACCACACACGTAATTAGTAAGACAGAACAAACCCAGCAACATAGTAGGTATAATTCTGCCAAAGTTAAGGATCAATATCTCCTTTACCCAAGGATGTATGATCCATTTTATGACCGGAGGTGGTACACAGAGAAGAGATGAATGAAGCCTCAATGCTGTAGCAATAGCTGTGAGGTGGATATAGTTGTCCACAGCATGCTGCAGGGAACGCTTTCCACATGAAACACTGATATTTCTCTATGCAAAAGCATTCCTGTTATGTCTTAGAAACTAATGTTTGCTATAAAGGCAGAAAAAAAGAGAGTTAGAGTGCACTCTTAAGTATATGACAGAGTTTTAATTGCCACTAATTTGTCTTGTTTGAATTATAAAGGAATACTAATTTATTCTTGTCTGATGCATAAACATTTGGCACTGAATTAATCATAGTTCTGTTTTTGAAGCAAGCAGCCTCAGGGCTGATACTATTTCTAACATATGCAGCCAGTACAATGCAAATAGTAGGTACAAACATAAAGAGATCAGACTCCATCTTATCTCTTCCTATCTATGTCCAACCTTTTAAAAAAACAGAACTAATTATTAAGTTGGAAATCAAAAGCACAGGCATTAGAGTACCATTTAATTCTGCGAATAGGAGCTAGAATCTGAAATCACGCTGATTTTGGAAACAAGCAGACAAGCAAACTAAAAACAATAAACAAACACAAAGTTGTATAACTAGAAAGAAGCATAATAATACACAATTAGCTGGTCAAGAGAATTACAGATCAATAACATTTAACTGTTTGTTTTACTAGGTCTTAACTCCCTCGTCCATTCAGTAGAAATGTTACTGAAATAATAGCGTGTACTATTTTAACTAAGGTGTTGATGTATGATTTTTCTACTTTTTCTTTTTTTTTTTTTTCTACTGATGACTGGTGTTTTTCTCTACTTTACGATATGCTTTTTTCCCTGCTACATTTTTTCTACTTTATGAGCTTCACCACTGCGCACGCAATGGAGAAAAAGAAGCACAGTGATATAAAAGTAGGACAAGACAGCTATTACTCATGGCTTTATTAGGGCAGATATTTCTGTGTGTATATTCACCCATATAATAAACACACTTGAGCTGGTTGGTCTACTAGCTTGTGTAAAGATTGTCAGGATATCTTTACTAGCCAGTGATTAAGGAGAAAAATATCCTTTGCTAAGCATGGCAATGGAGAGGGCAGCTGGAATCGCTGGGCTGGAAGAAAGCTCCTTGCTTTCTCCTCTGCAGGCGGGCAAGGTGCCAGGTTCTCAGAGAGCAATCCCTCTCAGAGCCGTGCTGCTGCACCAGGCCTGTTGTGTGTCAGAATGAGGGTTGCAGGCCAAGTGTGACTCAGAGCTCAGAATAGCAGTGGACGCAGCACAGGGCAAAACGCAGCATGGGATGGCACAGCAAAGCAAGCCGCTTCAGTTGAGCAAGGAGGAATCTAAACACAGGTCTCACTAAGGCTGGGCTGATGTTGTAGCTGAAAAAGGTGGGCATTTTGAAACTGTCCCAGCAATCTAGAGCTCATGTGTAATGCTGCTGGTTAGAGACCATGCTTCTACCTCCACTCACAGAGTTATTTTCTACAGGCATTGCCATGAGGAGTGAACAGCAGGCTGCAAGTTGGTGAAAAATGGCCTGCTTCTGCTCTGTTTGGAACAACAGGGGAGTGTCCTGGGTCACGCCTGCAACAGGGAAGGCAAGATGGAGGTCTGACTCAGAGGACCTGGCTGGTGGTGGGTAAGGACAAGAGCTAAGGGCTGAGGCATGACAGCTCCCTGCCAGAGACAGACAGGAGGAAGGAGTCAGAGGGAAAGTGTGCGAAGGAGAACTGAGCCAAAGGGAAATAACCAACAGGAAACGGAGAGAACAAAAGAAAGCAGCACAGCCAAGTCACAGCAGGGGAAATAAAAGACTGACATTTACTGGAGTTTATCAGAGAGAACCCACCGCCATGCTCTGTGAGCTCTGAAACAGTCAGCCCAGACGGACAGTGCCTGCACTCACCTTCTGCTTGTAATCTTTCCTAACACCATTTCTGTTCTGATGAGTCACGGACACTGCCAGAGGGAATGTGGAAGGGGTGCCTTCACCCCAGTGACACACTTTTTTTGCTGCAGTGGTGGTACAGTCGTGAAACAGCGGATCACTGCCAGCCCTGCTTCAGCGCAAGGCAAGCCTAAGGCCTGTCAGAAGCAGTCTACTTCTGGGCAATGCCGGGGGGGAGGCTTGTCTTTTCTACCCCATGTCCCTGGCTATGGGGAAGAAAAGAGGAATGGACAGTCAGGAGCCAGGGCACAGTGCAGAAGGTGACCCTTATGCCCACACCTATGGGCACTACCACTGAAAGGAGCAACTGGGAACGTGAACTGTGTGCCTTTGCTTTTTCTGTGGCAGAAGAGCTGAGAAATGGGTGGCATCTAGATAAGAAATGTCTATTTTTATTCAAGGATTAGGCTAGGGTCTCCGGAATAGCAACAAAAAAGCGAGCAGCCTTCCTCAGGCGCACCTCAGCCACACACATTCGCTGCTGCAGAGCCACGTTGGAGGTGGGCACCACCTGGCGCCTCGTGGTCAACTTATTTTCACACGTGCAGTTTACTTCGTGCACACATTCTGAGCTGAACCCAGCACTCGGTGAGTGAGATGAAACAAAAGCGGCCGCCCCGACACGAAAACCACCACACGCCTCGTAGAACCCGTCTCTCTCCGGCAGCTCCCACCGTGCGGGAGCGGCGTAAGGGGGGGGGGGTCGCTTCTTCCCCCGCCCGAGTGCAGCGTTGAGCAACTCCATCCGGGTTCCCGTCGCTCAGGGGCACGTGGGGCGCGAGGGCAGCGACACGGCGCGCCGGGGGGACAAAGGAGCAGGCGAGAACCGCCGGGCTTCTCGCCGCGCTGACGGCTCGGAGGAGCCCTGCCGCATTTGTTGTCTCCTCTTTATTCCTCCCAGAAGCGGGTGCCCGCGGATAACGAGGCTGCCGCGGAGCCTTCCGACCCGCAGCCCGGATCCCTTTCCCCCGCGGGCCCGAGCGCTTGGTACGCGCCGGCCGAGCACGCCTGCGCAGTGCGGGCAGGGCGGCACCCGTGTGACTCAGGCGCTGCCATTTTGAGCGCTCGCTCCTGCCGCGCGGCTGCTCTCGCCCTTCGCTCCCGTGCCGACGGCCAGGCGCAGACCGCGGCGCTCCCGCTCGCTCCTGCCGTCGCCTCCGAGGACGTCCCAGGGTCGCCTGGGCGAAGAGAGCCCTCGTCCTCCTTCGGGCTGTCCCCGTCCTCCGCCGCCGTTCCGGCGCCTCTATGCCCGCCGCCTTCCTTGGGAGCCGCTAGCGCAGCGACCCGCCGCCGTCTCCTCCTCCTTCCGTTGCTGCCGCCGCCGTCGCCTCTTCCTCCTTCTCCTCCTTCTCTCTCCGCCACCATTTCCCCACTCCCCGGCACCGGGGCGCTGAGCTAGACTATGGGGACCAGGCTGGGGCTGAGCAGCGGCAGAGCGGGCGGCCCGGTCACCGTGTCCACTGCGGCGGGGATGGGGGGGCTCGGCGGCTTGGTGGCTTTATCTTGACATGGCTCCTCTCCGTGCTGCTAGCAGCGCCGCCTCCTCTGCCCCTCCTGCGCCCGCCGGCTGCGGGTAGCGAGCGAGCCACGGCCCTGGTCTCTTGTCTGAGTCTCTCAGCCTCTTGCTTCAGTTAGGGGGAAATTGGGGGAGGAGTTCCTTTTTTTCTGTTTTTTTTTTTTCTTTCTTTGTAAGGAGAGGAGGGGGGAATTTTGTTCCCCTGTCTTTAACCTGGTCCGACGAATTTGCTAACCTCCAACCTTTAAATCCCTGCTAATCTAATCAAACACCTCGGGGGGCAAAATGTCTGGAGAGAGAAGGAAAATAACCTGATAATTGGGGATTTGCTTTTCGGGGGGGAAGGGTATTTGGGAGGTTTAAAATCACAACCTAGGCTTGTGATTAAAAAAAAAAAAAAAAAACCTCGCCAAAAAAAAAATTGCCACTGAAATCTGTTTGGCAAGAAAAGCAGAAGCAAAACTCTCCATGTTTTCCAAGTCGTGACCATGAAGTGAGAGGAGGAAGCGTCGCGCTACTGTGGGTGTGCCAGGCCCCGGGCACGGGCCGCCCGCTCCAGCCTCTGCCGCCTTGCATAGGGAGGCCCAAGGAGAAGCAGGGAGCACTGGTCATGCACAGCCTCGGCTAGCCGAGTGCGCTGCAGGCACAGCAGCAGTAGAGAGAGAAGGATCCCCCAGGGGTCAGCAGCCCAGGGAGCCTGTGGGGCATCGGGGGATGTAGAGCTCTCCTGCTGGGAAGGAGTCAGGGTTTGGGGTGTCTGTTTGGGTGTTAGTCTCTAGGTGAGATAATACTGTCTCTTAACCCCTGCCTGCTTCTCATCGGTGGCTGTCATGCTTTCTCTTCCCTTTGGCAGCAGAAGCCTCAGGGCAGTGACGTGCCCGATGTTGAGCAGGATGAAGTTAGAAATGACTCTGCTGTTTTTTCTCTTTGCTTCCCTTCAAACCAGCACTGTGTTGTCTGTAGTTGATTTTGTTCTTGTTGGCAGAGAAATGTCATACCTCCCAGGATGCGCACTCCTCCTTTGCACCCTTTTCTCTGCCGTCCACCAAGTGTAATCGTCGTGAAGGGTAAAAAGCAGCACAGCAATAGTGGGAATCTGAGAATAATAATCAGTAGAGTCATGAATCTGGCTGGGGTGAAACGCAGTTTGTAATACCAGCTTCATTTTTTTGTAAGCAGAGCAAAAATAACCCCCCCATGGATTGGGTTTGTGCCAGTTGCTTTTTATTGTACACATAAATTGTGATAAGATTTGTTTTTTCATTCTCGCCCACTTATTCCTGCAGCCAAACTGTTAAATTTTTTTTGTTGTTGTTAAAAATTCTTAGGTTTTTTTTCTTGGTTTATGGTCAAACCTCTTGTCCAGCCATGGCTGGGCAACTGTTTATTTTGTTTCTTGGCCCTTCCAATATGACATTCCCATAAAATACTGCCTGAGGTGCGGTTTTGGGTTGCACTTGTGTTTTTATCTATTCAGTCATATTAGCAGGAATAAAATGACTTGTTTCTGTTGTACTTGAGTCTTATGAAAAAGTGCCCATAGTTTAGCGACAGTTTCCAAAGGCTTTAGTACCACCTATATAACAAAATGGGGGACCCAAACTCCCGGAAGAAACAAGCTCTGAACAGACTTCGTGCTCAGCTTAGAAAGAAAAAAGAATCTTTAGCTGACCAGTTTGACTTCAAGATGTACATTGCCTTTGTGTTCAAGGACAAGGTAACTTGGTTCTTGTTTATCTGCTTCTGTGTTGCAGTGCAAGATAACTATGCTGGGCCAAGTCTTTTATCAGTAGTTTGTTCCCTTGAACGTTTTATGTCTTTTTATTGCTCATTGATATTTGCCTAGTTCTTATTTATTGTCAATTTGGCTTTTCTTTTCATGTGTTTGTAGTTCTGTAATCCTGGGGGTGCTAATGCATTATTAAATAAGTTGGTAGCTTCTGTATTGGAGAAGTACAAGTTATGTTGTACTTTGTTCAGCTTTATTATGGTCTGAGTTGTATAATTGTTTGCTGTGAAATGGTTCAGTTAAGAAACGAGACCTGACTGGTGCAATTGACAAAGCTACTGCACTTATCTGGTTAAAGCAGAAGGGAGAACTTGGCAGCTGAAGGGAGCGGCTGTTAAAGGCAGTTTTGCAGTGGCCCGAGGATGTTGACGTATGTGAAGCTGCCTCCCCCTTTCTGAAAGTAGGGGGAAAAAGAGGAAGTCTGTTCACTCAGCTGTCTTGTAGAAGGCTGTTGGAGGCTCTAAATGTGGACCAAAATGGGAAACCCATTGGCATTCTAATATCAGCTTAGAGCCAGAATTGTAAGATTTCTCCGTCCACAGAAGGAGAGGAAAAGTAGATGCTCAGAGTAACATACTGAGCAAATTGACTGAGTGAAGATGGAAGCAAATTGCAACTAAATGGACAAAATAAGGAAGCACGTGTACATGAGCACTAAAACTGTTTATTCTATCTAAATGTATGGTTCTTTACATTTGGTAGAAGTTACTTCTTTTTAATGAAGACTGTTCTCCGGACTTCATTTAAAAAATTCCATAAAATTGTTGTGTCCAGTTTGTTCATCAGTTCTTGTTCAAACTCTGCATTCTATAGTGTGACATAGTTTCTGGGTATTGCATTGCTATTGCAATGAGACTGCTGAGTGAACTTGCTTGTATTAAAGGACAATTCATTATTTTTTCCTTCTGTGTTACTTCTCCCAGTAGTAAAACATACCACTATTTCTAAAGAAGTACAAGTCTAGTCAGTGGTAACTGGATTTTCTTAGCTGATGAGGTTCTAATAAGCCAGTCTCCCCACTGTTAACAAACATTGAGGTGAAAGACTTCATCAGGTTTACTTGACTGGCAAATAAAAGCTTGTGGAGGACTCTTGGTCAGTCTGAAGTCATGCATTCTGCATGGTGGAAGTTCAGTTCTAACAGTGTCTGGGTAGACTCTTGATATTTGATCCAAAAGAAGATTATGAAATCTGAAATAAATTAATTACAAGTACCTAGAAATGAGTGTAACCTTTAATGCAATGTGTTTTTTTCTTTTGCAGAAGAAAAAGTCAGCGCTTTTTGAAGTGTCTGAAGTGATACCAGTCATGACCAATAATTATGAAGAAAATATTCTGAGAGGTGTGCGGGATTCCAGCTATTCTTTGGAAAGTTCCTTAGAGCTTCTGCAGAAGGATGTAGTACAGCTTCATGCACCCCGCTACCAGTCTATGCGCAGGGTAGGGTTATACTTTGCTTGCTGAGTTTCACCTTGAGTTTTGAATTCTTGTACTAGTATTTGTAAATCTTGATGCTAATCCTGCTTCCCTATTTTCTCATCTGCTGCTGCTGCCTGAAAGTTCTGAAGGGTTGTTTTTGTAGGGTCTAGTTTGAAGGGTAACTTAGAATCATAGAATTGCTCAGGCTAGAAAAGACCTCCAAGATCAAGTCCAACTGCAACCCAACCATACTACCCTAACTCTAACAACCTTCTGCTAAATCATGTCCCTGAGCACCGCAACAAAATGATTTTTAAACACATCAAGGGATGGTGACTCAACCACCTCCCTGGGGAGCCTATTCCAGTGCTTATAGAACTTAGCACATGCTTTCTGAAATTCTGCTTGAATCTGCAGTGCTTGTGCTTTATCTTAATGTGTCTCACTGAAATATGCCTTGGTAATTTTTTGCTGGCATCTGTTAATAGGTATGTACTGAAGCAACTATATACATATAACTAAGTGGTTTTGTTAGATGAATACTGGAAAGCAAATAACCTTTCCTAGGAATGATAGTTTTCCTGAAGCTGGATACTTAAAACTCACTGGAGGGTGAGGAAGATTATAGTTCTTTTGAGTAAAACAAATGGGGAAAAAAAACCCACACAAACATGATAATAAGTATCACCTTTTAATTTTAAGCCTGTATAGGCAAGTTGCTTATCTGTATCTCCTACTAATAGAGAGAGTCTTAAGTACAGAACTCTACCACTTGCAGGATGTGATCGGCTGTACCCAGGAGATGGACTTCATTCTCTGGCCTCGTAATGACATTGAAAAGATAGTCTGTCTCCTGTTTTCTCGGTGGAAGGGATCTGATGAACCCTTTAGGCCTGTTCAGGTATTGTTTTTAACTGAAATTACGTTTCTGGGGGTGGGGAAGAAGGGACTAGGCAGGAGGAAGAAGGGGAAGCTTAATACTATCTTTACTTAACTGTGATAAGGTCTGTGACTTCTGTGCATGTTAGAAAGCATTCCAGTTAGTTTTAATTATAAAACAATCTTCTGAGTTCTGCTTCATGAATTGTGATCTTAGCATGAAGGAAACTGTATGAAGGACCTTTTCAAATGGCATATATAAACAGATGCATATTCTTAGTGTTTCTAGTAACTAATTCAACATGGCTCTTCTCAGTACAATGTAATCTTTATCTACATATGTCATTAAGGTTCTGTGAGTACCCCTGAGTTGCTGTATTTTATAAATGGTAGCAGATCTGAAATAGGTGGGATTATTGCATTGTAGTTTTGCCTTGAAACAAACAAATTTCCAACATTTCAAAATAACTTCAGTTGCAGTAGTAAGTTATTGACAGAAATGTGCTGTATAGCTGATGCACAGATGTTCTGGTTAGAATAAGCTGAATTTTTTTCTTATGTAGGCAGTTAAAGTTGCACCTTGGTTTGAATTATAAATGCCATTGGAATGAGTCTAAGCAGTTTAACTTCTGTGCCAAGACTGTGTACTTGTTGCTCAGGTCCCAGATTGAAAGAAATTAATTATAATTGCGTTTTTAGCTGGGTAAATATTTCCCTTCCTCACACAATGCAGGCCAAGTTTGAGTTTCATCATGGTGACTACGAAAAACAGTTTCTGCATGTTCTGAGCCGAAAGGACAAGACTGGAATTGTTGTCAACAACCCTACCCAGTCAGTGTTTCTCTTCATTGACAGACAGCACTTGCAGGTAAACTTACTGTGTCCCTTTTCTGTGATACCCAAGGTGTGTTTTAGGAGTGTCTTAATCATCAAATGCTTTTTCTTCTTAGGAATGTTAGTGACTTGTATTGCAAAATATCCATGTGGAAAAACTGATTGTGCATTCGTGCTTGCGTTTCAGCTCTTAGAGGAAACATGCTATAAATAGTATTTGCGCATGCATGAGCTATTTACAGGGCAGAGATCTGGCTGCACAATTCTGTAATTTTTAATACAAAAACATGAAGTTCTGAAATAGACTTAAGTATTTCGGAGACGTTAAAGTATTGGCTGAGTTTATGTGATTTTTACCGAAATGGCTGAAGGGAAAATGAACAAAATAATGAGAAGATTTTTTAGGTATTTGGAGTCTTTTGTTTAGATTGTGTGAAAGACAGTGGCTTTTAAATGCTGTGTTCTGCCACAAACATGCTGTTAATTGCATTGAGTCTTCTGAGTGTCTGCCTGTTAGTCTTGAGTTGGCTTGCATGTTTAATTGCTTTTCTTTGTGTTTTCTTTGCCTCTAGACTCCAAAAAACAAAGCTACAATCTTCAAGTTATGCAGCATCTGCCTGTACCTGCCACAGGAGCAGCTCACACACTGGACGGTTGGTACCATAGAGGATCACCTCCGTCCTTACATGCCAGAGTAAGGTACTGGCCAGCAAAATGGGGAAGATCACAGAATGCAGCAGTGAATTTTTCACTTTCCTCACCACTTTATTCTTTCAGGATTTAGAAGAAAACGGACTCATGTTCAGAACACTATACATTGTGAAACTTGATCATCCTGGATTTTTTTTTGTCATTTGTATCTCAGAACTTTAAAATTTTAAGTTGTTTTCTGCATGGACCTTGTGAAAGAGAGGATGCTTTGCATACTTCTGCACTGCATCAGCATCTTATTAAAATGTGAAATGAAGGGACTGTACACTGAAACAAATGTATCTGAAAGCACAAGGTGATCATTTGTGGTGGTGTTCCCATTTGTGCTGGTCATGTCCCCTAACATCTGTGTTAACCATCAGTATTGGGAGGGTGAGAAGTGAATGTAAATGGTTTAAAAGCCTTACAGCTTAGCTGTTAATGATTGTATCAAAGAGCAGTATCAGATTCACGTTAGTGAACAGAAAAGTGGCTATTACAATAGGAGGTAAATGTGGGAAAGACTTCTCTCTTCTTTTAAAGCAAGGAAAAAAAGCATCTCATTTAATGTGTAGGCATTTCTTGCCTTTTTTTTTTCTTTTGCTGGGCCATGTATGAGTTTACTGGCACTTTCATTTTGGATCTTTCCCCAAGTTGCTGTATAACTGTATGAAAGTATTCTTTTGAGTTGGATGCATTTATACAGATGAGGCAGACCTGGAGTCTGAAGTCGCTAAAGCAGCTAAAAATAAAGTAAAATAATAGCTGCAGAAACAATGTTGGTAGAGGATTATTTTTTCTTGAGAGTTGAGACTTGTAGACTTGCTGGTGAACTGTGCAGGAAATACTGGTTTCTAAAACATTTCTTATGGAAAACCTGTTGAGGTTTTTTCTTTTGGAATAGACAATATAAAACAATGTAAGATAGTGTTTGGAGTGTCAAAAGTTGGTTCTGACAGAACATTAAGATTGTGCAATGATAAAAGAAAGACTACTGTATAGTTTTGATGACAAAGAAGGTTTTGATTAAGGGTTGAGTACTTTACTGGAGTAAAACTGTATAAGCCTGCTCCCTTTGGATAAAGCTAGTGCTTACCTGTTTAAAACTTGTATTTAGCTTTTGTTTGAAATTGGAAAAAAAAAATTGGAACTTAAATAAATTAGGTGAAAGACATTCTGTGTTTATTCATGGAAATCCTGTGAGTTTTACCAGTGTCTTACCTTTTGACAGTGTCACCTGTTGCAAGCACTAAAAAAAAAACACACAAACTGTAAAATGATGTTACGATTAACATAACATAGTGGTTAAAGTTTTCTTTTTAGTAAACGGGGAAAATGTTTATTATGGAAAAGCAGCTGTTGGAAATCACAGAATCACTGGCATACTAGTGTGTATGCTACATGGGTATTTTTAGTTCTTTGGTCATAATATCCTACAGGTTAAACTGGAACAATCCAGAAAAACACTGCCTGAAAGCTGCATGCCTCACAAAGAAATCATATTGAAATTTCTGCTCTATAAAATCCCAACCAACGTATCTGCAGGTAGTGCTTAGTTTCCCAACTAGTTATACCATCTTCATGCCTGTAAGAGTTTACCTTGTAGTTACCTTGATTAGTGAAGCAAACATCTTCATGTTCCTGATGTAAGAAGTCACTAAAACAAATTTTAAAAACGCAACAAAAACCTCCAATGTTGGCCTAGTTGGATTTGTACAGTTGTTTGTATAGTGTCAACCCTGGCATGATCCTTAATTTATAGTCTTCTGTAATACATAGAGAAATGAATTCAGTTTAGTTGCTTTGAGAGTCTTCTATGGGTTGCAAAAGATGCACTGGTTATTTGTTTATTCTTTGTGATGATGATCCCAGAGTTAAATGCAACTATGCTTTCATGGGAGAAGAATGTAGATGTGTAATACTGATTCTGGTAAATGATGTGTTCCACACAGCTAACAAATACATTTTTTGCTGTGCTGTCAGATGGAGTTGATGCACTTCTGCCTTTTGTAAGTAGTCAAGATAAAGGGAAACAAGAGACTCAAGGGCATCAAAATCTCATTGTATAGGAGTTCATATCATTGACCATCTTTAGAAGGCAACTCTCTCTGCCTGCAGAATGACTTCGGAGGAAAAAGATCAAGCTTAATGTTACTGTACTCTTAATGGAATTTCTAGTTTAATGTCAGCATTATTCTGTTAGCTTCTGTAACAAAAGCACTTTTGGAATCAATGAAATCAATACCTTGCTTATGGTTTCAGGCCCTCTGTCATAGTGACTTGATAGGGTTCTTCAAAATGTAGGTTTAATCTCACAGTACTCATGCTTACAAAGCATAGTTTGTGTAAGCCTAATTACTTTTTTTGCAGGGGATGTGTGTAAATACATGAAGACCTCTCCATGTCTCTCCTGTACTGAGGACTCACATCTGGATACAGTATTCCAGGCGAGGTCTCTGCAGTGCAGTCTTCCCTCTCCTTTCTGACCATGTTGCTTTTGATGCATCTTGATCCCAAGATGTGGTTGCTTTTCCAGGCTGTGAGGGCTCGTGTTCAGCTTGTGCTCTTGCAGCTTAGAAAGCAAACTGTGAACTGCATATTGTACGTACTCCCCTCTTGAAAACTACAGGTTTCCATGCCCATTTCTGTTTTGCTGCCAGG
The DNA here is from genome assembly GCF_987193195.1 of Phasianus colchicus. Lineage (NCBI taxonomy): Eukaryota > Metazoa > Chordata > Aves > Galliformes > Phasianidae > Phasianus > Phasianus colchicus. The sequence continues at coordinate 36,691,440 of NC_143438.1, forward strand.
AGAACAACATGTTTTCTTGTGCTTGTCATTTGCTGAGTCAGTAAGTTATGTGTAGTTAATGAAATCTGTTTCATATTAAGTCTGACTCTGAGGGTTGCATAAAAAGTAGTCCTTTTAGTTGTTTGGGGGTTTTTTGCTTCTCAAATGTGAGATTACAAAAAGCACTGCTAAAGATTCATCGAAGATTGTTTTAAAGTTCCTGCCAGTAGTATGAAAGTTACTAAAGTCAGGAATTTATAGATTACCTGTTTCATGTATGTAAGCACAGACATGGCATAAATTTACTTATTCTGTAGCATTAGACTGGAAAAGCTGCTTCTATTTTCAGCTTTGCAGTTAGGGAAAGCAGGAAGTACAGAAACTGCATAAACCTAGAGATTCTGGGAAAGCTTTCTGGAATTAAGTAATGAGAGACAGCTATAATCAAATTCTGCAAAAATGAGAAAGTTTATCTGCTGAAGTTTTGAGGCAAATAAAATACTACGAAAGCTACAGTTCCATCTACACCTCAGGGGTCTGCTTTGTGGGTTTTTTTTTCCCTGCAGCATATATCAAACAGAATGTCCCTCACAGATGATGCACAGGGATAGATAAATCAGCTTGCTTCAGTTAACCTGCAGAGCAAGTGATAGGCAAGTGTAATTTTTGCATGACTGACTGAAATGCTTTTTAGGGCTGAAGATATCTATGACCTAGTTTTTCTGCTTGAAGAGTATTTACGTATGGGAAGGGCTTGTAATTTGAGTGCAATTGCTGTATGCTAAAGCCATGCTGAGCCTACGGCATCTGCTCTACAAGCTGCTTTTCTGGGCTCCTGAAAAACTATGTGAGCAGCTACTGTTTGTTTTAAGCAGAAGAATGTTAAAGATACAACTTCCTACTGCAGTGATACAGCCCAGATAGTAGTGTTTCAGCAAGCAGCAGTAGGGAGTTTTCAGGATAGCCAGTGCTTTCCTTTTTGTAAGGGCTTCCAGGTAACTTACTCTCATTGAGAACTGCATGTAGTGCAGTGTCCTACAGCTGTGGCTACTTGTGCCTGTGGGATTTAGTAAAGGCAGTCATTCAGTGAATGAACTATAAGATCACAAAGGCAGTAACTGTCAGCATGTTGTCCCTGAACTCTTAAGGAGTGAAATAGGAATCGGAGTCCCTCTTTCTCCATACCTGTGGAGAGTGAGGTAACAGTTTGGGGGGTTTCTGTTTCTACTGATCAGATGATTTCTGTAGACAGCAAAGTTGTGAAATGGCTAATGGTAAAATGCAATCAGAAGTTCTTACACATCTCCTGGCAGTGGCTCAGAGCCAGTCAATGCAGCAGAACAGAATTTAGCTGCTGTTCAGAACAGTTACTTAACAGCCTAATTCTAATTCTGTCCCCTTCCCCTGTTTCCTTTAAATGGCTTGCCAGTTTGAGAGTTGTAAACCAACTAACTCATAATTAAATTGGCAGAGAACCCTGGGTGAAGCTGTTCAGCCCCTTGTGGCAGGTGGCTTCAACTGAAAAACCAGCAATGAGTCCTGATGGGTACTGTTGAAACAGGTTTAACTTCCTTATTCTCCCTTCTATTCAGTTTGCCATTGACAAGTTGCCTCTAACCAAGAGTTGGAATCCTTAATGACAAAACCCTCTTCACAGCGCCTTGGCTGCAATTGGTTTTTGTTCTGCTTAGCATCTGGGCTCTTGGTTTTAAACACTGGGAGGAATGATTCTTTGTTGATTCCTTGTTTTTCCAAGGGATCAGTTATGCAGAGTTCCACTGTGGCACAAATACTCAGGTGTCAGTCTGAATGTATTGATGCAACAGCCAGTAATAATGTGAAACCAGCATGCAACACTTAGCTGACCAATATATTGCATACAGTGAGAAGCTGCAGTTGCTTTCAGATAAAGATGAACTGTTACATGATGTGTCATTCCACTATTTAAAAGTTTGATCCTATGAAAGAACAGATCTTTAGACATGTAGGAATGTTGTGTAGGTGTTTGATGTGTTGGAGGGAAAAAAAAAGCACCAATGAACTCCACAATATGGGATGGATAGTGTCATCTGTAAGGTATGATGGTTACAAGTCAGTTACTGGATATGTGATTTCTTATACAAATACGATGAGACCGTCTTGTGATGCTTGTCTCTTTATTTGCTTGTGAGGGAGTTATGCCTAAATCTGCAGTGATAGAACCAGGTCAACCCCACAGGAGATCTGTTTGTTCTGATGCCAGCTGGAACCACGTGTTATTCGTCATTATTATGCTAATTATTTCTCATTCTTTGCTTTCAGACCTAGCTAGAATAAGATGCAGATTTTCTAACAGGCAGGTTTAGAGTGGAAGTGGAAAAAGAACACTTCAGTATAAAAGTTTGGTACCTTATTCCCAAAGTAAGCCATCTTAATGGTAACAATTCCTTCAAAGGCCTTAAACTCTGTTATTTTGTGAAATAAATTATCAGCACTGTTGCTGACGGAGTGCTAACAGACAAGGATGTCTTAAAATAATGACTTTAATGAACTGCTTCTAAAACAACAGGCAGCATGTTAGTAATGCCCCTTTTGTTAATTAGGCAGCACTGAAATACCATGTCCCTCATGACAGACTATTCTGTTACAAGGAAGAAAAGAATTCACTTGTAATTTCAGGAAGGTTTCCCTCTCAGCCTGCAACTGTCCTTGCCAGGCTTGAATAGGAACACAAGAATACTGTTTACTTGGTGACGTTTGCTATTCCTAATTTGCCCAGACACTTTTCAATTGCAATTATGTAGATATGATGAATACTATGTGATAGAATGAGACCATTTAACTGAGGCAACCAGTTTTGATGGGGGGAAGGTGTTAAATTGCACTGGGACAGTTATTACACAACTGCAGAGTTGCCCAGGCATGCAGCTAACTGAAGTGTGTTCTGAATCTTTCAGCACTCAAATTCACTGCCTCTGTCATTCTTAACCCTCTGTCTCTTGCTTTGATAATAGTCAAAATAGATGGTAACTGGTCTGCACAAACAGATGGTACCACATATTCACTGAATCTTCAGTTTTGAGAATGCACAAAAGAGTTTGAAATACATGGAGTGTATATTCAGTCATAAAGCTGAAATCACCAAAGACTCTGCTTGTATAACGAGAACAACCTTGCATACACTTTATCAGTGTATACTAATGCTTTATATAAACTTGCACTGTGCATTAGGCATTGCTATTTTTCTTGCAGTGTGGTAGATGAGAGGTGATCCTCTGCAAGGCTGTTTAAGGAAAGCAGTTAAACCTGTCAACAGCAGTGCAAGAGGAGACAAGTCTTAGCTGATGAAACAGCAGCTGAACTCTATAACGTTCAACATGTGTCAGACAACCTTCAACTTTGAGCCTGGCACAAGGCTTTCAGAAATCCCTTTCACACACTTCTGAGTCTCACCTGTTGATTTTTTTTAAATAAATATAGACAGAGCTTTAGTTAAGAGTTGGAAAGCTCTTATACTGCAGCTGAACATTCACAAACAGAATCAACGAGAAAATAAATTAAATAAATTTCTTGGGTGAATTGGTGTATGCCTGTTTCACTGCACCCACTTTCAGCCACTCTGTCCTAACAAACTTTTATTTGAAACAAAGAGATAAAAACCTTTAGAAAGGTAGTTTCAGAAAGCTTTATTGAAAAGATTTGAATGTGTTATGGCATCAGTGAATTATGCTTTGTATTAGCTTGCTTCACACTTTCCATAACATGAAATTAGTTGCTTAATAATAAGGACCCTTCACCACACCCCTACAGAACAGTTAGTAAGCATACGCTGTAGCATGTGAATACAATAGTCATAAGCCTGGAGAGTGGACTGCTTACTCACATGGCTACATAACAGCAAAAACAAAACAGATCCTTTAACACTGTCATGCTAGTAAACCATGTTGCTGTTCCAAAAGCTTTTTGTTATCTTGACCCTCAAAGTCCAAACAGATGCATTCTCCTGCTATTGTGTTGTTTTTCATCCCCAAATAGGCTTTAATTTTAGGCATTTAACCACTTTGATGGTAATAAATTTGTTCACTTATCACGGAACAGAGACAATTCATGTTATACAATCAAAAGCGTGGAGATTGTCATCGCATAAGTGAGAAAATTGTTCTAGAGGGGATTCTTAACCCAATGTTATTATTTTTGAAATTTGCTGCATTACTGTCCTATATACTTTGTATGTCTGCCCTGCGCAATTAACTTTCCTGTTGCCTTATTTGTTAGATCCACGCTGGCAAATGCAATATTTCTTCCTTGCTTCAAAATCTGAGCCGTAATCAGTACTTCTTCTCCAATTTTAGCAGCTGAGGTATATCTTAAATGAAGAAGAAAATGAACAAGTAAGGATCTGTACAGAGCACAAATCCAAATTTATTTCTTCATTTTAGATTATCACAATTGGAATTAAGCAAAACCAAGTAATAGTCACATATCCTTATAACTGCCTGCTTGAAAATCCCTGCTGCTTAAAGTCCTTGAACTCCTCCAGAGTACTGCAGTGGTAGTTTGGTATAACATCCTCTGAAGAAATGGAGGACAAGAAGAAACCCACCACTTGGTTCTCATGAAAAGTCCTTTCTGGACCAGGAAGAATTAGGTACCAAAAATCTGATACAAGCTCAACCCTAAGTCCTATTCTAGCCACTGCAGGCTCCTCGTGGCATTTCTAAGCCAGTCTGGCTGGTTTCTGCAGCATATCTCTGCAAGTAACATATCCAGAAGGTCATTTCTGTGTAGAATCTAATCACAGGTTAACTGCTTCTCATAGCCTGGTCAGAGAAAAGCCATAGAAATTTGGGAGGCTTTCAAAACTTCCCCGGTTTAACTCCATTTCTATTCATTACATGACTTTTTGTTTTATTTACATAAGTGTGTGGACATGCTCTGAAAACACACTGTCCAGGAATTAAGAAGAAATTTTACCACAAAAAACTGGGAAAGAATCAGGAGGAATGTGATCCAGCCCTGACCTGAGGTAAGGGAACGCTACTCATATACTTGCACAGGAGACTGTATAAGTGCTGGATACATAACTTCATCAACCAGATCATTTTTATGCACAACACCATGTTGATCATGTCTCATGCTGCTGTTGCACAAGCCCCATTAGTTTTCAGGGGGGCAGGGTCTCAGCTCCCAGAGGTTGTTGATCCTCTTGTGATTTAAATAAATAAGCCTTCTGTTTCTCCCTGTTCATTCCATTACTGAAACACTGAAACAGTTTTTTCATGATAGGATCTTTTTTAAAAGCTTTCTCTAAAGGAAAACAAGGTGGAGTATAGCTATATTTGATATCCAATATCAATTGTTCATTGAAAGCAGTACTTCACTGCAGTACTTTAAGTTTTGTTTGACCCTCATATTTCCTAAACTTTATGCTACTTGATTATTTTGCATCACCTCCAGAGAGTATTTTCTTGAGATTTTAACTTTTTATAATTGAGCAGGCATTTTTGACGGTGTAAATAATTAAAATGTTGGTCTCTCATTACACTGCTGCAAGGCAAAATTAATCATGTGTACATTTCAAGTTTTCATTTCCAGAAATTTCCTGGTCATCGCAGTGTCAGTGGAAAGCTCCAGTCCTACATTACCAGTGGGAAATCAGAAGGCACTGGGAGAAAGGAAGGCATCTGGTAAATATACAGATCACTCCCCACATATTTCCCTACATTTTTTTAGGCAGTTATAATGAGGAGTTATTTCTCCAAGATTTTTAGTGCTCAGTACTAGTTATTTGTAGGACTACTTTAGTAGTCATAATCTCTTCAGTGGAAGTAATGAAGCAAAGCTGACAAGCTGTAACAGCACGATCAAAGAAGGTTTCACACATTTTTTTTTAAAGGTACTATTTAAAAATTGCATTACAGGAAGAACTATTCTCAACCATCAAACACCCTAGAGTAAAGGAATCTTCTGTCAGTGAGAAATTCTGACTCAATTTTTAATTTATCCTCTGAGTATAAAACAGAGCTAAAATGTTTCCTTTTTTAATCTTGGACTAACTCTGAAAAAGGGTTTATTGAAAGCTGTTTCAAGCCTAGATTTTGCTATTTGAGGCCAATAACGAATCTGACCAAGCAAAGAAATAAGCCAATTGTGTAAGACTAAAATTTACCATATACCACCCCTTTAACATTCTGTGAATGAATGGGTAGCAAATAAATAAAAACTGACTCAAATTTTGCAGATATGCTTCCCTCCACCCACAACTTAGTTTATTAAAAACAAGACTTCAGATGCCTTTTTAAAGCAGGCAGTATTACTCCATTACGCTTCCGCTATGTGTTAATACCTTGTCAGGGAAGAAAAGTTAGTGCTAGGCACAGTGGAAGATACCTACGTGATGTTCATGTCCACGCTGACCCCAGGTAATGCTCTTTCTGTGTACAGCAATGCAACTGTTGATACCACGTCCACAAGCGTGGCTGTCAAACCTCCGTGTAACGTGCCACCTCTGTTGGTATGTTCCTCCTCCACTTTCAATTCACACACAACTTTTCCTGGATTTGCAGAAAGAAGCTTCATCTGTATAACCAAAAATGGAATAAAGAGCTTACTGACAGAGTACCAACTCCAGGTGTTGCCCTGAATCAAGCTGAAAGGATTATTTTGGATTCATGAAACAGATGGAAAGACATAAAACGCAGTAATTTAACTGTCACAATAGATGTTTCCATAAACTTTGAGCTAATCCCATTGGCCTCCTTGAACTGAAATTTGCATTCCTGGGCACAATTATCCAATGCTGAATCATAATGTACTACAGCACCATAATTTATGTACACACTTCTATAGTGTTATGTAGAATGGTGTTACACAGGAAATCACAGTGCATTTGTGGAACTACACTTCCCCATGTAATCAACAAAGGCAGCTGGATTTTTGAGACCAATAAATTATTGCATTTCAATTGCTTAAATTATTTTACTCTACTCTCTGCATTTAATAGTACTACATCCAAATTCTGAAGACGGATGCAGACCTGAGATAAGTACTATATATATATATATATATATATATATATATATATATAGTACTTATTTTTCTGCTTGTAGCAAATACTTTGAAGAACCTTCAGACTGCCACAAGTGAAACGTGGACATAATATTTACTGTAACTCCTACTTTTTTTTTTTTCCTGATTTGTTTCACCAAAGAATTGAGGTTTTTTGTTTTTTTTTTTTTTTTTAATTTCAGTGTTTCCATAACATTTCAAATGGATTGACTTATTCTCTTTACTCTTAAGATTGAAATGTCTCCAGTTTCACTACTGCTTAGTTATAATGTGATATAAGAGCTCAATTCCAGCTGAAGTCCCTGATAGGACAAAGTTTATGCAAAATTTGCAGAAAAATGATAGCAAGATAAGTGGTAACTGAGTACTCAGTCCAACTTCAAATGGAAAAAAAAAAAAGGGGGAAACCACTGAGGCAGTGTTCTAGTGTAAAAATAGCACCCTGACCAATGAAGATCCCAAGCCTATGGGGAACAGCCATGCTATAATACACTGTTTCAGACATAATTTGCAATCAAGGTCTTTTCCCAAGGCCTGACACTGGCAGCAGATGATAGTTTCCACTGCCTTTAGGGAGCATTCCAATCTATCAGCACGTCAAGGATGGCATCTAGTCTCTGATCTGGCACTCATGCCTTCTCCCCTGACAGCAGTAGTTGGGTACTTGAATGCTTCTAGGACTTACAGAGCTACAGCTGCTAGTTTGTACATCTCCAAAGCCTCTGTGCCTGTCCTCCCATACATCTCAGTGAGCTGCTTCAGCTCCCAGTCACATCTGTGATGCACCACTTTTGAGAATGGGCTTAAAACCCACAGTTGTTAAGCCCTACGTGGATACCACGTTGGAATTAAAACAGAAAATTCCTCTGATGCTAAAGCTGAACAATCTCTAAAGCTGAAAAGTCTCAGCTTAAAATCTGTCCTCTCCAGAACAGGAAAAAAATCTAAAGTAAGAAAGGCTTCAAGTAGCTCCCAGAATCACAGGATCTTAGGGGTTGAAAAGAACCTCTGGAGATCATCTAGTCCAACCCCTGCTGAAGCACTGATAAGATCCCCTCTCAGCCTCCAGGCTGAACAAGCCCAGCTCTCTCAGCTTTTCCTTGTATGGGAGAATGCTCCAGGCTCTTAATCATCTTTGCAGCCCTCCACTGACTCTCTAGAAGTTCCCTGTATTTTTTGAACTGGAGAGCCCAGAACTAGACACAGTATTCCAAATGTGGCCTCCCCAGGGCAGAGCAGAGGGGGAGGATCACCTTCAACTTGCTGGCCATGCTCTTTTGCTTGCACTCCAGGATACCATTGGCCTTCTTGGTCATGTGGGCACGCTGCTTGTTCATGGCCAACCTGCTGCCCACCAGGATCCCCAGGTCCCTCTCTGCAGAGCTCCTCTCCAGCAGGTCTACCCCTAACCTGTACTAATGCATGCAGTTATTCCTCCCCAGGTGTAGGGCTCTGCACTTGCTCTTGTTGAACCTCATCAGGTACCTCTGTGCCCAACTCTCCAGCCAGTCCATGTTTCACTGAATGGCAGCACAGCCTTCTTGCTGAGGGTGCGTTGTGTCCTTTCATCCAGGTCACTGATGAAGCTGTTGTATATGACTAGACCAAGTACCAACTCCTAGGGAACACCAGTAGCTACAGGCCTCCAACTGTACTCTGAGCTGCTGATTACTATTCTGAGCTCTGTCAGTCATAGAACCATAGAAAGATGTGGGTTGGAAGGGATCTCAAGGATCATCAAGTACCAACCCCCTGCCACAAACAGGATTGCCAGACACTACATCAAGTGCTAGATCAGCCCAGGGCCCCATACAACCTGGCCCTAAACACCTCCAGAGATGAGGCCTCTCTGGGCAACCTGTTCCAGCACCTGACCACTCTCTCAGTAAAAAACTTCCCCCTGACATATAATCTAAATCTCCCTTCCCTTAGTTTAAAAACATTCCCCCTTGTCCTATTACTATCTACCCTTGTAAAAAGTTGATTTCCTTCATGTTTATGAATTCCTTTTAAATATTGGAAGGCCACAATGAGTCAAGCCTGCTCTCAATCCACCTGGCTGTCCACTTGTCTATCTCACACTTCTTAAGTTTACCTATAAAGAGACAGTGTCAAATGCATTACTGAAATCAAGGTACACAACATCTGTTGCTCTCCCCACATCTACTCAGCTGATTATGACAACAGCAGATGCTTGAAATTAAAACAAAATTATTATTTTATACCATTTTGCTTCTGGAAGTGGGTTTCAGAAGCAGTCACAACATTTCTCAAAGAAAGGTAAGAAGCCTGCCTCTCTAGGCTGAATTCAGTAAGTTACCTTTTTTAGCTGAGTGCTGCACCCATTATCGAATTAATGGAATTTTAAGGTGCAAGAAGAGTAGAATCAGCAGGGTGAAGATGTCAGTAGGAACTGATTGGAGTCATCATAACTAAAGGACTCTTTACAATTCTGTGAGCTTCCTAAAGCATTATACTTTCTATACATAAGATCAAAATGTCTAGGGGAAACATAATGATAGTTGCTTTCATAGAATCATTTGAGTTGGGAAGGACTGTTAAAGACCATCTAGTCCAATTCCCCTGCAGTAAACAGGGACACCTACAGCTAGATGGAGTTACTCAGAGCCCCATCCAGCCTGACCTTGAGCGTCTCCAGGGACAGGGCATCCACAGACTTCCTGAGCAACTTGCTCCAGTGCCTCACCACTCTTACTGTAAAAAACTTTTTCCTCATATCCAGTTTAAGTCTCTCCCTTTGAAAACAGTAACTTTCTTTAAGGTAATGGAGCTGACACTGAGAACACTGCTTTTGCTATCAGTTTTGCTCCTCCGTCTAAAAAAACAGAGGTTCTGGCATGGCTGTTTGCTCAGGTGCATTCACTTCATCTCTGCACGGCAGGGTTCCACACACACATAGACAACAGAACAGCAGAAACAGAACCCTGGCTCTGCAAAATGTAAGGCCCTGAAACCTGCTTTGTGGGAGAACACGTCAGCTGCACTACCATGCACTGCAATACGCAATAGAAATAGTAACACCATCTTAACTATGTTTTAATTGTACTGTAGCATCACTTTATTGTAATATCCCTTCTATAATTCTGTGACCGCAGAGCAGCACCAGACCACCACATTTCTGAACACTGAGCCTTGCCGGCAGCTCGCAGACCTGTGACACGTTTGCGTAACTTCAAGGTGTCTGTTATAATGGCCTCTTGTTTTTACTTTTAAGCAGAGAGCAGTAATAACGTTTCAGCACTTCACAACCATAGAAGTGACCTTGGCCACGGGCATTACGAAGGAAGCGTTAAGCACACTACTCCCATTTCCCACCGCGCTGGGGGAGCAGGGACTCGGCAGCCCGCCCTACCTTGCCGAGCACCCTGTCGAAGCCCTCCGACTGCACCATGTACTTCATGGCATCTCGCAGGCCCTCCACCGTGAAGCGCATGCTGCCCATCCCGGTCGCGGCGCCCTGTGACGGCGGCGCGGCCCGGAACGGCTCGGCCCCGCTTCCGCCCCGCCCGCAGAGCCATGGAGCTGGAGGCGCGGGCCGAGCCACGCTCCCCGCGGGCGGGGCGCGGGGAGGAGGATGAGGAGCTGCGGCTCGCCAAGCGGAGGAAAGTGCTGTGCTCTGAGTTCGCCGCCGTCACCAGCAGCGACGAGGCGGTGGCCAGCGGCTTCCTGGCGAACAGCGGCTGGCACCTGGAGGTAGGGCCGGCGGCGGGGGGCGGCGGGAGCGGCCGCCATTCATCTGCACTCTGCCTCTGTGTTTCAGAGGGCGCTGGACGCTTACTTCGAGGCGCCGATGAACGAGCAGGCGGCGGCAGGAGGGGGCTCGGCGGGGCCCGGCAGCTGGTGAGCGCCCTTGGTGGGGACAGAGGGAAGAGCCCCTCTGGTCTTTATAGCTGAGAACAAGCTGTGTTTGGTAACTGCTCGACCCGAAACCAGGTGAGGTCGGCCTCTTCTCACAGGTGGCGGCGATGGGATGAGAGGGAATGGCCTCAAATTGTGCCAGGAGACGTTCAGGTGGGATATGAGGGAGAATTTCTTCTCCGAAAGAGCGGTGAGGCAGTGGCTGCCCAGGGAGGTGGTGGAGCCACCATCCCTGGGGGTGTTCAGAACTGTGTGAACGTGGCACTGAGGGATGTGGTCAGTAGGTGTGTGATTCTATGGCTCTATAGAACATACATCTTTTTTCATGTAACTGTATGAAAAAAGGAAGCTTACCAAGCATCATTGTTGCCATCCACCTTCTCCACAGCAAGTCAGAAGATGACTGCGTTGAACTGGAGGCACCTTTTCAAAGAATCATAGAATGGCCTGGGTTGAAAAATGATCATCTAGTTTCCACCCCCCCTGCTATGTGCAGGGTTGCCAACCACCAGACCAGGCTGCCCAGAGCCACATCCAGCCTGGCCTTCAATGCCTCCTGGGATGGGGCATCCATAACCTCGTTGGGCAACCAGTGCTAGTGTGTCACCACCCTCTGAGTAGAAAACTTTCTCTTTTCTCCCCTGTTGTCTTTGCACTGCAGCTTCTGCCTTGAGCACGGTGTACAGGTGGGGCTCTGTGGGCTTCCTGGCGAGAGAAGAGCACAACAGACTTCCTAATGTTTTGCTGCACAGTGTTTGGCTTCCCAGCCTGCTTTTAGCAAGCTGCTGCTCAGCTCTGTGGTTGCACATCTCACGGTTGGCTGGGACTTGTGTGGCAGTGTAATCTTGCACTGTTAGTTCAGTACAACATAAGAAAACAGTACTGTGTTCTAGGAAGCATAAAAGATTTAGGGTTGGAAAAGGTCTCTAAGATCATCAAGTTGAACTGTCAGCCCACCCCCACCATGCCCACTAACCATGTTTCTCAGAGCTACATCCACACGGTTTTTGAACACCTCAAGAGTCGGTGACCTCACCACCTCCCTGGGCAGCCTGTGCCACTACCTCACCATTATTTCAGAGAAGAAAATTTTCCTAATATCCCACCTGAACCTCCCCTGGCACAACTTGAGACCATCACCTCTCATCCTGTCACTGTTACTTGGGAGAAGAAGCTGACCGCCACCTTGCCACAACCTCCTTTCAGGTCATGGTAGAGAGTGATAAGGTCTGCCCTGAGCCTCTTTTTCTCTAGACTGCATAATACCAGGGAATAGGTATTATCAAACTCCAGTATCCCAACAGCTGAAACAGACTTAGGTATACTATTGAACATCATTTGTTTTACATTCTCACTTTACTAAAGGAATTTGCTTTGGACCGTGCTTCATTGGTAGAGTCCTCTTTAGGGGCTTTGTCCCCAGGCAGTGACTGGATTGGGCACTGGTACCTTGACAGTGCTTTTCTGAAGTGCAGTTTGGAGTGAATGTTCCCCAAGAAAATGACTATCAGTTTGTTGCATGTTTTTTTATTGAGTTTGCACATGCCCAAGGGGAGCTCAGAAACCTCAGCTGCATTATAAAGATGGGTTCATAAAAACAAAGGCTTGGCTGCAGTCTTTGTTTTTAGTATCATGGAGAATGTTTGCAGATCTTACATGCGCAGTCTGCCCCTGGCACAGTGAAAGAAATGAATTCCTCAGGTGCATTGGATAGAGTTGGTTGCCATCCAATTAATTTCATTTGGAATGGTAGATGTTATTTTATGTATAAGGAGGAGGAAGAAACTCTTTCTTCTCCTGTGTACTAAGGCTCCATGTGATTAAAGTTACTGAACTTCTTCTGAATTGCAATAAGAGATCACGTCACGTTAACTTACTTGTTGAGAAAATTTTATACGGTTGTCTGTAAGTTGTGATGAGTGTAAAACATTGTATTTTAGAAGATAAGAGAGGCAAATGCAGTAAGAATAATATTATGCATGTTGACAAACAATGTCTCTTTAGTATCGACCTCACAGCAGATGAAACTGCAAGTAATACCAGCAGCAGCAGTGCAGGCTCCAAGCAACAAGATGATGACAGCAGCTTCTCGCTGATAACCTGGAACATTGATGGGCTGGACCTGGGAAATCTGCAGGAGCGAGCTAGAGGTGTCTGTTCTTACCTGACATTGTAAGCATGGCTTTGTCTTTGTATTGTTATGCATCCAACTTAAAGTGAGCTTCTCATTTTAGATAATGAAAAAATCTTCATGTCCAAATTATCTTCAAATTAGATGCAAAAATGCATTTGTTGTACAAATCCTAAGACTGATTGGAGGAGGTGTGAGCCTGTGCATTTCAAGTTAAAGACTTTGCAGTGTCTAAAAATCTTTTGGTAACGAACAGTATTGCTTACATCAAGTTTATGCCTTTGTCAGGAGCATGCTTCACACTTCCATCTTGTACAGGAAAAGAGGGTGAAACTGCTTGTTTACTTCATTCTGGTGGTATGAGTAACTTCATTCTGGAGCAAAGTGTTTGGAGGACCACCAGCATTCTTTGTTTATTTGATTTGCTATTTGAAAAATGGATCCCTTTCCAGTATTGTTATTTATCTATAAAGGATGATAATGTGCAAGCTAATATGAAAGCAGTAGTATCTGTGATTGCCTTTTATAGTTGTACCATTTGAAGCTTCCTGTTAATACTCTTATGATTAATTTGATAATTATATAAATTGGTGAGTCTTAATATGGTAATTTATCAGTGTAAATTAAACTGGTTTAAACAAATGTTAATTGGTTCTTCTGAACCCAGCAGAAACCCTTAACTAAACTGATTTTTCTCTTGATTTCTAATAATATGTTTTGATTTTTTTTTTTCTGTAGAAGTGATCTTACAAGCAAGTGGCGACTTCTTACACAGTCTAATAGTGATAGGACAAGGGGGAATGGCTTTAAGCTGAAAGAAAATGAGATTAAGTTAGATGTTAGGAAGAAATTCTCAGAGTGCAGTGAGGCGCTGGCACAGCTACCCAGAGAAGCTGTGGTGCCTCATCCCTGGAGGTGCTCAAAGCCAGGTTGGATGGGGCCCTGGGCAGCTGAGCTGGTGGGGGGCAGCCCTGCTCATAGTACGGGGTGGGGCTGGGTGGGCTTTGAGGACCCTTCCAACCCAAACTGCTCTGTGATTCTATGAAGTTTGTCCTCTGACTGCTTAGAGAAGGTCTATTCAGCAGTGTATAAAAAAGGACAGCTACAAAAGAGCACTTCCAGGACTCCTACCCCACAAGTGCTGTTACTGGTGGCATAGCTCTAAGGAACTTGGCATTGACAAATGGCAGATTAGCTGAGACGGATATGTTGTAAAGGAATGAGATGGAGGGTAGAATTTCCTAGAAATCTTATCTGTGGCATAATATGATCCAAAGCTGCTTTTCAGCTGTTTATGTTAAATTCCTTGCGTATGTAATAACTGAATAATAATTGAAAATTGTGCAAATGTTTTCAAGATTAAAGGAAGTAGGGCGTTTTACTGCCATGTTGGTACTGTGCCCATAATAGTTATTGTTTTCTGCCATAAGCATCAGTGGTATCTCTATGTGCTACTATATGTCATTAGAGAGCATCTTAAAATATCTAGGAAGGTGAGGAAAAAATCCACCTGAAATCTCTGACCCTGTTCTGTTTGACATCAGAGTGTAATAATGTTATTTTTCAGTAGATAACTTCAAAACTTGTTTTGCTGATTTCAGATACAGCCCAGATGTCGTGTTTTTACAGGAGGTTATCCCACCATATCTCTGTATTCTGCAGAGGAGAGCAGGTGGTTACACCATTATTCCAGGTATGAAGTAAACCTCAATTTCTTAAGACAAAAACTGGAAAAAACAGTTTTGTTCTGTCTTCCTTGCCAAAAGCTCCAACCTGCTGTAGCAACTGAAAAGAGTAAGATGAAGAAGAAAACACTTAAATTACTTGCTCTATTTTACTACCTGCATATAGTTGGATTCAAATTACTCCCATGAAAAGTTTGCTTGACAGATGGTCTTTGTTTTGTATTTTTTTTCCCACATTTTGAAAAACTGATAGCAAAATTATCCCAAAAAGCACCATAGATGAGTAGTTGCTTAACCATTTGTATTAAAAGCATATTCAGACCACTGTTAAGAAACTTTTGAGTAATCATTTTGTACATCTTGCAAATTAAAATTTTTCTCCCAAATGATAATAAAGAGATCTGTGGAAGAGCTTTAACTTTATCCTGTGGCAGAAGATGTCCTTGACCTTTTATTTGCCTGTTCCTCTCCAGGTAATGTAGATGGCTATTTCACTGCCATGCTGTTGAAGAAATCGAGAGTGAAAGTACTAAAACAAGAGATAATACGTTTTCCAACCACTTCCATGATGAGGAACCTTTTGGTTGTGCATGTGAGTCAGTCTGTCAGTACTACAGCTGTGTGTCTGTCTTCAGAACAATAGAATCACAGAAAGGTTGGGCTGGCCTTATTCAATGGCAGTCTTAAACAGCGCATAAATGTTTCTTCAAACATATGATTCAAATTGCATTTGGTACTAATAAAATTAAGTCTCTTATGTTGCTGGCTGTACTTTGTTTTCACATCTGATAACCTCTGAAAACAAATTAGAAGCCTGCTATCTTCCTCTAAGGCACTTCTCCAATTTATAACAAATATTAACCAGAGCTCTGTCGTTCATTAATTTATTTTCTGATTAGTTTTTGTCTATAATCTTCATATCACAGTGTGGAAAATAGCATACCTGTTTTGTTTCATGTACAGGTGAACATATCTGGTAATGAACTTTGCCTAATGACTTCTCATCTGGAGAGCACTAGAGATCACTCAAAGGAGCGTATGAAGCAACTGCAAATAGTGTTAAACAAAATGCAGGAGGAGTCTGAGTCCACTACTGTTATATTTGGGGGAGATACAAACCTCAGAGACAGCGAGGTAAACAGAAATAAGCAACCTGATTAATTTGGGAAGGTATTCTGGTAAAATCTTGTCAGACTTTTCTATTATCTTCATGAGAAACAAACTGCACAGCAGAAATCTGCAACTTCTTCTTCCCCTTTTTAAGAGCTAGAAGCGGTATTGCTACACTGTGGCTTTGTTACAGCTGAGATGTTGTTGTTATATACACAAAAGGAATGGTTTTTTTTTTCCATAACACAAAATGCATAATTCTCAAAATGTATTTCTGAGATGTTTCAGCTTTCAAAGTATCTTCTGATTTTGAGAACTTGATCTTTTTATTAATTCAGCTCTCTGCTTCTAGGGACTTAATGCTAAAAAAGAATGAATGAAAGAAGAAGGTGCTCTGGAGAAATAGATCTTGGGAGTTTAAAATCCAGCCTCTTCATGGAGACATTCAAGATTAGAAGCCATTTTTGGCTGCTCATGTTAAGAGTGAAATTTCTGCATTATTAGTAAAAATTCTTTTTTCCCTAATAGTGAAATTCCTGCTATGAGCAGGAATGACCTTATTTCAGAAAACATGGCCTTGACCCTCATGCCTGATTTTGTAATTGAACTCTTTGCTTTGTAGCATTGAAGTCTAATGGCACCCTGGCATGTATCAGGAATGGTGTGGTGAGCAGGACTAGGGAAGTCATCCTGCCTCTGTACTCAGCTCTGGTGAGGCCTCACCTCGAGTACTGTGTTCAGTTTTGGGCACTTCAATACAGAAAGGACATTGAGGTGCTGGAGCAGGTCCAAAGAGAGGCAACAAGGCTGGTGGAGGGCTTGGAGAATATGCCCTATGAGGAGAGACCAAAGGAACAGGGGCTGTTCAGTCTGGGGAAAAGGAGGCTGAGGGGAGACCTTGTTGCTCTCTTCCAATATCTGAAAGGTGCTTACAGCGAGAGCGGGGTTAGTCTCTTCTCACAGGACAAAGGGAATTTTTCTATCAGGAAAAACTTCTATACTGGAAGGGTTGTTAAGCACTGGAATAGGCTCCCCAGGGATGTGGTTGAGTCACCATCCCTGGATGTGTTTAAAAACCATTTTGTTGCGGTGCTCAGGGACATGATTTAGCGGAGGGTTGTTAGAGTTAGGGTAGTATGGTTAGGTTGTGGTTAGACTTGATGATCTTGAAGGTCTTTTCCAACCTGAGCAATTCTATGATTCTATGATTCTATGCTTTGGATTTAGAAAAGTATGACAAAAATTGGTCACGCTGTAGAATCTACTGAGGAATAACACAATTTAGAAATTCCTCTAGTAGCTTTGTTCTTCACGACTGGTGTTTTGCAGGGGAAAAAAGCGATATTTTGACAGCTCAGTTCTCTTTTCTCCCTTCAGGTGGCTAAACTAGGTGGCTTACCTAAAAACATCACGGATATCTGGGATTTTCTGGGCAAACCCCAACACTGCCGCTACACGTGGGACACAAGCTCCAATACCAACCTGCGCATAGAGAGTAAATGCAAGTTGCGGTTTGATCGCCTTTATTTTCGGCCTGCAGCAGAGGGGGGACACGTCATTCCACGAAATATGGACTTGATTGGATTAGAAAAACTGGACTGTGGCAGATTCCCAAGTGATCACTGGGGTCTTCTGTGTCACTTTGATGTGATATTATAATGAACAGGGCTTTTGTTGTTTGGTTTTAAGGGTTCTGTTTTTAAGAAAGTTTACACTCCCAGTTTAAGCTGACAGTTGACAGTTTCAACCATAGCAAATTCTCTGCTTTTGGCTCCTGCTGGAATGTCTTCAGTTAATTGCCAGGCTCCTTTTTCCTCACTATACGCATCTGCTGTTGAATCATGGCTTTAAATATATATTTTTAACAAAACCAAATTTCAGTTCTAAAACAGGAGATAAGAATAAATAAAATCCATAAATGTACTACCTGATTTTAAAGATGCTTTTATTTTGTCCTGTATTATAAGCTCATAATAAATGCTGCTTCTTTTTTAAAATACTCTTCTGATGACTGCTTTGTTTTGTAACTATTTTCATCATCCTTTACAACAGCGTCTTTTGTGAGACGTACTGTGTCAGTTTCTGAAGTTCGTATTGTAAATACATATAGGCCCCCTCAGGCAGGACAGTAAGGGAACTTTAGAAAGAATAGCTAGGTTCTCACAAACTAATAGTTTCTATCTAAGAATTAAGCCAATATTGAACAGATTTGAGAATGATGTGCTTTCCTTGTGATGTAAAAAGGCTATATAGTATATATAGAAGTTTTATGCTTGAAATGTTAAATACCCTCCTTTACATTAATATAAAGCTGCTTTATTTATATTTATATTAATAAATATAAAGTAGCCATATATTAATATAAAACTGGATAGGAGTTTCAGGCTTGAGATTTTATCATTCTCGTGAGCTTGTAGAAACTGAATACTCTTACAAAAGCAGCTCAGGATTTAGCTGACGTTGCAAAAGATAAGCAGGCTTTCTAACTCAAGAACTGTGTAATCAGCCTTGTGAAAGCCATCATTTTATAGCTGTACAAAGTACTAAATGGTGTCATTAAAAAGGAATTCTTGCTTCTAAATTTCAAGCGTGAAGTTCAGTGCACAGGCACGGAGAGGTAGCACAGACAACCCGTGTCGATGGTGCAAAGTGCACCGAACGTCTGTACTAATGCACAGTGTTCTTACTTACAGGCACTGACAAAGTAATGTTTGGTCTTAAGCCAAAAGCTTAAAAATGACTTGTGTTTTCCTGGGAATTTGTGGCAGGTTAGCCCCAGCTGGCCCAAATAGCAAACAAATAAGAAAGCTCACGGTTCAAGGAAATATTCAGGGAAGTCATTTATCAATTACTCTTATGGGCAAAACAGGCTTGACTTCCAGAAATTCACTTAAATTCATTACTGATTAACATATATCCTTAATTACTAATTCAGGAAGAAGGATAATGAATACCTTTCCTCCCCCTTTCTCAGGCTCCATATCACTCCAGGCATTTTTGAGGAGTTGTTTGTGTACTGAGTGACTTAAGACTGCAAGGTGGGTTATTTCTGTCACTAACATGATTGGAGGAAGTTTTTTCTGTCCTTCTGTAAACAGGCTGTGAATAACACTGAAGGGTGAAGCCAGCATGGGGACAGCATGACTGGAAAATGCAGGATGTCAACAAAAGGCCCCGTCAGACCCATGTCAAACTAGCAGAAGTGAGAGATCCAGCAGTGAGCAGAGCCAGAATTATATCTTGTGATATTAAGTGGCTTAGTCTAATGCATCTGTCTGGATGCTCCAGTCAGCCAAGCATCAAGGAAGATGAAAAGTGTGTGTGAATGTTGCACTACCATCTTACAGTGCTGCTTGTAGGCCAAAAAAGCAGAACTTGGCCCAAGATAGGGCAGTAGAAGGTGGATTTGTGGGTTCTTATCCTAAAACAGTGCAGATATTTAACCAGCTTCTCACGACAAGGATAGAGATGCCTGAGATACATATGTTTTTCACAGGAGGCAGCCTTACTAAACAAGGATATATGGTATGATGGCTATTTTTTGCTTACGTGGATGCATCCTCTGCATTGTTTTGGAGAGTATGAAAAGGCAGCAGGTGTTCTAGGTCTTTAATTTGAAAAAGAAAGAAGGAAAAAAAGTTCAGAGCAGTGTGTGACTTAACTCAGTGCTTAGCTTCCAGATTCATCTCTAGCATTAACTTTGTGTCCTCTGCTTTGATCAGCTGTCCTTAACCTCTGAAATAGTGAGTGGGCACAGGGCATTTTTATTGGAACAAGCAGAGACATAACACTGTAAGAGCCATTTCATTTTTCTAATTATAAAAGTAGGCAAGAGGAAGTCCGTATTTAGTGTAATTAGTGGTTAATCATTCTTTCAGAATGAGGAAATTATGCTTTACAGCCTTTAAAACTCTTCTTCTTGGACTACATTAAAAGCAATCATACTTAAATTAAGATGACGTAAATGCTGCATGTTTCACTGACTATTGAATGTGAAGCACTACATCTTTAATAATTAAATACACTTTGAACCACTTAGTAAGTACCCAAATTACTGACAATCAAGAGCAGCAAGAGCCCTAATATTAATTTGTCTCTTAATTTAATCAGTGATGTAAAAGGTAAAATATCTGCTGAATATGTCAACTAAAACCTGTGAGATAACTGAATGTAAGTATTTAATGGGGTAGAAACAGCAAAGTAAAATAAAATAAAGGATTTCTGGGGCTACAACTTGCAACTTGATTTCTTCTCCTGTTTCAGCAATGTAATACTATGGCATCTATACACTGGGTGACAGTGACTTCATTTAACTTCATTAGGGCATATGTCCCATGTTTTGTGTTCACTAAAAGTATAAGGAAGATTAATTAATGAAGACTCATAAATAACATCTATTTATTTATTGGAGAGAAGACATGCAGCTCAAAGAGAAAAATCCCAGAGACTGCAAAGCCATCAGTTTAATGCTGCCACTTTGGAAACAGTGAAGAAAACAGGATAGGCTTAAATGGATGTTGGAGATCATAGGTGCTCTCAGTGTGTTATAATGCAAGTAAGTTGAGGAAAGGTCAGACAGAAACTTTATGATCATGGTGAGAGCACATTTGGACAGGACAGTCTTTTCTGTTCCTCTGTTCTCTGTACAAACATTGCTACACTACAAAAAATGCATACAGTTTCTGCAATAACTCAGTAAAATCCTGTGTACATGTGACAATAAATCAACCTACTGACAAACAGATACAGTGAAACTACAGCTTTGGAAAAATTACAGCTAAGGAAAAGGATGTGAGTTGGGGCTTCCCCACCACCAGTGCTCAGCAGCTCAGTGGGAACATTTGACATTGATGGGGTGCAGATCAGAAGCACCCCATCAAAACACCTCTGGCCATCCAGCAGAGTCCATGTGCTTCCTGTTGTTAAAATAAAAAGAAGTCTATTGTTAAAAAATACGGGAAAGATGGGAATAAGAGGGAAAGTAAAATAAGCAAGTAAAAAACCAGCTGTATGCTACAGAGATGATATTTTTATATCTTCAGGAAAAACTTTTCATCATTCTGTAGCACTTGCAAAATACCATTTTCCTGAGTTAAGTGCTGGCAATTTGTTTGAGATGAGGCAGGCCCCAACAACACAGCAGAGCATAGGATGTGGGACTTGGACAAGCTGGTGTTGCAAATTAGCATGGAGTCCTCACAATTAAAGTTTGAAATTCATAGCTCTCTGTGTTTTATTTCACTAGGAAGAGAATCTGTGTGCTTGACTTGTTGCCAAGATGAGCAAACTTAAAATACTTCTTTTCTATAGAACACAGACTTCGGTGTTGAATAGTAGAAAGTGTGTATTATTTCCAATTATTTTGTACTGCAACTGTAAAAATCAAAGAAATGTATAAACCATTTCCGCATGTTCTACCTGCAGATACACCACAGACACTCAGCAGAAAGCTGTGAATGAAGCAGCTAGGACAGCACAAAGTCAGAGACAGAAATGCCAAAGATTTTATTGAATAGCTGTGCTGAATAAGCTATGGGCACTTCTATGACGGCTTCAGATGGATGATGTGTGGGTTTTTCAGTTGAACAGCACAGAGTCCCCAGCCCCATATTTTTATGAAAACTGGCATGTAGAAACCAGTAGGAAGGTGAAAAGAGGATGTGCAGATCCAGGTGCTCACCCAGGAGCACCTGCAAGAGAGATGTTGGCTGGAGGCTCCTTTTCCAGTAACTATGCAGCTGGTTAGGATAGAAATTCCCCACTAGAAGCAGCACTGACCCCAAAACATTGAGCTTGGGCCCAGATCACTCTCAGCTCATGTGTGATCTTCATGCAGCGCGATGGCACAGAGGAGGTAGGATCCCTCCCTTATGGCCCTTTGGAAGCCTACTGAGAACGCTAAGTTTGTCTTCTGAGAACCATTACACAAAGCCACATGTATCTGAAGACATTAAGCACTCCGGGGTGAGCATGGGCAATGAATACAAGTGCAAAGTTCCAGGCTTTATTGCAAGGACAGAAGGTTTATCAGGACTGTAAGGTCAGCCTACCACTGAAAACAACTTTCTATGGTAGACTTTCACTAATAAAGTTTCTGTGTATTATTCCCTAAGCAAGAGATTAAAAAAAGAGGTGGGGCTCTGAACAACCTGATGTAGCTGTAGATGTCTCTGTTCATCGTAGGGGAGTTGGACTATATGATCTTTAAAGACATCCTCCATTTCAAATTATTCTATGATACTATTTAATATTTGAATTACAGCCTTTTGCAACCTAAATTGCCAGGTCAAATAATGATCTCTGACTATACTACAGTACCAAGGTGAAGGACAAACCATTACCAAGGATCTGATAATTCCGTTCCAATTGACCATCTTAGGCAGCACTTAGTTGAGGCTTTTCAGATCAACTAGTTTGAAAACAAAACTGTACTTTCTAAAGTGTGTATTTCACAATGTATTTTTGTTCTGTTAGGAACTTGGTAGATTTTCTTCTACCTCCTTGAGTCCACGTGTGTTGCTTATACCATACTTTATCAAAGTCCAAGTCTCTGCAGCTCAGTAAGAAAAATACTGCAGTTTCCCTCACTGACTGAAATAAAGTAGTCTATGATGCACGAACAAGTCTAAATGAAATAATATCCTTAGCAGTGAAAAATGGATTGGTAGTACAGTAATTGAGTAGATTTATTGCCATCTCCTTGAGCTAGCCTGCTGAAACAGCCTGCTATTTTATATAATCTCAGAGGAATTACTGGCTGGTAATCCATCGTTAAACATCATGCAGAATGATGGATTTTCCAACATCACCAATTCATATCTCATTAGCACGTGTTATTTATGATTCTTGTTACAAGATCTACAGAGGAGAAATAGAGACATCAGCTATTGTTGAAATGAGATATACTGTAGTTATGAGTCAATAACTACATACAATAATATTTCCCCACAGGATCAATTACAAATAAAGAGTTCCCTTTCTGTGTATGACAGCATTTTCTTCTATGTGTTTTACTGCTAATAATTCAGTGAAAAAAAATATTTTAAAGCACAAGAGATTATTGTAAAAATTACTTCTAGGATACTAAGGGAGGAGAGGGAGAAAAGCCTTTGCATGTAAGTAAAAAATACACCTTATGGCTTCATTGCAATTCATTGAACACTTGGGACACTTTTTCTCCCCATGTCCCTGTGAACACAGATTTCTCAGCTGTGGCACAGTTGCATTTTAAGGATACTTTTTGTTGACTCACAGCCTTAGTGCAGCAGTAATTACAGTCACAGTGACAACTGCAGCCTCAGTTAAACAGTTAAAGTCATTTTTATGTTCAACTCATCAATGATGGAAAAAGAATAAGAGGCTATTTAGAGTACAGGAGACCAGCTCATATTTCAGATCAAAATGAAGATGAAATGTGGGTTTTATTTGCTTGTGGAATTCCCATTAAGTGCATCTCCGATGGGAGGGAGGTGGATCAATAGCTGGCTGCAGCAAGAAGTTTCTGGCTGTTCAACAACCAGTGGAAAGGAAAGGAAAGGAAAACTTCCATGTTATGATCTTACAGTATCACAGAATCAGAGGTTGGAAAGGACCCCCAAAGATCATGTAGCCCAACTCCCTGCTACAGCAGGTTGCACAAGAAAGTGTCCAGATGGGTCTTGAGTATTTCCAGAAAAGGAGATTCCACAGCCTCTCTGGGCAGCCAGTGCCAGTACTCTGCCACCCTTAAAGTAGATAAGTTTTTCCCCCATGTTCATATGCAACTCACTGTGTTCCAGTTTGTTCCCATTGCCCCTTGTTCTGTCACTGGGCACTGCTGAGAAGAGCCTGACATCATCCACTTGACTCCCTCCTTTTTGATGTCTATAAGCACTGGTAAGATCTCCTTTCAGTCTGCAGGCTGTACAGACTCAGCTCTCAGCCAGTCTTCATCAGGAAATCTTTATTCTACCAGACTGACAGCATGCAAGTACTCTGCTCAGCTTGGGACAGTTCTAATCACTGCTTCCGTATGCAGTCTTAATACAGTATGTTCATAAAGTTTTAGTTTAAAGCCATGACAAATCTTCAATATTCGTCTTTCTTCCCATAGATGGGAACCTTCTCTCAATACTACTTAAATCATTCAGAAACGTTAAGAAAGTACTGTACCAAGACTTTCTTTCTTGTTAAGAAGAATTCACATGTATGTACCTTTTGGGGGTGCTCTTGAAGCCTGACTAAACAATTTGTATATCATTCATTAAGTTGTTGTTAGTACCTGGGCCAGGCTCTGATCCCCACTGCAAGGAGAGATACTACACCCATCTTATTGCATTTCCCCTGCACAGCATAGCCTTTAATTGCTCCTCCAAACTGTAGAGGATATCATTCTTCCAATCTTTTTTCCCCCCTCACTCACACACTTCAATCCCATCTTCTCTTGAAACATTTGTACAAGTTGGCAGCTTCTGATAGCAATGTCTCTTATAAATACATTTTAACCCACAAGATTTTTGTTCATAATCACTGTGATTTCAATACATTTTGAGATGCATACATTTTCTGTGTGATAGTACATTTATTTTTACCTGTCCATGACTGATTGGTGGAAAATTGCACTTCTGCAGGTGCAGTCATTTTTGGAAAAGATGATATGAGAAACATTCCTAGATGTATTCTCATCTTTATTTTTTACTCTTTTTGTAGGTTTAAATAAAAGTTGTAAAGTGGGTTTTTTTCCTGTACATGTTTAATAAATGTTTCCATCAAGTAAATGCACTTGGTGCTTTATAATGGTCATCTATCTTTATGTATATATTGTAGAAGATTCTCTAGCAGAAAGTCTTCATCAATCTTTAACAATCTTTCCTGAAGGCATGTACTACTTCTATTTTCCTTCAAAGAGCCCTTTCACAGGGGAAAGGATACTTGCCATTGAAAGCAGAGGAAACAGCAGTGACCAAATTCTGTAACTTAACCCAGTACTGTAAGCAAAGGTAGCCACGACATCCACCCAAAGCATTGCTTTAAACAAATCTCCAAGAAAAGCCAACTAGTGCTGATTTTCACTAAGAGTGGATTAAGTCTGATGCACCATTGCCACTTACTGCAATGAGCACAGAAGTCCCTCACAGTAACCTAGAACAAATACTTCATTCAGGATCACAACCTTTAATGTTAAAGAGTGTCATAGGGAATGCCATATTTTTCTAGTTTTCCTGGCATGCACCAATATACTTAAGTACTGATTTTCTGTTCTTTCAGAATCTGCCTGATGGTTCCTGGTTGCTTAGACACTGGTAATGTAATATGGCTAAGTTTAGAATATGCTAAGAAAAATGCTTGTAATTGTAGCAGCTCAAAACCTTGGCTGTTACTACTCTAGTACCAAACCTGGTAAGGCTTTTTCAAAATAAATATTTTAAGCAGGCCTTGTGGTAGAGTGCATCATTCTGATTAATTTATGCAATAATGTGACAGTTGTTTTAATGCATAGTGATCAGAAAACTTTCCAAATCTACAAAACATCAGCAGACTTAAGCTTCCAATAAACACCAGTGACTATTTTTACACCACAGCTTTCATTTAACAGAAAAATAAAGTCAGCTTGCATCTGATGAACACCAAATAAAGAGCTTCTGTTCTACCTACAGTGCAATAGGTGCATCTCACCACATTGTTTTTCATCTGGACTATTTCAATCTTGAAAAAGAAAACTAATTTTTATCAGAGAACTATCCAGACATCACAGTACTGACACAAAAATATCTTAAGATCAATGATTTAACCAAGCATTGGCCCATGAATGAAGGAGTCAAAAGTGAAGTAGTATCACATTAACATCAAAGGCAGGAGGTTTAGAGCTTTTTGTTTAAAATACTTCCATATTCTGGCCGTTGCCTCGTCTTTACATGCCTGCTCCAATCTTTTCCTGAGTGAAGTCAAGTCATTATCATCCACAGGAGCAGAGCTCCTTTCACACCTGGATCAGGCTGCTCAGAGCTCTCTCCTACTTTTTCGGGTGGGACCAAGATCACAGTCTTCCCAGGCAAATTGTTCCAGTGTATAACCTCTCTCAACACAAAGAAATTTTATCTTAAATCCAGGTGGATTTCCAATAGCTGGTGTCTACTAATCCCCTCAGTGTGCATCTGAGAAAAATCTCCACAACCATACAGGAGGCTGAGTAGGCATCATTTATGTCCCCCATTGGCCTTCTTTCCTCCATCCTGAAAAGATTCAGCTCTGCCAACCTCTTTGCAATTTATATGCTCCAGTCCTCAGACCATTTGATGGTCCCCTCCTTCAGGGATCAACATCTCTCCTGCAATTAAAAGGGTGCAGAACTGCCTATAATTGAAACACTGCTTTACAAGTGTAAAATTCATGGGAAAAAAATCATTTTCCTTGGCCTGCCATCCATGCTTGTAATAAAGCAGCCCAATATACAGTTGGCCTTGACAGGAGCATCTGACTCCTCAAGGAAGCTGCAAAATTTAGAAAGATATTTATGCAGAAGTGTTTAAAATATAACTCAATTTTCTGAGTTTTTTATACAGCATACTGCTAAGGCAGCCTTAAAACTGTCAGGAGGACTCCCTGGAGCCACACTTTCATCTAAGAGGTGGGAGCCTGTCAAGCTCTACACAAAGCAGCCCCTGGGACAGGAACAAGATGAAGCCACATACAGTCAGAACTGCAGAGGAAGTTGTCTGCAAACAGGCATGGAGAGGAGCAACTTCCAAAGACAGACATCAGATAAAATTTAAGAACAATAGATACCTCCCACTGTGTGACTTGGCCTAGCAGGTTAGTAATATGGGAAAATTACTCCTCATAATTTTTCAATTGGGAAGGCATTACTTTTTTGTCAAGATTAGAGCATTATAAAATATTTCTGCTACACAGTATAAGTGAACCTACCCATTAATAAATCCCTGTGAAGATACGTTAACACTGGATTACATTAAGGAGAGCATTGCCAGCAGAAAATTAAGCATAATTAATGGAAACATACGAATAAACCAGGGCTAGAGGGAAAAAGGGACATTCTCTCCATAGATCATTTTGTGGATTAACTGCTGACATGCTCTAAGGACATGTCAACTGTTACTGCTTTTATAGCAGTGATTTCATATAAGATAAAATCCATGTAATTGTGAATATGCATTGCAAGTTACTGCCAAGAAATAATTACTCTGATCACATGCATCAAATTAATCAGTATAATTTTGAAGGCTAAAAGAGCTTAAAATGTGATATGCAACAAAGACTTGTTGAAGTCCTTCAGTATGAGAGATAATAATAGATAGATGGTAGATATATAGATAGATAACTGTTTTACCAATATTCAAATACTCAGTTTCCAAAGGCCAGGACAAGTCACGTTGTAAGTGAGAAGGTGAGCAACACCTGTAGCATTCAGAGATGAAATTTCAGAACAGCAATACCATGGAGACATTCAAAATTATTTTTCAGATCTTGTTCATGTAATGGCAAACTGAGTAGGGGCACACAGTGAACAAGTGCTCCGGTCATGTCCATTAGCCAACATAAGGAAGGTCTGTATGGTTATTACAGCACTATGAGTGTAGCTACCTTCTGGCTTTCACAAACTTATAGAGATTTGCAGATTTTTTTGTTATTATTTTTTTCACATAGTACAGTCCTCTAAATGAAAACCATAAGGAAATAAAAATAGCATCCCTTTTCTAGGCAGAAGAAAAAAAGGACCTACTTGGTGGTAATAGTTCACCTAAAACATCTTACACCAGTCCCCTAAAATCTTATCTACTCTTCACCACTGCTGTAACCAACACTTTCAAATACTGTACCAATACTGTTCTCATGTTCAAAAGACTTCTGATGAGAGCTCTCAAAAGCTTGCAGAACAGCCCAAGTGAGCAAACTTACTCTTACTAACAGAACAACTATCCTTCCATCATCCTCCTCCACATTGTAACATATGCTCAATTGAAACCAATACAAATAATGGAGAGAGAAGACAAAAAACATGAAGACGACCACTGGTGTCATGCAAAGCACCCATATCCCGTAGCTTATTCTGATGCTTAGATGTTGAAACATGTTTGAGAAGAAAAAGCAAGAAAATAGGACTTCTCATAGAGTTTCATCTGTGATTTTAATTTGCACAGAAGTTAACAACTGTGAACCAAGAGTTACTGTACTGCTTGTAAAAATAAAAATAAGGAAAAGTTGATGCCCTTTTAGTCCTGCTGTGCATATTCATTTTTGTTACATAAAATGGCTATAATATTACTACACAAATTAGTATTTTAGGGAAAAAGGATAAATATCAAAATAAATTTCAAAAAGGCAAAGATGGCACATATAATGCTTCTAGATGATCTTTAATTACTATTCTCAGATGGTTTCCCTTAGCACCTCAGCCTACAAACAGCATGCAACTTAACAGCCAAGTTCAGGGTACCTGTGGACACCACTGCTAACCATTAAATAATTTGGGGGTAAAATGCTGTGTAAATGCAGAGACAATTCAACAGTAATCACTACTTTTTCTACTTGCTGAAAAATGGGGAAGAAGTGAGCTTCTGACCTGTACAAGACATATGAACTCCATCTAGGAAAAAAAAACTGTATAGATACTACTTCAGCCTGCCTTTCAGATTTAGGTTCCAATATCTATTACATAAAACTGTAATTAAATTTCATCAGGTAAAATTCAGCAGAGTACAATGAAGAATTGTTCCATAGAATCTCTTTTCAATGATGAGATGAAATTGAATATATGGTCTTATTTCTTTCATATCATCCATGTCTTTGTGCTGCACATATTGGCATCATTCAAGTCATTGAATTTTGGATCAAAACCAGGTTTCATGGATTGTTCTGTTCTCATCCTCTCATCCTCTGACTGCACAGACATAGTATGTGATGAAGTCATATTACTTAAGGCATCACCAAATGTGCTCAGATGACAGTGTAAGAAAATAGAATGGAAAAGGATAAAAAAATGCTGCCTTAGAAGGAGAATGTGCATAGTGTCCAAGTCGCAGGACACTGATACTTGGAAAAGGTACACTAATATGACACTCATGGACTTGGTGTCACTGAATTCCTTCATTCATCTGTTCTATTATCTCAAACACTCCTTCTTAAAGGGTGAATATCATACCAATTACATTCTGAATTACTGCCTTCTGAAGTGAAAAATGCTCAGGGTTCATGCCATCCATGAAACACTCTATGCAGTATACTTTGTGAAACGGCTTCTGATCACACAGTGTCAGGTGCCAAAAGGTGCTTATCAAACTACTACTGCTGTGAAAGACAGCTTCCAGTGAACAGAATGAAAACAGGACTGCATTTTTACTAATGACTGAGCATTAATAGGCAGTATCCAAAATGGAGTCCCAGAGGAAAGTCGGAGGGAGACTCTATATCAAGGAATGTAGTGATAGAACAAGGAGAAACGGCAGTAAGAGTAAAGGAGGGAAAATTTAGATTAGATGTTAGGAGGAAGTTCTTTCCACAGAAGACAGTGAAGCAATGGCACAGCTGCCCAGAGAAGCTGTAGTGCCCCATCCCTTGAGGTGCTCAAGGCCAGGTTGGATGGGGCCCTGGGCAGCTGAGCTGGTGGGAGGAGTCTCTGCTGATGGCAAGGCAGATTGAACTAGATGGTCTTTAACAACTCCTTCAGCTCAAGCCATTCTATGAGCCTGTGATTTAATGATAATATGTTGTGTGGTAGAAATGGTCATAAAATGAGTTCTTCCTATGGGCTTCAAGATGGGGTGTTACTAGCAAACATGAAACAAGAAAAATCTACATTGGATACATCTGTGATCTTGCAATGTTTTGATTCTGCAAATACATTCTTGTGAAAATAAAGCAAAAATATATTTAAATATTTTTGCCCACTTACCCAGCATCCATTAATATCTAAATTGTGTAAATATTGAATATTTTCTACCTAGAAAAAAATTACTCTTAAGTTCAATTTTTCTTTTCCTTAACATCACTTTACTAAAAAACATTTAATTTAAAATAGGACTCACATACATAGAGTCACATAAGGAAAAATCAAGGGCAGACTTTAGCCTGTCTGTACAACAGCTGTTTTTCCAGCAAACTATATAGACAGTTACGGTCAAAGTATACCCTCCACTGTGCATAATTTCCCAGGCAAAAAAGTCATCAGGCTCTACTAAAACAGACCATTTTGACCACATGAGCATTGATTGTTGATATGATTCAGTTCAGTCAAGTACTTCCTATAAGCTTCTGGTGCATGCATGTAGTAACATTACTTCCTGCATTGATATTTATGATCTGCTCAGTGTTCCCCAGTCAAAATATCCTCATCACTAAATAGTGAGCATACAGAGGATTCCAAACCTAGAACTGGTAAAACTTGCATGATAAAATACAAATGTCCCTAGAAGAGCTTGTTCTCTCAGCTGTTCAGTACTGTTGCATGAGTGCCCTGGAGGCTTAAAGAAAGGAAAAACACTGACTTTGAAGTGAAACCTAGAAATCAGAAGCTTGCAGCTAATTAAGAAGAGGTTTTATTTACTCATCAGAATCACCCAAACATCAGCATGTTAGAATGCATACTGAAATGTAAAATACATTCTGAATCCCCACTCCATCAGTATAATTTCAAAGTATTGTCTCTTAAGCTTACAAGACACTATTTTCCTGGATCTTCCATTTGTTAAATGAGTTTCACTGTATGATTTCCACATACAAATTTTACCTAAGAACAGATATTCTTCTGAAAAGGAGTTGTAAACAAACAAATCCCCTCACACTTATCTGAGACAACAGCATTTACCTGGAGAGGTAAACAGCACACAGTCTTCACTTCAGCTCTTCTGATCACTTCCCCATTTAGAAACACAGAACCTCTAAGGTTAGAAAAGACCACTAAGATCACCTAGTGCAACCACCAGCCCATCCCCACTGTATAATCAATGAATATGCAGATGTTATAATTATGAAATATACAAGAGAGCTTAGCTAAGCAGGTTATTACACCAAGAAAAAGAATAGATGGAGCACTTACCCTTATCCTGGGCTCACTGTAAAACCCCAAAGGAGGGATCTCCAGAAAGAGAGCCCTCCACTCTGGTAATCAGCTCTTAAATGGGTCTAGGAGAGGTGGAGCCAGGCTCCACCCCTTCCAGCAGCACAGGTGAATTGCCTTCACCTGTGCTCCCAGGGCTGACTCATTGCCTGCCTCAGGTGGTCAATCAGAGGTTCAGGCCATGATTCAGCAGTTCCCATACACCCACCATGGTGGTTAAATGACTGCTGTTGTTTTGGATGCTGTCATAGAATCAAAGAATCAATGAGGCTGGAAAAGATCTCTAAGATTGTCTAGTCCAACCATCCACCTACCACCAATATTGCCTGCTAAACCATGT
The DNA here is from genome assembly GCF_987193195.1 of Phasianus colchicus. NCBI lineage: Eukaryota > Metazoa > Chordata > Aves > Galliformes > Phasianidae > Phasianus > Phasianus colchicus. The sequence goes on from NC_143438.1 coordinate 36,722,663, forward strand.
CCCTCAGTGCCACATCCACACCGTTCTTGAACACCTCCAGTTATACGACTGCATCACCTCCCTGGGCAGCCTGTGCTACTGCCTCAGTGCTCTTTCTGGGAAGAAATGTTTCCTAATATCTAACTTGAACCTGCCTTGGTGTTTTTTTAATGTGCTGGTGGTTGTTATGCATCCTTAATTTGAGAAAGAACTCTTTTGAATTCAGAATGAATTATTTCCTAAATAAAGGCATGGATATCAGACTAGCAAAATCTAGGAACTATGAAACACTGAGATTCCTAGAAAGGCCCAGGACCTAGCATTAACTAGTACTGCCTGTGTAGTAGACCGAGTTGGATATTAAGAAAAAAAGGGATGGGAATCTATTTAGATAAATTCCTAGATAAAATAGTCAAATTGAAATATCAAAATTGTCAGTGAATGTATGTTTTTAAACACAATATGAAAAGCAACAAGGGTATGTTAAAAGGTAATTTTAAAAAGTTATATTTATAAATTGAAAAAAAACCACACCATTATTTTCCACTTGAACTGAAAAAACTCCCAATTCGAATGGAATTTTCAACAGTTATCCATTTTCTCAAAGATCTTTTTTTCACCCCAGTAAACTAGTTAATTATCCACATTTTTTTCTGTCCAGCTTCAAGATGCAACGTCAGCTCAACAAATGTGTAGACAACGTATTCTTAGAGCATTCATCAAATTAAATAAGAAACGTGATCCAAAAATCCAAAAGCGTATATGAAAGAAAAAAAATTGCACTCAGGGCAGTATTTCATGTAAAGGATTTCACAGCCAGACTACTCTATTTCCTTGACCAGTAAACGTAGCTTGACTTTATAAATACACTGTCATTTCTCAACAGGATAAAAATAGCAAAATAAATCAAACAGCCATATAAGTGATTTTTATATATATTTTTTGATGTTTCTCAGTGCTACTCAGTTGCCAATTTTCAGCAAATACGTTGTTCAGAGCTATTATACTGCAGACCCGATGTTTTGGAAAAGTGCTTTGTGATTCTTCTAAACAGCAACAAGCAGAAGGCAAGAAAATTAACTGACTGATTTAGAGCTGACAGATGAGATGGCAAAACCAACAAAATGAACATGCGTACTACCTAAAGCAGTTTTCAGTTTTGCATCATGAGAAGGAGATAGAGACTCTGACCCAAATAAATTACAGAAATAACTTCATTTTAAGACAATAAATATGCCTGAACAAAAAAATGTCAGTGGTTTACAGGCTGCTTTGGCTCAGTTCCGTGACTAATGGGGCAGGGAGACCCATGGACAGAGCGTAGTTGCCAGTAGAACCAAGTTGCCTGTTGTGTGATGGAACAGAAAATGGTCTTTCAGAAAACCCTTTACAATTTTTCTGTTTTTCTGCATCCATGCTGCTGCAGCTCCAGGTAGAGGAAAACACAGCTCTGACAATGATTGTCAGCAATTGTGATGCTCCAGAGTCACATCCAGAGTCACCAGCCTTTGCCTCAAAGGATTCCAGCAGATGCCTCCAACCTCCCTATATCACATAGAGAATGGGACAGCTGTCACTGGGCAATGTGATTAATTACCAATACATTTTTCATATGCCTTCTAAGATACACACTGTTCCTATGAAAATGATAGAGTAACAGCAGGTACCAGCAGCATAATACTCCCTATTTTAAATATCCTTTCATTAAAAATAGTTTGAACCTACAACTAGTGAGAAACAAAATGAGTGCTCTTAGATCTTCACTAAAATTTAGGATATGCTTCTCCCTACTTTCCCATCACGTTCTATGTTTGGTTTGAAATATGTGAAGCATGGTTGGAAGACTTTGGTGCTAGAAACAATTTTGTTCTGAGAGATTTCATTCTAAAACACAAAGAGTAAGCAGATGGAAACCAAGTTCCTGTTTTAACTGTTGGTGAGTGTTAAGAGCATGAAGCAATATCTAAGAATCTGACAGTTATGAAAAAAAGTAAAGATAATGGTGACTGCATTTAAGACCACAGCTGCTCTCTGAATAATCACTCAATAGCTGAAAAAGCGAAGAGAATAAAGAGTATGAGCAAAGCAGAAGAATCTAAAATACTCCAACACAGAAGGAAACCTGATAACCTGGTAATGTAACTCTGTTCCTCAGTTCTCAGTTCCAGCACTGATGGCTCTGTAGGTTTTATACCTTTCCCTAATTATAACAAGTAATGATTTATGCTGCAATGTGAACTTGTTTGTTACTTTAATATATGAATCTATATATCTGTAAGTGATGGATGTGCTAAGTGATTGAATACATTGAAAGTATAATAAAACTAAAGAGTGTGCTGCAAACTAAAATCTGTGGTTCCTGACAGATCTACCACTGCACCATAATGAAGAGCCATTCTCGTGGTTTAAATCTACTCTGTAGTAGGTTCATGAGTTTGGTAGCAGAGATTTCCATAGATGCTGTCCAACCTACATTTCATTGTGTGAAATCAGCATTTAAAAAGCAGTTTTGAGCATTAGAGTGGTACACAAGGAGCATGCATAATTAGCTGATTATGAACATTTATCCAGTTCTGATGATGAGAATTCATATTTGATGTGAATATGTCTATATCCATGCAATACAATCTGGGAAGTTTGGCCGAATTTGTGTTGTAAAATACATTTCATAACTGCAGATCTCTAACCTGCCTTGAGAGTGTTATTCAGCCTAATATTGTTTGTGCCTATTTGAATTTGAACTGGTGATCTTGCAGTGCTGTACTTGATTCCAGGGCATTTTTCAGAGCATGGTGCCAGTTTGCTAGCTGAGCATGAGAAGAATTGTTGTTGAAGGAGGACATCTAGTGATGTGGTCTGTATTTACATATCTAGCTGTTTTGTGCAGCCAGTTTGCTAGCAAGTTACAGAATTTCTGGAAACTGCAGTGAGGATGCAACTTGCTTTGCTATGTAGTAGTCTTGGGGTTTTGATAGAAGATAAAGTGCCAGGTCCTGCACTTTGGTCACAACAAACCTAGGCAGTGATACAGGCTTGGGGCAGAGTGGCTGGAAGGCTGTGCGGAAGAAAAAGACCTGAGAGTGTTGGTCGACACTCAGATGAACACGAGCCAGCAGTGTGTCCAGGTGGCCAAGAAGGCCAATGGCATCATGGCTTGAATCAGAAATAGTGCAGCCAGCAGAAGCAGGGAAGTCATTATCCTTCTGTGCTCAACACTGGTGAGGTCACACCTTGAGTACTTCATTCAGTTCTGGGCCCCTCACTACAAGAAACGCATTGAGGCCCTGGAGTGTGTTCAGAGAAGGGCAGCAAAGTTGTGAAGGGTCTGGAGAACATGTCTTATGGGGAGTGGCTGAGTAAGTTGGGATTGCTCAGCGTGGAGAAGAGAGGCTCACGGGAGGTCTTATTGCCCTCTCCAACCTCTCCACCTGCAAGAAGGTGGTTGTGAGATGGGAGTTGACCTTTTCTCCCAGATAACAGTGATAGGACAAGAGGAAATGGCCTCAAGTTGAACCAGAGGAGGTTCAGCTTGGTATTAGAAAACATTCAGTCTCAGAAGGAATGGTGAGGCACTGGTACAGGCTGCCCAGCAAGGTTGGGTCATTCATCAGAAGGTCTGACACGGGAAGAGCAAAGCAGTCCTCAAAGCATTTATTTTTGTCTCACTGTGTCCCTCATTACTACAGTAATCTTAATTATTGCAAACTCCTCTTTAATACCACTGCTCCCTCTGCTGCAACCCATTACAGAGTGCATCTCACACCCTCTGCGCTTTCCTGCAATAACTGTGAGACTCTGAATGTGCTGACCCAGCACTGGTAAGAAGATCTGAGGGAAAGCAAGTCCTGATGGGGCTGAGCTGGTTAGATTGTATGAGACAGCACAGATCATACCTGTTATGACAACATGGTAGTTAATCATTAACTTTATGAATCAGTTTACATTGCGTATATTTACCAAAATGATGGAACAAATTCATTTTTTAATGATAAAATATGGAAAATTAAAACTTTGGAGGGTTTGAGTAGTAAAATGAATAAATAAAAAGTAGATTGCTTCTCAACATACCATTTATCTAATAGTTTTATAGCTTCTAGTTATGTCTTCATATTCAGAATACTCTCTATTTCCACTAATAGCAAAAGTTTAACTAAAATAAGAATATTTGTACTTTATTTAAAAAAAATTAAGAAATATATATTTGGTGAAAATGAAGCTGCACAACAAAGAAGCCCCTCTCATCTCCTCACAGAGAACAAAGCAAGTGTTTGAAGCAATTCTTAAGGAAATTGACTGAATTCTATACTACTGCCTATTTTAGCTCTTCCTCAGTTACTAATTCTAGGCATTCTGTATTTAGAGGAAATGACTTCTTGCTTCAATTTAGCTATTACAGTCCTCTGAAATTGGCACCAGCAAGAATAGCGAGTAACCTATTAAGAAAAAATAATGCTGAGCACCTTTCAATTCTATTACGATTAATTATTCTTAAAATCAATTTGTTATCAAAATATAAATTCCACTTCCCATGCATGTCAACACTTTCTTTCAAGGAGAAAGGCGATTTCTTTGTCATGCAGAAATTTTCATTCCGAAGTTTGCTAAACAAAGTTGGCACTACCATTGCTGCAAATATTACAGTGAACCATCTGACTTTAATATTTTCAACCTGACAGATTTATTTCTTCATAAATAATGAAAAAAATTCCTTCTTAGAATAAAAATACATAGCTTCTTTATATTTCCTGATGGTGAAAATTACCAGGTGCCAAGCTGTGAACATGAGATTGAAGACCTTTGAGGGTGACCTTAAGAACCACAAAGGCAGAGAATAGTGATGTAGCGGTATAGGCAATTTCATTGCAGCTGCTCACTGCTAGAAAAATGAGAAATGTGTTTTCTATTACTGAATATAATGAATTCTCTTTCTGTCCTGACAAAAACTGTCAAACTTCATTAATGAGAAGAAAGATGCGGTACATAAAGAGTAATATGAGTATACATATTTAAAATGAGGAAATATTGGATATTGCTAGAGGAGGATTATTTCTCTGAATCAAGCATTGAACAAGCCTTTCTATATATTTCAAAATTAGCATACTAAGCTATGCAATGTAATATCTATATATTCAGAGTAATTTGCTATTATTTATGTCAGATGTCAGGAAGAAATTCTTTGCTCAGAGTGCGGTGAGGCGCTGGCACAGCTGCCCAGAGAAGCTGTGATGCTCCACCTCTGGAGGCACTCAAGGCCAGGTTGGATGGGGCCCTGGGCAGCTGAGCTGGTGGGGGGCAGCCCTGCCCATGGCACGGGGTGGGGCTGGAGGGCTTTGAGGACCCTTCCAACCCAAACCATTCTGTGATTCTATAAAAAAAAAAATCCATTGTATGTGTGAAGGACAGAGCTTTACCTCTTAATCCAATAAAACAAGGCAACCACTTTTACTAAGAATTGGGTTTAAACACCTAGCTGAATCAAAACATAAAATACTTTTATTTACACTCATTACACATTTTATACTCATTTATTAATAGGATGACATGTACTTTTGCTTCTCTATGCAATTACATTAAATTTGATGTGGCTCAGTTTGATTTTGAGAACAGCAATGGCTTTCAATTATTGTTTTATGCAGTACATGAGTAAGTTTGCTCGTAGTAAGAATTGCACAGACTTCTCTTGATAATCACTATAAAATTCTCATTGATATCTTTTCATTTGGATTATGACAAAAGGAAAACTGGAGAAACCACCCTCATACACAAACTTTGATACATCTCCCAGCCTTTAAGCCAGACATATGCTAGTTAGACTAATTAAGGAATAAAGCAGAGGTTAGTGAAATCATTTTGGACACTACAAATGGTTATTCCACAGGGCTCTTCTAACTCAGCTGCTATTCTGAGCAATATTAAGGGCTTACATGTGTCTTACACTCAAGATGTACACTCCCCTGTACTCCAAATGCCCTTCTGGCACAAGACCCAATTTACATTTTCTAGTGCTAGTAAGAATAAACTGTTCCTAAACTCTCCAGAATGGAGCATCAGTATTTAGACATTTGTAATGGCAAGACTTCTGCAAGTGTTGACATTACGTACATGCCCTAACATTTTATGGTCCTTGTTGGCAAGTGAAAAGTGATGGATTTCCTCTGTGCAAAACTGAAAGGATGCTGGAAGTCATTGAACAACAGAGCAATGTCTGGGAGGTCATTCATATGGACCCAGTTTTTGGCCACATACAAATGCACACAGCAGCCTTCTGGCTTAAACATAGGCAAAGGAGTTGTACAAGTGATTTATCACTCAGAAATATTGCTCTGGCACTTTTTTCCTCTGCTGCATGTTTAGAACATTGCTCTATCTGACTTATGCGGATTATTCTCTTTTCTGCTCTGTACTTAGCCATCTTGAATTTGAGAGAAATGCTAGAGAATTTATAGTTTAAAATTTTGTAAATTAAAACAGAAACCATCTTCTTAAGAAATAATAAATAGAAAATCCAGTTTTCAGTTCTGGACAGAAAGGTTATTTCATCTTCCCAAAGTTTTGCAGGAGTCCACTGTTGCTCATACTCAAAATTGACATCAGAATGATGCTCTTTTAAGCAGAAGTTTAGGCTAAATAAATGTCTAAATAAATATACATGAAGTCAGGGTGTGTGTGCTGGGTATTTGTCACTCATAACCAGTTTTGTTGGAGATATCACACAAACAGATGCACCTGCACAGGCCAGAGAAAGGCAGGATGCCTAGAAAGTATGTCTCAATATTTTTAAAATATAGAGAGCTCACTAGGAAAGGTCGTAATTTTTTTTATATATACTTATATGATGCACTGTAGTCCTACAAGCATATCTATGGCAAAACCATATCTAAACAATCTTACAGACTTTGTGTCTTCCACTCGGAAACAGAAGCACGGTGAGAAATAATGATGTTTTTGTGTGATAAAGATGAGAGAAGGTACTGGGACAGCCTGAAGCAATAAACCTCCCTTCGTGGTGCCAACTTAGTAATTACTGTTCAAAATATTAATATGGGAGGTGGAGAACAGTTTTTCTTAAGATTCAAAGGTTACAAGTCAATGCACAATTTACACTGCATTGTTTTTCCTGTTTCCTAGCAACACACCATTACTTAGATAACACTGATTGAAGACAGACTGTCTCCATAGTGTAATGGAAGCTCTGTTCTGCAAAGTATTGTTCACCAGTAAAATTAGTGCTTAACATAAAAATGGACAATTTATTATTATTTTCTGGGTCAAGGATATCATGCCAAGCCAACCCAGTTCAACATAGTGAAAAATGGAGAAAGTAATATAAATGCAGCTATCTCAATGTTAAATAAAAACTGTGCTGAATGAGATGCCAAAAGCACAAATATGGAGTACAAGTTTTTTTTTTTTTTCCTGTGGACAGTCATAACAGTAAAAGTTTAAGTTTTTCTCATCAAGTATGGTATAATCCCAGGATACAGCAAAATACAAAACCTTATATATTGTAGATGTAAATCACATATCTAATTAACTATCTTGGTCAGAACTGCCAGGTTGTGTCTCATCTTGGTTGGTATGATGAAGTGAAGAAACAAACATTTTAAGATAATAGAATCTTACAAACTGTTAAATGTTCTATAGATCTTGTTCCAGCTTTAGAAAAAAAATATTGTTATTATAGACTGTAATACACTGACAGAGTATCCTTCACTGGCCAGTAAGCATAAACTCACCCCAGATGACCCTCAGCCACTAAAATGTCTTTTCTCCAATCTAACCTAAGCATGTGAGACTTAGAATCATAGAATCATTCAGGTTGGAAAAGACCACTAAAAGCAGCTGGGCCAACCATCAGCCCACCCCCCACCATGCCCACTGACCACCTCCCTAAGTGCTGCATCCAAATGGCTTCTGAACACCTCCAGGGAAGGTGACCCCCCCACGTCCTTAGGCAGCCTGTGCCACTGCCTCACCACTCTTTATGAGAAGGAATTCTTCCTAATATCCAACCTGAACATCCCTTGGCACAACTTATGGCCATTCCCTTTTGTCCTTCCTCAAGGACTTCTTTGAGACATGCTTTTTTTCTGCTGACCCAACAAGCACATGTCCCTAGCTGAGCCGAGAGTATAAAATAGCTTTTTACAAGTGAGAGGCAGCAAGTGAGCAGATGTAAAGCAGTGTCTTGCAGGGACAGTCAGCCTTAGGAGGAACGAGATTGATGGCTGGTATTAACAGCAAAGAGAAGCCCAGGGCAGGGAGCCAGCTATTATACAACTTGCACAGAGCTTGTGCTTGGTAGCCCTGTCCTAAAGGCCACATGAGATCTCATATATCTTGCTGTTCTGTGCTTCAATGGCCGCAGTTTTTCTTTCGGCACATACACCCAGCAGGTAGAGTTTTTAACAGGTAATATTTTGTCTTTGTTTGCTTGCATTGTCCTGCAGAAAAAGCCCAGAAGGCAATCATAATTTCTGGCTAGGAGACATGCAACCAGGGTAGAGAGAGTAGGGAGGAATTGTTAAAACAAATAAAAACATCCCAGGTTTATACATACCAAAGGCTAATATTTAAGACAGTAGGCAGACGTGTCATGTTCCTTCAATACCAGTTATCACATATTAATACACATTAAACAGCATAATTTATTTGGTGACTCAGACAGACCTTAAGGTTAGATAGGAGCTGCTGTTTGTTTTGAAAAGGAGAGAGACACTGCGCAGGAAGAATGAAGAGACTTAACTTTATTTTCTGTGGTCCTAAAAGGTAATCTGTCCTTGGGAAGCCTGGCCATTTTCTTTTGACTTGCCTCTTAGTAATAAATTGTGCTCACGTCTTGTTGTCAGCCACAGCAAAAACAGTCACAGCTTGCACAGTGAGTATTGAATTCATATGACAAACTTTTCTGTTCACAATGCTCTACAGGATAAACAAGAACATGGAATGCATTCTTACTTGTAGAGTTATACACATATGTGTTTACTGATTTACATGTTCGCACAACGCGCAGTAGTGCTTCAGTAAGCCCTAATTACAAATCATTACAAATTATTACAAAGAAAACCTTGCACAAGTCCACTGCATTTACTCTGAGAAACTTCTCAGCAGGAGAATGCAACAAGTACTTGTAACCATCTTCCTCACAGCTTGAATTATAGCAGTGTAACTTTATTGTGCTTGTAAAATAATGGTAATCTAGTTTTAAGGAGTCAAATAAGTCCTCAAAATATTTTGCTTATGCTGTATCTAAAAACCAAAACCTTTTTTGCTTTTTAAGTGGTAGTATTTCATAGTGTAGTATTGACATGCCTTTGTTTCATGTCCCTGAAGATGGCAGTAGTCCCACAGTTCTTCAGGGATTTACAGAAGCTGTTTTCTCCTCTCAGTACTGCCTGTGATTTCTTGTGGCTTTTTTTTTCCTCGTTTTTTTTTTTTTTTTTTTTTAAGCTTCCACTTTTTAAAAAACTTTTAAATGAAACTAAATTGAAACTACAAGTGTTTGTATTAAAACACCATATAGGTGGCTTTCAATGAAGACAAAAATATTTATTACACAGCACTAGAAAGATATTAAAACCTGTTCTGTCTCAGATTGGAGAGCAGAAATTTGTACAGTTGGCTGAAGCTTGAGCTAAGAAGTTTTTAGGATGGTGGTAGCTGAAGTCAGTTTAATTGCAACTTAGAGACTTAACCATTGGAGCAAATGTTATTTGTGTCTGCTGTTATGTCAACTATGGTACACAGGAAAGCCTTCCTGTTTTCATGTTTGCGTTCCTAGTTCTCAGTTTCATGAGAAATCTTATTTTTGGCTTTTTGTTAGATGCCAGAATCACAGAATCACACAGAATCACAGAATTGTATGGGTCAGAAGGGACCTGAAGAGATCATCAAGTTCAACCTCCTCACTAAAGCAGGTTTCCTACAACAGGATGCATAGGTAGGCATCCACGTGAGTCTTCAATATCTCCATAGAAGGAAACTCCACAACCTCTCTGGAAAATCTGTTCCAGTGCTCTGTCACTCCTACCATAAAGAAGTTCTTCCACATGTTTGTGTGGAAACTCTTACAATTTGAATCATAGAATCATATGACTACGTTCAAGTTTTAGGCGGTTACTCCTTGTCCTAACACTACACACCACTGAGAAGAGCCTGGCCTCATTCAATTGCCTCTCACTTCCCTTTAGATATTTATAAGCATTAATCAGATCCCTCCTCAGTTTTCTTCTCCCCAGGCTGAATGGTCCCAGGTTACTCAGCCTTTCCTCATACAGGAGATGCTCCAGACACTTAATCATCTTTGCAGCTCTCCACTGGATTCTTTCCAGAAGTTCCCTGTCTTTCTGGAACTGGGGAGCCCAGAACTAGGCACAGTGCTCCAGATGTGTCCTCACCAGGGCAGAGTAGAGGGGGAGGATCGCTTCCTGTAACTTGTTGGCCACGCTCTTTTCAATGCACTCCAGGATACCAATGACCTTCTTGGCCACAGGAGCATACTGTTGGTTCATGGCCAACCTGTTGCCCACCAGAACCCCCTGATCCTCCTCTGCGGAGCTCCTCTCCAGCAGGTCAGCCCCTAATCTGTACTGATTCATGTGGTTATTCCTCCACAGGTGTAGGACTCTACATTTGCTCTTGTTAAATCTCACCAGGCTCCTTCCTTCCCAGCTCTCCAGTCTGTCCAGGTCTTGTTGATTGGTTTTTCATTTAAAAGTGGAAATGTTAGCACAATAAAAACATTAGTTTCTATTTTTGAAACAAGCTTGTCACACCAGAAATGCAGGGGAGATTGAAGATATGAATTATTAGAACGTAAAAGCCAGGTGACAACTGAAAAGGTGATATTTGTGTATCAGTGTAGGCAGCAGCACTGTAATTTGGAGAGAGATGGAATGGCTTGAGGTTTACCATGGTCACCAATCCTATATGAGGGAGTACAAGAACACAGATGAATTCTTTCCAAGAGTAATTGGCCATTACACTTATGGTCTTGCTTACTGCAGAGGTTTCCAAGTAGCTGATGTATTCTCAAATTCAAAATACCATATCTGATGTGTCAAAACCTTAACTACACCTGCCTACATGTATTTTACTGGTATGATGTCCTTTTTCTGTGTGAGACTCTCAACAGAGCTTTACAGAAAAAAAGATTTGATTCTGCTCGGGACTCTTTAACTCTTACTTGATTTAAAGTATTTTAAAAACATTATTTTAATACCGTCTTAAGTATTTCAGAGCGCTGTTTTTCACTGAGGATCACTGAGTCTATAGTTTTATTTTTTTCTAATCTATAAGCCATTTTAACCCGTGAGCCACTTTACTGTGATTAATACATTTACCCCCTGCTCACTATGGGAACTGTAGGCCACATTAGAGCTATTTTCAGGACCATAGAGGAATTGTGAAGCACCATTTGTGAAATTACCATAGTGGAATCTGAGCAAGTTCTTCCTTGACTACTTTTCCTCCACTTCTTCTGTTCTCTGAACTCAGCTGATTTCCTGTCATGATGACTTGAGACTACTTCAAAGATGAGTGACGAACAATCTAAAAAGCAATAATCTCTCTTGACCTTATTTCTAGGGGAAAAAAAGAAAAAAAAAATATGTTCAGGATAATTCCAAATCCTTCTCTAGTACTTCAGCTGCCAGGAGCTGAATACATCTTCATTACCTTTGGAAAACTAATGAAAGGCCCAAATCCCCTTGAACATCTACAACAGTAATGAACTATGATGATGAAGATACAAAGCATTAGAGACTTCTTCAAAATAATGAGGAGCCTGGTATTCACCCAGTTTCTCAAGTATGAAAGCTTCAGACCCTTTAACTGTTAAAAATGGACAAGAATCATCTGTTGGAAGATGAGTTTGTGCTCCCTGCCTGTGACAACCTTTAAATAACTGCAGTAATCACCAATTTTAAAGTAATCTCTAATCTTAAAAGATTCAGACCAGAAGGCTGATTTACCTGGATCTTGAAGCCACCAGAAGGGCAACTGAAGGAATCAGGCTTTAAGGCATTAAGCCCTTGTTCCCAGAACACATGCATACTTTATTCACAGTATGTTCACAACCTGGAAGCAAATAAGCAAACTCTTTTACACAGAAAGTGTTATTACATTCTCCCTTCATGCTCTATATCAATGAGCATGAGTATTTCTATATGTAGGTTGGAGCCTTGTGTTATTCTCTGTATTTATGCAGTGCCTGCAGAACTTGGTCCACTGCATGCCAGATTGGAAGAGTTTAAAAACCAGATAGATCCATGGGCAGTGCTATATGAGGTCCTTGTTCTGGCACAGTTGCCTGTGGCAAGCTCCCATTCTCCTTGCACAGAGCCTGTGCCTCAGCACAGCTTCCACCACTGAGGTGGTGGAACAAGTAGTGATAAACATGCTTGTTGTGAATTTGCTACTAGTGTAATAGGCAAATAGTAGCTGAAGTTGCCCCTAGTCCCCTACAACTGGAGAAAGGAAAATACAATGTCCATCTTTAAGAGTGACAGTGTAGGGAACTATAAATCAGTGTTGGCCCTCAGGAAGATTATAGAGAAAATCCTCCTGGAAGTCATGTTAAAGCATGAGAAGAGAAAGAAAAGGGAAACATTCAGATTGCATACAGTAAAGATGGGGACGGCCTGACCAACCTGATGACCTCCAATGAAGATGTGGCTGGCTGTGCTGAGTAGAGGATAGTAGTGAATGTTTTCTCACCTTAACCACTCCAACATCCAGACAGGCTCCAAGGGCTGCAGCTGATGGTGTGAAGTCCCATCAGCAGCCAGTCCCCATGACATCCCTCAGGGGCTAACACTCTCACCGAGACTTCCAAGACCTTTGTTAAGGATCTGGACAACAGGATGCAGGCAATGTTCACAGACACCCAACTGCAGGCAGCAATTGGCACATAAGTCAGAAAGGCTGTATATAGAGATCTCATGGGAAATTTCAATAACTGTCACAAGATCCTGCACGTGGGGTAGACGAATTCTAAGCTTCAGACCATGCTGGGGGCAGCTGGCTGGAAAACAAATTCACAGATGAGGTCCTGGCTGACAGAAAATTGAACATCAGCCAAGTGTGCCCTTGAAAGGGAAAACCAGCTGCATCCTGGGCTGAGTCAGCAGGAGCATAGCCCTTGCTGCTTGTTGTCATGCTGCCAGCCCTGGCTATCACTTCTCTGGAGTTGTTCTTCCCCTCTGTCAGGCATTTGAGGCTACCTCTGGAGTACTGTCTCTACTTTAAGCCTCCCAGACTGACAGAAACGTTGACAAACTAGGCTGTAGGTAGGAGCATTTAATATTTAGACCCTCATGTAATTTCATTTTTATCTAAAGTATACAGATTCTGAGCAGGTGCAGCAGAGGTCGCTTCGAAATCCCATGGGAATTAAGAGTTAACAGCTACCCTTCAATCTAGTGCTATAATAAGGAAATAATTCTCAGTTACAGCTGTCCTTAACTATCCTGTAATATATAGAATCGCCAGTGTGTTCTATTGAATAGGTAAGGATTACTCTTATCAAAAATTGCAGCACAGCCCAAAATACACAAACCTGGTCAATGTGGTAGTATGAGGACTGACAGTTCCCCCTCGAGAGCAGGAGCGCAGGGTTTGAAGGTGAAGACCTGCACAGTAATAGGAGCACAGGACAAGGACAGGGAGAGGTGTGTGCTGAAAATGAGAAGTTTTCAGGCACAGCAGGCAGGAGGGCACCACATCATTCTTGAGGAATCATTCAGTGGCACAATCATAACTAAAAGCAGAAAGTTTGTTACCCATGCTTGGGAAGGAATTACAGATATTTACAGTGATGTATATAGTTAAATACCTTAGTATATATCAAATCAAATTCCTCAAGCTTGCCTACAACAGTGCAGTGCTATGTTCTGTAAATGTGGCTGTTTGGTTAAACGGTTCTGCTTGTACTACAAGGGTATGTGAAGCTGAGTGCTCACACTGACCTTTTGAAATGCCCATGGGCAAACTAAACTTCTCAGCTGACCAAGGTGGTTTCTTAGTGCTATTTGCTCCAATTGAGCAACTTATGTTATATTTCTCCAGCTCTTCCACCAAGGCATAACAGAAAGCTAAGAGAACTATGGACACAATAGAAATAAAGAAATTATTTGCACTACTAATATTTTTGCAGTGCTAAATGGGAGAGATTGAATGCTATCAAGTACAATCTCTTGACAATCTGATGTCTTGGAAAAACAGGGTAGTAGACCAGAAAGATGACAGAACTCAGCAAAGCCCAGGACTTCATAAGGAACCATCAGGTTTTTATTCCTACAGCAATTCTAAGGCAACACCAAAGATCTTTTTCTAAAAACCCGTTCCTTGACTTCACTGAGACTTGAGCCTGTCTTGGAAATGAGCACAAACTGAAGACTCCTACCATGCTTTGAAAATTACCTGTAGGAGTTGAATGGAACTTAGAAAAGTGAAGCAAAATTTGGAAGCAGAGAACTTATGTGCCTGAATGCCAGTCCTCACTGACAGCCTATGAGAAAGAAGTCAAATAGCAATGGTTGCCATTATTAGTGTACAAAAAATGGATTCTTGCCATGTTTTCTTTGTTGAAACCAAATCTTTTAGAGCAGAATACTTTTGATTACTTGGCGAAGGTTCCCGGCTAGCTATGAGCAGGAAAATTTTGTATAATGAGTGCCAAACAAAGGGTAAAAAACAGCCAAAATTCAATTTCTGCTATTTTGTCACATTAGCATTTCTAGGTAAATTATTATAGTGGTGATATGACTAACAACTTTGACAGCTTGAACTAGTTGGCACTGAACAAAGCAATCTAAATTCATTTTTGTGACTGAAACTAGAACTCCAGATTTGTACTGCATGGTATTTATATATCTTACATTTCTTTGTATCAGCTTGATTTAGAGGACTTGGAGTGAATAAGAAACAAGTAATCTAACATATTCAGCTTCTTCCTTTCTAACATAACTTCCCCTAGGGTTTCTTTGAGACCTCTGAATCTAAAAAGCTATACTAAAAGTAAGAAACATTGAATATCAGTCTTCTTACTTCCTAGTTCTGCAGTCTTTCCCTTAAATGAGATGACATCAGTGATAATTGACAAAACACATTCACAATAACACTACAGAACGTAAGGGAAGCTCTTTTCCCCATTCACTCTTAACAAATTGTGTTTAATCTACAGGTGAAGAAACCCAACTTCAAAAATACAAAACATGTTTTCTCATCTTGTCTTGGATGCATTCTACGACCTTGTAAAGTTAGCCTTCATAAAGCTGTGAACAAACAGAATGGGCTAATAACTGAATTTATACTTATCTTCTGGTTATAAGAATGTGTAGATTTTTTACATTTCTTGCTTACAGGAGTTAAAAATTACAGTGGTTTTTTTTTTTTTTTTTTCCCCATAAACAAGAATCTACCAAGGGAACGCTTCCTTTTTGTACTTGGTTATGAAATACATACCTATAACAATGAAAGAAAAATTACATAGGAACATATCAGGTATAGAAATCAGAGTGAATTAGATCAGACACAAATCTAAAGTGACTGAAGGTTTTTCCAAATAGCTGCTCTAAACTGGACATTTGCAGACTTGTACATGGATGTTTGCATTGGAAGAACTTTTTTATTAAGGAAAGTACACAGAAGTGGATCTGAAACTCCTCAGTACCACATCATTCAAAATGATCTCCATTTTCCTTTTCTGAGAACAATTTTCTCTGCACATGCTAAATTGCTACTGACAAATATTTCTCTCAAGCCACTTCATTTTTATTTTTGCTTTCCACACTGCTCAAGAAAATGAAGTAAGGCCGATTCACATCATCCATGCTCTTCCAGGTAAATAATTTGTTTTGCACAATTGGCTACTTAATTAAAGCAGCAAATAAGGTTTGACGGTGAGGACAAAGGGGTAATTATCTGAGGCTTCAAACAAAGCAAGCTATCAAACAGCAGCTGGGATGTAGGAAAAGATATCTAATAACCTCGATGCAGCTTTTTTTTTTTTTTTTTTTTTGCTACTTGTGGTTTTATATCTCCTTAGCATTGCCTCTGTGGTTCAAGGAAAGCAGAGTGTGGGACTGGATTTGGCACAACAATGGATTTGGTTGAAATGGTGTATGTATGTGTAAGTAGCATCATAACTGAGTGATTTCATCATGAGGATGTATATGACTGATGTTTCCAGTTCATGAGATTGTACTAGTTGTACAATAAATGCTAAAAGCAAAAACATAAGTGTTAATAGTCAACTGATACCTGGAATTTGTCAAAATAACAAACAGGATGGACCCAAAAGAATACATCATAAAATGTCAAACAAGTCTATTGTAGTGAGGTGCAGCTGTAACAGAAATGCACACAAGTCAGGGCACAGGACCTCAAACCGAATTTTCATCTCATTCTAATCCTGACCTGCCTGTGTGACTCTTTATAAATCATTTCAGCTCCATTTCTCCCACTTGGCCTGCATTATCTACATAGGTCGTAAATTTTCTTTTAAGTGAAAGAGCCTATTAGAAGGAAGAAATTTTTCCTGTAAATTTTTATGGAAAGACAAGTAGCTGACGAAGCTGTCACCCGCTGTCATTGGATGATGGAAACTAACTACTTTATGGTGACAAGCCACAGATAGGGTGAAGTGAGAACAGATCCAATTGAAGACCTGAAAGGGACATTGAGCATTTTATACCTGACATCACGTCTTTGATTTGATAGGCTGCTTACAAGTTTCTATGTTCAACATGTGCTTGTGTGAATTATGAGACTGAGGCTTCAGCTTCATTTTGGATCAGTTACTGGGCAGCGATGATCAAAACACAAGAAAATGATGGGAGTGAGATATCTGTGGAACTTTGTATCCATCAAGGCTAACAGCAGTCCGTTTTGCTTGTCATCAGCTCTGTTCTGTTTTCTACCCTGCAAATTGTACAAGGAATTCTCCACACGTAACACGAGTCCTCAGACACACTCTTTCATCCTTTTCCTCTATGACCATTGCTTTCTATTAAGCATCAAAATCTCATTTTACCCACATTTACAGTTGTTGAAACAATCTTCCAGCACTTTCTCTGAATTTGGGTATTTCAACAATGTAAAGTTAATAGCTTCCACTGAATTGATCCAAAGTAAGCCTTTAGAGAGACTTCATTTGAAGTATGCAAAATAGAGCAAGTTCTTGATACAAAAAGGATTGTAACAAGTGCAACAAATGAACGGTCTCTTGTGTTAAATGAAGGTACCAATACAAACATCAGTTTCATGGGGACTGGAATAAGAATTACCCTCTGTCACAGACTCAGGCAGATGTAAATCAAGTCACAGAACTGCTCAGCATATTGACTGATCACCTATAGGGTGCACACAGCATTTTCTGCATAAATACAGCCAGAAGTAATGTTAATGCATTCTCTACTTCTTCCTGAGAAGATGTAAGCATTGCAGAACAGGATGGAAGCCCTCTATAAGAATGCAAGGATGCATGAAGGAAGAGATCCTAGATTACTGTTTCAAGAATGATAATATTTTCACTAGTGATGATCTGGTCTCTGTTACTCAACTTGTAAGCAATATCAGCTTAGGAAAAAAACTGGAGTTGAAAATAATTCTCTTCTGCCAACAAAGAACTACCCATAGATAAGGAGAAGACAATTGGAAATGTAAATATGTGAACTGTTGCATTCTTTATAATTAACACCATTTAGCTTCACAGTCTGTACAACCTTCCAGCTGAAAGCCTAACACATAAAGAACACAAAGTCAGTAATGATTCTGTGTTTCTATATTGCTCTTTCATACACTGCAACAGGAAGAACATGGTAATACTTCATGGAGACACTGAAATACTAACCTGACTCCAAGCAAGTAGAACTGATCACTGGGTGAGACATATCACCATCTGAGACATACTTAGGGTGCAGTTCTTTAGGTACTTCCCTCTGGAGTATATCTTTTCTTGACTCCTCTGTACCAAGAATACCAGCTCTTCTGAGAAGGTGAAAGCCACTTTTAGTTGGATAACAGATACATATGTTTAGGCATAAGTGTACAAAGTACATTAACTTGGTTTAAAAAAGCTTTTACATGTAGGTTAATAGACTTTTGTTTGAATAAATTCAAACGAGACAGACATTAAACTGGTGAAGTTGTCATGACAACCCAGCAGCTGTAGGAGTGGTAGGTAGAATTCCAAGAATATTCTCCAGCTCAAAGAGAATTTGTTAAATCCCACTTTTAGTCCTATGGTCTCTGAAGCTTAAGAATTTCTAGAACTGTACCTAACAGCACATCAAGCGTGGCTGAGTTGTCACAAACTAACAATAGCTACAGCTGTCAAAACTTATTTATTGCAGATAAAACACTATACTGAAAGAGTTGCTAATGTTTGCTTCAACAAAAGTATATTTAAAAAAAAGTAATAAAAATAAATTCAGAGGTTATCATAAATACTCTACAGCTAGATCATATCACATACAACTGCGTAATATCTTTGAATCAATTAGACTCAACAATAGTTCCCAACTCTCAAATCAGACTGAAAGCCTGATCCACACCTTCACTTCCTTTCTGCCAGCCCACAACAAAATACTATGACAAATCTGATGTTCAAAAACCAAACCACCAGGGTGCATAACTCTACATCAAGGACTACCAGCCTCTCCTCCCACCATCTTCTGAACTGAGGTTGAGCTACTAATGTGCTGCAAATTCAGTCTTCCCTCCCTGTGATTTCCATCAAATTAATCGCAAACTCATCAAAACTCAACGTTTCCAGCCCTCCCTAAATCCTGTGGCCAAGGCCCATTGGGCTGATACTACACTCAACTCAGGTGAGATCTCTAGCTTGTTTTATGCCTCATGGCAAGAACCCATTCTACAAACACCAGGTGATGACAGGGACCTTGGGTAGAGATCAGCTCCAAGCCCAGGTGTCTTCAGCTCTGGAGGACTAGGTGAGGCACCTAGCCTTAACTGATAATCTGAAAGGAGGAGACTGGGCTTAAGCTCCACCTCTAGTGAACTATTATTTATTGTTTCTTACAGAAAGCTCCAGTAAGGAAGGTTGTTATCATTAATGCTCTCTTTTTTGACTCATCAACCTTACCTGAAATTCAAGATGTCTTCAAAAGACTGTGTGTGTGGAAGGGATGGTTCATGTCAAGGGAAGAGAAATTATATTTGTTGAACCTCAATGTGCAAATTGAAGTTCCCATTTAGAAGCAGTGAAATAAGAAATGAACCCGTGGGTTTTACACCGGTGTGACTATTTAAACAATATCCTGTGCACAGGTGTTGCTGCTTATGGGTAGAGCTTTCTTGACAGAGACATTTTCTTGAAAATTAAGAGGCTAAGGAGAGGCAAGAGATATCTCAGCAATGTTTTAGGAATTGGTTTAAGTTTTAAAGTAACTCTTTTCAAATTACTTTTTCTTAGATGCAATGTTTCAGGCTAGTCTA
The DNA here is from genome assembly GCF_987193195.1 of Phasianus colchicus. Taxonomy (NCBI): domain Eukaryota; kingdom Metazoa; phylum Chordata; class Aves; order Galliformes; family Phasianidae; genus Phasianus; species Phasianus colchicus. The sequence continues at coordinate 36,742,103 of NC_143438.1, forward strand.
CATTAATTCATGTATCATTACTTGGATTTGGAATTCTGTTTGATTTTGTTATGCTGGAAAAGCACCCATATCTACTTTACTTTAAGCATTTTTATGCATGCACTCTTCTCTGGTCTCTTTTTTGTTTGGTTTTTGATGTAACAATCACTTAGAGAAATTGGATAATAGCCATTGTTATACCTGTGGTCTTAAATTATATCTAATATTATCTTTCTCAAGTATTCTGCGTTTTATTAAAAGTGACATTTTCTCTCAAAAACTCTGGAGACAGCATGCATTAAAATAAGAACAATTTTAACCTGATTTTTAGAACTTAAACTGTTAACAGAAGAGGCAAGGGATGGTTTGGTGTTCTGTGTATGTTAATAAGTGAATGTACGGAGAAACATTTTATTATGAGAGTGAATATGAATTTAGAGGTTTTTTTCCCACATTGTCCTTTGCAAATAATTAAAAGTTATTAGGTCATATGATTTTGTTATATTAATTTTAGAAACTGTAATGCTATTGTTTAACTTACTTTGAAATATTTCTCTCAATGTGATAGACCTCAGGCATTACATTAGTGTGAATTTGATACCAAAGACAAAGGGCTATAAATAGCTGCATCAGTAAAAACAGGATATTCAATATTCAATAAATAAATACTCAATAATTTGTTATGAGTTTAATTAAACATTTTTCATTTGTTGTTTCATTATAATGTTGTTTGTATTTTCTTCAACAAGGAAGATAAAGAATAAAATGCATATTAAATTAAGGACTGGATTCATTAAGGAGTAAATCAATTTGATATCAGAAATGAAGTCTAGTATCATGATGGAAATAAAAACTGAAAATGGTTAAAATCTTGGCCTTATTCAAGAAAATGGCAAAGTTCCCTGTGTATTTTAAAAACAGCAGGCTAAAATCTGCTTTCACTAGCCAGGGGAAAAGGATGCAGAAAGCCTGCTTTTTGATTTGTTATGGATTTATCGATGCTAAGCAGAGTAGATTTTGGCTTTATAGCTTAATGCTATGAGGAAGAAAGCCAACATTTTCCATTTGTAATATCTTCTTATTACATTCTCTTATTCAGTTCCAGCAGTGTCTTTATAGCAGAACAAAAATTGGTAACAGATATTTAATGCATCATGAGTGACAAAATATGAAATTGGAATTTGGAAAGAGAAATGTAATGAAATGTGTGTTTGTATTCCATGTGCCCAGCCATAGTAATGAGATAGGAAAAGCAGAAAAGAAAGAAAATGGCCCTAAAATAGTAAAATGAGGTGCAGGTTGACTCCATTTATGACATGGAGCAAAATGATATGGAGATTCAGAAAGGGGTCACATAAAATAAAGGCAAATGGGGGTCTCCAGAACTCTATTTGTGTCAATGCCTTTTAGTGGTCCAGCTGAACACAAATTTTCTGCTTCAAATACTATGCAATATTTAATTTCAATCAATAGATCTATGGTTATAAATCTAATTTTGTAAAAGCTCTAAGTGGCTGGGGTGAGTGACATAGCAGGAACAATAGCTGCTTTTGTGGGTACATTAACATCAACGTGTCTGCCTTTTGTCTTTCTTCCTCTTCTTTGTAGAGTGTGAATCTTTCTTGTGCAATATTATTTTCCTCATTCTCTTTTTTTTTTTTCCTGGAAGAGAGAGTTCATTCTTCCATTTCTGAGTCCCTCCTTATTCTTGCAATGACTGCAGTGTTTATTCTGTAAATTGATCTAGAAATCCCTTTTCTCTATGAAGGCACAGAATAAATAACCTGATGCAATCCACTGTGGTTAGAATTTGCTTCTATTTTCAAAGCTATTTCCTTGGTGGGAAAGTTTTCAAACAAGTGCCAGAAGGTACAGCATCTATAGCAGCAGTTCCTGATATGTCATATGTTTTCCTTTATGCTGTCCTTGTCAAAATAAAACTCTTGGGATGTCTGAAGTCTTCTGATGCAGATATTAACCTATTCAACAGGTGGAAAGAACCAAATACTCCAAGCTGTTACATAAATTTTTCAAGGTAATAGCCTTGCACCAGAGTTTTAAACTTACCGAGGAATGTGAGCTTATAACAGTGATCTTGGTCAAGTCTTAAGTGCTATAGTAAGAGAGAAAAGGACTGAGGACTCCTAATTGAAAAAAGATTAAAACATCTGATGTAGCCTGGACAATAAGCACTGTAAAAGTTTTCTGCTAGAGTTGGGTATGATTTCAGCTACAGTTCAATAATTGGTGCTTTTTTTTTTTTTTTTTTTTTTTTTTTTTTTTTTTCTTTTGTGCTGCAGGGTCAGAGAAAGCCAATAAGTAAGAGAAAGCAGAGGTTATGTGGACCTTGAAGCTAGATCCTGATTCTGACAGAGATTCATCATTTTTTCCCAGGCCTACAAATAACTACGTTTGTGTAGTGACGGTAAATGACCATTGGTAATATAGCACATTTTTTATCACGTCCAAATTTTACTTAAGAGGAGAGATTTTAGACAAGCTTTCAGAAGGTCTCAGGAACTCTTTCAGAAAGCCATAAATCAGAGCTTGATGCCCTTGTGCGTTTACTCAGCACGTGATCTGCGTATGCATTCAATTACTCTGGTAGGAAAGGCTTGTAGAAAGTGATTTCTTTGGTTAATTTTAATCATATAGGTCAGAAGAAAAAGATTTTTAACATATCATGCTGTCTCCCATCTGAAAATGTTTATTTCTTCTGTTGTAGCCAAGAAAAGCAACTTGCGTCCTCCTCACCTGCTCAGAGAAGGTCCCATTTGTCTTTTCATAGAATGGGTTGGAAGGGACCTCAAGGATCATCAGGTTCCAATCTCTCTGCCACAGGCAGGATTGCCATCTGCTAGATCAAGTTCTAGATCACACTGCCCAGCGGCCGACCCGACCCGACCTTCTGGCAGCTATTTTTTTTTTTTTCCAAACTATAATAATTTATTTATAAATAAATGTTTTTCTTATATCCTTATAGCAATTCCTCCATACCAATGTGATGCTATCCGTAAGCCGTAGTAGTAGAAAAAGGTTTCGAATCCAGGTGAACAGCAGAGGGCAGTGTAAGCTCAACATTGCAATCCTGCAGTGCCTGGGAACATTGGAAATCTAATACAGTATTTTGCATGCAAATAGTGCAAGCCTTGGATAAGCAAGTTTAGCCTGCATTGCTAACAGCAAATATGAGAGAATTTCCTGGAAAATGATTTGTAGGAAAAGTAGTTATCTAAATTGTATTGAATTTTTTGGATTCTAAAGAGATGAAATATGATGTGCTCCTTTGCTTGTGCTTTATTATGATACATCACAATACATTAAGAGATAGGAACAGCTGATAGATTTTTACAAAATAAACAGAAATAACAGAAATACTATGGTGAGAGTGGGAAGAAAACAAATACAACATTGTTCTCGTCTCTCCTTAGTTCGTTTCAGGTTAATAAAACTTACAAGAACTAGGAATAAATTCTATTTAAAGTGTTATATATATCTGTATTTTATTCTAGTAGTAGTGAAGTTATTGTTCTTTTCAGCATTTCTGGAATTGTACAATGTCTTTTCAGAGCACAAGGTAAATATGAATCTTGGGTCATGAATGATAGCCTGACAATGGCATTCTCCCAGAAAGATAGTTCAAACTCTGTTTCCTCTTCTATACAAAAGAAAATACAGACTTTTTCTCAAGTTCTAGTGCTCATCTGAGAACTCATTAAAAATATTTTTTCCATTTGCAAGTGTCTGCCTGTATGAATCCACAGTAGCTCCACAGTAATCATTCAGTGCAGAACAGGAACAACTCAAACTACATTTAAACAGATGCCTGCTGTATTTCTCAGTGTTGGTCCATAGCTCATTAGTGTTCCACAGTGTCCTGCTGCTTTCAGAGTTCTGCCATGTGGAGGCCAACCAACAAACCTTTCCTTCTGGTCTCCTAGTACTGTATCCTCAGTTCAATCTGACCTTGACTTCTCCCTTTTCCTTACTGTTTATTATTTGAATAGGTAGTTGTGCTGTTTTGCTGTGTTCTATATGAATTAGATGTTCCATTACAGTAAAACAAATTGCTTCTGGTGCTATATATACAGGTAAATGGGTATATACACAGGTAAATGTTATAAAACCTCACTCTTCTACCTCTATACCTCTGTGAATTCAGAAGATTAAAACAGTCGGATGGATGACACTCATTATTCTTAATCACTTTCCAGTGATTACAGTGACTGCTGGTGACAGCATCTGTAGACAAAGGAAGGCAAATTGATGTCAACTACTCTTGCAGAGTCTTTGTTATGATCCCTCATCATATTTTTAGTTAAAAATTGGAAAGATGTGGATTTAAAGGGTGGACTGTTATTCCTAGCATTTATTTTAAAAGAAAATTGTTTAGAATAGATGAGGGTTAATATGTACAAGTATTCTGAATTTATTTTCTAGATATTTAAAAGGCTCCACAATCCAAGTGGACATTAACTTCCTGCTGCTATAGTAATTCATCTTCCATCCTGAATAACATGTTTAATCATGCCATAACAACAACAGCCAGCAGCACGTTGACTAACAGTGCATCAGCCTTCCTGCTGCTTAGGGACTGATTACACTGGTGCATTCAGACAGGCATGGGAACAGGTTTATATATTAACATACAGATGCTCTGGTTCCTCTGCTTTCAGAGATAGGTTTTACTTATCAGTTACTAAAGTGCAGACAACACAGACGTTAAAATAACTCAATAATGAATATATAATGCAGTATATAATACTTGTTGTTATTTTCAAAGCTGCTCGTAACAGTGGATGTGGAATTAAGTTCTAAGATTTCAGGGGATTAGCTACTTGATTTCTAATAAAAGATAGAAGAGTTAAGATACTGAGGTAAGTATCTAAGTATCTACATATCAACATATAATATGTATGGATGATATATATATATATAAATATGAAATTATGTGATTCCTGTTAACAGTACAATAACAGCATTTCACTGCTGGGTACTTATATTAGATTTGAAATATATGCAGACCAGGCAATGAATCTCTTTCAACACCAAGAGTCCTTATGCAAAGATAATTAAGGTGTATTCAAAGTTAACATCTAATGACACTGTGATCCTGCTGACATTGTAAGTGCTCTTCTTTTCCCCGATAAAAGCTATATTTTGTTTCTTTACATAAAAATTAATAGTTTGTACACTGGTAATTGAATTGGAGAGTTAATGGATTAAAACCAGAGTGTTTTATCACGATAGAGGAATGGCTGTTCTGGTAAGAGCAGGTGGCTGTTGTCCATTTTCCAGAAAGACAGGCTATAAGTGCGGTAAAAACCTTTTAGTGTAATGTCATAACCTTAGAGTTAAAACAAACTGCCACTGCTATAATTCCCCCATAAGTAAAGGTGTAAAGGGCTCTGAAGCATAGTTAGAATTTGCATCAAAAGAAAGGCAGAATTTTGAAGCAGTTTTGCCAGTAAATTAATCTGTAGCAATGGCATTAATGGGCTGTCAATTGTAAGAGAAAGGGTAGTGGAGCAGGAGCAGGGCAGGCGTTTCTCTTTGTAAGAGGTTGCTCCAGACATTCTGATAGGGGGGCACAGCACTTGGAAAACAGATACAATCGTATCAAACCCACTACATAAGAAACAATGAAGTCTCTAAGTCCTTTCCCTTGTGGCATTGTTGAATACCTGGCTGTCTATTTCCATTGCAATGAGCTGCATCCTGTATTGATCTGAGTACAGCCAAGTATTGAACGTATTCCTACAGTTCTATTCAACATCCACGAGTCTACTGGCAGGATATACTCAGATACCTTCAGGAATGCTGGAAGGCCTACGTGCTCCCTGGAGACCAAACACAATGCTATGCTCTCTGTAGGTATAATAACAGATTATTAGATGAAGCATTGAAAATAAAGTTGAGAATAAAAAAATAGGCAAGACATACTAAAAATGCATTAACCGTATCTGGGTTGATCAAATAGCTCACATCTCTGAACAGCCAGTAGGCAGCTCATATTTTTATAGCATAATTTCTCAACCCTCGAACACTTTTCAGCATCACCTGTGTGAGACAAGCCTTTCAGAGAGCTCTTACTGCACTTCAGTGGCCATTATTGTCCATTAGCAAGAGGAAATAGCCCAAGAACTGTCAAGTTCTATCCAGCTATGCCTCAGCTTCTTCATAACAAACTAGCAAAAAGTTGCAACTTGCTTGTTGCAGGGTTAAAGTATACACCTTATATGAAAAAATGCAGCTTGCCCTTTATCAGTGAACAATAAATGCTTAAAAAACAGACACTTATTTTTGTTTCTTTCTCTGTTCTGGAAGGTATCTATCATTCATAAGCAATTTGCATGCCTCAAGGATCTGCTATGAAGCAATGATTTGAATGTGTTTTAGCCAAAATTCTTCCAAAATACAAATGATTCATTCAAAGAGACCAATTTATTTATTTATTCTTAAAGTTGAATTTAGGTTGTCTCAATCAGTATTTTAACTGTCAAACTATTCTGGTCTGGATATTATAGTTCCATTTTCTTTGAGTATCTATGAAGCCAGGAAACATTACAATGGCATTAAAAAGCAGGAGATTCTGGAAAAATACTTGTAAGAAAGTCAGTTTATTATAAAAGCATCACTAATGCTCTGAAATAGACCTTCATAATTTGCTATTCCTCAAGACATTAATTATTTCATCATGTCAAATTGGTAACTTTGAATCTATTGCGTAACCACAGTACTGCTATGCAGAAGATAGAGAAATGAATATATGTGAGAATATATTTCAAGTGAGAAGTAAACCAAGATGACATTACTACTGTTTAGAAGCCATTGAAAGTAGGGCTAGTTGAATAGGTGATGGCAAGTATGGTATTGCCATGGAAAGATGGAATTCAAAAATTTTGTCATTGGAAAAGCAGAAGACAACCACTGTCACGTAGGAGTGCTGGATGTACCTATGGGCACTGTTTTAAATGTTGGTGCTGAATGAGAAAGGAAATGGCAGCCCCTGCCTTGGCAGCAGTGAATGCAAAGAGTGCCATTCAGAGAGGGAATGAAACAATCGCAACAACAACAAATTCTGTAGTCAGCATGTAAAAGCAGCCCTGGTGCCCTCCTTCAATGTCTTCAGATTGCTTTCCCAGTGTGCCATTAGATTGATCGTACTGCATATAGACTGTCACTTCAAATATGATAGAGCATGCCCTAATTTGACTTAGCAGTACAGAAGCAATAAGCCTCAGCAGACAGAGAGGAGCAGAATAATAATAGATAAGCAGAAATATGTTCTCTGAGGTATTCCTGAGCTTTGAATGATTGTCACTGCTTTCTTCAAACTTGTAAGCAACCAAGGGAGGTAAAACCGAATACTTAAGCTTAGTCCTCTCTTGTCAAAATATAATGGAGTATTTGCTACTGTAGCAAGAATCTTCAGGGAGGTCTAAATGTTGACCTGTGTGAGGCAGCACCAAAGAAAAGAATGCAAAACCAGAGAGCACTTTAAGATCAACAGAGACACTGTAGCTTTATGGAGCTGAACACTGAAGTTCCAAGGCAAGTGAAGAACTCAGCTGAGTTTTTATTGGCCAGTTACAGGAATATAACTGTAGGAATTACAGGAAATATCAGTTATAATGTTTAAACATATTATTGAAAGCAGGGGGAATTTAAAGGTTTTTTATAGCAGCACGACAGGATCCAGGATCCTCACTGGTGGCTGATTTCTTCCATCTCTATCAATCTCCTGCTAGCTGATTAGCAGACTATTTTTGCTTGATCGGTTGGTAGAGTAGTAAAATCTGGCATGTAATTTATGCTTATATTCTGCAGAAGGTGCTGCTGTGAAGTACCCATATGTCTAGAACTGCAGTGATTGGTTGTTGTCATCCAGAAGTAAAAATGTTCAGGAACACGCAAGACAATCCAAATACTCTTCTTATTTCATTGTTTTCATTGCTAACACAAACAAAGAATTATTGCGTTTATCAAAGGAAAAACAAAATTGTAAAATAGGAGGACCCTATTTAGTCAGCTCACTGGAGAACAGATTAAGATTCTTGTTATGGATATCACTGACTTCAGGCATAAGCAAAGCACCACATCGTAATCCTGTATACTCCTTGTGATACTGATAATTGCCTTAGCTAATGCATGCTTGATAACAAAGGTATTTTAATCAAGCATCTCTAGCTGAATACAGGGAATAAGAACTACTAACGTCTGAGCTGGGAAAAATGATGATTGAGTTTGACAGTAGCAGTAGTCAGGGTAAGATTCTGTGGCAGCAGAAGCAAATCCAATTGGCTGTGCAAGACAACCATGTGTGACATACACAATGAGAGGTTTGAAAATGCCCAGGAAGATGCCACTCTCAGCAGCAATTTACAGTTCCTAAGTCAAAATTACCTGTTAATGAAAAAGGCTGTCATTTTACCCCTCAGTGTGCATTGTTGAGCATTTCTTGGGAAATAGTAACAGGAAGACCACTTTTCTGATAACTTCGGAACCACATCACCAGTGTGGTAGCAGCCAAAATGATGACAATTTTCAAACCCATTCTTGCACTTTGTATATTCTTGTTTCTACGTTTGGATATTCCTGTTGCAAATTAGTGCAATTCTATAAGGGAAAGAAAAGGAGCAGTAGCTTTAAGGCACACATGAACTGCATGAAATTTCTTGTCACAGTGAGAGCAGCTGGCTCACAGAGGCAGCAGCAGGCTGCCAGCCATCCAGCTGAGCTGCTCAGATGATCAGTGCCCCTGCTGATGCTGAGCACTACATGGGAAGGATGCCGTATGCAGCCAGCAGTGTCTGCAGTGCTGCTGCTGGTTGTGCCACATTTGTGTGTTTGCTTTGAAAGATGCAGTAACATCACAGGGAAATATCCTTGGCAAGCTAACTTGACCTTTTGGTGTATTAGCAAATAAAGATTGATCTGATGTAAAAGTTCTCATGATTTTCAGTTGTCTTATGCTCCCTGACTCTGGTGAGCACTTCTGCTGGCTGACATGGGACTGAGAGTGTCCAGTGATCTCCATGGCTCACTGCTGCTTTCAGCTCACTGGGATGCTCCAGTGAAATGTGACCTAGCTCTTGTGGCTGCTGCTACTTATTCTCTGAGATCCCTGCTGCTTAGGGCAGTAGCACTTGTTAGCCTCTCCTGGGCCTCCCTCTGTAGATTATGTCAATGAGCTGAAGCAACCTCAGCCCCAGCTGCTTGGTGTTTATGATTTTGGAAGCAAATGAAGGAAATGGTGAATTGTCACAGACATCAAACTTGGATCTTTCCCAGCTGGTAAACAATGAAGACAAGCCATACAATTCCAGAGACTGATTCTCTCCTAGAATGGCAGGATAGTCCAGGGCTAGACCAAAGCATAAATGAGCCCATTTTACATCGCAGCTCCTGGTATGTACCTGAGCCAAGAAACTCAATCTGAGGTAAGTGCCAGAAGTGTTAGTTGTGCTGTTGGGGCTGTAGGTAGCTACAAGGTCATCATCCATTTCCATTTCCATTTCCATTTTTTTTTTTCATCCAGTTCCATTTTTTTTTTTTTTTAATGGAGTCAAAGAAATGCTCTCTAAAGGACCGATTCTTTTCAACAATCAAAAATTAGAAAATAAGTAGTAGTTGGTGAGAAACAATCTTCTGAAGATCCCTCTTTTCCCTTAGGGCCTCTGAAACTCTAGTGCTTTCTATGAACTTATGAAAGCAAGTTTAAAAATGCTGATCTAGCTGGGGTGACCGTTTATTTCAAATGTTCAACGTTCCCTACTTGGACATCCCCACATTATGATAGTTCCAATCTTACTTCCTTTAAGGTTCATACACTGCAATTCAATATAAATGCTATCCTATATGGAAAAGCACAGAATGCAGCACTTGTTCATTAGTATCTCCCTTTCCTGTCTCTGCAGATACCAGCACAATGCTTTTCTACACCTGAGCTTTCCTGCACTGTTCATTTTTCTTCATAGGCCTTAAACACAATGTCTGCTTCAAGTTCTCACAAAAGGAGGCCTAGAATCAATAAAAATGTACTACTGAGTACAAGTACCAAATTAAGTCAGAATGACTTCATTTTCACAAAGCATTTGTTTTAATTAAAAAAAAAAAAAAAACACAACAAAACACATTGGATTAGGGCTTTTTCCATGTGCAGTATTTCTTGTTCCATACTGTCATTTATTTTTGATAAATAGAGAAACATGTTTGGGACCAAAGAATTGTAACCCTGTAACCAATGCTGGTTTTGCAATCACCATTTCAGTGTGAAAAATGACAACTAGATTCCATATGTGCACCAGTCTTTAAAACGCTAAGAGGAAGCAAGAAATTGAAATCCCTTTACAGAGGGGAGGGCAATCAACTCTTTGAAAGAGTAGACAATTGCAGGACGAGGGGAAATGGTTTTAAGTTGAGGGAGGGGAGATTTAGGCTGGACGTCAGGGGGAAATTCTTTACAGACAGAGTGGTGAGGTACTGGAACAGGCTGCCCAGAGAGGCTGTGGATGCCCCGTCCCTGGAGGTGTTCAAGGCCAGATTGGATGGGGCCCTGGGCAGCCTGGTCTAGCATTAGGTGGGAAGGTTGGTGGCTCTGCATGTGGCAGGGGGGTTGGAGATTCATGATCCTTGAGGTCCTTTCCAACCCTGGCCATTCCGTGATTCTGTGATTCTGTGAAATTTGCCCTCATTCATCTGTTATCCCAGGGACCCAGATTCACTTGGTTTAAAAAAAAAGTCACAAAGATGAGAAGGAACAGATACTTCACGATGTTTTGAATGAATAAACAAATAAATGCTGTTAATTTCTATGCAAGAAGCTTGGGTTTTACACCGCTGTCTGTTCCTATCATCACATAGAAATCAAGGTCCGCTGGTTGTCTGCCCCAGCCAAAAAGCCTGTCCCTTTCTCTCCCCAATGGTTTCCGTTGTTCTGGTGTAATGAGTGAGGGCTTGAACTTGGTGACAAAGGTGACTCTCCCAGGTGGCAGTTCAAAAGAAGGATGAGCTGATGGTCAGTGACCCAGCAAAGATGTTTCCCTGTTGCAGATTACTCAAGTGTTTCAGAGAACTATGTTGTAATATTCCTTAGCAGATGAAAACCACCCTCACTGTGAACTTCATTTTTTTCGGTCTTGTCTGTGTGTCACATTCCAGGTATGAGCACGAGACATGTTTCAGCCAACTTAAGTAGGTCTAAAACCATGTTGCTGCCAAATTGGACAACCTCCCTCCTGCCCTGGCCATGAATGGACATTCCCACATGATAGCATAATCTCATGAGTTTGCACAACTAATTAACCCAACCGAACACCAATCCTTTTCTGTATGTACGGTTTGCAGTCAGTCATTGCACAACCATTTCAGGTTCTCTAACTGACAGAAGAACAAGTGATGGAATGCAGGCTGCAGTGTGTGTGGGAGCACTGGCATCCTCTGCCCCACATTCAGTGGCACTGCGTTCTTAGATGAGCTTGAAGAGACAGGAGAACTCATCTGCTACCTCCAGTTTTTGTTTATTTAAAGAGCTGCTATCTGACGTCTCACAACTGCAGCTGGTATTTAAATGATGTAAAAACAGACTTAAAATCTCATGTTTATTTCAACCTCCTCAGTTTTATGGATTTGCAGTTCACTGAACATAATTTCATATCTTTTCTGCTTGCCGTTTTGTCTCTTCTATATCTCAAATTCTTTCCACCTTGGATTAGGTTTACCCTAGAATAACTCAGGAGTATTTCATAGGCTGAGAATCAAAATTCTGTTCTCACGTTGTTCTGATTTTGCAGTGCAAATTATCCTGGAAAATGTAGTAGAAGACTGCTGAAAATTGAAATAAAGGAAGTTATTAGAAGAGTCTGCACTCAAAATATCACAGTAATATGTGGAGAAAATGTGCAACTAAGATGAAAATAAAGAGCAAATTGATCCCATGGGTCAGTCCTTCAGCTGATGTGCCCGCACCACACATCACAACGAATGTCTTTCATAAGGAGATAATTTGATAGATCTTTGGAGGGCAAACCACGTTACTGCTGCTGTAATGCCAGTAAATTCTCCCCCAGATTCCTCCTGACAAGTGTGCTGCTGGTGCCCACACTCTCCTGCTGTGAAACATATAGCCTTCTAGAGAGGGATCAGCAGAGTCTGGCTGGGAGAAAGGGGATGATATGTGAGAAGCTCTGTGAATAGCTGTTCTCAGACTCATTGAACTCCTCTGGATGCTCTCTTCCAGGAGATCTGGGGGAAAACTGTTCCTTGCCCCATCCCTGGAGGTGCTCAAGGCCAGGTTGGATGGGACCCTGGGCAGCTGAGCTGGTGGGGGATGGCCCTGCCCATAGCATGGGCAGGCTGGGTGGGCTTTGAGGGCCCTTCCAACACAAGCCATTCTGTGATTCAATGATTCTATGATTCTTATAGAATTGCTTATGGAAATGCCAGGCAATTGCTTCTGAGTGAATCTTGCAGGATGTGTGCAGTGCTGTTGGTATAGGATTCAAGACAAGGAGAGCACTTTGCAGGCACTGAAGTGCTACGTGAGCCATGTGCTCCAAGGGACTTCTGGACAGCTCCACAAGCATTTATTCTGATTGCTGGTGAGTGGTGAGTGTGTGACTGATGTCAAGGACTGGGATTGCTCTATCTGCATCATTTTGCCTAAGTGTGCCAGCAGATGTGAACAAAACAGGCAGCTGATGCTAGCCTTTTTAATGCCCAGCTCTCATTAACAAGGCAGCCTAACAGGTGCCCTTCCTTCCTGCTTTCGCACTAGCCAGCCCCTGCTCTAGCATAGCAGCACTTTCCTTTCTCTTGGCCACATGCTGTAGCTCTCTACAATTTTGTTTTAAAATGTTTAGAGGCCAGGACTGCTTAATTTGCTCACTAACCTTTTTATTTTTATTCCTGCCTATGTGTTTTTTCTTTGCTAGTCAAACTCTTGCAAGAAAGGCATTCAAAATGTGAAATGTGAAAGCACTAGGAAAGCTCTAATAGCACAACATGTTATTCTTCCTGTATGCATTCTGGAAATGTTGTTAGCAACAAAGACCAGAAGGGAATTTCAAATTTGCCATTTGTCATTCTACCTTTAAAAAATTTTTCTCCCCTCAGAAACCACCGTACTGAAGCCAAAGCCAGATATCAGCTTGATGACATTATAGGGTGCTCTTGCAGTTAACAACACAAAACAAACCCCAGCTGTCTTTGGCTGCAGCTCAAAAGGCCAGATGCCCTGTTATCTCTTGGCTAGATGCAGGCAGCTCTTGGGTCAAGTCAGAAAATGCGCTTGGCTCATACAAACACATCATAACTATGCAGTTATCACAGAGCCATGACAGATTTCGGTTTTCTAGTGTGCCTGTTGATTTCTCAAGCGGGGTCTGTTATTTCCAGATACAGGAACTAGTGGAGCACTAAATACGTGACCATAGGTGGGTGGAGAAAGCAGCACCACGTTTATTTTATGTGCATTTTGGCAAGTGTATCCACATTAATATCTTTTGCTAGCAGAGTTCAAAAACTTCAGGAAATATTGTCAAAAAAAAAAAAAAAAAAAAGAAGAAGAAGAGAAGAGACATCTCTGACATAGTTAGTAACATCTGTAATCACTGGTCTGGTTACCTTCCAGAATGTGCAGACAATTCCACATTTACCTGCAAAGCCTTACAGCATGACAGCATACAGCTAGCTGTGGAACATGTGGCAGTCAGCCACTCCTGCAATTCCATGCCATTTGGAGGAATAAAGAAGGTAAATAGCCACAGGAAAGATAACTGCTGAATTTATGTCTTTCCAAAGCCACTGGATATGGAATCAGGAGAGTCCTGCCCTCTGCCATTAGCTCTGCATACACACAGCTGCAGTCTGCGTCAGTGCTCACATAGGTAAAGGGAGACCAGGCTTCACATTTCCTCTTTCAGGGATAACACGTGGCTACTTCTTGAATCCAAACAGCTTCTGTTAGCTGGGTTTTTCTTTGCTTCCTTAAGCATAATTGTAATGGGGGAGGCATGGTGGTAACGAATTACATTAAAAAAACACTGAGTTACCACTGAGGAATTTCACTGTTCCAGTGGTAAATGGTAAACAAATGTTATGGATTCATACATTGTGTAATTTGTGTATAATAAAACTGATCAATGCTTTCTGCAAAAGCTAATAAGTTGTCTCATTCATTTTTTCATTAATAATGAAGCAATTTATACAGGCTTGAGCTTGGAAATACTATTTAATTACTTCTATTATAGTGACATATTATTCATCACAAAGTGTTGTTATTTGAAATCAAGTTATAAAGTTTTAGCTCTTTTTTTGTCACTGCAAAGGAGAGAGCTGGCTGTAAGAGTCATTTGTAACCCCAATGGGGCAAGTTTACTGCTTGTTTAGCCATCATGTTCTTGCTGTGGAGATTGGCTTTCAGTCTTCTGCTTTTATTTTCAGTCCAAGAAATTACATACCTTATCTGGTAGGGATTCACAGCCTCAGACTTTTGCAAATATTCCTCTGAGAATTAAGTATTTCCCCACTGCCTTGTTGCTTTCTTTTAAATTAGCTCATTAAACACTAAGGGATTATTCACAGTAGATAAAGAAACAGTGTAAGGCGCTGCTGAATGTTTATCATCTTGCTCTGCCTACATCTCAGCAATAAAATGTTTGCAGGGGGTTTTGTGCTTAGTTCAAGTAAATCGGAAAACAAACACGTCTTCAAGGGGGCAAACTAGATCATCATAGAATCACAGAATGGTTTGGGTTGAAAGGGCCCTCAAAACCCACCCAGCCCCACCCCATGCCATGGGCAGGGCTGCCCCCCACCAGCTCAGCTGCCCAGGGCCCCATCCAACCTGGCCTTGAATGCCTCCAGGGATGGGGCACCACAGCTTCTCTGGGCAGCTGTGCCAGAGCCTCACATTAGAGTTTCTTCCTGACATCTAACCTAAATCTCTCCTCTTTTGGTTTGAAGCCATTCCCCCTTGTCCTGCCACTATCTGCCTCACAGTCAGTCCCTCTCCTGCTTGAAAGCTCCCTTCAGGTACTGAAAGGCTGCAGTGAGGTCTCCCTGGAGTCTTCTCTTCTGCAAGTGAAACAAGCCCAGCTCCCCCAGTCTTTCTTCATGGAAAAGAGCCTCAGCCCTCTGAGTATCTTCGTGACCCTTTGTGGAGGAGAGACATCTTCTCTCAGAGAGGAGAGAAGAGGAAAAGCTTATCATTTTTAGTATTTACAATTGCTTTGAGGTAAATATTGCCCATCTATGAAACATTCTGCTTTTTGAACATACTGAATATTAAATGTAAACATTCTTCTTTCCCCAGTTACAGCTGAGTTATTAAGGACATGCCAAAGACCAAGGGGCAAGAAGAAAAAGAGCAATCATCTCTTATTAGTTGCTGAGATAGGCTCAAATTTATTAATAAAACTTATTTATCTTTGAAGAAAATACATGTCAATTATCTTTAGTTTTCCTCACTAAGAAAGTATAAATATTTAGACACTTTATAAGCAGTCAGGAAAGTTTTCAACCCTCCTTGTGAAAGCACCTACCATTTTCAAATACACTTTTTAATACAGAGAAATATTTGCCAGCTAGATCTTAATAGTCTTACTATTTATCACTTAGAAGTGTTGACATCTTGATACATTAAAATTTTACTTAACAAATTGGCATAATTAAAACATCTCAGTCAGGGGGCTTAATTGGAAATGTCTCTGAGAGATGGATTAATTGCATATTCTCAGACAAAGTCACGCAGGAGGACTTACTCAGTGCTGATCTATGCTGAAATTAGCACTATATTGAAAGCACCTTGCAAGTGCTTTATCAAGGATGGCAGGGTGGTGTTTCTGCTTTGAAGTGTATAACAATTCTACTTTGAAGCAGAGCGATGTGAAAAGGATGCAGATCCTTTTTGATAGCTGAAATATTAACACACAAATGTCATTATGCTATTACTAAGCAGAGATGTCATGGAAGTAATGTGTGAAAGCACATAGGGAATGTTCTTTTGTCATGTCATGGCTCCTTTGCCAACAGTCAAATTCTGAAGTTTCTGCTCCCCTCCCTCCCCTGATCCCATCTGTCCTGCCTCCTGCAGGAACCTCTTCCTATCAGATGTACTGCTGCAACCTTTTTATGGAACACTTTGCCATTGCCATGATCCCTATTAAAATAATCAGTCCTCAAAAGGAAATGTGTTATTTTAACATGGTCTTTTCATCAGTCTTTAGAAGAAAACCACCAGAATTGTTGTAAATGGAGGATAGCAAAAGACACTACAGGAACAGGCACAACAGGAACCTCTAAAATGTCTTTTATGGAGAAGAAAGTGTATCACATAGCTCTAACCGCTAGGTCATGTTAACTTATCAGGTAGGACCAGAACAACTTTCATGTAGTCTGTTTTCTCAGGGAACATCTCCAATGAAGCCAACATAGTTGAACTGATGTGAAAATGGAGCAATTTAAAAATCAAGTGAGATTTGTTTCTAAATGAGATAATCAAGATCCTTCAGCTTAATTATCTCAGGCCATATGCACAGCCTTAGCCAAGGTAAAATACAGCCACCCTGAGAATTGCTGTGTAAGTGGATTCTGACCTTCACTGCAAAAAGTCTCAGCCCACTGCTGGCAGATAGAATATTCCAAGTTGGAAGGGACCCACAAAGATCATCAAGTCCAACCCCAGGACCACCCAGAATTCAAACCTTGTGTCTGAGAGCACTGTCCTAATGTTCCTTGAACTCCAGCAGCCTGGGACCATGTCCACTGCCCTGGGGAGCCTGTTCCACGCCCACCGCTCTCTGGTGAAGAATCTTTTCCTGATATCCAGCCTTCAAGAGAATGCTGGCTTAGCTCTGCATGCTTTTATTCCCATGGGTAAATAAAATTGACTTAACAAGTTATATGTTTCATGTTTCATTTTGTTGATTTGGTTTTGAAGAGCCTTCTGGAAACAGACAGCTTTGCAAAAGCTGTGTGGTTTTGGGCCACCAAAGGGACCTGCTCTCCCCACCGTCCCTATCCTTTGCTGTACTGCCTTCATGCTGGCTCCAACGCTCATCAGTCTGCAGAGAGACATTTCAGATCATTAACCAAGCAGAAGACAATTCATTATTCTTTGTAGCTGGACTTACAGTGCACAGAGAAGGGAAATGAGCTGAAATAACTTTCAGAGCTTCAGACACAATACCCACAGTTCTGCCTTAGCTGTACCAGACATCTGATTATAAGACATCATTATAGTTCTGCAGAGAACCACCCACTGCTCAGATCTCAGCTGTTGATTGACTGTTTTGCCCAACACATGTAGAAACAGTGAGCTGTTGTGAAAACATGATCTCTTCATAATCAAAACTCTTCTAATTAAACACTTAACTTTTCAGCTTAACTGCAGACTTCCTCACTGATATTGGATTGTCTTTCAGAACACTAGAAAAATCATAAAGTACCAGAGGCTAAGCTCCACAGGCTTTCACAAGGAACACACTCATGTGGTAATGAATCCTCATTTATAATTACTATTGGGACTTGTCATTTAATCTGTCCTAAATTCATTAGTACCATGTTGACTTTGTATCACCCATGATAATTGATCAAAATATCGTGCAACACTAAGTCAAATGTCTGACAGAAACAAGTCTGCTACACTTAACTTTGAGTAAAATAAACTTATCAAGCAACCTCACAATTTCCTCAAGAAGTAACTCCTCTAACAGCTGTTCTAACCAGGACCAATGCCATGGATAATAGATTAATCATTTTTTATGTTACCTTATTCAGTCTTGTTGACTATTAGCATCATGTCAGTTTTTTGTCAGCCTGAGGGGATTCTTGGTCAGTTGCTAGATGAAGCCTTCCTGGAACTGCTGGTCTTAAAATCTGTTTTTTTTTTAATCATCCTGTTCTAGGTGACACTTTAGTCAGTACATATTCATCCTGTGCACTTTAATGGAAATGTATCATCTGTTTTCTCTTTTCCAAATGCAAAACATAGACTCCAATGAAAAATGGGAGTTTCTCTGATATATTTGTGTTCTCCAGGGGTCAGTATTGGAGCCCACCTTGTTTAATATCTTTACTAATGACCCGGATGAGGGGATTGAGTTCACCCTCAGTAACTTTGCAGATGACACCAAGTTGGGAGCAAGTGTTGATCTGCTCAAGAGTAGCAAGGCCCTCCAGAGGGATCTGGACAGGCTGGATTGCTGGGCTGAGGCTGATGGGATGAATTTCAACAAAGCCAAGTGCTGGGTCCTGCACTTTGGCCACAATAACCCCACATAACGCTACTGGCTTGGGGCAGAGTGGCTGGAAGACTGTACAGAGGAAAAGAACCTGGGAGTGTTTGTAAACACTCAGATGAACAAGAGCCAGCAGTGTGGTCAGGTGGCCAAAAAGGTCAATGGCATTCTGGCTTGTATCAAAAATAATGCAGCCAGCAGGAGCAGGGAGTCAATATCCCTCTGTACTCAGCACTGGTGAGGCTGCACCTCAGTACTGTATTCAGTTTTGGGTCCCTCAATACAAGAAACACATTGAGGCCCCGGAGCATGATTGTATGATTATGCAAAACATTTATTTGAGTGCATATGTGTGTAGTTTTCTTTCTGCTAGACAAGAACTACAATTTAGTTTCTTCTCCTTTTGGGTGAGATACCCCCAAATTACCAATGAACTATGAAAAATGAGCAGCCAAGATAAAGCAGAAAATATAACTGCAGGAATGACTGCCATCATAGCCTCCAGTCTCTATATGGCAGAGTAGGATTATTGTGGCCACTACTGTGAGCAGAGCTGGAGCTAGAGGTTGTGCACTGTCACGTGGAGATCTGTGGGAAACTGGGCTTCCTTATTTCTTGTAGTCACGCATGAGAACCACATAGTCTGCTCAAACATTACTTCTTGTACTTGATTTGATCATAATTACTTGGCCATGGAAATCAAGGGGAATTTGTATGACCTCCTGCCATGTTTACTAGGAAGCTGCTTATTTAAACACTAGCAGCTCAGTTATTAAGCTAAACCAACATATGCACATTGTATAATAAGCCAGATGAATCACACACAAGAAGTGCCTTTCTCTCCACTAAATATTAAGGAAAAGCAGAGAGTACACAGATAAGTGTCACAAAAAAATAAAGGACCCTACCACACACTGTAGTCTCTACCTTACTTTAACAGTGGGGTCAATGCAGGAGTTAAGACATGGCCTAGGGAAACAAAGGCCAGGACATTATAGACACCAGAGGACAAAACAATGGAAACCATTTAGAAACTGTCTTTCTACAGTGCCTTCCATAAGACTCCAGAGAGACTTTGTTGCAGACTTCCAGTACTTGAAGCAGTACTTATAAGCAGGAAGGAGACCAACTATGGCTTTAAACAAAAAAGGGGGATTTAGGTTAGATTTTGGGAAGAAATTATCTACTCGGAGGATGGTGAAGTGCTGTCACACCAGAAGCTGTGGTGCCCCATCCCTGGAGGTGCTCAAGGCCAGGTTGGATGGGGCCCTTGGCAGCTGAGCTGGTGGGGGCAGCCCTGCCCATGGTGGGGGGTAGGAATGGATGGGCTTTGAGGTCCCTTCCAACCCAAGCCATTCTGTGATTCTGTGAAAAAATATCCATTATATGTGTCATAGCTTAATGTATTTTATTCTCTACCAGAAAAAAAAAAAAAATATATATATATATATATATATATGGCTCAGAACATACAGGTTGTAAGATTTTACCCATTCCTGACAATAAATGAACACTATATACATAGTATGTAGTATAGTAATAGAACTCTTTTACAGATATAGGTAGCAGAGCAGTCATTCAGAACAGAGGATGCAGTAATAATGAGCCTACTGGATTATGACCAAAAAACTCTCAGTATATCCTTCTGTAAATGCAAGAGGCTGAATACCATGGGTCATAATTATATAAAATAGACAGACTCTGGAAGTTTTGTCTTCTAGAGCTGCTTCTGGGTTTCCTGTTGAGAAATGTAATGGCTTATAGCATTAAAAAGACTTATGGATATGTTTCAGTTGATTAGCTTTTACAGCAACAGGAGTTCTTTTGATGCCTATGTATTATATTTCAGTTGTTATACATCTTGCTGTGATCAGTGCATCTATACTACACAGAGACTAATATAGCTTGAAACAGCACATTGATCAGCAAACTGCATTTCTTATTACCTGCTTAGGTATGTAATTAATTCTGGAAAGTTTTAACTCATACGTTTAACTTGTAAGTCAAGTGTCTGAGTAATATTTTTGTAAAGTATGTTCATTTTTTACATCAAAGAGCAAAGCAAAGTTTCAGGAAAAATAATTTGGAGCGACTGAAATCTGTCTGACTTAAGTCAATTGTTTAAACCCTTTTTTCAAGCCTCCTTACCAAGTGATGGGCTTGTACCAGGGGATCTGAAAGTTTACATTCCTCATCCATTTAATGCTGTACTGACTAGTGTAAGTGGATACACTTATTAGCCAATATTTAATTTACACTGAAGGCAGTTGATGTTATCTCAACACTGTCTTAATATGCATGTCAGTGTAATTTGCATCTGCTTTTCAATCCCTTTTACATTGCTATAGTGGTGTAAAATAATCTGTTAAATATACATGAAAATTTAGTGCTACCTAGACTCAACCATTTTGTAAGAAAGCAGTAAGTAACTAAGCAAGCAGTGTTATTTTAAAATTTCAAGTATTTTCATGAAAATAAAGAGGGATACCTAATTTATTCCTCAGATTCTACAGACCATTAATAATGCAGAAAGGATGAGCCTCCTGCCTCTTAGTTCCCCATTGAGTTGGCAATTCAAATGGGCTCCTGCAGAAGCCTCAGAGTTCTTTATGGTTGCTTTTCTTCCAACTTTTTGCAATTTTATCATATTCCTTTCAAATGAGGGGACCAGAACTGCACTCTTCAAGTTGTGGCTAGACCACAGATTCAAGGAATAGCATCATACTGTTTATTTTGTTATCTGTTCTTTGCCTGAGAATGACTGTCATTTGACCCACATTTTTCACTCCTGTCAAACTCTGAGGTGATCTTCATTTTTGCAATTATCATAAACACAAATCCTTACTTGAAACACAATTAATAGTTAGCGAAATGAAGGACTTTCCTGCTGCCTTGCAAGAGAGGAGCTGGGAAAAGACAAAACCAGGGCAGCTGATCCAAAATGGCCAAAGGGATACCCTATGCCATATGACTTTATGCTCAGCAATAACACCTGAGGATGTGGCTGAAGGGGCAGATGTTGCTTATATATAGGCTGGGCACTGGTTGGTGGGTGGTAATGGCACTGTGCATTACTTCTTTCTTTTCTTTTTCTTTCCTATTAAACTGTCTTTATTTCAAACTACAAATCTTAGTATTTTTTTTTCCCCAGTTTTCTTTTCCATCCCACCATTGCAGAAGTAAGCAAATGTCAGCGTGGTGCTTAGTTACCTGCTGGGTTCAGCCACAACAATCATGTTTACCAGATCTTTATAAAACTTAATTTTCAGTAGTTTCTCTAAATTTTCCTACCAGGCATTTAGGAATGTATTTATTTAGATGAACAATAGAACTTATTTTTGTAGTGTGCTTTGCACATAGGCCACCTTCAGCCTGTGGGGACTCAAGGCCACCTGTGTTATCAGTTCATGTGCTTCATCCTTGGAGTTGCTCCCAGGTGAGATCAGTTTGGCCCAGGCAATTTGTTATCACTGATTTGGTTAAAGTGATGCAAAATTCCTTCCTAAGTCACTTTGAGATAAATCCTGTTAAAAGTTCACTGCAAAGAAGGGTTCTGATATGGGAATGCATTAGTCTTTTCTGCAGTGGACTAATGCAATTAACAGCTCATACCTTTGCTCTCTCAGAAAAGAGCTGCAACGATATTTAGAATGCTTTCTTTTCTGGGCCTCTAATAACTGTGTGATATCTTTCTGGAAACAGCCAACAGGAATTAATTACTTAATCATATCTTTGATCTGTTTATCTTTGTTAATATTTTTGATACTTCTTTTATTCTATTCATAAATAAATAGTTTTGTTTGCTTCCTTTTCTTTTAAATTGAGCTGTGAAAAGCAATGCCCTATTTAACAAATCCAAATTCAAGATCTTGCACTTGTGTCAGGGCAACCCTCACCATCAATACAAGCTGGGGGATGAACGGATTGAGGCCAGCCCTGACAAAGAAGACCTGGTGGTACTGGTGGAAGCCAGACATGAGCCAGAAATGTGCCTTCATAGCCTAGAAAGCCAATTGTATTCTGGCTGCACCAAAAGAAGTGTGGCCAGCAGAGTTAGGGAGGTGATCCTGTTCTTCTACTCTGTGCTGGTGGGGCCTCACTCAGTACCGTGTCCAGATGTGGAGTTCTCAGAACAGGAGAGACATGGACCTGTTGGAGCGCATCCAGACAAGTGCCACAAACGTGATCCAAGGATGGAACACCACTCCAAAGAGGACAGAATGAGAGAGCTGGTCTATTCAGCATGGAGAGGGGAAAGCTCTGGGAAGACCTGAGAGTAGCTTTTCAGTATCTAAAGGGGAGCTACAGGAAAGAAGGGGACAGACTCTTTAGTAGGGCTCTGGAGATAGAAAAAGGGAAAGTATATATACTCTTTCATGCCTAAAGAGGAGAGATTTAGATTGAATATAAGGAAAAATCTTTTGCAGTGGGGGTGGTGAGGCACTGAAACAGGTTGCCCAGAGAGGTGGTGGATGACCTGTCCCTGGAGAATTTCAAGGTGTGATGCGATCAGGTCCTGGGCAACCTGATCTAGCTGTGCATGTGCCTGTTCGTTGTAGGGGAGCTGAGTAGATGATCTTTCAAGAGCCCTTCCAACTGTAAGGATTCTATGATTTATTTTTGCTAGTGGATATAGCCAGTTGAAAACTCTTATGTATCTGTGGAAAGTGTGGAAGACAAAGGGACATGGCCTACCTCTTTTCAGTGGTCTGTGGGACAGGAAAAGGGGAAATGGCTATAAACTGAAGCATACGAAGTTCCACAGCAGTATGTGAAAGAAATTCTTTGCAATTAGGGTGGTAGAGAACTGGAACAGTACAAATATGTTCTCACATAGAAAACTTAGAGAAGAGAAAGACCTGGGATATTCACCACCATCTCATCAATACACTGGAGAATTATTCGGTCACCCAGAGCATTCTTGCTACTGGTTTTTAGTGGTATGGAAATATGTGTATTCAAGCTATGTTTGAAACACAGATAACTCTAGCACACAGCCAGTACAGAAGGGGAAGAAAAAGCTGGTTTTCAGCAGGTAATCAAAAATTGTGTAGTTGGTGTTTAATCTTCTGCCTCTTTCTGAACAAATAGGATTTGCTTCAATTGACACAAAAACTCCCTTTGCAAGCAAAAAGCAAGACTAACATTTTGCATGCTCAGAAGATCTTTGATTTCCCAGTTCTTTCAGTTGTTTTAATACAACATATTATTTCACCTCACAGCTCTATCTTGTTTTCAGAACATTTATTGTATTCTGGTGAAATCAAGTAAACATTTCCAGTAGAACTTCATGCTCAGAATAAAAGATATCATTACCAATTGTGAAGATAAACACTTTTATTTTTCCTGATCAGTCAATGGAATCCAGTTCCCTGAGATGAATGGCAATTTCATTTGACCGCTACTGCAGTTCTTCAATTTTTAATACAATTTTTTTTTAATTTCCAGATTTTGATCTGACCTATGCCTCTTGTTACCATGGTACAAATACGTCTCATAAGTCTAAGCAACGGAAAATATTTCTTTGTTTTACTTTCATTGCTTTCCCACTGTTTAAGAGCAGAGTCACTTATTGCATTCAGAGAAAAGGAGCTTACAGCCTCTCTGGCCAAGTTTGAAAAAGTTTGTCCTCCTGGTTGATTCATTACATGCATATGTCTTGTGCAATGTCATGTAAGGAGAAAATACATAGGGGATATTTTCATATCACAAAGTAATTTTTGGGACACAAAAAATGTGTTTCTAACTTCATTAACTCAGATTGCAGACCTAAGGGGTTATGAATGCTCTGATTCCAGTCAAGCACAGGAAATGAAAGATTTGAGTGCATGCTTCCAAATTTTCCCTGCATTGCAGTGTTTACTGACATACACCAGCCTCAGGTTCATCTTCAATGGTCTCCTTTACCTTTTGCCCAAAAATTGGGAATGGGTGACTCACCTTTTTGGTAAGGTAGCATTTGGGGATAGGGTAATGGAGGGAAAAAAAAAAGTGACAAAACACAATGATACGCATGCAGCATGGAAATATTGAAGACCTGACAGCAATTGAGAATCATCAGTAGGCATTTCTGTATCACTGCCAAAATACCACGCTGAATGAGAGAAGCTATGCATTCACTCCTTGTAAATGAAAATCCCTACAACTAAATCCCTCATAAATTATTTCTTTAAATGAGACATTAGAAAAACAAGTTTTATAAATGGCTCATTTTATGATGCTATTCCAAGACTTCAGTGTAATGGCTTCAGGTCTGATTTTGTATCCAATCTTTTTCATGTGTCTGCATGCGTGTGTTGATGTACATACAGACACACAGATACTATGCTGAATCAAGCTTGTAGGTGATGTTTTATCTTGATCACTGAACTCGCTATAGAGTTCTAAGTATGCTGAAGTCATGCCAGAGGGCCAGGGAACAAAGGTAAGGAATAGATCCTTGATTCTTCTTGCTCTCTAGCTCTGCTTTGTAGTGTTCCTTCTAGCTTTCTCTTCAGAAACCCTTGAAGTATTCTGGAGATACAGTTCACTGCAACAAGCACTTACCCAGAGTGTGGTGGATGTGATGCTCTCTCTAGGACCATCCTAGCAGTCTGTGCACATTCAAGCACTTTCAAGTACCTTCTTATTGCAGCTCAGGCAGTGCATATCCTGCCACAACCATTCTAGCTACTGTGAAGTCCTCCAATGCCCTAAGATGCTTCAAGAGAGAAAAAAAGGAATAAGCTATAGAAAAGTATTGGAAAACAACACACCAAAGGAGATACTATAAATTAACAAGGAACTTTTAGTATACTCTAACATACTTTTTAGATTTAAGTTGGGTGTAGAGGAGTATTCTTCCTTTCTAAATAGCAGGAAGTCAAACTAAGGTTGCTCCACTCTTGTTAATCACAGCACATTGTGTCTGTGGTAAGGCAATGTTTGTGGTTACAGTGACATGCTATCCAAATGTTTATTTCTGTAAAATAAATGTAAATGATAAAGTAATGGAACTGGTAAGCAGAAGTGCTTTGGGGGTCAAAATTTCTAAGTTTCTTCAAGTTCAGTGGAAGCAGCATCACATTGGGTTTATTTTAAACTCTAAATAGTCAGCTACTATCACCCTTAGGAATCAGGTTTTTGTTTGCAGATACTAAAGATCAAGCTCTGTTTCAAGGAGCCTGATTCTTCCTGTACTGTGCTTTTGGATGCCAGATACTCATTGCCAATGATATAGTGCCTACCACTCTCTGGACAGGAGAGAAGTCTCTATGCTGTATGAAACAGAAAAGGAAGATATCATGAGGGAGAGAGCTGTCCTTGTAAGCTGCACTGATGAGGATTTAGACAGTAAGATCCACGTTACAATTGAAACAGAAATTTTCACCTAGAAATAGATAAACTCATCTAAATCTAAAATATGCACTATTTCATTTATTTAATCAGTTTCAATTATGTAAATGGTGAACAACCACTTCAATGTGTTTGCATCAGGAAGGAAATAAAACAAAAAAGTTAAAATCATAAGAGGAGCCCATTCAGTTGGAATCATAGTAATATATTAGTAGAAAACTGTCTTTCCTGTTGATGTTCTCAAGTCTGTCAAAGATTTGATAGCTGTGAAAAACATCGTCATTCTCCCTGCCAAATTTTGTTAATTTTAAGTTTGCAGGTTTTCATAGTTGATGTTTGGCCCTCATGATAATCCACAGCAAAATATCCATTAATAGCTAAGACTCTCAAAATAATTAAATATGAACTTTGCATCTTAATATTCCACTTATTAAATATTAGTTTAACTTAGTGTTTACTGGAAAAAAAAAACCCACAAATGTTTCACCATTCTCTCAGATCCATTCATTTCATGAAATGGCATACAGATGTTAAAATGTTCTTAGCTAAAATTTATTTTTCCCCATTTGTTTTATGGCATCTGGGGTGGGAAGATATCCCTAAATAGTCCTTATAGACTCTTCCTTTCAGGATACCAAGTCACATGTAACTTCAAACTATTTATTGTCCCACTAGATGAGGCTTACAGGAATTCGTTACCATGAAAATGAATAGCAGGATTCAGCCTTCTTCCCTTTGTGCTTCCACTGACTGTTTTTTCCTAGTGCCATTCCAGTGATGCATCACTCTCAGCAATTTCTGATATGATTTTGAAAAGAGCAAGAGCACATAAATTTTACTGGCATAAAATGCAAAATATTTTCTCTGACATTTCCATCATTTTTTTAGCATTGATATGTCTTCACAACAGATTTTATCAGAATAATAAAATACATATCAGTTCCACAGAAAGAAAAAGTTGTTATGATCAAAATAAAAGATTCACAGAACTACTAAAGTATACTTCAAAATCTTGCTTGTCAGATTAAACATCTGGCACTTTGATTTTTTTGCAAGTAGCAAAATATTTTCTTTACTTGCAAAACCTTTGTAGCTGTTTCCCTAAAGGAATTTAATTTTTTTTTTTTTTTTTGCTTAAATAATAGATGTGAATTGTCCATTTATAGAACCATTGAATCTTTTGAGTTGGAAGGGACCTTTAAAGGCTGTCTTGTCCAGCTCTCCTACAGCTACATCAGGTTGCTCAGAGCCCTGTCCAGCTTGAGCTTGAGTGTCTCCAGGAATGGGGCATCCACCACCTCTCTGGGCAACACGTACCAGTGCTTTGCTACCCCTACTGTAAAAACATTTTTCCTTAAATCCAACCTAGAAATCCAATGTAGATCTCTCCTCTTTTAGTTTGAAACCATTTCCTCTTGTCATAGCACAAAAGACACTCCTAAAGAGTCTGTCCCCTTCCTTCTTATAGCCTCCTTTCAGATACTGAAAGGCCACTCTCAGCTCTCCCCAGAGCCAGCTCTTCTCCAGGCTAAACAGCCCCCACTCTCTCAGCCTGTCCTCATAGGAGAGTTGTTCCATCCCTTGGGTCATGTTTGTGATCCTCCTGTGGATGCGCCCCAACAGGCCAACATCTCTCCTGTGCTGAGGACTCCACATCTGGAGTCAGTACTCCAGGTGAGGCCTCACCAGTATAGAGTAGAAGGGCAGGATCACCTCCCTAGTTCTGCCAGCCATGCTTCTTTTGGTTCAGCCTGGGATACAGTTGGCTTTCTGGTCTGTGAGAGCACATTTCTGGCTCATGTCCAGCTTGCCATCCACCAGTACCCTCTAGTCCTTCATGGTAGGGCTGACCTCAATCCTTTCATTCCCCAGCTTACATTGGTAGTGGTGCTTGTCACAATTCAGGTGCAAGACCTTGCACTTGGATTTATTGAATCTCATGATGTTTGTGGGGGCCCACTGCTGGAGCCTGTCTAGGTCTGTCTGGATGGTATTCTGTCCCTCAGGTGTGTCATCTGCAAACTTTCTGAAGGTGTACTTGATCCTACAGTCACTGTCATCGATGAAAATATTAAAGAGCATCAGCCCCAGTAATGACCCCTGTGGGACACCACTTGTCACCAATCTCTATCTGAACCATTGACCACCACTCTCTGGGTATGATTTCACAGCCAATTCCTCATCTGTCAAGCAGTCCATACATTTTCGTAAATAACCGATTCTCTCCGCACTTAGGTATTTCATAAATTGCCTACTGACAGCAAAGCCATCTTCATTTCAACATTAAAGCATTTTTTTATGTATTTAAGACAATACACATAAACCAAAGAAAGATAATCCCTCAGCCAAAAAACTACTATCTGCAAAAAAAGTTGGGGTAGTCCTTCAGCCAAGAAATGACTATTTGCAAACAAATGGAATAGAAGACATTTAGGGTTAATGACTTGGAGGAACATATTTTTATACATCCATGTTTGTCGTCTTATTTTTGATGTTCTTCAAATCATATCACAGATATTATTCTTCAGGCTTGTATGAAAGCTCAAATATAAGCTATTGAACTTCCAGAATCTGTCACAGTACTTTGCTTATTTTTGTCTGCCATGAATTGATTTCATATGGGAAAGTTTGCTGGAAGTAGAGATGAAAATGTCACTCCAAGTTCTCTGTGGAAAGAAAAGCTTATTTTCCTTTGAACACATACTTTTTTTTTTTTTTTTTTTTTTTTTTGCAAAGCTGTCTTGCTTCTGCACAGTTTACTAACTTTAATCCACCAACAAATGAACTTTATTCAACCAAAATCTCTGTGTACTTTGTACAAAATGAATTTTCTTATGTAAGCCCAGGACTACTGGACTTTGTCAAGGCAAATACTTCCTGGCACCATACTTCCTTTTCTTGCTCTGGTCAGTTTTCAAGAACGGTAGAAAAACATGTAGCGTAATAGATACAATTGAAGCAGGGATAAGAATGACATTTTCACAACATTTCTAATTTGAGAGCCAAATTTTCCTTTCCTTTGATGTCCTCTGGCATTTTGACTGAGATATATGTATATATATTTGGTGCAGATCTTTATACCTGCAAGAATCCCGAGAGGAAATCATACTTCCTAAATTGCAAATACTGAAGACTTGACAAGATGGCAGTAGTACAGCTTCAAAAACAATGATTCTTTCCCTAAAAGCATCATACAAAATGGTGCAGCATAAAATATTTTGCCTCATTATCCTTTAGCAGTATTTATAGATGCTATATTTCTAATCTAATAATTTTGTTTTTTTTAAAGAATGAAGACAAAAAATGAAAATTCTCTCACCAGACTAATGCACAGATTACCATTAAGGGCAATGGCTTTTGATGAGGAGGAGCCTCATACTGAAACAGATTTCTGGAGTTACATAACCACTTGTACTAACATTAAATCATTTCAAAGCAAAAATAACAGTACAGATCTGTAAGAAGGATCCACAAAAAGAAGTCTGAAACACTACTGAGATCATTTAATTTAGAGCTGAAAAACTGAAGGACACTCCAGAATTGAACAGTTAGGTGAAAGACTTATTAGTAAAAAAAAAAAAAAAGATTGTAATCTTCATGCCAAGAAACAATGGACTTAAATTTGGAGAAATGATATTTAGACTATCAAAAGTTTTAAAATGTTGAGAATTTTAGTAGCAATGCTGTCTGTAGAGACTACAAGATCAAAATAACAAGTTAATGAAATTCTGTATAACTTAGTGTTAGTAATAATAAGATGTATTATTAAATTCAAATGCTCTAATTTGATACGTGTAAAGAAGGTGGATATTTAAAAAAAAAATCAGAAAAAAAGTTTTATCACCATGATTCACATTACCTCAATGAGTCACCTTTCCTCTCTCAATGTGAAACCAACTTAGGCTACAAGGCACATAAATATGGTGCAATTATGTACACATTGGTGAAGCTTTTCTAAAACAAAAGACAAAGTGTTCCTCTCCAAGCCCTTCTCCCCCATCCAGCTATACAAAACTTCAGAGCAGCAAGCACAGTTCTCAGGCACTTGACAATGCAAACTGGGCAGGCTAATGAGTTCTATGCAAGGCATTTTTCAGTCTAACTGCCTAATTTGGAGAATACATGCAGAAGGACATCATTAATCTGGGTTTGTTTGAATTGAGCTCTTTATAACCTATAACCTAAAGGCATCACCTCTCTCTTCTAATCTCTCAGCACAATGACCAACATTCGCTCTCATCAGAAATCATGAAAGCCTTTGTCTGAGTGTTGTTAAGACATGGGCTTCACAGCACACCCAGTGCAGACCTAGGAAGAGTGCAGAATGTGGAAGGAACCCATGAGGGTACTAAGTTGTTGATGGATATACCCTCATAGAGGTGATTATTACTAGAAGAAATAGTCCTTCCAGTCCTGAGTGCCATTTGGTCGACACTGGGTAATTTGAGCTCTTCACAACTCATGCTGATTGATGTTAAACTTTTTAACCAGGACTTCTTCCCATGACTTCAAACATATGCATTTGAAGCCAACACAGACCTTAGGTAAAGTAAAACAAATGCTGTTATTGACTCCTGGGGATCTTCAAGTGGAGAAAGCTTGGCAGAGATGGACAAGGTCACAGAGATTCTCAACCCTCCTATCATTTTCAGAACCAAAATTAAGAATTTCTGTAGATAATCAAAATTCTCCTTTACTTGAAAATGCAAGAAACGTGGCATTGGTAGAATAAAACTATTCTAAAGCTCAAATATTTTTGGTTATACAGAAAAAACAATCAGATAAAAAAAATCTTATCTAAAAATCAGAAGGTAAATTGCAATATAAATTGGGAAAAAAACAGCCTTATTAAAGCTTCATTGAGAAAGTAAGCTGCATGACTACTGCATGACTCACTCCTTAAATCACTGGGTTTTATTATGCTGTGCGTGGTGAGAAACCAACAAACAATTCCTTCTTGTATTATTTTAAAGCAAATGCTTCAGACAGTACATATACTAATCCTGCAGGTTTCTTCATTTGAAAATCCTTAGTTGCTCAATGAAGAGAGGAGACATTTGGACACTGGCTGGAAAGACGTCGCTGAGCAAATAATGTTTCATTTTTATGAAATTATGAGTCGTCTTCATACGAAATACAGAACACAAACCTAGTTTTCTAGGAGCCTATTATTCTCAGGTGGTAAGATGATATACCAGGAAAATTATATGTTCAATCATCGGATAAAGAGGAAACAGAACAAGTGAGATGAACCATATTGCCTCATGTACTCTGAAATTTTGATAGAATTGAATTATGGAATGAATGACTTACTACAGAAATTTCCATTTTTTGGCAATGTCAAAGCTACCCTAATGGAACTGTGGAGAGTATTAAATATACATCTATCTTCCAAAAATGAAAATAAGAACATTATTTACCGGCATCTATTTCTCTTTGTGCTGTGAGCATTGCTTCTGTCACAATGAAACAGGGATGTTTGCATGTTTATCTGTAACAAGATAAATCAGGAGGGAAATATATTTGCTGACGGAATACATTGCAGATATGTTTTCTAAAATATATTTTTTCTGTTTTATGTTTTTGGTTTGTGCATGCTTCCAATCAGAGCATGAATCTCATGAGACAGAGCCTAGATGCTGCACAAAGAATGTAAAATGTTGTCTACAGTAAAGCAACAAAGCAGACAACTAAAACGTGAAAAGTTATCAAAGGAAAACATGGATACAGTTAAGATTGTAGAATCCCTGCAAATGGCAAAATAATTAACTTACAAGTATTGATTATCTGCATTTGCAGCTGTTACATATATTGATGCAGGAAGTTTAATCCATGACTTATTTAAAGTTTGGAGGCTGTAGAGAAGGAAAAGTGGTTGTACGACTTTCTAGGAATGTCACAGTGCTGGCTTATTGGTGTCTTCTTGGCCTTTTTTAAACAAAAGCAAAAGCCATTGTGTTTCAGATACTGTTGCATCATAGATCATGCCTCACATTTGGACACTGCCTCTAGCATTCACTTTCATAGATGGCATTACCATTTTTATCTTCTAAATCTGATTGCCTCTTAGTTTTTCAAGTAAACATCATATCTTCAGAGCTATTTGTCATCTATAGGAGTAAGTAGTTCCTCTGTTCTTTTTAATTTCAAGCACAAAAAAATGTTGTTTTTTTCTTTAATTAATCTTTGTACATTTGTAACACTGTGTCAGTTACGATTACTTCAGAGTGTTGAAATCTCAAGACCTTTGCTCTGAAGTCATGCTTTCAAATCCCTTGAGTTACTTAACAATTGGTTAAATGTGCTAGCATAATGATCAGGAGTTATGTTTTTCGAGCATTTCATAACACTGAATACACAAATAAGACAGTTGGCGTGCAATCGGATGAGCTCATAAGCTGTTCTGCTTCACAGCAATGATACACAACATGGCTATGCACGTGGCATGAGCTATCCTGCAGCAGCAGCAATTACATTCAGCTCATAAAGATATGATTTTGATTCTCTTCCCTCCCCCAAAGCCCCTGCAAATTATGTAGCATGTTTATATCAATTCCCAGACTATATATTTCTTTTGTTTGTATAATATGCAATACATAAGGCTTTGCACTGGTAATTTCAGCACATTCTTCTTCTTGGAGCTTTCAGTTTTAGGAAAACTGATTTTAGAACATCCTATTAAGTTTTGCAGAATTAAATCAAGCAAGGAATGTGTTTTTAAAAGTATTTTCAAGTGAAAGATGTACCATTTAAGTGGGATTTGATTTGGATAAAAATACATAGATAAAAGCATGTTTCCCCAATTGTGATTTTATGACCTGTGTTGTTTGAAGGAAATATCCACACAATACATAAAAACAAAACAATAGTAGCCTCTTTGTTGGCATATGGAGTGCTGATAAACATTATGTTTCACATCAGCACTGATCTTTCTCATAGATCAATTAATTTTTTCCTAATAGATCTTTTGACATGCAATTCTGAATATATATATATATGCTCTTTTAATTTTCACATTAAACTAAAGCACAGAAATGTGTCATAAAGCAAAGACTTTAAAATATCACTTATTGGATAGGAATTGCTATAGAGGTGAAAGAGCCTATCTGTATAACAAAAAGAAAACTGTATCTCTGTTTTATATTTGGACATAGATATGATTAGATAGTTCTGAAAGAGAAATAGAGATTAAAACTGAAGCATGTTTTACCCAGTCCCAACCAAGTATGCATTGAAAGAGCAGAAATCTCAAGGGAGCAGCTTTACTTTTATGAGATTTTTTTTTCCTAATCAGTGTAACAGGATATCACAGCCTCAGCTAATCTTTGTCAAGCACTGCCACTTGAGCACATAATCTAGAAATATCTGCCTGGATACGATAGCAGCATGAATCTGAACAAAATCATTATCTCCAGATCAGACTTGAAGACAAATGCAATCTTAATGCAAAACTCAATCCAGAACTAAACTGAGCATCTTTCTGTTTGCTTGCTATTTACTCTTTCTCAAAAACAAAAGCTTGTTTGTTTTTATCTTTCTTACACAACTATGAACCATCCAGTTTATGTCCTTAAATTGACAATTTTTTTTTTCCCTATAAGAAAAGACTCTCCAAACCACACAAGGGTGGAGGCTGGAAGATTGTACAAATTTACTATTTTTAAAAATAGCATTTTTCCTTTTTTTCTTTTTAAACTTTCTTCACTAGGCCCATTTTTTTTTCCATTAACATGTGATGGTGTCATCATGTTGGACTATAAAACAGGTCTCATAAAAGATCCATATTTGACAGTATTACCATGGCTTTCTATAACACATATGAACTAAGCTGTTGCGCTGAAAAAATTAAAGCAAAATTTAATTTTCAGTAAGAAAAAGGCTGTATATTTTTCACTTTTTAGAAAGTTTCCATTTAAGTTAATGATAAAATTAAATTGATTAGATGTGTGACAGCTCAGTTTCCCAATGAACATAATTAAAGTTCAGATTTCATTTTAAAACATCATTTATGAAAAATATTTTTTTTCTGAATTGAGTTAAATAACCCTGAACACCAATGTGCCATTATTAAATTCATAGATTAGTTTGCCAGCTCGGTGACTTAAACTTGAGCAGAGATGATGGAGCAATGTGAGAAGCAGTAAGGGTTCTGTACCACAGGGCAGTGGGCATGGAACAAGCTGCCCAGGGCAGTGGGCATGGCTACAAGCTGCTGGAGTTCAAGGAGTGTTTGGACACTGCTCTCAGTCATAGGGTCTGATTATTGGGTGGTCTGTGTGGAGCCAGAAGTTGGACTTGATCCTTGTGGGTCCCTTCCTATTTGATATATGCTATGATTCCATGATTCCATTAAAGATCCTAGAATCCACAACTTGGGGATACAGTGAAACAACAATATTGAGATACACTATTTTTCTGCTAGCTTGTGGCATGTAGAGTTATGTGTTTTCTAAGTATTTGTTTCAGGTGGAGAAGACTCAAAATTTCATAAAAACAGAACATGCTTCTAAGACAGGGCAGGCACAGTGAGCAATAAATAAACTTTTCTGCCAAAATCAAGAAAACCCAAGGGAATGGCTCTACAGCCTAAGTCCTAGCAAAGGCAAACGTTTCTCTAAGGGCAGGCAGTAAAAGTGAGAAAAAAAACTGTCTGAAGAAAGCCATCCCAGACAATAAAATCAGGTTGCTTCATGATTTAACACAAAGTGAAACTTTTAGGAGAGAACAAATACTCCCGGATGAATTGTGCCTCTTATTAGTCTTAGAAACAAGTTCAAAGGATCATGCACGTGAGTGAATGTAGCTCCATTCAAGCTGTAAGACAATAGTGAGTTCAATTGTTGTTCAGACTGCTAATACAGTACGGGGAAATGAATTATATCTGAACGTTTGCTATTTGAGGCAATATTCGAACAATGACAGGAAAGGGGCAGCTGACCCCTCTTTTTGTGAGAGCTGGGGACTCTCTCTCCTGCTGCCTCCACCCTGTCCATGGCCCAGGACAACATGCCAGCTCCCGCCCCTGCAAGGCTGCAGCAGAGCAATCTTCAACTCCTCATAGCCTTGCTCTGCCAAGCCCTGGGCCCTAACCAGCCATAGACCTAGCCAGCTGGGCCCAGTTTTGGCCCATCCTCACCCCCAGAAAGGTGCCAGGTTGTGCCCTTCGCAGCCCTGCTCCTGGTTGGACAGTGGAATAAGCCTGATCTAGGAGGCTGCCGCAATACTCCTGGCCACAGGGAGCTGTTGTCCTCACAGTGCCTTGATATATGCACTACAGTTTCTTAAATTTTTGTGAACCAGTACAGGATGGATTATTATAGAAGATCTAATGATCAGCTATGGATAAAATGGAAGAGACAGCAGCAATGCATGCACCTCCTCTGTGAGTGCAACCTGCAGAACATGTAATTGCCATTTTCATTCATGAAACCTGAAATGACAGTCACAGAGTCCCCCAAGACTCTTGGGGGAGAAATACAGCACCCTGTTACTTGAAGGAGCACAGTTTGTATTTTAAATAAAGTCAGTGTTGTAATAGGAATTAATTAACATACCATAAGAATAAACTTTTGTGTGTAGTCTGTTTATCAAATTAAATGAGTTGAGAGCATGATGCTTCTGAGAAAGAATGTCTATGTTGTAAATATGCCCTGTTGTAAAACTCTACAGTCCTTAATAATTCATCTCAACATTTTATGATGGTCATCAAGCTGAGAGGAATTCTCTGAAATAAGAAACCTTGAGAATTACACGACTGACTAAAATAAAGTGCTGAAACATGATTCTTAAAAACTTCTAATGGCGAGCAGCCCACTTGCTCGCTAGGCAGAACTTTTGAGGTTGAGAGAAACTTCAAGTTATCTTGATAGAAACCTTATTTTTGTTTCTTAACCAAACTGTTTTTCTGTACTTCAAAGCTATCACTTCTCATCATTCAGTTCAGTGCATAAGGAGAAGTATCTCTCTTCCTTTTCTAGCGATTACCTTAAGCAAACCATTTGTCAGTTTTGATACTATGAGATAAAATATCCACGATATAAGATATCACTAGACATTTGATAAAAGGCCGAAAAATGCCTACAGAAAAGTTAATAATTCTAGGGAGAACCCTTAAGAGTAAGGCTTGAATAAACTGTGAAAAAAAAAATACTACAAACTAGTAATTAAATATTACGATCTACTCCATATGTTGAGTATGGTGACAGTTCTTAGGTTAAAATACTAAATAATATAATTGGAGACTTGTATGTCAGCTTGCATACAGGTAATGAGATGGAATTTCTACTGCTTAACATGTTTACAGCTTTAACATTCTCTGAATTTGTGGGGTTTGAAGGCAAGAAATATGTTAAGTAACACATACGTGAAATATATTTCTTCATCTTACCTCAACGTTTTTGGTTTAGAACGTCTGTTGTTACTGCTAGTGTAATTGTAAGGACAACCAAACTGTATCAAAGCACGGTGATATAAAACTTCAGTTTATTTGACTAATATTAAATGAATTACCACTGTGTGCTGTTTTCAGAATGGTTTGCAATTAACTTCATGTCTACCAGTTACTGTTGTATCCAGTTTTTTCTCCAAGATCTCTCTTGCAGACAATTTTTAGTCAGTTTTCATGTATGCTACTAAGATGCCAAATTACACAGTAGGATTTCTTTCCTGAAAACATTTGCTGTTTTAATTTCCCTTGCCTCGTGTTTCCCTCTTTTTGCTTCTGTTATTTTACTTATTATCAGATATTATTTCCTGACACAATTGCAAGTGAGGAAAGCACAGGAGCTGAACACAGTCATTCTCTCTTTAGCTAAGTCAAAAGAATTTCTTAATGCAATAGTCTCTAATTTGTTAAATAATTGATTTATTTATGATGAAAAGCTTTACTATAAATTGAAAATTGAAAATGCAGTTCAGTTCAATGCATGGTAGGCACGAAATCAAGGAATTTAATCCTAACAGGGTAACTAGTAGCTTTTTGCCCTGGAATAAAAAGGTAAATACAATCAACAAGAAAAACATTTCTACTTAAAATGTGCAATTGTCTCATGAGTCATGAAGCAAATGAAAAACATTTCATCAGAATCTCCTGACAAAATCTTTTTACCCTTTATAGGGAATGTTTTTCTACTCTGACAACACTGAAATGCTAGCAACCTCCTTGTAAAGTGCTGTACATCCATGACTGTTTAATTGCAAGTAGTTATTTTAACAGCTTAATAGTTTCAAATCCAAAGTACCACATAAATTGCCTCTTGAATTGCTGTCTGATAGTTAAAAAGACTGCAATTCTTCCTCAAGAGTCTTAATGTTGGCCTTTGTAATCTTTGCAAATTTCAAATAATTTGAAGCCTTGCTATCACCTGTTTTTAAGTTGTCAGTAACTACTGTTACTGTGCAGTAACTGTGTATTACCTCTACTTAGGGCAAACTATGGTTTCTGCCATCCTCATTTATTTTCCATCAGTTTTAAGGAATATAGAGCTTGATCAAAAATCACTTCTTCTAATGATGAGTCATTTAGCTTCAATCCACCATAGCAATGGTTTTGCAGCATGATCAGTTTCTGAGTGTGTTTAAGGGAAACTTTTCTTACTCTTCTTGTAGGAAATGGATACACCATTTATCTTATCTGGGCTGACAGAGCCTGCAAGCACAGCTAAACAATTAAGGACTTGGAATTAGGCTACAGTATTAATTACTAAAAGGTATCTATAGCCTTTGATGACTTCAGTGAGCAAGAGTAATGAAAAAAAATGGCATCTGAAGAATGCTTTGATGACAGCAAGTCTCTCATGATGTGGGGAAATGCTGGAAACCTTCCTCACATTAGTGTTGTCAAAACAAATATTTCAAATATTTTATTTGTACCTGAGAAAAAATGTAAGGACTACTGCTAATTCTTAAATGGTTTTCTGCATGGAAATGTTTGTGTCCTAATAGAATTGGTATATGTCTCAGTTTAGTTTTGCTGTTATTGTGAAAGATACATATTTAACCTTGCAGACATGAAAATACATATAATTACTTAGAGTAGTTTAACACTAAAATTAAAGTGGGTTTGTAGATGTGTTTTTTGCATTATTTATCAAAATAGCAGTTCAAAGCTTTACTAGCAGGGAAGTACACAACAAATTGTTGAAGTACTGTTTCTGTGTTATTTTACGAATAAACAAAAAAAAATAACAGCCACTTACATTTCTAAAACTATCTGGGAAAAAAAACCCAAACAACACAACAAAATAGCAGCAACAGACAGCTACCTTCAGTTTAAATTGTTATTTTCTCATCACACTGTGAGTTTCTCAAGAAACTGTGAGTGATAAACATTTAAATTTCCTCCTACAGTGAACATAAGCACAATTATGGCATCACTTTAGAAACACTTTTTAATAATCACCTCACTATGGCATAGGAATGAATCACAAAAAAAATTCATAGATCTCAAAATCAAAAAAGCAATAATGCCCTGAAGCAACATATTTCCTGAATATAATAAGTAATTAATCAATGTCATCATTTATATAGCTACTATTCGGCAAGTTGAATATGATAGAAAATGATAGGAAAAGTTGAGGAATCTTCAAATGCACAGATCATTGCAGTTGTTTCAGGAAGATTTTACACACTATAGCTTTCCTTAGAAATAAATTTGAAGCCTTTTTAATTGAAATAAAATAATTTGTGGGCATGAAATTCCGCTCACTATAGACCTACAGATTTCCAGAAACATATTCATTTTTAATATATTCTTTATGTCTCATCAAAGATGTATATATATATATATACACACTGTAAGGCATTTCTTCTTCTTCTTTTTACAGAAAAAAATAGGAATAGTTTATGACTGTTGTGCCATGTGATTATACCATACCCCAACACATCTGAGAATGCTGATGATCTTTATACGCTAGAGAAAGCTCTAATTCTGCTTGGAGCAACTCTAGATTTTCATGGAAGAAGGTATTTTCAAGTAGTACAAACAAAATATGCAGCTTTGTTATTGCTTTGGGTTTTCTTTTTTCTCTTTTTTTGTTAACAACTTCACGTCAAAGGTTTGAGCTTTTCAGTGAATTTTCTTTCTCGGAAAAGTGATACTTGGAAGATGCTATGGAGCAGCAATGTGTGATTTTGTAAACACTGTAATTAGTCTTATCACTAAACTCAAGTAACTGGTCAATATTGGTTCAAATTCTCATCTTAGATTTGCTACTTGATATTTAAGGTTGATTTTTATAAAAACTCTCTGTTCTCACTTATGCAGAGCCTCCTATCAGTTGTGTCAAGCAAGGAAGAGAATGCTATCTTCACCTCTTGTGCTCAAACATCTGCCAGATCTGCTTCTCCCAAAGTGGTGGGGAACGAATGCACCAACCTAAGCAGCTCTATCAAACTTGTGCATGAAAGGGCATGAAAGCAGCAACAAAAGTGCCCTGGTAAATTCTCACTGCAGCATAAAGAATTTGGGAATATGCAATGGTAAAACCAAAATGCTTTTGTCATCTAAGTCTTCCTGATTGCTGCATGTCTTTGAATTATCAAAATGCTGCAGATCACTTACTTGTCACCTTTCTTCTACCGTTTCGTCTCAGATATTAAAGAAATTGTGACACTTAGAAAGATGCAATTTCATTTGTAAAACCCTACTTTGTACTTTGTACCCTAATTTGTTAACTAATCCATATAATTAAGGTCCCCTTCCCTGATGAACTCTCTTGCTAACTATGCCCTTCATAGGCATATTTTTTGGTGTGTCAAGCTATGTACATAAAAGTGCTGTAACACGTATACTTGTCATGACATTATACCATACTTAATAAAGAGATGACTAGAATTTTGAAACAAAACTTTAATGGCAGATCTATTATTCCATCATCTATCATCTTAACAGCTAAATCTACAACCCACAGATATATAACTAGACTATTCCTACATTTCATAGTAAAATTCATGTTATTTATCACTATTAATTTGATGTGGATAATCTGATAATCCTTTACTTATAACCATAAATGAATAATATCAGTACCAGCACTTGCTGGGATTGTCGTTTTCTCTGTAAAAAGTACAGGTTTAGCTCTGCTAGTGATATTGGCTATGTAGGCATTTACTGAGTTACACTGGTCTCAGCACTGAGCTACATTGAGATGAGACTTTAGAAAAGCAAGGGGTACAAGAGTTGGGATCTTATCTAGTGCTTGTCAAATGTTGTCACATGTAATATCATTCTCAAAGAAAGATTCAAGGAAGACTTATGAAAGACTACAGTATCATTATAAATAGCATATTAAACTTATAAATATTTAAGTGCATGATGAATTATTGTAAGTGAAATAAACATTGCCTATTACTATAAAAATTAGTGGGGTTTCATGCTCATTCAATGCAACAAAAAAATAGATTGGAATATTGCAAGAGAATAAGCACACATTAATGGAAATAGCCGGAAGAAACTATGATGAAAAAATCAAATCCCTGATAAGAACCTGTACTGAAGGGAAAATTAGTGTGTCTGTCTCCTTCAAACAGAAAGCATGTTCAAAGTTAAAAATAATTATTGCCTTAGTATCTGAAATTTAGTAGTCCACTAAGCTTTGAAACAGAATGCCTTTGAATGTGATTTTCTGGATACGTTTTGTAACTGTTTAGAAAATACATCCTGCATTTCTTATCTAAAAAAAAAAAAAAAAACAAAAAAAGAAACAGTCAAAACCAATTTTCCCTTTTTAACTAATATGAGAGCTTATGGCCCTTCTGAAAGCATTTTTAAACTTCTTTTGACATGATTGATCAGGTTAGCTCAAAAGATGCACCTCAGATGACGTTAGGTACTTCTATATATCATCCATGAGTCCAAAATCTTCAAACTTTATGGTCATTTTTTTTTTCCCCATAATTACAGCTAAGTTAATCAAATGC
The DNA here is from genome assembly GCF_987193195.1 of Phasianus colchicus. Lineage (NCBI taxonomy): Eukaryota > Metazoa > Chordata > Aves > Galliformes > Phasianidae > Phasianus > Phasianus colchicus. The sequence goes on from NC_143438.1 coordinate 36,782,578, forward strand.
TATGTTGTGAAAAAATAAATCAAAGCCAAGCCAGTGCTGAGGGCCTCTAAAAGGCATAATTGCTCTGCATGAAAACAGTTGTATCATACAGAGTGACGTCCCCTAAAAGGACCAGATGAGACATGCATTACATTTGATGGGATCACGGAACTCCTGATATTAGCCATATGCTCTGCCACTGAGATGAGGAGCCTATTAGTCTGTAAGGAGGGCTGAATGGTCAGACATGCAAATGATTTACTGGCATGCCTTCAGATCTACAAATTTCCCTCAGAGATTCATCAGAATGTCTCTATAATGGATTAACTTTTATAAATTAGAGAAACTGCCTTGTAGTTTTGTATCATCTCCAGACTGCCCTTGTATTACATTAAGTTGCTTCAGAGCAAGTAACAGAATAATGAGCTGAAATCTCCTGAGGCACCAAGAAAGACCGTGAGGTACAGATTCAATCTAGACCATTGTCAAGGAAGACCAATACAACTTTTATCTATAATTAATTGCCCATTATAAAATGTCCCTCAAAAAAAATAAAGTTATGCTATCTTGAAAAGTCATGAACAGTGGTAATTTTTAAGGAAGTTATACATCAGAATAAAATATCTTACTTTGCTCCTGCCTGGGAAGATTCATCATAAAAGCAGACAAAGTCAGTGTAAAACTATATTATGCTATACTTTTTTTTTTTTTCCTAAAAGGAATGTTTTTGTTGACGAGATTATCTGTTAATAAAATTTCTGGTTACTGTTCTCATTAAACACTTACTTCCTACCTGCTCAGTCTGGCTTTAATTACATAACTTAGTACGCAGAAAGGGTTTGGGGGACATTAAGATTCAATTTTTTCCCCCCTAGAATCTTATTTAGAAATGCTGCTTTCATTACTCACAAGGCCAAACAACCCAAAAGCTGCCTGATATCTGTCAGCTTAATTGAAGTGAGCTTTATGAGGCTGTTGCTTTGTTATGAGTTCAGCCCGTACCGAGATCTACCCAGCTCCATTTCTTTGTTAATTGTCTAATGAAGTTCTTTGCACAAGTTGTGCGTCACATGAGCTTGTTGATTCCTGGCTCATTGAAGAAGAATCAGTATGTGACAGGGGGTGAGTTTTGCTGCTTCCAGTAATAGCTGATTATTCCTTTCACAATTCTGCCAAGATTGTTCTTAGCAGGAAGATTTCACTGGGAATTGACACTTGATATGGATTTTGTCCATGTTTATTTTGAATCTTTCCTATTCTCAGAACAAAATGTTTGCAGTTTAACAGTAACACTAGCAAGCTAAAGGATAAACCAATTACAGAAAAACACTAAGAAAAGAGGGAAAAAAATAAAAAAGTGGCCAAAATAATATCCATAAAGCATACAATAAAACACAAAGATTACTATTACATATAACCTGTGATAAATTACTTGACTTTTCTATAACTGTAAACCACTTTCTATGTGATAAGAATAAATTCAGCAATTTCTACTGCATAGGAGGGTATCAGAAGAATGAGTTACTATTCCACACCCACGCATAATTTATTTTCAAATAATTCCTCAAAATTTAATTTGCCTCTGCTTACAGGCTATGGCATAGTTTTCTTGGTGCTCTAACATGCTCATGGTTCATGAGTCACACAGACTAAGACATGACAAGAAGCAGATCTAAAAGATTAAATTTGAGCAATTAAATTAATGCAGTGTAATTACAACACTGACCTTCAAAATTTAGCTGATTATTCATACTCTTTGACTTTCATGTTGAAGACAACATTCTGCTATCAAAGTCCATCATACGTTAACTTTAATCATAAGCATAATTAATGGCAGTCCTATTGCTCTAGATCAAGTTGATAGGAAATTAGTTGCACCAGCTGAGCATGAATTGTATTTAAAGCTATGGCCAACTTAGCCATTCTTCTATTCTTATGATATTTTATATCATTATTATTATCATTGCTCTAAACAGGGACCAAAATATTTTCTGTGTTAGCACGAGAATGAGCAACAAAGGCAAAAGAGAAGCAGAAGCTGGGATACATCTGATGACATCAAGAAGACATCATGAATTTATGAGAAACTCTGCAAACATACTCCCAGCCTCTAAGGCAGCTTCATTGAGGTATGCTCAACAGTGCCCAGCCAAGAGCACACAAACCAATCTTTAGGCAGCAACACCAAAGACCTGTGTGAACTGTTAAGGTTGTCCACAATCCTAAGCGTCCCACACATCCAGCTTCCCAGGAGCCTCCTTAGACATCCTCCAAACATCCATTTTTTGCATCCTCTTCTTTATGCAGCCAAGCTGCTCAACAAGTATTTTTCACATATCTTAAGTACCAAAGCTGTCCCACCTGGGAGATACCTCATATCCCTAAGATAGATTTCATATGCTCCTAACCCTTGACTCCTGAGGTTCTGTTACTGCTATCTGATCAAAACTTAAAATTCCCTCCACCCTCCTGAAAGGCTGGTAGCTGTAGAAGCACATAGATCCAACCTTTCATATCATTGGTGGCACAAGCCAGGAGAAAAGTCCTTCCCTTGGTTCATCATCTTTCCCTGGCTGAGGATGCGGGGTAACGAGTTCTCACATGATATCAGAACGTGGGCACAGGCCACCAATTCTTAGCACACTTTTCTGTGTAACCTGCCGTAGAGAACCTGCTCTAGCAGGAGGCTGTACCGGATGGTCTCCAGAGGTCCCTTCCAACCCCTGTGATTCTACAATCCTTAAACTTCTTTATACGATCAGTGAAGAAACCCTCTACTCATCTCTGGCAAGGCAACCACGCATTAGCTCAATATTATCCCTAAACTGTCTTTCACAATTCTGCCAAGATTTTTCTTAGCAGGAAGATTTCCCAGCTGAACCATCAGTACACACAGCTGTAAAAGATTAATACAAATAATGAGTGGGCTGCTTTAAGATCTGTTTTAAAGGGGATGACGAAGCAGTCTTGTCTTGGTTTTTGGCTTCATGGGATTTAGAGTGAAGTTAGAAAATGGTAGGGTTAATGTGATACCCTCAGAGGACTATGGTGGTAGCTAGTGTAGAAGAGCATCCATCAGTTGGTGGAATTCAGCTTCTCAGTAGCCTTTTCTCCACATTTGAATTTCCCTATCAGAAGAGCTAACATGCACTCCTAGGCTCTTACTGTAAGTAAGGGGATTAGTTGCAGCTGCAGTTCTAAAGCTGCTTTTTTTTTTTATGGCATTCATCTTTGCAAGAAGATTTATAGACTATAATTATCTCTTTTGTTATATCATGGTATGTGAAAGAGTGAAGTACATATATGAAAAATTATTTGTACACTGAACATTTTTGAAGATATGTTGTCAGTGTAAGACCTAATAAACCTTGAGTTGAACTCAGAGAAGAGATCTCTATGGTAGTGAGCTACCTCGCCATTTGTTCATATTTCATTTACCTGAAGTATGTTTTATTAAATGGTGAGAAGTTTCTCAGGTAGTAGAATTGCTTAACTTCCATTGGAAAAATGAACTCTTCCCCATTTCTCATCTGTATTATTTCTCATCTGTGTTATCTGAGATTGACAGAGAAGTTATCAACAATAGCACTATAATTATCCTGTTATTAATAGCTATTAGCTGTTAAATATAACTGTGTTATTAAACAATTGTTATCATTATTTAATACTTAATGCAAAGCCATGGTGTTCAGAAAGCAAGAATAAGAGACCGCAGTACATTTTTTATTTTCTAACTGGTTACATATACAACAGTCATAAAACCCCTTGCTTTACTGCATTGTTCAAATTATTTTAAAGCTTTAAAAATACTTTTTAATTTACTGACATGGTGTTCTGAAATAAGTTTAGGGAAAAAGGGTTGGAATGGAAAATGATTGGAATACTGGCAAACAAATTCCTTTCCTAGTGATTTTTTTACTATTGTAATTCATTCATGAGGACTTTGCATATGAAAATGTGGGGAAAATAAATATTGAAGAAAATCTCTTTGATCTTTTGAAAGTCTTTTGAAAGTAAGCCTGCTGAAATATGGTACTTGCATTCAATGTCCATTGTTAAGCAATGATATAAGTATCTTGTATGCTTACATTATGATTTTTAAATACATATATTTTTTAAGTTAGACTTAAGAGACAACAGTAACTCCTCAAATGTTTGCCTCACATATAAATGTATTGCTTAAAATTCACTGAATATATTCCTGGAGGAAATAAACATTTCTCAATTTTGCCATATAACATAGGACTCTTGGATAAGTTTACAAATTCCTTCTACTTACATTTCTGTATAAACTTCACTACCTTATGAAATATCTTCTATTAAAGTATTGATATTTGAAACAGACCATATGTCAATAGATCCAGCAATTTATCAGCTTCTCTTTTTATGCTACTTTTTGTAGCAGGAACAGTAAATTGAAAATGGAACAGAGATGGTAAAGAGGGTTTTTTGCATAGCCATTTGTATTTGCCTTCATATATCTGATATCTAATTATATCATGTATTAGAACATTTCTTCATGTATTTCTCACATTAAGTATGATCTTCTCTCTGAAGGGTCAAAATGCTTATAAAGTGTATCATATTTGTACTAGATACTGGGAGAAATCCTCTTGATTCATACTACCGAGAGAGTCATGTGAGATACCATCAACTCTAGTTCCCAAAGACAATAAAGTGAATTTTTCACTATCTCAAAAAATGAGGAACAAAATGGACATAGAGCCAGCCTGGTAATTCCTCAAGGCTGAAATTGGCCCATGTATTCTCTATTCATTTTTAGTATACCTGACTGCAGAGTTGGGAACATTTCATTGCAAAATTTTCCCTGCTGCAGTGCTTGCTCCATGCCTTTTATTACCAGCACAATTATGCCTGCCTTGAAAGGTGTTCAGTAATGCAAGGCAGGGAAATAATTACAGGATTTTGGTTGTACTGAATCTGGTCCTCAAGAGAGACTGATGATACAGTCTATGTCATGCTAGACAGAATTTCCTCACTCTGCTTTCTTCCTTGAGTAGTTTAGAGTATCAGCTAGCTTCGGAGAAGAAAAATCTGGAGGTTGACTTTCAATTTTATTTAATCACTTCACTGTATATCCATAGTCCAATTATGGACAGATGGGGAAATAAGCATATAGCTTGATATACACATTATTATATATTTCTGACTATTTAACCACAGAAAATAATGCTAAATGCATATAGAGCTAACAGTCTTGATTGTTTCTCTGGTAGCTCTTGCACCCAAATCATGGTATTATTATTAAGTAAAAGTAGCCGTTCAACTTTTTTTGGGCTCTGAACATAAACACAAAGTAGACAGAAATATTACAGACCACAGACATAGCCATACAGAGGCATTTACACTTGCACTTTCTTTAAAACGAAACCTGCAGTTTTTTCCATATCAATTCTTGATGCCCAAGACATGTTTCTAAGAGAGTGGCTTTTTTTTTTTCCTAGAAAATATGTGGAAGAGAGACATAAATAGATGGATATGGACCCTTCCTCAAGAAAAGCTGAAGAAAGAGATTATTTGTTTCATGGAGGTTTTTGGTCAGGCATAATGTTACTGCTCTAGTGACATGCTATGTAATCATGGATGTCTTTTCATGACAGAACAGGTGAAACACCTGAACACCTAGTTTAAATGAGAAAGTATGTGTTGTATTTTTCTGAAGTTAACAGATGAACATCACAGCAGGAATCCAAAATTGGATTAGCGTTCTCTTAGCATCCCTGTCAGGATCTAATCCCTAGAGGTTTTTCTATTGCCATTCCAATTTAAAGGTTATTCAATTTGAAATGATGTCATTTTCCAGAGAGATATAGACTGGTAGTTAAAGATACACTGTCAAAAAGTGGATAGTGTTGTTCATCTAGTGGCACAAAGGAAATAAATCTAGCATTCCCAAGCAGAAATGAAAAATAGAGTATGCATATCCCTTTCTTTGTGTCTCTATATCCCAATAAAATGTCATTTGAAATGAACGTGTCATTGACAGTGTCTAGAAAAATGTTCTGGTGAATTGAGTGAGCTAGCACTTTTCTTTGAAAAGCCTACAATAAAGGAATACTCACGTGAGAGGTTACTGATCAAGCACTTTATGCATATTATTTGTGTCCTTTGCCATTAGATATAAAATCTATTTTACAGTGAACAGAATACATTTGACATTTTGTCCTTGGCAGAGAGATAAAACAAGGATTAGTTGCGGAATGATATAATAGCTTTGGAAGATAATGAGTAGGAAATAATTTTCACCAAAAGATATTACAATTTACTGCTTCTGTACAAACCCTATCAGCTCAGTTTCCATTTATCACAGCTTGTGCAAGATGGCCATAATGACTTGACAATTATTTTTATGTGATGATGCTGGATGTATCTTGCTTTCGACTATATGAAATGACTTAATACATCCAATTTGATGAATCTTCTCTTGGGAAGTAACAAGCAGCGAAATTCTGAGAATGTTTTTGTCACCTGTTGAAAACTTTCCCTCTATGCCGTGCAGAGCTCTTGCTTTCTTTCCAGAGGTGCTGAAGTATCTCAGCTAGCTGGTGGTTCAGCTGTGTCTGAGCTGATGTGACACCTGCTTTTAATCGAGCTTTGGGCGATTGCACTTGTGGATTTTCAATAAACAGAAACAGACTATGTATTTACTGGGGAAAAGGTGTTTAACTGATGTTTCACAAGTTACGTAGTTATAAAGTAAAGAGATGGTAAACTAAGTGAGATTCTCTCACTTAAAAAGAAAAAAAAAACACAGTAATGATAACCTCTTTATTTTCCATGGAAGAGTTTTCTGAGAAAACGCTGTGAATATTTCTATGAAATGAGTCTAAAATGCAGGAAACAATTTAGTAGTGGGAATAGAGCTTGTTTGTGCTAGGTGCTGCCCTATTGACCTTTGGCATGTTGTCTCATTGGAATATGTGATGTGCATCAAAATGATTTTCCTGCTTTCCATCTCAGAAGTAATCTGATCATAGAGGCTTTCAGATGCACGTGTCAAGAGTACTACAACATGTTACCTAAAAACATAGAAATAATGTTTTAGCAGGAGTTTGACAACTGTCAAATGAGTGGGCAATTAACAGCAGACGTGTGGGGGTTGTTTTCCCTTTGGTAGCTTTAAAGACACTGATTTATTCTTGCTGGGGAGAAATCAGACTGCACTAGGAGCTTTGTCAGGAAAAACAATTTCAAATTAACACGAAGGAATACAGACCTTTTTTGATTAATTTTTTATGCATGATTTTTGTTTTAAACAGCAGAAAAGTAATAGATACCTCTCTATATTCAGACCACTAACATTTTTTTTTTTTTTTAACTTTGAGTATATAGTGACCCATGCAGTTGACACAAACTAGCAGAATTCAAAAAAGTCCATTTTCCTGGTCAACATTCCAACTTCCTGAACTTTTCAATTTGGATCTAGGGTATTATCAAGGTATTATCAGGAGTACACAAATAAGGCAGTCTGAAATTCTAAGAATTGTCTTGAGTTTTCACAGAAAATCAGATGCAGTACTTGTGTATACATCATTAAAGCTGCTGTTATCTTCTATACAGTGTTAATAATTTGTACTAACTACAGCATTCTTGTTTTTCTTCTGCTTCACTCAGAGCTTATAGTTTTCTTTCAATTCCCATGTTTTCTCTCTTGTAAACTCGCTTGTCAATCTCCATATTATTATGCTTGTTATTGTCTAGATTTCACTGTGATAAAATCTTTCCCCACATCAGTACCACTGATGTTTTCATTCCTACAAATCCCTATTCTGTGATTTCTGAAAATTCCAGCTCTCTAGACTCTGGCACATGTAGAAAACTCCAGTCCTTCCTTTCATTTCTCAGCTGCCTCAAAACAATTCAAGAGAACTACCTTACCCTGTTGAAATGTCTCCCAGCCATTAAAGTCCTCAGAAGAGTAGAGATTTGTCCTCTTGGCAGAAACCTGGAAGACCGACTCATGCTGTTACTTTGCTGTAGCCCCCATGCCTCACAGTGAGTGAGTCAAGAACTGCCACCTGCTTTAAAAGATGTTCAGTCACTGATTTGTCTTGCACACCCTTAGGTTTTCATGGTGACAATGTTATCAGCAAATTAGCATTTGCCAAAATAATGTCTGACATATTATTTAGTTAATAAGTTGGTCAGAACCCAGCCTATGTTAAAGCTAAAATAACCCAGAGAAGTTTTGAGACTAAGGAGTAGACTTTAAGCTCTCAGCAAGGTGCAAAGCACAGCAAATCTATTTATTTTATGCTACTCTTGCTAAAGGCAAGTTATTCCAATCTACAGAAGCAATTTCATGAGAAGATAATTGACAGGAACAGAGAAATCTGGACAAGCATCAAACACACACAGTCTGAGACAGGAGACAGCTTTCCCAGTGGATACTAGGGTGAGTAAGCAGTCTGGCTGAACAGGCTGAAGAAGCCTTGGAAAAAGGAATGCTTCATAATAAGTCATAATAGTATTTTTTTTCCTAGTATTTTGGTGTGTTAGCAGTATGAATACTGCTGCTACCAGAGTGTCATTAACAGAAAACACTGCCTGAAACTACTTTTCCAGGATCTCTGTTTAGAGCCATTATCTCATCTCATTTGGTGCGATCTGTCTTTATCCAGACAGAAGGTTACGTAGAGAAGGGACATGCTTAATGATCCTGGGCTTTTTCCACTTCATTGTGTTTTCTCCATTAAATAAAGCAGTAGCATAAATATGCATTTCTCTTGAAGAAGTATAAGAAATATTGTAGTTGTGGCTGGCTTAGCTTACTTGTTCCTTTGCTCTTGACTCAACAGGTCTTTGAACTATTTCTCACAGATATTTACTGGAGAAGAGAAACTTCCAGATGGACTACAATTACTAGAATTGAGCAGGTGATTTTGTAACAGAATTAGAACTGATTGGATTTACCTCTGCAATTTCAAGAGCATTCTGAGAAATATTCTGATTTAATCTAGAGTATATTCTACATACTGATGAGAACTTACAATTTCAGAAAAGGGCCCTTTATTCAACTTAATGTTAATTGCATGGAAAATACAATGGAATATATGTAAATGACACAGCGATTGCATATAAAGCAATCTGAATGAGGGTTATGTCTGTTTATTTGGAACTTGGTGTTCCTTGCTTCTGAACTTCGTACATCAGCAGTCTAGAGAGGGGGCAAATCTGATTTTTAGGTTATTGTATGTCTGCATTATAGCTTCAACCTAGAATCTCACAGAGGAATCAGGGAAACCTCAATCTGTATTTTCATTTGCAGATTTCCCTGATGAAAAATAGCTGGGGAGCAGCAGGACTGGGCTGAGCTTCAGCCTTTTCCCAGCACTTGTCCTGCGCTTCAGACTGTGTTTGAGGCCACCTTGCTGGGTGTGCTACCCCACAGGGGATTCACAAAACTTCAGGCTGTTTTCAGGTTGAGGCTGCTGTCACCAAAGCTAGGGACAAATACCCAATCAAAATACTGGACTGCCTTGTACAATATCCTGGGGCTAGTAAAAGATGCTTCAGAGAAAAATATTAAAAATATCAGTGGTAGGTAAATGTGGAATAAAGTAGTGTTTGAGAAGTTTTTTCTCACCTAGTTGTGGAAAATGACACGTTATTTTGTGTGATGTTTTGTGATATTGCACGTGTGTAAGCACAGCTGATTAACTGTGATGTTAATATTTCCTTGCACATGCTATGCTGAGGGAGGCTAATAAGGGCAACCTGTAACAGGATAATGGCACAGGAAAGGCTGCCATAGGGAATACCATGGGTTCTTAATGAAGCTGTCACTAAGAAATAAGCCCTCATCTGAGAAAATTCAGATGGCTACACTCACTCTTCCTTGTTAGAACTCAGGATCAGCTTGTCTATTGGAAAATTATGATTTCAGTGGACTGGAAGAGAGCTTGATGGAGGACCTAGTCAGTGACGTTTACAAGTGAATTTAACATGGAGCAAAATACCTGATATGTTGCAAAAATTAATATGTTTCTTTGAGATTTATAGGAGCAGCTGCCTGTGGAGGTGTTTGTAGTCTCGACAGTTTGGAGAGAGCTGCTGAAGCTTTCAGGTGGTATCGATATTGCAAAATGCTTGCAAGTTAAACGTAGCTATGAGTCAGCATGCCACAATCTCTCATGTTTGTCTTTTGAGACTGTGACAGAAGTTCTGTGGAAGCAGTAGTATAATACAGCAAGTTTCTAATCTGGTTCAAATAAAGCAGAAAGGCTTTCTTTGAAAGTAAGGCTTGGTGATGTCTGGAAGTAGAGACCTTAACAAAATGAAGATGACATGTTTTCCTGGTTACTAACTGACATATGTATGATGTTCCAATTTTCTGGTACAAACAAAATCAATGTTCAGGCTATTTCCAGCCATATATATAAGCCTGTGTTGGTCAGGCCTTCGAATGCAATACCTTCTCCATCTGTTTTCCTGTCAGTGCAGTTTCATCCTTCACAGGGTAAACCTGTGACCAGTGCACGCACAGTATCATCACTTAAGTGACATCTTAAGTCAAAAACCTTTGGCAAAAATGGATTTCACAACATTGTTTTTTGGCTTTCTGTGGGCAGAACTCTGTCCCAGTATGGTCTTGCCTACTGGCTTCTCACGGTGGTGGTGTAGGATGTATCACCATGCCATGCCACCAGGCGCTTAACCTGCCTTGAACTCCACTAGCTGCCCTCTACAGACAGGGACTGTCTGTTTGCATTTGTATTGCAGCCTGGATTGTTAACTCAATTTAGTTTGCATCTGATGACAGCAGAAGATGTGTTCAGTGCAGATGTAGGCATATTGCCCACCCCCTCACAGCTCTCCCCCAGCATGTCTGGGTAGTCATGAGACAAGGGCCCAGATGGATGGGATTTCAACAGAACACAAATCTGAGGATCCAGATGCATGCTTGATGTAACCCACACTGAAATACTGGCTGCTGCTTCTCCCTTCTTGTCACTTCTACCTAGAAGGGTAGAGTAAAGAGGCTAGTTCCTGCCCAACCTACTACTTGCTCAGTTAAACATCTATCTTTTCCTGGGGTGGTAGAGATGTGTTATCTGCAAGCAAGCAAGCAGCAAACATTTGTCTTTTGTCAGGAGCATTAATGTTTGTGACTCTGAAAGTGCAGATGCTTTTCAAGACCTTGTTCATGCAATCTCAGCCTGTTTGCTTACTATTCTGCTGTTACACTCTAATTAAAAATTCTGGAAAGGTTGGTTCTTTCAGCATCAGCTGCAAGTTAAACAATTGTTTAACATATGCCTCAATCACATAACAAAATACCTTTGAGAAATGGAAGCGCTGATTATTGACGCAGGGAAAAAAATACAATTGGCACTAGATGGTGTACTGTGAGCCAGCTCACAGCAAATCTGAATGGGTAAATTCATGTTCTAAAGATGATCACCCACGAAAACCCCGAATAAAACTGATGCAAATTAACTACAGGGATGTGAACTGTATCCATGGTAATTATATTACAAAGTACATCCTCAATTAGCTGTTGGTAGTTTGTTGTCATACAAACATTTGGGCTTTAATTGTATTTTTCTGGGCTTTTTGATATGTTTTATGTTCTTTGTGTCTGGTGTCCATTCAGTTCTCAGAGTACACTGGAGTAGGATTCACTGTAAGAGGATATGCAGTTGCTGTGCGTCTTGAATATACTGAACATATCGAATATATTGAATGTTGTAATATATTCATTACGTATATTCAATATATTGAATATATGTAAAATTACACTAATAGATTATGAAAGATCAAAGCAAACACGAATGTTTCCTTTAGAGATATCAACATGACCTGACATCATGAACAGATTTTCAACATAATATGTTAAAAAGTGTTTTTAAGCATGTTACTGCTATTCAATTATGTCACAGCAGCCAAAACTTCACTGAGAGGAAAATTATATAATCAAGCCGAAGAGTATGCTCCTTATGAATTTTCTCTGCTTTTCCCCTACCACCATGGCAAGAATCCAAGATGCCTGAGAAACCTCGTAACCTGCACACATATACATTTTCTTGAAGCTACAAAAGTTCCATTTACACGTGCTAGAGCTCTGCCTGTGCTAAGGTGGGGCCAAACCGACTGCCTCTAGAGATGCTACTGGTCAGTTCCCATGAAGCCAAGCTTTCTGTCTGAATGAGATCCTTCCAAAGCCACACAGAGACACTAAGGACAAAATTTGCCTGAATAAAGTGAGCTTTTCTATAGTTAAATATTTTAATTTCTCCTTTGTCAGAGTCTCTCACACATACTATGTTAACAGAAAAATGTAAGATATCCTCTGCTTACGCACGTTGATGTAAAGAACAGTGGCTGGTTCTCGATACAAATTTTCCAGTTTTTTAACCAATAAAAACCAAATCAGCAATAAACAACCTATTGAAGCTTTTTTTTTTTTTTCAAGTTATAGATCTAAAAATAATTGTTTGATGCTGAAAGAAGTTGTTGCATGTGCTTCAATATTCCCACAGCAACCTATTAGATGATAAAACAAAGACTGTTTTTGAAAAAAACTCTGTCTATGGTCCTGAGTGCTGTAAAGCATTGCTGGACATACCCAGGGGTCTCCCAGGGACAAAGCAGCCCACAGAAGTTTCTCAGCATGTACTGGATTAAAGAGTATATTGAAAAATGTGATGTGCTTCACAGGAAAGCCTTCCCAAAAATATCACGGGAATATCAGTGTCACCAGATGACTGAGAGTGGAAGTAATTTCCTGGGCATCTTTCTGAGGCTTTCAGGGGGCTAAAGTTTAATGATGTGTAGATGCTATAAGGAGGTGACTGATAGAGTGTGAATGTGGAAAAGAACAGATCCATTTAAGTCTAAGAGATTCCTGGAATCCAAAATATCAGAGAATTCGAGTTGGTCAAGCTAGTCACCGGGACAGAGCAGCGTGTCTCCATATTCTAGAGTATTTGCAGGGAGAATTGTAGTTCAATCTGTACGTTCATCATTTAACAGCCTACTGTTAAGTACAAACTCTAAGCAGCTAGGTCAGACTATTCTAGCTGTACATTCACATCTAATTACTATTGAGGAGTTCTAATGCCACAGACATATAAGTAGTCATTTTTGCTGCAAGCAGCAACCGCAGCCTTATGAGAGGAGTGGCCACACTTGAGGTGTTTTGGGTGGCCCCTTTCTCTTCCCCCTTCACTTTCCCCTCCCATTTCTCCTTCCTTTTCCCTTTATCCTTCCCTTCTTTTTTTCTTTTGTGACAAGATGTTGCACTGAACTTTCCTTTTATAATTTGTAGCTGATGACTGCAAATGAGCTGTGATTTATATAACATACCATAATATATATCACATTACATAAATATCATTAATCAGGGTTGCAAAACTCATGCCAAATCAGTTTGCACTTTGCACTCCCAGCACACTTATAAAGAAAATTACATCAAATGAGAAAGAAAGACTATATTCTGTGGCAAATACGGGGAGGGGAACAAAAGTAACCACATTCAGCAAGTACATTCTATTTCCACGGTTCAGCTAGTGCTGATTTACCTTGCAGCACTACAGTGAAAGATACTAAATTTTGGGTCTAGCATTCAAACTAGTAGAAAATGTCCACCAAAGTTGGGAAAGAACATTAAATTCCATTAAAAAAAAAAAAAAAAAAAAAAAAAAGCTGGAGCTTGGAATTAAATTTCAGAAATATTTCAAATTTTTAAATGTGTTACTTCCCCCTGCATGGTATGAATGCGTCCAGGTGACACTGCTCAGCCTTTAAGGTCTCTCTGGCATTTTCAGTCTGGAGTCAAACCACTCCAGATCATAGCTTGGACTTCTATAAGAAAATCCAATCTCAGTTTTGTTGTGCTTTTTTTTTTTTTCTTTTTTCTTTTAATAGCACCGACAATTCAGGTAAAGGGAAATGCTCTGTGACTCTTCTAAAAATATTCCTTACTGATATTAATGCAATGCACTGACTTTCTTGGTCAGCAGCCCAGAAGGAACGAACAAGGTGGCATTTAAGTCCCATCAAATGGTTCTGCTCACAATGCACTTGGTGTGACTGTGACCTTCATGCACAACAAGTATAAGTGCAAATTTGATATTGAAGCATACTGTGAACATTGTCAAGATGAACAAACCTACTGCTGTAGAAATCCCTTTATTTTTTCCCATATCTAATTTATAACCCTTGTCTGCAAGCTGCCTTTGTGTTTTGGTGCTCCTTCAGCCTGTGAGGCATGCAACCAACTTTCCATTTTCCACTCATCAAAATTCACTTCTAAGTAGCTTCCAACTTAGATATATTTTTCTCCTCTTCGTTTCTTGTCTCATCCTGAGTAACTGTGATAAAAGTAATATAAAGCCACACTGACAAAATACACTTAGAACTGGAAAGCTACACTCCTGTTTGCTACATGCTGCATTACGTTAATTTAGTTTGGAGAGGTTTATTTCCAAAGGCACATCAGTAATAGTTGCCCGATCCTCCTTGACCTTCTTCCTACCATTTTTTTTCATCATTCGTTGCTCTGGCAATGAATATTCCTTCTTTCAACAGTGGTATATGATTAACAGCAGATAATAATGCATGCAAGTAGTTGCATCTCTGCTTCCTTGAAGTACTCTCCAAAATGTCACTAATATTGCAATACTTAATGGCATTCTGGTATTTTTTGGCACCTTTACAATAAGACTCGAATTGTTCACAAGTAATTTGAGTAAATCATAGACTTTTTGTTTTTTTACTGGTTATAATTCTTGAACGAAAAAATCAGTGTTGCATGTTGCAAGAAACAATAACTGTGCTGAAGAGTTTGCAGACATATGGCAGCTCCTTTTAGTGGTTATATATTATGCCAGAAAATATGAGCACTAGAACCCATGGCAATATTACAGTTCTACATGCAGGTACTTCCAAAATCCTGGGATGTTCATACTGTTAATGTCTCACCATAAGGGCAGCACAAGTCCCATGCCTGTTTACAAATAGCCTCCACACGTCACTGCATTGCACCCACACTGCTTCTGCCTCTACAACTCTCTTCACAAAGCAGGGTCTGCCAGGAGCACTGCCTGCAGAGCAGCTACTCCACAGTGACAAAGTAGGATAGAGCTATGGGTATCAAGTCCAAAGACCAAAGAGTGAAGGACCACCACCCACAATTACTGAGTAACAATTACTGCTGTCAGTTCAGGGAGATAACATGCAGTGACATCAAGTCTCAGGACCTTTCTATATGTAAGGTCTCTTCCCACAGCACTTCCCCAAAACTATATCTACAGGTATTTTAAATTTAATAAGGCAAATGAAAGGGAATAGCATTAACAAAATTAAGACAAATCCACTGCATACATTACCATATTTAGTTTAGCATTTGGGGATTATAAAGATTGCACTCGAGGACTGCAAGAGTGTCAGCAGCGACTCTCTAAAACATTTTATTCTATTTCGTGGAATTCTGCCATCAAAATACCTATACAGACCTAGGAAGTAGTTGCATCGGTATTAGCACAGAGTTTTATACAAAACTGTTCTACTGGAAAGCAATGGGATTGCACAATGTTTAGTTTATAGTATATTAATGAAAAAATGCTATGATATTCTCAATGCTTTAACTCTGTTTCTACATAAAGATGATCAATTGATATAACGTATCATATCTGTACATGTTGAAACCCTCTTTTTTGTATGCATCCTGAGTTTCAGAAATAATTATGGTTCTGAAAATGATAGGGTAGCACTTGTTCACAGCTCTCCTCAGGATTTTTCTCAGGCATTTATTCTCTCTATTGTCAGCTCTGTTGTTGACACCCTAAGTTGTCCTTTGCATTCAAGTTTAGTTCAGATTCCAGACCACCCTGCTGATTTACACAGACATAAGAATATAAAGGCTTGCACAGCCTTAATGCTTTTTACTTCTAAAGGGATTTATGGTTTTAAATTTGTAATACATTACGACAGAAGCTATTGTATGAAAAAAGAAAAATATTAAAAGAATGCTACTAGTATATTTTCTTGTTGTTTATTTAATTTGCCTTGCAAAGGACACATGAGAAATATGAAAAGATGAAAAAGATAACAAAATAATTAATATCCACTGCTGAACAGAGGAATAAATTCTGAAAGACACTGTGGAACCAAAGTGGAAGAAGCACAGGGAACTATGCAAGATATAGTGGTATACTCTTATTTTACATTAAAACGTTTAGAAAATTTTACAAAATGATATAATTTGATTTTTCCAGAGTGTATGAAGATCTGGAATTCGGAACTGATGGAAAAATTGAAGAGAAACTAAAGAGAAGTCAAATCAATATAGTGTGTAGAAGACAATAGTAATGGCCTATAAGATAGCAGAATGATTGCTGACCTAGTGAAAGCCTTGGAAAAAAAGTAAGTAACCTGATTTCATCACAGGTTGGATGAGGACGGAACATTATGCCCTAGTAACAGTGAAGAACAACAATTTTCTATCTAGTCCCATCACCCTGGCCTGTCTTTTAATGACGGAGTAGAAAATCCAAGTAAATAAAATAAAAGGTCTACAGATACTGTTTTTTGGTTTTTTTTTTAAATGTTTGACTGTACTGTTCACTGTAGTGATTAATGGGTTGAAGCCACTAATAGGAGAAAGTACTTTCACATCTTCAGAGAGCGTACATTAAAGGGTTGTTAGGTGAGTGATTTAGAAGTCATTAACAATGCATTGATCAGAGCTGCAGACAGTGCTTAGTTAAGAGCATGCTTAGAAACAGAGCATCATTTAGAATTCTAAGAAAGCAAAGAACCTTAAAGGGATCACTTTAGCCCTTGGAGAATACCCAGAGCTTGATCTCACAGCCACTTTAAAACGTGCTCAAAAATGCTACCACTGCTACAATGCTTACAATGCATCATGGGCTCCACAAGAACAAGCAGGGCTGCAGGTGGGATGGGTATCTTTGGAAACACATACTTTTGGTGCTGGATTTTCTTTCATTTCTGGGAAATGAGAGTCCTACTGCTACATTTGTGCAGATGAAGAGTGCTGAATCCATGAAGTGCCTCCGGTCACCTGCCAGGGAAGAAACTGCAGACAGTAGATCTACAAGAAAAAGGTTATTGTTTTCATACAGCAAACTTTTTAGTTGTGAGTGGAAAACTTCAGTATTTCATGAAGGAGATACAAGTTTGAGCAAAAATTGTGCTTCAGTCCCTAACAAATACTACTCTCTGGAAAACTGGTCTAAGTATTGGCTCATAGCATCTTCCTCATAAATATCTTCCACAGTTCATCTTCACATTAGTTTTTTCTCTAAAATAATGTTATTGGCATGTGACAATGCAATATTTTCAAACTAAATAGCACAATTTATATAAGAAACATATGCTCTACAATCTGCGAGGAGAAAGCTACATGCCAACAAATCTAATGTAAAAGAGTAAAAGAAATTAAAAAAAAAAAAAAAAAGAGGAAAGAGGAGAAAAAATACAACTCTGAAGACTGAATTTTTCTTATTTAGTTTAGTATGCCCTGTACTAGAAAACTGAACTTCACATTGCATAGTGAAAACAAACACTTTGGGCTCTGAAGTACCTGTAGGGTAAGGCTGTACACATCAGGTGAGAGAAGTGCTACTTCCTGCTGCAAATATAACCAGCTCCTTTCCATGGGTGTGATACCACTGCCAATAGCAGCCACTTCCAAGGGGAAAGAGGGAAATCAATCCAATGATTTACTCATCTCTGAGTAACCTTCTAGTGACTTGACAAGCTGTAAGCAAAACTTTGAATTTTATCCCCATTTATGTGTTAAAATGATTGTGATTTTAGTACTAAAATGATTAAAAAAATAGTCATCCTCTGCTGTGGCTGATATGTGTAACTGTCACTCGGATAAATCTGCAAGAAACTATTTAATGATGTGAAAAACAGAATGACTTCAGCAGTTTCTTGCTAAATGAATATTTTTCATGATTCCAGACCAAAGAGCACCTCCGAAGGAGACTAGGTCATATCATTAGGAAGGAAAAACATAGATGCCAAATTAACAGCCCTGCTGCTGTCACACAGAGCAGAGCTCAGCGCTGCCCCTCTGCTTCCTGTGAGGAGCTGCAACCGCCATCAGGCCTCCCTTCAGCTCCTCTCTCTGGGTTGAGCCAACCCGTGGGTTTGTATATATATATATATCCTTTAGAAAGAAGAACCACACATCGATATTTCAGTATTGGAATTTTTAAATGGGTTGAATTTGAAGCAAAATGTTTTTTTATACTACTGCCTAGTTTATCTAAGGATTCTTAAAGCGAGTGCATCTCTACAGTTAATGCCAAAGACACCAATTGTGTTGAAAGCTGGGACAGATAGAGTGACACAAAATGGCAAGGTGGTTCTGTGTACATATCCATACAAACCTAAAATAAGCCTGAACTGTAAAAAGCCAGAAGTTTTGTATAAAATGCTATAATTGTAAACTTATTGTTTCCTATGGTATTTCAAGTTGCTTACATGTTTTCATTGCCATATTGAGAATTTTCTTACATTTCATCTCTAAGTCTTCAAAGGCAGAAGGTTAAGACACCAGCTTTGGTGTCTGCACTCAGAAAACATCTCCAGCAAGTTTTGGCACCGTCATTTCAGGCATTTTATCAAGACTAAGCCTAGAAACAGCATTTTGTCCTTTTCGAAAGTCACTATAATTATTGAACTGCCCAAATATTTTGAGAGTCAGAAAATATAAATTTCATATAATATAATATAATATCCCTTTTCTAAGGAAAATGTCAGTCAATACTCCAGAAAGCAGTGAATTGCTGGAAATTTAAGCCCTCTGAAAACCCTCCATAATGCATGCAACACAATTTATGTGATTACTAGGAGAGTTTCAAGGCATTTTTTTAAGCATGAAGGCGTAAAATATCCCAGTTAGAACATTCTACAAGAAGAACAAAAGAGATTAATTGCTATACTGCTGGAACAAAACCATACTCTATGTAAACTATTCAGGATCCGAACAACATCAAATGGATCATCTGCTCTGAGAGGGTACTGGAGACCCAAACACTTCTGGACATTGTCAGGTGGAGAAGGAACAGTAA
Organism: Phasianus colchicus; assembly: GCF_987193195.1. Taxonomy (NCBI): domain Eukaryota; kingdom Metazoa; phylum Chordata; class Aves; order Galliformes; family Phasianidae; genus Phasianus; species Phasianus colchicus. The sequence continues at coordinate 36,801,630 of NC_143438.1, forward strand.
GGAAGAAGGGCAGTACTCCAAGAAACAAAATCACATATAAAGCAAGTGAGAGACGTAGAAATGTAAACTGAAGCATTTTCTTTCCCACCAGCAGGACAAAACAGCAGATTTGACATATTTTTCTTTCTCTACTTGATGTTACTGTGAGGACTATAACCCACCCCTTCACCTCCAAATCCTCCACATCCTTACTTAAATCTAAACCAATTAATGTATTTACTGTGAAAGTTAGATTTTTTTTTTTTTTTTTAATTTAGGGCTTCTCTGGATACCTTTAAATTCACTTCCAGGTTTAATATTTGGGCAATCAATATAAATCTTTCAAAATAACGTTTATTCTGGAAAATTGCACAAAATTCAGAAAGGACTTGCCTTTCTTCCAAACTTCTATGTAAAAGTAAAGTGAAGCATAACCAAAATAGGAAACAGATGGTACTTAGAGATTTCTTCAGCGATTGCAGTTGGTTTCATTTAAAGGAGAGTCTTCCAAACATCTCGACTTACTTTTACATATGTTTTAAAGTGGATTTGCCTTTGTGCAGATTACTATTCTCATAGAACCAACCTTATGTCATATATTCTAGAAGCTATTATTAGGTATAATGTTTGGAAATTTTACGTATACTTCATTAGAATATCCACAGAACTACAATGAGAATTTGCAGTCCTGCTAACAGCTTTTCTTCTGCAAAGTTATTCACAAATGCTGTTTGCCATGTATTTGTCCAAAAATACCTAACCCAAATAACAAACTGATTATTTCCACTGTTCTCTTTTTGGAAAATATCTGTTTGTTCCCTTCTTCCTTTTCTTGACTGAGAGTACAGTATTTACTACAGATTTTAATTTACATAGATTCACCTCATTTTGCCAGTACAAGTTATATTTGGAAAATTTTTGACAGATGATATCAGAACAGATGTCTCAATAAAAAAAATTGTAGACCTTATCTAAGTAATGGAAAATAGAAGAGCTAGAGACTTCTTGGAGCAAATGGATTTTATAGCTGCACTGCCAAAATTGCAAAAGCACTAAAGTAAAAACGGGGTAAGACCCCTTTTTGTAAACTTCATTTTAAAGTTTAAAGACACCATTAGCAAAATACTGCTATTACTAAAATATTAGGGAAGCCATTTTGTTTTAGGTTTAAAATGCCACTTGCTTTTGCTATAACATGGAGTACTGCCCATGGAAATAAGTTCTAAAGAAATGTTCAGAGATCTGGAGCGTGTAGTCCACCAGGCTGGTAACTGAACTGAAAAATCGTAAATGCTAGGAAAAAGCAAGTGCTGAGCTACACATGTAGAACAATAATAAGCTCAGCATAAGAAAATCAGGAGAGGAAACCAAGCAGATGTATGCGAGTTTCCAGGTGCTGACAGCGGGAGTTGTAGGGCTCCTATATAAGGAGAGACCAGGGCTGCCCTGTGACAGAAACATAATTAAATATTTGCCTTCTTTGTTTCTCAGCACCCAAATCAGTAATTAAATATTTATGGTAAAGCAGCAATAAATTAAGTTAAATTTTCCTATTTGAGTCCATTTTGCACTGGATGACAGTTAGAGCATAATTTTGGTCATAGATCATTTATTTGATGGCCTGAGAAATAGATTTTATCTGAATTTCATTTTTGACTCTAATGATAATTTGTCCTTAAATTTGAGCAGACTGGAATTGTCTATGTCATTATTATCATTATTATGCATTTGTGTAGAGCTATTCATACTGAAATATCCCAAAATATTTAATCAATTTCAGCCTCCTGATCATCTGTCTATCTTCCTGTGAGTTGCAGCATACCAGCAAGAAAAGAAAGAATAATTTTGGCAATGGAAATAATAGACTTCTGTAATTCAACATAATTTTTTCAACTACTTTTGGAAAACAAAACAAAATGATCGACAGCAAATATCATCAAACCCTTCAAAACTGTCTGCCTTCCAGGAACAAGAATTATCTGCTGGAAAATTACCCATAATATCTTCTCAGAAAGGACATTTTGTGGAGTCACTACAGTGAGAGGTGGGAGCGGGAGCCATCAGCCTGCCTCGTGCAAGCCAGGATGCTGAAAAAAGCACATCACAGCAAGCCTCCATGATGCTCAGGATTAACTGAGGAGCTCAGAGAACTTTCTGCCAGGGCATGAAGCTACCTCAGGCTGCTATGAGAGGTAGATATGGAAGAAATATGCTACCCAGCGATTTGGAGCAATTTTCCAGATCTTAGATACAGTGGTGGATTATTGACAGCATATATAGTGTGACAACTTATCACATAGATTACTGACTGCCTGCTAAGCAAATTCTATGTGCTCATACAGCTTTCTCAACCTTGTGCAGAATGCCTCTTTTATCCACAACACAGCAGTGACTTTTTTTTTACACTTCAACACCAGAGGAAAAAAAAAAAGTACATTTATTTGGTTTGCCAGTTCTGGGATAAATATACTTCTGGCTATTATAGACTTATAGAAGTGATGCTGCATAGGATGGAATCATGGACTCATTCTGGTTCGAAAAGACCTCTGGATCATCTGGTCCAACAGTCGGCCCACCCCCACCATGCCCATTGACCACATCCCTCAGTGCCACTTCCACACAGTGCTTCAACACCTCCAGGGATGGTGATTCCACCATCTTTCTGGGCAACCTCTGCCACTGCCTTATACCTCTTCTTGAGAAGAATTTTTTTATTTTTATTTTTAAATAACTTGTTACTAGAGTTAAGAAATATTGCAATGCCAAAATTTAACTTTCAGTTTGGTTTTAAGAAAACTAATATACTATACTGTATAGTACATGTCAAATAAGAAAGCCAAATAAATGTCAAATAAATATGTCAAATAAATCAATATATTCTGTTACTTTTTCAAACTGAGGACAAGTGAGGGCCTAAGGTTAAAATTTTCAGGTAACGATGCATGCAGATTTCAAGATTTGTCTATAAAAATAGGAAAAGACACAGGATTTTAGACAGAAAATCGATTTCTTTTGGCACTCCTTTTAAAAATTAGCATAAAAAATGGAAAGCTATTGTGTGAATAATTCATATTTAAGTCATATTTAAGTCTGGGCCAAAATTTCATAAATGTATTTTTTGTTATCTTCATGCTCTGAATGCAAATATAAATGCCTTTAAGTGGAAGATGCATACACTGATTATACATTCTGTCATTTCACAGAAATGAAATAATATTGCCCAACTCTGCTACTAAAAATTATGCAACCTAATGATTTGAAAAAAAAAACACCAAAACCAACAAACCTAATAGTGATATAATAGAATCATAGAATCACCAAGACTCACCAAGAAAAGATTCTAAGATCATCCAGGCCAACCATCTGCCTGTTACCAATATTTCCTACTAAATCTTGTCCCTCAGTACAACACCTAAATGTTTCTTGAACACATCCAGGGATGGTGACTCCACCACCTCCCCTGAGCAGCCTTTGCCAGCACTGGACCTTCTCCTTTGGAGAAAAAGTATTTCCTAACATCCAACCTGGATCTCCCCTGGTGCAACTTGAGGCCATTCCCTCTCATCCTATTGTTAGCTATGTGGGAGAAGAGGTCAACTCCCACCTCACTACAACCTCCCTTCAGGTAATTGTAGAGATAAGATCTCCCCTGAACCTCCTCTTCTCCAGATATGCAGTTCCATGCATAAAATAATTATTTTCTGGTCCTTTCACCATTTGTTAGATGTGGGATATTTGCTAATTCATGTTAATATTTCCCTCATCCTCCTAGTTCCTTGTCCTCAGCAGTTCTTTTTTTAAAGTGTATTTGACAAAGTATGCTCAAGGAGATGAAGAATCTATGAGTAACAGAGGAGATAGCTGGGGAAAATGGGCAAAAACTACCTGTCTATGCTTTAAACGCTGGAACACAGTGAGATGTCTCAATCAGAACCAAAGTAGTTTCTCACTCTTTTTCCTCTACAATAGTTTTCTTTCAGTTTTCAGGACATCTCTGAAAAGTTTACTACTGTATTTATTACAAACATCAGAGAATTTGCAGAAAAGAGTCCTTCCTGTTCCTGTTTTGTCTCTCAAAAGTATTTGCTCTTGATGAATGCAGATTACTGATTTAGACTACGTTTCTTTTCTCACATATTATATTTGAATCTTTGTATTTACCTGTGAGCCCTTAAGCAGTGTTTGAAGGAAACACACAAAAAATAGAGAGGGCGTTGATAATGAGAAAACTTATTTTCCTTCCTCTTTTAGTTAATTACTAGTGATATAATCCTGATGTTAATATAAACAAATAAATTGCATATAGTATTTTGATCATTTAGACCAGTTAATGCTTTACATTTCCAGTTTTCAAGTTATTTATTTCAATTATCTATTGAGAGGCAATTGCAGGAGAAAGGAGAGGTCTTTGTCAAATGCATCAATGTTTTCTTCTTTAATGATGGAAGGGAATAGCAGAATAACAAATAACTTTCAACAAAGTAGTGAAGAACCTTCTTCCAAGCTCACTAACATCCATATTAAAATCTCTCGGTTTTAATGCCACAGATATCATCACCAGCATTTCAGTTTTCTGCTCAATTAGTCATAATTATGACCACCCAAACACCGCAAAACATGATTCTTCTACTCCCATATACCTTACTAGCCAATTGGCTGGCTTTTCCTGCTCCCTGTGCCAGAGTATGATTGTCCAGAGAACAAGGTGCTAATTCAGCTACTGTAAGTTTTTAATTGTTGCAATACCAGTACTTTACAATCCATTAGAGACAGAGATAGATTCAAGCTTGGCAGGAGGCCCTCTACTTAAGCACCAACACCATACAGGTACAAGAACAGTGAATATTTATGCCCAGTATTCATTTACCCCAGGTTTCTGCGACAATTCACAGCCTCCTATTTCTCTCTCTGGAATTGGTCGGTGTCCTAATCCAGACTGAGTCTCCATAGGACACAAATAAATCAAAATCATTCTCAGATAAAATATTTGAAATGTAACAGTGTTGCAGCTCAGACATGCCACTGTGAAGTCAATGTAAAAGTCCATGAAAGTACAAAGAATTAACTCACCAGGGAATCTGGCTGCTAAACACTGGAACACTAAGTCACTGGATTTTTTTTTCTCCAGAAATTTACAGCTGTCAGCACTTGGGAGGTGTTAACTAGAGGAGCTAATGAGAGAGGTTAGTTAATCTTCCAAATTTCATTTAAAACTATGAAAGACTCAAGAGTCTTAGGAACTGTTGACCCATTTTAAAATATTTTAAAAACATAACTCAGCTCTGAAAGATCAGTTCAAAAGTGCAAAATCTGCCCAAATCACAAGTCTTAAAGAGTGACCACCAGCATTAAAAAGGTGTTTCTGTCTCCTTGAATGATGCAAAACCTACAAAAGTAAAGCAAATCCATACATTCATAGATGTTTCTGCAATGTATTAAAAAAATCTAAAGGAAATTTTGCAATCAAAGGTAAAATTTAGCAATTGGTCTAGATCTTTACTTTTCATTCTTACTGAAAGAGAACTTTCGCTCTTGTAGTATTTTTATTTACTTTAAGGTATCCTTGGTGCTTTAGAGCATTAAACTAGAAAATCTCACAGACTACCTCTAAGAAATAGCAGTTGAATGTTTCACAAAACAACCTTTGGTGCAATTTATCATGGATCTAAATTAAAGAATGCTCCAAGAAAGGACAGCTGATGCACCTTGAATTTTCCACAAATTATAAGGCGACACACAAACCCTTACCACAGAATATCTGTTTACACAGATATTATCTGTTTACACAAATACTAAGTTATTTATGCACCATACTCTTACATCAGCTTCATATGGTCTGTCCACCATAAGGCAGAGGAAGTTTTGCATACCTAAAACTTAATTGCAAATTCACTGTGATAACCTTATGATGTTCTTCTTGGTCCCTCTCATGTCCTCCCACCAGAGTCAGCAGAAGGATTCTAGTTCCTTACAAAATGTGCAGCATGAGAATTAAAGGTGAAGAATCACAGAATCACAAAATGGTAGGGGCTGGAAGAGATTTCTGGAGATCATCTAGTCCAACTCCCTGCTATAGCAGGTCCCTAGAGCAGGTTGCAGAGGTAAGCATCAAGGTGGTTTTTAATATCTCTAGAGAAGATATCACAGACTCTCTGGGCAGCCTGTGCCAGTGCTCTGCAACCTTCAAAGAAAATAAGTTTTTCCGTATGTTTGCATGCAACTTCCTGATTTCCAATTTGTACCTTGTACTGTCACTGGGCACCACTGAAAACAGCCTGGACCCATTCACGTGGCACCCACCCTTAAGATATTTTGAAGCATTGATAACATTCTCTCTGTCTTCTCCAGGCTGAACAGTCCCAGCTCTCTCAGCCTTTCTGCATAAGTGCTCCAGGCACTTAATCATCCTTGCAGCCCTCCACTGGACTCTCTCTAGAAGTTCTCTGTCTTCCTAGAACTACAGAGCCCAGAACTGCACACAGAACTATAGATGTGGCTTCACCAGTGCAGAGCAGAGGGAGAGGATCAGCCTCTACTTTTTCCACATCTGTACACAGAACTCCCCCAGATTCACAAGCAACAAGTCCAGACAGAGGAAAATGCAGGGACTGTGTGAGTGATGTGGGATTACAGAGATGCACGATATACAAGGAAAAGTGTTTTTGCCAGAGCACACTGTAGGAGAACCTTAACAAAACCAAAATCTCTGCTAGCAGTTTGAACAAAGATTTCAACCTCATAGTGTGATCTACAGTCACAGTGCTTCAGTGGAGCAATGGAAGTGGGTTGCTAGCAGTAAAGACCAGAGAGTTTGAAGGGAAGGTTGGTGGGGGGGGAGGGAGGAGTTTCAGATTTCATCCCTTGGACTCTCCTCTCACATTTTTCAGACTTAGTATGAGCTGCTTATTCAATGCAGAAACAGACATGTTCATTTTTCATTATGAAAGATCCCTTGGGAACTTCTTTAGTTTACTTCGAAGAGAGTAGTTTGTTTCAAAGGTTGGTACAAATTCCAGGTTTCCAGGTCAGTACAAATTCAGTACTTAATACATAAATTCTGAATTTGTTGTCAAGGAGTTTCACAATAATGTTAGGCCAATTAGAATAAAAAGAAAAATGTGGGTTTTTGTTGTTGCTTGTTTGTTTTTAAATTATTATCATTGGAATATACAGCCACAAAGTTGTATTTTTAAACATCAGTATTGTGAATGGTTTTACTTGCAGCTGAAAAGCTCAATTTCGTTTCCAGCTGCTCAGTAGTGTGACCAAATATTGGTAACACAAAACATTAAGGATGCTTCAGCTCACCCCATTTACTCAAGGGAAATTTCTCTGGCTACCAATGAACAGAATAAAGAATTCTCCCAAATCAATAAAAAATCAATTGTTTTTATCTTAGCAAACCAGAATGTTTCTAAGGCACTTATATCTCAGAGATGATCAAGAAAATGGGTAAGTTACATAATGTGAAGTAGAGATGCTCTGACTTCTTTGTGACATCTTGCGTATCTATTTAACTGTCAAAGTAGAGAATCAAACATGATATGACCTCAAAACTTTTTCCATTTTCACTGTGTAGGAAGCTGTGGTTTTTTGAGCAGCAACAAAAACAATGCTGGGGGGCAGAAAAGTTTACTCCTGGAAATCACAGAATATGTATGTATGTAAGATGTACACATGTTCATCCAGTACAAACTGATCTACTTTGGATATTTTGTCATGACATGCCCAGCAGTACACTGCCCTTTTCAACCACGATTTGGATGTATCTAGAACACATTCAGACTAAAGATTATCCCCATAATGCACAGTCCTTTTATCTTCCAGAGGTATAGTCATGGGCTGCATTTGCTCCGGTACCTACATGCTGCTGTATGTGGCATGTTTCAGGAACGTACCCCCATTCCTTGCAGTGAACTGGCAGTATAAGCTGTTGTACAGGAATGAGCACATGCTCTACTGTTAGCTGATGAGGCATAGAAGACAACAGAATTTTGTTTCCTTAATTTAAATGTAATCAGAAAGGAAAAGCATAGAGAGAATCTTATTTTCCGCTGAGTGTTTTGTATATGTGTTTTGTTTCCCGCTTTACGTTGGTAAGCCATTACTTGTTCCAAAAGATTAACTTCAAGGTGGTATCTCCAGGTATTAAACAGAAAGCATCTCCTGTGTCATGTAGGTAAGGTCAGATTATCCAATTACTCCTAAGTGTTTGTGTTTCCATGGTTACTCAGGTGATTCTAGCATTTTTCTTCCATGTGGTTGGTTACCAAGGATACAACAAGTAGTTACAAAACAAAGCAGCTACAAGTCAGGACCGCTGGGGTACAGTTCTTCTGCATCTGGCAATTGCTTGTAGCAAATCTTGGTTGATAAAGCATTTGAATCCTCAGGACATTCTCAGCAGAGTTCTTCGAGCTAACCAAGTTAGTAAGCTTCATATAAAGGAAAGGAGCTCTCAAAAAGGATATGGGACTGACATAGCTATGTTGCACACAATAATGCTCTTGGATACCTTCTGGCAAAGGATGGGAATATCCTCCTCCTAATTATGTTATTCTCAAAAAGAATCCCAGCACACATGGAAATTGAATCAAAGCAGAATGTTTTCTGCATTTAGATCAACATTACCTTACCAACAGTAATAGTCTCATGCACTGTACAATGAATACTTGTTAAAAATAATTGAGAATACTTGCAAATGTCTGCTACACTATATAAACTCACAAAATGAGACAAAGCCCATAAATACAAAAAGGGACAAAATAGGTTCTACACGTACTTAGGTTTAGGTTTCTGCCAACAAAATTGCAAAGCCAATTTTATGCACGTTTATATATCTAAGTGTCTGAAATGCAGGCAGAATGCATAGCAGAATAATTGAACTGTGTTCAGAAACTGAACCCTTAATATATTACTTGAGATTGCACAGGTGTTAATTATTGTAATTTTTCACTGCAATATATTAAAAAATAAAGTCCTATGTTTTCACTAAAGCACAGTTGTCTAAGGTCTGAGCTTTTCAGCTATTTAAAAATGAAATAGTAAAGGAATGGATGGAAGTTTCAGAAACGTAACCCATTAAAACCAAACAACTTGCTGCAAATAGATTGCTTCATGTTCTGAAAAAACTCCAAAATTTCTTCTTTGTGCTACAACAGCAACAAGAAAATATACGGCCCTTATATCTGTTTATATTTTAAAAGACAAAGCAGAGCAACCATTGAAAACAAAATGAAACAACAAAACATACAACAATCAAACAAATGTAAAACCCCACCACTACCTCTGATTAGGTGCAAATATAATGTATTGTTGTTGTATGAAAGGACTGATAACTTTTCTCTGTGAATAATCAAAATGACTTTTTACCCAGGTAGAAAGAGGATAGAATGAACCTTCATCTGTGGTCTTTACAGAAAGTTCTAGAAATCCTGAATGTCTAAAGTCAGATAAAGCTAAAGGACAGTTGTACCATCCGTTTAGCATAATATAAGAATAATTTCCAGAGACTTATATTTTGCCTTCTAAAATTACACTGTAGTTTAGAATGCTTGACCATTCTTATTACAAGACATTACAGAATCTGTGAGGGAAGTCTGGTTAGCCACAAAGCAAGAAAAGGTTTTGAAATAACAATTACATATTTCCTTCTCTTTAATCATATTGTTTATTTGCTTTTTTTCTTAGGCTGGTTTCACCACAAGTTTGCATTTCCAGTATATTAGTTGATTCAGAGTGCTAGTAACCAGCTGATTAAACAACTGCATGAAGAGACTGGCAAATTTATTTTATTCACAAATAAGTACCTTGTTGAGGACCAAGAAGGAATTCTGCATGAAAAATGGAGCTCAAAATAAAATTACACTGTGAGATATAAAAACACTTGTAACCCTGCCTGGATAATCAAACATAACTTGGATTTTCTGTTCTTAGTCCACTATCATTCCCTGGAACTATAAACAGTGTAATGAAATGGTTATAAAATGGCCTCTGATAGCACTGTTTTTTTTTTTCCCAAATCCCCTTCCTGCTTCAATATCCTCAACCCAGAGGGCTATTCCTTTTTACAAAGGCAGCCTAGCAATGATGTTTCTAGGAGAGTGTCTTTGCCACCCTTTTAACCCTGGATCTGAGTAACTGGATTTTCTGACATGTTTTATGGGAATTAACTACTGTGGGCAACAGAGATGAACTTTCACTACACAAAGGAAAGGCTGCAGATGAATGCTGCCATAGGTCATGGCACGCAAGTAAAAATGTGAGATCACTAAGAACATCTGGATTTAAGAGAGGGTTAATCAGTGTGAAGCCACTCTTGCTCCTAGGGGCCACAGCTCTTCCCTCTTTTTGTCTTCTCGAGGGGCAACCATGATATGACAGCATCTGAAAACACAACATATTCCTGTGATATTTTAAAGCTACGATTCTCAGCATGCCCAAAAAGCTTCTCAGCAGTAATGCTGGGCTTAGAAACATTAGTATGAAGTTTCATGAAAGCTAAGCCAAAAAATTCAGCACTTGATTTATTCTGTCGTGTTCCCAAATAACTGAAAGTTTGTCATAGGGGTCCTTTTTTTTTTTTTTTTTTTTTTTTTTTTTTTTTTTTTTTTTACATACTGTGGCTCATAGAGAGAATTAACAACAAATATTCCTCTGACCTATGCATGTTTGTGTAAGGAGTGAATCTGATATAAAATCAAGTACAGTTTAATTAACTGGGATTTATGCTACTGCCATAACATGCTTCTTAAAATTATACTAGAAATGACCTTATATCCCCAAATTTGGGAGTGTTGAGACACCAAACTTTGATTTGTTGTAGAACTAAATAACAGTGCTTCTGGAATCAGAAATTCACTTTTGCATCAATAGAATTTATTTAAAGGCATGCGTTCAAGGTCTGAGGACAGTTTTCTTTCTCCCTTCTCAAAGTCAAAAATTTTAAATATGAGAAGAATTGGATGAGTTTTATCTGTATAAAATATGAGAAGCTCTGGTGTGCAGATTCTTATTTCATTTGAAGTCACGACAATGGATTGAGCTGATATCTCAACCTAAGCATAGAACAATTAGCTATGTTTCCTAAAAGTGATAGGGCACTTTTAAAAAAAGTATTCCCTTCTCTCCTAAATAAAATTGTGCTGTAAGCACCTATGTCCTCCTTCAGTCCTCATCCACTGCTGCACTGTGGGATCCTCCAATGTCTGGACATGCAGATCAGCTCAGCGTGGTGCCCGTGGGCTGCAGGGGGACAACCTGCACCTCCATGGGACTCTCCTGGGCTGCAGAGAACTTTCAGCTTGCTCATGGCTCAGCTCTGGCCAGCAGCAGGTCTCTGTTGGATCTGCTGGCACTAGCTCTGATCTGACATGGGGTCTCTGACATAGAGCAGAGTCCTGCTATCAAAACCTTGCCATGTAAAACCAAATAAAAGATATCAAACATATGGTTTGATACAAAACAATTAGAACACCAGCATTAGCCATTAGTAACTTATTATTCATTTAGTCCATTAACATCTTAATCCAGCAGAATAGATGTCATCACAATAGTAAAAAAAAAAAGGTCATATCCAGCTGATGGCATTGACTTAACATTGATCAGCACTGTTCTGTTTTAATTTTGCTTCTTTGTAATTGTGGTTTTTTTTTTTTTTTTTTCTTAATTCTGTAGTTCAGTGTAATTCTCTAGTACAGAATAAGACTAAGAGATTTCAGAATCTTTTTGACAAAGAAGTCCAACTGGTTTATCTGCAACCATGAGACATTTAATAACCCAGAGGGCAAGAACACTAGTTAAAATGCAGGAAGCCCAAGCAGGTTTTCAGCATAAAGTTAACCATGAACAATCTTTGGCTACCAGCTCTTTCTGACTTACTTTTCTTTTCAACCTTCTTTGCTCTTCCCCTGCTGCCTGATGCATTTCAAACACAGGGGTTTGATTCCGATTTTTTGTGAAAACATCTATCACCATTTTAGACTCTCTGAGCTACTGAAGACATCCATATGGAGTTAACCCATTGACTCTATAGGAGATATCCACAATTCTGGGGAGTGGTTGCTGCTTTTGGTATATGTGCTACTGAAGCAAGCACACTGGCAACTGTAGTTCCTTAGCAGCCATCAATCAGTTAATTGCATGGTGTCATGGCATGGAATACCTATGGGAAAGCACAGTAGTTTCCATTCAAGGAGAAGTAGTAATGTATTGGAAAAAAAACACCCTTTGCATTCGATGGACTCAAAATTGCAGATATAGCCTCCAATCCTTAGTCTAAAATTTTAAACTGTGCACAAAATAGTTTATTTAAGAAAACAACTGAGGGAGATATTTAAAATGGATAACAAAATCTGTGACTTAGTATGACATATATTCTTTTACTAAATACCGAAAAAATATATGAAAGACACACCTACATTATGATGCCTCTATAAATATGAGGTAGGATTTTTCTTCAGGTATCGTGTTTTGATATATTCATTTGTCATCTGTTGATAATTTGTCCAAATGGTTAAAACAGAAATGTTTATTACAATTTGTACTGATTACAGCACAACACAAGAAGGGCCTCTAATATATGTAAATTCCCTACATTCTGCATGCAGTATAAGTAGTCGTGATCTTCTTCAAATAGATTGTGATATTGGACTATGTGGTTTATTCTAAACCTACCCAGATAAGTCATGTTGGATGAAGAAAGAAACAAAAGAAATCCTAGAAAGCTTGAGAACTTGCAACTGTTTGTCCTTCTAATTTATTGGGAGAAAATATGAATGGGGGTCCTCTGACATTTACAGCATGGTAGGATATATTTGCAGAGTACTGGTATTTTAGTTAGTGTAGATTACTGTGTAATTTGGGGGAAGAAAATTTTAAATGTATTAAATTGCTTTTCAAAAACAATTAATTGACATTTTAGGTGGAAAAAATTATTTTTATTAACATTTTTAGGTGGAAAAAATAATTTTTTATTACATGCTTAATTACATTGTTTTGAAAAGTCGTAGATTAAAAAAAAAAAAAAGAAGCTGTTCCAGTTACTGTGAATAACATTTTTGTTGAATAAAACCATTCTTTACACCTACTGTTGTGAAAATATTTTCTAGTATTTCATGTTTGAATATTATCATTTCATTGATTCAATTAATATTTAGCAATGATAATACCAATGACATTAAATATTTTCAGTTCTTGGAAAGGAAAAGAGACTTGGTCTGAATTCTTATACCTTGCAGATACTTTTCACAATGACCAATAAAAGACAAAATACTTGGAACAAAATTCCTAACCCCAGCTGAATACACTCCCCATCAGTGGCCTAAATGTCACCATGTGATGAACAGTTTCAGAGAGGAAATTAGTAAATTTTGCACTGGTGCTACGTCATATTGATACTCTGGTGTGAATAATTTAGACTTCAGCTAAAAAGAATTTGTCTTCAATTAAAACTTTTGAACAAAAGAAGTTGATTATGGACAAGAAAAATATATTTAGGATGTTAAAAAGAAATATGCCAGGACTAGTATCTGGGAGACTATGGATAGAATAGTAAGGAATTTGCACTGTTGAGTGCTATCCTATTAAAATTTGGAATCGATCAGAGATGTATGATATAGATCATATTCAGAGAAAGTCCTTGAAGTGTAAGTCTTAGTTTGTGGAAGACATTAACCATAGCAAGAAAACCTTATTTCCACCTGAGGGGATTTTGAAGATAGCTTTGAATGAAATGTCACATTAGAATTTGAAAGTTCAAATAAAAAATATAATGAAGTTATTCAATTAAAATCTCTCTAAATGAGATCCATATGGTTGGATAATGATAGGAGAAGGGAGAATGAGACATTTCTAAGACTCCCTAAGACAGGGGAGGTTTAGGTTAGATATTAGGAGGAAGTTTTTCACACAGAGGGTGGTGACACACTGGAACAGGTTGCCCAAGGAGGTTGCGGATGCCCCATCCCTGGAGGCATTCAAGGCCAGGCTGGATGTGGCTCTGGGCAGCCTGGTCTGCTGGTTGGTGACCCTGCGCATAGCAGGGGGGTTGGAACTAGATGATCATTGTAGTCTTTTTCAACCCAGGCCATTCTATGGTTCTATGATAAATCTTGATATCCTGAAAATTTAAGGGAGCTTAATATATATATATTTCTGTACAAACTGCCTAAAAAATGTGTCAAGGATATAATTTTAAATTTTTTTAAAAAATTGACAAATGTTTTATCGACAAATAAATTTTTGATGGAGGAAATCTTTGCTACAACTGCAGTAAGTACTCTAAACTGCTTCCAGTCTCATGAATACCTACTAGAAATTTCAAGTAGATTGTGACGAAAATATATTCCATTGACTATATTTTCTTTTTTCACGCAGAGTCCTTATGGATGTATAAAAAGATGAAACGCTTCAAAAATATTTGAAAAACAACTCTATTTCAGTGATTTGAAAGATTTTGCTTTTACACTAACCATATTGAACAAAATTTGGAACAAAGGTAGAAGAGTGGATAGAAAATGATATTTAATCAAATTTTAACTAAAGCCCAAAGAGCAAACTAATGTGAAGACAAAAGACTGAAACAGAATAATAGATAAAAGGGGATAGCACAGTCAGGTAATAGAATGAAATGTTACAATGCATTTTCGTACTTAAAATGTTTTATTCAAATTACTTTGAATGGAACATATATTGGCCAGCAGCATATTCACAGTGTACAATACAGATAAAAACTTCTATTAATTTTAATACTGTGAAAGCTAAATTTCCAAATACTTGCATATTTATAATGTCAGGACATAATCACAGGACATCTTTGATCTATACCAAAGTGTACATGAAAGCTTTGTTCTTGCTAAAAAGAATGTGTTTTTTTCAGTATCTTTGTTATAATTAGTTGCAATAATCCAGCCTGCAACGTTATTCATAAAAATCAGAACATTACTTAATTGCACCAACAACTCGATTTAGTTTAGAATAAGATTAGCTAAGTAGTTAATTAGAACAATGCCTTACAGATTTAAGGAAAAGGTTTATCTACAAAGGTTATGTACTTAGAAAATAAAATTCAAGGTATCCACTAATACTTCAGGTACAGGCACTAGTAATACTGTCCTTCTAAGCTAGGATGCCCATCAAGATACACATCTAATTCATATCAGTTTTCAAAACTTGTGACAGTATGTGTGGCCTGGCCATGATATTGGTACTGCTTTACTTTTCTTGCAGTCTTAAAGCAGCACATTCTATACTGTTATTTCCAGCAGAGAAGGCTTTTTCTGCAGTTCATTACTTCATTTAGTCTTCTGAAGGTTTTTTTCTAGAAACTCGTCACCCTGTTTTCCAAACTTGAATTTTTGAGGGGATTTTTTTTCTGCGTGAATAATACTGGCAGTCTGCATCAGCCATTCGTATTATTTACCTTCATCTTCTGCTGTTCTCTAGTTCATCACTAGTTTAATGTAGTACTAATAATGTAAGGCTTAAAGGCTTCAAAAAGAAACCACAACATCATTATGCTAGTGACTATATATGCATAGAGGTAGAGATAGTTCCCGTGCTAGATAACTTGCATTTCTTGAGTTAGACAAAGCATGTAAAAAACATTTTCATAGGGAAGGGCAGAAATTGTCCACAGTAACAAATAAAAAATTAATTTTCAGCAAAGATCTGAAACTAGTTTCTTCTTCATTACGTGCATGAATCACCAAGTGATCTCATAACTTGGAATGAAATTAAGCATATATATATATATTTTTTTTTTCCAAAATATGGGATCAAGAAAATGATAACTAGAGATCTCCATGAAACTCAAGAGCTGAAAGATGTTTGTAATTCAAAGTAAAAAGTAATGTTTTCTGAATCATTTGCTGATTACAGATCTAACAAGTTGACAGCATTTAATTTAGGGGAAAAACATGGTAAAGATGAAGATGCAGTATTTTTCTCCCTTTAAAGGTCAGCTGTCTAAAGTAAGTTTTCCAACCATGTTTTTATGTCTAAATACTCACTTGATTTACAAAAATGTACCGTCTCAAAACAAAGCATGTTGCTCTGCAGTGACTTTGAGGTGTTGAACTTCTTGTAATAATTTAATACAAAAGAAAATTGTCATTCAGTTGTAAGTATATTGTCTTTAAGAATAAATCTTATGGGATTTTCTCAGTTTTCTAATTCATTTTAAATAATTGGGACTGGAAAAAAAATACATAGTGAACTATCCATCCACTGTTAAAATAATCAAGAATTATACTAATTGACCTTGCTTATCATCTCTGATTTGCTGATAGCATTTTATTTTTTTTCTTTTTTGAGAAGATATACTCTCTTTTCACTTATTTCCATACTTGCTTATATTTTTACTGTTTGTTAGAACACAGTGAGTTTGATTATTCATTTTCCCAATAGCATTTTCTAAGGTACATATTCAAGGCTTCTCGGAAAAAAAACCTAACAATCAAATAAAAGTTAGTTATTCTATTCCACAAGCAGAAACCGGTAAAGACACACATCTTTTACACAGTCAAGATCTCATGACTTCATCTGTAAGAATAATTTTTAAGTACTTGTGTAATATGCAAGTAATTAAGGCCTTCTCTAATCACAGTGTTAAAATTTGTTTGTGTTGCAGTTCTCACACTTTGACCAGCTCCAGCAATACCTGTTATTTCTTTTAACATCAGAAGAGAACACACACACAAAAAAGATATTAGAAAAGTCCTTTCTGAAATAACTAATAACTGACACAACTAGTCTGTATATGTAGATGAGATCAACTTGTCAACAACAACTAGTATTCAACAGGAAACAGTACATTTTATAATGTTATTACCCAATATTTTCAGTGATGCCAATCACCTATCACAAAACAAATGTTGAGACATCACTGTTAATTTGATGCATTAAGGATTGGTTTCTCAAGCAGAGCCCCTAGGCTGTTTAGACACTTACCCAAGACTAATTCTTTGTTCTCCATCCTGACTTTGAGACCAGAAATGCCTTTAGCACGTCTGGTTTGGGAATCATCAGTCAGGTCTGAAAAAAGTTTTGAGCTGCTTTGGGGAAAAATCTTTCCACAAAGTTACTGATTTATTTGACTAAAATTGTACAATTTTGTGTATTAAAAAATCAATATTGTTTAAAACATAGCATGTAAGCTAAATCAAAAATACCAGCATGAAAACTGCCCAAGTTCAAATTGTCAGTGTTTGGACTAATCCTTGAATGGATAAAAATAAAAAAAACCTTTCCTCAGTATGTGGTAAGACAAACACTCTAATAAACCCATTAGGAAGATAAGCCCACGTAGTCATACATGAACAGGGAAACTTCAAGGTCTCTTAGGTTACTGAATACGATAAGATACAGTCCACATTATTCTTTTCATGATGTGAGTAGTTGGATTGTTCTTCCATTTTCTTCAGGAGATGATATTAAAAAGATTCTGAATAAATTAACAGAAACGTGTCAACTTGTCTGTGAAGAATAAAAAGTTACAAACTCAGTATTCCAGCTTGTGCAGGCAGAAACATATTTTATTACCAGGTTCATGAGCTAGATTTCATCAGAAATTCCATTTGCTTACCTAAGCAAACATGTTTTAAAATTGTAAATAAAGTTTAACAGAAAACCAAATTTTTAATAAGAAAGTAAACAAACAAACAAACAAGGAGCAACTAAAATCGACCAAAAGATAAACCAATATCTGAAAACAAATGCCAGGTTTTCAATTATGTTTTTGTGTTCTTGTCATTCAAATACTATTGCAAAGGTCACTCTATTGAAGTTTCATGCCTGAAAAATCTATATGCATTTATTCTTGGTAGGTTTTAGAAATGGCTTTCTAGTCATCAAAATTGAGTTATCTTAAGGTCCCATGTAATCTAAGTAGTGCAACAAATCAAACTAACTGGAAATGCATTTTGTACTATTGTAAAATACAATAAATACATATTAAATACAAACAGCTGATAACAAATTCAAGCCTTTTGAGTGAATGCACCAAAACAAATCTCTACTTACTAATTATTCACATCAAACATTCTCTTCAGAAGAGAAATATTTCAATAAATAAGCAGAAGATGATTGAGATGGTGCTTAAACAGAGGTCTGAAAATCCATAGATTTGAGTGAAGTGTATGGTGTACAGGATCTTATTTCTGTTCCTTTTTCAGGAAGCTCATTTTTGAGGCCTATTTTTAGCTATACAGTACAAAAGAGGGAACGTCATGCATCCTAGATGGTAAAACACTCACAGTGATAAAAATAGTTTCCATCTTTTCTAGTGATGCAGCTCAGACAAGAAACAAATGACAGTATTAACAGAGTCTGAAGAAATTCTTCATGCTCTGAATAGTATTTTTCACTTTATGAGGAAAAATTAGATAAATGCTACTACTCATTCAGGAACAGAACATGCAACAAAAAACACTTCAGGGTATTCGCTGAGTGTTTTCATTACTTGTATGATGTTGTAGCCTAGACATTGAACTGCACCATATTGTTGAAATATGGTACCTGCTGCAAGACATTTGTGTGTAGTACGACTTTCATAAGCCTATTAAGCCTTTGAAACAGATGCCGTGCACACACTTTGAGGATCACTGAGAAATAGGGCACAATCTAATGAACATGCACCTAAGGAGGCTGACTAAATAATAATAACATACTGACTGAAACAGCCATGATAATGGAGAAGAGGAAAACTCCAAAAATATTGTCATACTTTATCTTACTTAGGAGTAAAGGACATTCATATTACTTTGGATGATAGGTGCCTGCCTTCTGAATGATTCAGGAGAGCCACAGTTACTTATCTTCAGCAAAACCACCTCTCTTCTGTTTTCTTCTTGTCATGGTTTTGTGATTTTTGGTTTTCGGTATTCCACATCATAACATCATGTGGGGCAGTGGGAGTTTAACTGTTGGTGCTCAAGCTCTGGGTACCTGCCTGGAAGAGAAGAAGAACTACATTCCCCAGGGGACTTTGCGGTCACAGAGAGTCTCGAGATACAACTCCTGGCAAGGTCACCTGATGCACTCTTCTTAGCCTGCTCTTCGTCGGCTCTCCTCCCCTTTTCTCCCTGCTGCTCAACTGGACTGCGCATCTCACCTCAGCTCTCCGCGTTGTGGTGAGGCCTATCCACCTTTCAGACATTCTCTCTCTCATTATATTTGATTTATTAGCTTCAGATTTAATTATATTGTATTATAGTGTGTTATCTTGCATTCCGATAATATATTTAGTAAATTAGTTTGTTTCTCCTCAGATCGTTGCCGCTGTTTTTAATTATTTTGGGGTCCCCTGTTCCCTTTTTCCGGAGGCGCGGATCTGCGGATCCCTCCGCCCCGCTAGTCACGGAACTGGGCCGAACCAGCCCGTAAACCATTGACACTTCTCCCACCACAAAAAAGAAAACAAAACAAAACATCCACAGTTGGGAAAGCAAGGTATGGGGAGGAACTCTTCAGTGCTGCCACAACTTCAAAACTTCATCACTGATGAACCCAAATCTTTCTTCTGTTGCTAAATAAGCCCGAGAATGTCAAAGATGGGTATCTGAAATCAGCTGCCTTCTAAAATAAACATGTTTAGAGCAGACAACCCTTGGAAGAGAAAATGTCCTAGTCAAAGAATTTTATGTCTGTATAATATAGCTTCAGTACCTTTTGGGATCATCAGATGCTTTTCTACTAAAGCTGAGTACCTGCCAAAGTAGGGTTGTATTCAATAGGGAGGGAAATGCTTCTCTAAAAATCAGCAAAGAGCAAATAATGTCTCTGCACTCCAAACCTGAAGTTTCTACCTTCAGTTATGCAGTGATACCCTACCATATCAGTAGCATTTTTTGTTATACTTTCAAAATGTAGTTTTTTTCACTGTCTCAAGATTCATGAGTTTCCAAGGTTCCTATTTTCACTAGTATTAGCATGCAGTGAACTGTCTTCATACTGGTTTTTATCATCTATTTGTATGACTGGAAGAAAAGGGAGTGAAATCCATTCTGCATAACTACATGTGTCTTTGATGTATGTGTGTTTTACATTATTGCTGGAGCAACAGAAGTCTTCTTAAACTGACTGTTTAAATATATAGGAATAAGAAGGGAATAAAGTTTTAATGAAAAGGCACGATTCCCAAAGTTTGTATATTTTATTGTTACCATAAAATATGTCCCAGTGTTTGATCCTATAGATCAAATACTGCTATACTAATAAGAGAGAAATCAAGTACATAGGTAGCTACAGATATATAGATGCAAAAACACAGACTAGGAAATTTGTATAGATAATATTTCTAGGAGGGATGAGGAAGAAGCTACCTAGTCAAAAACTATTTAGACATTTATGACTGAGATTGGCCTTGATAATTTTTTTTTAAGGTAAAAAAAATATATTAACTCATAGCTACACTAGCCAGAAGTGATAGACAAATGGAATTTCACCTGAAGACAGAGGTATCTGGTAGAAGTGCTTCTGCAGATTATTGATAGTGGCACTGTTTTCCTCCTGCACTGCAGGGAATACAGCCTGGTTTTACAGAGCAGTGAGGAGCTGTTTAACACAAAATGAAGATTCTCCACTGGTTTTGATGAGCATGCTGAAATGGAAATGTACCAGATTACTCCCCTTGGAATTAAATGAAGTAACTTCCTCTCCACAACTTTTTCTCTTCTCTCCTTATTTTCTTTTTCCTGTCATGACTTTGAGTCCAGTAGGCATTTGCCAGAAATCCACAGCTTTTTATATAGGAATGTAGGAAACACAAATTAATTGTGCCAACATAAGCAAAATTCTGCAGTTCTGATGTGGTAGAATCATGGTGTCTCAGGGATAGCATCAGTAGGCAACCATAAAGCACTCCTGGGAGCACTTTAGTAACTGAGCTTCCTAGACTCTTCCCACTGTTCCAGATTGGCAAACAATCATATTTATCATAATTGTTGTGTAACCACTGTCATAATAATATCATTTCATCACTGAGTTTTACCAAGTTCTTATCCAAAAGGGAGACTGTGTGTGCAACGCTAAACTTTGGATAAGATCCAGCACTGGAAAAGTATTCTAACTCTGGAAAAGGGGCTGGTTCCTATTTTACCATAATTTAACCCTAGAGCAATAACAGGCTGTTGCGATACATAGGGTATCAAACATCATGTTAACGGTTCACCATTAAAATGTACATTAATATGTGCCTCACATAACCACATAAGGATTCAGTGAAATCCATTTCTTCATACAGTGCTTACAACTAGGGTCAGTTCCCAGTTATTTAGATTTAGATTTCAATATAATTCCAAGAAAGAATGAAACCGGAAACCACCACAAGAGCAGTTCTGAAATTCACTGGTTCAGATTTAGAAACCTCAAACAGGTCATGGAGATGAAAAACAGAGCTGTCTTCCAGTTTTCCTTCTTAACTTTTTCATCTTCATATATAAGATCATCAGTGAGACCAGGAAAAAAAAAATTAAAGCCACACAACCAACCAACAATAAAACAGAGCGCAAATTAAAAAAATAACACTCCAAACTTTGGCACTGCTATATTTTCAGGCTTTATACAACCAGTCTAGGAAATACAATGTGATATCAGAATGCTCAGAGAGATAGAAACAAACAAGCTTCTTTCCCTGCTAAAGCACTTTATTATCTAGTTTATGAGGAAATATATTTACAGATAAGGAGATACATATATTAATACCTAAATATATCTACAAATGCAACTAAAAATACCCAAGGCAATGGTATCCTTGGTCATTAGCAGTGGCAAAGTTTCGTTTCAGACAAGAAAGTACTCCATTAAATTGAGTTTTCCTTTTCAAAATCAGATTAGAAAAATAAGAAGAAATAAAACTATGGCTGTCCACTCTTTTGAAGTACTGCTTTTAAATAGATGGTAAAAATGGTCCTATTTCTGGTGAAATAAGGAAATTAGGTGAAAAACAACTACCAATAACTTCCCAAAGAGATAAGCACAACAGAACAAGGGGGAATAGATTTAAATTGAAAGGGGGGAGGTTTAGGTTAGATGTCGGAATGAAATTCTTCACTCAGAGGGTGGTGAGGCGCTGGCACAGCTGCCCAGAGAAGTGTGGTGCCCCATCCCTGGTGGTGCTCAAGGCCAGGTTGGATGGGGCCCTGGGAAGCTGAGCTGGTGGAGGGCAGCCCAGCCCATGGCACAGGGTTCGAAGTAGGTGATCTTTGAGGTTCCTTCCAACCCATGCCATTCTACGCAGTTTCTGAGGGAAACAATGAAAGCGTTCCCAAAGTGAAAGACAGAGTCTGAGCTGCACTTGACAGTCTGCCAAATGGAGGAGACATGATCTGTGCTTCAGTTTGCAATACTTTTGATTGTACTCACAGACACACTAAACTCAGCAGTACACATCTCTTCAGTTCCTACTGAGTCAGTCAGACGTAAGCTCCAGGATTCCATGATTCCATTCAGCTCCTCTTGAAGCAGTCAGCACGAAAGGAGTGGGAAAAGGAGAACTCGCTCACAGTTACAATGAAAAAAATCACATCTTGCCTCCTTGACAGCTAATTCTGTCTGTCTTGTTGCCACTTATAAATGACAACTCCATCCCCTTTTTGTATTGGGTAGGATGAATGTATGTACAGTTTGATAGACTGATGGCTGATGGATTTATCACCCACCACAAGAGTTTCCTCTTCTACTTCCACCTTCCTCGCGATCCTTCACAAAGGCATTCTAGGAAGGCCACTAGCTCTTCAAAAGAGCCAAGTTACATTAGTTTGCACAAGATTCAAGTAAAAACTCACTATTGCGGCAAGAGATATCACCTAAGTCTCTTGTCTGAGCCTGAGCATGTTTCCATTGGAGTAATCACATAATATGTAATGCTGTGAAGTGGATTCGGCATTGTATATTCTATAACATTTGGAAATGGAATTAAAAAAAAGTATTTCAAAGAACTCCCTCAAAACCATCACTTCTCAGCAGTAAATAGAATTTTTAGATGCACAGGACAATGCAGAGAGACAGACAGTAAGATGGGGGAAGAAAGTGGGCAGTGCCAACGCTGAGAACTCTTTGCTCTATCAAACACACAGTAGCTTTTTCATGTACCTTGCCAGGAGACTTAAAATAATTCATATTTAGTAGAGGTGCCTTTTTCACCTAGCATGTTTCTACATACACAACAGTGAATCTAATGAATAACATAAAGGATTACTCCGCAGCACTTTATTATCATTTTTAAACATGCACTTGCCTCCAGGTCACAGAGATAAGCAGCTTCCTCAAGTGAAAAACTCTGACAGAGAATCTGCCAGCCTACCTTCAGCCTCTGCCCTGCACCTCCCTGTCATTCATACTGCCCGTTTCTCATCTCATTTCTATGGCATGAAGGAAAGCGACAGACTAGCAGCTCCTTATGTCTGGCAGTCCTGCTGCCTGTATATTTGCCATTTGCAGATCACAAAGGAGCTGATAGCACAAAAGCATTCAGCATAAAACCCGCGTATGATCTCTATGGTCTTTCAGTACAAAGACAGCTTGTCAAAACAAGAGATAAAAAGCCTGAAGACTTCGGTGCCATGGAAACGGAACAATTAACAAATGTACTTTTTCTTATTTCAGCTGGAATTGTGCTTGAGCCAGTCTTTTAGCAGAAAACTGTTAAAAACCTCCCTGTGACTTAGGTAGCAGTGGAGTGGATGGAAAGCACTGCAAAGAAAAGATGTTTGGGAAGTATGGAGCAGCAGGCAATGGCAAATGACTCAGGAAAGGAAGGAGCTTGGGGGAAATGTCAAGGCTAGAAAGATTAACAATCTGTCACCTCGACATTTTTACATAACAAAGCAACATTTATTATGATTCAGTAGGGTATAGAAAAGGCAGGGTCTCAGGGAAAGATGTGAGGGACCTTAAGCAGCCCATTCTGTAAGGTGTTTTGCAGCAAAGGTCACTGTCTTTTCCTTTGGCACAGTACAACATTTACAAGTGGCTCCTGTTCCACAGACCTGTGACATAACAAGAGGAATACTTCCCACAAATGCTCTTCACTTCAGGACTCACTAACAGTGGCTGCTGGAAGGGCCTCTTTAAGCTAAACCAAAGGCCTCCTGCTTTATTTTCCAGTTTTGGCCATACTCTATATTACTTAACAAGGAAGAAAGAAATGACCAAGTACTGTCACAGGCTGCCCAGAGGCTGTGGAGTCTCCTCGGAGATCTCCAGCCACTGCTTGGCCATGGCCCTGGGCACTCTGCTCTGGGTGGCCCTGCTAGAGTGGGGCTGGGACCTGATGAGACTGTGAACTTTATTAACCAGTCTGCTCTACTGTGGTACCTGTGAAGGTTTTTGCTTCCTTTAATGTTTTAGTCTTTCTGTTCCTGATTGTCTGCTATCTCTATAAGACCAAAAATTGAACTGATGAATCAGTAGCTAACTAATTGCATATAACAAATACATGGAAATCAGCTTCAACTCTCAAGTCCCTGAGTTGAAAACAGAGAGGATAGGAACTTATCTGAAGGAATTACTGTATAACTTTCCCAATATTGTTTATCAAACATTCATCTTCTGCCACCATCAAAAATAAGATGCTAACTTAACGTGGCCTTTTGGGTTTACCAAATCTTCCAGCTTCACATTAGCTGCTGGGACATGAGTCACAGAGGCAGAAACATCTCCAAAATAAGTTCATATGCGTGATGCTTCATCTGTTCAGCCTCCCTGGGCAGCTCATTCCAACACCTGACCCCTCTCTTGGAGAAGTATTTCCCTAACATCCAACCTGAATCTCTACTGGCACAATTTGAGGCAACACCCCCTCATCCTATTGCTAGTTACACGGGAGAAGAAGCTGACTCCCACCTCACCACAACCACCCTTTTGGTGGTTTTAGAGAGTGATAAGGTCTACTCTAAGCCTCTTCTCCAGAATGAACAATCCCAGCTCCCTCAGCAGCTCCTCATAAGCTCTGTGCTCCAGACCCCTCACAGCATCATTGCCTTGATCTGATCACAGTCCAGCACCCCAGTGTTCTTTCTTGTAGTGAAGGGCCCCAAATCACACAGTACTCAAGATGTATCCTCACCAGGGCTGAGTACATAGGGGTGATCACTTCCCTGCTCCTGCTGGCAACATTATTTCTGATACTTGCAAGGATGCCACTGGCTTTCTTGGCCACCTAGACATACCACTGGCTCATGTTCAGCTGAGTGTTGACCAATACCCTCAGGTCTGTTTCCTCTACACAGTCTTCCAGCCACTCTACTCCAAGCTGTTAGCATTGCCTGGGGTTGTTGTGGCCAAAGCGCAGGACTCAGCAGTTGCAGAACCCTCAGTGTCAGCAAGCCATATAAGCATCCCACCTGACTATGCTGACTCCATTTTCTAGGACTATCTCATTTGAAACTCATTCTGAGAACTTTGCAATGTATAGTGAATACATGCTCTGCCTGTCTATTGATATAGCTCTGTCAGTGTGCAAGAACACGCACACTTAACTCCTACTAAATGCATCTTGAGCAGGGACTTAACTCAGTAAATTTGCAAGATTAAGTTTCAGATTTATTTTTGATTGTATTCCACAGGAGCCAGTTAAAATTACTGCCTTTACGTACATAATCATGAGTGCAGCTAGGCAAGATTTAGTTATCATCTTAGATAAGAAATGCAGTTATTTGCAAGTTAATTGCATTTTATTGTCTTATACTACTAAAATAGCAATGTCATCGTATTTTTCACAACCAATCTTCATCAAAAGCACCTCTGTCATGATCTTGGAAGGAAGATGTCTTGTGCTTTATGTGTGACTTTGCTCAGTTCCCCTTCCCGACATTTCCTTCCCCAGGCGACATTCACTTCCTTTCTTCAGATCCATCTCTGAAAAGTAATCGTCTTGTCTTCCAGGAGTCAGACACATGCTGTCTTATACTAGTTGTTAATTTTAAAGAGTCTGTGGTTTACGACTGTAATGACATTTACTCTAGAGGATTTGTGCTCCTGAATACATTTACGTAATTTATTTATTCCCAGTTGCTTTTGAAACCCAGAAAACGGTAAATCTTGATCATTACAATGTATTGGCCTTGAGTGTTTGTTAACTACTTTGAGGATCCCTTTGCTTCTTGCACCACTTCTGCAACTACTGTGCCACTTCAGCCATCCCTGAATACTTAATAATCTAATTTAGCACATCTTCAATAACTTTGGGTAGACAGATAAACAAGAAAATGTATCATAACTCTGTATATATAAAATGCATCAATATAAATGCCTATTTATTAATTTCATATCTAGCATGCCCCAAGATGCTTATATTATGCTTGAAACATAATATAATGAAATTAAACAAGAGAATTTTTAAAAGAAGCAAAAAAATTGAACTAGCTGAACACAAGGCCAGCTACAGAAACACATTTCAGAAATGAAATTGCAATGGATAAAAAAAAAAGCCTTTCAGATTATGCAAACAAGCAAAATAGTGTGAGAGAGGACTGAGGGGAAAAAAAAAAAAAAAAGAGAGAAAGAAAGAAAGAGTGAGTGGAAAAACAGTACTAGGGGAAAAGGTTGCAGGCTAGAAGTAGACAAGAAGACACTGCACAGTTCCTTTTCTAACAGAAAACATAGGCTTCTAGTTCTATACTTTATAAGTTCAGTACGGTTTGGTCTCAGCAATCTAAACAGAGACAGACTCCATTTCAGCAGTTAGGCTCTCATTAAAGCTTTAGTATGAAGTAACTTATTGTTAAGATATAACTTAAAAATTTGACTTATTTCAACTAAATTGTGAAACTCTTAAGGATAAGTAAACTGTTGTTTCAGTTTAACATTTTATTAGACTATAAAAATACAGTTTAAAAAATTCCAGTGTAAATTAATTCTTTTATTTCTATGTAAGATATTGTAGTTTAACCCGGCAGCGGCTCAGCACCACACAGCCCTTTATTCACTGCCCCCAAGTCAGATAAGGGAGAGAAATGGAAAGAAAACTTGCAGGTTGAGATGAAAAACTATTTATTAAGACAGAAAAGGAAAACAGAAACAAACAAAAAAAGCAATGATAACTATGTATCTCCAATATATATCCACAATGCAATTACACCTGCCAACCAAAGCCCAGCTAACACTGCAACTACCCACAAGCTGACAGTCCATCAGTAGCACAGCATCTCACCACTTGCTGAACGATGCCTGACAACCCCTGAGCAGTGGCTGCCTCCACAGTTGAATGGCCTTCTGCATGATTTCATGTGCTGTGGTATAACCCTTGGCCTAATTAGTGCCAATTGTCCTAACCCCTGCCTGGTGCCATGAAGACAGTGGCCCTTCCCTACCAAGTGTCCTGGCCAGCTTTATATGTCTCCCATCACTCAGCAATAACCAAAATATGGATGTGTTATTAACATTTTTTCAGCTGAAATCAGAACAATATCCATTCCTTATTGCATACCATTTACATCATGCTCAGGTCCTGCACTTTCCCAAACATCTTGATTAATTAAGCAGATACCATCCTTCTAAATTGTCTACAAATTTATTCTGTGACTTGAGTTCCATATGTCATGAAAAAAATATGACACATTTTGAAAATAAGATGTATGAAAATATATTATGTCACCTCTCCTTCAGAGCAGGATAGATGATGCATGATGCTTAGTTGTTGCATGGTGGAGTCAGTTCTGGTTTGGAGAAAAAGGTCCAATTTTTTCTTTAATCTGGGTGATTCTTACAGTAATATCATTGTTTATTATTATTCTCACCCAACATCCAACCACCTTGAGATACACATCAGAATTCCCCATCCATATGCACTAGCCACCAAGTGCACCCAGGTCCTTGAGCAAAAGCAATCCCACAGATGGGCTTCCTTTTCCGAAGGCAGAGATAACCCAGACTGCCCTACGTGGCATGTTTTTTATGTGTGCTACAGGGACTTTATCTTTCTATAGTACATGACAGTTTTGACTGGGCAGGGCCACTTCGATTGGTAGGTCCCTGACTGTTAACTATCTAGGTAGCTTTTGCTAAATGTGTGTCCCAACATTTGGAAATCCCAGCATCCATTACTCTCAATGTAATCTTTAAAATCCATTCTATCATTTGACTTTACTAGAGGGTAGTGCATGACAGGGGATGCCATGCTCCTTGGCCCAGGTGTTTCTGAGGTTGTTTTGGAAATGAGTCCCATTTTCTGATTCAGTTCTTTCTGGGCTACTGTGTTGTTGTTATAAGACTCCTTATAAGCCCAGGATACTATTTCTGTTGGTGGCATGTGGCACAGGATATGTTTCCAGCCAGCTGGTGATTGCTTCTGCCATTGAATGAACACAGTACTTGCTATTGCCGGTATGTGGGACTGCGATATGATCAACTTGCCTGACCTCCTCATATCTATATTTCAGTCACTGTCTTCCATTCCAGAGAGGCTTTAACTGCCTGGCTAGCATGTCTGGCACAGCAGCACTCAGCAGTCTCATGACTTCATTCAGATGATAATAGTTCACTCCTAAAGGATGCAAATTAGAGAATCTCGGTAGGTGGGATATTTCCTCCAGTGCACTGCTACGATAGCAATCAGAAGCTGCTGTTCTACTCTTACCAGCCCCACAACAGAAAAGATCTCTGAGAGACTGGGCAAGGTAGGCAGCTACTCAATGTCTTCCATCTCCAGGACAGCTATACTAAAAATCTACCAGTACCATTTTGTGTCCTTGAAGTACCCTCTCCTGAGGTAATCATTACCAAGGATGCATGGAGACTCTGGGCCAGACACAATGAAATGTTTTTGCCACTAATTCCCAGCTAGATTGACTTTGGCCTCCAACAGTTAGCGCTTGAGATCCCCCTGTCACTCTAGAAATAGGAATGCATTCTGCCCATTTATAACTTGCTGGCTTTAGAATATGCTGTGTCCAGTAGGGTTTATACTCCTGTGGTTCTGATGTGCCAGGCCACTGAATCCACACAATCCATGATCATACAGGTAAAACCACAGGGTGGCATGTGCTGGCATGTGGTGTGTACCCACTATATCCCCTCCCTTGAACAGAGGAACAGTTACCTCTAATAGCCCAGACACTGGTCCATACATGCGAGGAGTAGGACATACTGTCTTTGAATTGCTAGAACTCCCAGAACAGTGTCTCCACAGCCAAGACACAGGCCCATAGGCAGGATGAGAAATTTTCTTCATATTGTCAAATTAGGCTTCATAGGATAAATGCAACACTTGTGTTTCTTTTCCAATTTGTTTATCAATGCCATCTTCCCTAGAAAGGGTTCCTAACTGCCTGGCTTCATTGCTCACTAAAGCAAGGCTACTGGCCTCATTATCCCAACTCTGGAGCACCCAGGTGACAATATGCTTGCTTGGATGTGGCTGCAGTCTTTTTGTATACCTTGCAACTTGCATATGGTTAGGGGTTGGATGGTTGTTGTTTGCATTATGAGTTCTGATTCTTCCTCCTCCCATCTTTGTGATGGCCCTGCTTCACCCTCAACTTCTTTCATTCTCACTTCAATGGGAATAATGGTACAGATAAGTTTTCTGATAAACTCAAAGCCCCTTTCAAACTAGGCTCTTTGAAGACAACAGTAAAAATGTTTTGTGGTTTTGTTCATGTTTGTCAAAGTTAGTACTTCTAGTAGTTGCTTTGTTGTTCAAAGCCTAAATGAACAGCAGACAGAGAGGGAAAATAAGACCTTTTCTAACAGAATAAAACATAATGGGCAAATGCAATATCCCTATTATCAGAAAAAAAAAAAAAACAAAACCCTACATGAAGCATCTCCCATCATCTGTGATTGACTTCAAATACCAGTGTAAACAACAAGCTGGTTATTGCATTTTTAGTATATTTGATGACAGCAGTTTTTCCTTGTAGGAGCTGGATACTACAGTCAGAATAACCACACAAACCAAACTATGGACTATAATCATTGATGTACAGACAACTTGCTCCCATGTAAGAAAAAAGGTTATGGGAGGCCCATACATCATTTTGCAGATACAAATGCATGTAAAAAACAGTCCGAAGATGATGTTGCTGAATGCTAAGGAATCCTTGCTCTGAGTTTAGCAAAAGACACTGAATTGCCCAGATGGAACTGGATTGGAAATGGATGGAAATTGCGCTTTCTGCAGCACAGAAGACAGAGAAGTGAGATAGCACAGGACTGATTATTGCTAGAGTTAAATGGGGATGAATGAGCTATTTTCTTTCAGGAATTTTTAGGGTTTAGGAATAGAAGCAAAGCTGTCCCTTGGGACAAATGAGAAACATGTTATGTCTAGTACAGACAAAGAAGGTAAGAAAAAGCTGTCAGGGGCTAAGAAGATGTACTGCTAATCATTGCCTTCTAGTGAACATTTCTAAGACCTCTGACATCTAATGAAATCCCATAATTTCACATCCACTTTACAGTGACATAAAGCAGGTTCTGCTGTCAGTCTCTGTCTCTCCCTGCAAGTGTTCTCTCTGTTTAATGCCAGTAAAAACTGGGAGTGACAAAAGTACCATTCATTTAGATACATACTAAATCTCATGAAGATTATGCCAGCTTCAGGTGGTGACAAAACTCCTGTTACAGTTTTGACAGAGTGAGAGTAGAATCTGGACAGCAAATACAGAAATGAAGTGCATATATCTCTTATAAATTATGAAAAAATCCTTTTCCACACATATGTTAGTGATCATAAAGAAATGCACATTTGCACTGTTTTGGTGTGGCTGTTAATCCATCTGTTCCTGTCTGAAAAGCTTATTTTTTATTCTCTTATGTGGTATCTTTGTGTACACATCACAGACACTTCCTCAGTTGCCAACGTTTGCAATTAAAAAATAAAGAGAGAGATATGAGAAAAATCTTTTCAAAAAAGTTTTGAATTCCATAGGTAGTGCAAGATATATTCTGTGATGTACATCCTATTAACTTTACTTAACATCTTTTCCAGGCAAAGGCTATTTATGGTGTTGGCTTTTTTCTTTCCTATTTTCTCATTGTCTTTGTTCAGACAAATAATCTCCAGAGAAGATATACAACAAGTATAAGCTGCGGAGATGCTCTCAGCATCGATGGTAATTGGCAGATTTACAGCAGTTGTGATTCTGTTTCATTATCACTACATATATTTGATGTAGGATCTGATATAGAAAATGCTTCTATTTTAGAACTGCTAAAACAACTTTCCAAACAGCAGCCGCTGCTTTTACCTATTCTCTGTCTGACATTTCAAGAACGCTTGTTTGTAGACAAAAGCATCTACATGCTTTGGAGTGAGGATCATAGAATCATAGAATGGCCTGGGTTGAAAAGGATCACAGTGATCATCTAGTTTCAAACCCGTGCTATGTGCAGGGTCACCAACTACCAGACCAGGCTGCCCAGAGCCACCTCCAGCCTGGCCTTGAATGTCTTCAGAGATGGGGCATCCACAACCTCCTTGGGCAACCTGTTCCAGTGTGTCACCACCCTCTGTGTGAAAAACATCCTCCTAATATCT
The DNA here is from genome assembly GCF_987193195.1 of Phasianus colchicus. Classification (NCBI taxonomy): domain Eukaryota; kingdom Metazoa; phylum Chordata; class Aves; order Galliformes; family Phasianidae; genus Phasianus; species Phasianus colchicus. Next base: position 36,833,089 of record NC_143438.1, read on the forward strand.
AACCTCAACCTCCTCTGGTTCCCAGGATTCATAGCAGATGTTCAACTGGCACAGAATGAAAAAAAAAAAAAAGAAGAAGGCAGACACCAAATGCCATTAGATTAGAAATGTATAGACTAAAAAGGAGAAGTTGGCCAGTGCGTCTTGATTTCTTCAGACAAAGTTTGGTCTTTTGATCAGGGCTGAATGCTCTTTCTTGAAGATCAATTTTACTCAAAGACAAAATTACTGACCTCAACAGAACAATATGCAGATGCAAGCCCAATTAAAATGAACAGCATACAGCTGCAATCACATCAGCGAGGAGTGCAACTATACCCCCCAGGTGTAACATGAAAACTTTCTGCCCTTCTCTCATTCTGGCCTTTCCTGGAGAAATCTGTGGTGATGGTGGACCAAAATCTATGACAGATGTCATAAAGGAGATCTGTCAAAAGAAAATGACAGTTCCCTTCCTATCTTAAAATGTATCCATTCATAATTATCATTAACTTTTCTAACTGTGCACAGTAACAAATATTACATTCAATAAAACTATGCTATATGCTGCATCTAATATCAAATGCACTACTTTAGTCATGATTAAAATGCTGGAACATTACTTCCTATTAATAACTGCAGATTGGTGTTAAAAGTCCAGTAGTAAACAAAGCTGTTCATTTCTTTCCAAAAACCTCCCAGTATCACACAATAAGTAGAATAATCAAGAAAGTTTGATTCTAATGGTATCTTGGCAAGGAAAAGGGGGAAAAAATGGAGATCTATCAAAGTAAATAGTTTCAAAAGTCAAAGCTTCATCTTGGGAATGAACCACATACCCAGAGAATTTTCAGTAAATAAATTTCAAAACCTGACTTGTCTAATTAGAATTTGCTATTCTTTTTAAAATTTGTTCTGTAGTGATGTGTTTTATTATTGTGTAGTTTGGCAAGGTAATCTCTGCAGCAGCTGGAGAGAGGCATGTAAACATTCAATGCAAAAAAATAACAGCCTTTAGTGAGTAATTTATAGAAGATTTGACTGTCACGTCGTTTGGATTATTTATTTATTTATTTCTGTGAATTGTCATCTTGTTAATAAGGAGGACAAAGCTTCAATACAAAAACTTGGTGTGCACAGCATAAGAGGTTTAAGGGTTTTTATGTAGGTCACCCTGAATGTAATAGTAGCTATTTATTTCCATGGAAACTACAAATACAGATACAAAGAGCACAATAACACTATTTGATAAAGCAAATTCTCAGCTACAAAATGTTGCTTTTCAACAGTCATGACTAGTAGGCATGCATTTTTTCCTAGCGATGAACAAGAGCCTACATTCCACACTCATATCGATCTGCACCATGGAGGCGGTCCACAGTTTCACAGATGCTATGATGACCTGAACAGAGGGAAGTTGTTGCAAGTGAAAGGCTGTCTTCTGTTCTGGCCTGACTCTGGAAGTTTGAGCCTTCAGCTTAGTCAGAGTTCAGTTGATGGTGTGCCCAGTTTCCAGGAAATCCAGAAGAATCACCCCTTTCCCATCACAAAAGAGAACGCACAGCACTTTAAGTGCTGAGAGCTTGTACTTTTTCTTTGATGGGGGATTCACATGCTGCCACTCCATGAACTGCCCTTTTGATTCCATCTCACAGTTGTGACACCGAGTTTCATCACCAGTAGTGATGTTATCCAGGAAACTGTCACCTTCATCCTTGCACTGGTTCAAAAGATCCTGATGAGCTTGCAGTCGGTGTTCTGTTCCCGTGGGACAATTTGTGGGACCCATTTGGAGCAAACTTTGCAATATCCAAATGTTGCCACCATTGTTTCAGATGCATTAGAGCTGTTATCTAGCTCTGTGTGCAGTTCCCTGGTCATAATCCATCAATTTGTGTGGATGAGCTGATCAAGACGCTCTTCATTTTGTAGTGTGAGAGCTCTGCATGGCCATCTGGAATGTGGCTTGTCTTTCATGTTGCTGTCTCCAGACATTACATTACAATATGGAATTTATGTCAGTTTATGTCAGGTTTTACTCTGTTTGCAGGATGCTATCTAGCATAAGACTTACTAAGTTAACCTGTCAACACTTTCTGAAATAAAGCCAAGAAAATGAGTTTTTATCACCACTTTGTATCATGAGGCCAGGGAAGTTCTGATCTTGGACTATGAGCTTAATACCAGAATTTGTCATCAAATGCCATGACTACCTCACCAGCTAGCTTGTTTTTATCTCTTTTATGTTTACAGTAATAAGCAATGTTAAAAATATCTCAGTCCAGTTGCAAACAAAATGCTTGAATTAAAATGCATATGCAGAGCAGTAGAAATACAAACTGATGTTGGTACAAGAGAGCAACAGAAAAATGTGCTCTTTTCATCTCAGATAAATTATAACATTATGAGTTCCAAACACTTTCTATCTGCACCATAGTAGAACAAATTAGACTCATAAAAGCCTATTGGCTCTCTAGAGCTCTAACTCTATTAATAAACTTGTGATTTCTCACTCAAACTGATTAAAGTTGAATAATCCCTAATCCTCTCCTATTAACATTATTTAACGTTTATTGCTTCCTATGCTTCTGCTAGGAAACAAACAAGGGCATTGCAAAGATGATTAAGCAAATACAAGAAACAAAACCTTAAACTGATCTAATGGATAGTAATATAACAGGGTACATTTTGCCAAAACCAGACTTCTTTTTACAGTATCTTCACATTTACACAATACACGTGAAATATTTTTTACTTTGTAAAATACTGTATATTTAATTTGTTCGTTACACTCTTAAGTTATGAGAATACAGTCTTGTTTTATGTGGTCAACTCCTGCAGAATTATTTCTCAGCTTCTAATACACTCTGAATATGTAGAAATTTAAAATGGAATTAATATGTGTAATATCTAACTCTCTAGACACGGGAATTATCTGCTCTGTCACTTCTACAGAGGGTTTATATGACACTTCTTTGGAGTTGCCTAGACATCTCCATTATATCACTAGTGCCATTAGTACAAGTTAATTATTGGCTTCATCTTATGATAAAAGTGTTGATGAGTTTGTAAAAGTGCAAATTATTTAGCTAAAGACCTTGAGGCACTGCCATCCCTGCCTGTTCCTGCTCAGCCCTGGGCTCCTGTATAGCCTGGGGCCATCAGCCATCAACCCAGCAAGATGTGACTTTTAAATTCAAATTTTGAGCTCACAGATAGCCTGGTGAATGTTTTATGTCAGTTGCTGATGTCTTTAGCACAAGACATTGCACAATTTTTGGATACTTTTAAAACTGTCACGCATGACCATCTCCTCTACTCCTCAGCTGACAAAATCCATTCAAAAAGATGAGTAGCGAGTTTTATTCATGCTTATAACATTGCACTCTTTCATCTATCGGGTTATTGGTTCTACTCCGATGCCCAGAATGGCAGAGAGCAATCATGGTGACTTTCTAAAATAGTGTTCTTGAGCTATTGCCCATAAAACCAAATTTGGCATTACATTAACTAGTTAGGGATAACAGACCTCCGTAATATACATTTGTCTATTTTTGGATGGTACAGCTGGCTGAGTTTTTACAGATCAAGTACCTACGCTTATTTCTTCTAAATAAGAGTCAAATTCTGCAGATTATATTATTAGGCAAAGAAGTATGTAGTGAGATGTACCAAACAAAGGCTCTACTAGTAATCTTGTTACCAATTGCCATTTCTGTCTTTGTGCAGAAGTGAGGTGAAGGTTCTTTGTATGCAGCAAAGGAAAGTGGGTGGGAGTTGGTAGGAAAAGAGAAGAGCAACTAGAAAAACTCAGATTTTCCAGAGTGTCTTTACCTGCAGGGTTCAGGGAGAAATGATGTTGAGTAGAGGGAAAAGGGGAAAAGAACAGAGAAAATATATATACTGCCTAGAGTTTGATTACTAGAAACAAGGTGTGCTAGTAAATTATAAGTCTGTACTCCTGTAAATCTACAGGACAAGTAAATTATCACCTGTCATCACTTCTACACTACTGAGAAAGTTTCTCATTGATTCCAGTGTACTCTGTGTACAAGAGGGTCAAGTAGTCACCATAATAAATTGCTCAGCATGTACATATATTTACCAAAACTATGCCTTTTAACTCACCAATCTCAAGTTAAAAATATGCTTTTTTTAAAAAAAACAAAACAGTATGACATGCTGCACAAGTGCATATTTAGAGAGACAACTCTGTGAAAGGAACACACTTCTTTGAGTTTATCACAATAGAAACATGCTTCTTCAAATATCAAAATTTGAGCCTGTATTCTTATCTCATTTTCTGTTTTCTCTCTACCATTCTTCAAAGTATTTGCCTGCAAAACATATTTTTAGTCAGCATCTCAAACTCTGCCAGTTACCTTCTGAGATGATAAATACAAACCTTTAACATAGTCAATCAACGTAACATACAAAATGTGTTGCTGAGGTATGAAATAATAGTTGTGCTGTTAATTGTCTCTGTTATGCTTAACCACATCTTTTTTTATCCTTGATGTCACTGTTTAAGAGAATATGATTTTTTAACTGTGAAATATAGCTTAAGGACTGTGGAAGCCCTCTTCTGGGGTTCAGGACTAATACTCCAGTAAAAATAAAAAAGTGTATTAGATTCGCTGTTTAAAATGTACTATAGGTTAAGCTTCTATAGAAAAAAAAAATCAAAGCACCCCCAGGTTTTTAAGGCATACCAAAAATGATGGGAAGGAGAAAGTACTGGCCTGCACCACGCAGCTGTGAGTGATCAGTCACTAACACAGCTGTTACGCTGCAGGCTGCCAATCCACATCTTGATGGGAGAGATTGCCTAGGTTTCAGTAATGATCTATATTGCCAGAGCTCAGCCACTGGAAGACAGTTCTCATGGGGTTTTTAGAGAACAGCAACCTGGTGCCACAGTTACATCTAGCAGGAGATGTTGTCAGGGGACACATCATGGTCCAGCTGGTTCATTCTATGTTACACTACCATTTTCTTGGGGTTTTCTTTCACTGAAAGTGATAGAAATGCTACCTTTAACATTAATAAAAGCACATTTTGACAAATAAGCACTTAGGATATGAAATAATAGATAGGAAGAAACTCTGAAGAAAACTATACCAAAGTAAGCTTTCAAAATGTAGCAAATAACTGCTTTCAGTGATCTCACTGAGGTTGTCTTGCAGCTGCAGTTACAGAACTCTTAGAGGTAAAGCCTTGTAACACAATTAACTTCACTGAAAACCTTGTTAGAAGTAGTGAAGATTAAGCACAGTGAACAGACATGTAGAGATGCATAATGTTTTATAGACACCTCCAGTCTGCCTGCTCCTAGTTTAATGGAACAGAATGTCTCAGAGCTCCTAATGAGATGATAATGCTCACAAAATGAGATGTTCTACTGACATCTGTTTGGTATCTCTGTGAAACTTAGGTTGATCACTTCCATTTGGATAAACCAACAATTTCTCTTGCTTCCTTGGGGATATCATAGGATTAGAACCAGTAACCAACTTAGAGATAGGTGCAATCAAATGTGGCTGATTTACTACTAGTACTGCATGTATTTCAAACACCATATAAACATATCAGATGTAAATAACTAGTTCTGAAGAGCTATGATCTGTTGGTTTTTTTTTTAAGTAAAAATATGAACTATAAAAAAAAAGGAATGTAAGCAGAAAGCATAAATTAAAACCTGAAGCAATGCTAGGGTAAAATTCAGGGAAAAGAAAGAATAAATTTTCTCCAGTTTTTAAAACTGGACTAAAAATATTAATTAATATACATTCACTGATACTCTAAGAGACTACTTTCTAGTTCCTTAACTGAATTACCATTGGTATCATGCAAATTAATTTTTTTAACAGTCATTTAACCCATTTTTTTTAGAAGTAACTACTTATATTCAGTTGGTACTAAATGATGTCATGGAATGTTCAAGCACCATCTAGTTGTTTCATAAATCCATAAATCCAGAAAACTGAAATCCCACTTTTTCTTTAAATACCTTTTACTGTCATATATTCATGATGTTATCTTTTACTTTCCTTCAGTAAAGTCTGTATGATTAACTTAAGAATAACTTTTATGTTATTTAGCTGAAGTATATTAGAGGTTATCAATACAACTATAATAGAATAGAATTCATTTGTCAGGAAGAGTTTTCACTGTTTCTTTTAATGAAAACGAGGGATGACTTTGACTTAGTCACCTACACAAACATGTAGCAGTAATTGATTAGTTTTACCCTTATTTGCACTTGGTTATTTTACTCTCTTGCCTTTTTGAATGAAATATAATACATTTCTCAGCTTTAGAAATATAGCCTTGAAAGTTTTTTTCCCTCTTCTTTCTCTCTTATATGCAGTTATTTTTTGGTAGGATAAAAGTAATTAAAAAAAAGGATTTTTCAGTAACAGTATTGTTGGTTTTTTTACAGATTAGAAAAGCATAACATGCATAGGCATTCAGTTCTGTGAATTTTAATTCGATCAACGCATGTTTTTTTAGAAATCGTATCATCAAACAAATATTGCATTCAGTTTCCATCTTTCCAGCCAGGAAAAATTAAATATTACAAATATCTTTCATATAAGAAGAAATGATTACAATTACCATTCAAATTTAGGTATTAAAAATAAAATACTTGCATCATAGCTCCTGCTATAATCATTTCCTTTATATCAGACATGAAATAGCTCCTTAGCCAATATTTCTCCTATACTAAAGTGATTTCATTTAATATAGTATGAAAGTCAGTATTTCACAGAAGAGTGGGAGAGGCCACTGAATTGTATGCTTAAGGACTAGTAAATACTGTAAAATTCAGATCAAAAGTGGGAAAGTCCATTTACTTGCATTTGTACTGAACTAAGCCATTGATGATAATGCTGTTTTATAAAAAGAGGAACAAACATTCATCTTTACTTATTAATGGCAACTATTGAATAAGTAACATATATACAATATGCTGTCCCATTTGACATAGAAGGCTTCTGAATTTTGTAAAATTAGGAAAAAAATAAAATCAGATTAATGAGATTTCTGTGGCTACAAAAATTCCTAAACATAGAATCATACTGTAGAATGGTTTGGGTTGGAAGGGATGTTTAAGATCATCCAATTCCAACCCTCCTGCTATAGGCAGGAACACTTCCCTCTGGACCAAGTTGCTCAAAGCCCCATTTAGCCTGGCTTTCAGTGCTTCCAGGCAGGGGGCATCCACAACCTATCTGGGCAACCTGTTCTAGTGTCTCACCACCCTCACAGTAAAGAATTTCTTCCTGATGACTGGTCTAAATCTACCCTTTTCCAGTTTAAAACCATTTTCCCTTGTCCTGTCACTACATGCCCTTATAAAAAGTCCCTCCCTAACTTTCCTGTAGGCCCCTTCAATTACTAGAAGGCTGCTATAAGGTCTCCTTGAAGCCATCTCTTCTCTAGGCTGAAGAGCCCCAGCTCTCTCAGCCTGCCCTCCCAGGGGAGGTGCTCCAGCCCTCTGATCATCTTTGTGGCCCTCCTCTGAACCTGCTCCAACAACTCCATGTCCTTCTTGAGTAGGGAGCCCCAGAACAGGTCTCAGTACTCCAGGGGGGGTCTCACAAGAGCAGATTAGAGGGGTAGAATCACCTCCCTTGATTTATTTGTCACGCTTCTCTTGATGCAACCCAGGATATGCCTGGCTTTCAGGGCTGCAAGTACACAATGCTGGCTCATAATCCTAAGAATTTCTCTCAAGCCATTCTCCTCCCAACCTGTGTCTGTGCTTGGAATTGTCCCGACCCAGGTGCAGGACCTTGCATGCAGCCTTGTTGAACTTCATGGGGTTGACATGGGCCCACCTCTCCAGCCTGTCCAAGGTCCTTCTGGATGTCATGCCTTCCCTCTGCACAACTCAGCTTGATGTCATCTGCAAACTTGCTGAGAGTGCACTTGATCCCACTGTCCATGTCACCTACAAAGATGTTAGGTAACCTCAGTCTCAGCACCAATCCCTGAGGAATGTCTGTTCTGCATTACTTTTAGCCTTAGCATTTTTCTAGCGTGGGATTATAATATAAGCATTATTTCCAAACAAGTTGCACAACTGAACATCTGCTGTATACTTTAGATGAAAATTGTAAGTCCAGACTTGGATCTGCTTGTTGTGTCTCATTTTCCCTCTAAGAAGCATTTCAAGTGATGCTGGATTATTTCCCTGTATGTTTAACTGTGATTTATACATAAATAGTGCCTTGAAGAAAGGTGTCTGCAGACCTGGAGGTAAAATGAACCTCTTTATTTAAAGAACACTGAAGGACTTAAAGAGAATATTTAAATCTTCATCCATGTGAACACAAGAGCAATTGAAAACACATATAAGGACAACTTTTTAGTGCAACAAGGGACAAGGAAATAGAAACGTGATTCTGCAAGGCTTATTCAACACTGAGAAATAAGTGTGTAAAAATGACAATCAAACTCCAGAAGATTCTGCTCATTTGTTATATTGATAAACTGCATACAAGCTACAAAGAAAGTATTGTCTATGTAGAAGTTGAAAGTTGAAGCTCTAAATACATTCCTTTTACTAACAACGATGTTCTTCAACACTTCCTTCACCTCTTATCTTTTCTTTTCCTCCTCTGATGTTAATAAATATGTATTATCTTCAACTACTGCATCAGACCATGTTATCAGGATATCCTTGAATTTGCAGCAGAACATTTTGTCTTGACAAAGAACTGCAGGATTCATTTATCTGAATAGCCAGAGTAAGACAAATTTCACCTAAGGTGGCAGATGGTAACAGATGGGGAGGAATGAGAAAAGGCATTCCCTGAGATTGCTGTGATACCAAAGAATTACACATTTCAGGGCTGAAAGTAGAAAAGTGTTTTTCTTGCTCAATATCCCTAATATGACTGTTAGCAGTTTACTTACCATAGACAAAAGGATGCTTTCCTGTAGCACTGAGGGTCTTTAATAGGAGTCTCCAGAAGTCTTGGAAATAGCAGAGGTGACTTTTGCATGTTTTCCCACCTTTTAACCCCATAGGAAGCTAGCATGGCAGAAGGATAAATAGGGAAGCAGTGGTTCATTGTGGAAGAAGTGCATGTAGCACATACATACATGTCTAACTGCTGACAGCAGGCTAAGGAAAACTTCTCCCAAGGGACAGGGGGCCATGATTAGAGCACTGTACAACTCCTGCAAGTGAGCAGAATTCAGTACCCAAGAGATATTGAAGTTCTTAAGTCACTCAGGACACATAGAGTGGGTCAGGTGTACGTAACCAGCCAACCTGAATAAATCTCCCCAAAATGCTGACCCCTCTGCCTGAGCTGTGGCAGATCATATGTGTTCATGAAACCATTAGTTTTCACAAGGTTCCATGTAAGTAGAACTGAAATGTAAATGTGATCATGAGAGCTTCTAACTTGCTAATGTTTCCAACACTGTTTCACAACAGGCTGGTAGAAAGCCTTAGCTTTGACTGAAGGCCTGAAGCATGCTTACTGCCACGTGCTTAAGATTGCTGGCAACTGTCAGATCATGGTTCTCATGAGAACTGTAACTTGCTGTGCAAAACTTATGCAGAGTGATTACATTTGAAGTGATTATTGCAAAAAGTAATTAAGCAAAATGAGAACAGCATAGAGCATCATTTAACTTCTTTCTCTAACAGATGTGTGAGGAACAGTTGAGGTCCCCTTCTTGGCTCAGCACAGAGCAGAGGAGCTGAGGAGACACCTCATGATGGCTGCAGCTCCTCACAGGGAGCAGAGGGCTAGCGCTGCTCTCTGCGACAGCGACAGGGCCCGAGGGAATGGCATGGAACGTGAAAGAAGGCTGTAGAGAGGTGGGGTTGACCTCTTTACCCAGTTAACAGCGATAGAATGAGAGAGAATGGCCACAGATTGCACCAGGGGAAGTTCAGGTTGGATATTACGGAGAATTTCATCTCATAAAGAGCAGCGAGGCAGTGGCACAGGCTGCTAGGGAGGTGGTGGGGTCACCGTGCCTGGAGGTGTTCAAAAACCATGTGGATGTGGCACTGAGGGACGTGGTCAGTGGGGGTGTGCTGATGGTTGGACCAGATGGTCTTAGTGGTCTTTCCCAACCAGAATGATTCTATGATTCTACAATTCTATATTGGTACAGAGATATGTGATGTAACTGGGCTACTTACTAACCATGTCTCTCTATGCTGAATTGCTGACATTTTCTACCTTTAATAGTTGTTGTTTTTAGCACTTTTGAGAAACTTCTGTGTGACACTCTGCAGCAGTGTTTCCAGTGACAAAATCCAAGGTATCCCTATGTTCTGAACTCACAATTCCAGGGCTTTAGCAAGTTCAGTTGTAGACTCAGAGGTTATGTTAAAATAGCTGACAATTTCAAGATCATCATTTTTCAGCGTAACAACTGATTCTTAAAGTTTGCCTTATTTTATTCATTCTTAAGTAAAATGATATTTTTTGTTGTATGATATTAAAACTACTAGTTTGCTTGTGCTAAATTGTAAAGATAGTTAGATGTTTATCGGGGAACTGAATAACTATGGAGAAGTACATGGAAATAGAACAAACATCTTCAAGGGGAGCATGCTATACTTAAGGAATGTCTTTATAAAATGAGTCTTAGTTCAGTCTTAGTTCAGTAAATATGCCTAGCAAGGGTGCTCCCCTGCATGTACTACTGTCAAGTACATGTGTATACACATTCAAGAACTGCACAAGATATTTGTGTAGCTAAAATTGATAGATTAGAATCATAAATTAAAGTGCACATCATTTTAAATGTATGCTGTAACATTTAATTTGCTTTTACATAATACATTTCGTTAGGCGTAGAACCGATCATATTCTGATTTCATGTTCATCTAGATACTTTACTGTTTTAAACAGCCACTGTTCTACGTTAATGAAAATCTGCACACAAATATACATCAATTTGACTGCCTCCTTACGAAAGTGGAGCCTCTTAGAGGCATTCATCTAATAAAAAAGTTTAGATTTCATATCATTGGAGTATTTTGTTTCTTTTCATATTCAAATACATGGATCTGGCTCTGTTTGTTTGTCTCTTAAGCAACACATGAATCATAGAGATTGAAATTGCACTTGAATAAGAAATTTCAATAAGTTCCATTGATTTCAATTGACTTTTACTAGACTAAATGAAAGAAAGATCATAGCTCTGCATTTAGGCACTTGAAAATGAAAATGTTAAATTTTCTTAAGGGTATTTTCAATCTATAACGATATCTAGCCATGAAACTCTATTGAGTATCACATACTCTACTTTTTCTGGGAGTTTTCCAGAGGACACTGCTTATTTTCAAGTACGCTACAAATATTGTGTAAGAAAATGAGCTAGTATTTCATATTATAGAGAGAAACAGAATACAAATCTACTGGAAAAAAACATTTGAAAAGTCATGCAAAGTACACTATATCTTAGAACAACTGTGTTAATTTACATTCATTATACACGGAAACAAACACAATTTTAATTTCTTCATCTTCAACATTTGTATATATACTGAATAAATAACACAAGCACAAGATTTGTAAGGTAGAAGCTGATCATTTCTCTGATATTTTCCTTTCCCAAAATACAACATTAGGTACAATGTGACACATCATGCTGTAAAGCAGCCATGAGGATAAGATGTCTAAAATAATGCATTTCCAACATTGTTTTATGTAAAGATCCCTCACTTTCCCTACAACATGGGGTTTAAAGACACACTGATTTCACCATGACAATAAATATACAAAGCTTAGTGATTATCTCTTGGAGATAGTGATATAATTAATAACTCCCAGTTATTAATTAATTTTATTTTTAATGTATTTTTAATTAATTAACTCCCAGTGCTTTGCATGATGTTATGATGTGGAATACCGATAACAAAAAATAATAAAACAATGGCATATATAATAGATTATGATAAGAATAGTATTAGCATTTAAGAAATAAACACACGTACAAAGTGAATAAAAAGCTTGAAGGATTGTAAGATGTCATAAAACTGTCTTATATTGTGAAAAATTAAGTGATTTGGAAAATAAATGTTTTTTTTTTTTTTCCCCCAGTGTTTAGATATAGCAAAAGACTTCAGAACAAGTTGTAAATAATCAGTGGTACAATTAATTTCATCATACAAAATACTCATGGGATGTTATGGCTACAGTTGGGAACACCTGGCTACAAAATTAAAGTTTGCTCCTTATACAATCATAATCATTTCTTACATAGGATTTCAGACAGCCTCGTCACGTATTTATTGTTTACATATTGTTTACATAGCATATGATTTTGTTACCCACCTTAGACATGAGAAAAAATGCTAGGAGCTTCTACTTTCTTTTTCTTTTTTTTTTTTTTTTTAATATGAAACAGAATTTTTACAAAATTCTGAATGTTTCTACTATATCCTAGATGTTTAATGCATACTTCTGAGTGAAAGTTATGTGTAATTTTATAACTCACACAGAAGTAGTCATTAAGTTTGATCTTCACTCTGAAAGAAAGTTATTATCTCCTTCAAAAGTACAGCATGCTTGTTAAGTGCTGATTATTATTTTTTTTTTTTCCATTTTATATATGGATTCAAAATCTAGTGTAATTATTGTGCTACACAGTGTGCATATGGATCCACACAGATCTTGAAGGACACAAAATATATTTTAGACTGTATTAGCTGAAGAAGAGCACTGCTGTAATTTTTTGTTCATCTAACAGCTTTTACCATACCTCAAATGCTTACCCCAGATAGGTAGGGCTATCACTGCATGAAGGACCCTCGTGGAGCCATTTTCTGGTTTCTTTTAAACATTAATCTTCACAGTTTCAAAGTTCCATTGGCACAGTGTTTTATTGAAATGTTCAGAGTTTTTAAAAGCAAAACTGGTTAAAAAAGAAAAAAAAGCAACTAAAAAGCTGGAATTCTAAAATATGAAATGCAAAATTGACTGGAAACCTGCTGAAATGTCCTACTGTAACCTCAGGAGATGGACAGAACTGAACTCTGGTACAGAGCCTGCTAAGAAATGTGCAAGAAATGAGTCATTAGACTTCTCCTGTGTTTCTCTACTAAAATACATTTTTAAGGACTAAACAGCTCTTACTGCTTGTTCTGATGAGATATACTGCTACTATCATCAGTGTTAAATGTATAGTATATGTTTTTAATTTCAGGAGATACTTTTGAAACAGAGGAAAGAGGTAGCATTTTGACACTGTATGTGCAATAAGATTTCAGGGACTTTATAAATAAATATGTGAGTAGCTGTTTCTTTTGGGGATCTTTAATTCTTTTTTTTTTTTTTTTTTTTTTGTATGGAATAGTATTGCCTTATTAATACAATAGAGTCGAATTCAGTAGAATTATTGGAGTGGAAACTTCAGTGTCAGTCAGAGAAATAATCTTTTTTTTTTTTTTTTTGCTTCAGTGTACACTGAAATTAGTGTTTTTGGTTACAAATGTGTAACAAAGCATATTAAAAAAACAAGTGTGATGAAACTTCTTCTTTGCCTTCCAAAATAAATGATAACCTGTCAGCAAACTCAGAACTTGTAGTCAGGCATTTTGTTGCCAGAAGTAATCAGTGCCTGTTCCCTGGTTTTCTGCCCAAATTAGCCATATTTCTGGCACAAATCCCTGCACAACTCTCCAGCTCCTCAACGGTTAGACACAGTTCACATTATTTAACACTGTTTTTCCTCTAGGTCACAGTGGGTACATCAAAGCCATGGTAAATATACTGATTAAAAGGGGTATGTTTTAGCCAGCAAACTGAATTTTGGAGTGGCAAATGATTTTAACATGTCTCTGAGATGCAAGTTTTACTGACACACTCAGAAATCAGGGCATTATAAACATATTCTTACTACACTTCCCTTCCCCACTCTTTATCCTTAGAATTCCAAACTGATGAAGTCCTATTACTGGTTATCACGTCACTAGGTTTAAAATTATTTGCAGTCAAGAAAAAATGCAATTTCCTCATGAAATCATAATTTCACCATGTTAACTTTATACTTGCATAAACTTGTATTTACGTTGTAATTTTTTATTCTAATGATTTTTAGAAAGCAATTTTTAAAAAGGAGAAACATAATTTTTGAAGCTGCAAGATCACCGAATATGTTACAAACTCAAGTGTGGTCTGGTAGGGACTTAATGACTTGAGTGATTGGAATCTGAAAAAAAACTGAAAGCTAGGTATAACAGTAACATTGTGCTAGAGTGTTTTCCTAATATCAAATCAAACCCAGAAAAGAAGGTGCCATGGATGAACCCTTCTTTTCCAATTTTTTTCTTGTATATTCTGTGCTCCTAACAGTTACTTCAAACTGCTTCTTCATATGAATGATTGGACACAAATGTCATGTGTGCACCAGCATGTCTTTGATATTATTTTACTGATTCCATGTAGATAACACTGACATGTAAACAGACATTTTCATGTGAGCTAACCCTCCATAACTGATCAGTAAATCTGTGGAAAAAAAGGCGTCTGACAGAGCATCTGTCCAACAGTATTTAACATCTTTGAAAAGCTGGACAGGAGCCAGCAGTGTGCTCTTGCAACCTGGAAGGCCAACTGCTTCCAGGGCTGCATCCACAGAGGGGTGGCCAGCAGGGTGAGGGAGGTGATTGTCCCCCTCTACTCTCTCCTCACGAGGCCCCATCTGGATTACTGAGTCCAGGCCAGCACAGGAAGGACATGGAGCTCTTGGAGTGGGTCCAGTGAAGATGATTACAGAGCTGGAGCACCTCTCCTATGAAGAAAGTTTGAGAATAGTGAGGCATTGGAACATGTTTTCCCAGATCAACCCTGTGGATGCCCCATACTTGGAGGTGTTCAAGGCCAGGTGTTATGGGGCCCTGGGTGGGTGATGGCCCTGCCCAAATTAGGGGGTTGGAACTAGATGATCTATAAGGACTCTTCCAGCCTAACCCATTCTATGTCTACATGATCTTCAGCAAAGAACAGAACAAGGGCACAGAATGCAAGCCGCAGATGACGTCAAACCTGGGTGGATAGCAGATACACTGGAGCGCAGAGTTTTCTTTTGGAGGCATCTGGTGAGCCAGAGAATGGACAACAGTTATCAAATAAATTTCAACAAAGCCCAACCAAAATTGGGCTGAATGCAATTCTATAGAAAAAGGTGGGGTAAAGGGAGGTGATTTGTCCCCTCTACTCAGTACACATGAGAAAGCACGTGGAACATGCTGTCCAGTTTGGAACATCCCAGTGCATGAGAGGGATGGCCAAGCTGGAGTGGAAAACCAGGGACTTTGCACCTTATTTTTTCAGCTTGGAGAAGACGGGGAGAAACTCTAATTGTCATCTACAATTATGCATGTTTGGTTAGAGTGAAGAGTCTTCTCAAGGGTGTGGTGAGAGGGGGGAGGGAAATGGTTGCAAGCTGCATCAAGGGAAATCTCAACTATGACTGATGAGTTGCAGAATTGCTGTCTTTGGAAATCTTCAAAACATAACTAGACAAGAAGTGATATGGATGTGAGGGCAGCCCTGCCTTGAGAGGATCCCAAGAGGTTTCTTCAACTTAATTTGCTCTATGATTCTATGATGGGTCATGAACATAAATGGTAAAAGCATATCATTCTCCTGCTAACAATATGTTCTCAAAGTGCTGAGGCACTCCCACTTATTACTTATAATTTATATTACACACTTTGTACCAATTTAAATGTATCCTTCCGAAATTTTCCTTTTTAGAGTTACATTGTATCAAACCTCTATTAGAACTTTTAAAGGATTGCTGTTTTTAAGCACTTATGCATTGCTTGGATTTTCTTTATGGAACATAACATTTTAAAATACATATTGATATTGCACATTTAAAACTGTACTTCCATCTCAGAGTCAATAAAGTTAACAAAACACGCACACACACACACACACATAACACACATGCAGCAGCTAAAGAAAAGCTTTCCTCAGACAAATTTTGATTCTGATAGAACTTCACACAGACCATAAACAAAAACCTTATATAGTGTACACAAAAGTTCTGTGTATGCAGTAAGGCAGGCATACAAAGCGGTAAAAAGTACATCATCATTCACTATGTTACATTAAAAAGATAGCTGAACAGATAAAATCAGTGTTGCCTCTCCAAAGCAATTGTCTCAAATTGTACGTGGGTTATTTCAACTCGAAGTCAGATCCCATCTTTACTCTAACAAGGGAAAAGACATTGTCAAAACAACCTGAACAGAGAATGAAACTTTTCCTCTCTGAAACTGTAGTACCACGGTATTTATTATCTGTAAGTCAGAAAATTTAGCCATCTCTTTGCTTCTACGGAGTAAGATGTGAGAAGTTCAGTGATTTATCCATATCAGCGAATACTTCTTGTATGTTACATTTGAATGCTTATACAAATTATGCTTAATGAATAGGAACACACACAAATCATAACCAATGTTTTGTTTCTGAATTATCTTTCAAAGGTCAGGAGCTTCATTTGGCAAAGATACAATACAAAGGACCAGCCCGGTTTTCCTTCATACCATTTTCATGAACATTTGCTACAAATGCAACTTCATTACCTTAAATACCTATTAGCTTTATCAAGAAAAAGCTGTGATAAAGCTCATTGTGCTTTGTTTTCCAGAAATGTCATTCATTCACGCAGCTGAAGAGCCAGCAAACAGGACTTTCTGAAATTCACACATGTGTGCAGTTGGTAGATGGTGGTGTATCTATCCGACTCTTATTTTCTTTAGCATCATTCAGAGGTGATTCGTTACCTATCTGGCACTTGAAAACTTGCTTGTAGGCCTTTCTAAAATTTTCAGAGAGAAATGCATATATAATTGGGTTTACAGAAGAATTGCTGTAAGCCAGGCAGTGTGCAGCTACCCTGAAGAGAAATGAGGCTTGAGTCAGTGGGAATACTCCAAATTCAGCCCAGAGATGAATCACATGATGCGGCAGCCAGGAGATGCCAAAAACCACTACCACCACCAACACAGTCTGTGCTGTCTGAGACAGGGAAAGGAAAACACAGATGTCTTATGAATATTAAAAGCAAGCTTATTATATCATTATCCGTAAAAAAAAACAAAAATAATAAAACACATTTTTGAATATTTATTAATATTTTAATTCATTACCTACATGGACTTTGTTTTGTAGTATTGCAAGAAGTACACGATCTTCCAGAGTAGAAGAGAAAAGAAAAGAAAAAGAACAAGATTTCTGGTAACTATATATTGAACGTAAGGAGCAAAATAACCTTCATTCTACCTCCTGACTCCACTTTCAGTATTTTCACAAGAAAGAGCCATTAAGTTTGCTAGATCCCCTCTGACAGCTGCAGTATCAGTCACCAGAGACCTTTTGGTTACTGCAGGTATTTTTCCGGGCACGGTGGAGTTTGTTTGACAAAGTTTTCTTTAGGTTTCTCTTTCTTCCAAAATTGCAATTACTGCTTTGCAGGCACTGAACAAAATACATTTCTCTAGCAAGTGCCAATTTCCCATTGAGAGCCTACTAGTAATTCCAATGCATATCATGTTACGGGTCATTATAATTACTCAATTAACATTTTACAACATAATTCTTCAGATAACTGTTGCTCTCATTCACAGGCAGAGCTAACTGACAAAGTGGTATATGCTGCAGAGCAGACTTTTTGCTGATATATTGACCCTGGTCTATACTTACTTGAATTGATTAATGCTCAGTAATAATTAACTAACTTGTTTAATTTTCATGTGCCTTAATTTGTGGAAACTTGCAGGGAAAAGTTTAATTTCTGCAGCAATAGCCTGAAATAACTTATGACAAAGATTGTTTCTGGTTAGCAAAATCTCTAGTAAATATAATTTTTTCAGTCCCAAGGGTTCAAAATATTCACCAGTCTTTTTTTCTATTTAACCCTATTAAGCTTAATTCAGCTGATGCTAAAGCAGCCACACAAATATTTCCTCTTTCAGCTCTCATCAGGAAAGCTGTCTTCCTCATGCTAACAAGGAAGCATAAATAAAGAACAATTGATTCTCCGATCCCTTCAGTGCATTAATATTCCAGCTGCAAACATGCTGTCTGGTTATTGCACACAGTTAATTCTTAAAAGATGTGTTACCTCAGTTTGTACTTTTTTTTTTTTTAATTGACATCAGGAAAATCACTGACTTCCAATAGACTGTATAAATGCAACTGAAAGCTGAGGTGTCTCTTGTAACTATTATACTAAGGTATTTCATATCTGCGGAGTAAGTAGTTTTTCATAACGGATCCTCACAGCATCTGTTTTATCCCATTATTCATCCTAAGACTCACTTCAGAGCTTACCTTTCCAGCATCATCCCTATAATTTGCAGCCAAGGTAACACTAAAGGGCAGTTCTTTTTATGTCATGGTATCATGCTTAGGGTTTCTCATCAGCAAATAAAAAAAAACTTGAAATGCATGTTGATGTTTCCTGGCCAAAAAGCATAAAGAACGGCATTTAGGTACATTTATGTTTTAAATTCACTTTTTAAATTCACACATGATAAACTAAGATTCTGTTACTAACAATCTTTTTTGTAGGTCTAAGCAAACTCGACTGAACAATATCCATGGGCCTTGAAGGGATATACCTACCAGTACTCAGGGACCTGGCAGAAGTGATTTGAAAGATCATGGAGAATGAGAGAGGTTTTTGAGGACTGGAAGAAAAGCCAATGTCACTGCAGTCTTCAAAAAGGGTTAAACGGAGGACCCAGAAAATTTTGGCCAGTCAGCCTCACCTCTGTCCCCAGGAAGATGATGGAGCATCTTCTTCTGGATGTCTTCTCCAAGAAAATGGAAGAGAAAAAGGTTATAAAGAGTAGTCAGCATGGATTCACCAAGGGAAAATCATGCTTGACCAATCTGGTAGCCTCTAAGAACTCATGACTGATTGGATAGATGTGGGGAGAGCAGTGCACGTTGTGTACCTTGACTTCAGCAAGGCATTTGATGCTGCCTCCTGTAACATCCTCATAGATAAACTCAGGAAGTGTGAGACAGTCAAGTGGATGGTGAGGTGAATTGAGAACTGACTGACAGGCAGAGCTTAAAGGGCTGTGATCATCAGCACAGAGTCTAGTTGGAGGCCTGTAGATAGTGGTGTTTTCAAGGGGTTGGTACTGGGTCTGGTCTTGTTCAACATCTTTATCAGTGACCTGGATGAAGAGAAAGAGTGCATCCTCATGAAGTTTGCTGGGAGATGTGACTGACTCACCAGAAAGCTGTGCTGCCATTCAGTGAAACCTGACAGGATGGAAACCAGATAAGGTTCAACAAGGGCAAGTGTAGAGTCCTAAATGTGGGGAGGAATAACCTCCTGCATCAGTATAGGTTAGAGGCTGACCTGCTGGGAAGAAACTCTGTGGAGAAGGACTTGAGTGTTCTGGTGGACAACAGGTTGGCCATGAGCGAGCAGTGTGCCCTTGTGGCCAAGGAGGAGAATGGTATCCTGGGCTGCTTTAAAAAGAGCATAGCCATCCAAACGAGGGAGGTGATACTCCCCTTCTACCCTACCCTAGTGAGGACACGTCTGGACCACTGTGTCAAGTTCTGGGCTCCCCAGTTCAAGAAAAGTAGGGAACTTCTAGAGAGAGCCCGGCAGAGGACTGCAAAGACTTCTAGGGGCCTGGAGCATTTCCCCTATGAGGAAGGGCTGAGAGAGCTGGGTCTGTTCAGCCTGGAGGAGAGAAGACTAAGGAAGGATCTTATCAATGCTTATAAAAATCTAATGGATGGAAGCCAAGTGGATGGGGCCAGGTTCTTTTCAGTGGTGCCCAGCAACAGGAGAAGGGGCAATGGGCACAAACTGGAATTCTGGAAATTCCATAAGAACATGAGGTAAAACTTTTTTACTTGGAGAGTGACAGAGCATGGAACAGTCTGCCCAGAGAGATTGTGGAGTCCCCAGAGGTCCCTTCCTACCCATATGGTTCTGTGATTCCATGATACTAAAATTTTATAAAGCTCTGAATAAAGCTGTAGGACTGGGCCTTAAATGCATTATTCTTAACAAAACTGCAAGGAAAAGAAGAAACAGTAACCAGAAAGATAAATACTAATGAAAACAGCATTGTTTTAAAATCATGAGCTAAGTAAGGCCTTGGGATCAGATCTAAGTCAAAAAAGCTTTTCACTTCATTTCGTTTGCCTTTCCCTTACTAAACCCTGAGACACCTGAATAGTCTTGAACATACATATAATGCTTTCCCCTGAAACTATGAAAGCAAGTTCATAGCTAGATCTGAGTTTTATTTGCATAAAGAGCTTGTACCTAGAGGAGATGCAGATATTTCCAGTTTGAAAATAACATACATGAGAGCAGGGATGGCAACATAGAGAATGCCTTTCAAAACAGCACCTTTGGCCTTGATGAGATTAAGTGCAAATTATTTATGTTAAGTATTTTACTGCATCAAAGACATAATGCTTTTAATTTAGAAATTGAGATCTGTTGACGAAGAAATGTATATACATATATATTGAATAGAGAATGCATAAGTAATAGATTATTTATTCCCCGTTGAGCCCATGTATATCTCATTTACATTACAGACAGCCTGCATGCCCATATGGTAATAGCAATCAGATCATACAAAGAGCTATAGCCTAAGGCTTGTTTCTGACTCCACATTCATAAACTGAGAAGTTAGTCAAATTATTACTGTGGTCAAATCTGCTCAAAAATCAGAACCATATTATATTATCTGACAAAATATCTACATAAACACATCTTTCAAATATTGCTCTAAATTGCAAAGCTAATACTGTGCTTCAAAGACCCTTCACAATTCCATTTGTAGGCAGTATATAACTGAAGTCTTGAACATAAAGGAAAAAAGTTTTTATGGAAAATCATAAAATCATGAAAGTCTCTTTTTAGACTACTATCGGGAATTGTAATGAATCTCATTTGGAAGTCTTGTCATATAACCTAGGAATCCTTCATAAACTGCTACAAATATTCAGTTAGTTAGTTAGAAAAGAAAAAAAAGAGAGAGAGAGAGAGATGTACAGTTTAGGGAAAAAATTCTAGTGAGGGAAAAGAAACATTTACATTAGAGAGAGGTAGTCTCTCCATGACTGAATTTCACACGCTCCAGTGTTCAAAATATGGGGATTTCAAGTAATGGCTTGACCACTGTGATGGAAAATCCTGATCAGAAAAGACTCTTATCCTGCTGAGGTGCTGAATATGTCATCAAATACTCCATTTCAAATCTTTCTCTCCATTACATCTTTGGCAACAAGCAATAGAACAGCAAATCATCTTACCCATAAAACTACAATATAAACAAATAGGAATTGGTGATGAAAGCAATCTACCTTTTTCTTGGATGCTTCCGACTTCTTTGACATGTTTCTCAGCTTTTTATGCAGATGATTAAGAACCTGAAAAGATCAATTTGCAACTTGTATTTCACCATTTTCTAAAATTCAAAACCATTTTCTTAGAGTCCATTCTTCAGGACTGCATAAGTTGCTTACAAACATTAATGATCCAATTTAAACATTTCAGAAATTCATATTATAAAATCTAAAGGAATTACATATCTATATCTGTAAATAGGAAACATATCACAACTGAATTCTTCTATCAAAATACAGTTGCATTATGTAACAAATACATATTACAATCAAATGAGCCAATAAATTGAAACCTTCCCTACAACTAGAATTAGCCATTATTCTTTCATGAAAATGTCAATGCTCATTAATTTAGAATGACCTTTACTGCATGTAACATAAGAAGTGTATGTTTTGAGTCAGAGCTTTTCTGAGTCACCTGCATAATTTGCTTTCTTCAGATGGATGTTTAGTTAATATAATCAGGATGTTGGCACTATTTGATCTTTGAAAGATGCTTAGGCTCTTACAAAGAATTTATACTAAGATGTATCTCCCATGAGACATGACCTTTATGAACAATTTGATGATACTTGCCATGTACCTTTCATAGGTAATTTTTTAATATACTTCAAAATGATTCATAAACTGAGAGCAGATTTTTACATAAGAGTTTGGACAGTGGGTGCATAGAGTCATTATCTTCAGTCATTATTAACTGAATTTAATATATTCATATAGTGTGATTTGTGGGTATGCAGGGAAGCAGGGTATACGCTCTTCAGCTGAATGTGTTTAACATGTGATAAATCATACCAAATAAAAAAATGGAAATACTTAAGTATATTCAAGGGTTTCATTATAATATGATAAGAATTTGTTTATCTATTTATTAATACAAAAAGTCAGAATGTAGAGTCTTCAGTTAGATGACTGTGCTGTGATGGTTATCACTTTACATACCTCCAAGGTGAACTGACAACTATTAAATAGGTAAGATCATCCAGAATTGAAGTAAATATGCATTAAAAGATCTTCTTTTGAAGGAATAAAATGCTGAATATCAGAGCTTATAAAAAGATTTATTGAGGTGTGAAAAGTGTAGAAATTTTCTTATATCATATGAGGGTGTTTTCTCGGATTTCTTTAGAATGTAAACTAACCACTGCCAGTCTTAGAAACATACATTATGAGTTAGGAGAAACAGAAACAGGATGTTATCTATGAATAACTATAGCTCAGAGTAAATTCCGTTTTTTAAGTGTCTGCTCTTACCTACCAGTGAACCAGTGATAACAACAATAATAATAACAATGAAAATAATGAATTGCAACATAACACTGAAAGTGCAGTTCTGCTTATCTGTGTATGAACGTGTCTGTGTGCGACTCAGCCCAAAAACTCCTTTTTCTGAAATACCAGGTCAATCTAAACCCAGGAAAGACAGGACAGAAAAACAACTGCGTTTTCTCTGAGAAGGTCCAGCTTTGGCTGGATCTCAGCCATTATTCCTACTCCAGGATGAAGTAGACCAGACAGAAAGTACAGAAGAACCCCTGAAATGCAAGGAGATGCCCCTCTGGTTCACACATCCTTTATTCACCATGTACAACAGTGCTGAATTGGTTAGTCCACGGGTGTGAAAATAGAAGAGCATGGGAGAAATACCATTCACTTCTCATCGCTTCTTTTTTGTTTATCCTCCCTCTTCACTGGAACGGACTTCCCTGGGCAGCGGTCACTGCCCAAAGCTGCTGGAGCTCCAGAAGCATTTGGACAACACTCTCAGACATAGGGGCTGTTTTTGGGTGGTACTGTTAGCAGCCAGAAATGGGACTCAATGATCCTTGAGTCCCTTCCAATTCGGGATGTTCTATGGTTCTGTGAT
This sequence comes from Phasianus colchicus, assembly GCF_987193195.1. Taxonomy (NCBI): domain Eukaryota; kingdom Metazoa; phylum Chordata; class Aves; order Galliformes; family Phasianidae; genus Phasianus; species Phasianus colchicus. The sequence goes on from NC_143438.1 coordinate 36,856,333, forward strand.
TTGTGTAACTTAAGTAGATAGGCTTTTTCCACTAGACTTTTGCAGATCCTGTCTCCTGCCACCCTAAACCTATACTGTACTGTGATTTTCAATATTAAAGTTAGATGCACTTAAAATTATAAACATCAGGTCTCTCATTCTGAAACTTTTGACACAGCTATTTTGTACTGCAACTTTCTCCAGTCCAAAGAGAGATGGAGTGGACAAATCTGTTACTAAAAATTCTGTGTGAGTTGAAGATTTAGACGAGAACCTTCCAATTAATCTTTCTCAACTCTCTCTCTTTCAGATTGTGTACATGTGTTTCGGAAAAAGGATGTGCAGCCTCTGCAGTGAAAACATGCTGGCTCTGCATGGCATTCTACCAGATGGTATGCAAACCAGCAGCAAGAAACAGGCAGAATTGAATTACTGATTAACAGCTGTGGAACAGTACTCAGAGACCTACACAGAGAGATGCAGAAGGATATTAAGGGCCATGTTTATGCACAAACACTACAAAGCAAATCAGACACCTCTCCTTACCACCCTGTTTGAATTATCTCTTCTCTGGGCCAAGAAATAATTAATTGTTCCTCTAACAGCCACTTCACCTGAATGAATATTAATTCTGCCTATTCCTCTCATTTTGTCTCAGTCTATTCTCCTAGAGGAAATCTCCTTCACAATATCCACTAATACATTTACATGCATATTTAACTCAGGTAATAAAATATTAGCCTTGATAAAAAAGTCATAACATGTTGCATTTATTAAAGGTTACCTTTTTAAACAACTTCAGGTCTGTGGAAAAATTAGCTTTTCACATGAAACTGCTAACTCTGGCTTTCATGTACCTGTTGATGAGAGTTCATTTATGGCTCCCTAGGAAAGAATATATTTTCTGTGCTCTGGAGATGGGTTTATGCAAGACGGCAGTTATACTTCTGTGACATAGGGTGTAAGGAGACTTGAAGGATGACAAAAGTACAAAAATTCCAGGCTAGTCCAGTCTGTACGGTCAAAATTATCACTGAGAGCCTTTGGATGAGAGGCTGCTTTTGCCTATAGACTATTACATTTTGCTTGCAGCTGTTTCAGAAAGTACCTTCAGATGGCTTGGTAGCACAGACTGAGACACTATAACCAAAAGAATTTGGAAAATGGATTTTTCAAAAAGAGAGGGGAAAAATACCTTAAGTTATCTGCACCTACTCATATAAGCCTACCAAATAATACAAAAGTTTGAAATCTGCACTGCTTCAAAGCGTATTTCCTGTCTGTCTGTACATAACTGTTCCACTGACTACACCTTCATTATCTGTTACTTTATCCATTTAAAACCATACAGCAGGAAAACCTGCCCAAGGTCATTATCTAATAAAAGTGAACTGCTTGTTTAACAGAGCCATAATGTGACCACTACATTCTGAACCATATTTTGTATTATTAACCTTATTTAAATTCAAGTGCCTTTACCTGCAATTCATTTTTAAAGCAGTGCTGCTACTTTTATTGTCATAACAGATCTTTCACCCTCTTTCATTTAATAGTGTCGCTAATGTGTCATAACTTCTTGTTTTTCTTTTCAGTGAAGTTCAGTCTTCTCCAATAAAGTTTTCCCTCTCTGCTCAGTAAAATTTAAGATAGAATATCTGTCACTAAGACACTAAGAACCATGTAAACATGCTTTAATGTTAAGGTTCCTCTTTTTTTTTTTTTTTTTTTTTTTGTATGGCTTATTTTTAACCAACCCTATAAATCATACATGACTTTCTTGAATTCAGAATGTTCAGAATGATAGATAATAATGGAAACATTCTTCAGACAAGAAATAAATTAAAAAATAGCTTTTAACATTATACATCTATAAAAGGAAAAGTTTGCAAATGATTTTAGGTGTCCAGCCTAGATGTTTGAAAGAGTTCAAGCCTCATAATTGAGTTCTCAACAGCAGTGGTACCCAAAACCCATTGTCACACTTTGCTGCCTTGACAAGTGCCAACTGGTAGAAGCCCAATGTACATGTATTATTTTGCCCCTTAATAACATATTAGTGTGCAAATGTATCAGTTTATGAAACACATACTTGAAGGAATGAAAAAATACAGCAAGTAAAATATTATAAACTATAAAAACTAAGAATACAGACTGTCTACGTGCAGTGCTGTGACTCAACTAATGACCATATAATGAACACTGCTCTGGCTGAAGTTGTGAGCTCCTTTAAAGAGCAGCTCTGAAGGATCTCCAGGGCCAAGGAAGGCTGACTTTCTGAGGATTTGTGATTTATTGACCACAAGTTCTCAAGAAGATGACCTCCTCTGTGAGCAGGCACTTCACAAGACCTCTTTCCCATGTGGAATTTCTGGTGTTCAGCAGCTGGATGCCCACTGACTCTTTAAAAAACAGAGAAGATTGAGACTCTTTGTCTTCTACATTGGCTCCTGTTTTCACAAAACTAAGGAAATATCATGACTTCTCATATTTTTACTCCTATACCGTATTTAGTTAAAACTGACCTGAAGTTATTTGTGGGAGAGAGGAAACGGAGAGTTCAAAGCACACAGCAGAGCATGAGCTCTGTCTTAAGAGCAGATTATTTGAGATTTCCAGTTCTAGTTCTGTGGCATATGCCATTATTTCAGCACTATCTGTGGTTCCTAACAATATTGCTGTCCACTGGGGACAGAACCCCATGAAAATGAATCTTTCCTAACGTAATTTAAGAGCAACTGGGAGAGGGAAGAACTCAGTCCCCTGTTAGAGCATCTAAAAAATGAGACTTTCAGAACTGAAAGTTCAATTGCAGTCTGCTTTAAAAGGAAACAACAGAAATGCCTTAAAGGAGCCTGGAACAGACAATATATTCAAATAGAGAAATGTGTCTCCTTCATCTTAATTTACTGCATCAGAAAATTGTGTTATTTAGCTGATCCACAGTTCATGAAAACCAGCAAAGTCCATAAGAAACTAATGTGTTTATCTTTATAATACTTCTGATGCTATTACAGAGCAGCTCTCTTTTAACCCTGCATGCATTGAGAAGCCAAAATATCTGTTGTACATTACACCATTTTAGGGACATCAATAAGAGCCTATTGTGACCCACTTCACTGGAGACTCAGGAGAGTAGCAATGGCTGTGACAAGACTTCAGCTCTGATTTTCAACTTCTATTGTTCTTAATTTCTCCCTCACTGTAACCCATATGTCACAGAATTGCAGTCAGAGATGTGCTCATGGCTCTTAATGAGGGCAGGAATGAGCCTTTGTGCTGCAGGGTTCAATCATCTCCAATAGCTTTCTATGAGCCATGACATTTTTCAGCTTTATTGATACCAGTGGGAATACAACATGTCTCCTGGAATTCATTCTTCAGCTTGACTCTGCAGCAAGCAGGGTTGTACATACAGGCTCAAAACAAATTCATCCTCAGCCCAAGCAGGGCTGGGGCTCAAGCTTGGCAGCAATGTGACCATGAGATTTTAGCTGTAACTTGGAGTGGCTTGGCTTTTATTGACTTGTGCTGGGCATGTATTTCATACAGGGTTATTGTTTTTTAAATACACATATTCATATTTACATTGAGGTATCTACTGTAATATGAGGGCTTTGCAACATAGTATGTTCTGTTTATTACACTACCTAAAAATACCCTTTATTATATACTGTGCAGATCTGTCATAAGTTTTCAAGACTTGCTTTCAGTTTTCTGCCATAAAATTATATATTTAAGATTGGTAATTAAGTTGAAATTGAGAATATTTTGGCTTTTACAAATATCAGAAAGAATTCATAACAGCTGAAATTCTTCCTGTAATATTCACTATGTTCTTAAAACTCTGACGATACAAGGCTACAGTAAGTTTCTTTCCTCTCACAGCTGTTACATTCACCACAGTAGAAGAGTTGCCAGTGTATTTACCCAGGAAAACCAGAATGCAGTTTACATAGGAAAACTTTTTTTTTTCCTCCATTTGCGAGGCTGGACTTGTTTCACTACCAACAATAGTTTAAAAACATCATCCTTTGAGTTCTGCATAACTCAAAGTTGAATAGAGTTGGATGCTGTTCCAACCTGAATTTCACAATTAAACCAATATATACATAACACATACAACTGAGCATAAAATTATGTGTACAAGCATTAACTAAACCTATTTAATGTGCTAATTAAAGATGTGACTTTGTGACATCTATGCAGTCCCCATCTGCAAGGGCTGTCCTATCCTCTTGAACTCAAATTACTGCCTAAGGAGAAATCCTACGACTGGAGGTTGCTGACACAGACTGGGAGGATCTCTGTGCAGCTCACTGGGTCACAGCCTGTGCTCTGGTTCTTCTTGATACTACATCAAAGGCTGCAATTAACATCTGGAGAAAAATGTGACTGTTTGCCTGAGCAGAAAGCCCTTACGTAAACACATTTGGGCAACAGTCCTAATTTCTTTTTCCTACCCAGGTTCTCACTTGTTGCTTCCTGGCACCCGACCTTGCTGAATTCTGAGGTAAATGTCCCTCCGCAGAGCAGGGTGAGATTCACAATGATTAGGCAACACCTTATTCCTTTTGCTCATAGCATGTTAATTGGATCAGACCAAATTGGTGGGGTTTTGCTGTTTTGTTTCAACACTCCTCATTTCAAAAGAGCTACACTGCTTTGTTGGAAGCCTGAGCAACTTGTTGCTTGGTTGCACTTCATTCGAGTTAAACTCCTCATACAGCACTGCAAGGAAATGAGAGAGTTGTGGTCGCAGAGGAAGCAGCAGAGCACTGGGGTTTCCTGACACTTTGTAAGGAGAGGGGCCCTGTAAGTGTCTGAAGAACACACAACACCCCCAGCTACTTCATGCAACCCTTGACCTGTCTGCACCACACACACACATCCCCAGCCATCCCTCCACTATAAAACCCATCCCCACAAACTCACTCTCGCCCCATCACCTCCTAATGCTGCTGGTTCCCAAGAATACCACGTCCATCTGTGTACTGGACATGTCCCCACAGCTCACAGACACCCACCACCACAGTCACCATCCCTTTTTACAATCCCTTCCCCAGCACCCGCCCTGCCCCACCTTGGCGTAGCAGAAAGAGATGAGCAGCAAGGGGAGCAGATAACCGAAGACAAAGGTGCAGACCACGTAGACCTTCTTGTGGCGCGGGTTGGGCCAGTGCTCCCAGCAGAAGGTCTGGTCACTGCCGTTGCGGTGGAAGAGGCGCTGGTGGTGAGCCACTGGCGAGGCCATGGCGAAGGAGAGAGCCCAGATGAGCCCAACACCCAGCAGTGCGTTGCGGGGGACGCGCAGGGTGGAGGAGCGCCGCGAGTGCACGATGGCCACATAGCGGTCCACGGACATGGCCGAGAGTGTGAAGATGCTCACCAGCATGGAGACTGTGAAGAAGTAATGGATGAACTTGCAAATGAAGGCGCCCAGCACCCAGGTAGGCAGCACGTAGACCGTGGATTGGAAGGGGATGCAGAAGAGTAGGTAAGCCAGGTCGGCGATACTCAGGTTGAGGATGAAGATGTTGGTGGTGCTGCGACGCTTGCCTGGCTTGCTGCGAGCCAGCACCGTGATCACCAGCGAGTTGCCCAGCACCCCCAGGGCGAAGATCAAGCCGAAGATGATCAGGGTGATGAAGTTCTCGATGCCGATGCCGAAGAGGGGCTTCCCCTCCGCCTCCGACAGCCCGGAAGCGTTGAACACCCCGCGGGGCGCCTCTGCGCCCTCCTGGGACCGGTTGAGGGGCTCCACCGGCTCCATCCTCTCCCGTTGACGCCAAGCAAAGTTTCCGCGGGTGGAAGGCGGAGGCAAAGCCCCACGATAGGTGGTGGCCACCCCCGCCAGCGCCGGGCAGGAGTGGATGGTTAGAGGGGGGGAGGAGGAGGAGGAGAAGGAGAAGAAGGAGGAGGAAGGCGCCGCCGCCGCCCAACCTGAGCCGCCGGGTGCGGAGGAGGCTCGGCAGCCCCGGGCGAGCTGCGCTCTCCCTCCGCTCCGCTCCGCCTCCGTCAGGCTCGCCCCGGCTCCCGCTGCGCCGGCAGGTCAGGCAAACCGGGGAGCAGAGGGGTTTCTTTTTTTTCCCGATTTAACCGGTAATCGGCTTCGCAGGGCAGCCACCTCGGACAACTTCTTTCTGCCTCCTGTGCCGGCCGGAGCGGCGGCAGGCAGGGCTGTGGGAGCTCTGCATCGAACTCGGACAAGTGGCAGGCAGTGGGAGTTCGGACGGATTACTCAGAGCCCGGTCTCGCTATTTTCGCCTCCCTCGCTATTAAATGTTCCGTCATGGGCGGTAGCTCGCAGGGCAAAAAGTGGCAGGCGCTGTTATTTCATACAAGCAAATAAAAGACCACCTTTCACGTACCAATCACGAAGAACGTGTTCCCAAAGCTCCCCGGTGCTCTGCTCTGTGCCCTGTTAGTCAGCGATGAGCTCAGAGCCGGGCAGCAGCAGGGAGCTCTTCCAAGGACCAAAATTAGAGCGTCTAAATAGTGGTTCTTCTCAGAGCTGGGCAGAATGCAGAGCCTCCCGCAGGCTATCTGTGCGGGCTCACATAAATACTCTCACACACGTGCGCCTTGCCAAAACAGGATTGCTGGAGAGTTCTTGAAACGTTTTCTATCTGTGCGCTACATCTGATGACAGCACTGCTTCATCTCTCTTCTCAAGGGATGAAACTGCGAATTGTTGCAAATCCCCTCCACCATGTGGAGGTAAGGGCTGGGAGAGCCACGTCTTCCTTCAGATAGCTCTTTTCTGTGTCCTATGTACTCAAGAGCTCAGTGCCAATTTGCAGCACCTTTCACATGGGGAGCAGTGGGGACAAAGAAGACTAGTTGTTCAGATGTGTTTCCTTAGGACACGAGCTTTTGTCTGCTTCTCTGTAGACCACAATTTAATGTGGTTTTTTTTTTCCTCACCTTTCTTTTTGCTGCTTGTATTAAGACAACCTCTCAGCAGCTGTGCATCAGCTGACTGTAGAGCTATTGACTTCTGAAGATCTAGATGGGAATTAATCCTACTTATCATCTGGTGCATTATGTCCAAAGCAAAACATTATGGGAGAGCACAATTCAGTTTCTATGGATTTCAATGGATTTAGATTGAACTGCTTCCTATATTCATCATGACTCAGTATCGAAGTTACAAATAACTAAAAATAAACCCCTGAAGATTCCTAAGAGATTTGAGGGTTCCTTTGTTGTTGTTTTTCGTTGTTGTTTTGTTTTCAGTGTGCATATCTTGTCACTATATTGACATGCTCAGTTACTGCTTGGTCCTACTACTGTGTACTTCTGTAAGGGATTTGAGAGATACAAGAAGATGATGTTTTGCTTTTGAATCACATAATATCCTGAGTTGGAAGACATCTACTAGAATCATGGAGTCCATCTCCTGGCTCCACGTGAATCAAACAAAATTCAAACCCTATACCTGAGAGCAGCGTCCAAACTCTCCTTGAACTCCAGCACTGGGGGCCGTGTCCACAGCCCTGTGCAGCCCGTTCCATGCCCACCACACTCTGGTGCAGACCCTCCCCCTAACCGCCAGCTGCCCCTTCCCTGACACAGTTCCATGCCATTCCCTCAGCTTAATCATGTCCTGTTGCCAGACATCAACCTTTTTTAGGACGTCAGGAGTGAAACCTTAGCCTTGCTGAAGCCAGTGCTAACATTGCATTAATTGTAACTCTCCATCTGAAATGTGTCATTAGTCCTCATTGCTCAGACTTTCTTCTATTTCTCAGGAAATATTTTCCTTTGAGTGTTATCGTCTGAATGATGACCAAAGTATATCAGATAGTGGTATTGGACAAATGAGCAGGGAAAATGGATACAGAAACAAAATCAGTTTTAAAAGAAAACAACCTGAAAATTGCATTAGTGGGCTGGACTGGAGTGTTGGCTCTATTAGTTTCCTTAGATGTTTTATTGCCAGTTTTGCAGCTCAAGCTCTGCTTTACTTTTATGCCTGTATAACACATATAGAAACATACACAGTATTATAAGGCCTCAGCTGAGCATAAGGAGAAGAAAAAAACAGCAAACCAAACAACAGAGAGCACAACCATGTTGTAGCTTTTCTTTCATAGGAAAGAAGTTGACAGACCCGTAGGCTTTTATATCAGTAAAGTTCACATGTTGACAGAACCCATGACTCCTGTTAAAACTGATGTAAACAAGCAGGTGTTGACATTTCAATCCATCGTTATTATCTAGATGGAGTAAACAGCCAAAATAACAGAAAGTTTTAAAGGGAAAGTTCTCATGAAGTCAGTACAAATAATTTTATAATCAAAATTAAAAACTACCTGGGCAAGTGGGAGAAGAAAAAATCAGTACAAAATGTACATCACACTTCAGGAAAATAATTTTCATCTCTTTACAACGGAGATCTCTTAAGCATGTGATTCATGCATTTCCTTGATTCCAGTTTTATTGAATCTAGTCCTGAACACAAAAAGATCTCATTTTGTAAAAAATAGACTAGCTTATGAACTTCAGAAAGAGCAAAGCTAGATGCTTTGGGCAGATAACAGGGAATGCAATTTTCTTATACCTGTGGACAGCATCTTCAGTATTCTTTGTCAGCTCCCCAATTTTTCATAGTAATTAGTAGTAAAAATAGTGCAAGGAATTGCACTAGGGGGTGGGAAAGGGGGGAAAGGGGGTGGGAACTTAAGTACCTCGTTAAGTCCTGGCTTACACGTTTACTCCTTAGCGTATAATCAGCAGGGTAATACTGAGAGGAAACATCACAAAAATGTCTTCCTTTCACTCACTTTGGTGACTGGTTTGGAAATGTGGTTTTTCATATGGCTCTGATAACAAAAGTATTTGAATTACATTGGTAAATTTTTATGCCAGAAAAGAGAACTGATGATTTAACAATGCAACAAATGGATTTAAAACATTCATTACCGCTATAGTCTATGTCACTATGAAAACTACATATATAAAACATTTAATCACAGTAGTGTCACTAAAATCCATTTATATTTGAGAAAGAATATTTAACTAGCACGGCTTGAATATTTAGTTAGCATAGAAAGAATAAATAGTTAACCATATTTCCTGCTGGGTTTTAGTTACATTCCAGCTTGTCAGTTTTAGGACACAATGAGTAAGTGAGGTACAAAAATTGGAAGCTGATTATTCTTATTGATACACAAATTTCTGTTTTTATACAGTGTGTCATAGAATACAATGTTAATAATAGAGCATACAACCTTTTGTCAGAAAATTATTTCAGTAAAATCTATTCACTTCTATATAATTTTTTTTTCTTTGCCTGGAGTTGAGCTGGAGTTGAGTTTCAAGCCTCTAAACTGCACAGCAGTGTCGATCTTGTTTGCATTCTACTCTACTGTACTTTGCTCCATGCTTTGTTTATAAAACACAAAACTGAAAAAAAAGGCTGATTTTCAAGACCGACTTTTTTTTTTTGAAAGTTTGAAACAAACTCAGGAACAATAATCGCCCCAATTGTACCCCATTATTTCTGTTTACTGCAGTTCCTGGAGTAGAAATTCAGCAGAAATGAACTTTAAATACCATTCAAAAGCTGAGCTAAAAGTTCATGATTCAAAAGTCACCTTTGACTCACCAGTTATACAGTTATTAGGATGGAAAAGTCAAATATTTATTGGCATTAACTTGCCTTCTCAATATATTCTTGGGAACAGTGTAACCCTGAGGTCACAGATGTCGGTACATTCGAATTTCCGTGGTGGAGATGTGTCAGTAATAAACTGAAGTTTATTGCTCCTTGCTGACATTTAGAAGTAGCAAACATCTGTCCCTATTCATCTGAGACATTGCTGTTCTATCCCAGAATTTGTGCTGAATTGTTTTCTCCTGGTTCTCTCTTCTAGTTCTTAAATTGCTCTCAAAGAGCCTTTAGAGTATAGACATTCAAAATCAGGGAATTAAAGTTGAAATAATAATTTCTAAAACTCTTATTTTTAAAATAAGTATTCTAAATACTCTACTTAAAAATTAAATATTTATCCAGTTTTTGTTTTTTTTTTCTGTAAAAATGAAGAGTACTAAGCAGCATGTTCCAGCCACATGCTCTCTTTTTGTAGCTGATGAAGACAGTTCCTTGCTTCATTTTGCTTGATTTGTGACAATTGCTCCATGGGATGCTTCCTAATATAAAAAGCCAAAGTGCCAAAGTTACTTGCCTGGGTGTAAATACACAACTGTGCTTTATCTAAAACAGAGAGGATCAATACCTGGTTTCTCTTGAAGTAACCAGTGTACTTTAATGAGCACTCGTAACACAGTACAACAGAGCAAGTACTGCAGACCTGGGGAAGTGCAGCAGGCACCCCGGCCATGGGCAGAGCACCTACAGGAGTCATTTCAGTAGACCCTTCAAGCAGCTGCTTAAGATGGGCACCTGACAGATTTGAAGTAACAGAGGAAGAATAGACAATGTTAAGTTCTGCAAAATCAACTTCATGTCCTTGTGCAGGAAATACAAGCTAGAAAAGATACCTCAGTTGTATGGAAAACACCGAGGTTAACTTGTCTTAAAGGAGATAGTAGTGGAAAGAAATCACTTGGAAAGTAAGACTGTTGCTGCAGCAGCTGTGTACTGCTGGTAGAGAAACCAAAGAGCTGCAGGCTGCTTTGCACGGGGTCAGTTCCAGGCAAAGATGCTAGTAAAAAGAGCAGGACCCCAGGGGACCTTCGACAGCGCATCTGCGGTTTGGGCAAAGAGAGAAAACTGGCACGTAGGAGCATATTAACTGAGAGAGAGAGGTTGAGCTTCAGAAAGAGCTCTGGTGTCAGCTGCAGCCTGGCCTTGCCTTCCTGCCACCCTTGGCTTATGCTTGAGAGAAGCAAAATCCAATTTGCTAGCATTGCTGAAGAGCCTGGAGGGAGCTGCAAGTACAAATCTGCAAGATAAATAGTAGGTATCATACAGGTATAGTGTCACCAAATATGTAAACTATGTGATTCTGATTGTTCTTGGGATATTGAAAACTTGTTATATGGATACCTATGTAAGCAGAGCATTATGGCTTCCAGTAAAATGGCACAACTATTCTTCTGTGGCTACGCAAGGGTCTTGTGCAGGTGCAGCAGGGAAGAACAGGCTTTTTTGTAGCCAAAATCTGCTAGAGTCTTCACTGTTTCTTTTACAGCAGACTGTGATCATACAAACTGTGAGGTAGGAACAGAAAGCCTTAAGGCGGAGTCAATGGTCTCCATTAAAATTACTATTACAAACATTCTGAATGCTTTATAAGACAATGCCAATGGCATTGGCATCCTAGCTTGTATCAGAAATAGTGAAGCCAGCAGGAGCAGGTCATCCCTCTGTACTCAGTACTGATGAGGCTGCACTTCAGTACTGTGTTCAGTTTTGGGCCCCTCGCTACAAGAAATATGTTGGAGCTCTGGAGTTTGTCCAGAGAAGGGCAATGAAGTTGTGAAGGGTCTGGAACACAAGTCTTGTGGGGAGCAGCTGAGAGAACTGCAATTATTCAGTCTGGAGAAGGCAAGGATCAGGGGAGACCGTATTGCTCTCTACAAAGACCTGAAAGGAGATTGTCATGAAGTGGGAGCCGGCCTCTTCTCCTGGGTAACAGCAGTAGGATGAGAGGGAATGGCCTTAAGTTGCACCACAGAAGGTTCAGGTTGGATATTAGGAAAGCTTCTCTGAAAGAGCAGAGTGGCACAGGCTGCCCAAGGAGTGATGGGTTCGCCGTCCCTGGAGGTGTTGAGGAATCTTGTGGATGTGGCACTGAGGGATGTGGTCAGTGGGGTGGGAGTGGGCTGATGTTTGGAATGGATGATCTTAGAGGTCTTTTACAACCTTGTCAATTCTGTGATTCTATGATTCTAGTTTATTAAAACTCATTTCAGTTGTGAAGTTTTAGGGACATCTAGAAGGTTGCTTTCTTTCAGAGGATTTTATGCTGCTTATCACCCCACTGCATTTATGACTTTGTCTACTTCAGAGTTTAAAAAAAAGACATTGAAATATAGAGATCATTGTGAACAGATAAACACAGAAAAACACACAGTTGCCTTAGATCTTAACTAAAGCTCTCACAGAAGCCAGGTGTCAAGCTGCTGTTGGCAAATTTCTGCAATTCCTTTTTCCAGTTCTCATCATTGTTCTGATGGAAGAGAAACTGTTTTTATTTTCAGATAATTAGTGAGACTTTTTATTACAGTAGATGGAGGCATCTTACACTTGATTTTGTTTGAGCCAGACTTTTCTTTATTGATTCTAGTAACTACTTGAGTTGGTGCTTATTGATTCAGGCACAGCTATACGGTATTTTAATTTGTTCTGGGACAGAAATTTGTTCAGATTATTAGACTGATTCTGTTTTTCATTGTTCTGAGATAGGGATGTTATTACTCAGAGTTTATTTGAAGTTCTCTGTAAATCTTGCCAAGGTTGCCTTCCTTTCCTTTGTCTCACAAAGCTGGCTGGGTGCAAGAAGAGCACTGTGAAAGAGAGTTCTGCTGGAAGAATTCCTGCCATGCAGAGGGTACAGAGAAATAAGATAAAAGAGATTCAAGTTATGTATCACTAATCTCAGTACTTCAGACATGTACCTGTCTATTTCTGCTTAGAAACCCCATTGATGGAAACCCTACCACCTTTGCAGAAACTTTTAGTACTCAGCCATTATTTACAGTTAGACAGCTATTTGCTATCATCTCATATTTCCAGTGCTGCAATTTGTGTACTCTGTTCTGCTACATGAACATGGGAAGTAGTTTTTTCTCCTTCCTTTTGCATTCACTTTTGAGTATCTGAAGACAGTCCATGTCAGAGTTCAGAAGCAGAGGTATTCACCTGACAGATGGATTTGAGGAAAGGAGATTAGATCCAAAGCACAAAGACAGCCTGTGCTTGTCTTTCTGGAAGGAAAACTGCAAAACCTTTATAGCAGCAAGGCACTGTGATAAGAACATTTTTATGAAACTCAGAGGATCTTATAAGCTATACTAAAGAAACTTTGAAAGTAGATACAAGGGGAAAGTATGGGTACTTTATGTAGTTGTCCCACTGCTCCTTTCACTCCTGTGTCACTGGCCCCAGCATGCAACAAGGGAAGCTGTGGCCTTTCCCCTTACATTATTTTTTACATATTTCATTGTGGAGATTCACCCACCACCTATGAAAAGCAGCACACAACCAGGGCAGTTTCAAGCTTAGCACTGGTTGAGCGTATGCAGCAAAGAACGTTGCAGAAGTCAGTGTGAGAAAAAAAAGTTCCACTCTTCTCCTGTTGCAGAGTATACTTGTCTGTTAAACCAATCTAACGTGCCTTTCTCCATAGTGGATAAATTGTGCAATATTTTGAAGGCCCAGTGCTTTGAAAAGATTTTATTAACAGCAGTAGTGCACTACCATGAAAATCTGAAAATCTTTTGAGTCGCTCTTATCTCAGATATTCCTGAAGAAAATTATTCCAAAGCTGTCCCATGAGGTAAGCCTTGTCCAGGTATACTTTAATAGATCACACTGTCGGGTCCATAGATTGTATAACCTATGTAACTTTGTGAATCCCTTTATATGTGTACAGCAAGATTTGACTGTTAGTTTCTAAGATTGAAATCTGCTGCTAATATAATTTGGCTCAGATGAAATACCAATTTTGTACCTGATTCACAAAGTTTATAAGAATTCATTTATGGAAGCAACTAAGCAACTAACAAAACTCTTTATTTATGTATTCATTTTAGACTTAAATAGCAATTAAATAATCGTGATTGAATATAGTGACAAAAATGCAAGATTCTTAGTTTTGTTATGGTAACCAAGACTTTTCCAAAAGAAAAATTTAAACACTGAGAAGGAAATGTATGGATACAGAAACAAAGCAGCAAGAACATTTACCACTGACTTTTATCTCATTTTTCATGTTGGTTTTTTGTGCATTCGCATTGAAGACATTCAAAAGAAAAATATGCAAAATTTGCATACAGAGTGTAGCCACAGTTCCTTCAATCCGTATGATAACACATTGATTCTTGTTAAACTATTTCCATAGCAAAAGCACGATTTTATTCATGAAATATGCTCTTTTGGAGACAGAAAGAACATTCTTTTGCTACTGATTTTTGGAGACAGAATTAACTCTTTTGATTATTTTCAACACAGGAAAAAATAAGCAATAAAAAAATCTCTACTGCTGCTGAAATCCTCAGCAGAGCTTATCCAAACTGATACTTAGGCAGCTAAAATACTTCAAGGACATAGTTTCACCAAATTACTTCTTTGTCCTACTGTTTCATATTGTCATCTCTTCTAAGCGTAAGAAATTTGCAGTCATACAAGTTCTTTGCAGCACTATGGAAAAATGTATGACTCAAAGAGATTTATCCTACTATATCAGGATAAAACAGTGCTAGGCTCCTGTAATACTAATTTCCTTGTAAGAATTCCGAAGGAAAATAAAAATGCTTGAGGTTTTTGTTCCTTTTTTTTTTTTTTTAATTGAAAGGAAATTAGTAAATTCAGATTTCTCTCTGTTAATTGAATTTTTGAAAATACAGACATCTTAATATAGACCAACTTATATCAACCAGTGCCAAATTAACTCATTGTTACTCTCACTGACTTAACAACCACAGAAATAATAAGTTTTTGTTGTTTATTTGCTTGCTTTTGTATTTATAATCAACTCTAAATCAGAAAGATTTCAGGTAGATTTGTGTTCTACCTGAATGTTACATATAGTCTTCTGCAACAGAGTCAGAAGCTTGACCTTGTCATCAAATTGTTTAGTCTTATTTCTAACAAAAAAAAGTGGATTTTTAGAATGTTTTAGTCCAGAAAATAGAGGATTATGATCTAGATGAAAAAATGTTAGGCTACACACAGCCTCATACTCTAATAAATTTATCTTGTCTTAATTATTCCTAATTAAGGAAAAAAATCCTAATGAATTCACAGTATGTAATTTGTGGTTTGGGGGAAGATATGACCTTAAGTGAAGCTATGTTTTTCTTAGGTAACCACCAGAGGGAGCCTGGTGAATCTGTACAGGGAAAAAATAAAAACTGTGGAGAAAAAAATGTTTTTTCTTGAAAAGAAAAAGAAGAGAAGAAGAGAAGAGAAGAGAAGAGAAGAGAAGAGAAGAGAAGAGAAGAGAAGAGAAGAGAAGAGAAGAGAAGAGAAGAGAAGAGAAGAGAAGAGAAGAGAAGAGAAGAGAAGAGAAGAGAAGAGAAGAGAAGAGAAGAGAAGAGAAGAGAAAAGAAAAGAAAAGAAAAGAAAAGAAAAGAAAAGAAAAGAAAAGAAAAGAAAAGAAAAGAAAAGAAAAGAAAAGAAAAGAAAAGAAAAAAGGGAAAAAAAAAGAGAACGAATCTTTCTTTTGGGACTGAATTTTATATGGGTAGATAGTTATAGAACAAAGGGGAATGGCTTTAAACTAAAAGAGGGGAGATTTAGGTTAGGTATTAGGAAGAAATTTTTTACTCAGAAGGTGATAAGATACTAAAACAGGCTGCCCAGAGAAGCTGTGGTGCCCCATCCCTGGAGGTGCTCAAGGCCAGGTTGGATGGGGCCCTGGGCAGCTGAGCTGGTGGGGGCAGCCCTGCCCATGGCATGGGGTTGGACTTGGTAGGCTTTGAAGTCTCTTCCAACACAAGCCATCCTGTTACTCAATGATTCTATGATTTTCCTGTACAAGAAGCTTAAGAATTTTCTTCACCAGCTGATGTTTCCACTGATTTTTGTAATGAAATCTGAATGTCTGACCAGTGTCCTGAGTGAAATTCTGCAAGATGGCAATGAATATTAAATGATGCACCTTCTTTTATTTAAACCACAAACAAAGACTTTTCTTTAATTGATGGTGCATTGTATAAACAGTAGCTTCCTTTCAAAATCGATAACTCATAAGGACTATCCTTAATTCAACAGACAGCAAATTGAAGGACTTCATTCTGAAAACTCACACGTTTTCTTCATTTGATTCTAGTAATACCCCTCTTATAGCAGAATGATAACTAGTGAAACTAAGGTAGCATAGCCATATTAATGAAATTATTACATACGGATTAGAAAACATTTTAGATCCAGTCTTCAATGTCAAAATCAACTAATTACGGAATGGAATAACAGTCAAAAGTTTCACTGTAGTAATATCCTTTTTAATAATTTCAGAAGTTATCTAAATTGCAGAATAAAGAGTGCAGTTGGTAAATTTGCAGACAGCTTTGATATTGTTACACTGAAGAGTAGGCTTAAAATACAAAAAGATCTGAAATAATCTGAACACCAATATCACTTAGTGATGGAATGGTATCTGAGCTAATGTAGGCGAGGAGTAACAGGTGAGGAAATAATGTTGTAGGAAAACAATCTAGGGGTCACTGTAGATAGTAAGATAGATCATGAATAAACAACATGATATGTTTATGAAAAAGCAAATATTGGAATAAATGAATAAATCTGTCTTCTGAAAATCTTGGCTAAAGTAAGTTACATTGTGCTTTATGAACTGATGAAAATACAATGATAGGAAAGTTCACTACTGAAAGCCTTCTAGCTTATAAATGCCTTCAAATACATGTATAAGACAAATGAGAATTCTTCCACTTTCTTACTGAATTGACACTAATTACAGAATATATCTGCAGTGGTGCATCCAGGCCTAGAGTTCCCAGTACAGGAAGGACGTGGAGCTCTTGGAGTGGGTCCAGAGGAGGGCCACGAAGATGAGCAGAGGGCTGGAGCACCTCTCCTATGAAGAAAGGTTGAGGGAACTGGGCTTGTTTAGCTTGGAGAAGAGAAGGCTCTGGGGAGACCTCATTGTCGCCTTCCAATCTTTGAAGGGAGCGTACAAACAGGAGGGGAAATGGCTGTTCATGAGGGTGGATAGTGATAGGAGAAGGGGGAATGGTTTTAAACTGAGACAGGGGAGGTTTAAGTTAGATATTAGGAGGAAGTTTTTCACACAGAGGGTGGTGACGCACTGGAACAGGTTGCCCAAGGAGGTTGTGGATGCCCCATCCCTGGAGGCATTCAAGGCCAGGCTGGATGTGGCTCTGGGCAGCCTGGTTGGTGACCCTGCACATAGCAGGGGAGTGGAAACTAAATGATCATTGTGGTCCTTTTCAACCCAAGGCATTCTATGATGCATTCTATGTTTCTACGAAACAAAAATATGTTTGTTTCAATCACTTAGGATAGCAGTCAGTGTAGCATTACATAATCTTTTAATTTCATGTTAGCTCATTGTATAAAACTAATATTTAAGATAATTACTATAGGAATTTGAATATAACCCTACTTAGCATCAGGTGAAGTACTACTTTAATTGCGGTTGTAGCTAAGCCAGTGGAAATATTCCAGACAAAGCTTCAATGATTTATGAGTGCATATGCCGACATTTTGACTTCCACTCAATAGATGGACTTCATAAAATTCATAATGATTGTATGGTACAAGGAATACGAGTATGGCTTATCAGAACAATTCCTCTCAGAGCTAGAAATTGATTTTTATTCAATATCACATCTTCAGTTCCCAACCAGATTGAATGTTTGTTTATACCTTGTCCATTGAAAAGCGCAGTAAAGGTACAATATTCCATTATGTGTACAATAGTTTCCCTCCAGCAGTTTCTCTGAGTGGCGGTATGTTTGGAATGAACAGTAATGCACTGAACCAAGCCTTCAGTACTCCAGAGAAGAAATAGAGCTTCCGTTTGTGAAACCTTATGTTCCTTGTGTTATGGTACAGTCTCTCTGATTAACAGATTGTTCCACGATGTGACAAAATTCATGAGAACAGAAGGGAACAAAAGTTTCTCTATGGTTAGAGTTCCTGCATTGTTGGTAAGAAATAGGGGAAAATAGTAAGAATTCTCTTTGTTTGTCTCATGCGTTGTATGGTGAGTTTTTTTGTCTTTTTTTCTTTTGACTACTTAAAAAGGGCAAGATGGGTTTTTCAGCTTTGATGAGTTGTATTTGTAAGTAGCAGAAGAAAACTGCTCTGCCTGGGAAAAGGCTTAAGTCTGAAAGACTGACTCTGAGAGATGTAGACTCAATTCTTTCCATGGCAGTTGTTTTTTGGTTGTTTTTTGTTTGTTTGTTTGTTTGTTTGTTTGGGTTTTTTTTGTGTGTGTGTGTGTGTGTGCAATACTGAGAAACTGATCAGAATCTGTATTTTACTCCCTTGCCATTAGTAAATTCCCAGGAAGTTCTTCAGATGCTCAGATGCACTGCTCACCTAGAGACAGACAAATACCCCATGTAGATAACAGTAAATATATTTTTTTCTTCTAGATCCAATGGCAACAGGTGAAATGAACTGTGTTTCAGTTCCTTGCTTGTATTGTTGTGTTACTGTCCCTCTCCAAACCAGCAAGTAAAAGAATAGTTCCCTCTTCATTTCCTACAAAGTGAAAAGGAGCTGATTAATAACAGGAATAGTAACCCTGTGCTCCAAACTGAAATTGCAGTATCATTCAAACATGCAGCTGTTTGATCTTTCTAAGCAATTCCCTCTTTTGATCAATTCTAAAAACTCCTCTGGGTTTTATTTATTCTAAAAAAGTGATATCTTCCAATTGTTAAATTTCTACCATTTTGACAAGTGTCTGTGATCAAACAGTGAGCTAATTAGCTCACACACTTAAAGGAAATGCAAATATTCAGTTGCTACTCAGTCATGCAGCAAATGCCAGGACATGTAGAAAGTTATATAGCTTCTGTAGATAGGAACATCCTGGGATATCTCACTGATTTCAGTAGAACTGACAGGATAGCTAATTGTGTGCTTCAGTGTTAGCATCACCAAATCCTTGGAAGATATTTTGATATAGTATTCACAGGTATAAAGCTAAATAACCATAAAAAAAGGCTTTAATTTTCATTTGTCCTTATTTGTCCATCTAATATACCATAAATAGCATGATACTGCTATAAAAAAAAAAAAAAATCCCTTCAATCAGTACCCTTTTATCACTAACAGCAGTCAAACCTCAGGTAGTGGAGCTCTTGCCCTCTCAGGAAGATTTATAAAAGACCACTTGTTGCCTTTCATGATTGGAATAGCAAAAGCATTATGGCCCACATCACAGATGAAGATAAGGCTGCGTTCAGTTCTTACAGAAATGAGCATTAGTTGTCTGCACTGCATTTGACATTACAACCTGTCAGAAAAAAAGTGATACTAAGAATAATAAAAAATAACAGAATAGAAATATGACAAGAAGCAGGAGGGACCGTAGGATTTCTCATTGACTGCAGTTGTGCACTCTCTGTCTTTCAACGCAGGGAAACTTCAGGGTCAGTTGAAATATTTACTTCAGTACAAATTCCTTCAATCGGGCAGTCTGGTAACATAAATTAAAATCCTCCATCATGGACATGAAATGTCAGTAGAATGAATTTCATTTAAATTTAATCTACAGACCATAATTTATCTAGAATACACCAGTAAAGAAGGAAATTTCATCCCAAATCCAGTGTCATGGAAAACAAGCAGAATTACATTTAATGGAGCAACCTTCAATTTAACAGTTGCCTTGAACATGTTTTCTAAGATCTACACAGGAGATATTGCCTAAATAAATAAATCCTCAGTACAGCAAAAGAGAAAATGTATTTGATTCTGCAGTACTGAAGTCAAAGGAAGTATTTTCCATCAAGGTGCTTAGAAAGAGAATCAAATGTCAAACTGTTGCCATTTGGTTTATCACAGTTCCCATATTTTCTGTAAATAAAGTCAAAATTATACTAGACAAGGATGATGGTTTGTAGGGTTGTTTAAGCTGATATATGTTTGTAGTGACTGATTCTAATACTGCCATCCTTTATGATCAAACTCAGGACATGCTGATTAAGAAAGACCTGCTGTAATGAGATGTAATTTCCTCAGAAATCACTAATTTTAGGGTAATATTCCTGAAAATATCTGTCTCTGTATGGCTTTGTTTCACTTGTATAAATAACAAGCAAATAATAATAAGCAATGTGCCCTTGCCACTGAGAAGGCTGGCAGAATTCTTGGCCACATTAGGTAAAGTATCTCCAGCAGGCCAGAAGAGGTGAACCTTCCTCTCTGCTCAAAATTCCTGAGGCTGCAGCTGGAACTCTGTATCTAGTTCTTCTGACCCCAGTGCAAGAGAGACGTGGACATACTGGAAAGAGTCCAGTGAAGTGCTACCAAGATGATAAGCAAATTGGAGCACCTCTCTCGTGGTGAAAGTCAGAGAGTTGGGACTGTTCAGCTTGGAGAAAACAAGGCTTAGGGGATCTCATCAACGTTTACAAATACCTGAAGGGAAAGTGCAGAGAAGATGAAATCAGTCTCTTTTAAGTGGTGCCCAGTGCCAGGACTAGAAGCAATGAGCACAAACAGAGAGAGGAGGTTCTGCCTGGATGCCAGGCAGCAGTTCTGTTCTGTGTGGATGACCAAGCATTGGTACAGGGTGCCCAGGGGCTGTGGAGTCTCCTCCTCTGAGATCTCCAGACTGCACCTGGCCATGGGCCTGGGCACCCTGCTCTGGGTGGCCCTGCTGGCACTGGGTTGGTACCTGATGACCCCAGAGGGCCCTGCCCACCTCAGCCATGCTGTATCTATGATTCTCTATCACAGAATCATAGAATAGCCACGGTTGGATGGGACCTCAAGGATCATCAAGCTCCAACCCCCCTGCCACAGGCGGGGCTGCGAACCTCCATATTTAATACTAAACCAGGCTGCCCAGGGCCCCATCCAATCTGGCCTTGAACACCTCCAGGGACAGGGCATCCACAACCTCTCTGGGCAGCCTGTTCCAGCACCTCATCACTCTCTTGGTAAAGAATTATCACCTGATATTCAACCTAAGGTTCAGGCCAGTGCAAAAATATTTGAAGCATAAAATGTCATTGCTTGATTAACTACTGTTTGTCAGTATAGAGAAGGTCTGACATTCTTCACATTAATGCAATGGCAATTACTGAATGCTTTCTCCTACAGTTAAATGTATTTTTTGAAGCTCTAGCCATTGCCTTCTGTCCACACTGGCCATAGTGTTGAACTCTATTTTTCTTTGAGATTCCTTATTTGTTAAGTTTCCCTCTCACATACCAAAAAAAAGAAATAATTTCAGTGTGCTAGACAATGTACTCATTAGCTTGAGCAGAATTATCAACACAGATCAAATACAGATCAATACAGATCATACTCTCAAAATATCTGCACAACAAGGTCCATATTTTTTTTAAAGTCTAGTATGTGATCTATGTAGTCTCGTGAATAACAACTAGGAACTAAGCAGTTGGAAGGGCACTCCAGTGAGTTTCATTGAAATAGGAAGCTCATTAAAGAATTGTGCCCAAAGAAAAATCCCTGCGGCAGATCAATGTCATATATCCAAATACCTTTGGGTAAGGTTACTCATCCTATATCTACAATCCCAAAACTGCCACAGATATGAGCCTGCATAAATTAGGCAATGGATATTTACTCACAGTAATTCTTGCCTAAGTTCTTACCAAGGGCAGTAGTGAAGGATATAGAAATCAAATAAATTAAAGCTTTCTGCAAGAAAATCCACTTAGAGCATGTTCACTTAGAGCATGGCTACATTATAGATTTAATTTAAGGCTTCTGATATGTTGATTGGTAGATGACTTGTTGGGTTTGACAGACAGGTTCCCTTTTTCCATGCTAAGTGGCACCACAACACAGCTATCATCCAGCTCTTACCCGAAGGTGGGATAAAAATCATAAAGCAGTAGTTAGTCTGATGCAAAGGTGAAGTGATTTGTTTAGTTTGAGCCTCAGTGTGTTGTCTTAGGTTAAACAGATTTTATACTAAGTAGAATACTTGCAGCAGTTTTTGTTTCTGAGAACAAGTACGAAGTCACTGGCCTGTGTGTCCTTCCTGAATGGGTCTGCTTGGGGTTATGTGTGTGACAGTCAGGATTTGCCCCTGTATCTCATTTACTGACAGTATTGAAGAACAGTAAAACAAAGTTTGAAAAACAAAGAAGCATTTGCACCAATATTTTGTAACTTGCATATTATTCAGTTGCTGACACTGTTGTTTGGCATGTGAAAAATAGTTATCTTCTCTCATTCTTGTCTTCCAGAACAAAAGCATTTTCATAATGCTAATCTTAGAGATTTAGTGTTGTTTAGTAGAAAATTCATAAGAAAAACAGATTTAAGCAGTGCTTGCCTGAGTAAGCCTATTAATCATCCCTGCTGAAAGATTCTCCATTTAAGATTCTGTATTAAAGAAATATATCTCAGTGGGAAATAATGAAGTTGAGCTTCTTGCATTGCTAGAATCACTTAATGAGTTATTAAAAGTCAGGGCTGTTCACATCAAACTTTATTAATTGCATAAAATAGGGATGTAGCAATAAGCCCAGATACTACTTACTGTAAACTCATAATAGCTTACAGTAAGTTTTGTTCTTGATAGATAATTATTAATTAGCAGCAGCCGTGAGTCTTTTTCTTTTTAAAATGCTGAATAGTTTCCTTTCAGATGCATAATACAACTGCTGTAAAGATGCCAAGAAACAAAGAGCAGAAATGAAAGTGATTCAAATTAATTTATTTGTCAGTTATCTAAAGTAATTCAAGTCTGGAAAGTACCTCCAGGTCAAATGCATTGCAGGCAATCACTGTGGAAAGATAACGTATATTCCTCTTTCAGTGTCAAGGAACAGCAGCAATTTCATCATTATTATTGAAGTATGGCTTCTTCAAAAATACCCATTTTACTCATTTCCTTTCCCCAAAGCCCTGGTTCTTAGCAAATGTTGCTTGAAATCAGCAACAACAAAGGCCGTTAGAGAACACTGAAAGAATCTAAATACAATGCACAAAGTCTGTTCTTTGGTTCCCTACCTAAACTTTGAAACATCAGGTTTTATGTAGTTAATCTTATTAGCATCTTGGGAATGGAGAGCTCTGTGTGTGAGTAAAGGCAGACACGTGCTTATGCTGCAGTCCAGGAAATAGAAATGTTTCAGATCACATTAAGCACAATCACAGAAAAATGTTAATACATTTAAGACTCTAGACAGTTAAAAACAAAACAAAATAAGCAAACAAACAAAAAACAACCAATGCATGTGAAAATAAACTTTCAAAAATAAATCAGAGGCATCAACAACTACAGAGGTATGTCTGCTTTGCCAAGACTCGCACCCAGAATTCAATCTCTGAGTGCAAATTTTAGTCAGTGATCATCTTACCTCGCAGCTACTCATGTAGTTAGATATCATCTATGTAGTTTTCCTATTAATTAATCAAGCAAGTTTGCATTTTTGTGGCTTTAGTTTTAGGAATTCAAGACTCACTGAAAAAAAATTTGATGAGTTGAGGCATACCGTCTGGTATTTACAAGTTTATTTCATATTATCAAAATTTCCGATATCAAGTTGACTTTCATTTATTATATTGAATACTGACACATGATGGACTTCTTTTGAATCTAGAGAAAATCATAATCAACAGCAAAAGATCCCATTCTTTGCACATCACATCATTGCTCACTGCAACAATTCTAACAATGGTTTAGAAAAGCAAATATTTTCAAGACACATTTAGAAGAGCTTCCCAATAATTTATACTAACCAGGATATTCTGATAAATACATTTATATGTTCAAAGCTATGTTCTGTCACTCATTCAATTCATTTTATGTAAATAAGCCATTAAGAATATGGTGACTGGTAAAGCTGCTTAAAACCACTTGCTGATTTGCTCACCGTGGCAGAAAAAGATTAAAAGAAAATTCTGACCAAGATCTGCACTTAGATCCGAGGTCAATAAATTCACTATTAAAATTTTAATGGGAAATTTTTTTAATGTTTGGAACGACCTAAAATATGTGTCTGCACAAGGGAATCTTAAGCTTTCTGTGTAAATAGCAGAGATATAGTCATAGAATCATAGAATCACCAAGGTTGGAAAAGACCTCCAAGATCATCCAGTACAGCTGTCCACATACTGCCATTATTTCCTACGAAACGATGTCCTTCGCACATATAAACATTTCTTGAACACCTCCAGGGTCAGTGACTCAACTATCTCCCTGGGCAGCCCATTCCAGTGCCTGACTACACTTTTGAAGAAGAAATTTTTCCTAACGTCCAACCTGAATCTCCCCTGATGCAACTTGAGGCCATTACCTCTCATCCTATCACTCAATGAGTTTAAATGGTCACTCTACTGAATATTGGGGGAAAGTACACTACAGCAAATGATGGTATGTACTATACTGAGAAGTTAAAGCATAGTTAAAATAAATTAAACATCATCTATAAGAAAAATGATATGCAAGTTATAATGACAGTGTTATATCAGGAGATTCCAGTCTCCTTTCCTCATCTCATGCAGTGTGATGTCTGAAAATTAACATAGTCATCTTTGATATGAGCTATTTTAACTGAAATCCAACTGAATTTGTTTCTGGAGGGTAATTACCAAATAGCAAAATGAAAAAATGATTCATTGTTATAACTACAAGAACTGTTATATGCTGCCAATATTTATACTGTAATATTTGTCTTTTCAGATTTTCATTCAGTCATACTAAAACTATACTAAAACATCTGAAAGATATTTTATGAAATTTCTATTAAAGTTTTTGGAGCACTTCAAAACCAGGTAAAACTTCCTCCCAGAAAATTTGTACTTAGCCTTTTTTTTTTTTTTAATTCTATTTTATGTACCCTTTTGTTTCTATGCTATCACAAGGAATCTGACATTTTAACCGATAAAAAAAATTTGGTTTATATAAAATACTTTCATTTTCATTCTGCCCAAGGATTATTGTTTTATGTTTTCTAATGGATGTTAGATTACATTCAGCTATAATCTCCTAGGTTTCAAGTGCATATATTGATGTTCTCTTTGTCCACTTTGGCTACACTGGACCATATCCCTCAGAAGAGCCATGTGTGATCTGGGTTGCCCTTCTCAGAGCAACTCTTTGCAAAGATAGGTCAGGAATGGCTGGGGGAAAGTTTATTCTTGGTGATGTGTAATTGTGCAGGACTCAGGAATCTTTCTGGTAAAAAGAGACAGTTCTGTCTTCAGATCCTGCACAGTTCTGTTAG
The DNA here is from genome assembly GCF_987193195.1 of Phasianus colchicus. Lineage (NCBI taxonomy): Eukaryota > Metazoa > Chordata > Aves > Galliformes > Phasianidae > Phasianus > Phasianus colchicus. The sequence goes on from NC_143438.1 coordinate 36,881,377, forward strand.
CAATGCTATGCTATGCTGAGCCCACAGAAGTGTCAATATTTCACCATATTTCACCAAGAAATTTGCACTTATTCAAATTCAAGTGACCATCAGCAGCAGTGTAATTTTGCTTTCTACTTCAGTGATAAGTTACAAAGTTTTTGTTCCAAAGCATATTACAAAAGCTGTTAGTCAATTACTTTAAGTTTAAGCACACAAAACAAGCTTCTGAAACTCCATGTTAACTGGTTTTTGTTGTTTTTTTTTCCACAGATGTCAACATGTTAGCAGCAGTCTTCATGTATATTCTGTAAAGGCACTGGCTTGTGTATGGCACAGCTGAAGTGGCAAAAATGTCTCCGTACTACTGATGTGAAAGTGCAGAAGGAACAACCTTTACTCTTAGCATTGAAAACTGCTGATGTCAGCTGGATTTTTGTCAGAAATAAGCAAATGAGACCATTTGTTTCTGACAGTGTTCTCATGAGGAAGCTTTTTAAATTAAAAAGTGGAGGTAGGTCTCACATGGAGGGCTCCATTGATGCAAGAAGAATTTCTTCTCATAAAGAGTGGTGAGGCAATGGCACAGGCTGCCCAGGGAGGTGGTGGGGTCATCATCCATGGAGGTGTTCAGGAGCCATGTGGATATGACACTGAGGGATGTGGTCAATGGGCGATGGGGGGTGGACTGATGGTTGAACTATATGATCTTTGAGGTCTATTCCAATGATTCTTAATGATTCCATGATTCTATGATTCTAAGGCCTTTGTCTGTTTTCCGTGTGTTTGATCTCAGGATGAATGTTCTGCTGGTGGTAAAATGACTACCCACAAAAGTAAGTATCCATCTTGTTCCAAAGTTTCAAAAATGTTGAAAATTTAAGACCAAGCTTTATGATTAAATTTCATTTTTAACTCTGAATTGTTCTGATAAATTCAATAAATCTAACAAAAGTTTTTCTATAGGAAAAAATATAAATTTACCTAGACGGTCTTCCCTGGTTTGCTTTTTTCCTTTTGGACTTGCATCTGACTCTAATTGTAAATTGTGCAGGCTAGCCACCCAAAGCCAAACATATCTCAGATTGCATCAAGAGAGAGATGATGAGCAGGTCGAGGGAAGTGATTCTACCCCTCTACTCTGCTCCTGTGAAACCCCACCCGGAGTACTGCGTTCAGTTCTGGAGCCCCCAACACAAGAAGGACATGGAGCTGTTGGAGCAGGCATAGGAGAGCAGGCATAGGAGCAGGCATAGGAGAGCAGGCATAGGAGAGCCATGAACAGAGGGCTGGAGCACCTCCCCTGGGAGGGCAGGCTGAGAGAACTTCAGCCTGGAGAAGGCTCCAAAGAGACCTTATAACAGCCTTCCAGTAATTGAAGAGGGCCTACAGGAAAGCTGGGGAGGGACTTTTTATAAGGGCATGTAGTGACAGGACAAGGGGAAATAGCTTTAAACTGGAAGAGAGTAGTTTTAGACTAGATATCAGGAAGAAATTCTTTACTCTGAGGATGGTAAGAGACTGGAACAGGTTGCCCAGCTAGGTTGTGGATGCTCCCTGGAAGCATTGAAAGCCAGGGGCTTTGAGCAACCTGGTCCAGACAGAGGTGCCCCTGCCTATAGCAGGAGGGTTGGAACTAGATGATCTTAAATGTCCCTTCCAACCCAAAGCCTTCTATGATTCTATGATTCTGTCTGTAATAGTGTAAAGACATGACAAAGAAATCAAAGTCAATATAACAGACCTGATATCCTTCTGTGATTGAGTGGCCTGCCTGGTAGATGAGGGAAAGGCTGCTGATGCAGTTTTTAGCAAAGCCTTCAACACTGTCTCCTGCAGTATTCTCCTGGAGAAGCTGGCAGACTGTGGCTTGGACAGATACACTCTTTGCAGGGTTAAGAACTGGCTGTAGGACTTAGGTCCAGAGTGTAGTGGTGAAGGGAGTTAAATCCAGCTGGTGACCGGTCACAAGTTATGTTCCCCAGAGGTTGGTACTGGACCCTGTCCTGTTTGATATCTTTACTGATATCAATGAGGACATTGACTGAACCCTCAGTAAGTTGGCAGGTGACACCAACCTGGCAGAAAATGTTGATCTACCTGGGGGTAGCAAGGCCCTACCAGGGGAATCCGGACAGGCTGGATCACTGGGTTGAGGCCAATGGGATGAAATTCAACAAGACCGAGTTCCAGGTCCTGCACTTTGGCTGCAATGCCACAGATTTGGGGCAGAAGTGGTTAGAAGACTGTGTAGAGGAAATATTAATTGATGCTTCGCTGTACATGAGAGCTAGCAGCCAGCAGGTGGCAAGGAAGGACAATGGCATCCTGTCTTGTATCAGAAATAGTGTTACCAGCAGGAGCAGGAAGGTGATCATTCCTCTGTACTCAGTCCTGGTGAGGCTGCATCTGAAGGGAAATCGTGGTGAGGTGGGGGTCAACCTCTTCTCCCATGTAATTATCAATAGGACTATAGGGAATGGCCTTGAGTTGTGCCAAGAGAGATTCAGGTTGGACATTAGGAAATACTTCTTCTCCAAGAGTAATCAGGTACTAGAATGGGCTGACCAGGGAGGTGGTGGAGTCACTGACCTTGGAGGTGTTCAAGAAAGGTTTAGATGTTGTACTGAGGGACATGGTTTAGTGGGAACTATTGGTAATAGGTGGGCAGTTGGACTGGATGATCTTGCAGGTCTTTTCCAAACTTGGTTATTCTATGATTCTATAGTTCTTTGGTTCTATAACTTGCTGGTACTTCCTTGGAAAGAGAAACTTCGGATAGTCTTCATTTTATTGTCAGAAGTACAAACTTGCATTTGTAGTGCAGATATGGCTTCATAACTTCAAGTGCTGTTTTAACCTGGATTATTTTATGTATCTCCTTTTTTAACAGTTATAGCAATTTTATTCTCAAGATGCACTGCATAGCTTAACTTAGCTATACAATGTGTATTTCTTGAATATGATTCATAATTGTACTTTTTTGAGGTTAAAAATAAAAAGGATAAACTATAAAACACAGGAAAGCAAGATTTATAATTTATTGATGCTACTTATTTTTTAAAGAGAAGTTCTCCTGAGATTTTCTCAAGCAGAAAGTAAAATGTCCTCCTCTGAGGACAGGCTGAAGGAGCTGGGCTTGTTCAGCCTGGAGAAAAGAAGGCTGCGGGGTGACCTCATTGCAGCCTTTCAGTACCTAAAGGGAGCCTACAGAGGGGAGGGGAATCAACTCTTTGAAAGGGTAGATAACTGCAGGACGAGGGGAAATGGTTTTAAGTTGAGGGAGGGGAGATTCAGGTTGGACATCAGGGGAAAATTCTTTACAGAGAGAGTGGTGAGGTACTGGAACAGGCTGCCCAGAGAGGCTGTGGATGCCCCGTCCCTGGAGGTGTTCAAAGCCAGATTGGATGGGGCCCTGGGCAGCCTGGTCTAGCATTAGGTGGGAAGGTTGGTGGCCCTGCATGTGGCAGGGGGGTTGGAGATTCATGATCCTTGAGGTCCCTTCCAACCCTGGTGATTCTGTGATTCTGTAAAATTAAAAGACTGCTTCCATGTGTCCCAGCCTTCACCTTGCAGAGTTGAAAGCTGTTGAAAAGTCTGCACGTCTCCCTTCTTTACAATTGCTGGCAGTAGAATGAAAACACTTAATTAAGTATTATTAAGCATTTTGAATTTTATTTCAACAGAACATTTTAGTGTGTGTAAACATTGTGCTGTGTATGCCTGACACCATATTTAGTGTAGTAAGAGCTGACCCTGAGTGATCACCACCTGAGGGCTGAGAGAGTTCAATAGCAATCTGCAGAAGTCACTGGCCTTCCTGCTGCCTTCCAGCAGCTTTGAGTAATCTTTCACCTACCTGAGAGCAAAGTTGGACCAAGGTTGGTATTTTGACAACATTCTTCCTCACCACATGGCTTTCTCTTTCCATAACTAAACTGCCTGTGCAGTTTTGTTGGATTTTTTTTTTTTCTGACAGTATTTTTAATGAATATGAAGAGTGCCTGTGGCAGTTATGGCTGTGAAATATCAATTTCATCTTGTTCTCATCTTTACAATTATTTTACTCACTCAGTCTTGTTTATTGACTTACAATAATTGCATTATTAATATGCTTATGCTCATCTCTTGTACTGCTTAGTAGGCAGCCATCTTTCCTCAAACAAGGTTGATTTTAAAATCAACATATTCCCCTCAGACTGAGAAAGAGGAATTACTTATTTGAAATTCAAGTACAACTTGCATTCTAATCCAGCTAGTCTTTTATGGCAGCTTCATAAAAGTGAGCTACTAGGGAGTCAATTCCTCAGGGAAGCTGCAGGAGCAGGAAGTGTTCTCAGCTTTCTCCCCAGACAGCATGTGCTCAAGGCAATTTGTTTGTTCTGCTGAAAGATTTGTCTTTGTTATTTAAACTCAACTAATAACTTATGCAAAGGTTGTGGGTTGTTTTTTTGTTGGTTTTTTTTTTTTTTTTACTATTTTTGAGGTGGATTGTGGAGGGAGAGCTTATTGAATCACAGTCATAGAATAGGGTTGGAAAAGACCACTAACGGCTTCGGGTACAACTGTCAACCCAACCCCACCATGCCCACTAGCCATGTCCCTTTGTGTCATATCCACATAGTTCTTGAACACCTCCTGGGATGGTGATTCTACCACCTCCCTGGGGAAGTAGAGTTATAGGGTCTAGTTACAGTGTTCAGTCTGCTGTATTTAAATAGATCACTTTGAGCCCTCACCCTATCCTTCACTCCCAAACTCCCAGTGGGAAAGACACAGTGTGGCAGAAGGACCACCACTTTAACTACCTGTTAAGCTATTGCTATTAAAGACGCGCTCATTATATTAAATGTTTTCTAATCTGGGTGATAAAAGGTACCATAAATGACCATTTTTGCATCTTTTTTTCAAGTTTTGACATTTCATACAATGATTCATTTTATGGAATTTCTTTGTGGATCTCTTAGATATTTATCGTGTCTCGCATGATGAGAGTTAAAAAATATATAGCTGATGTCTCTTCTTAACACAGTTTTTTAGAATTCTTCCGATAAAGAGACATGATAAGGGCATTTTTTTTAATTTACCTCATTGAATGTCCTTGACCACATTAAAAAAAATGTGCAGTACTTTTGGAGGAGTTTTGTATAAGTTATTCATAGGAGATAAGATCACAATCTTTATAGTTACCTGAACAAAAAAGTATTGCTAGTGAATTTCTTCTTTATTAATTATCCATTAGACATAGCCTAGCTTCTAGAGACAAAGGTGAAGCTATTATTGATTTTCCTGGTGAATCTTTCTAAAAGCTGCTTTGGGAACAGCAGAGGTATTCCTAGCAGGGAGTAGAGAAATGGGAAAATCCTATCAGAGGCGGTAGTGATGCTCTCTTTTAAAGGATGAGAATTGAATGTCCTAAATGAAAATAGTAGTCTCTTTCCTGACTTCGAAGCAGCTTGTTTTCAAGAGTTCAGGGAAATAGTTCATTACTGATAATCTTTATTTGGCAGAACTATTCCAAGGGAGTTTAGTTCCAACAACTGCAATTGTCAGATTTAGAAACTCATATGATAGTCGTGCTTTTGAACTATTCATGCTTTAAGCCTTTGAAACAAACGAGGAGGTAGGCAGTTTTGCATACATTGTATGATTTTCCCATACTTACTTACAAAAATAATTTATCAGCATTGTAGAACCTAAATTTTTCAAGTGTTATGAACATTTATGAAGAAATGTCCCCAAACCACCTCCATTTCTATTTACTCTTCAGCCATTAATTTTGGATGTATCTTGTTACAGACGTATTTTTCTGCAATTTGATCCATTTGGGGTTAACTGTAGTTTACATCCCAAAATGCCCAGTGTCATATGACTGCTTTATTTTCTCTTGAAGTAGATCTGTCTCAAGTGTCTCGCTGCAGGTCAATAGGAACAGTTATGAGCCCGACTGATGGATAAATATGTTCCTTGTATATCTGAAGATACTGTCTGAGACTCCAAAAGACTTTGTAATGCAAGTGCCATGCTGTACTTCCTTCTGCTGTTTCTTCTATGTCACTTTGAATCTCAACTCATATTTAATCTATGTGAGATTCTTCAAACATTCTTCAATTATGTGTCAAGATAGCTGTTTCTTTCTGGATAAGTACTCGGGTTGTGTTTCAGCTGTAAACAGTTTGCTGTGTCACTGTCAAAGATGGATGAGATCTCTCCTGTTTGCTTTCTTCTACCAACAGCCATATTTCAAGGGTTGCTGAAATATAAATGAAGATAAGAAGGTAATGATACAGAAAAGTTGCAAGTTTATGGAGGAGTTAGTGATGTCACAGACAAAACCAAGTTGTGCATCTTAGCAAATCATTGCATTCAAGTTGCTTGGAAGAAAACTTTCAAAGATTTGAGGTAGAAACTGTGGAAATTCACTCTACAAATCAATTCTGTAAAATTTAGTACAGTGCTGTACGTTTTCCAGGCAACAATTTTGTTTATATTTCTGTAAAATGAAAATAAAATGTGTAAGGACAATGCCATTCTTTGCTTTGAAACCACGTGAGTACGAGTGTTGGGTGGACTGTGCTGTACGGTGCATCTTGGAAATGCTGATGGAAAAATAGATCATGCAACCTCCTGCACAACCAGTCATGAGAGATGACAAAACCTTTGGCACAACCCATGCTTTCATCATTTGCTGATGGCTGCCTTTGCAGATGTGTGAGTATCACAGCCAGCACTCTACCTGTTGTCCTTAAAGCACTGAAGGTAGGGGCAAATGAATCGTACTTTCAGAGACACAAGAAACAGTGGAAGTCTTGCTCAAGGTCTCTCGTTCTTGTACTGAAATTCATCCATAGACTCACTGCTACTTAATGCCAGTTTATCTGATTCTGAATACTTTTTTCCCTTATCCATATTCTCCATCTTAAATCTAAGACTGCAAAGTAATCCCTAAATCATATCCCTGATACATTTTTCATCATTTCTCTTGGTGTGTCCCACCTACTGCAGATCACATCAGCAAGAAAAAGTCCCCCAGCATGTTTAACAGAGTTAATACAGCAGCTATTTCTCTGAGAGCATTGGCTGCTGCTTACCTTTGATGGCTGTAATTTTTTAATAACAAGATTATTTGAGAAAACTTTACAATATGAAATTAAAATTTTCAGTTGATTGCAGCAATATGTGAGTTGAAAAGTGCTTGCAATGCAAAGCATGCAGTGATTACAGTGTCTTCTACAAATATTCAAGGAAATAAATTAACCTTAGTAGAGGAAATGGCTTTATAAGGAAAAGCACTGTTCTCTTTCAAAATTGGAATAATCTCATGCGATTTACAATCCTTATTATAACCTCATTTATAACTTGGAATGTATACAATGACTTGATTTGTCACCATAGACTTTTACATCTTTGTCTCGTTTTTCCTTAGTTCATTGAATATAACATTTTGAAAACAGCCGCAGGGTTTGTTCAAAGCCTGATGTATGCACTCGTTCAAAGTGCCTATAACAAAAACATTTTCCATGGTGTCCCTATAGGTATCACTGCAAAATAAATAGCTTCAGAGATAAGGACGTCCAAGAATATATATATTAGGGGTCATTTAAAGAAAATGTCATGAAAAGTAGGAAAATGAAGTGGAAACCATTCTTCTCACTGACAGCTTTTAAAAAAAATGTTCTAATAGAACTGTTTTCACACAAACAGACTACAAATGTCTTATGTGTTCACATACAAAAGTGGACTGTACCTTTTCTTTAAGAACAATAATTTTTTCTTTTAGAAGAGTAACTAATAGTAGAAATGTACTCTTACAATTAAAGCATCAGATGGTGCAATGGCTACAGAATCATAAGCCAGTCACATGCTATGTATCAGCTGGGGACTTCAAAACTCCTGAGCCATTTGTACCTAATTTCTTCTACTTTTTCAGGATTGCTCGTATTTGTTGAATAAAGTAATTTAAAAAAAGCTTCATTTTTCTTATCTTCTTTTCCTTTCAAATAAGGATAATATTGTTAAAAGAATACTGTGGAGTTTAGTTGGCCTTCATATAAAGCCTTCAAATATAGCCATTCATTAACATTTTTTCTTCCTTTTTTTTTTGTTTGTTTGTTTGTTTGTTTGTTTTCTCAAAGGCTTAATGCTATTAAAATTAGATAAAAGAGAACTTTCATTTCATGAAAAGTTTTCACAGTCTCAATTCCTCTGTAGATAGAAAAAAAGCCAAAACTATTTTTCTTGCAGAAAGCATGACATACTTTCACCTCCATAGTTTAATTAAAATTAATGAATTAAATTTTAAAATTTAACATTACATTTACTATGTACTGCTTTTATTAAAATATTTCGTACTGTACCATATTACTAACTGCTGCTCCAGACACCTTCATAAAAATTCTATCATGTTGTGCGGTTCTACAATATTGTGTGTTAATGTAAAAATGAAACAAAATCTGTTCTGATATAATTTCTCAAGTTTTCCAAAACAAATACACTTTCATGCAATGAAGTTCCATTTGTAATTTTTTTGTTGTTATTTGTGGGAGTTTTTGCCCATACTGCTATCACTTTTTTGTGAAAAAAGACCTAAATTAAATGCAACCAAAAATGTCTTTAAGGTGACCAGTGTGATCACTGTGTATAATCTTCAGTGGAGATTGAAGGTCTGCCCACTGCTCTCACAACTGCTGCTTGGGTGAGTGGTGGTGTAGCTCCTCAGATACAGAGCACAGCAGGGCCCTAGAAGTCTGATTGATGCAGACACTTACCCTCTTACTAGCCAAGTGCACAGTAAGTGCTATCATTTATAATGGCCAACTCTTTATTTTTTTCCTCTTAGGCACCTAAAGAATATTTCTATTTGTCTTTTATTTCTTTGGGACTATGATGCAAAGATGACCAAAGGTTGCTATTGGAGTTTAACCCATTTCAAAGCACAGATGCCATGAGTTTTCCATCATACTGAGCTTCGTTTGAAGGAAACCAAGTGTATTCACACTTTCCATAAGCACAAAGGCTAACATCTATTTTCAGAGTACATCATTATAGTGAACAATGTGTTCTCTGTTTAATGTGCCTCTACTGCCTGGAACAGAAGATAAAAGACAAAGTATTTCTTTGGAAGGGAAACTCTATTAAAAGTATCATGAAGATAGCCCACATAATTTTATTCAAGTTCTCACATATGTAATGTTTTACAGAAATCATTTAAGGTATAAGAGGATTATTTTAGCTTTGTTTAAAATAACTTATATCACTTGAGAGTAAGGCTCCACAGTGTTATAGAAGGAAGGTTGCTCAAGCCCCCAGGACTGTGTCACACGATGAAGGAAACTTCAAACAGGCAGGGAAAACACTGATATTCTAAGACAAGACACATACTCGTAGGATTACTCTTCCAGAGTTGGTAATGCCTACCAGAGATAAAGACACATGGCCCCTGTTCATCACAGGGGAGTTGGACTAGATGACCTTTAATGGTCTCTTCCAATTCAAATGATCCCACGATTCTATGGTAATTATTATCTCTCCACAGCTCCCTGAGTAGAGAAGCAGAGGGAGGTGCCAGGCTCTTCTCCCTGGTCACCAATGGCAGGATGCATAAAGTTACACAATGGGAGGTTCAGACTGGACATGAGGTAAAATTTATTCTCTTCCATTAGAGTAGTTGATATAAAAATCTTTTTCAGCCTCCCTGAAGAAGTGTTATAATTTTCTTTCTATACCAATTATACTTATGAAGGTAAAAAAAACAAGTAAAGGCTGATGCCTGCATTCAGTTCCCTCCTGTGTCATGCTTTGTAATTACATACAGACATCCTTCCACCCTTCATCACCATTATTCACAGTGCACAAGAGCAAAAGGCAGAAAGCTTTCAATTCGCTATGATACAATGAAGAAATAAAACCAAATGTTAGGTTAGGGAGACAATTCAATTTCCACATCACAGCAGTGCAGATCAGCCAACCCACCTACTTATCTAGCAACTGTAAGGAACAATGAGAAGAGCAGAATGATGGAATCATACAATCACAGAATCATAGAATGGCCTGGGTTGAAAAGGACCACAATGATCATCTAGTTTCCAACCCCCTGCTATGTGCAGGGTCGCCAACCACCAGACCAGGCTGCCCAGAGCCACATCCAGCCTGGCCTTGAATGCCTCCAGGGATGGGGCATCCACAACATCATTGGGCAACCTGTTCCAGTGTGTCACCACCCTCTGTGTGAAAACCTTCCTCCTAATATCTAACCTAAACCTCCCCTGTCTCAGTTTAAAACCATTCCCCCTTCTCCTATCACTATCCACCCTCATAAACAGTTTTTCCTCCTCCTGTTTATACACTCCCTTCAAAGATTGGAAGGCGACAATGAGGTCTCCCCAGAGCCTTCTCTTCTCCAAGCTAAACAAGCCCAGTTCCTTCAACCTTTCTTCATAGGAGAGGTGCTCCAGCCCTCTGATAGTCTTCGTGGCCCTCCTCTGGACCCACTCCAAGAGCTCCACGTCCTTCCTGTACTGGGGAACCCAGGCCTGGACACAGCACTGCATATGGGACCTCACAAGAGAAGAGTAGAGGGGGACAATCACCTCCCTCTCCCTGCTGGCCATCCCTTTTTTAATGTAGCCCGGAACACAGTTGGCCATCTGAGCTGCAAGCGCACACTGCTGGCTCATGTCCAGATTTTCATCTAACAAAATCCCAAAAAAGGTGATAGGTCCAGCATTCCTACATGTATGTTTTCAGTGGACTGTGGTCATTACTCTTAGAAGAATAATGGTTGATTTTAACTAGCTTATATGGTGTCCTTCAATAAGTGGGAGACTGGAATTCAGCAAGCTGACTTCTCAATAGCCAACTGCAGAATGAAAGAGAAAGAAGGATAGAATGAAACACCCCAACATGCAGTGAATATAAGATATCCACTATTTTTAATCTTTTCTGAAGATTAAAGAACATGCCTAGAAGCCAGGATTTGCCTGATCTCCTGTTGGCTTTCTACACATGGGCACTTAAAGCTTCTGGTCCTACTCTCTCCCTCTGTCTGTCTCTTAGCCATTAGGACATACAAAGAGAGACAATGTCACATATATATAATGTGCTTATGTGCTGACCTGGTATTAGCACCTTTTGCCAAAATTATCAGGCATCATAAGAGGCTAATTTTTTACAAATAATATGCAATTTTGCTAATAAGCAGTTAGTAAAGCTAAACTTCTCCATTCAAGTATCTGTATCAAGCACAGAAATTTGGAGGAGAGAAATCTCAGCCCAGATGGTTCAGCTACTTCTGAGAACAAGAAAATGCATACTGCCTATCCAAATTAAAAATAAATCTGATCACCCTTTCAGAATGGTGTCATATTTATATCTGTTCAGGAGATGCAAGGAAGATCTTTGGCTTCTACAAAGCTTTCTGAACCTTACTGACATCCTCTGGGAACCAACATAAGCAATGGATAGGAGAGTCTTAAACTAAACATTAAAAAAAAAAAAAGTCTCATTTTCTCACAGAAGAGTTTACTAGGGTCCATTCCGCATGTCCATTTGGTGCATGGCACGAAGGGCCTTTTGTGGCTGTGGAATTCACTTATTTCAGCTGCTTGCAAAATAAATAAATAATAAAATAAAATGTGGATCAGCCTACTTTCCCTGGGTTGATGGAAAACTTCTTGGTCTCTTGGTTTACATTTCTACTATGCAATATTATTTTGTACTCTAGAACTCAGCATCCTTGCCTTTACAATAAGCTAGTAACTTGATGTTAGTATGAGATTCTTCCTGTGTACAGAAAGGAAGGCAACAGAACATCTCTTTGCTAACACTGGCCCTAACAAAGTATGAATGAATCCAAAGGGTTTAAAAAGCATTCTGTTAACAAAGAGGAGTTAGTAAATGCAGCAATTAATGAAGTGTTGAAGGTTTCATATGCTTAATTATCTGAAACTGTATCCTTTTCATGGACTGATACTGGAGGAATTTCAATGGATGCATGCTGAACACTTTCAGCAAATTAAAGGAAAACTGAATTTGAATAAGACTGCTGCATGATGAAAGCCAGTTTTAGTTCAAAGTAGTTCAAATATTCGGAAGCTTGGTAGCACAGCAGCAGCCACCATCGTGTGTAGTATAAAGAAATGCTCATTCTGGTACCTTAGTGACAGGACAAGGGGGAATTGCCCTAAGTTGGGCCAGGGGAGGTTCAGGTTGGATAACAGGAACAATTTCTTCTCAGAAAGAGTGATGAGGCAGTGGCACAGGCTGCCCAGGGAGGCGGTGGAGTCACCGTCCCTGGAGGTGTTCAAGAACTGTGAGGATGTGGCACTGAGGGACGTGGTCAGTGGGCATGGTGGGGGTGGGCTGGTGGTTGGATTAGATGATGTTAGAGGTCTTTTCCAACCTGAATGATTCTGTGATTTCAACCCTTATAAAACATGGGAACTGCTCATGCAGCATTCCCTCGTGTCTAAAATCAATGCTGTTCAAGCCACTGTTTTTCAGATTTCCAGGGAAAAGAGCTTTTTCCTCAGCTAAAAGCAAAGAGAATTTCAGAACACTGTGGTTTGTGTCTTACATCTTGCAGATGGGGCTTTTTCTACATTCAGTGAGTAACAAATATGGGAAGCAAAGCTATCTCCTCATTCCTTTGATTATCTCTTTAAACCAATGGATCATGGAGGATATGCTTTTCCAGTTAGAAGTAGCTGCTAAAGTTTCAGAACATAAGATGAAAATATGAGATAGATAAATACATTTTTAAAAAACAGTGAAAATGTCATCCAATTTAGGATATTCAATGATTCTGTATGTTCCATTTCTGCCAATTTAAATGAAGTTTATCTATCTTCTATGGTTGTAGTGGTAGCAGAAAATGTTGATTTATTTGAAATACAATTATAAAATATAGCAGGCCTGGATGCTTGATTAGATTCAATCTACAAATCTTATTCTGTATATTCAGAAATAAATCATAGATAGACAGGTCTTTTGCCTAATTCCAGAAGATGTCAGGTGCAGATAATAAATATGAGATAGTACAGTGTTGTAAAATGTGAACATACCAATCTGAGGTAACATCATTTGACCTCCCTGTGTTAGATAACTGTTCAGTGATTTTTGACAGAAGTAAAAATTCAAACTGAGCAAAAAGGCCTTTGTTTCTTCACTTGTATGAGAAAGTGAATTGTGTTTGTCTGATTTCATACTGTGTTATAATGAAAAATCCTGAAAATTTTGCAAATTTTGTGCTACAGACTGGTTGCATCACTCAAACTGTAACTGCCATATGTGTCATAAAAGCCAGATTGTAGCCACTGTCCCGGATGTGCATGACTGCAGTTACAGTAATCTCATCTCCCATTTCAGTACTATAAGCAGCCTTGTGGAATAAGGGTTTTTTTGTTTTGTTTTTTTTTCCGTAATCACACATCAATGCAAATGCAATTATTTAGAAAATCTGAGAGCCCGTACAGACAAAGTGGTTACAGTGGGGGTCACAGTTTCATTCCACATCAGGGCTGAAAGTTTTAATCTAAATTTAATTCAGGTCACAGTGTAAGAGGCAGTCCTTTCCCAACCTGTGGAGCTGCACAGCAATGCCTACACCTTGCATCCTAATAGAGCTTAATTTTATGCATCTTCACTATCAAAACCCCTGAGTGGATGGCATTCCTGCATCTGGTGCTGGAATCTCTCTGGTTACCTTATTCTTTATCTTGTTGACAGCTCCTTCTGACACAACCTCAGATCTTTGTAAATGTCAAATCCATCAAAACAAATTGTTATGAGGACAGAATCAAACTTTTAAAGGACTTCTTAGCAGAAGAACTTAAACTTAACTTAAACACTTAAACCAGGCATGTCCAACCTGCTGCCCATGGGCCACATGTGATTCAGCACAGCCCAACCTGTGGCCACCCCCTGCCCCATACCACCATGGCACTGTCTCTGCCTCACTGAGCACCTACTGCTCATTAACAACCAAACATCGGTGTGTTATTAATCCTGTCTGGCTGAAACCAGGGCATGGGAAGGGCAGTGCTGTGCTGTCCTGACTCAAGTGATGGCAAATAATAGTATGCATTTTGATACACTGGCTAAACACTGTTCTGTGAACAGTGAAAAATAGGCAGCCTTGCTTTCTGTTTTGATGTGAGAATAACTTCCAGGATTGCTGAAAAAAAAATCATCAGTATTTTGCTTTAGTTGAGATTCCATTTTCTATTGATATAAATGGCCTGCACATTTTCAAATGGAATGTATGGAGTTGCTATCAGATATTTAACTCAAAAATCTGATTATGTCTCTTTACCAGACTGTTATATACATATCTTACTAGAGAAAAATAACCTTCGTTTCACAACCACACCTTATTCATGTCATCACTTTTGGCAGTACATGCATTTGTGAAGAATTGTTTTCAAGGATGGAGCACAAATTTCATCAAAAATCTCTGACAAACATCCTGCGAAATCACTAAATGCAACCACATCCATTGAACCAGGTTGATACAGTACTTCCATAACACAAGGTCAGCTATCCTCCTAGCTCTATGCATTGTTTCTCACTTTTTAAAAATGTTTTTATTAAAATATAAAAAATAAAATAAATTTTATTACTTATATATATATTAAAAATATTGTATATTTTATATGCAGCCCAAGACAATTCCTCTTCACTGAATGCGGCCCAGGCAAGCCAACAGGCTGGACAGTCAAGGTTTAAATGTAAGTGCTACACAGCAAACCTGATTAAATCTTGATGCAGTAAAACCAAGTGTAAAAATAAGTTGCATGTTCATATCACTAAGCTTAGAAAATCTCCATTAGAAGAATGAAAAAGGTAATTCTAAATTCATCCTCAGTAACACACAAGCAAGCTAGAACTGTCATTGCAATACCAAAATGGAAATGGAAAAGTACTGCCACTTGTCCTTTTAGGTCTATCTACAAGCATTATTATAGTTCTTTCTCATTTTTAGAAATACATGACATTCAAATTGCGATCTAACTTTCCTTATTTTTGTAACAGGTTTTTATCAGACTTGAGATAGACCAGATGTGCTGTCTGAGACTGAAATAGGGAAAATATGGAAGTTTCTTGCTAATGTTCATAAATAAACTGAGAAAGATTCTAAGAGAGTAGTCTTCAATCATGTCCTCTCAGAATAATACCATGCTGCAGAAAGCACTGTGCTTCTCTGTGGGGTGGGGTGACAGAAAAAGCAGTAGCAACCTCTGTTTGTGCAGGAAATTGTTACCTCTGGCCATGAGAAAATCTTGTAGTTATCACTGTCAGTCTTGTAATCTTGACTGCTTTTCTTGTGGGCATACAGTGTGCCGGTTACGTGGGATGATAGTTTATATAACCACACTATATTTGTTCACGGAAGCGTAGTTTCACTAAGTGAGACTTTGAAGCCCTATGGGCTAAATTGAATCCTTCTGTTCTCAGTTCTACAAGCACAAGCTAAGTCAAGGAGACCTGTCCTTTATACATTCAAAATGTGACACTAGAGATGTAGACATTTCAGACTGTGTATCTAAATTAATAGAAATTTCTGTCTTTAAATCTGTCTTCTGGTTTTATGCTTCGTGCTGTGAAAAATAATTACAGATTTGTTTCTGTCTTTATATCCTATAACAGTTTGAGAAACATCCTTTACAAGCTGCATTTACAAGCAGCATAAATATTCATGAGGAGATAAACAATTCTGCTTTTAGAACAGCATAGGGTAGATGTGATAAATAAGATGTAATAGGCATTACCTGCACTTTGATTAAGAGTGGGTAAAACCAGCCAAAACAGTGAATAGTTGTCTATCTCTAGAACACTGTCCAGTGTTTGCTGAACAAGGCGTGGGTTCTGATGGAAGACATTGTTACGCAGTTTGAGAGTAGTAGCCCTCATCCTTGTATTCCTTAATTTGATACTGAGTTAATACCTCTCCTATCTTTGGGTAATAGATTTTGGAAGCATTAAGTATTCAAGGAATACTGAAATTCTTGTAACACAGTAAACAACAATCAAGATAGTGTTCACATTTCCTTACTCAGCACTCTTAAAATAATGACTTCTTTCGTATCATCTAGTAATACTCTTAAAGGAAGAGGCAGAGGAACATCCACATATGTTATAGGAAAAAGTAATAGCTTTGTAGTGTTATACCTTTCCTTCATTTTTTTTTCTTGTCCCTTCTTCTTGTTAACATTCCTTTGGACTCAGTCTTTTCTGCTTCTCCATCCTATGTTGTTACCTGCATTTCAGCAATGTTACCTCTGAAAATATATTTAGATACCATAATAAAAATATAACGAATTTGCAGAAAGTGATTTGCAAGTTCAGAATTCTGACTTTCGCTATGTAATATGTTCTCAAAGGTGCAAGAATTTCACTAATGAGAGCAAAGAGAGATTATGAAGAAAACTGTGGGAAAAAAAGATACACTGTACTCACACTTAGAAGGATGGCTTTCATTGTTAACTTGCTAAATTTGTGTCAAATTCAGTACTAAAGTATTGCAGGAATTGCTGGAAAAATAATTACATACCTGAAATAAAAATCAAATGCAGTATGAATATTTAAGGTAAAAACAGTAGCAAACACGCAAAAGTGCATTATAAATGCTGCTTGTAATAATAAGATCCAAAATTTTCCTGCTTACATTCAGAAATGACTGCAAGTATTGTTCTCAGGGCTGAATTGTTACCCGACTTCTGACACAAATTTGTAATATTTTTTTCAAAATTGCTCACAGCCTAAGAATTCAGTAGTGTCTCCTTTATTCAGCTTTGTCAAGTTTCTAAGCCATTTCCTACTGTAAATTTCAATACTGTACTTCCCCTTTCAGATGTGACAACAATAGCTGTTGTGAGCTACACACAGATCAAAACTAAGAAGCTTGTGATTGACATCCTGGTAACATTATGAACATTTGTCGTCAGTCTGTAGACAAAGCCCCTCATTTCTGTGTTGTAATAGTTCATAAAAAATAGCAGATTCGTTCAACACAAAGAGAAAAGGGAAAAAGCTTTAGGGTTGCACGAATATTCAGTTACTTGAAATTGTTTAAAGCTAATAAGTAATTATTTAATTTTGTATAAATTGATGCCATATTTGCTAAAGGTCATCATCTAACATTAGACTGTCCTGTAAGACTAATATATTAGCAATGCACAGCAGATTTCCATGCTTTGCACAGTTTGTAGCTGAACGTATGCCATCTGCATGGCAGTGACAAGTTGCCACAGAGATGTCAGATTCCCTGAACCTAAAATGGCACGATGAGGCAGCACATGTGCATCAGCGCAAAATTGAAAAGAATTTAGGAGGAATAGGATTCAGTAATAATTGTACAGAACACTAGTTTTCTTTGTTTTACTAAAGACGGACAATACCAACACCGGCATTAAATTCAGTTGCACCTCTCAGGCAAGTAAGTATAGAATCATAGAATCCACTGAGGATGGAAAAGATCTACAAGATCTCCACCTATCACCAATAAAAAAGCATTTTAATGTTTCACAGAGCTGACATCTCTTTTGTCATATACAAAAACAAATATCATAAGAGAAAGGGGTCAGAGTTGATAAGTGAAAGAATCAAACCTTAAGAGAAAGGTTTCAGTGGGTATTGGCTGGAAGGCCAAGCCCAGAAAAGGCACACTAGAACCTGATGGCAGAGATGCTTATTTAGGGTGGTGGCACAGAGTGATAGGAGAACAGATACATAGCAAGGCAAAAGTTACAGCTGCTAATGAAATATAGATGCCCGGGAGAGCACCTACTGTCACCCTAAGGTGCAATGTGGACACAAAACAATTGTTAAAGGCTATTGCAGCAAAACAACGTATTGTCTTTTAGGGCATTAGCTGTGACATGTTTTATCTGATCAGCCTCATAAATCATGCCTAAATCAGCTGTTGGATAAAAGACTGATGTGTCTCTGAACTCTTCTGCCCAGAAGCTTTTCCTTTTTGCTGCTTTTCTGGTAGTTTCCTGGTCTGGGTGAATGAGTGACATTATGGATAATGAATGTACTGACTGAAACTTCTGTTAGCCATTAAGTCGTAATAAATATACTCCCTCTGTGCGGGTAGGAGAAGCTGGGTTTCATTATGGGATCAGAAGGAAAGAACAATGTATTAATTACTGTATTAGAAAATGACAGACAGGATCTCTGGATCTGATTTCAGCTGCAATATCTTACACAATTGTTCTTCAAGATATAGACAGAATTCGTTCCATTAGAAGACTGTTCATACTCCCAATTTGAATAGATTTAATTTCTATTAAGTTCCACACTAATAGCCGATACTCATCCTTAGAAATATTGACATGTTCATCACTGTAGATTATTGTCATGACTCCCGTGACATCAGTGCAATTCAAAAGTGAAAGCAAGATGGAATTATTTTCTGTATTCTTGTAATAGGATTACCAAAACACTGAAAAATGGAAATATTCCATTTATAGTGACTTTGTTTAGGAAAGTCTTCTTATCTTCATTTTGTGGCCCTCTAAACTTGATGCGTACACTGGTGAGAAAGTTTTGCATCTCTTAGCTCCACAGCTGTACTACAGTATTTGCCTTCTTATTACTAATCTTTAAAGCATTAAAAACTCATGTGCATGAGGATGCATACTTCTTGAACTGTGGAACTTTCTCACAGAAAATCCTTGTGCGTACCACTGACCTCTTTTTGTTTGCTTGCTTGTATACTTCCTTTCCTGCCCTTCTGTTACCTCTCTAGTTCATAAGCTCCTTCTGGCACAGTCATTATAGTTTTTCATACATCCACTTTGCTCATTTTTGCTAGAATGTATTTGGTTCTCTTTAATCGTATTTTGACTGGTAATCTCAAGACAAGAATTCTTTATTGGTTTTACCTGCAGTTTTAAACTGTAAAATATTCATTAAACTACTTTTAAGACTATTTCCCTACAGGATTTTTCTTCACCTTGGAGAGTTACTTCTTAGGTTCTGAAACCATTGACAGTTTTTTACCACTGTCCAGATGTTGCTAAAACTCAATCTCATATTCAGTGGCTCTCATTAGAAAATAAATCATTTCTTATATCCATTAATTTAAATGTTTTTTGGCAAGAGCTGCATATTCCACAGTTATTAATATTCTGCTCTCATATTGCTCATCTCTGAGTGACTGCGACTACCACTAACTATTCCGAGAGGCATATAATTAATGAGAACCAGGAGTGTGCTTGGCTAACTGAAAAAACATTAGAGGAAGAATTAAATATCCTCTGCTGAGTAATATTATTTTATCTAAGGAAAGGCAAGTTGATGTACCTGGATATTGTTCATTTAATTACAGGCATTCAAAAGGGATTTTGCTTTTCTTATTAGAGGCAGGAGGCACAGAACATTTTGTGCAATAGTGCCTCATTTGGGATCTTTCCTTCACCTGCTGTCCATTACAGTTAGTGTTTTCTCTCTCCATCCTTCTCCTTCAATATTTCTGCGTACCTGAAGCAAATAAGGTTTAAAAAAATGGACAGGAATAAACCTAGAGGTCTAAATTGTTGTGGATACATTTCAGATGAGAAAAACTGAGTTTCAAACTGACCTATTTTCTGTATTTAAATTGAGCCAAGAGTCTTAGAAAATGCATCCCCTTCCTTCTGCTTAGCAATAGCAGTTCAAGTTATCCTGAATGTTCTTCAGTAGCCTATTTATCTCCTCCCTGCTGGTTTCCAGGCATCACAGAATCACAGAATCACAGAATCACTAAGGTTGGAAAAGACCTATAAGATCATCCAGTCCAACCATCCACCTGTCACCAATGGTTCTCATTAAACCATATCCCTCAACACAACATCCAAACGTTCTTTGAACACCTCCAGGGTCGGTGACTCCACCACCTCCCTGGGCAGCCCATTCCAGTGCCTGACCACCCTTTCAGAGAAGTAGTATTTCCTAATATCCAGCCTGAATCTTCCCTGGCGAAGCTTGAAACCATTCCCTCTAGTCCTATCACCAGTTACACGAGAGAAGAGGCCGACCCCCAGCTCGCTACAACCTCCCTTCAGGTAGTTATAGAGAGCAATAAGGTCTCCCCTGAGCCTCCTCTTCTCCAGACTGAACAATCCCAGCTCCCTCAGCCGCTCCTCATAAGGCCTGTGCTCCAGACCCCTCACCAGCTTTGTTGCCCTTCTTTGAACACGCTCCAGGGCCTCAATGTCTTTCTTGCAGTGAGGGGCCCAGAACTGGACACAATACTCAAGGTGCGGCCTCACCAGAGCTGAGTACAGGGGAACAATTACTTCCCTACTCCTGCTGGTCACACTGCTTCTGATACAAGCCAGAATGCCATTGGCCTTCTTGGCCACCCGGGCACACTGCTGGCTCATGTTTAGCCGAGCGTCAACCAACACCCCCAGGTCCATTTCCTCTACACAGTCTTCAAGCCATTCCACCCCAAGCCTGTAGCGTTGCTTGGGGTTGCTGTGGCCAAAGTGTAGGACCCGGCATTTGGTCTTATTAAACCTCATCCCATTGGCTTCAGCCCAGCTCTCCAGCCTGTCCAGATCTCTCTGTAGGGCCTCGCTACCCCCAGGCAGATCGACACTTCCAGCCAACTTGGTGTCATCTGCAAACTTACTGAGGGTGCACTCAATGCCCTCATCCAGGTCATCAATAAAAATATTGAAAAGGACAGGCCCCAGCACCGACCCCTGGGGAACACCACTCGTGACCGGTCGCCAGCTGGATTTAGCTCCATTGACCACCACTCTCTGGGCTCGACCCTCCAGCCAGTTCCTTACCCAGCCAAGAGTGTACCTGTCCAAGCCTGGGGGCCAAGAACATCACGGGCTCTCCATTGGGTCCACCAGGGCAGGGCCTGGCAGGCAGAGCCCATCCCACAGCTGCAGCCAGGGCACAGGGATAACCTCATCCTCAGGCACTGGGAATCTCACTGAGAAAACGTCAAGGCCCAGTCTGGATGTGGGCTTGTAGTAGAGCCTGGCTGTGGAAATCTGGAGTCCAGCCCCTGCTGAGGCAGAGTCTGGCTTCCCCAGAACTGACATGAGGGTCTGGGCTATGAGAGAACCCTGGGAATGGATAGGGACCACCAGGGCTGCTCGTGCCTCGTGAGGTTGGGCCATGACACTGCAGTTAGAAACAAATTGATAGTTTCAGCTTCTTTCCCACGAAAAGAAAAATACTATGTGTGTAAACATGAACCAGGAAACTATTTAAATTGCTGAAGATATTCGACTATAAATAAACTTAGTGAGGAAATGGCTGTACACACTTCCATGCAAATGTTGACGAGTGTTGACATTAAGGCATGTAATAGAATGGTACCATCTCTTTCCATATTGCAGAAGAGTCTGTTAGGTGATAGCAATACACCTCATGAATCATGACTGTTTCCAGTTCTTGCTTATATATATATATATAAATAGAGCATACCAGTAGCTCTATTCCATAGGTTACAACAGAAAAGACACTGTAGCCTGAGTGAGCATTCCTTATCTCTGCCTCTTCCATATTCCATAATATGCATTTTTGTATTGCTTGTAATGCAATTAATAAAGTAATTTTATCGATTTCCAATATTTTACTGTTAGCTATGATCCTAAATGTGAAGGATGAACCAATTTTCTCAAAACTAAGAGAAATTAATGAGTTACCAGAGCAGATCTTGACTCCTGATGCAATTACCACATACTTCAGAACTACTTGTTGGGAAAACATCCCAGAGTAGAATGTCAAAGTGCCAATTTTTTCCCAGCTCTTATCCAGAAGGGTTGGATACAGCTTTGTCAACCTGCCACAGTTGTATATCGCTGGATGTAGTAATAGTAGTATGTTGACCATAGAAATAAAAAAAAAATCCACCTAATTATTATTAGCTTACAATTCATTTTTTCCCTGTTGATCTCTTTTGCTAGAACAAGGTATTTTGTGGCAGATAGTAAACAGTATACGTTTTACGTTGTGTGAAATTAAATTCCTTTTTCTTCTCCTCTCCATTTTCCTCTCCGTTTCTTACCTCCTATCTCCTCTCTTCGCCTCCCTTCTCTTTCCTTAAAAAAAAGCAAAATTGTAACAGACATTGTCTGTCATTTATTTTTACCTTTCACTCACAATCTTGTAAAAACAGTATTAGATATTGAAGAAAAAATATGTAACATTTTCTAATAACTGTTCTCAATTATGATACTAGAGTTCTTCATATAATAAGCATTCAGAAATGCAATATACTGTATTTTCCAGTTCATAAATGGGAAAGAATAAACTGAGCTATTGTATTATTAATGGCAGCTCTCTGACTTGTACTCCTTCATCTTCATAAATGAGCAAGCCACGTGCTAAAACAAAGATGCTTGGTTTTGACTACTTTATTCTGAAATGCCTTTTCTCTGCCCCCATTGCATAGCACTCAAAATTAAGTTGGGAACCTTGTTGGATTTCATTATCTTTGTTCACACAAAATACTTAGCAACACGCACCTTATCCCTAAGTGCTGTGCAGGGATTTCTACCTAAGAATTGGTTCCTTCAAAAAGTTTCAGATGGCATATCTAGCAATTGTCTGAATTAATTTTTCTGTATTTGTGAAGAGTGACTCATGTTCCCTGCCCACACAGGTTTGTGCATGTTTTTCATTACCCCTTAGACACTGTGTGCTACAGTATCTTCCTCCTGACTTGAGCCCTCAGCCAGGATTATGTAGTGCATGATGCTTTCTTTTTGCCATTGACCATGTGCTTCAGGGAAAATTTGCTTATAATGAATCAGACGACTCTTTATATTTTTCTATTTGTAAGTTCATTTCTGCACAGAATGCTACAGCTTTTCAAGATCTGGGGATGATATCAGCAAGCTCAAGGGAAGAATTGAAAAAAGCAGTAGTTTAATAAAACAGAAAAGATGAGTATGGGTTGTTTCGTTGTTTTAATTTTGCCCCTAAATACATTTTGTGTAGGACTTTGATTTGCACAGTTTGGATGAGTTTAACTGCAAATTCAGACATGTGCCCAAACTTTCTTCAAAAATAGGTATGACAAGTTAATTTCAGTAAGTTGTGGGGTTTTTATAGCCACAGTCACAGATAAATTTCAGTTGTCTCTTATCTTGTCTTGTTCACCCAGGCTGTTTATCATCTTGCACAATGGTTATTACTGTGGTTTTTGACTTTTACAAATGATAGAAAACACAGAAGGAGAAAGTTTCTCGTTTTCTGTTTCATAGCAGCAGAGAGATACACTAAAACCTGTGCTTCCAGACAAGTACAGAGGTAAAGGCCGAGAGCATAGAAGTGCAGTTCCAGAGTATGGACTCTCATGATATCACAGAATCAGGAATATAGATAAATACTGAATGGAAATAAATATAGAATGGAGAAAATAGATAAATACGAAGTTTAAATGACAACTAAATATAGAGATTTCCCCATTTTTTGAATGAAACACAATCTTAGCTCTTACTTCAGAAAATCTCCTGCCTTCGGGATTTGCATCATTCCACAGCTTAAAAAAGAGAAGATAACAGGAGGAAGCAAGAGCAATGCATTGCAAAGCTTTTGGAAATGGTCTGCTGCACTGGTTGATGACATTGTACATTTGGTCGTGAAGCATTTGTGCTTTATCTGCTATGCACTTCTCCCCCCAAAGTCATTGAGCAGCTTGTGGAGCATGTGGTTTTGTTCTGTTTTTTTTTTTTTTGTTTTTTTTTTAAACATTAGTTCAACAATGTGAAAACCAGTAACAATAACGTGATGTTTTCCTTGCAAATCTGAAATTTAACTGACTGTTCCCTGATGTCCATGGCAATAGTCCTCTATCTGACTTGCATGACTGAAATGTCATGTTTTTTGTTACCCTCTGACTATGGATGTATGTATTAAGGAGACAGGATTTTACTGAGGAAACCCAGTATATAGATTTTCTTAGGTAAGCAATGTGCTTTTCCATAGTTACATTAAATCATACTCAATCTCAATTATTCCTAATACGTAAATTTACATATCATGTGTAAATAACACTGTTGATGTAAAATGCAAGTCCAAGCATTTACTCATAACATCAAAACCAGCACAGTAAGTCCTTATAAAATGATATACATGCAGAAATGAGGTAAAACTTTGTCTGCTGTAATTAAAATACGGTTATGCAAAAGTCCCTGCCTCTTATTTTCATAATACTGTGTCTGTTTTGAGAAGTTATTGTTTAGGGCTTGGGTTTTTACCTCATGTCTCAAGTTGCTTCTTCTCAGCAGCCCCCACCTGAAACCTTGCTGATGACATCTTCATTCATCTTCCATCAGTGAAATACCTTCACAGTGCACCTGTAGGTGTGCTCACAACTCAGCCTCCTCCCCTTCCCACCCACGTTAGCTCTCCTCTCCTCCAACCCTTCAAGGACATACAGACAGACCTATTCTTTTCCTTTAAAACTCCTATTAATCCAGTCTTATGTGCAGTATAATCAGACTATTCTTCTTAATGAAAACGAGATGTTCCTCTCCTTCAATATGTATATACAGCTTTGTTAGCCAAGGGGTTGCAGCCTATTTATATCTCGCCAGTAGACAGTACTTTCCTTGAGGAAAATTTCTTTTACCTTTCTTTAGGGACTGCTTGTCATGTTTTGGTGTGGAATGTACATACACAGCAGGATATATTCTATATCAGTTTTATACTAAGACCATAACCAAGGTTCTTATACACCTGCATCTCACTGTCGGTGAAGGCTGAAGGCGTGCTTGGATTGATAATGCATTTTGGTGACTGCCCTCTGACTTCCTACTCCGAAGCATACAATTGTACATACAGTGGTCTTAGGATAGCAAAGCTACGTTGTTTTTAAAAACAAACAAACAAGCAAAACACCCTTAAAAATAATAGTGTATTAGGAGAGGTGTAAGGCTAAGATGTTCTAACAATGACAATAATGTGATGACTTCTGATCAGGTTAAATACAAATATTGAAAAATGCATTATAAAGAGTAAAATCAAAACCATGCTGGACAGATGTAATTCAGCATTGTATTTCAAAAGTGCATGTGGCAGATTTTCTCTGAAATAAAGCTAGCAATGTTGAAAAACTGCGTAATACAGGAAAACATTGGTTTTCAGAGCTGAAAGAAAAATCGATACCAGGGATTGTGATGATGCTGTCTTCTAAATAATCACTGGGGTTTTCTTTGGGAGCAGCATAAGTCACCTACCTGAACCACAATACCTGGAAGAATTAAGCTCATTACAGTGTAAGTGGCTTAATGCAAATTTTAATTTTCTATTGTTGCTGCTGTGTAATCCAATGTACACACATGAGCCTTCCCACTAATGAAGAAAGTTTTGATCAATGGCCAGGTTTGTGAATGGCCTCTGTGCCAGGGCTCCGACAAGGCTGAGAGCCCACTATTTTATTACATGAAAGATCTCTCATCTGATATGTTCATTATCTCAAAAGTGAGTAATTGTATGAGCATTGTTGTTCAGTCTTCTTGACTACCTGAGATACTTATCCAAAACACTTGTGGCAGGAAGCCTCAACCAGAGACTTTTTCATAAGATCTCAATATAAAAATGGAGAAATATGGAAAAAAAAAAAAAATGTTGCTGTACCATTTTTTGATTGCAGACAAAAAGCATTGCCAACATTTACACAACTCTACTGCTAAATTTTTGTCTTATTCTGTAAAAAGAACAAATTTTACAGTGGATTTGGGGGAGGGTAAACAGCTTCATAATCAATAAAAATAGTTTTGTGGATCAAAACAGGCAATGGGCATGTTAGGTGCTAAAAGTTTCGCATGAACTCTGTGAGTGGGCTTCATACTGCTTTCTTTCTGAATGTCTTTTTCTGAAGCAGAAATTGATTGAGGTAGTGCTAGCAATAAAGTATCTGTCTGCCTGGTATTTGATTGTTTTCCTTGTAGTTGAATCATCAAAAGAACCCTGGCTTAGAAAATGTTCTCCGTTTCTGTAATGGAAAAACTATTTTGAAAAAGAATAATAGAAAAAGAGTTATTTTTCTGAAGGCTTTAAATAATTCTAAAATTAATTCTTTTCTAAACCGAAACATTCCTTCTTTCTCTTGTGTCTCCCAAATCATCTGCATTTATTGCTCAATTACAGTGTATTTCTCTTCTTGTAAGGATGGGAGAAATGAAGGAAAGCATTTGGACTTTTTCATCGATGAGACTGCTTTACAAAGAGGAGAAAGTAAATTACACCTTTTCTTAATAACAAAAAAAAGTCCAGAATATGTCAAACGACAAGAAAATCTTTCATCACTTGCCCCAGAAAAGTTAAGATACACTATTTTTATCTCTTTTCAGAGTAGTTCAATCTGAAGCCTGCCATCATAGCTGAAAAGTTAATTTTCAGTCTCAGTGGAAGCTGGACATTGAATTGGGCATTAGAAGCTAAGGACGTAACTCGCAGCCTTGAAGTGGAATGACTGCAACAGTTTCTGCAGAAAAAGGCAGGTGGCAGTGCTATATTAGGTAGTTTTCTAATCAGGCAATCAGGCAGCAACACTCTCCTAGACCTATTAGTTCAACACCTCTTGAACAGTTCATGCACTTACAAGAGACTCTTGCTAAGACAGATCCATGTACAAAGGCAATTTCATCTATCCCCATGCCTCATATAGTAAAGAAAAGTTGCAATTAATGTCATTGTTTTTAATGGGAGCGTCGTGGGAAAAGTACTTCTTACCACACTAAGAAGTTGCAAGATCCAACCATAAAGGAAGTTTTTTCCAAGTGCAGGCATGAGATAAAGACTCACTGTGTCAATAATTCTCACTACTACTGGATAAAGTAGAAGTACTTATTTTCTTTTTGATCTAAAATTTAATGCATGGAGGGAGAGAGAGAGAGAGATTGACCACACAAAAATAATTTTCTTCCCACTGTAGTACTTTGTGAAATTAGAAAGTATTATTCTATTAATGGAGAAAAACTTAATTAATAGACAGTGCTGAATGAGTTATGTACAGTATCTATAAGTATTTGTTTATGCCTGATATGCTTCATTTTCAGCTAGTATTTCACAGCCTTCTGACAGAGGTTATTGCAAAAATTCTCTTAATAAAAAGATTTCCAGTTCATAACTACTACCATTGTCCTGAATTAAATCCCTGACAGCAGGCTGGACGCTGCACATAACAGAAAATTCAATTCCTCCCCCTGAAGAGCTTAAGGTCTGATTTAGCTCCCATCAAAATCAATGCAGATTTGCTCATTAACTTAAGAGAAGGGGGCTGATTACATCGGTCCCAGTTCTGACTTCAGGATCATAGTCACATACTGCTTTGAGTGGGCAGTTTCAGTGAATTTCAGCACAAGATGACACACAGCAAGCTTCTTGCAAATGGAATACTTACTGAAAGCACTTTTCCCCCCATTCAAAAATATGCTTTCAAATGAAAAGAGTAGAATGCTTTTGGTGCCACGCACTGCATTCAGCACACGCAGAGCAAGATACAAGATGAGGTGGAAGAGATGCTGCTCAGCTTGTTCAGCCATCAGGAGCAACAGAAAAGGTCTGATCCTGAAAGGGGTCCTTTAATTTTTTGCAGTTTAGTTTCAATGAAACAACAGCAGAAACTTATCCTAGAAATCTGTTATTGCTTATGTTTATTGATTTTTTTTAAAGGCATGCATATGATTTGGTAACAGTGATTTAAGTAAATTCTCTCCCTTTTTATAGGAAAAACAGAAACCAACTAAGGGCCATGAACTAAATATGTTTGCTCATTGTTAAAAGATGTTGTTTGGTTTTTTTTCCATCTGTCTGAAAAGTAAATTGTATTGGAGCCCTTTGTTTGTGCCAAACCAGCAGGAGTTAGGCATTTTCATTAAAAATGTAGTAGCACAGAATTCTTCAAAGATTTTCATGAACTACAATCCCACAGCATGAGAAACTGATGTAGTCAAAAGAAAGTAAAAAAAAAAAAAGCTCTAATAAAAGTGTACTATCTGTAATAATGTTTCTTAAAGTCAGGATGAACCCAAGGTAGCTTTGTACTAAATGCTTTTTCCAACATGAAAGTAAAAGCTGGTTACTGCTACAAAGACTTTAAATATTAGACAAGACAGCAGATGGACACAAGCAGATGGGAAGGAGTATAAAGAGACAGGTCACAAATACTATCCATCAGCTTGCCTGGCAGTTGTCTCAGTACACCAAGAGCTTAACTATAGTCTTTGGGTGGGTGTGATTATTTAGGGCATGACTGACAGGGTGTTTTTTGTGGTCTGCTTCAGTTTTTTATTTTTCAGTTTGCTTTAAATGTAAGCATTATTGCAATGAAGGTATTAAAGCAACTTGAAGCACGATATTGAAATAGCTCTGTAGATATTGACAGGGAGAATCAAGGGCACAGATAATCCCACAGTGTCATTGCTACTTTACTCTCTAAGGATTTGTGTCACTTTTATACACTCAATAAGCAAATAAATGGCTTCAGACCATCCTATTTCCCATTATACCCCCTCCTTAATTGTGTAAAGAGAACTTAAATTGCATGAAGCTTTGGTGGAGGTGGTGGGGTGTATGTCACCTATAAAACCAAATGTTTTAATGCCAAGAGACACCCTGCTTAAGGGTCTCGTGGCATTAAATATGTACCTGATTTAACTTGGATTGATAGGTTACTACTGCCAGCAAAATCATATTTTCCCGTAATAGTCTTTCTACAGTAGAACACTTTAATATACTTTATTCTGTAATATGTCCTTTCTGAAAACATCATTTTTTTCATAATGTGAAATGCTGACATTTGATGTAGAAATTACGCACCAGCTACATTACTAATAAAAAAATACAATTATCTTCTGCTGTTCTGGACAGGTTGGTAGCTCCAGTACATGTTAATTTACAAAATACCTTCACAAAAAATTCACTTTGAACAAAGTCTAAAACAGAACAGTAAATCATGGCTATTTCCAAGTGTACTGAATAAAATATATTTTTGCTTGTTTACCTTAAGACAACTATTTTTAAATTGTTTTAGCTGATTCTTCTTATTGCATGTATTTGAATATAGATATTGTGTATGTACATAAGGACTTTCTGATTTTATTCAGGTTTTCATGAACTTGATAAAAATTGTAGAAGACAAACATAGCCATGGCCTAAATTCACTCTTCTATCAAAACTGAAATTTAATGCAACATAAATCAATTGTTTATGAAATGTGAGGGAAATACTACACAAACTAATAGTCAATACATATTGTATTAACTCATTAAGGATGGCTCAGACCGAGCTCTTTTCAGGAAAAGATTTCCTTGGCCTAAGTCTGAACTGCAGAAAAGGGTGGTCTAAAATAATAAAAATTCTTACACTGGTATTTTCACAGAGGTAGTTTTAGCCATTGGCAGTTTTTCAGCTGAAGTTCATTTTTCCAATAATTTACATTTATCATTGTATAATTACAACCTTTAGCTATAAATATTGGCCTCCATGGGTTTTATTGATTCAGAAAGTCTTGGATGAATGCTCCGAGTTGAAACTTTAAGATTTGACTATGTTTATGGAATAATAAAATATATCACTGTTTATTAACATATTCACCACAGTTCTAAGTTCAGTGACTCATTGAATTTGGCCATTCCCTAATGGAGGTGCTGATGCCACTTTAAAATAAGTTATCACAAATATAACTTGACCAGTTTAATTCCCATTTTTTATGTTTCTTCTTGGAAATTCAGTGTTGCACAGACAAGTAACTCACAAATATTCCTGTTTTCCATTCTAAGCGTTTTTTTCCCTTGAAATGTCAAGTTTCCAGTTTATATCATCTTTCTTGGTGATGAGCAGATCTCAGTATTTCTAAAGCTGTGTAAGCTGTACAACAATGGAGTAAACTTTGCAATTTCTTCGTTTGAGAAAAAGGGCATTCTTCCAAAACGCTGAACACTGCATGCTTCATCACACTAACCAAAGATAGCACACAGCCACTGTTTTATGAATTATTTAAATAGCTAGTTCTGCCTCTTCAACACTGTTGTTACCTGTCTTTTTACTGGCAATCCTAGCCTGTAACATGGAAGAGTATAGCATGCCAATATTCTAATGTCTTAAGTTTCATTTCCATATAAAAACCAACATCCTTATTTCATCTACAAGCAGAAGTGGAGCAGAGATACCATATTTGTACATAGTATTTTTCTTCCAATGTTTAGCCTTCCCATAATTTTGATTTCCAGATTTAAGAAAACAAACCCTCAAAAATCATTTCTATTCAGAAAAAAAAAAAAAAAAAAATGGCAAGAAAGATTACGTCCTGATAATCAGCTCTCTCAGCTAGCATTATTACAACATCTCCCTTAGACTTCTATATGACATTTAACAAAAAGATATCTTCCCAGAATATAGTATTTAATCCTTTGCCAGCTATTTGGGCCACTTTATGTTGTCTCCTTAAGTAAGTAACATCAGTTGTGGTCCGGTGCCATGGCTGCATTCCTTACCTCAGTAAGCATTATCACTTCTGCTTTGTCCTAATAGGGATATTCTGGACTATGAAAAAGATTATGCATTCACTAAAGAGAGGCCTATTTAGATTAACACAGCTTGCAGGATCATTGTCCAATAAAGGTTATCCACTTCTCATGTCACACACTGAAACACAGCTCAAAAAAGAGTTACAATTTGAGGTCTCAAATGTATGTTTTCAGTAAAAGATAGAGAGATCAGTCTACTTGAAGGTTAGGAAGAGGTTTGATCATAACTTCCAGAGAAGGGCAACGAAGCTGTGAAGGGTCTGGAGCACAAGTCTTATGGGGAGCAGCTGAGAGAGCCAGGATTGTTCATTCTGGAGAAGAGGAGACTTTGATTGCTCTCTACAGTCACTTGAGAGGAGGTGGTATTGAGGTAGAGTCAGCCTCTCGTGAACTGTGATATTCTTAAAAATTGTGATACTGTCAGTCTCTTCTTTAAGGATACTGCTGACATCTGTGCTTTCTGGACCTGCTGGTGATGCAACACCCTGCAAGGGTGTTATATCCTCCTTTTCTAAAAGCAGGTGGAAATGGCTTCCTTTTCTTGTTCACCCTGGCTTTGAAGATGTAGACTTTGAGGGAAGGAACATTGCACACTGCCAAATCCAGCTAAAGTCAGTAGCAGAACAAAGTTATGTGCACTTCACTAACATGTATTATTTAACAAGTGTGGTTGACAGAATTCCTTATTTACATTGTGCTAGCTGCTTAATATGCTCAGACTGAAAGAAGAGATAAGAGTAATTAGCACGTAGCCATGTATGAAAAAAAAAGTACTTCCCAGTGAGGAAAAAGAAGGCAGTGCAAGCAGATATGTGTCTTGTAATCATGCATTTAACATGGATTTATACTGAAAACTGCTATTTGTTTTGAAATCCCTCTAGATGATGCAATAGAAAATCAGGAAAATTGAATGATTTTCCATCTTGCGAAACTGAAGCCCAGCTGCAACTTGTCATTGTTTTTGTAGTAGGAGAGGAGACAGTAGAAACTGGAAGGCCTCAGCTCAATTATTAGAAATTTTTGCTGTTTTTTCTATGCTGATTCAGCAGCAGCTGTATTCAGGCGTTCTGGAGTACATTTTATTTCTGAGACTGGTTGACTTCCTCCCATTGGAAATGCTCTGAATAGCAATAAAGCAGCACTTTGTAGATGTCTGCCCACACAGTGACTACAGCCTTTTCTCTCTTTAGCGGCAGGAGAAAGAGTAATGATGGCTATCATGTTTCAGATTTACAGAGTATGTATTACTTAGCATGAAAACAATCCGAGCACACACGACATTTTTTTTCTGGAAATAAACGTATTTCATCTGCATTCCGTGTTTAAGTTTCCAAATGCATTGAATTCAGAAACGGGGTGATCCAAAATTGCATGCAGCACACATACTAGCTATTGTGGATTTTCAGTTCCAGAATCAAAGTATATCGTCATTATATACCATATACTTTAATGTATCTTCTGTCTCCCTTATAAAAACTAATTAGCAGATTTCAAATAGCAGAATCTTATGATTACCTGAAAAATCCTTTAAAAATTATTACATTGTGGGCACCAGGCAATCGCTGATAATTACTTTAAATGCATTTTTATATTCTACATCCAATTACTCTTATGGGAATCTTTCACCTGGGGAGCTGCAAATCTTTTTTTAAACTGAGCAGTTGGACATCCTTGCATATAGCATTTCCCATTTCAGTGTGACGGGAGGCTTGAGCTTTTAGAAATAAAGCTTATTTCTCTGAATGGCTTCCATCAGACCTGCATTAGGAATGAACAAGCACTCTAGCACACTGCAGCTTGATCTGTGAGAATGGATCTTGGAAGAGAACACCTCAGCCTGCCCGTTTAGAAATAGGTATGCTGAAATAGAGGAAGCATTCTATGGGCTCTCACAGAGAAATTCCAGTTCTGAAGAACAAGCTATATAGAAGCAAAGGTATAAGAAATGGAAAAGGAAAATGAGCAGCACTTCAAAGGAGGTAGAGTACTCCATGCACCTCTAAAAGTCAGCTTCCTGCCAGTGCATGGAAACCTTTAGCACGTGTGGTTTCAGCAAAACAGGATACACATCTATAATACAGGTGTATGTATGTGTGTGTGTGCGCACTTACAAGTATTTAGTGAGAACACAGACACATTAATTTGTAGAAGAGGAATTTTACACACAGGGTTGCTTTCTATTCATTTGTTTGCAAATTAACTGCACACATCAGGCATATTTTCTCTACGAATTAAGTGCTGGTGAAAAACAGAGATGTGGTAACATGCTTTATAGCACTTGAACACATCAAATATTTCTGACTGACTTTTCCAATAGCTGGAATGTTTGTGCTAGAACAGACAAAAGAGTAAATATGGCTTTTATCATAGAAATAGACTTCATTTGACCAAGACTGCAGCAGCACATGAGATCTCTTTGAAATATCCTGTCAGATGATTGGTTTTACAGAAAATGGGGTTATCAGAGGCAACAATTAGATGAAGACAAAGAACTACAAAATGGAGAAAATGAGTTTGAAAGTCTGCCATATTCTCCTTCACAGACCTATGCTTCCAAAGCTGCCTGATATACAGCCTTTTGATCCTTTTCAGAAAACAGAGTATTGGTGGTGTCATTAAAATGAAGCTTATCTCTTGAAAAATGCTTTGTAATTTGAAGATAAAACATTTAGGTAAACATTTCTGAACAAAAACTCACGTATGGTAATTATTAGGTTATTTCTGCTCTACAATGCAATATCATAGATCTGTAAATAACTGTATTTCTGTACATGATTACTTTTTTTTTCTCTTTCAGGCAATGATATAATGTTATTTGCAGGGAGTTCCAGTATCTACTACATTATCATTTCACTGCTGTCTTCCTCCAGTAGGGAATCAAAATTTATCAGGAGGAAGATTTTCATTCCAGTGCATATGGAAGGCCACCTGCCTTATCCATGAGTAGCAAATACTATGAGTTTTGACAAGAGTTCTGAAGAGGGATTATTCACTTGTGACTGCAGGACATTTCGTTGATTCTCAAGATTAGCTTAGAAAATAAAAAGTAATTTTTTTTAGATTAATTGGCTTCAGAAATTTAGGCTTTTCCCCTGGCCCTTCCACAGGTATTTGTTGAAGAAGGACATATTCTGAAATTTTTTCTGCCTATTTGATAGGGATCTCTTAATGTTTAGCCACCACAGCCATACAGAAATTCTCAGCAACCAATTTTGGGATTTGTCTATGACTAAAGTGTAGCTCCCAGTCAGTGACAGAACTCTGCTTCTGCATATAATATATAATAGTGTCCTGTTTGAGATTACTCAAATAGGCAATCACAGAGCTGACATTCTTATACTGAAATTTGCTTGCAAAAAACTCATTCTAGTTCAGCTGATAGAAGTATTTTTAGCATTGTGTTACTATTTTCAAAGGATCAAATACAAAGTGGATTTATGAAATAGAGCAACCTTGTAGGTCTTCATAACTAATATTCAATTATAAGACTTAAATGAAAGAGTTATCATCCAGAGTTCACTGAAGGTTCATTCATGAAAAATTTTACATGAGATCATAATTGGATCTAGATTATGTTTCCTCCATACTTAATGCTTAGTGTGGTGAATCTTGCATCGGCAATCACCATTGTCTCACTGATGGCTGGTTCCTCCTTAGAGCATTTTGCCATTTGCTACTTTCAGTTTTTGAATAGCCATTCTTCATCTTAATTAAGTAACATTCTCTGAATTTTAATTAAATCATTCTTTGAGTTTATCCAATAGTGATCTGGTTACCCATTATTAGGCTTTCATACTTGAGCTATAGTTTCCCTGTGAAGTCTAATATGTTGGACAACCAAGTCAATTGTTCCTCATTAGTAGTAATAAATGGCCAATTCAAGTACAAAAACATAAATAAATATTATGCAAATTCTGCTTTCATTCCATTCCCTCTTCTTCGTTTGTGGAAAGGAAACTTGACTCAAGCAATTTTTACCAGACTAATCTCTATGGGATTTCACTAACAAAAAGATCAATTTCCCTGTCTCACCAATCTATACAACTTTTGTTTATTCAGGTAGAGCTCTCAATAGAAGATGAGCATTTCCTAGAACAGAGGTGAAATAATGTGGAGGAATATTTAAAAAAATGTGATATTTTTCTATTCTTCATGCAATAGGAAATAAACAGAATAAATGGCACTGGCTTTGTGGCCTGGACATATAAGTACTGCTGCCGAATATGCATACACACGTGCTTTCTTCATGAACTTTTCAGGAGCTGATACTCATTAAACTTGCAGAAGTTTAACTTTAATAAGTATGTACATATCTGCCTACATCCCACAGATTCCAAGAGAAATAAGGGAAGCTGCAATCTGAAAAGCAGTGTGATGTTCAACATATTAAGAGAGCTGGTGCAGGCATGCCATATAAAGCTGTAAAAAGGCAAGGAGATTTCAAAAAAAAATTTTTTTTTCCACATGTGATATGATAACCCACCACATTCTGCAACTGCAGCCCTCCTCCCACCTCTAGGCCTCAATAAAGTAAATGTGCATAACTATGTGTAGGCTCTTTGCTGTGACTTTATAATTTGTTGTCTTAGAGTGTTGTCAAATGAGAGTTTGGATTTAATTTTACATTCAGATTTTATATAATAAGGGCAGAGGTGTTTATTTGAGGACTGAAATTCAGCGTTGCCTGTCAAAGTTGATAAATGTTTGTTTAAAGTTGTAACAAATATAAACAGTTATCCTTTAAAACTATGCATAAAGCCTAACTATCCAACTCCTTTAACACGCTCCTCAATTTTCCATGAGAAGAAAGTGGTATTTTTCACAACTGAAGGAGTGTGGGGAAAGAGAGCAACTCAAAGTAGTGTTGCCTGTCCTTCAAACATGGAATTCCCAGACTTTTGAGCATGCATACTGCTGATATTCCATCTATTCTTTTCATTTGCAATCCTTCCTTACATCTGTGATTTTTTTTCTTTAATCTCATACTTCAGTGTTCTAAGAGTTTAGCATTCGGTTTGGTAGCCTTCATATTTGTAGTAATAAAGGCACATACTGCAAACTTCTCACTGTGAGGCATTGCTTGTAGGAAGTTCCCTTCATACAGTGAAAATATTTATCTAAATGACTGCTCCTCTGTAAGAGCCTACAGTTTATAAAGTGGCCAAAAATATTGTCTAAAACCTCCTCCATCTTCATAGATGAGAAGCAAGCCAAAAAAGATTTACATACTGAGGAATTAGTGGGTAGTTGACATAATAACTCTCCATCTGCTGAGGCTTAAACATGATGCACTTGACAGGTGCAATAGATAAATAGAGAAGTCACAATGAGCCCCCCCAAACAAATACTTGTTTAAAAAAATAAAAGCAAATTTAAAAATGGCAAAAAAAAAAAAAAAAAAAAAAAGCCCTATATATAAATTTACTTCCTATTTTTGCAGAAGTAATCTGTAACATGAAAAAATATTTAACAAAAGATTTTTAACATTTGCACAGGATGGAAACAAACATGACTTGTCCAAGACACTCATTGATGTGAACTTCCCTCCTAAATTCAGATGAAATTAAAAGGGCAGTTTCTCTTCCTTCTAGGACACCGAACACCCTGAGGGTTCGTGCTTTCAGACTTCTCCCTATAAACGTGCCCTGACTTTGACTGTGACACCAAGCCACGGGCCAGGCAGGTTTTACCACGGGGAGGTGAGGCCTGGTGAGGCAGAAAGTTACGCCAACGGTCTCTGTCTGACCAGGCACAGCACAGAGTTACATTTGCTGGCACACAACTTTGATTTTTCTCCATGAGGCCAACTGCCTGAGTGAGGGGTACCCAGGGCTGTCACACCGCAAAGGGCAGCAAGCGGCCGCTATCAGCCTCCCCGCAGCCGGTGGCAGGAACTCCCACGCCCCAGGGGAAAGCCCTAGGGGCAAGTCCGCGCCCCCGACCTCGCTCCTTTGTCCCGAGCTGAGCAGCAGGACGCCCGGCCTCCCCGCGGGGCTGAAGGGGCTCATCCGCCCCGGCTCCTCCCGGCGGAGCGAGCTGCGGGGCACGGCGGTGCCCCCTCCCGCTGCCTCTTCCTGGTCGGAGACTGCCGTGCGCGGCGGGGAGCGGCGCTGCAGCCGCCGGGACGCACCTCCGGCACAGGTAGCGGGGGCCGCGGCCGGAGCACCGAGCTGAGCGAGGGAAGGGAGGGAGAGCGCGGGGCAAGGAGGCGGCGAGACAGCGACCCGCAGGCACGACCCCGGAGCGCCAGCAGCGAGCGGGAGGAGCCGCTTCGGACGGAGGAAGGGAGCCGCACGCTGCGGAGCGCGGCGCGGATCACCTCTCTCGGCCGCCAGCCTTCCCCCTGCCGCCAGGAGAGAGGGGCTGCCCGTCCGCTCCCCAGCTGCCCCCGCCCGCGGCGGATGCAGCGCGCAGCCCCCGGAGCGCCTCAAGCCAGAAGGAGACGCCGGTGCGTTGCCGTTTACTGCTTCGCTTAGGTTTATTATTGCTTTTCCTTCCGGCGGGGAGTTGCGGGAGGTGGTGCGCCGCGTGGAGCGGACCGAGCGGCTCCCCGGGGCGGGGTGAGCAGCGTTGCGACTTGCTGCTGTTCACCGCGAGCCCGGCTGAGCGCAGGAGAGGCGGGCGGTGCCGCGGGACACCCGGGGTGTAGCGCAGCGCAGGTGGCTCCGGCACGGCAGGTGGCTCCGGGCTGCCCGCTGCCCGCCTGCGGGACAGGTACGCGGGGTTGGCCGCCGGGCGGGGCGCGGGGTTGCTCCCCAGGCGGGGGCCGTGCATTACACAACCACCCCGGGGAGGGGGAACCGCGTCCCGGCCGGCAGCGGGAGGCCCTCGCTCGGCTCCGTGGGCTTCCGGTTTCACATCGTGGCCGTGCCCGGAGTTTTGCAGCTTAACAGCGAACTTCTGCTTTTTAACGTTAACCCTTCAAAGGCGAGCTGCGCAGCAGGCGCCGGCGGCGGGCTGAGGAGCGGGGCAGGTGCTGGTCGTGGGGCCGGTGCTCACGTCTCTCGCCCTTCTGTCCCGGTGTCTTTTAAATGATCGTTACATATATGTATATTTTTTTAAGCTGCCGTACCCTTGGTGCTCTGGGGACGTGCCATTTCTACGTAGGGTTTGGCAGTGTTTAGAGTAAGTGTTATCAGCGTGTTTGTGGTGCTGCCGGCTGCTGGGTTACCAGACTGCGGTTTTGGGGTGTTTTCTTCTTTTAGTGCGTGCGTGGGGACTCGTGGAAAATCGCTCCGTGGTTTATCCTGGAAGGAATGTAAACGCTTGTCTTTGTAGTTTGGAATAGGTTATTCACGGTAGTATTTCTTGTGAGCATCACACTGATCCCTCAGACTTCGTTAGTCTGCATTTGGAGTGCATTTGGTTTTTATAAAAGAACGAGGAAGCGATGAAAGGGTATCATGAAATTACAGCATTTGAAAATGCAGGAAGCATTCTTGTTGAGGAACTAATAATTTCTCCCTTCTTGTTTGGATCAGAACTGGGTCTCAAGTGGGTGGGGCTAACAGAGTGTATATAACACTTTTTTGTTTTTGTTGTGTCTGGTAGTTGTTTTTAAAATGCTGATGTTGCGAAGTATAAAGCTGTGTCTGTGGAATCGTAGAATGATTCAGGTTGGAAAAGACCTTGGCCACTGCTACCATGCCCACTGACCACGTCCCTCAGTGCCACATCCACACGGTGCTTCAGCACCTCCAGGGATGGTGAGTCCCTCCCTCCCTGGGCAGCCTGTGCCACTGCCTCACCACTCTTTATGAGAAGAAATTTTTCCTAGTATCCAACCTTTCCTAATACACTTTCCTAATACACAGCTGGAGCCTTGCTAGTTCCCAGGCAGTTAGACTTAAACTGTAAATTGTGAGGTGATGGTGTCTAAACTGTTGGCTGGAAGGATGACGAAGTGCTCGCTGTCATTCACAGCGAATAATAACAGAGCAGGAGAGCTGTCTTAAGGTTTGTATTAATAATTTCTTGATTACTGCTGGCAGCTGAGCAGGAAATAGACTTTGATGGTCTTGGAGCAGTCAATGATGACTGGTATGAGCCTATCAAAGCTCTCAGGCATCACGGATTTTTTTTACATTGGCTCTGCCTGTATGCATTGTGAATTATTAAAAACTCTACAGCAGGATATACAACAGCCTGCTGGAGCAGGCAAGAGCAGATGCAAGGGGAAAGCCATGCTAGGGGAAGGCTCATAGGGACCTCTGATCAGGCACCTGTGGCTCTGAAAGTCCCTTAGGTGAAGAGTTGTTGCCTTTGTGTTGGACAAACCTTTGTCTTTCTGTGGTAGGTTTGAACCAATTTAAGCTGCTAGTAAGAAAACAGGGAGGTACCTGAGGAAGTAAGCAGTATAACAAATGTTATAGATCAAATGGGACAGTTGAAAGTCAATTTCTGGTTAGTAAAATTCAGTGCGTAGGAGTTATATTAATGAATATTAACCTACTGAAGAATGTTCACACACTGGGCTATGAAATTATCCATTTTAGGTAAAGCTTGGTATCTGTAACAAATAACAATAAAAAGTAGTGTTATGCTCTTACAGTGCATTGTAATGCAGTGAATTCAAGCTCGTTCTCACTGAGCAGATGATAAATTCAAAGTTGTGTTATCTTTACTGGATTTATACTAACTAGACAATTAAAAGCAGAACTTGAGCATTTACACCATTTTAAAACTGTATTGTACATTAACAACAGAAAAGGTACGCAAACTTTCCAAGTCCCAGTTCTGTAATGATAATAACTATGAGTAAGATAGTGAGTATTTATAATGTGTCTGGTCATTATCATAGTGATAAACTTTGGTCCACCACAGACCTTTATAATAGGAATTTTAGGAACTTAAAAATGATTTCATGTTTTTAGTCACTTAATTTTGTGCATTCATGAAAATTTTATTGACAATCTTGTTCTTGCATTGGGCTTTATTCTTCATTAACTTGTTCTCATACAACATCTAGATTTCTGGTCAGCTGAGGCCTTCCATTGTGTTGGAAGACAAGCCTGTCAGAAGTACAATACCAGACTCAAGATATCCTGCACATACTGAGAAAAACAGTGTCTGCTTTCAAGGCATAACAGCAACCAGGGCTTATCACTGATCACCTCACAAATCAATAGCAGAACTAGGATATGCTTCCACTGCTTTCCAGCTTCTGCTGCTTTCTAGCTCTGAGAGTTTGAGAAGATGAGTGTTAGCAGGGCACTGGATTAGAAATGAGCATACGTGGAATAGTGGTAGGCAGAAGAGCAGCTTGGCCTAGGGGAATGCCACTGAGCTCTGTGAGCATTGCTGGGAGAAACACAGAATAGGGAAAATTGATGCTTGAGTTTCAGTATTGCTGCATATGCACAAATTTCCCATTTGTTCTTTTTGTGATGTTTTTATTCAGTGCTTCATATAAATTATTCATAAGATTGAAATAGCCACTTCAGTTATTTATTCCATCAAATAGAACATATCATTACAGTTTAGGCTCTAATTTTTCTGCTACATGATTGTTATGACTAAAGAAACACTTTCATTATAAACTGTTGAGAGAATACAGATTAAGCTGAAACCCATATCTCGTACTTACTTGCAGCATAAATAGCAAAAGTTGTAAGTGTTCAAACCATACGCTGCCCATTTTCTGTTAACTTCTTCCCTGCCAGAAGGCAGTGATGTGAGATAGAGAAGTGCTTGTATGTCAAAAGTTGAGCAATTTGATTCAAATTTTTACTTACCAAAACTAAACTGAGTTAGTCTTGATGAATACAAGCAATTTAAATAGTCAGCAAAACACAGTCAGGATTTATGTGGGTGAAACCTACTGTTCCTTGCCATAGGCACTAGCAGCCTGTGTTTGACAAGGGAGGAGTCTAAAATGTTTGCAATCCAAGACTCCAATCTTGCATAGAGGTTTAAAGTGTAAAGTCTATCACAGATTAAAGGATAACACAGTTTTCTGGTGAGTTTCCCAGTCCCATGGTGCTGTTACCTATGCACTGCAGGCAGCAGTAGGTCAAGAACGTTCAGATGCAGTTTTGATACAGCCAATTGATACCATATTGTATGAAACAGGAGTTTCCCCACTTTCTTTAAAACACTCTGATGAAGGTGGCAAGTGTAAAAGCTGATTCAGTGCTCCAGATTTGCTAGGTGCTGCAAAAAAAAAACCTCAACAAAACAAAAAGCCAGCAGGACACCATCATTTTTGAAGACGCCCGAATTTATTTATTTATTTATTTATTTATTTATTTATTTATTTATTTATTTATTTATTTATTTGATGTGTAAAGTAGAAGTAACAACCAACGGAAGAGGGATCAGAAAAAGGATATGTGCTCTAGTGCTTCACTGCTCAAATATCTGGAGTTTCAGACAGATAACTCTGGAATCTGGTACTGTATTTGCTTATTACTTCTATTAATAGCCATTTTCAGGGGCACCCAGCCTTCTGCATAAACTGCTTAATTTGAATCTAATTAGATATTGAGTGTAAAATAATCAAGTTAGTCTCTGAGAGACCAATCCAGTTGCTCCTGATGCCCGAGGCAGTCGCTGGCTTCAGCAGAGTTTACATTATAACTGTATTACTGTACCCTTTGGTCATGGTTCTGGGTCTTCTTGTGTTAATTGCTCCACAGGAAGATTGCTCCTTCCCTAAGGATCAAGTGAATGCTTCATTTGGACTAAGTGAGCCCAATATAGGGATCCTTATCAGGCAGTAAATTAAAATGGCAGAATAGAAATCTAGTTCTTCAGGGGTTTTGCCCACCCAAGAATTTAGACAAGATGTTCTTAATTATACTAAGCACTGTAGGATTAGCTGTGGCTGAAAGGGATTGCATGAAACTGTATTGGCATCCCTCCCATGGTGAGACAATGATAGTATCTGATCTTCTATACTCAGTGACTCTAAATAAAGGGTCCGTCACATCATTTTAGTTGTTTTTTGGTTTTTTTTTTTTAAACTTAGTTGTCTCATACACACATTCCTTTTTTCTCTGTTTATTTCTCAAAACAATTTCTCTGTCCAAGCATCTAATCACCATTCAAATACCGAGCATAATCCCTGTTGAACCCACGTGTGGGCTTTTGTGTAGTGAGCAATTCTCATGTCTGTTGCATAGATAATGCATAGCACTTTCATTAGCTTTTCTGAAGAACAAATTGTACTCGTGTTTTCTAGTTCTCCCAGCTGTTTTCAGAGTTGTGTTTTGTTTGTTCTTTTTTACCCTTGAATTCCAGAATATAGCAGTAGCTCTCATCTTCGATAACTACACCCCATCTTCTTCGAGAGGTTTGCAGGGGCTGACCTTTCTGTGAAAAGTTGATCATAATGAGTTTAACTTTTCTTTAGGAATCAGTATACAACCTTCTGCTGTTTCCTTTAAAAGATTCATAGTCTATTGAGAACAATTATTTGTGGCTAAAGCATTTCTAAGTAACTTAAACAGTTCCAGACCATAGTATTTGGATTTAAACATTCTGTGTTTCTCATATTCAGAAAAGAAAGAATAAAATTTATGCTTCTCGAAATGCTCATTTAAAAATAATGGGAGAAAATTTTGGTTAATAAAGCAGAAACGTTTTTTTTTTTTGAGGCTTCTTGCATCAGTTGAAGTGAGATCCCAACTCTGCTGCTTGGAATAGCTATAAATCTTGGACAAGTCCCAGGAAAGCCCACACAAAGGGCAAGTGAGAGAAAAACAAGAAATAACGTGGAAATTTCCAGCTATTTTCTTTCTTCTGTTCTGAAATGATTTTGAAATAACTCAGTAGTGAAGTTAGTTTTCTATATCTTTATTTCACCATCGATTTTTTTTTTCCCTGAATTTTAGTGAAGTCTTCCAAAGGGGAGAAGCAAGTAAAGTAATAAATCTGAAAAGATCGCTCAAATCAGTCCTTCCCTCTCTGAAGTACACTAGGACTGCACTGAAGGAGTAATAGTGGTTTTTCTGCTTTTTCAACTATCTCCAATCAATGTATCAGCTGTAATAAGTTTGCTTTGTGCATTGGAAAGAAAGGCTCTTTCTTTTAAATTTTGTTCCAACAATTGCAAAATTTCTTAGTGTATTATTTTAATCCTTAATGTGTCATTTCTTAGACATTTCAGGGAAGTGTAAACATCTGGAAATGCTGAACTTCAATCCTTTCTACTGCGAACTGAAACATTAACAGCTGAGAGAATCTAGCATCTAACTATTATGTTTTGAAAGTGAGAGGAAAACAAAGCAAATATACAGCTACAGATATTCCTAAAATTAATTTGGGGTTGTAGTATATATATGTTTTAATATCTTTACCTAGTGCATTATCTTCAGCTTCTGCTTAGTTGAAATCTTTGGGTCACATATGAAGATGTTTTTGTTCTTAGTGTTCTTCTTTAGAAGTCAAAATTCAGGTAGTGCAATGCAGCTGGACGAGTTATAGCTGTCTTTGGAATTCAGTAACTTGAAAAAAGAAGTCTTGGCAGTGGGAAAGATCAGTATTAATAGACACACATAAAGCTCTTATGTTCTTTTAAGTTCTGCCTATGTATTGTTTCAAACCTTTGTACTTGGTCTTAATGTTTGCTTTTTATCCTTGACTGTCTGGAAGCATTTCTTTAAGAATGAAGGAGAGGGAACATTGTTGTCAAAAATACAAATATGTTCTTGGCACTTGGCTACATTTTTCAGTTTGTTTTCTTGATCATAGTTTCGTGAATAGAGACAAGACCCTGAAAAATAATGCCTATTTGCAGTGGACTAGGTTAGATTAAGGGCTTGTATAACAGCATCCTGCCATCTTACTTCAAAATATGTGTTCCAAAGATTTAAAAAGCCCTGAAAAACATCTGTTACGTAGTGGACAGTGCCCAGCCAACTTCTTCAATTCTAAATTGGACCATGAAAATTAGGGCTTTTTCAGATTAGAAGTCATTGCTTTCTATCCAGAGGTCTTTCAGAGGGCAGTGTGTAGTTGCTCCTGTTGTCTGGAGATTTACTGTCAGCCCTTTCTGGAAGCAGTGTTGCCTATGTGCAGCATGGCAGTAGGAAGCAGCATGGAGGTAAATTCACCTTGGGATGTAAAATGTTTTACTGGTAAAAGCATCACAGAAAAATCATATTTTCCAGTGTAATAACTTCAGCCTGAAGTTGTCCTGTGCCTTCTACTTAGTGTTCATGTGCATAGTTTTCTTTGTTAGATAAGTTTTCCTGTACTGATGTAAGGTGGAGTCTTTATTTTCATCTTCCTATGATATTTTGAAGTAATTTAAGTTCAAATTGCTGTCACCATGTAGAAGGGTTAACATCTGTAACACAGATTGCTCTTACTTAGCCAGATGCAGATTATTAAATATTGCCTTGGCCTACATTGGCACCAGTTGGGACAGACTTGGAGGGAAACACACTTATCATTTACTTTGGCTCTTGTTGTGCCTTTTACTCTTGGACTCTCCCCCGATGGTAGAAATTAAGTGTATCAAGGGTCTTCTTGGTAGACAAAGTGTGTAATCTGTAAAAACATTAACTCCCTGGCTTGGTTTTTGTCATTTTTTACCTGTGCTATTACTTTGCCTTGACTTGTTTCTGGAGAAGAGGTAAGTATAAAATTCTACATAGCTTTCATCAGCATAGTCTGAATCAGCACTGTTTGCCTGGAGGGCAAGCAATAATTTGGCTTTGTTTTGTTCTTCAGAAAATCTTTCTTGTCCAATGGAAAAGAGCCTGTAATAGGATCACGTGGGAAAGTTGTTGTATTTATCATTGTTTTTTGAAAGGTACTTTAATAGGTGCTTTTCAACTGAATGCAGGATTGTTGATATAGGAAAGTTTGTCTGAAATCTTGGCAGACTGCTGGAGTGGATGAGTGGATTGTGAAATGTTCTTTTCTTCTCATCTTGTGGTTTAAAAAATGCTTTATATGTGGAGATATTATAATGCTTGTTTAAAAAAAAATTTCAAACTACTGAATCCCACAACCTTCTTTAGTATGGTGAGAAATTGGGTTCTTTAGAAGAAAGGTTGTAGCCACAAGTAATAATTCTGTGTACCCCTGGAAAGTGTGCGGAGGGTTGAGAAATTCTCTTCATTACTTGTAATTGGCCTTTTATTGTTAACAGCTTATAAATTTCATCTCTTTATGAGTAATATTTTGTCCTACTAATAAGCTTTAGTGGGAA
Organism: Phasianus colchicus; assembly: GCF_987193195.1. Taxonomy (NCBI): domain Eukaryota; kingdom Metazoa; phylum Chordata; class Aves; order Galliformes; family Phasianidae; genus Phasianus; species Phasianus colchicus. The sequence continues at coordinate 36,926,008 of NC_143438.1, forward strand.
GGCTGATACACGCCTCCCACAAATAGTGTACAATAAAATACAGCAACACCAAAAGTATGCTCTGTGCCTTAATGCAGTTATCCGGTGCCATGCTGAGTATCAGCATATTAAGAGTTCTTAGCTGCATTTTTCACTGTACCATAAAGGACTTTTGTAGCTGCCATGAGGCATATACTGTACCTGTAGTCTCTTCTTTATAATTAGCTTTTGATTTTAGCTTTTTTTTTTTTTCCTCTTATAACTGCAGAGCTGCCGAGTGATTTTTTTGGGTTAATTGTGTTCAGTTTTACTGACGCAGTGAACCAAGAAGCATTACAGAGGTTTTGAAGGACTTATTCCAGTTAAATAAATACATGCATGGGCAGTTTTTGTTGTCTGTGTAAGTGGATAAAACTCAGAACAGTGAAGGTTTTTGAATTATACTGCTTGTATGTGGATTGTTTCTACCGCATCTATTGTGGATGCTTGAAATTTCTCTTGTCTGCTTGGATGTGTTGTGCATAAATGCACATGCTGTGTATATCATGTTTACCTAATTCCAGCATTGATTCATAGAATCAATTCAGTCTAGAAAAGACCTCAAGTGATCTTGGCTCACCTTCCTTCCTGAAGCAGGGTCACATACAAGATCAAGCCAGTTTACTGAGGGTCATGTTGAGCTTGGGCATGGAAAGCTCCAACGACAGATTTTCCACTGTGTTTCAGGGCCATCTCTTCCAATACTTGATCATCCTCACAGTGATTTTTTTTTTTTTCATTTTATCTGATAAACACATCGTAAACATCTACCTGGCCATAGCTTACTCTGTTCTCCACCTATGCACCTCAGTAAAAATCTGGGCTCTACCTTTTCAATAATCTACTCCTGGATATTGGAAAGTTGCTAGTAAGTGCTTCAAAACCTCCAAGCTGGACAATCCTAGTGGCTTCAGCCTTTCCTCACAGGGCATGCCCTTATGGCCTTTCACTGATCTTTCTTGAGTTGGCTGATGCCTCAGGTTGGGCCTTTGGAAGCAGACACACTACTCCAGGTACAAGAGTAGTGGATGCTGCATGAATTGCCTATTGTCAGTCCATCTAGACTGCAACCTAGATCAGCTTAGATACGAATATGCTGAGGAGACAGATGGTGTTGACAGTCTTCCTGAAAGCGAGCTAGGTGACACCACTGCTTTCCTCTGATACACAAAATCCTGTGATTTTATCATAGAGAGAAATTACAGTGGTCAGGCATGATATAATTTTGCTAGATCTGTACTGACTATTCCCAAACACCCACTTCTTCTTAGGCCTAGAAATGGCATTCAGATGGGCTTACGTTTGAACATAACGCAGGGAGAAACTGAGACACTAACTACCAGTGAAAGTATTCTGACTGTGATGCTTTCTTTCCCAGTGACCCTTCAGAATTGGTAACCTGTGCGCAATCCCCTTCCTGCACTCCTTTTCTGGATGCCCAGTTGTTGTCCAGCTGTAGGTACTGAGTCACTTGTCACAGGATGGGGCACCTGAATCTTGGGAAAGTGGTGACGAATCCATTGGGACTTCATATGGCCTGAGGAAACACACTTGTTAGGAACAGGATGTTGCTGCTAGAGTGGTTCTTATTGCTTGTGTATTTCATTTGCAAGAAAGGAGGGTGGCAGCGGGAGTGACAGTAAGTTTAATAACTATATTGTTTTTTAACTGCTTATAGTCAGTGGGCTTTGTCTCGGATTCTCTTTTGTACTGATTTAATTCCATAGTGTTGCCATTAGGTTGATAATAACAAGAAACACAGATGCATGTGTCAGTGAGAGTCTTTATTTGCATTCTAATTGGCATTTAAAGCTTCACCAGTCCTGTGGTGCTTTTTTTTTTTCTTTTACTCACCATTTTGATATTCCCTATTCATATATTGTTGGATGGTTTTTGGAAAACACGAACCAATCTCACATGTAGCAAGACTTGATTTGAATCTAGCAGGAAAGGAACAAAGTTAGCCTGATGGTGTGGTACTCCAAAAGTTCACAAGACCTTACTGGAGAACTTAGTATTCTTCAGATCTTATGCTATATGAAGTTAAGTGCTATGTTTTGTTTATTCATTTTTATTAACTGTGTTACTGTTTAGGATCTGAAAAACCTCTTGGGAGTAAGGTTATAAATGTGCTTAGTGAAACTTTTCTGCAGAGCCAGCAGCTGAACTGAATGTAACAGTAGTTACGTTTTATTATTAGAAATGTTCTAGTAACAATACCATCAGCAATAAAGTCATCAGAAATACAGCTTTCTTAATGTGCTTTGAATGGCATGTATAATTAGCTCACAATTTAAATCTTCTAATAGTGCTTAGTTTCAGTAAGACTTTAATACTTTGGAAAAAAATCATAGCAGATTGCAAGTAATCTGAAGTATTTTAACTGTGTTTTACATGTATTCCAAAATCTTAGTGTAATTTATTTTATTATACAATGAAGATTTGTAAACTGAAAATGTGTATATGGGAGGGGATAAAAAAGGCAGGTGCTAAATAGTAAGTAGTACCTGCAGAGTAGATTTTAGGAACTTCTGTATCTGTGGATCTTATGCTTTAGGAATCTGTTTTTCAGGCTTTAATTATTTTGTGAAGCGTAAGATCACATTTTTTTCTGTCCAGTTTAGTAAATGAATAAAAGATTAACATGCAGATAAAACCTCGGTACAGTATTACATTTGAAGATGGCCAAATGATTAAAGGTATTTCACAAACAACTGATTCTCTATTTTAACCTGGGAAGAATAACCAGAGCTTTGGCGAGAGAGCAATTAAATAATATCATAATCACACATGCATTACAACAAAGACTACTGGCACACATAAGCATGAAAGCTGGTTTTGCAGTGTATTCCTGGTGCAAAATGACATTGTAATCTTCTGTGGGTTTGCTTGCGTGAGAAAAGACCACTCAGCTGAGCACAGCCAAATGATTTTATGGTAAGTCTGATCTCATGTATCTCACTGAATGTGCTGTATATATGCAAGAAGGCTTTATGACAGTGTTTGTTTTCACACTGGTTTTTAAATACATAACAGATAGCTTATTCTGTATATGTCTTTTTGTGGAATTGAGTCATCTTGTGATGATTTCTTTTAATGATTGAGAGAGGCACTTGAGCATGTTGACTCAATTCCAGTGTATAATTGCATTCTGTATATAAAAATTTCTCTTGTAGTGTCAGTTGAGTCAGTTGGCTGTCATTTACTCTTTTAGAAATTTTAAGTATACTCAATGTTTCAAAGATTTCTTCAGTTCATAAAATCATAGAATGGCTTGGATTGGAAGGTACCTCAAGGATCATCACATTCTAATCCCTCTCCCACAGATAAGGCTGCCAGCCACTAGATCAAGTACTAGATCAGATTGCCCAACATCTCATCCAACCTAGCCTTATTCTTAATTGTTTATTACTGGGAACCCTATGCTTGAAAGGTATTTGAACAGATTTTTATCTTTATTGTAACTGAAATTACCACTCATTTTTACAGGGATGATCTATGATCTGATGGTCTGTCTCTACACAGAAACCCAGATTTAAATAGGGTAGTATCACTCAAATTCCTGTAAGCTATCATTAGATAAAATTAAAAAATACAGTTACATTGTCTTACTTCAGCCTCTGTAGTAAAGGATAAGACACTTGCAGTACCATGCTTACATTGTAAGATCAGGCATGCATGGTGGGAGGGGAAGCATGATGAAGCTCTCTCAGTTGTGCAGAATGGTGCATCCTGGCTGTGGGCAAACTGCAGCATCCAGAGGGAGAGCAAATGCTGAGCAAGCTGCTGGCATGGCAGGAGTGTTAGGACTGAGTAAAATAATAATTGATACCAAGATGATTGGGTGCCTTTGTTTCTGCTGAGTTGTGAGTGTGTGACACCATTCTTGTGCCAGCCCACATGCATCCCAGTCCTACTTAGTGTGAAGTAGCTGCCTCCATCATTGGTTGCCTGTACTTCTTCACCGTGTGGCACCTGAGAGAACATGCATGAAATTGTCTGCAACACTCCTCCCCTGTAGCAGTTAACTAATGTGTGGTGGCATTACAGTGTTTATGGACTATTCATGTGATGTAGTTGGCAAAGTAAGGGGAAACTCATGTCCATTACTAATTGAATTTGGGGGTGAATTTAAGTGAACTCTGATGTGTTCAAACAGAGGAAATGTTTGCGTGCAACTTGGTTTAAAAACAAACACACAAACAGAAACCAGTTACGATAGAAATCGCTTTCCGCTTTGCAGTTTTTATATGTTTTTCATGTTAAGTAGTGCTGTTAGAGTATGTTTTCAAACACCCTTAGCAGATGCTAAGAAGCCTGTGGTTTGGGAGGGGGGCAGTGCTGTGGTTTGAGTTTTTTTCTGTTTGAGTGAATATGGCATGCTTCAAGGTAAAAAGTGAGGAAGCGTTTTTTCTTTCTTGCCATAGCAATATTTTGTTTTTGATGTTAGCATTCAATTTCACAGGTGTTTAAATCTCACACATGGAATAAATTTATTAATAAATACTTCCACATAGCAATGCATTAAGCTCATTGTATGTACCAAATGAAGACTGCTACAACTGTAACATTAACATAGTAATGGCAGGTTTGACCATCCAGAATAATTTTAAGTTTTAGAATATCAAGCGTTAAATATTTGGGAGCACAGCTGGGCAGTGCTGACATAAAGATGGGACTGGTTCTGTGCACACAGGTCATCAGCAGCTGTTCAGGAGGGAAAGCTCCAGCTGCAACATTCTCATTAACCATAAGCACTGATTTAGACTTGCCAGATTTCCGGTTAAAGAAGAAAAAATAGTTATAAAACAGCTAAACGTCGGTGTAATATTGCTTGTAAACTGACCTCTTACAGATTTCAATGAGAGCTGTTCTAAGCAAGATACTACATTTGATAAAAACCTGTTGTTTTCTCTGATAAATAATTCATGAAAGTGTTAAGTGACAGAGCTTCTTGATTCAAGCATCATATGATTTGTACTTAAGAACGTATCTTGAATTCTTGACTTCCCTTTAAGTGTTACAAGCTGTTGTTTCTTGAGAGTGCTGTGGGTGAACTAAGGTCTGATAGGAGCACATTAGATGGAGTTACTGTTCGGGGTAAGAAAGAAGGAATTTATCCAAAGGAGCACCTTGGTATCTGTTTTCTGAAAGTCTTTCTTCAATTTTCTTTCTTCAATCGTCTACAAAGGCAGAGGCACCCTTATTAGCTGGATCAACTGTATGATGTTGCAAGCTTGTGATGGCTGTTGCTGGAGGTTTTTTCAGGGTCAGATATCAGTAGGTGAACAGATTCAGTCAAAAGCTGATCCTGGTCCTCCCCTGCCCTGCCTTGCCCCATGTGTACTGTCGAGAGATGAACATCCTCAGGCAGAAGGATTCCCTGATGCTGGGGCTGCTCTCTGGCTGTGCCAGGGCCCTGACATTCACACAGTCTCTGAAATAGTGATCACACTCCTGTCTTTTGTCTGGAATGCAGCAAAGTTTTCTGTTCTCCTCTGGTTCTTCCTGACCCTTGCTCTTTTCCTGTTTAGAAACTCTGACATTCATCATAGATTTATACCTGGACAGTATATATTTTCTACTCTTCCAACACTGTCTTTTAACCTTGCTTTTCTTAAGTTTTCTTAAGTCATGGGTTTTTGTCTTATCCCTGTATAATGAGCTCCTGTTGCTTTCATCATCCTGGCATCTCTTCTAGTAAAAAGTTCACTGCTACACGGGGCTAAGCAGCCCTGTACCTTGCAGCCAGCTGCAGTTATGCTTGTGGGTTGTGTGGTGACATCAGTTCTTCCCTACCTTGACTGGGAATATCCCCTCATGACTCAATGTACGTCTTTCTTTTTTTTTTCCCCTACCAAATCACGTTGGTGAGTCATGGTTATCCTGTGATCACCTCCTAGACTGATCTTTCCCCTTGGTATCTTCTAAAACGATGGCTGGTTTCCCACATCCTGTGTGAGTATGCTAATCACAAGCTCATAATTTAACGCTGGAGCCGTTTATAAAGGGCAGGCCGGGGATGGTACTGTGGTTGCTGTTCTGCCTTGTGATAAGCCTGAGCCTAATGGTTAGCATAATGCGCGCTGAGGAAGTCTACTGAAATAAGACTGTGTGTGGCAGAATAGCTTGTTGTATTTTTGATGGGATCTCAGTGCAGTATGCTGTGATGCTGCTTCGCCATGTCATCGTGGCTGTCAGAACTTGAAGTCCTCAAAAAGCTTTTTAATCAGGAGAGGAGATGTTGGTTGTGATTGCAGCGCCAGAATGATGCGGTAGCTGAAAAGGGCCTCCTGAATTACAGCTCTGGATTTAAGTTTCTAATGTCTGTTAGGCTATAAATCATTTTTCTTGCTGTCTTTCCCCTCTCTGTGTTCTATATCTGTGATATGGAGGAAAAGTTTGCCTTCTGCTCATGTGTTTTGTGCCCTTGAATTGCCAGACCTTTAGGGAAGGAGTGTTCTTTCTGTCTGTCTTCTTGTGCTGTCTGGCAACATAAGACTCGGTTTCACAGCTGTGAACCCTGTCACAATTATTATAATTGAAACATTTTCTTCATTGTTCTAGAAACATTCAGGTAACAATAAAAATAGAATACTTTGTGTCCTCATACCTCAAGAGGGAAACTTGTTCAAGGATATTGTGATACTGTGATGGGTGCTGTGAATACCTTTTAAGAATACTTAGCTTTTAATCATATAGAAGATTTGAAGTGCATCCTGGTATTCATCCTTGAAAATGAATACACTGCTGCTAATCTTATTAAAACACAAGTTTCTTACTCTGTTATTTTGACACGTTGCAAGATTTACTTATTTATTGTACACTGAATAAAATATGTATTTGATGTAAGTGCTGAACTGAATCATAGAATCATAAAAGTTGAAGAAAGTAGTGTTTGGCCTGGCACATTTCTTTGTCTTCCTTTTAACATGAAACAGTTTGATTTCCTTTTTAATGAAAGAAGGGGAAATAATTGTCTTGTGCGTGTTTTTTACGTTGTGTTCAAATAGAATTATATTTCTCTGGATCTGCTGTTCTCTCCAGTACTAATTCAGTAATGGTTATTTCTCTACTCTTCGTACGTAGGCTGTATAAGAGCTGAGAGTACTACATTTAGTACATGAAATTCAAGATTGAAGTGAAGCAATATCAGAGTGTGATGCAAAACAACACACTTTAAAGCGTATTTGTTGAGGTACACAGCTACAGTACTGGTCTCAGGGCAATGTACAGACCTAAGTGCTTTCTCATGCAGATTTCAGTGACGGGCTTGCTGCTGTTACTCATAAATAATTTAAAATTCCAGGTGCAACATCTCACAGCTGAGTGACTGTAACCTGCTGAGCCTCTGACCTCAAGTGAATAAGGGCCAAAGTACCCCGTGTAAAATTCCATTTGGAAAGGAGACAAATCTGTCAATTTCTCAGGTATATGGTCGTCCTCAGCAAAGGGTCTTTTTGCTTTCCTAGTTCAGAAAAGAAAGCAAGCCACTATATCATTGACAGACAAAATCCAAAATCAAAATCAGGCTAGACCAGGCTCCGAGCAATCTGATCTAGCTGTAGATCATGGAATGGTTTAGGTTGAAAGATGCCCCTGTTCATTGCAAGGGAGTTGGGCTAGGTGACCTTTAAAGGGCCATTCTAACTCAAACGATTCTGTGATTCTATGAAAATCCCCAAATAGTGTCACAGTATCTGTGCTGCCACAGTTAGAAAATTTGCTTCTTTGTAGCCCTGTAAGCCACTTTGCTCTTGGAATTAGTTTATTGATTTTAGAGGCAGAGCAGTTTGCACATACCTGCTGACACTTCATGAGTGTCACTTGCAGCTTGCAGAACAAATGGCTTTGTGCTGGACAGTCTCATTTGTGTTTGTGTTAATGAACTGTGGATAATAGTGACCTACTGGGAGGTTGTCACAAGATCCTTGAATCTTAGTACAGACCTTAAGCACAAATTAAAAACTTTGGGGGCTAAGTTTCCACGAAGTTACTTCAAATTAAAAAAATTGCTTTCAATGCATGGTTTCATCAACGCTCAGGCAATCAGGCTAGGAAAAGAGAAGGCAAAAAGAAGAGAGAAACTTAACACATGAACAGTGAGGAACCTAAGGATGCATGCTTTCATATCTGGAAAACCAGATTCAGTTTTGTGCCTCCTTGGCAGTATGTTTATGGGGAGGGAGAGGTAGCTTTAAAGTGGTAGGCTGAGCCAAGAGGGAGTCAGCTAGGAGTAAGGTGAAAAGTCAGAGTCTTTCGTAATGTCTATATTTATGCCAAATGTAATAGAGGAGCATTTACAGGAAACCCAACTCTAGGTCGGGTATGTTTACAGTGTGGAGAGATAATATATGATGTCAGAACAGAGAGAAAGGTGGGGCAAAGAGAGGGGTTTTTTTTGGTTATTGTTATTTAAATGAGAAAGATATAGTGGTTCATTGTTTTCTGACAGTAATGTTAACGGTGTCTGGAGAGGATGAATCATCTTCTTGTTCTGTCAGTCACTTGAACATGAGAAGATAAGAGCCAGCATATGGTGCCTTTGATTCATGAGCATTCAGAGCTGCAGGTGTGCGTTTTGACATCAGTCTGTGGTGTGTTAGTGCAACACTGATCATCAAAGTGGCTGTGTTGCTGGGGAGCCTCAGTGACCCGTCTTGCTTATAAAGAGAACATATACTGCTCATCGTTGGGAGAGGACTACTTGTTTTTCTAAGTGAAGACACAGAAAAATGTGAGTCTTCAAATGTATCTTGTTTTGATTTTCATGGTATCTCTATTTTTATGTGCAAACAGGTGATAGATCTTCTATGGTTGCAGAGTACTGTAAACTCAAAACTTGGAAGTCTCCAAGTAACAAATAACAATTCTTGCTGTATGACTTCTTGATTGCTCTTTGCCTCCTCCACCAGTGTTACTAGGAAGATCATCATTGTGGCCTGCAATTATCATGTGAAACTGAATTCCATTTTTCTTGTTTTCTGTTTTCCGGGTTAATGCTACATTTATGTTATGTTTCTTTGCTCACTAATTTCTCTCACTTTGAATACTTTAGCATTTAGGACAGGTGTGATTCATTGAGGTCAAGAGGTTAAGTCCACTGCTGCTGAAGTATGCTCTTGAGGGGGACATCCAGAGGGGTGTACACCGTTAAGGGACTGCAGAAGTTCTGATAGTGAAACGTACTGGTCTTAAGAGCATACTGCACTTGCTGTCTGTATGTATGCAGAATGAGCAAGATTCTGGTGTGTCCATTCTTTCTCTGCCATTTTTACTGTCTATTTTACTGTCTTTTTTCCCCTCATTATTTATTAAACTGCAGTCAAAATATTTTGTCCCTTGAGTGCATGAGTGCTGGGGAAAAAAACACCAGTGATTCTGCCATTGTGCCTCTGAGCATTTTCAGAGGGTTGTGACGAGTTGATGCTTGCTCCTTGGTTTTGGATGCTGTGCAGACCTAAAAGGTCCTGCACTATGGGGGAAAATATTGGGTTTTCTTTGTCGTTACTGTTTTGTTTTTCAGTCAGCTATCCAAAGGGATGAAAAGTGAAGATGTATTGGTAAAGCCAGTATGTAACAAATTAAATGAAATTTTTAGTGTTAATGAATGAAATAAGAATAGACGTATCAGTCCTAATTGCATGGTGGGGCAACATTTTCTTTTTTGGATCAGACTCAAGGAATGAGTATATTAGGCATATATGTGGTCCTCTCTATTCTGTCAGCTGGCACTAGATGAAGAAAGGAAGAAAAGTGAGAAGTGTAAGCTACAGGAAATAAGTAAATGCAACAAATGAAAGGCAAGATGATGTTCTTATAGGATAGAGAGAAAACTGTAATCAAAGCAGTCAGAAAAGGTAAAATAATAAGAAGAAACGTCCAGGCATTTCAATTATTTTGGTGCATTTTGTGATGGTACACAAAGTGTACGTAAACTGCTGAGATACTGCGTGGGCATGAGGGAGCACTTTTGTAGATCAGCAGTGTTTCAGAACTCAACCCATCTCTTAGAGAGCTGCTATTTTAGGTCTAAGGTTCTCACCAAGGAGCACATGTTTACCTATAAGCATGAAAGTGACTGTACTGTTTTGATAGGCCCAGAAGGCCAGGATTCTCCTATGCAAGGTTCTGTACAAACATAATTTAAAATACATGTTGGTACTAACTGCTGGTAACTTTTCTGATCTGTATACTATGAATGCCACTAAACTCTTGGGCTTGATCATTCACAATAGATAAATGTCTGCAGAATAATGTGTGTTTCTTTCAGGAAGGGTTCCTCAGGGTCATACCGTGGCGGAAGTCAAAAGTGAAATGAGGTTTGGTCTAGCAAGGACTGCACACTTTCATGTTTAATGAAAAATTAAATAATGATGACACTTGAAAGGGATGTGAAGCACTATGTTTCATAAAGTAATTTAACACTAGAATTTCAAGAGGGCGGAAGTTCTAGGAAACAGTTTGCCCCTGAGGTGAATTACTTTTATCATGGGGTTGCTTGCATCTATCTCTGGCTGTGACTGCTGATGCAAGTAGCTACAGGTCACTCACCTGAGACTGCCACGGGTTTTCTTTCTTGATACATCAGACTCCTAAATTACCATGATGAGGGAATACTGAAGAAGCAGTTTAGGTTTGCTCGGTATTTCAATCTGTTTTGAGACAAAGGCTGAAGGGCTTCTTTCTAAAGATGTGTGTCATACTGAGAGCCTTGAAACTATTCCAGCATTTCCAATTAGCTTCTTGGAAGCACTGGGCAGTACGTCAGCAGCATAACATGCGCCTGACACTGGAAAACAAATGTTTTGCGTGTCACTGCTGGGTAAGTTCATAACCAAGTATCTACATTAGCGGGCTACCAAAATGAGACAGAATTCACTCATTTCTTCGAGGTAATTAAACTGCTTTATTTTGAGTAATATGATTTGAATGTAGTAAAAAAAAAGAAAAGAACATTCATTAATTTAGCAAGAAGTTTTAAGTAAATTCCTGATACATTTTAATATTCCCTGCTGACTCTTCCCATATGTGAGTAAGCACTTGGGAGACGTATCTAGCAGTGTAACTCTGCACCATTACTCACCAATATCACTCTGTGCTGAATATGTATTCCTAGACAAGGTAGTGCAAGGTAATAATTATGATCTGGTACTTGTAAATATGTAAGTACTTACATACCTCTACTATTCTGTGTAGTTCTGTTGAGTCATACTTAAGTGCGTGGGAAGAGGTTGGACTAAACCCTTATTTTACATAACTAAGTTACTTTTCAAAGATAATATTTAACAATCCATTTTCGGCATCCTGTGATTTACATTAGGTAGTATATTTATTTCAAAACTAAATTGCCATTAATATTCAATAGAGTGGACTTGTATTGAACGAGCATTGGCTTATTGTGTAATTCCTGAACTGGTGTCACTTTTTAGCTGTTACTGTCAGCTAGCTCCTGGGCTGAAGTATATTGATTTTATTTAGAGTATAGAAAAGTGATGATGAGGAAGACACCTTTAGAGTCTGATGATTAGGAATGGACTTTTCTCAGGCTCCTGTCAGTGTATAAGTGTATGCAGTCAAAACAGCATAACCCGCAAAAATCTGATACCAGTGTATTTCTTGGTATATTCAGGAAGTTTCAAGGAACATTTTTCTGTCTTTCAGTGAAAATTCTGAATCACAATTTAAACCTCTCTATAGGACACTATATGTGTATGGAAAGATGATCAGAACCCTGTTTTTTAAACTACAGATATTCATTTAGCAAATAGCAAGGAAGGTTTCGTTCTTTGGGTGAGGCAGTGGTGTTTCTGGTGTTTGTAGCTGGGATTCAGCTTCCTATCATGAAGAAAGCAGAAAGGAAGGCTTGACCATCAGGTTACCTGCTAGCCTGGCTTTCCAAGGAAGGTGACTCGATAGGGGAAGGCAGTTGAGTTGATTTCCCCAGGAGGAATCCCTGGGCTCTTTCCTAGAGTTACTGGAAGAGCCTGGATAGTTGGAGTAATTCCTGCATCAGTCTGTGTTTGGGCAATGCTGGATTTTGGCAGCAGAGCCCATCCAGCTGGTTCCTGGGCTGGGCAGAACTACGGCACTTCGCAGTGCCTTTCCTCAGCTTCCTGGGGAGCTGCTGCTACACTCTGATCCTTTCCAGTCTGCACTGATAGAGTCTCCTTGTGTTCTGTGACTTATGGTCATGTGCCAAATCTTTCATCTCACAGGAATTATGAAACTTGACGGGTTTCTCCAGGAAGGTGGGAGGGCTCATGCCGTTGTGGTCATGAGCTTGATCTTGTGCTCAGGCCTATTTTAGAAACTCACTGTAATGTCTGATTCATGTTTGATTCAATGAGGATTCCTGCATTTTTATAATAGTTCTGTTTTCACGTTGTTTTGGGAGCTTCATGACTGTTCCTGTGACAGTTTATCAGTGCTAAAGCACGTAAGGACACCTTTGCAAACAAGGCTGTGGATGGGTTAATGCTTGTTAATAACTGCTGCTTTGCTGTGTGCAGAGCTGCTTAGTCTGGCAACCTGAATGTTATGAAAGAGACTAAAAGAAAATACAAATCTTTTACCTCGGATTCTTTGAATACTTGGCTGCAGGTTCCTACAAGGATTGCGCAGTGAGTAATCCCATTGAAGTCAGTGACTCAACTCATTGCATAAAGATCAACGCACACAGAAACTGTGCAGCGGGGCTTCCGCAGAGCAGCAAGAATCAAATAATTGCTATTTAAGCCTGAACAGCAGCCTGCGCTTGCATTCTGAAGTGAAAATGACCTGTGTTCTCAGGTTTTTAATCAAGTAAGCTAGACTTCTGCTCAAGTGTAAAATGAAAAATCGGGTTTTTCTGTCACTGTAAATCATTCTGGTGTTTCCCAGCTTGTGTGTACTGATGCTGTTCTCTGATCATTGCAAATCTGCATTGTATCCCCTCAAAATTCATGTTTTTGCTTCCTAGGCAGGTATCTACAGAACAATTTGCACTGTACATTTCTACTTCATATTCACATCAGAGTGAAATTTTTGAGTCTTTTTCCCTGAAGGATTAATTACAGATTTCTCCATTTATTAGGTAGCATGAAGAATTCTGTCAATTTTAAAGTATTTTTTCAAACAGGCTTTTGTCTTCTTGGCCGGGAAGTAGCTTTATCCTTACACAAGAAATTTGAATCAGATCCTGTAGAGAAACCTGACGCTGGGCACAGACATAGGTGTACTCTCAGTTCCTACTCCTGAAGTCTGAATAGCATTTTGCATTTCCATCTCTCCAAGCCTATTTATTGGCTTTGTATTTAATTCCCTCTGGTGTGCAATGTTTAGCATCTTTCTGATGGATTTATTCAGACTGGAATTGGGAGTGCATTGGCAAACAGCTTGCCTTCAGTGTGCCACTTCATATGCTTGTCGCTTTGCTGGTTGTTCCACCTTGTTTGCTTTGTTTGTGCAGACACTTGAGAATAAAACTATTCTTATCATTTGCGGGTTGTGGTAGCATGAAAATGTTGTTATTCTTTCCACTGGCCAGCAAATTATTTTAAACATTTGTCTGATTTAGGTTCACACCATGGTACCAATCGTAGTTCATCAGCGCCTGGTATCTTTTTCTACCTTGGCAGTCTGGGACTAGGGCTCTGCTCTGCTGTTTATGCTGGAATCAGAGAATAGTTTGAGTTAGAAGGGACGTTAAAGATCTCATCCAGTTCCAGTCCCCCCCGCCTTGGAGGCCTTACCAGGGCCCCATTCAGTTTGGCCTTTAGAGATGGGGCATCCACAGCTTCTCTGGGAAACCTGTTCCAGCACCTCTCCACCCTCTCTGTGAAAACCTTCCCCATGGCTTCTAACCTAAATCTCCTCTCTTTCAGTTTAAAGCCCTTTGCCCTGTCACTATCAGATCATGTAAAAAGTCAGTCCCTCTCCTGCTTATAAGCTCTCTTTAAGTACTGGAAGACCACACCGAGGTCTTCCCAAAGCCTTCCATTCTCCAGAGGAGGTATAAAGAGTGTATGGCATTCTATTTATTGCAGACTAATAAATATTATGACTATATCATTAAACTGAACTTCGTGAGTGAAAGTTCATTATTCTGAGGGGGAAATGTTCGTTGGAAACTTCTTTTGCATTTAGTTTTATGTTTCAGGGCTTTAAATGACACCTTGCACTGCATTAAACTGTCTGAAGGAAGCAGCTGTGCAACTTACTCTAAATAAACACATGCCTCTACGGGAAGAAATATGTAGTGAAACCACAGGTGTTAAACTAAAAGCTGAAATTTGAGTGTTGTGGTTTAACCTGCAGAAGCCCTGTTAGAGCTGAGATACAACGTGGTGAGCCAGAACATTCAAAGAGGAGCTGGTGTTACTTTTTTATGTGCTTGCCATGAAAGTGCGTTCTATAAAGAACATATCCATTCCTACTCTACAGCAAATTGTTAGCAGTTTAGTAAGGTGGTTTTTTGTGGTTTTGCTGTTGTTATTGGCAACTGCAGTTTATGTAATGGCAAATTTGAATTCTAAAGAACTTACCTGATCTCTTATGAAGATTTTCAGTTAGAGATTAATTGATAACAGTAGGGCTTCTGCCTAAATGCTAGTATTCCTGGCTTATGTGTGAATCAAATGCTTCATTTTTCTTCCTTTGTGTCTTTTTGGAGCAGGGAAAGCTTTCTAGTATTGCTGTTTATTGTATGAGAGCTGTTTCTTTGTTTCATCCTATGAAAAATGAATTTGTATTTCATAATGAATGTATTGATTCTAAAATCTCTGTTTTGTTTTTATTCTGTTTCAGAATTTGAAGTTCTGGTGATCCATCATGGGAAACCATGTAGGAAAACGAGAACATAGCGCTGACAAGTCAGCCAAGGTAAGAGCAGAAAAAAGAAGGGGCAAGACCACCTCAGAAATGTAGAATCATAGAGTCATTGGAGTTGAAAAGGACCTTTAAAGGTCACCTTATCTAACTCCACCGCAATGAACAGGGGCACCTACAACTACATCAGGTTGCTCAGTGCCTAGTCCAGCCTGATCTTGAATGTCTCCAGGGACGAGGCTTCCACCACCTCTCTGGGCAACCTGTGCCATGGCTTCAGTATGTTATGCTTTATGCTATGAAATGAATATTTCATACCTTAATGTGTTTACCAGATTTCACCATTACAATTTTGTAATTGTCATTGTAAATAATGGCTATGTTTTTTAAAGAGGTCCTATGAAATATAGCCAAACCAGGGTTTTGCTGCAGAAGATTTAATGAAGGATGCCATGTTTTTGTGCTTATAAAACACCTCTCATCATGGTGGAAATGAATGAATTGAGCCTTAGAAGCAGGAAATTGGAGAAATTTTTCAAGAGTGAATGACTTTGTTTTACTTGTTGACAGCTTTCCATTCTGGAAGTCATTTGCTTTATCCATGAGAAGGAAACTGTATAGAAACATTTAAAATAAGAGAATTCTAATGGAAAAAGGTTGTCTGTCTCAGTATGTACAGCTTTAAAAATCTCTCCAGTAGAATGATGAGGACCATCAAAATGTTCATTAAAGTTAGCATTTGCTTTGTAGGCCTCTGTTGGTACTCTGTATTTTACATGTTATGTGGTATTCTGTTTGTCTTGTGATAATATCTTATTTGTGTTTCTGCACTGTGCAAGAGGAGAACGTACCTTAAGAAAAAAAAGCATTAAAAAGTTGCTTCTTTTTCCTATCTATTGCTAACTTCTCTCCACCCGTCCCCACCCAAAAATAACAGTTCAAACTCTGTGTAAAGTAGTTGCTCTTTGCATTGGACAGATGATGTAAAAGGTATTTCTCATTGCTGGGCACAGATAAGCAGCTATCCCTAAGTGATATATGCAGACTAGAATTTATAGAGTTGCTAGTTCTCTGACATCTTTTACATAAGCACACTGGAGGGATTACAGCAGGAAGAGAGGACAACTATGACATACGTTTTTGTTTTACGCTTATGCAGTGTTTTACAAAATGGTTTCGGTTTCAGTACAAATATTATGACTCCCAAGTCGCGTTCTACTTCTGAATGTTTTTTGTTACTTCCCCTCTAGAAAATAGCCTTGTGCAGTTCCAGCAATGTCATATAGACCTAACAGATGTATTTAACCAAATATTTTGATTCTTTCTGACCAAGTGTGCAGGTGTGGTGTGGCAGGTACACATCCTAATACATCCTAATCCTAACACAACTGCTTAACACTCTGCATGCCTCTGCTTGGCTCTTTGACTACAAAAATCTGGTCAGAAAAATACATTGAAGCATTTGTTCCCCTTTGGGGTCATGTATCTTATACATCTTCTTTTTCCTTATGAGGCCATGCACAGAAGTTGATTCTGAAATGAAAATATTTCATTCATTTACCAGAAATGTTTTGAAGGGAAACTTAATTCTGTGGTAATATCTTCTGCCCATCACTCATCCTTTTAGAATTCAAAAATAAATCAGCCCCCTAAAAATTAAAATGGATAATGCCTGGTCAGTATCTCCCTTTACTCATGGAAGACAGCAATAACGTTGCAAGAAATGATAAAGCCACATATTTTAAATCAGTAAATATATGGCTAAGCTGCTATTATGTGTTCCATATAGCCAATCAATTTTGATTCAGTCCGTGAAGTTCTTACCAGCAGTAATAACTGTACGTACCATACGTTTTGTTTTGTTTTTCCTTTTAAGCTGAAGTCTCTCTTTTGTCTTTGTTCAATATAGCTGCAAATTAGAACTGTTTTCCCACCAGTCTTGTGGTGTCACATGGGAGACGATTGCTGGAGGCTTGTAGAGGCCGCGGTGGAAACACTGATCTGCCTCTCTATGTTCGTAGCAGTAGAACTTCAATGCAGAAGGATAACAGCTCATGAAAGCTCTTTGTAAAATTCATCACTTATAACTTTAGGCTGTTTTCATGCCCCAAAATGTATTGCTAAAGAGTATCATTTTAGGCAGCTGATTGGAACCCGTGATAATCAGATTTACTGCACACGCACTGTACTGGCTCCTCAGCAACTTGTCCAATTCTCTAGCATGGGTATTTAATGTATAGAGACGTTAAAGACATTGCTACCAAACTGTAACTCATGGTTGTTCATTAAACGTCCACAGTAGTTGCTGTGGTTTTGATGTGTTGTTGTTTGTTTGGCATCAAGCTTTGTTTCAGTAAATGTAGGTATTTGATGACAAAATCAAAGTGGAGAATCAGAAGGTAGTTATTTCATCAAATTTCTATAACGAAACTCTGATGTTCTCAAATGGGCAAATTTGCAAAACTTGACTAGATGGCTTCTCATGCTGTGATTATCCTTTCGAAGTATTGTTATCCATTTGAGTTAGAAAAATGCCAGGCAATAAGTATGTCCTTATCATGGGGAGAAATGTGAAATTAATTGAATGCTTTGAAAATTAGTATGTTTGACCTAAATTACAAGAAAAATACTCGACTTTTATTTAAAGCAATAATATAGTTCATCTTATTTCTGTCAGATTTTTCTTTCATGTTTCACGGATCTGCATTTTAAATAGTTTTTGTAAGAGACATAAAACCATTCGATGAACCCAGCAGTTTGTCTCATTTCTTCTACCTCAGATGGTTTTAGACTTTGTGGCCTACTGAGTGCACTGCCAAATGTGTAAATATTGATACTGTTTAACTTTGTTCTTAGTATAATATTTGGTCTATATTTACAGAAATATATCTGGGAACAACAAAACAAAAGTAGTGGTCTGTCCTCTATGCCCTAAATTTCTTTAAATTCTCTGAGAGCTAAACAGAATTAAAAGAGTAGGTGACCAGAATTTCACTGATCTTTGTTCTGAGTTGTAATTGATGCATGTTAATTTGGCACAGTTAAACTACAAAGAGCTCTATGTTCTTTCTTAATGACCAAACCTACATTAGAACACTTCTCTGCCGCTGCTTATTTTGTCTATCTCTCTTAGAAAATTCTGTTCAGCACATGTCTGACCATCCCTCAATATCTGAACCTTTTTGGTACCCATCAGAACTGGCTCTTACCTTCAGTGCTGATTGTTTAGACCCATGGGAAGGAGTTTTCTGGTCACTGTCAACAACAGCTACCCTAATGAGCAAGACCACAGAGCATGATTTCTCTGTACCATGTGCCACATAGTACAGTGGACAGCTGGAAAGTAAGCTTGTGACCTGTAATGAAGGACTGCCCTGCCATGTAAATAGATTGCTCAGGATTGTGTACACCTGGAACGTGTTAGATTACTGGAAATGCTGGATCATCTACCTGTTTCATGTCCTTGGTGTGCTGTAAATAATACCAAGGAACCAAAACCAATTGCTGTCTGTGATGTCAAGCTCTGGGGAACTTTGGGAAAATTAGCTGCAGTATACAGCTTTTTCACAGACTGAAATTGAAAACAGATGTAGTGATGATAAAGTGCTCAGCCTACAGCTAACGCTTTGCTCAAGCTTTGGTCAACAGCGACCAAGTCTTTCTGTATAGCGAATTTAGACTACCATGTTAGTTTCTGTACTGTGTTTTGAAGTGAGTCATTTGATCATTGTAATAAACTAACTAGCTCTCAGTGTTTAAGTCAAACTCAGCAAGTAGTTCAAGCTAAATTGTTACATTTATGATGAGCATGTATCTATAAGTCAAATTGTTTCTACTCTGATTCTGAACAGGTTCAGTTTTCTCCTGCTGCTTGTCTTGCTAATGTTGAGAGATCTTCTACCCTCTGCAGCCTTACTCCTCATAAAACTGACGGAAAGTTTTCTGTCTCTCCCTGATAAGAGATAGGGGAAGTTCTGACACAGGCTGGCTCAGTACAGTAGTTATATATTTCACCTTGTAGACACTGTACAATCAGCAAGCAAAAAGATTTTCACACTGAGCTCCACTGATGCCCTACATTGGATTGCTAAGAATGCTTGAAGACCTACACCATGCATCTATGGATACTTGTGGGTTGTTTTTGTTTTTTTATTATTATTATTTGCTTTGTTTTTTTTTTTACGCCAGGTGCTTCCTCTTAGTGTGCATGATAAAGTACCAAGAAAGAAGAAAAAAAAAAAAAAAAAAAAAGCACACTCAAACAAAGCCACAGATAAAGTAATTTGTTTTGCTAATGGCACTGAA
This sequence comes from Phasianus colchicus, assembly GCF_987193195.1. Lineage (NCBI taxonomy): Eukaryota > Metazoa > Chordata > Aves > Galliformes > Phasianidae > Phasianus > Phasianus colchicus. Next base: position 36,945,139 of record NC_143438.1, read on the forward strand.
GTGTTATTTTAGTAAGATAAAGGTTTATTTTTGAATACGTGTGGTTAAAAGATACTTGATATACAGATTATGTAAGTTATGAAGCTTGGAATACGCTTTTTCTTTTTAAAACAGAAATCATACATTATATTGGACTATAATACGTTCAAATAAAATATTATTAGCATACAAAAAAAAAAAAATTAGCCACTTTACAGTTTCCTCTAGCAAAGTTGTATAGGACTATTCTATTCTTACTTTCCTGATTTATTATTTTTTCTCTCAGTTTTACCTTCTGCTGTAAAACAATGATAACATGAGCTCTAATGGTATATTCTTCTTTGTAATTTGATGTATGTATTCAAATACTCCCTCTCAAGTCAGTATATTTCTGAAGGTAAAGGAAGAATAGAGAAAGAGTGAGAGAAATGAGTATTTTCACCAACCAGTTTTACAGTTGCATACTGCAGAAATTAAACCACCAGTATCTGGTCAAAACAGTGCCTGGTACAAGGAAAGATTGCTTTATGAAGAGGCAGTGCCCTTCCATGAAATGAAGGACAGTTCTGTAAAGTTGGGTTAAACAAGACCTATTCAATTTGACGGATGTCTGTTTTCTTCACATTCTATCACTGACTGAGATTTGGCCTTGAGCAAATTCCTTTGTGTTGGCTTTATCCTCCTGTTTCATTTCTTAACCTTCATACTGACTAACTAGACTGCTTGCTGGGATGGATGCAGTGTCATTCTGTATTAATAGCAGTGCTTTGAGACCTTGAGTGGGGCCTTCAGGCACTGGTGTACTTCAGACAGTGAGATAATATCACAGAGGTATTGAAAGGATGGTGCTGTTTGAAGCCTCTGAGAATGCCAGGCTATGACATCTTTCATCAAACATTAACCTTAAGACCATCATTCAGTATGGTATCGATGCCCGTTCAGTGTTTAAACAGGCAAGCAGCTCTACTATAGAGGGACCAATTTATGTGTCCGAATTGAAGTCATGTGTTTAAATATGTAGGTTGCTCCAAAACTAATGCCTCCTGTGTATTTCCATACAGCACATACAAAAAGTACAATAACACTGTTTGATAGAGCAAATTCTCAGCCACAAAACACTGTTTTTCAACACAGTCACCACCGTTAGCTATGTGTTTTTGAGAGCAACAAGTGAGAGCCTGTATGCCATGCAGGCATAGCAGATGTAAGTGAACAACAAGCTCTGGTTAGTGCCACAGCACTGATTGAAGAATTTGAATGAATTGTGACGTTTGAAACATTTCCCCTAGATCTTCATTACAGTGAAGTAGTAAATATGTAGGTACAGTTTATATCAAGTACATTGTGAACATATTTTTCTGTTGTGTACACAACTGCTAAATACTAATGTTTCTTGACTGGAGCTGTTTGAACTTGCATGGGTGTAAAAGGAAGAGGTTCTGTCACTGTGGTTTTGGCTGGGGAGGAGCAAGGGTCTTAGGCTTTATTTTCCCACCCAGCCTACAGAATTGACTAGCAGAAGATGGAAGCGTTGTGTGTCGTGTTGCTGTGGTATAGTTTCCTACAGTTTCCTTCATGTCTGTTTCTTGCTAAATTTGATACAGAACTATGTAAATGTCTTGTCAGATGAGTGTAATGATAGCAGCCCTTAAATTAGCAAGGAGCTGGAGGGACAGAGGTGTGATGCCCTCCTGTTCTTTGTGACCTCCTTGTGAGCTGGCCTGGTTGCTGAACTGGCTTCTGTGGTTAGAGTCAGCCCTTAATGCAGCCTGATAAGGTGGTGTTCATTGCTCTTGCAACTTCACACCAGAAAAAATGAAGATGAACTTGTTTATAATCTTGAGAAAGCCTGAAGTGTGTTTCTGCTGCTAGGTGGTTTGTAGATCAGTGTGCTATCATGTGGCAAGAAGTTTTATCACTTTTTCTGAAATTGGGTGAGATAGGTCAAAGAAACAAATAAGCATTTCCAGTAGTTACATGTGATAAGATTGTATATTAAATATATATATATATATATATAGTGCAGTAATATATTACCTTCAAATACAGTTATGTCCATAACATCAGGTAGAGTGAAGAGCATTCTCTTGTTAGAGGAGAGTTGTTGAACTTCACCTGTGGAACCAAACCACAGCAGAATCTCCCATCTCTGGGACAGTGACCAGCACATAGAATCATGGAATCATAGAATGGCCTGGGAAAAAGTACCACAGTGATCATCTAGTTTCCACCCCCCTGCTATGTGCAGGGTCACCAACCACCAGACCAGGCTGCCCAGAGCCACATCCAGCCTGGCCTTGAATGCCTTCAGAGATGGGGCATCCACAACCTCCTTGGGCAACCTGTTCCAGTGTGTCACCACTCTCTGAAAAACTTCCTCCTAATATCTAACCTAAATCTCCCCTGTCTCAGTTTAAAACCATTCCCCCTTGTCCCCCTTATCCACCCTGTAAACAGTCATTATGGTCATTAAGCATCTTTCTCTTGGTGCTTGTTGAAGTATTAAACCCCAGTAAAAGTGTGTTTGAAATCTGTCCTTATCTTATTCCCCTAATGGAGCTCCTCTTGTCTGATGGTCCTGGACATCAGCTGGAAAGAAGTGTGTTGGAGCCATGTTTTGTCTGGCTTCTCTTTTTCACACTGGCTGGTATTTCTGATAGTGTAATTGTCTGTGAAGCTGAGTCAGTGAAACTTGTCAGTAGATACAGTTTTTCACCATGCATCAGTACAAAGTCAAAACCGAAGCGCTGCTAAAATCTGATGCTAAATATTCTGCCGTGAGAAAAGAGGAACTCTGCATTGCTAAGGGAAGGTGCCTTTACTTGTAAAATCAGCAGACATGAAACGGACATCAGAAGGAAGGAGATACAAAGTGATCATTACAAAGTGTCACTTTAAAAGTACCTTCTCTTTTCAGTTCAGAAGCTGAAGATGAATGAGAAACTGCAATTTCTAACGCAATCGCAGTTGCTCATACACTAAATAAATATAACTTGTCTGCAGTTACAGTTCAAAAACTTATTTTCCACTTTGAGTGAAGGTCTCATGGAATGTTTTTTTTTTTTTGGTTTTAGATAACTTTCCTATATGCTCAGCTCTAAGATGACGGAAACAGTTTATTAATATTTGCTGGAGGAAAAAGTATTTTGCAAGAGGAAATTGAAAAAGTTTTAAGCAGAGTAATATGGCTTTGTTCTTGATTAGTGAGATAAGGTAACTTGAAAAACAATCTGATCTTTCAGTGCAGCATCCCGTGGATGTGGCCGTAACAATATGAACATTTGCACAAGCTAAAAGCCACAAGGTACATACCATTTACATTGGATAATTAGGGGGGACTTCTGAACATCTGTTATAATCAAGAAGAGACAGTAATGGAAATCACGTGGCTTTTTTTTTTTTTTTTTTTCTCTCCACAGTATTACAGGGTGACATTCAAGTTGGTGTTGCTGAATTCACCTGTAAATAGAATCATAGAGTATGTTTAAATAGTGCTGAATATAGGGAGGCATAGAAGCACTTAGCTTGCTTGTGAACTCCATGCAGCTCAAAAGAGGCAGAAGAGAACCCAGAGCAAGAAACTGTAGAAAGTCTATCACCAGTGAGATTTAAACAAGATACTTATTATCAAAAAGGAAACAAGGAAAAAAATGACACAATTTTTGGGTCCTAAGTTAATACCATTCTGTGTAAGAGCTTCAGGACTGGATTCACTGTCTGGTAGTGCTGAGGTTTTCACATGAGTCATGGAAATCCCAACGTACTGGCAACGTCTTGGTTAGAAGATACCATCTGAGTCTGTTACATTGAAATCTGAGTGATTTATGGTTTTGTGGTCATAACTGACTTACTAAATGTCTAGCACATTTTCCTAGTCTTTCACCTCCTTCTTTCTTCCTCCTCTATCTTCTCCATCCACCTACTCCTTACACCCACTTTTCTTTTAGCACACTATTTCCTGCTAGCATCTCCATCTCTGACACAGTCTAAATTCAGATCCATGTTTTGATTTTCTGTCACATTACAAATAGTAGTTAATCATTAACAGTGCAGTAGCACACTTAGAAACAGTGGGAAAAGCAGCCAGCAGACAGGCAGCCTTACTGGGAAGGTGGAAACACCATGGAAGAGAAAATTTGCACTTCTTGAACAATACCAATACACTTGAACAGTCATTTTCCAGTCAAAAAACAGTGAGTCTATTCGAATATATGTACTTTGCATCCATTTAGGGATATAAGCAGCGTGCTCATTGCCATAGCTTGAAGAGGTGAGATGAGCAGGCTTAGTCCAAGGGAGTTTTCTCCCTGTTCTGATCTTCCTTGTGAACTACAGGCTACATTTTCTCTTAATGTTGATCCGGAGCTTTCTGCTGCTGGAGAAATTTGCCTTATGGTGCACAGTGAGAAAGCCTGTATAACTGCTTTCTTTTTCCTTTTTTTAATCCATCTGAAATCCCATTTGTTTTTATGAGGCTTGGTAGACAAAGGATGATGAATATGGGACTGAATCAGAACCTCAAGTTAGGGACTGTAAGGAATCAGGAATGATAATATCTTATAAAACATGTTTCAATATTTGCTACTGCTATCTATTTGTTAAATATTTGGCAATACATTTAGTATCTTAACTACATAATAATAGAATATATCAGTATATTTTAGTATTCAGTTAAAGGCTTCAGAGTTCTCAGTAGGTTCTCATTACCTAAAATAACAGTTGCTTTGTCTTGTGTCCACTGCTATGCATAAAACTCAGCATGTTTAGGAGGATTGATGTTATTTCTGGAGCTCAGTCACATGGGATAAGATTCTAGGTCAAAAGCTGTGCATAATGAAGATAAAACTCGGTTTTTTTCTGCTGATAGAAATAATTTGCCTTGTGCTGCAGTAGGATATTTCCTGGTAGGAAGAGGTCCTCTCCTGTGATACAGTGCTAATCTGCAGCTTCTTTCAGAAGCAAATATGTAATCAGAAAATGTATATAATGTATTTTAGTTGAGATAGATCTGAATCAGAGTAATCTATTTTATTTAGATGTGACTTAAGTGAAGCTACATTGATTTGTAGGTACTGAAAACATGAAATTGTAACATTTACCTTTAGAATTCTTGCAGATTCAATATTTCAAGATGATGTAATTCTTTATTTATCCTTCAGATAATTTCTTGTGAATAAGGGTACTGTTAACTGGAGAAAATAGGTGAAATATTTATTTAAAATTAAGCTTCAACAGTTTCTCCTCTTTTTTTAATCTTAGTGCATTTTGTTGTCCTTTCCTGCAGCCCTTCTGGAAGGACAGGGAACATAACTCCATTCTGGAATTTCTTCAGTGCACTTTTCTCTGGCATTTTTTTCTGTTACTTATTATTATTTTATGATTATTCTGTTATGCTATGCTATATGGGCCTTACAAAGATAGATAAAATATCTGAAAATGAAAGTTTTATGGAACTTGAGGGAAAGGAGGCTCAAAGGTCCCTATCAGTGGATGCCCTGGGAGTTTGGGGAGCTCTAGGCTCTTGTATCCTCCCAAGAGATTGTGTAGGTGTCCTGACAGTCACATTCAACAGCAAGTGCTTGACCAGCCATGGAAACAAGTGCTCTCACTGCCTTTGAGGAGGGATGCTGAGGTTTTTCAGGCATCAAATTCTACTCTGGGATTGTGCAGGGGGAGCTTATGATGTGATAGTAGAATGCAGTTAATTTGTAATAATGTTGCAGCTCTTGAGTCACCTGATTGTGGGAGAATAAAAAATGTGTGGTAATTTGGAAGCTTACAGCGCTTAAAACATACTTCAAATCAATTTTGTGTATTTGTCACTTCACAATTCAGCCTTGCTGCTTGCTGTATATTGAAACTAGAGGTGTTCTGTACGTGGAGCCCATGAGGGAGATGGCTGCATCAGGAGCAGGGTTTGGCTTCAATCCCAGCTTCTGAGCATTGGTCTCAGCAGTAGACAAGTTGTTCTGGTTTTGCCCTGATCAGCTTGCTTGAATCAATTAGGCTACAGACTATGGGCTGATGGAGCAGGTGTGGAGCTGCTTTCTTCCATGCAGAGAGCCAGATGGCCAGCTAATTGCCCCAGTCACCGAATGAGGCTTTGCCAAGTCTCCTGTGCAGATCTCAATTCAGCTGGTTTGCTGCCAAACTGGGTCTCAGGGCTTTAAGAAAATGATGTCTGCAGGGACATCTTGGAGTGTCTGAAGCTCTCGTAGTCAGTCTTCAATGGGGTTAATTTCAAATCTTGAAATGATTCCTAGCTATTGGGTTTTACTGTGTGTGGGTTGGTTTTTGTTTTTTGTTTTTTTCTTTTTTTATATGTTTATTTGTTTTGTTGTTGTTGTTGTTTAGTTGGTGAGTTTTAATTCTTTGTACTTTTGTGGGTGTTGTTGTTGTTCTTGAAAGAAAAGGTGCCAGGTGCCTAACAGGACAAAATACTTCTTGATATAAGACATCTTGCTTGTTGTGAGTCTATTAGTGTTGAGGTACAATTGCAACAGCAAAATTTCTAAGTAGCAACCCATGTTTTGAAGCATTGATTCTTCAGGATTTTGCCATGAGAATTTGTATCTATTGAGTTACCTATTACAACAGAATAACTGCAGGAGGAGCTCCAGAGAGGACAATACTTTGTTTGGCTAGCATTTCTGGAATTTCTTTTGAGGATCTATTAAAAATCCCAAAGCTTTTAATTCTTTGGGTGAAATGCTTATTTTAATGCTGTAGTTGAGAGAATATGAGAATATGCCAGACTCCTTGTAATGGGTTATAAGCTTACTAACAGAAATGTAGGTGACGAGTATTTGCTTGTCAGTATGCTTATACTGAATGTTACACTGCAATTATACATATAACCTCTCCATGTGAATATATTTGTGAAATGCAATATATGTAATTCAATCAAATGCTTAGAAGTCAAGAAAATTTTTCTTTTTTAAGAAAAGAAACATTGTGGAAGAATGAAACTTTTGGTGCTAGAGGTAAGGGACTGGACAAAGCAGACTAATGGTATGTCCTACTGTGATGTGGAATTGGATAAAAAAGATTTCTAGGTATTTCCAGCAGGCTGTCTGGTCTGCTGAAAAGACTGTGTCTTGATCTAAAAAGATTCTAAAGTCTGGTGTTGCTAGTTTGGATGCTCTTATCAATCAGTTCACAAATAGAATGCATATGTTTTCAAATATATAAATTAATACAAAGTGACTATTGATGTCTTTATTTATTTATTTATTTATTTATTTTTGTAGTGTTTTGTTTTGACTGTGGATTTTGTACTACCAGATCTACCTGGAAATTATATAGCCAGTAGATTATACTAGCTCTAGGAGAGAAGGTCATGAGCTTTGCGTAGTCTCTTTTTGGCTTGCGTCTGAAGTTTGCACTGCACAGGTGATGAGCAATACCAGAAAAATCTGTCTGAGGTCTACCTTCTTTGAGATTGTCTCTGTTCCTATTTTGTGATGACATACCAGAAGGAGTATAGCAGTGGAAGTACCTCTCTGTTTATGCACAGGTTTTCTCTCTCCCTTTAGACTCCTTGCCTCAAGAAGCAGCTGAACATAGCCAGTGAGAGTTTGATTTACAGTTCCCTGCATGATTTTTTTTGTTCTGGCTCGCCTGTAGAATTGAGGCATAAATTTTAGTCTTCCCAACACACATGCAGTCATGTAAAATTCTATTTATGTGCAGGGGGTTACTAAGTAACAGTTGCTGAGGGAAATGCAGTCTTTTAACTTCGTGACGTCTGTGCACTTGAAACAGCCAGCCAAATAGTGCATTAACATAGATTTTGCACATTAATGTAATGTGATTTGCTGTGGGCTATGTGCAAGCATAACCTTTGGAAAAACCAGCAGCAATGTAGTTAGAAGAGCTGGAGTCTGCCTGCAGCCTGGTCTTATGAATAAGAAGTGAAACCCAATTTTTCCCTTTTTCCTCCTCCTTTCTATGAAACACAATACTTGCAGGTCCTGATATACGTGCGTGTTTATATCTTTATCTGCCTATAGATACAGCTATAAAGGTTTAATCTGTATGTTTTGCATTTGTATCTTTCTTCAAGTGTAGAAAGGTTGAGCAGAAAGCAATCTAAAAGCCTGTTGTGACTCAGCCATAGGCTGGGTGTTGATAATACAAGGAGAAGTTTGCCTTGAGCTGTGGTAACTGTGTTTACCTCTAATATTGCACAGGTGTTATCAGCACTTTTGTTTTTTCTCTGAATTTATTTTCAAAGAAGTTTACCTCAAGAAGTCACGTGTCTAGGCTGGTAGATAAGCTGAATCTTTTCTACTGAATTCCAACTAAAGTGAACAATCTTTTCATTAAACCAAGTCCAGTATAACTTACATTAGGGCTTGAGCTGGAGGTCTTGGTATAATGATGAAAATGCTTTGTTGGTCTGTCATTAATTTCTACAGCTTTTAACTCATTTCTCCATTATAAAGCTACTACTTGCCCTTTTATGTGTGCATAATTATTACAGTGTAAAGATAACATGAGCTGTAGTGTGTATTACATAGAACTTAATTTCAGGGAAATTCTTGTATTAATTGTATCTTTTGAACTGTAAGGGGCCTTTAAAGATCATCTAGTCTAATTCCCCTGCAGTGAACAGGGACACCTACAGCTATATCAAGTTGCTCAGAGCCCTGTCCAGCCTCACCTTGGATGTCTCCAGGGATGGGGCATCTACCACCTCTCTGGGCAACCTGTGCCAATGCTTCACTACCCTTATTGTGAAAGCTTCTTCCTTGTGTCCAGTCTAAATCTCCCCTCTTTTAGTTTGAAACCATTTCCCTTGTCTTGTTACAACTTGTTACAACTTGTTACACTTGTTACAACTTGTTAGACCCTGCTAAAGAGTCTGTCCCCTCCCCTTTTTGTAGTCCCCTTTAGATTCTGAAAGGCTGCCTTCTCCATGCTGAACAGCCCAGCTCTCGCAGCCTGACCTCATAGGAGAGGTGTTCCAACCCTTGGATTATTTTTATGGTCCTCCTCTGGATGTGCTCCAACAGGTCCATACCTCTTCTGTACTGAGAACTCCACCTCTGGATGCAGTACTCCAGCTGAAATCTCATCAGCACAGAGTAGAAGGGCAGGATCACTTCCCTCACCCTGCTGGCCACGCTTCTTTTGATGCAGTCCAGACTACAGCTGGCTTTCAGGCCTGTGAGGGTTCATTGCCGGTTCACATCCAGCTTGCTATCTGCCAATATCCCCAAGTCGTTTTTGGCAGGGCTGTGCTCTATCCTTGTATCCCCCAGCTTGTGCTGATAGTGGAGGTTGCTGTGACCCAGGTGCAAGACTTTGCACTTGGCTTTATTGAACCTCATGAGGTTCACCTGGGCCCACCAATCCAGACTGTCTAAATCATATTGTTAGTGTACATAAAAGATATGTAAAAGTAAATACAGGTATGTAGCTACTGCCACAGTCCTTTTGTAAAGCAGTGTAAATATCAGGAAGGAATAGTCATTAAATTCAGATTATTTGTATCGTTTTAGCTGAATCCATGTATGTTATTTGCTAATCACTGAGAACTGCGTTATAGCTGGGATGTGACAACATGTTGTCCCTGGTAAACAACATTTGTCATTCTTGTGTGAATAGTATGGTAACTTGCAGACTTCGAAAAATGCATTTTATTTATTCTCTTGTGGTAATTGATTGTTTTTTTTCTTGCTATGGATGGTTTACCAAAAAAACACAACCAAACAAAAAATCACAACCAAATAAACAAAAACCCTCGTATCATCATAGCTTTAGAAACTGGGTATGTTGATTTTTATTTTATTTTTTATTTTTGTGCCTGGCATAATACTCTTGTTGTTTTTGATGCGTTATAATTCTTAAATACTGTTTGCATTTTTTTTGCCTGTGATTGTGACAGTGCAACATTTCAGCTCTTTTGTAATCTCTCATCCAATCTTCCCATTTTGATTTTGAGGCCACGAACCTTTCCCTCTGGGGAGAAATCAGCCCTGAGTTATTGATTGCTCAGACAGGCTTCTGTTTTTCTGTACCTCTATGAGCAGCCATGACTGTTCAAGTGGTTTTAAACTTATGCGTAAGCTGCACACAGCTTTTTTCCATGGGAGGCTGTCATCTCTGGTGACAATATTGGCTCCAAGCAAAGAATCTTTAAAATCTGTAGAAGTAGAAAAGCCGAACAAGGAAAAAAGAAATTGCAGTTTAGCTCTAAGTAGACATCTGTTCTTCCATCCCTTCTCTTTTTCACTGTGTGGGGGCTGATATGGGTCTTTTCTTTCAAATTACCAAGTTAAGGAAAACTGGGGTTAAATTTTCTTGGTAATAGTTCCTTACTTTGCCATGTACTTTGGGAGCTGTTCTTCAGTTCCAAGCATCTGTAATACAATCATCTATAGTCATGTAACTTAAACGGGTGAAAAACATAAACATGGCCTTCACAGCTACATTCTGGCCAGCTGGCTCCCAGCCTGTACTGGTGAATGGAGTTTACATTTACTGAACTTTGTGAGAGACTTGCTAGTCTGCTTCTGTACCCTGTCAATGTCTCTCTGAGTAGCAGTTCTACCTTTCAGTATGCTGAAAGACTGCCTTGCCATTTTTATTATCCGGATCTCTATTAAAGACACTGAGTGGTATTGGCTGTAACACTGATCCCTGAGAGATGCAGCTGCTGACTGCTGGCCAGATGGAATTGGTGCTTTTGATCAGTCCTCTGAGCTCAGTGGTGCAACCAGTTATCTACCTCTGGCATTCCACCCACCTGAACCTTATCTTCCATTTGACTGTACGAATAAAGCAGCAGACTGTGGGAGGCTGCGGGGCATATGACATGTCTGGTTCTGTGAAGGATGCAGTGTCATCGTGGGAGACAGCCTGGTAGATCAGACCCTGTGTGCACATGGCATAACCAAATAGGCTGTCGCACCCACCTTCTTCATCTATGGAAAATAGGTACTGTTTAGACTGTTTTGTCATCAGCTTTTTTTTAAAAAAAAAAAAAAAAAAGAAGAGCCAAACATCTGAAATACAATATTTTAGATATGGCTTTTGCTTTACCAGTACATTGTTTCCCTTTCACTGTAGATGTAGATGTTCTGCTGAGGTTAGAATGAGTATAAAGGACTGTTAGAGTACCATAAAGTACCGTGCTTAGGGATCAACTGCAACACTAAAAAGATGGAGATGAGTTGCTTTTCATATGTACAGTCCTCTTTCTTTCAAGACAAATCCTTATCATGGAGAGGAGAGGCATAAAGCTTACTTTGTAGCTGGATGGTGATCTTTTACTGACTTGAAATATTCCTGCTGGAGAGATAGACACTGGTTACAACTTCACAAAAGTTCTGAAAATTAGGTACTGAAGAAAAAAAGGTGGAAGCTGAGAGGAGAACAAGCGTTTCTACCTGGAGCTTGAGACAGACCCAGGCAGTGATTAGAAGTGCCTGCTGGTAATGCTGCTTTCTTCCCCCAAAGAGCCTGTGACTTGCACAGATGATCAGTAGAAATGCTGCAAATATAATACTTGCTCAAAGCACAAACAAAATAGTAAAGTTGTTCTTTTGTAATATAGCTCTTGAATTTCCACATAGGTGGGCACAAAGATATGTCTACTCTAACACCACTGTGAGACTTTTCTGAGGGTGCTTGGAATTTTTAATAGAAACAAATTAAGGGATCAACTTCTGATGAACTGAATCCTCTTAAAATCTGGTTGCTGTTTGCTTTTTGGCTTGCTAAGTGAAAAAGTGGCTGTTTGCAGGTGTGGCTGTATTACTGCTATTACCATTTCTCCATCTTATGTGAACATGAGCCTTTCATTGTCATCACTTCTGGGATTTCTGTACCTTGGTAGTACATTGATGGACTTCTATTTTAACAGTCAGATGGAAATTTCTACTACCCAGTCCTCCTCAGGTTTGATGTCTTTGTTTGACTCTACAGTACTGCTTCTGTGAACTGTTCTATTTTGGGGAAGGAGTTTAAAAAACACAAACTAAACCAAAAATGCTTACGAGGAATAGCACAGTTGGTGTATTTCTAATTCAGTGATTAGATTATGTGTTCATGGTTATCAAAATGTACAGAACATTTATATAATGGACCATGTATCTTACCATATTGGACATTTGAAGTCAGTCTTGAAAAAACCTTTCTGATCATACCTTGTGTGTGTGTGTGTGCGTAAAGGGAAGCAATTAAATCTGCAGGCAAACCTCCCTGTTTCCAGGTGAGTAGCAGTGTGTATTTGATGATGAACCAAGTGTCACCTGGTATTGAAGAAGCATGAAGTGTGATACTTGGCTGAGTCATTTCCTTGGGCTCTTCAAGCTTTTTTTCACCACTGGCTGGTTGGAGTAAGCAAGAGTAGTTGAAGTGACTGTTACTGAGAATTAGGAATGTGCTGAATTCTTGATCTGAAGGAAAAAATGCAGCATTTTACCTGCACTTGTTGCATAACAAATCACCAAAATATGGTAGAAACTAGCCACATGACTTTACTGAAGTTTGGATAAACATCAGTAAGATTGTGTACGTAAGTATTCATATTTGCATGTCTGGGCTGTGTTGGGGTATAAATGGGCTCCAGAGGAGGGCCCCAATATCTGAAGGTGACAGTGGAACTGATACTGTAGATTACTCAGTGGCCAGGTGTCCAGAACTTGCTGAATTCTGGCTCTCACACATACCCTGTAAGATGTCTAGAATACTGGTGAGATCAGGTGCTCTGGAGCAGCTTAAAGTATGTGCTCATTAAAGTGTATTGATACTGTTGCTGATTGAAACAATGCACCCTGTTACCTTGTGGCTTGCTTCTTGCTTTAGAGGACCTTTATGCACAAACTGTGTGGCAAGTAATGAAATTGGCCTGTGCCCTTCCATTAATCTCTGTCACTCTTCTTGTTTTGTTTTCTTGCTGTTGCTAGACTGGGATCAATGCAATTAAAATGTCAGTTCAAACATGTAAACACTGATTGAAAAGTTGCCTGAAAATAAGCAATTAAAATGTCACCTCCCTGGGCACCTTTTGGTAAACAATTGTTTGTGGGTTTTTTTTTTTTTTTACCTAGCAAGTTTTGCCTTTAAGAATTCAGAGATGCTAAAGTTCAGTTACTGGAGATACAATTCAGTATTTCAGCTTGTTAACTTGGAGCACATATTACAATGGCCCATTTTTCTTCCAATCATATTGGTGTGATTGTAACTGCACGGTGGTTTCTGTGAGGGTGCTCGTGTTGCTTAGGAGCATGGAGAAAAGCACTGTTGTTTTGATTTCAGAAAGCAAAATCTCAGAATTAGATGGAAAATCAATGAAAGAGGTACCAGTTTTTACATGAATTGTTGATGTAATGCCATTTATACTGAGGTGGTTGACAAATTTTGCTGTGAAGGCATTCCAATCAGTGAAAAAATGAACAGGCTTTAATGGTGAGTATAGCAGAGCCACTTGCTCTTGTTGGTGTCTCAGGACGTGGAATTCTCATGGTCAGTTGCTTGTAAAGAAGCAATGAAAGAAGAAAATACCAATTTCTTTGTTATGTCAGGCTTCCTGAGAAAAGAGGGATTTGTGTGTGTCCTACCTGGCAGCTCTCTGAAGGCTCTGAAAGGACGTATAGGACACCCAAAGAATGAGCTTCCTAGCTTTCCTCTCTGAGAATAATGATAATGCGCCATGGTTGTCCTAATATGTATGAACACTGTGAAAGGGAAATGACCATTTCAGTAAAAGGGGCTGCCCACATTCCTACAGAGCTGAATTTGACCAAAGCAGTGGCTGGTGGCCACAAGTTTCTGTTTGTTTTGGAGCCATCTTGTGGAGTTTCTTCAAGTGGTTGGGGTGGATTAGTAGAGGTTATTTTTAAAATTCTTCTGAGTTGTGTCACAGTGTTTTAGTGTTAATTAGGTGTGCTGTTTTATTTATTGTATATTTTATGTTAGTCTACCAAGTTCTGTTATGATAGTTTATCAGGAACGATTGATAAATATTGTTAATTGATTTCTGAAACATTCTTTCTTTGGATTTCCCATTTTGTGGTTAATAAGACAATCAGGGAATGTGAAAAAGAAATCCTTGTTTTGCGTCTCTTAAAATGCCTTAGAAAAAATTGTAAATTGATTGTAATCAGCTTTCTAAAATTGTTTTGTTTTTTTTTATCACATTCAGAAAATTATGGGAGTGTACATGTCAGTGTTTGTTCATTGGCTCTGGGATGATTTTTCCTACTTGTGGAAAAAATACTGTATATTTTCCTCTGTTCTAGTAAGTTGTTATATTTAAATATCACTGACAGCTATGATTTAACATTTAGTTATCCTGAGACACTCAGTAGCCGGCTGCTAGGAAGGTCTGCCAGATTTGTGCCCTTCATGGAACTGCAGGTGACTGGATCCCTGGGATAGTGCTATAGCTTTCTGAAAAGGTAGTTGTTTCTGCCAAATAATTTTCACTGTCAAAATTTAACATTCAGTTTAAGCTTTATGTTGCCTTTTGTTATTTGTCTCATACAAAAATTGAAGTTGATTATAGTTGATGGACAAAGTCTCTTTCTTAAAATGATGTATTTTTTATTTTAAAACATAATGCTAGAGGAATATGGTTGAATCTGTTTTTTCTAGGTTTCTTTGAAAGAATGGGAAACCTCTTATGCTATGAAAGAATAAAAATGCTTTACAGGAACCTTTTATTGATGGAACAATTTTTATTTATTTGTTTATTTTTTAATTGAGTTGCAGCTTTCTGATTTAATTTGGAGGGGGAAGAGAACAGACAAACCAGACTGACTACCTGAAACCATTTCTCTCCTTCTAGTTTGGCGTTGCCTGATTGCAATCCAGTGTTGATTTAAGCTTCAGTTTTGGAGTCCTTACAAAACCATGTACTTTTGAAGTGAATAGAACGTGTGTGCATTTGTATAAGTTTCCTTAAGTAGGAGTCGAACTGTTTGCTACAATTATGCAGTCTATTTTGTGCCTTTATCAGTTTCCTTCCACTTCAAGGCCTTACTGTGGTGCCAGCTGTATTTCACAACGGATATATGAAAAAAACTATTTGCACACGGAATTAAGCAATCATGTTTTGATTGTTCTGTGAAAATAACCCCCATAGAACTTGACATTTGAAAATAATGTCTTTTAACTGGTATCTGCATTTATTTGCCCTGCTTGCAGGACCCATGTGGGAGCACTGTTAAATAATAGTCAGCTTCTTTCAGGATCTTGTATTTAATGTATAGGGCTATTTAAATCAAATAAGAGGAGAGGAAGAGCTTACATCATTCAGTTATACAGTCCAGCCTTTTCTATTTTAGCAGAATGGATGAGGACACAAGAAAGCCTCATGCTCTGTACTTATTTGTGGCAGCTTCTCTCCTGGCCTTAAGGAGGACACGCATCTGGGGGATGGGACAAGGCAGGTAGATGGGGCAGCAAGGAACTGAAACTTTTTTCTGTTTTTTCTGGGCTAAAATATTTTGCCACTTGAAAAGATAAGAGTGTCTTTTTCTCCCACCCCTAATTAAAATCAGCAACAACAAAATGTAACTAGCCATTTTGGAATAAGATATAAAATCTATTGAGTAATTTTCAATAATTCAATAACTTTGGCCTGGAAATAAGTTTCATAAGACTAGGGACTGTCAAATGATGTAAAGCAGTGAGAATGATCTTGCTTCCACATCATTATTAGGAAAAAAATCACATAGCAACTTGTGAGTTTTCTTTTCTCATGAGCTAAGATTTGGGAAATGAAAATTAAATTAAATTCAAGAGGTTCATGATTGGTGTTTAGTGGAAGTTGTTTCCAGGCATGTTTTCTGCTCATGATATTAAGCTCAGAGTGGATTTGAGTTAGTCTGATATATCACTGCAAGTAGAACAGTGACTGTTATGAATGTTTAAATGTGTCTGCTCCTTTTGGTACCCTCTTAACACAGACCAAACACTAAAAGGTTACTCATGTTATTCAGTAAAGTCCACCTTCAGCTGCCTGTAGAGGTATATATACCTCAAGGTATATGTTGTCATGTGTATTTTGTACCCTGATGTACTAGTACATCATACAATGATTTAAGAATACATTAAGTGCATTAAGAATAATTCAGTGCATGCGTACAGTGAATTAAGAATAAAATTTCCCAAGTGGAATAGTAGTCTGCCTGAAATCTGTTCTGGTGTTGGGGAGCTGAGCAGAGCTCAACTGTTGTCAGGAGCTGGTTTTCTTCTGCATGTGTCTAGTTGGCACAATTATGCTTCAGCTCTTTGTAGCTCACAATTGCATGCATTCTGTTTTGCTTTTGGAAGCCAATGGAGTTAAAAAATTTACACTGACAGGTGAAACCTTACATATTTTCTTGTAACAATGGTAATGCTGGTTTCAGAGTCAAAATGTCAGTTGTGTAGCCTTGTTTGTTTGTTTTTTGTCAAAAATACCTGTCCACTGTCAGTTGAAGAACTGCAAAAGTGAGAAGGTTTTCACAGCTGGAGGCTACAAAAGAGGTTTGTTACTGAGAAGGTGGCAGACTGATTTATTTCTATTAGTTTTGTACCCTTCTTAGGCCTGACACTTCTACATTGCGTATGTCAAAGACGCTCCATGGAAACTTTCATTTCTAGGCAGGTTTTGTTCTTTTGAGTACTTCAGGTCCATGTAATACATTTCCCCTACAGGTAACAAAGAGGAAGAAGATTTGATTTAGCTACATGTTTTCAGTGCCTTTGCTGATCAGTGCTGCTGTGCAAAGGCATACATGACTACTGTGAAGAAATCCTTGCAGCACTGCTTTGGAGTGGGTTTGTATCACCACAGAATGCTGTGCTGCCCTGTGTTCTGCACAGTGAGCTGCCATCTGCTTTACCTTGCTTCCCTCTTCCTGTGGGTAAAAGGGGCAAACCTTTAGGTTCCTGCCACAGCCAGGCCTTTGTGTAGACCTCAACTATGGAGTCAGGGCTGAGGATCTCAAGTACTTTGTGCAGTGCCAAGTGTTTTGCAAAACTACTGCCAAACTCAAACCTGTGATACAAGAAGTTTGGTGGATAGGGCTGAAAGATAATTTTTGTCTGGAAAAACAAAATACTTTTAATCCTTTTGTCCCTGACTAGTGCATTTAGTTTGCACTTTTTCAGTGAACATAGTTTTGATTATTTTTCTTTAAATATCGTGCCTTGTTCTGTCACTAGTTGCTAGTATTTGCATCTCTATTGTACTTTTAGCATGGATTTGGATACTTGAGTGACTTCTGTCTTCTGGTGTATCAGGTATTTGTATTCTTTTTTTTTTTTTTTAATATTTTTATGTTGAAGTATATTGGTGGTTTCACTAGCAGGAGGAAATAGAGTTGTTTTTGTGCACTTTTTCTTTGTTACTGCTCTTCAGAAAGACCTCTTGTGGTAGTGGCATTTAAAAATTACTAGGCCTCTGAGTTTCAATGTTGCTCTTGTTCAGAGTGTTTGTGAAAGAAAGATTTGGAGAGATTTCAGGTTGTAGCACTGACACTGCATTTCTAACTTAAGCCATATCATTTTATTGAAGAAAAAAAAAAAAGAGGAGTGAAATATTTGTGCTTCCTCAACATGGGGCTAAAAAGTAATGCTCAACAGAGATAAAATTGACAAAGACTAAGTCTGTGTAGATCACAAGGGATGAGTAGACTGGGAAAACATCAGTATTGATGACTGTTCTTCAGACTACTCTGGAAATCTGCTTAAACACCTTTGGTGAAAGAGATTTGCTATTGTGCTTGGAGTCCAAAGTTCCTGTTTCTGGCTTAACTCATCAAGAGTTGTTAAAGCTCCTGTGATTCATTAGGTTGAGTGTCCATGAGATACTATGCACTGTGGCACTTGAGGAAAAATGCTTGGGTTTGGAGTGAGGAACATATTCTCTTTGATTACATTAGTGTCAGGTCAAGTGCTCTGGGGGTTATCAAAAACCAGTGTAATTCCAAGAACAATCCTTACGGTGATCTTTACAGCTTAGTATTGTCTGTACTAGGAGACTTATTGTACAGCTGATGTGCCTTGCCACGTCTGATAAGGGTGGGATTGGGAGGGGAAATAGCGATTCACTTTTCTGTCTGTGCTTGTCCTCTTTGGGTATGATTCACATTCAGGTTTCCTGTGTATGGTTTCAGCATTAGTGTTGCAAAGAGTGAAAGACACGTGACAGGATTCTTGCTTCACATTGAAAATATTGATCTGAAGCATATTTTTGTGTCTTGTCTTAACTTGTTTTTCAAATTCTGTGCTGCTTTATAAGCATTGCCAATACTGTCAGTGTCTCAGTACCTAAAGAGTAGTAACTGATGTAGCTTTTTCCCCTTCCTCTGCCCCATAGGATACAAGAGTCTGTTTGCTATTGCAGAGAGGCTGCTAAGGGCTACTGCAATGATGTAGGACTTGGAGGGTAATGGTGTATGAGAAGCAGCGGAGGTCCTTGGGTTGGCTCAGTGCAGAGCAGAGATGCTGAGGGGAGGCCTGATGGCGGCTGCAGCTCCTCACAGGGAGCAGAAAGGCAGCGCTGAGCTCTGCTCTGTGTGACAGCGGCAGGGCCCGAGGGAACGGCATGGAGCTGTGTCAGGGGAGGGCAGCTGGGGGTGAGGGAAAGGGTCTGCACCAGAGGGCGGTGGGCATGGAATGGGCTGCACAGGGCTGTGGGCACAGCACTGAGCTGCTGGAGTTCAAGCAGTGTTTGAACACTGCTCTCAGGCATAGAGTTTGAATTTTGGGTGTTCCTGGGTGCAGCCAGGAGTTGGACTTGATGATGCTTGTGGTCCCTTCTAACTTGGGATATTCCACGATTTTAGCACCTTCTTCCCAAATGCAGCTATCCTGTGTCAGTTGATTGAACACAGAAAATGTGAGCAGTTATTGTCTCCCTATCACATGTCTGAACCTTCCTTTTCAGCATTGAGAAATACATTGCGGACTATAAAGGCAAATTAGCAGCATACCATGGATCCATAAATTGTCTTTATCTGTTGTACTCAGTTTTGTGCTGGAAAGATTTAGGTCAGTTAGAAAACATAACAACTCTGGAAAAGAATCCTTTTCTCAATATGAAACAGAATTGCTATGAAAGCAAAATGTTTTGTATATTAACCTGGTTTGTGAAAACTTGTCCATGAACAAAAGCAAAGTTTTCAAATGTCCATCACAAATGGAATCACATAGCAAATCAGTGTGGAAATGGTAATGGGGGAATTTAGTGAGTCCTTGAGTTGAAATTTAGTAGTAGTTATCCAGTTTTAAAATAGACTAGATGCATCCCTTCAAAGTATTTGGCATCTAAGCCCTTTTTCAAAAGGCATTTGTCTGCCTGGAGGGTAAGTGATGGGATTTTTCTGTTTGAAACTTTTGAAGTTCTACAGCTGGGGACAAGAGCAGCCCTAGCACTGTATTACTGAAGCTGAGATTTCAGAGAAACAGAAAATTGTCCTTGGAAGACTTTATCCATCTCTCTCTGTCACTTTTTCATCTCAGATGATATTTTGACATGCAGGAACATAAAAATAATTGCGCTGTATAGAAGTCACTGAATGGAGGACATTTCAAGTATTGCATTTCAGAAGTGGGATGTAAAGAATCTGTAGAAATGAAAATTGAACTGATAACATGAGGTCTACTAGAAAACTGGAGATGATGGTTGTGATTAGCTGGCTGTTTGAAAAAGTAGTTCGTTTATTTGAAAATGATTAGGAAAGTTATGAAATTTTCTTGGTGGTGGGGAATGAAGAAGGATCTGATGTAAGAGTTCCCTGGAGCATTTTCAAGAACTGAAAGCTCTGGAGATGATGCGAGTCCAACTTCTGTCTGGCATAGCGGTGTTGTGCGTGATGGCAGTAGATGGGTGTGTGAGGTTGCCGTATTAATGAAATGGATGACGAATCTCTACAGTTAAGAGGAATTAATGGCTGATTTCAGGAAGGTGCTTGAATACATTTGTTAATCCAGATACAGAAGATCTGTGGCTACTTGGAGAAGGACAGGCAGCATGCTGTGAATTCTTGCTGTCCAGAATTGTACACAGTATGTTCAGTTGTGTGGTACTGATGGAGTCCTTGAAAAGGAAATAATACGAAACTTTTCTGACTCGTTCTGATGAGACTTATATGGTAGTACCATTGTTAGTCTTTAATCTGGGGATGCAGAACATGATGACAAAGTAGCAAAGAAAATTATCCCTGTTAAGAGGGACTGGAGCCCTGCAACTCCTACCCATTTCAGCTATATTCTTTATTTAGAAAAATGTTTGTGCATTTCAGACTTACTAATGATGATAATGCCTCTCTATCATGTTATTTGAAACCGCACTGTAGCTATGATTTAAAGATTTACTTTTCTTCTCCCACTGGAACTCTAGAAGGTCAGTTAGGTCTGCTGAGAAGAAGCAATGTCCTAAGGGTGCACTGTAACCTGGCCAACGTACATCCATTATGTGAATATTAAATGGAAGGCAGACTTACATTATAGAAATTAGATGAATATCACTGCAGAAGTGAAATATCAGGAATGGTTTCCTGAGTTCTTCAGTTGTGCCTGAAGTTGCATGATTTACTGCTATGGTTACAGATTACATTATTAAGATTATTATTGCCTGCAGCAATTTACGCTTTTTCTGTTCTTCCAAAATGGAGGCTTACTGGCAGTCAAATCTGTTTTCATCTGCTTGAAATTTTTGTCTGTCTTTTATTTGTAAATTTAGTGTAGGGAAGGAATCACATGTTTTACCACTTTAAGTGCAGGGAAGGTAACCTTCTATGGACAGTAATGAATAAATAACAGATGTAAATGGACAGATGGATATGATACCAAAGCAATTGTTTGTGCATACACAGTTTGTGGTGGTGTTTTATGTTATAGCTTTTATGTCAGTGTTGTACTGAAAATAAGGGGAATTTAAGTCTATTTTCATTTCTGCCGTTGAGATGGAGCTAACATACTGTCTGGTTGCAAGAGGCGGGAATGGGAATGTGAGCGCTAACAATATAAATAGTATAAAACTCTCCTTTAGGATTTTTTTTATTATTATTCTCTTTTGGTTATAACACTAATCCTTCTTGTTGAATACTTATTTGGCTTCTGATGAGAAGTTCTGACATACCTGTGTGGTTTTCCTTTGCAAAATGAAGTCCTTAATTAACAGTTGTATGGTTAAAGGAAAAGAAGCAAGACCTTTCTAGCTAATAGGCAAAAATGGCAAGGTAGTTTAAAGGTTGGCTGAAGTACTCAAGAGTACAATTCTTCATTTCTGAGTCCTGTCTTTTTTTTTTTTTTTTTTTTTTTTTTGAGGAAATAATCTGCTTCAGTAAATGCCATATGCTTGATTGTATTTTCTAACCTGGTCTGTTACTGCACAGTTATTGTAACTCAGCATTTCTTATTTCCCATTCAGGTAAAGATCCTTTAAATAGGCATTGATAGGAACAAAATAATAATAGTAATAACAATAATAATAATATGGCCTTATTTCTTGCACTAATGTGTGGGTACATAGCCAAAATGCGATTTTGATGTTGATATTAGTTGGTGGCAAATACTTTGATAGCTACCAGTTGCTTCTATATTTACCTATCAAAATTCTTAAATATTATTTAACATGGAGACTGCAGTGTTCACTCGCTCACTACTATAACACGATGCAACAGCTGTGATGGAAAGCAGATAAACTGAGTCACAAAGAAATAGTGGTCTGCTACAATGGGAAACTGGGCCAATAGATCCTCTAGTTTCTCGATGATATCAGAGCAGCTGCAGAGTTAGGGACATCTTTGTCAATTCCCTGAGGTGAAGCACATGCAAAGGA
Organism: Phasianus colchicus; assembly: GCF_987193195.1. Taxonomy (NCBI): domain Eukaryota; kingdom Metazoa; phylum Chordata; class Aves; order Galliformes; family Phasianidae; genus Phasianus; species Phasianus colchicus. Next base: position 36,966,908 of record NC_143438.1, read on the forward strand.
CTATTTACTTGAATCTCAGTTTGAAATGAATTTTTGTAGTGATACTTTGGAGAGAGGAAGAGAGAGAGAGAGCTTATGTGAACTTATTTAAATATAGAATCATTGAATCATGGAATTGCTCAGGTTGGCAAAGACCTTAAAGATCATCTAATTAAACCTCACCCAACCATACTACCCTGACTCTAACAACCCTCTACTAAATCATGTCCCTGAGCACCACATTCAAACCGTTTCTAAACACATCCAGGGATGATGACTCAACCACCTCCCTGGGGAGCCTATTCCAGTGCTTAACAACCTTTTCTGTTAAGAAGTTTTTCCTGATATCCAATCTAAACTTACCCTGGCGCAACTTGAGGCCATTTCTCCTCATCCTGTCAGCAGTGAGAAGAAACCAACTTTGCTCTCACTGCAGTCACCTTTCAGGTATTTAAAGAGAGCAATAAGGTCTCCCCTCAGCCTCCTCTTCCCCAGACTAAACAGCCCCAGTTCCTTCAGTTGCTCCTTGTAGTGCATATCCTTCAAGTCCTTCACCAGCCTTGTTGCCCTTCTTTGGACCTGCTCCAGCACCTCAGTGTCCTTTCTGTACTGAGGTGTCCAAAACTGAACACAGTATTTGAGGTGAGGAATCACCAGTGCCGAGTGCAGGGGCAGGATGACTTCCCCAGTCCTGCTCACCACACCATTCCTGATACCACCCAGGATGCCATTGGCCTTCTTGGCCACCTGGGCACACTGCTGGCTCATATTCAGCCGACTGTCCATCAGTACACAAAGGTCCCTTTCTGTCAGGCAGCTTTCCGGCCACTCCTCCCCAAGCCTGTAGGGTTGCCTGGGGTGACCAAAATGCAGGACCCGACTTTTGGCCCTATTGAAATTCATACAGTTTACCCTGGCCCATCGATCCAGTCTACCCAGGTCCCTCTCTAGTGCCTTTCTACCCTCTGGCAGAACAACACTCCCACCCAACTGGGTGTTGTCTGCAAACTTACTGAGAGTGTGAACTCAATCCCCTCATCGAGATCACTGATAAAGATATACAGATATGTAGGTATAGGATATAAAGATATATAGGCCCAAATCAGATATAACCAGTAATCCTATAAAATAAACTTATTTTGCCAGTCTTTCCTGAAAGTGCATTGAGTGCTCAACCTGAAAGTCAGATCTAGATAGAATTACTATGATTGGTACAAAGGAGCTTTGTTTTTTTTCCACTAGCACTTTGTAACTGTAGGTAATGAACCCATCCTGGCACAGCTCAAGCATTGTAGAGGAATAAAGTTTGAATTTTTCTGTTAATTGGTTGGAGAGGTTGAGACACCTGAAAGTTTTTAGGATGCTGGAAGAAAGAATTAAACAAGTGGGTATATCTTGCCTTTTAAAAATCTGTTTTATAATAGAAATTGTCTTTAGAATATCTGCATCATTAATCATTTTTTTTTTTTGCTGTGATTTTTCATGTATCATATTTGGTTATAAAATAGTAGCTTTATCAGTAACAATAACACTTTAATCTCTTCCAGCTTTACTCCATCACATCTAGTGTATCGGACACCTGAAATTGAGCTGACAAGTGCTGTCTTTACACAACCTAGAACAGTAGCTCTGATGAGGATTTCAGTTGTCCCCTTCATCTTGGAGACCTGTGAACTTGGTTTGCTCTATTTGTATGAATTTTATCTTTTCAGTGATGGCACAGTGTTTAAGGACTTTTTGTTTTGGAATTGACTCACTGCCATAGTAGCTATCCTCTTCCGCTTTCTTCAGAGTAGAAAGCTGGTCTCCATCTCTTATAAAGATGTTGTAATTAAGCTGCTTACTGCAGTGCAACTAAAATAGGATGGAGAACCCAACTCTGTTATGTGGCTCGCTGATTCACTCACTGGTGGTTCTCTAAAGCAGTTTGGGCACCACGGACCTTCGCATGGATCTTGTGTGCATAGACAGTGCCTGCACACTGTAGTTAATACATGACTTTTTTGAGGAAGGGCTCCAGTGTTTGTGTTTATCTGAGCAAGTTTTCTCTCTGTACAGTCACTGCTGGTTTATAACTGGGTGCTGCTGTCATCCTGAGAGACGCCAGTTAATCCAAACTGAAGCAAGCATGTGCTGAAACTGGCTGTCTCCTCGGCTTTGTGAGATTCATAACTAGTGGATTTCATGTGGGATGTTCAGTTTGGTACCTTAAGAACACTTCTGCAGATGATTTTTCCTCTGAAGCATAGTTTCCATCCTATCCTTTACTTTCTGTGTTGTTTCCCCCCCCCCCCCCCCACCCCCAACTCTTTTCTGCTGCTGCTGTGACACCACCAGTGACCTTTTTAGGTCTTGCTTTCGTTAGTTTTTTTTCCCAACAGATTGCTGTCTTTCCTTGGAATCTCTTTGAGTTTTCATGCCCTAAATTTGTCTGCTGTCTTGTGTAGGAAGGTTAACAGACTTAGTCGAACTGTTTTCTTCTCTCTTCTGTGTAGTTTTTAATGAGGGGAGATAAGAGGCTGCCTACAGGTTGGAAGTGTGCTTAAGTTCTGAGGCATTTTTCATGGACTGTATAGCAGCAATTCCAAAATGTAAGTCTGAATTTGTAAATTTTATAAAGGCAATTTCTTCAAAACCCCAGAAAACATTTATAAATGAGCATGTTCTTGAATAGAGCAGTATCCGTCATTTCAAAAGCATAGGCATAGCACATGCCTTTATTTTCTTCTCCAACTCATATTTAACTCCTCCTAGCAATATTTAATATTGCATCAGTCAATTCATATCCATTGCTCAAGTGCTGTCTCGTTTATGAGCTGCATTGCTGCAAGCATGCATATACATTTCTTCTGAGTACCAAAGCAAAACATGCTGAAAACATGAGGTGCTTCTTTTGTCTTTAGAGGTTTCTGTAGTAGCAATATAACTTTAAAACTCAGTGTTCCATGAGTTAGGTCTTTTCTTTTGCAGCTTTCATTCTTTTTTAATTAGGAAATGAAATGCTTTGAATTCTGGCAGCTCAAATTCTGAAACTGCTGACTTATGTAGCATTAACCTGAGTCCAAAGATATCTAATTGGCAAATTTGTTTCAGAACTAATTAAGTGCTTGTGCTTCAGATGGTCATTTAGTTGGTTAAAGGCTTAAGAATGGCTGCTATCAAGCAGTAGAACCTCTCTTTATCTGGCTGACCTTTCCTCTGTCAGGAGAAATATTTGTGCTCTGTGTTCTTGGTTCAGTATGTCAACAGTGGGAAATGTCAATAGAAAGAAAGTGGAATATGAGAGGGAAAGTGGAAACTTGAAGTCTGTCATAGCTTTTAAGGTCTCACTCTTATTCTAATTTCGATGTCTTCTGTAGTCCTACATCTTATGTCCTCTGGTATCTGTTATTCATACATAGAGAATGGTCATTTGGATAAAATAAGAGAGCGAATTGTAAACTGCCGTTCTGTACTCATTGCTGCTAGCTGAGATTCAGTGTCTGAGAAAGTAGGAAGGGTGACCTTAGTGCTGTACAATTGAAGCTTTTTACAAAAGTTTCTATCTCTGACAAATTTATTAAAATAATGTCAAGCAGAAATCTTAAAAAGTCCACAAATCAAATGTTTGACAAGAAATTGGATTTGCTAAATTCATATTACATACAATTGTTCTGAAGAGTTTAGAAATGCCATTTCCACTGTGCCACTCTCCTCCCAGTCAACTTAAAATAAGATGGATTTGGAAACTGGATTTGATCTTATTTGCTAACATTTTTGCAAAGACTAGGTCTTTAGTGATGGGTAGGCACATAGGAAAACTGATTTCAATGAGAATTTTGCCACTGGTTTTAGAGGTTCACTTAAATTCTCTCTCCAATGCATTTGGTGAATAGACAGGTGAAGCAAACATAGTAGATATCTGAGCAAGGTGTCAAAGACGCACAGCTTTGTTTTGAATATATGTATATATATCTCCCCCACACACATATTTGCACATCCAAGTTATATGCTGTACTCTGACAATTTTGTTAGCATCCCAGCTAAATGAAGTGTGGGATGAGAGGAGCAACATGCTTATCAAATGTGATGGTTTAAAGTTAAATTAAGTTGAAGTGCAAGGAAATCACTATTGAAGATACTGTGTAATTGAATTTTCTCTACTGTTTCATTATTGAGGCTTAAGAGACAATGACGGTAAAGTAGAGAGGAAAAAGAAATAAATGAAAGTTCTATTTAAAACAGTCAAACAACCTCCTCCATTGTTTTCTAAGAGTAATATTCCTCAATATTTTGCAAAAACACATACATGAAATTATAAAGATGGCAAGACCCTTCATATTAGTGTTTCTGTGTTTAAGAAATGTTTAAGAATGTGATTCCTGCATAATTAAGAAATTCAAAGAATGTTTCTGGTTAGTCACCTTAAAAGAGGACCTGATCTGAAGGACTGGTTTGTTTTACAGAATGCTGAAACCAAGGTGGAGGAAGTGGCTAAGGAGAGTCCGAAAGCAGCAAGACTAACACAGCAGTCTTCAGAGGACAACGAAGTATTTGGTGAGTTGCTCAGACCATTGGAAAATGTTGCTTGATCAGTTAGTTTTGTGTGTATGCTGTTGTATTGGTTTTTTCTTTGCTTTGCTTTTTTTCTGAGAAACAGAAAAAAATAATTCTTGTCATCTACTGATGGTTAGTGAATAGCCTCCAGGTATGGGCAGTACAGTCCCAAAAAGAAGTGGAAAGGCTGAGGAAAAGACCGAGCAGAAAATGGGAGGATCAAAGGTTTGAAACATATATCTGAAGCAAGATTGAATGCAAGTGTTTAACAAAGTTAGGGGTGGTATGCAGTGAGAGGGAAAGTTACTTTTCTCTGTCCATGATGGATAGAACAGTGATTTCTTCAACTTGCAGGCAGACTCCTATGTTGGATAGGGGAATCCTAAAACAAATACTGAGACATTGGCATTCATCATCTTAGCAAATGGAGATTCATCATGGCAGGCCTTTAAAAGCAGGTTAGATAAGTTACTGTATAAACTGATACAATACAGTTGCACTTGCGGCAGAAGTGGATAGACAAAGTATCTGATGACCTATGAGGTCATCGGATTTTAGATGACCTCATCTTGTTAGCTTTATGTGATTTCCCCCCTCTCCTCCCCCATAGGTTTTGCTGATAGCTTTCATACCAAATAAGAAGAGGCCAAAAAATATAGCTTTATTCTACATTAAGATTGGGAAAAGTGGGGGCACACCTTTGTTTTTCTGACTTTATATTGATTTTATGCGAATAGAACTCCACAGGAAAAAAGCAGTAGTCTAAAGTTCCTGTAAAGGCTAAAGGTTTGTCAGTTAATGTAACATTTAGCTCCATTATGTTTTGACGTGGAAACTACATCTGTAAAAAATCATGTGGATTTTATTAAGGCTGACTTGCTTAACATTTTGGATGATTCAACTATTTATGAACACGGTAAGGAAATATTTTCCTTCTTTCAAGGTACGGAAGGAGCAGAGCATGAATAACTAAATCTTTCTTACTGTATGTGAAAACAACACTTGTCCATTTAGATAGGTTTTGACTAAAATCTGCTTTCCTGCATGAGTTAATGCAGTGTGATTAGCACGTGAGCCCGAATTCCTGGCATGAATGCTTCCAGCACTGATCAGATAATGCCAGTGGCTGAAGAATCCACAAGTGGACATAAGAACTGGGTTTACGCTTCATTAATTTTGCGGTGAGACTATTACCTCATTTCCTCTACATCTGCTCTGCCAGTCATTTGCAGTAGATCCAGTTCTACTGGTTATGGAGCCCCACAGCACTGTATAATGCGTGTCCCAAACTATGCCCTTTCTCAATGTGAATCTCTCCAGTGCTCTCTTCCTGTGAGGAAAATGAAGTCAGTGGAGAGGGTGGCATCAGCCTACTTCTTTCTATTAGCAAAAACTCAGGCTTTTACAGTGCCTCTGGGTCCAACATTAGACTGATCACTCGATCGCTAGCCCGAAATGGTATCAAACTAAACTAGCACTTGATTGTAGAGATCTGTCCTGTGTGGAGATTGTGACCTTAAAAAAAAAAAAAAAAAAAAAAAAAAAGGAATTAAAATCGTGGAGTTCAATTTTGGTGGAGTTAAACTTACTCTACAGTGATTCTACAGTGATACATACCCTTACTATAAATTCTTTTGCTAATTTTAAAAAATGGACCGTGCAGTCAGCTTCCTAAATGTTCTTTAAAGGTAATGATTTACTAACAAATTGCTAAACATTTCCATGTTCCAAATCTGTAATCTGAACTGCTTATCTAAGATAAACTAGCATTCAATCCTTGCTAGCTAGCTTGGCATCACCAGGAGGAAAATTTCTTTGCAAATCCGAAAAAGAGTCAACATCTTTTATCAACCCTTCTACCACTTTACAAATGGAAGTCTAGTTGGTCTGCTTTCTAAATTAGATGAAAGTTGTTAAGAAGGAAGAGGCAATATGGACCAAATAGTCTGTAAACTGGTTAAGTGAAGAATTCAAAGTAGGCTGGAGGTGCAAAGGCAGTCACCTCAGTGTGAGGCTCTGTGAGAGTCAGGAAGGAAATGTGTGCAGATATAAGTTTCATGTGTCTGAGAATGGCACTGTTGTATGTAACTGCCTTATCCTGCAGTTCTGAGCAATTTTTTAAGAGGTTCAGATCCGTCTCGTAGAGGGTAAATGATTATAAGCTTCAGACAGCTTTCCCTAGGTGAGGTGTTTGTTGTTTTATAGTCCCTCTCTCTCCTGTTCTCCTTCTGTCCTGGTGCATTTCAAGCCATCCTTCATTTCTTCTTTCTTTCTCTCCAGTGATGTTAATTATAATGAGTGTGCACCAGTAGCAGGTTAATTTATAGCTTCAGCTCTTTGCCTAGAAGTGCTCTTCCTAGGAATTTTAAATAGCCTCCAGTCTTTTTGACAGACTACAGCACAGCATTCTTTTTTTTTTTTTTTTTTTTTTTTTTTTTTTTTTTCCTTACGGTTCACTGTCTTCTGTGCTTGCTTTATTTATTTTGGACAAAAAGCCACTATCTGTAGCTTTTACCAGGACAGTGCCACCTCCTACAGGAAAGGAGGAATCCGTGAATTTAATTCCTGCCTGAAGCAGTCCCCTTAAGAAAGGTGATGCTCATGCCTTGATTGCTGTTGTACTACTTTCTCACTTTTCTGTTCTGTACTTTTCTGTTCTGTGCATGATCTCAAGAGGTTCAGAAGCACTTGGGCCACCCGAGGTCCTCCTGGCTGCCCCTCTGCTCTTAGCCACCCGGGGGCAGCAACCTTACTCCATTCTATTTTTTTCCCTTCCTAGGATTAGTATTGTCTTGGGCCAGCAGAAAATATGATCTATCAGAAGGGAGCCTTTGTACTTCAGACAGCACAAAATATGTGCGGTTCCTAAAGATTGTTATATGGAGTTTTTGTCAAGGAAGTATTTGCTTCTAGAGAAAGTGTGGTTTCTGCAGTGCTTATTGTTTGAGTACTGTTTTGATGGGAAACATAGTGTTATTGATTGAAACTGCTGTGGTAATAAAGAACCAAGTGTGGATATCTCTTTCATGTCTGCTAGACCCAGTAGTGCTCTCTGTAAATACAAGTAAAGATTGATCCACTACTGTGGAAGGGCCTTTTGGGAATGAGCATGAACGTCTTTGTTTTCTTCTTCTTCATGAGCTGGATTCAAGAATTATTATTTTGGAAGGTATTTTTTGTTTGCTTTGAGTTTTTTCTCTGTTTTCCTTTAATATTACTTTTTATACTGGGATATGGCTGAAATGTCCTCAGCAACAACGCAGGCTCGTTGTACCAGATGCTTTACTAAAAAAAAAAAAAGAAGAGCGTCAGAAATGTGCTGTGTTTCAGAGAGATAATTCTCAGAGGTGATGAACTTTTAACACAAACAGAACGAAGAAATGGAGACTAAGTGTAGGATATGGAAGAGAAAGGGAATTGAGTCTGTATGGTAGTCGTATGTGTAACTATCAAATTCCAAATTAACAGGAGTTAGTTTTGTTGGTGCATTGAAAGGATTTGCTTGTGACACCCTACACAGTTTTGTTGTCTGTTCAACACTGAATATTCATCTGTGCTCTGGATCTATGCTGCTTCAAACTTCTGTTAAACTTGCACGTAGTCAACATGGTCACTGTTGCAACCAGTATGTAGTCAGAAAAGGATCACGAATGACTCAGTATAGGAGAGAGAAAAGAAATGGCTGGGTAGAGCCCTGTGCATTTAAGGAATGGATCAGGAGATCACTTTGCCGGCTTTGCTTCTAAAGACAATTATAAAATTATGTGTGGATAGTTCAGAAGTTTGTTAGATCCATTGCTGCTACTGTGAGGCAAAAGCAGGGGGCCAGACTGCCTGTTGTCCAGGCCAAGAAGATTGGACCTTCTTTTGTATATTCCTCTTTGCAGACTTCCATAGGTACTTCTTTTCTATTGGGCTGAACAAGCGTAAAATTACAAATAAGGAAAAGTTCTCCATGCAGGAACTGTGGTATTGTGACAGCAAGTTCTCCTCTTTGATAGCAATGAAGAGTTAGTATAATAACTAGCATTTTAATAGTGTTTTAGCAAAAAAAAAAAAAAAAAAAAAAAGGCAAAATTAGCTTTTTTTTTTTTAACAATACCAGAATTGTGGAGTTGTTTTTTGTTTTTCCTTTCACTGAAGTAGGAGGTAAGCTCTGCTGTGAGTTTGGCAAAGCAACGCTGAGCAGATCATTGTCTGTTGTTCTGCCATTTTTAGCTGCAGCTCTGGGTTAGGTCCCAAGGTCACTTTTCTATGCAGAGCTCAGGGAAATAGCTCAAAACTGTGCAGTCAGCACAATTCCACAGCAACCCTGCCTGACCCTGATTCATTACTTATGCTGACACCCGCTTCTGTGTCCTACGCATTGAACTCCTGTGGGTATTTGTATAACCCTTCGCAGGTTGAAGAACTTCTGTCTCCACTGGGTTGCCATCTGTAATATTTTGACAGATGTAGGCAGTGCTGCTGTTGGCCTTAATGTGGTACAAGGGTTGTCACAGTTGCTGCTGTCCCACCATGTCCACATCTGGAACCGTTTTGGATTTTTTTGGATGCTGATATTGAAGATATTGATTGACTGTTTGGGGGTTGGATTTTCTTTCTCTTTCTCATTTTCTCATTCTATTTGGGATGTAATGACAATAAATAAAGCATATTCCCTGAGAACAATAGGCAATGTTCATCTCTTACAAGTGGCTATACAGAATATAAAAATATAAGGAGGTGGGCATATATATGATTATGTGCAAAACCTGTATGAATTTCACATATGCTTCTAGAATTCATTTTTGCTTTTAGAATCTTGTTTAAAAGGAGAAGGGGCAGAATGCAAAAGGAGGAGCTTGAAAGAATTTAGCAGCTCCTGGCTTCACAATCCTTCTCTCAGGAGATGATGTGACAGTGATAGGAACCTGCTAAAAGCTGTGTGTTGTTGTAGTTCAGTGACCTTCTTATAAGAGAATTTCCCTCATTGTAAATGCCATTGATTGTGGGATGCAGACTATGACTTTAATGCAAAATAATGGCAAGCTGACACGAAAAAAATCAATCCTGAGAGACAGAAGATTGTCTTAAAATGTATGTTTTAACCATGATGCAGTTATTCCTTCTGGCATGACGGGCAAATGAGTGAATTTAGTCCTTCATAGTTTTTCGTTGTAAGCTTAAGCAATGATTCTGTTGTTCCAGCTCTCCACATATTTCCACTTCCCTTCGTCATCTTTTTTTCTGTTCCCAATTTCTTGCAAGTTTTGGCCTGCTTGCTTTTGGAGAGCATTTCTTTATCAAAATGGCACCAGAAAGACTGGAATAATTTCCTGAGCTGGAAAAAAAGAGATTTACATTTCAACTAAAAATAGCTTGTCACTGTTTCTGTGCATTGGTAAGTAGCTGATGAGCACTACTTGTGTCCTTTCCTTTGGTTTAGTTGTGTTTTTTTTGTTTGTTTTTATCTCACCTAAAGCTTTTATTTGGGTAAGGGGTTGAAATTCTGTTCTTGCAAGATCTTGTGTATCAAAACACTTCTTGCTAGCTGTGCATAGGCAACCTCGTCCTGTGTCATAAGCATTAGAGAACTGTTGAGGTGGAAAGAGACCCAGAGGATTTCGGATCCAGCAGGTGGTTAACCTTTTTGTTATTATTTTAGGGTTTAAAGCTCTTTGTAAAGTACAGAGATTTGCATGTTGATGCTATTTCTGTAGTTAGTTTGGTTATGGCTCATTAGGTGACTACTCATCTTTATGGATTTTTTTAATAATAATATTCAAGTTTTATTTCTGGCAACCATTTGATACATCAAACAGCAATGGTAGCTCCTGGGTATCTAACTAGTTAATATGCGAGCATGATTTACCACACTGCTCTACAGTAGCATATAGACCTGTGAGATTGCCTCTAATAAGGCTCTGATGTTTACATGCAATTAGTGCACAAGCTATAGGGCTTTTTAACAAATATGATCCCAAATGTTTTTTTTTTTTCTGATCTTTACTACAACCAACCTGCATGTCTATAAGAGGGGGTTTTTCTCTCTGTTATGGGGACTGATTTTGTTACTGTATTTGTTAGCATAGTCAGGGACCGGAGTCAAGTGATGCCTGCTGCACTTCCAGCAGTGCTGGCCCGATGGTATGTGCTCACTATAGTTTATCAACACAGTAACAGTACAATAAATGACTTATTCATGATTTTAATGGTTGCTATACAGTGAGCAGGATCTGCTGATTTTTTTCCCCTTGTTTATTCAGTAAGAGTGAATCTGTATGAGCGATGGGGGGAAGCACAATAGGCGTTCAACATCCTATTGTTATCCCCAGCACACATTGTGGCTGACTGTAAAAGTTAGGATGGGGAAGGGTTGCCCAGTGTCACATGGTGCTGTATGGTGATTGAGGCCTTTTGCTAATTAGCTAACCATGAACACAAGTTATTCCTTTCCAAGTGCATTTTGCTGCCTTTGTCCTGATAGCAGGCTGTAGCCCAAGGGAGTTTTCAGTTTGCACAGAAGCAGAATCCTTAGTGTTTTCCATCACTGGTCCTTATGTAGCAATCGGTTTGGATAAGGCAGGATTTGAGCTGCAAATGAATTACAAGTGCTTCTGAAAGGTCGTTATTTTGGGGAAAGTAGCTGGGATGTTGCTGTTGTCCCATTTCCAGTTTGCTGAGCTGAATAAATGCTCAGTCTCGGTTTGAGTGAAATAAACCATAGAATAATAAGCCATAGAACCCTCTGTGGGCCAACTGCTCCACCGTCTCCTTAGCTGAAACAGATGTTGGCATTAAAGTTTAATTACACTGTGACTCACTTTTGATGTCATGGCTACAAGAAAACCAGAGTGAATTTTTGTACCACTTATTTTGAGAATATAAGTCTAGAAACATCAAGATTTATGATCTTTTTTTTTTTTTTTTTAAGAGAAAGTAATGTATATATATTTTTATATCTATGCTACGTATTGTAAAAAAAACTTCTTCCTCATATCCAATCTAAATCTTCACTCTTTTTAGTTTGAAACCATTTCCTGATGTTCCACTGCTTTTTTACACAGATCTTTTTTCCTTTAGCTTCCCTTTAAGTAGAGCCGAGTTCTCAGAAGTACCAAACTCAGTTTGTAATGAATCAGGATGTGAAAGCATTGTAGGGGGAGCTGAGCAGCAGTAAGCCCACCAGAAAAGGACTGTGCCAGAGGAGAAGACAGCAGATTATAAACACTCCCTGCAAGTCGTGCTCTTGTGACCCTGACAACAAAATTTTAGTTCTGTGCTGAGTTAATCTACGTAATGCTTCAGTATAATGTATGACATTTCTAACTGTGTCCACAGGACTGAAAATGAATCTGGTGGTGGTGTGGAAAGTGGAGAGGGAAAGCGCTGACAGGGAGCTACACAGCAGAAAGTCACATCTGAGTGTCTGTTTCTGGTGAGGGAAATAGAAGTGAAAAGGATCAGTGTACACTGGTGTGCACACCCTGGTACTTGCACAGAAACATCCTGGTGGTGACAAGACTGCAGTTGCTCACAAGCAGAGAACAGCCACGATAATGCTGCCCTTTATTTCCAGAGCTGTTCCTAGCAGGCTCACTCTCTAGAGCCTCCCCTATAAAAAACTTGACTTTCTGTTGACCTTCTAATATTCTTACTTAATTAGCAGGAACAATTTTTCTGCTAGTTAGAAAGTATTTCCATCCAACAGGAACTTTAAATTAGTCTGAGTGGTTTAGTAGCTGCCATCTACTGTAGTTTGGGTTTTGTTTTCCTTTTTTTTTCAGTTTTTTTCCCCCCCTTGCTGCAGCATCTTAGATTTACTGATGTGTATGATGTTGATCATAGAAAACCAAAGTGTCCATGGTAGTTCTGTCTTGGAAGATTGCAGCAGAAATTGATGTTTTAGAGACTAAACAAACACATGTAGGGCCATTGTTGCAAAAATACTTCTAAATCTCTTCTTATCTGAAGTGACTTCCACAGAAATTCATAGAATCACAGAATCCTTAGAGTTGAAAGGGTCCTCTGAGGGTCATCTAGCCCAGTCCCCTTGCAGTGAACGCTATAGCTACATCAGGTTGTTGATTGGCTGAAAATGAAAGGAATTCATTAGAGTTCTGATTTCTGTTCTAAAGTACCGTTATCAGATTTTCTACTTAACCTTTGACTGTGGGAAAAGTGATTGAATGCCTCTGGAAAAAATAGTATTAGGTTTTGGACACCTGACGGAGTCACCACAGTGACATTACTGCAAACAGACTTCATTCCACTGAAGTGAGAGAAGATGAAATGAAAGTGCTGATGTTTCTGAAATAGATACTTCATATTTGAAAAACTTTTCTGTTCTTTAAGTAAGTGGGATTCTCTGAGCATTTATCAGAACGTGGTGACTCTTAATTCGCTTTGACTTTTTTTTTTTTTTTTTTTTTTTTTTTACTTGCAGGAGCTCCTTTTTTTCAGCACAGTATCTCTGTTGATTTCAGCAGTTCTGCAGTGATGTCTGAGTTTTTAACAGGGAAGACTGTGATCTTAGGTCCGTGCTGTGGCATAGCTGTGGCACTGAGTGGATTAGGGGAGCTGCAGTCTATTAGGTGGAAAAATTTCTTGGTGAACTCCTAAAGATTAAGTTTCAATTGCTGTTGTTTATTGTTGCAAGTGGACTCATTATTTCCTGAGTCCATATGGGCTGGAGCAGTTCTAGGTTCGAGGTAATGTTGTCTTTAGTGTCAACTGTTCATCAGATCTAAAAGGTTCCATTATTTCATTTTTGTAAGGTGAGGTTATGGCATGAGCGGGACATTAATAACATTATTCTGTTACCTTTCACTGTCTTTGATTTCTATCTTGTGGTCAGCCTTGTATACAAATCGCCCATACTTAAAATGACCACAAGACCCTGTTGTTTGGTCTCCAGATTTTATTGGTCTGGGATCACAGTCCTTGAGCAATTGTCAACAAAGAACTCTGTTTCAGAATGAGAAATAGATGTGTGGAAAACTTCAGACTGAAATCAGGCTTGCTATATGGCACCTTGACTCCTTATAGAGCACTACATATGTGTTCTGAAAATTTACTTATATTTTAGCATATTTGGCAAAATTTCTTGAAATTACTTCTCTTATCTGTTTCAAAATACCAAGATCTGAAAGCAAATTTGTTTTGGTATTCAGGGTGAAAACTCCCTGATCCAAGAACCATCAGGGTCCCCCAGAAAATGAAAGTTTAGTTCTTGTTTCTCCACTAAATTACTCTGCCCTTTCTGTGAAAGATCCAGGGCTGGCCAGCATTGTCGTGAACTGCACAGCCTGTAAAGGAACAATGAGTGATGAAACTAAGCAGAGAAATAACAAATCTAGCTTCAATTTCAAAATCACTGCTCACCAGACTGCAGCATTTTGTATGTGGTGGCCTGGTTTCAGGAGGTAAATTGAATCAGTCTGACTGATTCAATGGTTGAATCTGAACTCATAAACTAAAATAACATAGAATAATCAAACTGAATTTATAAACAGGATTTTTGGAAAATGAGAAGTCGAGGAGGTGAGGCTTCTGTATGCGTGCTTGGGATTTTGCCATTTCCTTCCTTTTGTACACAATTTTCTCCTCTATTCTGAAGCATCGTGTCCAAGTGCAGACTCACTCTAGCACTATTTTGGTTATTACACGTGCTGCAGAAGCACCTAGCTGAGGAGTAGGACCTCGTTTTTCCTGTCAGCCAATAAACAGATGGGGTAGATATGAGGAAGGCTCTCTGCAGCTGTCACAGCTGACTCCTGTTTCCCACAGTGAGTTCTTCCACTGCCAGTCAAACTACGTTTGCACCAAGGAGACTGCTGCTCACTAACTGCAGTAAGAGAATTTAATGGCTGCAGTTTTTGCAGGGGAGTTGCAGCTTCAGGGTAAAGACTGCTTGGGAAAACTCAGTGGCAGAATCCCAGCAGCATAATTACTCTAATTACAGCGGTGCTCGAGTAGCACCCTCTGTACATGCTACTCCTGCCTGGACATATTTACAGCTGCACTGTTACCCCTGTGCCAATACAGTTATGCCAGGCATTTTTCCCTGAAGGCAAATATTTAAATTATTTATTTTTCCTGTTCATCTAATCAACAATCTTTTAAAATTGATTTGTAATTATTCTTTCAATTGCAAATAATTATAAGGGTTGAAAAGTGCCTTACTAGTTTCATTTTTCCCATTCATGTGGTTTTCTTTTTTTTTTTTTTAAACGTGTTCATTACAGATGTCTCCTACAGTGAAAATACATGTTCCTTTCTAATAAATGTTCTTGTATCCCTTGTAAAAGTGCTCTTTTTGGCTCTGCATGAAGTCTAGGTGCCTATTATGTGGCTTCTGAATGTTATTTTTGAGATTCTAAGAAAAAGAAATTAAGGAAAGCATGCAGAGCTTGTCCCTTCTTGAAAACATGAGTACATTTAAATTAGCATGTTGTTAAAAATTGCACACTGCTTTTACTGATCATCGTGACTGCTGTTCTTTTTGTAATAAATCATTGTTGACATATACAGATATCTGGTTTTTATAATCAGTTCCCCTTGTTTTTAAGCTTATCATAATCGTGCGCTTTATCACAAATGAAGTGTGGGAAAAGGCTCATGTTGTATTTGTACATGGGCTGCACATAAACTGCTTGACACAGGGGTCTATAAAAATGAAACATTTTCTCCACCATCCATATTAGTTTGCTTATACTGACGTAGTTAGGATGTACAACTGCAAGGTAAAGACTTAAATATTTTAAGGGCCAGAATCGCAGTTCTGTTATTTAAAAAAGAATAAAAATATAATTCTTTTAATTTAACAGACTTCACTGAGGAAATACAGCAAAATTTGATTGTCATAATGGTTTTATTGTTTTTAATGAGCTTCATAAATTAAGGATTAGAAAGTGTTTTCATATGGAGAGTCTCTATCAGAATTTTGGACGTATCCTGAAATGTGTGATTTTCTTTGATCTATAACATTAGAAGAAAAAAAATCTGCATAAAAATTAAGACTTTTTCATGTGAGTGAAATATCCCCAAAATGATTGGCTGCAGAAGTTTTCATGAGGGCATGTCTTTCTGAAAATTGCAGTGTATTTGCATCTAGTTTTTCAAAGCGCTTCAGATCTTACTGAAATGTCATGATTACAATAGTGCATTTATTGTAAAGGTAATATTTTTTTTGCAGGAAAATTAAGCATAATGTTAGAAAGCTTTGTTTTCCAGAGATGAGGAAGGAAAAAAAGAAAGGAGAACTCGGGCTTTTAGGGGGAATTTGTCAATCTGTGTTTACGTCCATTTCACTCACTGCAGATGCACCTATTCAATTTATTGTTGTATCTGTTTTGTGTAGTTCAGGTGGTAGAAATGTGCACTGTGAAAATGCTTGGAGAATATCTTTGTCTCTCTTGGATATAACCTAGAAACTGCCAGTACTGTGTCGACTTTAGTACATGGTAGAACTGATTAGAGTTCTTTCCTATATGCTACTTGTGCTGAAGTGACACAAATCAGAGGTGACGGTTTTTATTTTTAAGTAGTATGTGTACAAATAAGTGGCCAAACACTTTTTGAAATTACTGGCAGTTTTTTTTAATGAAACGATTCAGAAATCATTACAATCCATCACTAGACCTGACTTGAAGAACAGACTGTCTAACATGAAATACATAACATTCAACTCGCTTTACACGTACACCTTCTAAGGTAGCCCAGTGGTCTGCAAATACAGCTGTCATCAGAAAAAGCAGAATATGGATTCCAGGTCTACCAGAAGCCTTTTCTTAAGCCATTCTGCCAGCAGTTCTACCTCAGCCTTTATGTTTGATAGCTGGCATATCTCAGATGATCTCAACTCCAAGGGGAACATGAGAATAGAGGCATTCTCTGAGTGCATGAGTGCTTAGAATAACACTATGCTTAGTGATCAAATGAACAATCCCTTTGAGCTTTCGAGATAGTACCCCCTCTCACAGGGCATTGGAAAGCATTTCTTTAACAATTACGCAGCAACAAAGCACAATGGGATCGCTGGTTGCCATAATTTCTTTCAGAAGAGAAAAGTCAGAGTTTGTATATTACCTTCCTGTTCTGATCTCAAATCCAATTAGTTTGGCAGTCAGGCAATACAACCCCGTCTGCTCTCATATCCCTAGTATTAGTGAAATAGGCTGCAGCATACACATTTAAAATTTTTTACCTATTAATATAGATTTTTTACAAATGCATTACCTGCATGCTGCTTGTTCCTTCCAATCAATTTTTTTCCTGCCTTTTTTACATTCAGGAGTTTAAATCTCCAGGTGTAAACAATCTATACTACTAGTGGTGTGCTTCATATGCTCTCAGACACTTCTCCAACAATTTTAAAAAGGCAAAAGCCCTTCTTTACTTATGACAAGCTGATAGGATATATCTCACCTCTGAGATCCTGCAAGCCATATGCCAGCAAATGGTCTGCGCTTGGCCAGATGAATTTCTGTTGAGATGACTTGGGCTAACAGCACTGCTCAGTGCTGCTGTGACATTTTGCTGAGAGAACAAATTCTGTTCAAAACTTGAAACTTATTCTGGAATGAAACACCCTTTAAAATATTCTGTGAAGAAATCCCAACAAATTATATTGTTTTTTTCATAGAAGCCTGTGTAATCTATGAGTTGTTCACCAGATTTTGAGCCTATGATCTACAGAATGAGAATGCATATTTTCTTTCCAATTTTAAAAATAAATGCTAAATACAAGTGTAGGTAAGTTCTGCTACAAGTTGGTCCTACCTCCCACTACTTCAAATATTGCTCTACTACAAATAAAAGAAACCCAAATCTCAAGTGAAATTGAAATCTAATCTGGTGCCTTTTAATCTGCTTGTCAGACAGGGTGCTCTTATTTGTAATTGCTTGGAAATCAGAGTTGTTTCAGTAAAACTGTGCCAGCGGGGACGTAAGATATTTTGCTATATTTGCTGAAGTATTTGCATTCTGAAGTGCATTTCAGAAGCCACAAACCGCTTGAACATCACAGTGCACGGATCTTCTTAACCTGTTGTGACTGAGCCGCTGTAGCTGCTATTCATAGATAATTAGGTATTTAGGTTTTATGATTACCCACAGAACTTTTATTAAATGGTTTTAGCAATATATGCCATGCCTGAAAAGCTGAAAATCAAAGAAGTGCTGGCTTGCCATCTGTCTCCTAAGCATGTAATAGACCATTCCTTTGGCTCTTGGCAGTGAGTGCTGGGTGATGGGGAGAAAAGAGGGGTGAACCAGATTAAGAGTGGCCTTCAAGTGAATGTGGATATCCCTCGTGTTTGTTAGTTTAATTAATTTTTTTCTTTTCATTTCTCCCTGCTCATTAGATTGCTGCTTCCAGCTTACCATCTTCAGAACAGAAAGCATCTCTCTTTACTTTCATGTTCATGCTTTAAGGTTATGCTCACGTTTCAGGGAAGAGAATGAATTTCAGTCTTAAGAGATATCTGAAACTTGTCCTCATTAGGTGGTCTGGTTGTTGCCAATTTGAGAAAATCTTTTACTCTGTTAGTAGTTTAAAAGTATCTTGTTTTGTCTTCAAGTCCTTGTGTTCTTACTAGTCCAGAAAAATACACTCTCAGCTGTTATCTGTGTATGACCAGCATTATGTCCCGCTCTGCTTCAGAACCCTGCAGTGCTGTTTAACCCAGCAAAATCAGGCTGATGTATGTAGGCCTGCAGCTTCTTTAGTCTGAAATCAAGCTCTGTGTAGATGGAGGTGTTTGTAGCCTGCACCCTAATGAGGTGATTAATTTAACAAGAACTTGATTCCACTGTACAGAGTTTAAACATTTCTTCTTGGAAAAGAAATTCTTGTGACTTCCCCGTGTTGTTTTATTTTCATTACAATGAAAATAGAAGCCTAGGTTTTATTAAAGCAGCGTCTTGCATAGTTTAGTAATAAAAGAGATTGATGGTTGGCTGTGAGCCATTTGCTACAAGGAAATGAGTTTGTTAAATTTTGCATTGTTGGAGTGCAGAGTCTGGAAATGGGTGCATATCAATTTGATACTTGGTTTGATGTTCTTTATACATTGTCTTATGTTCTCACAGGTTGTTTGTTTGTTTCCCCATCAGCTCTATTTGTTCATCTTGCAGGCCTATGCAGAGGTGCCTTAGACACTGAATTATCAGTTCTTGACTTGGAAACATCTTAGAGGCAGTGAAGAACATGTTGCAGCACTGTTGCTGGGTTTAGCAATCAGATGCTGCAAAGCCTGCCACAAGCTGTGCCTTTATGCTCCTTGCTAAGTAAAGCTGCACATGTTTGTCTTGTCTCAATGTTATTTTCTCCTCTTAGAGGATAACACCTCAAATAGTGAGTCTTTAAGTGGCAACAAAATGCTCTATAACCGTTACCCTAAGGGAGAAATCTGTGCTGATTTTATTCTTGTGGAGGACAGTTAGCTCAGCCAGTCTTCTAGCATTCTGCTGCAAGACTTCTTTAGTGTGCAGACAAGTGACTAGTCTGCTGCTGACCTCTTTTCCTTTTTCTTAAAGTATTTTTGAGCCTTGTGCACTATTATCTTGCTTCAGATTTGAAATTTAAATAGCACAGATGAAAATGCATGATAAATTGACAGCATACTACCCTGTCTGTTCAAATACGAAACTGGTACAAAATAAAAATTTTTAAAAAGTAGATTCAAAATTGTTAAGCAAGCAATTTCCATGTTGTGGGTGGATTTTCTGAAACAGCCAAAGGAATTTTTTTTTTTATGTTCTTGAAGTATCTGGAAAAAAAAACCCTAAACCATATGTGTTGTAAACTATAAAGAACACTAAGCAGGGACATAGCTCTACAAAAATAACCGAAAGCAGTTCCACAATCACAGCTCAGTCTGAAAGGACAAAATTGTAAGTGGAAGGGAAGGACTACAAAAATCTGGATCCTGCAGGTGTTGGTAATGAGCACTGTGCCAGTAGCCTCAGAGCTCAGAGAATAATTGAAGCATTTGAGAGTTAGTACAGGACTTTTTTGGATGGACTGAAGTTCAGAATGACTGTTTAAACTGAAAGGTGAAATACTGACAGCACTAACATTTTCAGTATGACTATAATTGTGCCTCTAGCTGTGTGTGTGGTGTTTTGTGTGAACAATGCCAGGAACAGCCAAGCAAGTGGCTAAAAGCACCTGTACTCCTAGCAGCAGCAGTCTGTAACATCCAGTTTCCCTTGGCTAAGTGCTGATTTGCAGCTCTGCTACTACTGTGTTTTTTTTTTTTTTTTTTTTTTTTTTAACACATTGTAGTCTTATTGGAAGGACTGGTTAAGTTAGCTAGGGTAGATAAAGGCAGAACTCAACAGCTGTTGCTTTACTGCCAGCTCCTTTACACAATCCATTTCAAAGAGTCTATTTTCAGGGTAGGGTGATCAGACATTTGGCTTGTTTGCTTTTAATTGCCATTAGACTTTGCTGCCAAAACAATGTGGGATACTAGTGACAAAGCTGAAAGTTTGCTTGCTGACAGTTAGCACGCATCCTCTCCAAACAGAGAGGTATTTTAAGGCAGTAACCACACAATTTTTAGAAAAATGCTTAATTCCATTTTTGGAGGCCATCTACTTTTAAATTGAATGTATTGCACTGGATGCTGAAAGAAGAGGCAGAGCTGCATGGGGCTGGAAGAGAAGGGAAGCAAAAGAACGGTGCAGTTGTGGAAGGTGCATTTCTGATGGTAGGTAAGTGGGGCATCTCCTCCTCCTGCAGCTGGAGCTTGGTCTGAAATTCACAGCATGTGTTTCTCGCACTGTCTGTGACCATGGGTGGAAAGCTCTGAGTACTTGGCTCAGTCCTGCCCGGCTGCTTGTTCCTGACAGACACAATGCCAGAGTGTTCCCATCCGAAGTGGGTTAGGAAAGTTGGCTGATCAAGCACATAACTGATCCTGGAATCTAAAGATTTATTTCTCCACTTGAAAATTCTATCTCAGTGAGTGATTTATTTTATATATGCACCATTAAAAACAAAGAAGCATTTTTCTCTTCTGTTGAAGTGGAGGAATAACCAGATGCAAAGGATCCCTCTAGTCTGCAGGATCCCAAGCACATTTTTCTTGAGTCTGCTGGTTGCCTTCTCCTTATGTTCATGTGTGTGCAGCCCCTTCCTTCTCTACTTCAGCATGCATGTCCCTGTTTCCATGTCACAGAAACCCTAATGTTCAGGCTGGTGGCACAACTCCTGCTCCATGCCATATCAGCACAGCTATATAATATGACTATATCAAATATAAGCAAATGGGATACGCTGTTTTTCTGTAGTGAGATCACTGGGGATCTGGATAAGGCTGTTTGCAATAGTGACTAGCCTTGAGCAGTTAACAGTTTGTGTGGTGGATGCATCAAAGGCAAAGCTTGGAAAATACTACAGATGATTCCCAGGCACGGATCCACTCTGTTCTGAAGCATGGTACTGAGTGATTCCTGTCAGGTGGGTGAAGCACATCATCCTAGGCACATGTATGTTTGGTCAGAGGTAAAAAAAGATTCACTTCATTTTTTTGTTGTTGTTTTTTTAAGGCTTTACAGATCACGTAATGCAAACAGTCTTTCTGTAGAGGAGGGAAAAACATTGCTGTAACTGTTTCTCTGGTATCACTGGCATCACTGGCATCTCTCCAGTCAGCATTCAAGTGCAATGGTATTCATTTTTTTCAAAAGCAGAGCCTCTTGCTCTTTTTCAGCTGGTGTTACAAAACATGAAAAGGCAGACTCTTCAAAAAATTTCCTTTTTTCCAATCACTGACCCTTTAACACTGTTTTTTGAATCGTTCTCTGGCTACTGTTCAAGACATATTTGAGCTAACTAGCTAAACCCTCTGCTGCTGGTATTCCTGAGTTATTAATGCTCATGCTTTGTTACTGTTAGAAAAGCTTCATTGGCAGGAGGTAACCTGGCATACTTACTGATCAGGGCCATGCTGTACTGGAGCACATTCACTCTTACCTTTAGCTGACAGTTATGCATTTGCTTAGAATTTGTCTGCCAAGGAAATTGCCTTTATCCAGGCAGTAGGTAGGCTAGCAATTACTAATTACACTGGATCTGAGTCTGTGTGCATGCACATTAGTGGTGACAAGGTTCCTAGTGCAAAAATGAGTAGTTCTGTTGTGCACAATGTCTCAGTTGTCTATCAGTCTATAATTCTTCATAGAATTGTTGAGATTTGTGGTAATATTTACATATCTCTCCAGTCCTTTTAAATGCCTGTGAATGGGGGTGATGTCTCAGGTCCTGCTACTATCATAAGCAGATTGTAATAGCTTGGGTACTGTTGAGAATAATCTTCAAGTAAACTAGCAGATCTCTACTGCAGCACAAGCACAACAGTGGCTAAGGGTTAAGCAGTCTTCCTTCTGGCTGATGATAGTGGAGGTGATGCTTAGCACTCAGTCTGCCCCTTACTGATTCAAAGGACAGCACAACCAGTGCACAGTGAGATGTTGGCTTCTTTTCCAGTTCACTTTCATTGCGCTCAGAATGTTTGAAGTCTTTTATGAAGTGTGGCAAGCCTGTCACTGAAGAGAAAAACATGTAACCAGCGTGATATCAAATTGTAATCATCTTGTCAAACTGTAGCAAATCACAAATTAGGCTTATATTAGAATAAATGCCAAGATAACATACAAGTCACGTTATCCTGCATCTTCTCATTTTCTATATGCAGTACAACACACTGTTTGTACCATCAGTAGAAGTGCAGGATAATCTGACAATTACTGATTTCAACCAAGCTGTGTCAGCCACCTGCAAAGAATAGAGGCATTAATTTTATTCCTTTTAGGCACAAAGAAAATATTTTCCTTGTCAGAATAGAAAATTTTGAATTCAGAAATGGAGCGGATGTTCTTCTGTTCCAAATATTTGGTCTCTTCTGATTTCTTTGTTGTTTGATGGGCCTGTTCTTAAAAAGAGGAGGTGTGGGTAGGGAGGAGGGAATTTGTTTCATCAAGTGCCTCTCAATTACACTTTCTGAAAGGCGAGCAGTCAAAACTCTGGGCTTCTGCAATTGCAAGTTTTTGCCCTGATTCTGAACTACTTTCATTGTGAATGAAGAAAACGTCTTGGTTTGTTAATTGCTATGTGATTGCTTTCATTTCTCAAGCAGTGCTATTTCTAGCAGGATTTGCTGCTGCTGCTGGAAGGAATATCTGTAAGGTTCAACCCTTCTGCTAAGGGTCTCATTTTATTTACGTAGTTAAGTAACTCATCTACTGAAAGCCATTCTGCATAAATCAAAATTGCAGTTTGAAACAAGATGGAACCCTCTATTATTCTTGCGTTTATCAGATTGGATACCAATTAGTTTTCTTTCAGTAGCATTTGAAAGCCAAAGGACTTCAAAACCACTGTATTCACATTTCTTGCTTCCAGACTGTGAGAGAGCAGCAAGAGTGGCCTGCCTAAGGCGGGTAATGGGACACAGGGTAGTAGCAGGGCAGGACCAAGGTTGATGTCAAGATCACCATCCAGTGGCCACCAGGCAGGTCTCACCTTACAGAGTGAGATATGAGGCACAGATGTTGCTGTAGTGCAACTGAGGGTATCACAAAACTGTGACGTGAGGCCAGGCAGCCCTGCAGGGTTCTGAGCTATTTCCCAGCAGTCTGAACCCAGGTGACAGTCACCCCATAGCAAGCTGACCTCAAGCACTGGCAGATAAACACCATGTGTGGGAGAATGGGGCTGCAGAGCCTGCTGTGGTGCCCCATCCTGGAGGTGCTCAAGGCCAGGTTGGATGGGGCCCTGGGCAGCTGAGCTGGTGGGGGGCAGCCCTGCCCACAGCACGGGGTGGGGCTGTGTGGGCTTTGAGGTCTCTTCTGATCCAAACCACTCTGTGATTCACTACAGTTGATTGCATTCTAAAACTGAGAATTGAACCAGATTGCAGGGGCTTTATAAATAGATTGCGTTATTTATGTATTTCCAAAGGACACACAGAGATAGGATGGAGTACAGAAATGTACCCACTTTTACCTGGAAAATAGATGACCTTTTATTTTCACAGAAAACATAGCTATTTTCTGTCTGTGGATCATTTTATATCATTCATGAGTTGTCTGCGCAGTTTCCTATGAGGCAGAAAAACGAAAATTTCCTGCTGAGAAAATTGAGGCAGAGTTTTTGTCTTTTGGTTTCAGAAAAGCATGATGTCTTGTAGACAGGCAGTAGTGTGTATTGTCCCATGGGTGCACACAGGCTATTGCTTGGAAGTACTGACTGCTCAGTGGTTTCCAGGCAGGTACAGGTCAGCTGGTGACTGTGAATACCTGGTCAGTGCAGCACCAAGCCCCCTCCCAGCATCAGCACTGCACTGAGGTCTGTGCCAGGACCTGTGCTGGCCTGGGGCATGAGCAGAGCAAGAGGGGAGGCAGCTTGCATCTGCATTTACAGTAACAAGGGATGTGCTTTTTTGTGTATATACGCTGCCCTGTTATCTTCCTCCTGGTGGGACTGAGTGAATCACTCTGTAAGTTATTCCTGAAGAGGTGGTTTTCATCTTTATTGATCATCAATCCAAATTTACAGTTGGAAAAATGTGTTCATAACATTTCTTGCCTGTTTCAATATTTTAGATGCATGGCTTTTGCACACCGTCCTTTTAGTCCTCAGAACTGATACTGCTTTTTGTGGAGTGCTTCATTCAGCACACAAGAAGTGACTTTATTTTGCTATTTGAGTGTGTAGAAAGTTTGTGCGTTCTTGGGTTTTTTTCTTCTTCTTTTTTTTTTTTTCTTTAATAGCAGTAACTCCCACGAACTGGTACAAGGCTCAGTACTGTGCAAGCAGTTTTTCACTCTTAGAATGCTGCTACTGAAAAGCAGATATTGTGCAAAGTACCATCGATCACTGCTGCGGTTTTATACAGTTTGTCACCATTGTTCTTCGTATAGCATTGAGTCACATTTAGGA
This sequence comes from Phasianus colchicus, assembly GCF_987193195.1. Taxonomy (NCBI): domain Eukaryota; kingdom Metazoa; phylum Chordata; class Aves; order Galliformes; family Phasianidae; genus Phasianus; species Phasianus colchicus. The sequence continues at coordinate 36,991,359 of NC_143438.1, forward strand.
CTATGGTACAGCTCACAAGTGTTCAGCAGGGAAAAAAGTGCTTGTTTTTCGGTTTTGTTTTTTGTTCTTAATTAAGAAAAAAAAAAAAAAGCCCTTGTTATTTATAATCTTATGTTAAGAATTTGTTACTGTATAGAAAATATGTCTAATGCAGCCTTCCTGCCTAGATAACACATTTAGTATTAATGTATTTAAAAGCAAATAATGAAGTTTGTAACGATGGATTAGGATGGAGTCTCTGAAGACCCCCCAGATAGCTGAGGTTAGATATTAAAATATTAAAGAAGAAATCTAAAATGCTGTTCCACCAGATGGTTAGCTTAGGGGCAGAAATAAACTTCTATTGTATCTCCAGATTTACTGGACTTTTTACTTCAACTGTGGGATTTCCTAATCATTTCCTGGAATTTCTTTGTCTGATGGAGTACACACTGTATCTAAAGACTCTTAGCTAAAATCCAGCTGAACACCAGGTGTATTTCTTTAGATAAGAGATGAGTTGTGTACAGTTAGGTGTTTTTTATTGAAGCTGGTATTCTAACAGTGCCACAGAGTTGATGGATATGCTTTTGGGACCCATGTCAGCTAAGAATCTAAAGTTCCTGAAGTTCAGTTGCAGGTTGTTTTTTGGGGTTGGTTTGTTTGGTTGGTTTTTTTCAGGGACTTAATTTCTTTCTTTTAATATGGTATTAATTTAAGCAAACTGTTTCTCTGTGAATATGTTCAGTGATTCTGTGACAAATTTTGTTTTCATGTGATAGATGCTTCTGGCTGCACTTATGGGAATGGTAGTTGATGCTGCCATCATTTCTTTTTACTGCTATTGCTGCTTTTCTCCATATTAAATATGCCTCAATTCGTTACAATATGTATATATAAACCACAGTGCACCTCTGGGCATTTGTTGCTATAATATGCCATCTGGGGTACAGAAAGATAGGACTAAGACCCTAGAAAATGCTTCTCTCAAAGACAAAGCAACACACACACACACACACACACACACACACACACACACACACACACAAAAAAAAAAAAGAAAAAAATTGGAAACATCTAGAGATGCAGGAGATTGGAGGAGATTAATTGACAGAGCCAAGAGCAGAAGGCATTTTTAAAAAGTGTTTGCCATCCAGACCTTGAAATAAGCAGAACCAATGAAAAGTTGAGAGGACTAGAAAAGTTTAATTTTTGTTTTCAGAATGTGCGTGTAAAAAGCATGTTATAAAAATATGCTCTTCTTACTGATAGACTTCACAGTGCAAGAGTTAGCCATGCATCAAATTTACAAATAATTTTAATGAAGGACAAGTGCCAAGCTGCTCTTAAGGGTTTAAAAGTAATGAAAGCTGACCGCTTCTGTGCTAAGCTCATCTCCTGGTTTTCCTTCAATTTTCCAGGAAAATAACATTGAGGATTTAGTAACTGCCCATGTGATGTGCTGAAAATCGATCCACATAAAAAGGGAACCTGCAGTAGGTGCATGTGCTATGCTCCTGACTACTTTATGTGTGCTGTGGGACTGGAGCTTGACTACGTTGTTTCTTTGCTAGCAGGGGAATACCATAAGCTTCAGTTCTTTGCCAAGATCTCTTCAGATGGAGCTGCTTGTGCCTCAAGCCTTTACAAAGCTGCACAGCCTCCAGTTGGCCTAAAGTACATGGTGAACAAGACAACTTTGAACTGAGATGTAGGCAGAATGCATTTGCTCTCAGCCTAGAAGGCACCTTGTAAATATGCCTTTTGGAAACTGGAGATTTCATGCTGCACAGATGGTGCCAGCCTACCGTGTAAACCTCTAATTTTGTCCCCTCCGCTAGCTAGTGTAGAAATATGTTTCTCTTAGAAGGAAAGGTCTGTTGTAAAATGAAATGGGGACATGGTGAAGGCATCACTGTATGATCATTATTAGTACAGCTGCTTGCATTCCTCTGGGATGGATGGGAAGTGAGTTGTTTCTTTTTTCAGTGCAGAATGGATGAAGTTTCCTGAAAGGCTCAGTCTGTGGTTCCAAGCCAGCAACACTTCAGGTTGGGTAAGAGCTGCAGTCGGAAGGCAGTCCAGAAGAGCCCCCTTAGCAGAGTGAAGGAATATGACTGGAGAGACGTTTGTGAAATGTGTTGTGAAGCAACACTGACAGTTCTTAGATAACGTAGATGAATGTCAGTCAGTATTCCAGACTTGAGAAACTGCCAAAACCCATGCAGAATTCATTTTCTATGTGGGGACCCTTTGAATTCGAAGACTTTGTAATAAATCCTCATACCTAAAATGTACGTGGTTTTTAAACATTTAACAGTACTGGTTAGGAGAGGTAACGTTTTAAGCTTTTGACTCTTACAGTTGTTTTTAAAGTATGTATTTTCTTCCCATATTAGCTATTGATAGCTTTGACTGCTATTGAGCAGGTAGGTTTTGCAGCCTGGAGAGTTTTCAGAGGTGAATTTACTGGTGAAATTAGTGAATTTCATCCAGAAGAAGACTACCTAAGCCTCCAGCAGTATGGCAAAGGAATACAGTTCTTTACTGAGAGTGCGGTGAGGCACTGGCACAGCTGCCCAGAGAAGCTGTGGTGCCCCATCCCTGGAGGTGCTCGAGGCCAGGTTGGATGGGGCCCTGGGCAGCTGAGCTGGTGGGGGGCAGCCCTGCCCACAGCACGGGGTGGGGATGGAGGGCTTTGGGGTTCCTTCCAACCCAAGCTGTTCTGTGATTTGTATCTGTCCGTAAAGGTCTGAGTTCATTCTTCTCTTTTAACCTGTTAGTCATCAAAAGAAATGCTCATCTCTTCCTTTCTGATATTTTTCTTTCAAATATCCCAGTTGGATCTCTCTGCTGATATTTTAGATTTTCTGTGGAGTAATTTCTCTGCTATAAGACCCTGTGCCAATTCAGTCAGTGCAGGTTGTTCTAGTTCTTTGTATTCATTGCTGCATTTGCTGGAACTTACAACTTGGTTTCAAGTATTCTTTATTCTAGCTTTAGGACTGCACTTGAGGGTGTTACGAAGAAGATATTTGCCTGCTGTAAACCCAAGATAAATTCCAGAGTTAAGATTTCTTTCTAGAGTCTTTTTGACTGACAGGCAGACATTTAATCAGATCGGATATCAATTCTTCAGGCACATGAGTTTGCTTCTGAAAAATATTTCATTGAACACCAAATTTTGTTACTGAGGAAATCTTAAATTTTTATAGTAAATTAAAAATGCTGGGAAGGCTCTGAATAATTTATCAGTGTTATGATCCAACGTGCTTCTTTTCTCTTGTATGGATTGTTTTAGAATATTTTCATAGCCTCTATTTACTTATCCTGCAGCAATTCCTAGATCTGTGCTGATATTGTCTATTACACAGCCTCCAAACAAAGCTGTTTTGAAAAGCAAGGCAGAGCATGGTGGCAAAAATCTGTTCCCTCCCTTTGCATTAGGATGCAGAGTCCCCAGGAGCTGAGTTCCTTGCACAAGGGAATTTTTTAAACTGTAAGACCAACCTCACACAGCCTTGAGATCCTACGCCTCAGGAGCATCGTCACTAATGTGCTTTGGTGTGGGGAATTTTGGGATGCAACTTCACATATAGCATGGCAAACTTGTCCTCTGAGTAACCTGGTATTTGGGCCGATTTTCTTTAGTTCAGAGTGATAGTTTCAATAGCAAACCTCTAGCATCCTCATAACATGAATAAAAACTTAAATAAGCCGTACAGAGGAAATGCCAAGCAGCCAAAATCCCAAATCTGAAATGTTAAAATGATATATTGGCTAAGTACTTACTATATTTTTTAAATGAGTAGTTAGCTGCTGATCTTCTAAGCAGAATGACTTGTTTTCCCATTTCAGCAGTAGCTGAGATTTGACTACGCTGGTGATAAAATGCTTCAAATATTTATTCAAAGAGTTTGGCCTGGTATGACTCCACGGTTTATTGCATTTGCAGGAATAATGGTGCAGTCAAAATCTATAAAGCTCTAATGAAAAAAGCAGAAGATGGCTGACTAAATGTGTGATGGAGAACTTTTTCATGTTTCATTTATATCCCTTCAGAAGTATTTAATGGTTAGAAGTGAGTGGAATACCGGAGATGCTTATTTTTTTTTATTTGATCTTTTTTTCCGTTTTGAGTCCTGCAGATGCCAAACTGTCTCGTTAACTTAAAAAGCCATTGGCTTGTTCCCCAGGGAATATGCAAGATACTTGAAAGATGTTACCCATAAAAATTGGGTATTTTCTTTTCTTAGTCTTCACTGCATGCAGTGTGGTATAATGACTTACACATTGATAGCTCTCCAACTACTGCTTTTTCCATCTCATGTTCACCTGAAATCATCAGACAGACACCTGTAGGGGACAAAATAGAGAAGGAGAGCAGGAGGCTGTGAAGAAGAGTGGTGTTTTCTTGCTGAGAGAGCTGGACAGAGAAATTAGAGAAAGCAGGACAGGGGTGTGGGGGATTAGGGATGGGGAAGCAGCTGTGTTGAATTTTATACTAACTGATTATCCAGAGCTGGAGACATGGCTCGCTTTTTCCCAGGCAAAAGACTGAAGAGTTGTTTGTTTGCTGTTGCGGAAGAGAGTTTTGAGGACAAGGGTGTTTGAATGGACTTATTCCAGTCTACCCTGCCAAGGATGGTTGCTTCTCAGCTAACAGGTCAGTGAAAGGCCAGGAGGTGAGGAAGGTCAGGGAAGGGGAGAGAAGAACATTTTCATTGAGGTTAGAGATGGAGGAACCCTTTGATTTGTAGTGAAAGTCTTTTTGGGAGGCCTGAGGTGAAAGGAAGATGTAAAGGTGGCTTGTCCAGAGAAAAGAACGCTCACAAGGCACAATGCTCCTGTCTTATGCAAAAACTTGTTTCCAGAGTTTGCTTTGAGCCTGGTACCAGCTCTACCATCTCCCTTCAAAGCCTTCTCCACCAGATGATAACTCAGGCTGGCAGTTCTCATCCACAAAGTAAACTGAGATGCCACTGGGGGAGAAGTTCTGTCTGGTCAGTGCCATGTGAACCATGAGCTCACATGCTGAGAGAAACAAAGGTGATCAGGCTGCTCTGTTGGTGACTGGCCCTGTACACTATGGACACTTGACTGTCCAAAGCCCTTGGTCATGGGCCTGGGGCATTCCCTGTGGGCAGGCCTTCGAGATAATATTACCTAAGATGAGTTTATGATTACTGTTTTGGGTCTAGAGTAAGCATACCAAAGGCTGCTGTAGTCCCCAGCACTGCTTTCAGTATCCTAGCCATGCAAGGACCTTTTCTTACTGTCCATAGCAAAGGCAGAGCTGGAGTTCCAAATGACTGCCGTGTGCATCCATGTTGGATGTGGATCGTCCGTCCCTGTCAGCATCTTTCAAAATCATCTAGGTTGGAAAAGACCTTCAAGATCATGAAGTCCAACCATCTTGAACTGGAGGTGCAGTTCATGTCCTGGTTCTGTTTCCCCAAAGGGTACAGATATGCTTATGTCTTGCACTATGGAAGTGGCTGGTTGTGTGGATCTTGTCCCCATGGAGGTTTGAGCTTCTTTTCTTGTCACAGGCAGAGGGAGGATGTGGGTCTTCTGGGCCTCTGCCTCCCACAGATTCATGCCTTGGACACAGCTGGTCCAATGTAATTATGCAGCTGAAAGAAATACCCGCTGTCTTTTGCTCCTCTGTCCTTTTACTACAGTTGAAAATTAATTCCAAAGTGAAGATAATGTTGGATTAATACAGTGTCTGACATCTGTGCAATTGTTCTGACCATTGAGAACTGCAGTTCACATAACTTTTAAATGTCTCTCTGGACCCTTTTTGGGTTTTAGAAGGTGTTGAGTATTTTTTTTAATCAACTCAAGTGGAGAGAATGTTAAATGGTCTACAGGCTTATTTATATCCTGTTATTTAAAATATTTTTAGAAATATTAGCAAGTAGTGTACTGACTAGCAAATAGTCTGAATGTCCTTTATGGCACCGTTCTGTATCTTCTAGAAATTTTCTTCTGAAATCTATCAAAGTAACTTCTCTCACTGCAAATTCTACAATGATAGTGACTCTGAGTTCAAGTGGACTTTTTAGTGAAAGCTTAAATTCAGAACAAATTAATAGTGAAAAGAGAGGAATGCAGTGGTACGGCATTGCACACCTGGAGTACATCTGGAAATTTAAAGCATATTAATTGCAGTATCCTGCAGGTAATTCACAGTAACCAAATACTTGGCATTGTGTGGAAAACCGAGTAGACCAATAACCAGTTCTACTTCTTGGAACTGAAAAGCAGTTCATCTAAAGAAGGCTTTATAGGCTTATGCTGTAGGTGATTTTCTTGTGGTCATGATCAAACCATGTTCCTTAAACCATGCTTGGTTAACCTCGTTACAAGTGTATTTTATTCTGCAAGGTATACTTCATAAATATAATTTCTCACATACGCTTAACCCTGATTTAAAAAAATAAAAATAAAAAACAATAATCTAGTAGAGTTCTGAATAACCAAGTGCTGTTGTGCTGTTTTGAAGCAGCTGCATGATGATTTTTATCAGCATATATTATACAGCTGGCTTTGCATGCCACTTATCATGCTCTGAGCCTTTGAACGAGCTGGCTTAGTCACTGCCCTGAGCTCACTGTGCTATTAGGAAAGAACTCTAATACTGTGTATTCAGATGTACTAACAGGAACAGGTTATTTCTCAGGAAAAAAAACAAAAACAAAAACCACGGCTGATGTGGAAAATACAAACCTAGCATGAGTTGTTGTGCAATCTGAGTGAAGTGTCATTTTGCTGGGCTCTCACTTTTGCAGGAGTTAAATGTACAGGTTTTGCAACATAACTGTTGTTCATACTCAAGGTGACTGTAACAAAGATAAATAATCAAGCAATTCTTCATTTAATACTGGTCGGTTGTACAGATTGTGAGGATATGGCAGGGGGCTGGAACTAGATGATCTCAAAGGTCCCTTCCAACCCAAAGCATTCTGTGATAACATGCTGATGGATCAGACAGGTGATTTCATTTTTTCTTTGAGTACACAAGATGGTTTGTTACAAATGATGCCCCAGCTCATTTCACTGTGGGCCGATGATCCTTAAACCAAACCTGTATGTTCTAGTAATAACAAAGGGACGTTTCTCTTTGAAACTGGTGGGTGGATAAAATTCTTTTAAGTTTTGTTTTTTCTTCTTTTAAAAATAAACCTTCTGCGGGTTGTATGGAGAGCTGCCACATGCTTCTCATAGATTCCAAATTTCTGCCATAGCAAGTCCCACTGGTTTCAACCACAGGCTTTTTTGTTTTCTGTACTCTCCTTTGTAACCCTCAGCAAATGGAGGCAATGCCAGAGTTGCTGGAAAACAAGAGTGAGCGGCTGCAAGCCAGGCCTACACTGCTGCATTCCTCTACAATGGTAGGCCACCGTGTGGGCTTCGCTCCGACTCCTCATTGTGAGCCAGGGGCCGAGAGAACCAGCAGGGTGGAAACAGGCAGAGAGCAGGGCTCTTGGGTGTTAATCCCAATCTTCATCAAAAAATCACTTTCCCATGGGGTATATTTTTAACTTCTTGGAACGCTTTCTTTTTTTTTTTTTTCTTGTGAAATTTGTTCATTTCAGCGTGCTCATAAGCATACCTCACCTTTATGCAGCCAGGAAGCAAATGACAAGGTCCGGAATAGTTCTTTTTGTTACATGTGCTCCCACACCATTAGCTTTCTTCACCTAACTGCACTGAATGTAAAGGCAGTACATGGCTGGATAGAAAATCTTTCTGCAAGACCTCAGAAGCTGGGAGAAACTGAATTTCATACAACAATGCATCACTGCTTTGCAGAAGTATATATCCCGTAATATACAAAACAACTAGAACAGGGGAAGAGGAGGAAATGAAGCTCAGTGCAGCCACAGATAACAATTTCCTCCCTGCTCCCTGCTAACTTCTTGTGTGTTGAATCTGGAGGTAGTGCATGACTCTTAGAGTAATTTTGAGAAGAAAGGCCTGTTGTATTTCTGGTTTTAAGCTTCAGCATCATCAGTAATGGAAGAAGACATAGTTGCTATGCAACTACTGCTAGCGCCGTTTGAAAAACATTGCGTGCTGTCTTTCTACGATCCGTTTCCTTTGACATGTCCATAATGAGCAAAGCTGTTTCAGCTGCTGCCACAACTCATTTTGCTGCTGTAATTGAACATCTGTGTGATGAAGTGCTAAATTTCTATAGTAAGAGGATACTTGAAGGTATAAGCAACACTGGGTGTACAAGTCTGAGGATGGTATGATGTTGGTTTTTCTCCATCAAGTCTAAAACCTGGCTCCTAGAGCAGCCTCTCACAGTGGGTAACAGGGCATCAATACATTTCTGCCCACAGCAGCCACATGTGCTTCCTATTAATAGCCAGACTCTGGGCACGACTACAACACTGGGTTATTGCTGCACAGACTGCAAGTGTTTTCTCATCTCTGACATGCAGATGCTAGGAGTTACGTGTCCATTAGGGAAAAGCCTGATGATAGACAAGATTTTTCCACAAGTGAGCCCCTTGTGATGGTATATCCAAAATCTCTGACACAGCATTGCTAGTTTTTACAAGAGATGCTGTAGAACTTAGTTGCCTTCAGTGGATTGATAATGCTGAACCTCAGCTGTGATGGATGCATGGTGTATTTTTATTTGTTGTATCGAACCTGTTCTCTTAAATCATAAAATTGTCAGCAGGGGCTGTAGAAGTTATGTACTGTTTGTTTAATCACAAGGCAGGAATTAGGCATTGTCATTAGTGTCACCATTCCAGATAAATGACACATTCTTATGTGTTTTCATCTGGTCATTTGTTCTATCTTCAATTTTCCTCATAAGTTGAAAAAAATCAGTGTAGTTGCTCTACCAAGTGAGATACCACAGCAACAATACAATACAGCACCAGTTTCACCTGCTTACTACAGAGATCTCCTCTACTCTGTGTTCATCATCTAATTTTAAAGCATTGGGCCCCTGAAATGAAAGAGGCAAACTTAGGAAAGTGGGTAAGGCAATTGATCCTTGCTGTTAAACAACATAATTTACTACTTGTGTTGCTTGTCGTTTTATGGTGTGCCTCCATATAAGCATGGTCTTGGAATGGTTGCTGCCATGTAACTGTCTTTATTTTAAGCAGATTCTGTGGAACGCTTGCAAACTGCTGCTGCTTGCATGAGCACTGCAATGATGGGGCCCATATTCAAAATCTGAAAGTCCTTTGTTGTGCCCCACGCAGCAAAATGTCAAACTGGAAATTAATATTAGTGGACCAATAGCAGCAAAATGAGATCCAGCTGCATACAGACAGCCTGTTTTTACAGGATATTGGAGGCTTGTTTTCCTCCTCTAGTCAGTCCTGTATTTTTAAAGGAACTGACACAATTGGGCATACGACTTACTTACAAAGAGTTGTGTGCATGTAACCAGTCTTCTGTTATCGGTAACTCTCTGGATAAACTACTTCACAGGCAGATTTTTCCAAACTTTGCTGCATGAGCTCTGGGAATTGTGTTTCATACAGCTGAGAGAAGTCCTGAAAATGGTGCAGCTCAGACTTGCAGTCTCTCCCTGTGGCAATGAAGGGACTGAGAAGAAACTGTCAAGTCAGCATGGATCTGTCTCAGTGTTGGAAGTAAGCTTTTCCCTGACTAGTCCCATCAGAAGAAGGCTGCTAGTTGTTTCAAAGGAAGATTTTATTGGGTGTCTTACCCAGTAAAACAGCCACTTGTGAATTGTCATACATTTCAAGGTAGCATCAGAAATGAAGTGAGAGGAGTTGTACTTACTTTTCCATACTGTAGTCATTAGCAACTGGAAGAACTGCTGAATGTTACTCTCTTATGCAAGCAGAATTTTTCTCCCATTTACTAAGAAGCCCCCAAAAAGTGGGTATAACCCCGACCTCCTATTCCACCTGATGCAATGCAATACCTTATTTCCTTCAAAATGTGAGCATAAATAATGTAGACACTGTCATTCCTTTCTCTTGCTAAGTTTGTGAAGACAAGTATTTCTGTGATTGGATGTGAGCTGACACTGCCCTTCTCCTCAGCAAAACCTTTCTGTGTTTTCATGCAAGCTGTGCTGCAAGGGCAAATTCTACTCTGTGAGAGCCCTGCTTCAGTGGGAGAAGGCCAGGGAGGGCTTGGAAGGATGAGTTTGTTTCTTCAGTCAGGAAGCAGCTATGCCAAGATATTAGCAATAGTCTAGCCATCAGTGTATTTGACCTATCAGTTTTTAGTCTGGCAGTAGATCCAAGGTAGCACAATGCTGCCTGCATAGGTTGACTGGGAGCTGCTGTTCTGTAAGTCACCAGGAGTTTGTGGAAGGCAGTGTTTGTCAGGCTCCTCACCTTGTGAAATTCCAAGTGGAAGTTTCATTTGTCTGGCCACAGGAATGCAATCTAAATGTCAGTTCTAAAACTCTGTGATGCCCCTACTAACAGCAGGAAAATCCTTTTCTACATGCATCTTTATTAACCCAAGATGTAGTACAGAATTAATCTTTGTCTTTTACTCAACCTTGTTCAATAGAAGTAAATACAACACTGCTGGTAACATAGCTAGTTAAGAGTCTGTACTGGGCTGGGTGTTGAGTGTTTCTTCCTTTTCATTTCTTACTCTATATTGAGTACTAAGGTATTGTTTTTGTTTTTTGTGTTTGGTGGTTTGTTGTTTTTGGTGGTTTTTTGTCCCCATTATACCATTATTATTATGTTGTGTATGAATGAAGTTGATAGAGGTGCACTTTGCCAACCAGTAGAATGGAAACACTTTTTATTCTTGTCTGGTAGGAGTGTTGTGCTCTGTGATGTCTAATGTATGCAGTGAGGGAAGAGTCAAAAGTGTTGTGCTTAGCAGATGTTTTCTCATTTTTGTGGAGGTTTGGTTTACGGTTTGACAAGCTGATAGGGAAAGTTGTGTTTCCTATGTAGACAAATATTCATCTTATGCTATGAAATTGTATTGAAGCTATAGAGAACATTTATATCTCGTTGGAGTGTTTCCCCTAGGTTATAAGATTAGGTAGGGAGGGCAGGAGGAGAGTGGCCTGTAATGAAAGTGGTCTTTTAGCTAACCACAATAGTTGAACTCCTGTGAATTTATGTTATGATACACACTGGCATTTCTCTGTATTGGTTTTGCTAGTGTAGCAAATGGGGAAACTGTTTGTATAAAGGCATAATGTAGCAGTAGATCTGTTCTGGTTTTGTTCGGAGCTATGACCAACTGTTTTTCAAACTAGTGTACTGTGTGCAGTCTATTCCAGACAGAAATATTTGTTCAGAATTGACTTTCAACAATTTGACAGGCATCAGACAAACCCAGTAATTAGCTCTTGAAGTAAAATGTCTGATGGCATACTGCCTTCTACACAGATCCTTAAAGTTAGGCTGGGAGCCATTTGTTGTCTGCGGTGTCTCAGCATAGAAACTGAAGAGAAATCAAGCTTTGCAGCTTCAGGTAATTTGATCAGATAACTCCTTTCTTCAGCCACATTTAACAGCTTCAGCAGTGTTTGCCACACTTGCCTTTGATACTTGAGACTGCTGAGCACCATGTAGTTGAATTCTGTTTCCAAGGAAATTAAATGTTGAATTGGCCTGGTTTTCTTTTGTAGAACTGTAGAGCCATTAAGGTTGGAAAAGACCACTAGGAACTAGGATCATTTAATCCAACCATTTACCTACCACCAACATTGCTGACTAAAACCATATCCCTAAATACTACATCTATCCTTTCCATGAACTCCAGGGAAGCTGACTTCACCAACTCCCTGGGCAGCCTGTTCCACTGCCTCACCACTTACTGAGAAGAAATTCTTCCTCATATCCAACCTGAACCTCCCCTGTCACAAGTTGAGGCCGTTCCCTCTAGTCCTGTCACTAGCTAGTTAGTGATCTGTGCTTTGTATAAAACAGGTTCTGACAGTAGCAATTGTTCAAACAGGGCTGAGGCTTATTTAGGGATGTTATTTGGATTGTCAAGAGATGGGATAAATCCCTGTTGCCAAGTTGAGCTTTAAGGCACAGTGGTTTTGAGCGAGGTGTGGCCTGACTCCTATTAAAGACAGTGGAGGTTAATTTTAATATTGGTTCATTGAAAACACCCTTGGAGTTTCCATTCATTTTATTTCATTAACAGACTTTGGATTTCTTTTGGTTCATCTATATTGCTTCATTTTGGAAACAGATGGCTTGCCCTCTCAGACCAACAGTGTACAATTTAATAGTCTTCCAGTAATGCCTATGACAATGCATTGTGCTATGTTTACTCTTAAAATTAACCTATTTTCCAAGACTTTTTTTTTAAATAATGCCTGAAACCCTCTTCTTCCCTGACAGTTTTCTCTTGTAGATATGATGTGTCATAGGAAGGCTATTCTTGCTTAAGTCTTATACAGCCTTGTCAAAGCAGAACTTCATATTGCAGGGAGAAACAAACAAAAAAACATGTCAATATAACTTGCCCTGTGTTTATGATGGGCCTTAGTAGAAGTCTAAATACTTGTTTCTAACTGAACCTATAAGCAAATGTTTGCATGTTCCATTATTTCTGCGTCTCCTAAAGATGATTGCTCTCTCAAAATGCACTTCAAGACTTCACTTATTTAGCTCAAATATTTTTATTTATGTATTTTTACACCTTAAAGAACACTTAAGCATGAACAAAATCTAGAAAAAAACTTACTTAAATGTATGCTTTCATTACTGAAATAGAACATACAGAAAGATTTATACTTCACAGCTCACAGAAGCAACTTTTATGGCACAAATGCCTTTCTTTGTTGCTTACCAATACACGTATTCAGTGGCACAAAGCACAACTGTTGTAAAAAATATTAGTATGCAGATGCTCTGGTGTCTTGTTAATGCATTTAATTAAACACAATAGCTCTTTTGTTTATTTTTCTTTTTCTGTCCTTGAATGGATTTGTATTATGGTATAGAATCCAGGGTGATGGTTGCTGTTTAAAATGTCTTGCAGTTTCAGAAAGTGTCACATATTGGTGGTGCTATTTTATCTTTCATTTGATTAAACAAAATTGGTTGAGTTTTAGTAACTGGTAAGAAATCCAAAAGCATCTTCTCAGGAAAACTAAAATCACAAAGTTGCCAGCAAATATCTTCCTCTTTTCCACTGATGCGGTCTTAAATTAAAATTAGGAGTAGTTAAACAAGTATATTCCTGAGAAACACTTCCAAGTGTTTTAACCAAAAGAAAGTCTAAGTTTCCCTAACGTAGTCTGGGTAGTTTTCAAAGGTGCACATCAGAATTGTACAAAATATTTTCATATGAGAAGCTGTGCAGAACTGCAGCAAACTAACTGGTAACAGCAAATTATCACCTGGTAAGTACTAGGTATATAGTTGTAGAAATCATAATTTCTGTCTTGTGCTGTTACCCTTAAATTTATTTCAGAATTGTTCTCAGTCTGAGAAGAGGTTTCTTCAGTGCCCTGTGGGTGGGGAAAGTGGTATGAAATGACTACATCAAGTCCAAAATTGCTCTGAAGTACTGAAGCCCTGGATACTTAAGAAACATAACAGTATTTGCCAGATTCTGTCCCTCAAATGGCAGCAAAGGCCAAAGCAAAGGGAGATTTAATGAGGTAATGAGAAGACTGTATAAGTAACACATGACTAACTAGAGCTTCTCTCTGAAATTTCAAGCTTCAGTAACTCCAAAAAACTTGGTATTTGTGACATGGGGTGTGTTTGTGAGAAATGTTTGCTCTGAGGCTTCTTCTCAAGCAGTAACCTACAACAGGTTTGGTTTGATTCTGTATTCCTGCAAAGGCATGTTAGATGCAGTATGCATCTACATTTTTTAGTCTACAACAGATGAAGGCAAGCAAACAAAAACCTCAGTTTTCTGTCAACATAGAGCATGTGTGAAGGGCTGTGTCTGCTGTAACTGATTTTTTTGCAGATAATTCAGTGCATGCATTAGAACCCAACTGCAGAGAAGGCAGCAGACATTGACACACATCAAGGAGATCTGTCTTGGAGCCTCTCTTGGACAAATGCTCACCGGGTTCTGATTATCCTTTTTATCATTTCTCACAAATAGTAAATGCAATTGGGACAGCTTTGCTCATGGCCTTCAGCATCAGATAGCTAAGGCATCATATGAACAAAAGCTGTCCTGGGAGGCAAAGCGGAGGTTGCAGTTGAGTATTCTTGTTTGAAGAGATGATAATTTAAGAAGTAAGGAAATCTCTCACATCTTATTTTGCTTTTGTTCATGAATTTAGTGGAATTGCTTCATTGTTACAGGAGTCAAAGTGAGAAATTCGAAGTGGGGACAGAACCATCAGGTGGAGAAGTTCTGATAGCACAGAGGGGGAGCATGCACTGGGAAATGCTCAGTCCTGCTACTTTCCCCTGTTTAGGATACAAAAAGCATACTTTAGAGTTCCAGTCTTCAATGGAAAGTACTGGAAATCTGACTGTCCAGACATTATAGCTGAAAGACTAAGCCTTCCACATAAACAAAATTAATTTATCTCAGTTATGCTTCTAACAAAATATTAATCTATTTACAAATATTTCTAATTAAAAAAAGAAAAAAAAAAAAAAAAGCACCTAGAGCTCCTGCACATTTTATGTGAGGACATCACTGCAGTTTCAGTTCCAAGATAGCTTAATGTTCTTGCAGGCTGCTAGAGAACATAGTTGCAACTGCACATATTACGGGTTTTGTATTAAACGGCCATCTCAAGGCAGTGGAAAGAAAGCAGCATTGTTCCCGGGCTGTTTTTCACAGGCCTGTATTCATATCTCATCCTTGTTGTTTGCAGGAGAGGCAGATGTGAACCAGAACAATGGGACCTCCACGAAGAGCCCAGCGGTGACAGACTCCAAAGGCACAGCGGACCCGAAGAATGCCTGGCCCCAGTCCCACCCAGCTGACACGGCCGGTCGCCCCCACTTGATCCGCCTCTTTTCCCGAGATGCCCCAGGGAGAGAAGACAACACCTTCAAAGATCGGCCCTCAGAGTCAGACGAGCTACAGACCATCCAAGAGGACAGTGCAGCAGCTTCAGAGAATTCGGATTTGATGGCTTCACAAAAACGCTCCTCTTTCCGGCACGGATCAAAAATGGCATCGGCAAGCACTACAGACCATGCTCGACATGGATCTCCAAGGCACAGAGACTCGGGTCTACTTGACTCGCTGGGCAGATTCTTTGGAGGTGACAGACACGTTCCCCGGCGGGGCTTCGGCAAGGTGAGCTCTGAGGAATAAAGAACTGCACAGCTACAGGAAAAAAAAAAAAAGTACAAAAAAAGAAAAGAGGAAGGGTGGGACTGAAAAGAATAACCACGATAATGCAACAGTTGACTTAGCCAGCAAGACAGTACTTGCAGTTGTGTAACTTAATGCTTGGCTTTGATCTGAAAATAACAACAACAAAAAAAAAAACATAGATCTGAGAAACACAAGGAGCTATTTCTGGGTTGTGACAAGGAGTATTAGAAATGCAGGTGGCTTTAGAAACATTACCAAGTGGAATTTCTATGAGCATTTTATACGGTGCGTTATGTGCATTTGTATGCTGTGCTGTTTAGAGAGAGACATGAGCCTGCTTCTGTGTTGTTTTTAAATATTTGCAAAACTGAGCTGGATGAAAGCACTAAATGCAAGATGATGGCTAGATAGTTGGGCAGTAATGTGGGACAGACTTGGAAATATATGATGGAAAAAGAACAGTGGCCAGATTCTCAGCCTGCTTGCATAAGAGCATATTTTAAAGTCAGTTGATGGCATTGCTGAGGGGACAGGCTGACAGGTGTGCAAAAAAGTCCAGCTAAGACTTATATTTTAAGCACTTAATATCTTAATATCAGAAATTGTGTAACAAAATCATTTATGCATTCTGACTTAAAAATCAAGGTATAGATGAAAGGATACTGTACTGTTTCCTCTCCTAGGATTCATCAGCATCCTTTGATAAGTATGATAGATACTGTATGTTGTTCACTATTCCTGGAGAGCCAAAACTCATGTTATCAATCACGTAGCAAGGGGTACAGTGAAAATAAGCACTCTTGTGTTTGTGTGTTTACACACTACAAAACCATTTGAACTGCTCCTAAAACCCTCATTTTAGCTAAATGTATTCTTTGATACAGTTGCTCAAATTGTATATGTTACAAACAGCAATGCTCCTACTTGCCAGCTACTTTTGAGAACCTGTGCTATCTGCTCCCCCATGGTGCTTGCTAGGATGGATCGCTACATACAGCTTTCCCAAACCAGTTGTAATTATGCCATTACATTAGTGTTTTAATGGGGATCTGTGATTGTGTGACACCTGCAGGCTGTCAGTGCACTGCTCAGCTCTGGACTTGGAAGCACAGCTTGTACTTGTGCTTCCCTAAAGAGCTGGTGCACCGTGTAGACCACTGGATGAAAAATGCTGTACAACCTCAGGATCACAGCTACAGCAGCTTCTCAACTTGGGCACTAGGACTAAGCAAGCTGGGTATTCTGGTCTTCTTGTTTCTCATAGTAACAAATTGGGGTCAATCATGTTTATGACGATAATGCTTACGACAAAGATTCATCTACTAAAGATGGAGATGTTCATATGACTGTCACTAGAACATTCAACAAGCAGTTGCTGTGATTAATTCTCACTTTTCTAAACTGCAAATATCACAAATTGTTCCCAACAATGCTATGTTCTGCAACCTCACTGGCTAGGCTCAACTCTTGCTCTTTTATCCATATACTGTATTACTCAACGGCAAATCATATATGAAATGTTCTTAATGCTAAGAAAACATTACCAAAAACTTAGGCTATTACAAAGGTGTGCGTACGCCTTTGCTTAGCAATAAAACAAACCAACCACCCCACTTTTTAGTAGCGATGACTAAATCATGGCTGCAAGTTGTACAGAGTTGTGTATTGTATCCTTTCATGTAAACATGATTGCTTTGCTTCTGTGCAGCTCCCTACATAATCCATCATGTGAGAGGACAGAGTGCCATCTGTCTTATCTCTGTTGCCATTCAGTTAAGTTAATTTGAGGCACTTAACATCTGCACAACTAGTCCAGAATTATGAATGGTTAACACTTTTTTGCTTGGTAGAAGTAATTTCTTTAAAAAAGAAAAGACTACATTTAATGTTGGAGTCCTGGCTTACATATTTCAGCTGGAAGCACAGAGAGGCTTTGTCATCTTGGCAAAAGCCAGTCACACCAGCACTGACTTCAGTGCCAAAGCATCTCTGTCCCCATTTATCACAATGATAATATTGATACATGAAAACATATCTTGGGAAACTATTCCATAGGAGAGTTTCAGTGCTGAAGATGTTGAACAAGTGCCACAAACAGTTTTTGGTTTTTTTTTTTTAACTATTATTTATTTAGGCTTTGAATCAATGCCTTTTGGTTTCTTGTATCAAGGAAGGCTTGTGGTGTCATTTATTTATACGTATGTATACAGAGGACATTGAGATGGCTAAATAATTTTATTTGTACTTAAAACCTAAATAGCTGCAATTTGCTGAGTTTTGTAGAGTGTCAGAGTAGTGATACACACCAGAGGTGTTCAAGGAAGAGCTGAACAAGAATGATGTCTTCTGGCAGTTTTCCAAACTCTGCTAAGGAAACAGGGCCTTGCTAAATAAGATACTACCCCAAAAAGCACCTTAAAATAGAGGAGTTCCTGGGACTGTACTGTTTATTTGCTTGCAGTCAAGTTTTGAAGCTTTTTAAAAACAGTTCTGCATCTGCCTTCCTCGTGCCCATCCTTTCTCAAGTGAGCTGTGCCCAGTGGGGGAGCATGCATCTCAACTGCCCACGCCAGCAAGCACTGGAATGCAAAGACAATACTTGCTCTTTGTACAAATTTAGGGCTGACATTCAAGCAAAACACAGTATAAATTCTTTGTGGAGGCATTTTCATCTTTCAGCCATAGCTGTAAAGCACATAAATGAATAATATCCACTATTGTGTAAAGAAAGGTGGGGTAGGAACAAAGAAGCAGCTGTTGTGTGGCCTCCTTTTCTCCCTTGGAGCAGATTTCTCCCTTATCATGGAATTCTGAAGTTAAATTAAGAGCCTGTAGGCGTCCCAGGGGAGTAAATAAAAACAGAAGTACTGGAATGTACAGAAATACTTTCTCCTCTACAGGGCAGCAGTGCATTTGCCATTGTTTTCTCCACCTCAGCCCCATCGAGATTTTGATAAGAATCATCAACCAAAAGCACAGCTTGAATTTTGAGCTTACAGAACTTGATTAAGGTAGAAAATTCCAAGCACAGTTACTGTTACCCCCAGCTTAATTTTAGTCGTATTACAGAAGATGTTAAAAGGGTGACAGAACAAACCTGCAGTGCAGACATTTCCAGAAGCACACAACACAGCAGTGTAACTATAAATTATGTTCGTTCTAATCTTTATGGAATATTTATCTAAACATCTGTGAAGTATATGGGCAATTTTATGTTACAGTGATCAAACCTCACTCTGTCTCTTAGGTCTTAACATGTATTCAGCTTCAGTATGTGCTGAGTGCTCTTTTGTTTCTTTATGGGAACACCTGTGACTAAATCAGTTGGTTATGCTTCTGTAATTCTTTTCTTTATGATTTTTTTTGTTGTTGTTATGCTAGGGTTGGACTGTGAAACAAAAACTTCGGTCCCAGTTTAACATTATGTATTAACATACTAAACTTTAAATTACATTTGTGACAAAATGCAGTGGAGCAAAAAATGGTGAATGGCAGTGAATGAGAGGCTGGGTGAGAGAAAAATGGATTGAGTCATCTTCTGTATTTTACTTCAGTTTTCTGTGTAACCGTGTGAAGTTCTCCTGTGGCCTGTATGAAGCCTTGCACCTGCATTTCCTACCCACTCTGTGTGTTTGGGTGCAAAGGGTATGGAAGGTGGACACAGATTTCCTACCCTAGGGCTAGGAGGTAGCTGAGTTCTGTGCTCCTCAAAGTGAGCAGAAGCAGGGATGATTGTAATGGGGAGCTGAAGAAAACCTTGCAGTTAAAGATGCATATGCATAAGGTCTCAAAGAACGACAGGGGCCTACATGATTGTCAGAGCACCCATTGATCTTTTTCTCTTAGCACGTTGAACTCAATCTAATCTTTTGCTAAGCTTTGATGTATCCTATGGCACTGAGAGAAAAGTAGTTACAGCAGTGCTAGTTTGCCTGTCAATACTGTGATCTTTTACTTCCAAGTCTTGGTTTTCAGGGAGTGGCATTGCTCACCAGATTCTGGCTTTGTAAACCTGCCGCGCAAGCAACGTGTGTGTAAATATTTTGGATATAGCTTATGGTGATTGACTGTAACAGTTTGGTTTTAATCTTTTGCTTTCTATGTGCTTTGTTTATATACTCATTAAACTGTTTACATGACAAAACTGGCGTACTAATGATTTAATTTCTTTTAAATACTTTTAATATATTAACAGAAACACAGCAAGCAAACCACTTCACAGCACGAGAGGGCAGACAAAGTAATTAAAAGTAACTAAATTTGTGGGAAGTGTATTTGACAAAGAAATAAAGCTTACCTTTTAGATAGGAGATGATGAAGATGATAGGCTGCACATCCGCATGGGGTGAACTGAATCTAGCTTCTCGTTTTCACAGCACTTAGTAAGGGGTGATGCAGCACCTAACAGTGAATTAGTGTCAGAATTTCCAGTTTCACTGACGTTCATTCAGTCTGTTAGGCTTCTGAGCACTTTAGACTTGTCTGCTTAAAAAAAAAAAAAAAAAAACAAGTAACCTGCACAAAAGAAGCAAATATTAACAGGTAAGTGCTGCATATCACCTGACAAGTGGAAGGCTCGGGAGCCAACGTCGCACAAGACGCGGTTTAACATCTTCGTTTAACACACATAACCCATAGCTGTTATACATGCTTAACATTTAACACATGATTTCATTCACCGAAGCCAATTATCTCTTGCATCTTGAAACCTTCATTCCTGTGAATTTGGAAATCAAATTAGCTCAGATGCGATACTTAGAAGAGCGAGCAGTAATTCTTGGTAAAATGTTGGTTTCGTATCGTGTCCTGAATGCAGGAATGGGGCAAAACGCAGTCAGAAATGAGACAAAGCAGCAGCCAAAGATTTCAATGAGAATTTGAAGGGGAAATCACCATTGGATGGGCAGGAAAAGTCTATGCACTTAACTGCTTTTAGAATATTTTATCCACTCAAATACCAGTAAATCAACCAAAGTATTGTAAAAATCACTCTGATCATTCTACAGCAAAATACTTCCCCTTTTTATGACATTTATAACAGTATGTTCCACCTCAATTTCTGCTGGCTTGTTTCTGGAGACTTCTACCCACCAGCTCATGTAATACTCTGTTTAAAAAGGAGATAATGGTGCTCCCTAGAAATCCGACCATGCCTTATTTGGGCTTAAACAACTGGGAAAGGCAGGGAGGGAACCCAGAGCTCACACTGGTCCAGTGAATATGTCCAAAGTATAGCATAATGCTTTGCACTACCCAATGTTACATCTCTCTCACTATGTCTACTTTTTCTTGTGCAACCAAGCCATATTATTTGTAAATCAATCACTTTATATTTTAATCCATTCCGTTGTTTGTTATATAAGCTCAATTCCTTACAGACCATGAGCTGTTATCCTTAGCACTTTTGCCATCCTGGGGTGCCCAAATCAGTTTTGAACTTCATAGCTATTTTGAGATTGCAACTAAGTAAATGCACCTTAATAGAAAACTGAGAAAAAAGTTAATAGTCTGTTTTGCTAACCTTATTTTGTACCACTGTCATCACATGTTATTAGCAGCAGTTGGTGGCTTTCATTTCATGTACTGATGTAAAATACCCGATGGAGCTGCTGAGATGTTGTCAAGGTAGATGTGCACAGTTACCCATCGCACAATAAAGTTTCATTTGAGCTACACAAAGTCCATCACCACTGCTTTAAGATGTTGTTATTGGATCTCTCCAGTCTTTCGTTTGTAACACACTTACTCACTTTTTCATTTTTGACATTTCATACAATTAACAAACCTCAGGGTTTGGAGGCCACTTTTTCTCCCTCCTTGTTTTATAGCAACTACATCATTGGCATTTTCACCTCTGAGAGTATTAGTTTCAAAGAAATATGCTGTTAACTATGCCACGTGTAATTATTTTGTAATAGTTTTCTCTCTTTGCCACTGTATTTTTTTCCTAACTTATGCTGCTATCAGCAATAATACATATAAACAATTGCGCATGAGTTCAGCATGTCTTTTTTTTTTTTCTTTTCAACCTATCACAGGCAGAAAAGAAACAGAACATGGCCAATGCCTTCAAATAAGAGCACTGATAAAGCAGTGTAAGGTTTGAGGGGTTGGCGTTGTGCTGGTGTTAGCAATTTGAGAGAGGAAGCGTTTTATGAAATGAAACCAGCACCACTTTTACCTCTGCTCAGGGCTGTAACCTTCTTCTTAACTGTTTTTCTGGTCAGCAGTTGTATGGTGATAGCATACACTTGGTATTTATGTAGTTTAGTTTTCCAAATAATTATCATCTTTTATTGCATTTGCTTCTTGATTATATGCACATATTAGGCATTGGGCCTCCTTAACGTTTTCACATATTTCTGCTTTTCTTGCTATTATCCATAACCGCAACATTACTTTATTTTGATATAACCTTTCCCAAACATGTAGGCTGTTGGCAACATTCAATGATAAACATCTCATCTGTGATACTGTTCACATTGTGGCCGTATACATCTAAGTCCTTATGGCTGGGAGGTTTGTCAGTGGCAGAAGCTACCTGAAAACTACCCTGAGAATCCCTATCCACAACCTCTTCTCTTGGAATGACTCTTCTCAAAGAAGACTTATGCTGGGTTTCTATAGAGGTAGTTTCCATAAGGCTCCATTTGCAATGTCTGAATGACACCACCTTGATATAAGCAGCAGACAACAATACTGAAGATGCAGCAGAGTCTATACCTGAGTAGATGAAGAGCCTCCTCATCATGAAAAACATTTTAATAAAATGACTAATGCTAAGCAGAAAAATGTTGCAGAAAAGTAAATTGGAAAAAAATAAACATGAGGAAAAGCCCAGAGGTAAAAGCCCATTCTCTCACTCAAAACTGCCATAAAACAGGTCCATTACCCTGAAGCACTGCCAAGATTCTTCATTTGCCCCCTATAAGTTTTTACTGTCACTTTCTAATTTGTGAACCATAATCAAGAAATTAAGGAGTAGAAGGGTTTTGGAGAAGCACGGTTCTGGATCATTGATGCTCACTTACCTTTCCTGATGGACTGTACTACATATTGCCTCCTTCTTCAGGCTGTCTCTGCATTATCTTTGGGTTTCTTTTCAATCATCTCAGTTCTTTCCTCCAGCATGTTTTGTCCCCATCTTTGCTTTGGTTCCTCCTCTTTCTGTTCACCACCTATTTCAAGGCAAAAGAGTGCAATCCTGAGCTCAAGTTGCCATGAGAGATCCAGGTTGGGTATTAGGAAAAACTTCTCATCAAGAGCGGTGTGAGGCAGTGGCACAGGCTGCCCAGGGAGGTGGTGGGGGTCACTGTCCATGGAGGTGTTCAGGAACCATGTGGACGTAGCACTGAGGGATGTGGTAAGTGGGCAATATTGGTGGTAGGTGAACAGTTGGGCTAGATGATCTTAGAGGTCTTTTCCAACTTTAATAACTCTGTAATTCCACACAGGACTGGAAGCCACAATCTCCAAGACTCTCCATCTTTCTCTCTACCAATCTGCTCTGTTTCTTCGAGCAACTCAGTTTGGTTCCATCTTAATGTCTGTAAGAAATTTAGAGTACCATGACAAAGCTACATGGCTCATCCTTTTTGAAGTGATTAGAAAAGTTCACTGAGTTAGATAAACATTTATAAATCACTTACAGTATCTCCTTTGGACCAGCATGGGGGGGAATGTGTAGGCTTTTTCCTCATTTACTGCAACAAGTCAGTAAATTGTGGACAGCCTGGAAGAAACGCCATCAGCTCTGAGGCAAATACTACATACAAAACACCCCTGAATTCTGAAATGAAACAAATTCCATATCCAAACATTTGTCAGTCTTCCCATGATTGCTCTGCTCAAACTACATATAGTATAATGGTGTATATAACCCCCTTCCCACTTGGAAGTCTGCTTTGAAACACTTTTAATGTTTAAAGGACATTTTTTTTCTACCAGCACTGCTGCGAATTTCTTAATGGGGTTAAGCATCACTTCCCGCAGTGGAACAGTTTGGTTTTATATGGCAATCTGAATGTACTTTTAATATCCCTATCTTTTTTAAATGCACAGATTTTTTTATGATCCATGCACAGTGACTTCTGTGAAGATAAGCCACTGAAAACCATGAAACCCACTGAACCCATGAAGAATGTCCATTGCTTTTCACTCTTACACATGTCAAAAACAACATGTACAAGGTTTGATTTTAAATCAGCTATTTTCCAGTTTCATATGCATCTTGATTTTTCCAGGCAGCAAAATTACATATTAATGATAGCAATAGGAATCTGAAAAGCTGTACATTCGGTACTCCTGAGCTAAAACACCTCAATGTATTATCACTAATACATATCATCTACTGCGTGGGAATTAGAAGCTCTAAGTTTGTCTTTACATGTATGTGCAGTCTCTGTTTATAAGAAGTGATCTTACGGGGAACAAGAGGTGTTAGAGCTTATAATACACATTGTAAAGTCTCCATTAATAAGTAAGAGCTGCAAGACTCATTGTTTACACCAAGCAAAAGCAGAGACGCACTTCACAGGATCTCAATGTCACTAAATGCTGCCATTGTTCAGCCACGTTTTTACACTCACCATCATATCTGAAGGCAAAATCAAGTGGAATACTCAGAGTACTTATCTGCACTTGCTTTAAATGAAAGTGAATCTAATCTCCCAAATCTCACTGCTCTCAAGTTAGATGAATGTATCACAAAACAGAATTAACAAACTCAGTATTCAAATGTTTGAAGCAAAAGGCCTCTAACTCCATTTACCAAACACCCCAAGACCTCTTCCCTCTCACCTCCTACAGAGTCAGACTGCGGGCATTAACACCACTCAGCAATTACAAAGTGCCACAGAGAACATCAGGAAAATTGGTCAGGGCTACTGTGTCAGAAAAGTGAGCGTTTATTCAGGGATATTCATCACAATCAGAGATGTAATACTCTTGCAGAAAAAGCCAGAGTGGAACACGTGCTGAACTGCACGTAGATTCTTGTAACTGCGTGAGAGAGAAGGCAATCAGCACACACACCAACAGCTCTGTCAGGGTTTTCAATACAGTGGAGTGACACAGGGAATGGAATGTCCACATACAGCTACTGTGCATGCTGCTTTTCTTTGCACTGTACTGAAAGTCACTGTAGTGTCTTAGTGGCCAACTCACATATAACACATTGGCACAGGGAAATAACACGACTTCCCAGTAACTACAAGGAAGAGCCACAAAGCACTCCCATACCGAATCAGCCCCAAATACAGAATAACCTGGAGTATTTGACAAATATACACATGTCCATATTTACATTAATAATCCTTAAACTTAATTTCACAATGGATTTGCAAACTATGTCTTTGTCATCAGATCTCCCACACACAGCCTAAGCGAATACCCAGCATCGGCCAAAATTGCCTATTAACATTATTGAAGAATCTTTCCCCCATGGCTTTTTTTTTTTCTTGGCACATGTATAGCCAAGCTGGCTTAGCTGTCAAGCACAAAGTTAACAGAGAGTGATGGAAAGATGAGCACTCCTCTCTGTTTCGACTGGTTTCTGCCAATGGCTGTTTTCTACAAGTTGCACTGGTACAGAGGAACCATTGTTTCAGTGTTTGTAAACAGAACCCAAGAGGCCTAAATCTTTTTCTGGGAAAGGAGGAGATGATAGACTCTTTAGCAGGGTCTATAATGATAGAACAAGGGGAAATGGTTTCAAGCTCAGGGAGGGTAGATTTAGGTTGCATATGAGGAAAAAGTCTTTTACAGTGAGGGTGGTGAGGCACTGGAACACACTGCCTAGTGCTGCAGTTGATGCCCATCCCTGGAGACTTTCAAGGCAAAGCTGGATCAGGCCCTGAACAACCTGATCTAGCTGTGGTGTCCAACTCCCCTGCTTCATTACAAGGGAGTTGGACTAGATGACCTTCAGAGGTCCCTTCCAACTCTAAGGATTCTATGACACTAAATTCAGGACTATCCTTTGCAAGTGTGTTTCATAATCTATAGCCAAGTTTGCTTTCCATTGGCAACACTCTAAAAGCTGAAAGTCAGGAAAACACTGCAACTACCTGAACACACTCAAATTTAATTTTTAACACCTACAGGTATCAATTATTGCTCTTCTGAGGGAAATGCCTTTTGTAGATCATGGATGTGTGCAATGTCAGGAAAATAAAAACCACTGAGCTTTTCCTTCTCCCCTTTAGGTCTCCAAAAATTGAAAGGACATACTTGAGGTGGAAGAGAGAATCCAACAGCTTATACACGAAAGGGAAACATGTAATTTAGACTTCGAATACTCGAAGATGCTGTCCACACATAAAACTTCTGATCATATGAAAGAAAAGCTCATGATTTGTAACAGTGGGAAACACTGTTGTAAATTCATACAGAACCATCCTTATCCTTAAAAATAGGTTCGGATTTGCTACTGCTGATTCACTATAAAGAGGACCCAAGCAAAGACTTGGCACCACAGATCCAAGAAATTTTGTAGTCACTGCACGGTAACATTTTTCAGTGAGATAAATTATTAGTGCTTCATGATGGACCAGAATGCTAAAATCAAGAAACTCAGACTCCACTACATTGTAAAACAGAATTGTTCCCACCTTTTTGTGCCTGGTAGCAATCAGTAGCCCACTGCAGAATGGCAAGATACATCTGCTCATCATGTATTCCATTGGGCTTCATGTAGATTGACAGCAACCTGCTGTTAAGACATTGTGATCTGCAACACTGCTGAAGGAGAAGTGTAAAAGAACACGATCAGGGTGTTTATGATAAACATATATCAATGTTCTCTTTAAATACAAACTTAAAAGACAACATGGCAGAGGTAACTTGTTCTGAGCACGTCTTGGTGTTCTCCTCCTCATTGCAACACTGCTCATGAGCCCAGGAGTCCCACTACAACAACACAACCAAGTCCTTCTGTAGCAAGTTGAGCCATGTTCTTCTATGTGACAAAAGCAAAGTATATTCTAAGTAACTGCCCATACTGTTCCAGAGTCAAATATTCATTCTGTTTGGAAGAGCTTATGTTTTCTCACTGCAGATTTCTATTTCCGTTTAGAAGCCAATGAAATCTGTATCACCCATGTGGTACTTGTAAGAGATGCCACTGTTATTTCCATTCTCTCCTGCCTTCCATGTTGCACACAGCTGGGATCTGTTGTGCTGGGAGAGAAGCACCGTACCTTGACATTGACAATGATGGACAGACATTTGTCATTTGGGTCACTCATAGGTACAGATTCTTTTTTCTAAACTTCGTCCTGCTGCATCCATTGAGAAATAGCTACATGATTTTTTTTGACATTATTTTTACTGCAACAACTGCATTGTGCTCTCAGTATTCACTCTGTACAATGTCTTTATTTCTGTCCTTTTGTCCTCAGTGAGTGCACTTTTCTGCACTGCTACAGGAACACTACTGAAAATAGAAATATTGTCAGTCTCATTTCATTACTTCACTCCAAAACACAGTTGCTCTTGCAGTTCATTGGTGCTATGCAATCTACGACAATGGAAAAAATCAGATACAATCCATTCCTGCACTCCCATGGAGAATGATCCAGCTTAAGTTTTTTCAGGCTTTATCTCTAAAATTGCATCCTATGTTCCAACTTCAAAGGAAGAAAAACTGTAAAGTTTCTGCTATCAGAATTGTCCCAGATTTAGTTCCACGCCGACCTGTAATGCTGTTACAAACACGCACACCATTATACAAATACATGTGCGCAACATATGTATGCATTTGACACAATAGCATCTTTGCCACTGTATCAAAAAATTGTTCCTTTGCAGCACTGATAACTTTCTGACTCAATCCCTACAGATTTTCAAGGTATTCCTCTCTCCTTCCCCTCCCACTAAGTGAGCCTTTCCCAACAGCTGCTGGTCTCCTTTCTCCCTGCTGACCAGACTCTGCTGTTGTTGCAGGATATACACGCAGCCAGGGCCAGCCATGTAGGCTCCATCCCCCAGAGATCTCAGCACGGCCGGCCTGGTGATGACAACCCTGTAGTCCACTTCTTCAAGAACATTGTAAGTTCCACTTCTTCTCATTACGCACTACGACTCTACTTCAGATCCACCTATAATCAAATATCCCACAGTTGTTACCCTTTACTAACGAATTCTTCTACACTTTTGAGCTAACCATGCAAATTCAGTGTAATTTTACCCAAAAACAAGAACTATGCTAAAGTGTTACACAAAAGTGGGTGAACCCTCAATTAGCACAGACACATTGTAAACTGTAAAGCAGTTGTTGTAATTATGCAGCTTCACCATTTACAAGGTTTGTGCTGCTGTCTTTGTCAACCAGTGTATTTGTTTAAAAAGAGATTAAAAAACGCTCACATGGCAATAAAAACAAAATTAACAACTAATCCATAAGGCCTAATAACTCCTGGAGACATTCAAAGTTTCCTGGAGACACTCAAAGTCATGATGGACAGGGCTTTGAGCAACTGATGGAGCTGTGGGTGCTCCTGCTCATTGCAGGGGAGTTGGACTAAGTGACCTTTGAAGGTTCCTTCCAACTCAAACCATTCTATTATTCTCTGAATTTGCTTGATGATTATCTCCATTCACTCTTCCTTTGGCTTTATAACTTTTTTTGGTTGTTTTTCAGGTCTCACCCCGTACTCCTCCTCCAATGCAAGCGAAGGTAAGAGCTGGGCATGGCTCAGGCAGTGCCCATGAGTCTTTGGGGCTCGTTTATACCACTTCAACTACCAGTCCATTTGTTTTCTTTAATCATGATAAATAGAAATCAAGAGTTTGCCAAGTCAGGGACCAAGACAAAAAAGCCATGGTTTTTCTCTCCTCATGCATTTTCTGATTTGCTGCATGACACCTAAATTAAAGCCAAATGTTGGCGTCTTTTATATCTAAATTTTGTTGTGGGTGCTTCACACAGCATACTAACAATAGGTACAGCTGTCAGCCAAGCCTCAACCTCCAGGGACTGTTTTCACACTGATAAGCTGACAACTCCCACAGCCCATGACTGATGAACGATGGCGAGTGATGGAGGCTCTTGTGATTCTGACTGAGAACTTCACCTTTTTCATTTTATGAAATGACTGATGCTTCATTATCTGGCCAATTTGTCATTGTTTTTCACTACATTCTCAACACCTTCTGATCCAATGTTCTCTAGTGACCATTGTGTCATTGTTTCTGTTTCTTCCATGTGCAGGGAAGAGGACTGTCCCTCACCAGATTTAGCTGGGTAGGTGATGAATGTGCTTTCAGAAACAGCCATTTTATTTACCAGGCCAAAGCATATCTTGCTCCACTGCCTCAAGCTGCTGCAGCAATGCGATAATTTTGTTTTGTCTCAGTTTTGCTATTTTGCTTTTCCTGTTCTACTTTCCTCCCTCCTCCCACAGCACTTTAAGATGGTAATCGAGTCGCTCGCTCTTATCCAGCACACTGACAGCCTCGCAACAAACATTTCTTTTGCTTCAGCATGGAGGGAACATGCATGACAAAGCTGTCACCCTTTAAACCTCCTGGGAGACCCACTGCTGCAGGTTTCTTCTCATGGGAAGAACAAGGATGAGAGGGCAGGCGGTGTCCAGGTGGGGACGTGTCCCCAGTCAGCCCTATGGAACTAACACCGCCACTAATTCAAGTATTTGGTCTCACCTTTCCTTGCCATCTCTTCCAGCGTGAAGAGATCAGCCCAAGTTAGGCAAGTTCCTCCTCTAGTTATCACAGCTAATTAAATCCTACTTCTCTGCTGCAGGTTTGGTTCTACAACGAGAAGAACGCGTGCATTTTAAGCTAAAAAAAAATACTACAGCCTTCAAGCTGTTACACATTTCTTTCACTGCCAACAGAACACCAACTTAACTTCATGCATAATCACCTCAGAACTTGTGAATTGAATTTATTTTTTATTTAAGTTTTGTCATGCAGGTTAACGCTCTGAGCATCCGCTTTTGATTATTAGTTGTTCTTTTACAGATTGTCTCCCTCAGGTATCAGCACACTGAGAAAACTTCCTAATGCTTGCCCTCACCCTGGCTTATTACTTAAAAGATCATTTTATTGAAACTCCTTTAAGATTCTCAATGTTTCAGCGATGACAAAGAAAAATTACCATGTGAACATGCACTTAATGTCAATGTTGATTTGAAACATACACCAAACTCTTTCATTGCAGGGTGGTGAAGGACACAAGCCGGGATACGGAAGTGGAAAATTCTATGAGCACAAATCTGCTCACAAGGGACATAAGGGATCCTATCACGAGGGCCAGGGCACTCTTTCCAAAATCTTTAAACTGGTAAAGTACAATTGAACTTACCGTAAGTGCAAACAGTTGAGCCCAGGGAAAAGCTGAGTGCAGCCCAACCTCTCCAGGAGCTGCTATGTTTCCATAAAGCTTTGGAAGGAAGTAGGCATTCACAAAGAAATCTGCCTTATAAAATCACCTCGTAAATAGGTAAACCATTTGACAAGAGGTTAGGCTTCAGGTAAATGGTTTCTTTAGTTTGTTTTTGACAAAAAAAGACGACTGAAAATGCAGAATATTTCAGTTTTACAAATGGAATCTTTAGAAATAAAAGTTAAATACTTCAATTATCCTGAAACACCCACTTACAAATCATTCCCATTTCAAGTATTTCAGAAGGGCTCCAATCCATTGCCTGCTTTAAGAATCAAAACAAACACTCAGAGTTGAGCCTGGCTCTCACCTGTGTAAATCTCCAAAAGAAAGTTTCTCATCATGCAAGTCTCTGCCTGGTGCAAGTCCAGAGCATCTCAGCAGAACATAGGCCAGGCCTTTTTAACCTTCTGTGTAAGGAAAAAGACACATGAAAAGCGCGTTTTGTGGGAAAAGAAATTAGCCAAATCTCAAATCAAAATAAACAAGTAAAAAAATTAAGAAATTCCAAGCTTTCAGCTTGGATTCCCTTTGCTATAAAAGCCACAGAGCTTTTCTCAAATGTATGAATTGTTACAAATATAATCAATGAGAGCTACTTTTTTTTTTTTTTTTTTGGATGCACAAACACATCACTTTCATAAGGAAGACCTGAATAAGAACATGCATGTACAACTAACACATGCCTAGCTATGTATGAGAAATATGAGAATAAATTAATCCTATGTGAAAGTATATGAGAAGCAATTAGTTCATGTAAAAATTCAAATAAGACTTTGCAATATACCAGAGTCATTTTCATTTAGATACGCAAGGTTTTGGGTTAGACTGATATTTGTCCAACATGTAGCCCTACGCACACAGTGCCTTGTTGTTAATTAACTCCATTCCTCCTTCCCCAGGGAGGCTCTGGCTCCCGGCCTGGATCACGGTCTGGCTCACCAGTTGCGAGGCGCTGAAGCTCTACGATGCCATTCAAGGATCACGCACTCTGCTTCATAATCTAACTGCCTTAAAATTAATAACAACTGCAAGAATTACCTAGCTAGATGCAGTCCATTACTTAGTGCCAATTAGGTTCTGCATGCAGTAGATGATACAAACTTCTATTGGCAATCCCTGACCAACAGTTGAATGAAAGGAACAAATAAAGTAGCTTTACTAGCTGTTCTCCCTATTTCACATAGAGTAACAAGACGTATGACTACTCATTCTCCTTCAGGGTGCCCTAACTGTATGCTGGACTTCATTATTTCTCCCAGGCTCCTAATCTGAACTCCAGCCTTCTGGTTTCATTTTAGTGAAGGTCAGAATCGCAAATAAAGAGTTAATGTCTTGGATACTGAGCACTGCCATTAATGAGCTTTTGAAACGCTGCTGTAAAAACAAACACAAAATCCATCGTGTGCAGAAGTTGTAAGGACTGTTTATCCAAATCTTTTTTTTTTTTTTTTTGATTTGGGACTTTGGTTTGGTTTCTGTTTTAATCTTCCTTCTCTCACTCACAGAATAATTTATTTTCATAACAGGATTAGGCAGTCACAGAAAGGTTCACCAAACATTGCGAGTTCAAGGTATGTGAAATGTGGGAGGGGGCAGATGTAGTAGAATCAATACGATGCAGAGCAATGGCAATAAGGAAACGCTTTCCGCACCACAAATTGCTCAGCGCATCCAAACCATTAGAATTAAGAGTAGATGAGGGAGAGAAAGAGGATTTCAAATTTGAGTTAGACTAATGCTAAGAAACAAGGGATATTCCCAGCAATGAAACATCAGATCGCACATGTGACCACTGGACGTCACTGTTGCTCCACACAAACTGCTGCAACAGCATAAACTTTGCAGCAAAGTAAGTAATTATATATATACGTGAATAAGTCTAATTTCTGAAAGAGAGCCCTTCAGTACTGGTGTCTCAGATAGTCCTGCACATCTCATGAGAGAACTTTAAACCTTGCTCTTGGTATTGCAGCAGCGTTGTATTTGGTTGGCTCTTCTTTTGACTGAGTAACACCTGAATGCCTGTTAAGGGCAGCGCACCAAAGCAAACTCATAGTAAACTACTGTGAACATTTAACTGTTGTACTGTAGTTGCCTCATAGAAATGAGTTATAACAGAGTTAGATTTAGATATTAATTGTTCACAGATAACTAAAATGAGTGTGTGGCAATGGTATTTCCAACCACACGTAGAGAATACAAGGCTCTTCTGAATTGCACTGTTTTATTACTTAAACTCACCATTCCTTCAAGCTCTTCACTAAATGTCTGATTACTTACTTTCTTTTTTAGTTTTAGCCCGTGTTGTAGACTGAGGTTAACGCTTCCCAAGTTGAAACTGCATCTGTGTCCAGTAGAAGTTACCTATACACACGTGTGTTAACTCACATCTAAATCTACTGTAGGTTTATATTCAGTGTCCATTAATACAAAGCAAGGGAAGATGGAGAATAGAAAATAGAGACTAAGGAAAACAAACCCACCAAAATTATATACACGTATTACATCTTCTGTTACCCGTGTTGTTTGCTATGTGTATTTTTCTATTGTAGCTTCATTCAGATTTATACTCGGCAACATAATAGTGGATTTAATTTGAAGACATATTGTTCTTATAGGAACAAAGCTTTTAAAATTTATCAAAATAAAGTAATCGATGTGTAATGAAACCTGAACCGTTTTTGTCTTTTGTAACATAGGCTGTGTACAAAAAAATGCTCCTTTTTTCCTCCTGCTATTTATTCAGTGCTGAAGATACTGGAAAATGCCTTAGTTGCACTTTCATAGGCTTCTTGTGACATTGACAGTGCCTGAGCACGGCCCACAAGGCTGATGCTATGACACAGGATTCATGGGACACCCAGGGGAACATTGCAAGTAAAAAAAAAAAAAAAAAACAACCCTATGGAATTCTGCTTTTGTAAATAAGAATAGCAAACAGTATCTTCCTGATCACAGTAGTAATACACCATTTGATTTTTAAAGAGCTCTACACAAGTAGAAAAGAACATTTAAGGTAAAAAGTTATCTAAAGCTGCTTCCTCCACTTCATCACACTCCTTTTCCCCCAGTACCCTTTCCCAAGGCTGGAAATGGCTTCTTTAAAATTTACTTCATATAGGAGAAAAGGTACGGTAATTTAATACAACATTTTTTCCAACATAAGTCTTGAGGGAAAGACTAAGACTGAAATCTAGTCTTAATTTTTCAGCAGTTTTGATGAAAACAAAACCAAACAGCACAATAAATGGCTGTATGACTTGTTAAAAAAAAAAAAAAGAGAACGGAGGACCAACACCAGATGTTTATTATTTCTTGTACTGAAGGCGGGGACATAAAACCAAAGAGAATCCTTGGGCAAGCACAAACCTACTACTGCAACAACCCAGAAAGAACTGAGGCACTCCTATGCCCTGTTCCCTTACGCACAATGCAATCTGATTCTTCAACAGAGTCCTTGGATAAGAGTTCTGCTTCCTAAGCAAGATGCATCTAACTCAATGTTTTCTAAAGCATTACTAATGTATTTGTTCCACTGTCTCATCAATACTGAACATCTGCTCGGAACACTTTCAATTCATTCTCACTGAGTAGCCTCAACAATGAAAATCTCTGTATGAAGATACTTGAAAATGGATTCCTGAAGTTCACCAACAAGAAGGTGGGGTGGTGCAGAGGGAAGCAAATAAAATACCACGTTACAAAACAGGTTTTAGAAAGTCTGTTTACTCTAACTGACAGGAGTGCAAATACTAAAGGAGAAGCAGACTGCATTGAAGAAAAGTGTCAGGGGATTACACGGCTCATGTTGTCTGTTTGTCTCTTCCAGGATTTGGAACACACACTCACTGCCTCTAATCAAGACAAAACACTTTGAGAAGTGACCACTTTAAAACTGCACCCCTTTATACATGACATAGTCTGTTTTTAGTACACGCTCTCTTAGTGTCAGTCACCACCATTTGTTAATTGCTGGCAAAAGAATCACAGCCAGAACAGGATGAATACCCCCCAAGCAGTCAGCAATCACACTGTCATTAGGAAGTATGGAACTGTGACCAGTTATAAAATCATCTTCTGTCATCACCTATGCAACAAACCATCTCCAATCAACTTTGCTGTGCATTTACTAGCTATTCTCTGAAAGTGTAGCAAAATGGTTTTATACATGCTACATACCATACAGCCCATCAGAACTGATTCAGGATTACACAGCTTCTAATCCTATGCAATTATGCATAAGAAGCATGCTATGCAAGGGGGTCAGCATGCCTTCAGAGAGCAACTGTAAAAGATATCTTTTTTGTATAGCTGAAACACTACTGCTATCTGGAAGGGAAGGCATTGCTGGGAGATCTTCATATACGCTCTTTAAATAAAACAGAGGCGTGCTTCTGTTAAACTGCTTTTAGTTTCCTAGAATTCAGGATGAAATTTAAAAAATACACAAAACGGGATTAGGAAAAGAGTAATATTATTTAACATGTTTTTGAATTAAATATTCCACATAACAAAAGTGTTATTTTCATGTCAACAACTATATTACTTATATACATATGCCAAAAGAATTAACAAAAGAATTAAGAGATGCCCTATCGAAAAAACAGTAATTTCTTGCTTCAGCAATCTGAAATAACTAGTTGGTATCATAGACAAAGTATAGACAATATTTACAAAAGAGAGCTTTTTGGATCTGAGAGCAATCATCTTTCAGAAAGTAAATTAAAATTCAGCTCTGTATTATAGTACAATGAAACCACTACTGATCTAGGAGTACTTGCAGCAAACCGAGAAGATGAACTTCCTGCAACCAGGATTAGTATTTACAAAATATACTGATCAGCCACACAGAGGCTCATATAACTTTAAATATACATATATATATACACACAAGCACACATATATATCTATATATATATGTAACATATAAATAAAATTCAAAAGAACAAGGTAAAAATAAGAAAAGAGCTTGTCTTTGGAATGTCTAAAAGATGACTATGTCTTTACTCCAGTGTTTCTTTGCTACGAATAGATTTAAGTGGCACCTTTCAAAGCACTGCTTTAGTCATCTAGGTAGTTTTGATGAAACAATGACTTAAACAACAAATAAAAGTAATATATTTCCGAAATCCACAAAGAAAACAATGAGTAATTTACAGATTTAAAGTAACTGTTTACAGCACTGAGTGATTTAGTATAATCTAGGTGACCTAGCGTGCATCTCACTTTCTGACTGCTAACATAAAACTGTACGTTGACTTCCCAAATTTAGCATATGGCTGTGCCTTTCACAGACACTGGGATACGTACCTGCTAATTCGATACAGCTAACATAAAAGAGGCCTTCCTTGTAACCCTTCCTGATTTGAATTCTCTTTAAATAGTAACTGCTGAGTTTAAAACCTCAAGCACTTTTATGTAGAAACAACCACCTGCCTCTGTGGTTGGAATGGAAATGAACACGCTCTCTCTCAAGAGCTTAACACAAGAAAAGCCATACATTCATGGCAATTTATTTCAACATTCTGAAAATGCACTAACTTAAAAAAAAAAAAAGAGCCTTTTCATGTGCCCTGTAAAAAGAAAAGAACTACTTTTTACTGCATGCATCTACTTGTAAAAAGAAAAGAACTACTTTTTACTGCATGCATCTACTTGTAACATTTTGTTTCCAAACTCAATTATTTCTTTAAATAGGTAAAAAGAAGAAAAAAAAGAAAGCTAACAGCTTCATGGTTTTCCCATGAAGTTATTATTCCCCTCCTTTAAAAATTCTACTCTAGTATGAAGTTCCAGTTCATTTTTCAAATAGATATACTGGCTGTGAATTAGAAGATGAAACTGTATACAGTATTACCTGAGTTCATTCATTCACAGACAACTTAGCACAGATTAAGTGATGATTTCACAATATTTTTTTACAAGCTTAAAAAAAGGACATTGATTCTTTAGGTAATTTTAGCAAATAATTAAAAAAATCTTATAATATATTATCTTATTGTTAATATTTCCAATGCTTGAAGTTTCAACTGTAAAATCCAACTTTTTCCTTCTCTGAAAACTTCTTTAGAGAAACTCAAGTCCCAAAAAAAAAAGTCAGCTTTCAGACATCAAGGTGTCATCGAAAAACACTGCCTATATTTTGCCATTCATTTGATGATTCTTGTACCACTTCTTCTAAATTCAGAGCGCGACTAATATCTTCCCCTTCTTGTTCTTGATTACTAGCAGGTTCTTGTACAGGACCTACAAGAAAAAAAGAAAATGAGTATGATTGGATGGGTAGTGTAAGACAAATGGAAATATGCTGAGAATTATTACTTGTGAATCAAAAAATCTATTATGCAACTACTTCATAGAGGCATCATACAAATATCACAGATTCTACAGATGCTACTTAAAAGAAAAAACATTTTGGGAAAAGCTACCCACAACAGACAAATATAATTAATTATTCCCCTATACTAGGTTTTGAACTTTCTATTTTAGCAATAGAGGGCTCCATCACAACTACGGAGCCATAAGCAGTAACCCATTTGTTTCAAAGTGTTATTTGGATCGTGTTCAACTATTAGCTCACCAACTCTTCAGCTTATTGATGTCTAATTCCTCAGTGACTTAGGGTAAACATTTTCTGATCTCCTAATAAACCATGCAGCTTCCTGTACTTGTCACTGCTAACACTGCGCTACATACCAGTGTAACCATGAGCCCGTTTCATATGTAGTTTCATATTGCTTTTCTGTGTAAATCCCATTGCACAGTAATCACACTTATAAGGCCTTTCTCCCGTGTGCTTTTTCATGTGAACTTGAAGAGCACTCTTCTGGTTAAAAGCCTTTTCACATAGCGTACACTGAAATGGCCGTTCCCCTAAAAGAGAAAAATGGAATTAATGTTCATTTAGACATATAAACTTCCAAATTCAATAAAAATAATTAAGACCACCTAGAAATTAAGTAGACACAAACACAATTTTTCCTCGTGTCTCTCTCCATGTGCTATGACTCCACATAATCAGAAAAACATCCTAAATGAAATATCAGAATATTGACATAAATCCTGTCATTGATACTGTTAAATTTCATATTCAAATTATATCAAAGCAAACTATTTAATAGAGATTTAAATTTATTTTTTTTTTAACCAACATGACTTTTCTGTACTTCAGGGGACCATCACTGTCTCACAACATTTACGAGAAACAGAGAGAAAACAGTATTCTAAAGTTAACAAAGCTGATGTCTGTAAGAAACTAGAATG
Source organism: Phasianus colchicus (assembly GCF_987193195.1). Lineage (NCBI taxonomy): Eukaryota > Metazoa > Chordata > Aves > Galliformes > Phasianidae > Phasianus > Phasianus colchicus. The sequence goes on from NC_143438.1 coordinate 37,028,272, forward strand.
CTGAATGTGTTAAAATAACACTGGTAATTTGGCACAGGACTCACAATATTGGTCATTTTTTAGTAAAGCCTCCACACCTTCATCATCATAACAATATTTCAACAAGTATTTTAAATGAAATAAGTTATCTCTTCTTCCATTACCCATGTGCTTCACGTGTACTGCAGCTTCTCAAGCTAAAACCAACTTCTCAGGCAATCAATAAAAGAATATTTAATACTAGTAAATCATTAAGTAAGCTTAAAAGTATTAACTAATTAGAGCTGCAGATCAAACAGTAACAGAAAGAGTGTTCACTGCTGTAAACACCAAACAGCACCAACAGTAGAGTAGGAGAAAGGTTTCTGAGCATATAAAAAAGCTCTCTACGACAATAACCTTTCATTTTATCTCACTTGTCTCTGCTCTTCTTACCAGGGAGTACAGCTGCAGCAGAAAGTAAACAGGAACAGAAGTTCCTCTACTTATAAATAAAGGATTTATACATAAATTCATTCAATAATTCATTTGCTATCAGATATGTCTCAAAAGATCTACTTGCCGGAGTGAGAACATGACAAGCAAAAGATGTAAGAACAATCTGAACCTATCTCTGTCTCAATTCAAACTCAACATTTGAAACAGAAATCAGACCTCTTTGCAAAATGAAATGCAAGAGAATTTCAGCAATAACAAGAGATCACTACTGTTAATTCTGCTTCTTCTTCCTTTTTAATACGAAAAAAGTATGAAACCAATATGAGCATAAAATTCTTCCTGGGCTAGGATACTATTCCTTTTGCTCTCATCATCATCTCTAGTTACTCCCTGATTTCTGAAGGGATGAAAACACTACTTCAGTTCAAAGCACTCTTGGAGAGATAGAAGGCATCCTAACAGAAGTATATGGACCAAACAGAATCGTATTTCTATTAGGATGTCACTCCAAGAGGACCTCAGATGCTTATGCTACAGTGAAACAAATAATACTCCGCTACTTAAGATAAGCAGAAGGAAGATATACCTGGGGAGCAGGCAAGCTGAAAAGGGAAGATTACTGTTCAGACTACAAATCAATTCAGCTAACAAGTCCAGGAATACATTCTTGCATCTTGAAAACAAAGCTTTAAATATATTTCTACTTTGAATTTTCAGGGAAAAAATCAGCTAGGCTTGCAAAATATTCTTTTCCACTCACCTGTCTACTAAAGCAATTTTCAGATGTGGTCCCATAAGAAAGACTTTGGGAAGACTGTTCTGATAAGTCCATTCAAGAATGTGATCATTACACAGTCTTTCCAACAAGGCTGCTGACAATATCTGCATGCAAAGGATTGTTTCAAGGAAAACTCTCAACAAATTAAGTTTCACAGCATTACAAACCTCCAGTGCAGTGCAAAATTATGGTCAAAGCCACACTCACTTCAATACTCCGATTAGAAGGAACTGACAACTTTAAAACCCAAGGTCCTCCCTTCACTCAAAGTTCTGCTTTTGCAGAAAAGATGCTGACGTTTTTTCTGCATGTACAGCATACAGCCTGTCATTATTTTTTTTCTTAAAATTACAGCATAGACAAGAAAAAGGCTCTTGATCTAGAAACGTGAACTGCAGCACAAGTGTTCTTTATTTTTGTTAAGAATGAATTCACTAGTTTGAATTAAAAATGCTTCCACGAACACTTACAGTTTTCTGTTCTAAAATAAGCAGCCATTTTGGTGCTGTGTAAGGGATTACACCATATGGCTTCTTCTATCAAAAGCAGAATCATTCACTTCCTTCTAATTTTTGCAGTGTTTATCCAAACTGCTCTTCACTGATAAGTCCTGAATGTATAAGATAATTAAAGGATGCAAACAAAGAGACCCAAGTTGTGTAGGGGAGATTTCAATTGGATATTAGGAAGAATTCATTCACAGAAGGACTGGTTAGGCACTGGGAGAAGCTGCCCTGAACAAGTGGAGCTTCCATCCCTGCAGGTATTTAAGAGAAGTGTGGAAAGCTCTAAGGGATGCAGTTTAGTGATGGGACTCAGTAGGTCAAGACGATGTACAGGCTTGATGATCTTCAAGGTCTTTTCCAACTCAGATGATTCTATGATTTTACTCAGAAGAAAATGTGTTGTTCTTTGGGCCATAAATTCAGTAGGTACTATGTATTATAAATTATTGTAAATGTTTAATCAAGATAGGAATCTCAGTTTCTCGCAGGCAAGGATCATTCCTTTAGGAAAGCCAACTGGTTTAGACTTAACCTTAGCTGCTCTTACATATAATAGGCTTTTCTATCAATCCAAAGACTTCTTTGCAGAACATTTTCACTTGCTTAGTCTTCAGAGATTTTTAGAACATCCTCTTTTGAAGGAATGATTACCATGTTTCAGCAGCAGGTGAGCCCACAACTTCAAACAACACCACAGAAAATAATTTAGCAAGGACTTATCAGCTTGCGGGCACTCCCAGCTCCTGAGCACTCATATACAAGAAACCCAAAAATATCTGAAGATTTACTGAGTAAATTACAAGTAATTCCAAAATAGAAATAATTTCTTCTGTGACAGTGCAGATTTATTAGAAACAGATGTATAAAGAGGCTCTGGTCTCTTCACAACCTTCCTGAAGTGCTATTATATATTATAATGGACAGCATGAGCCAAAGCACGAAGGAAGTGGCCTTGTTTCCTGCTACCAGACTATTTGTGGGACTCTTACAGCACTGCCTTTTATTAACATCTGAATTATTTAAGCCAGTTATACAGAAAGCAAGTTATTACGAAATTTTGAAGGCAGTTAATCATCTTTGACTGCAACTCCTGCCTTTCTCTTCCTGCCTTCAATAATAATGAGAACGTTCCTTTCTACCACGGTAACCACAAAGAAGCTGTATTCCCTTTCTTCTAGTTTTATTCTCAAAAAGAAGTCATCACTCACAATAACTGATATTCTCTTTGGGTAAGGTGTGGAGGAATGAAAGCAGGCAGCCCATTAGATTAGAATGTACAGGATCAGCAGAAACCTCTAAAACATGAGAACAGCTGTACCATATCACCTTACCCATCAGTCCTCATCAGGACTTGATGCTTATTTACCAGGAGTTGTTTTGCTCTAAGTGAATGACTCAGCCCACTAATATTGAAGCCTATCCTATTACACCCGCACTGAAAACTTACTCCTCAACTGACATAAGGAGGATCTCATCCCTTCCAACCCAACACAGTCCCTTGGTTCTTCATCTCCTTTTTACAACCCTATCTATCCATACCCTGCCACTGCACAATCTCTGAAGCTGCTCTCAGGATTCCCATATCTCAAGATTTTCTTAGCAAAAATATCTGAAACATAAATTAACCAGGATCATGAATCCTCTTTCCATCCTCCTCTCCTTTTCTGCTAGAGTTCTCAGCAGAGCAGCAACAGAATGAGACGTGCAAAAAGACACAAACAGCACCGAGAACTTCTGATTCTTAGCTGCCTGGTAAACGCTAATAACTCAACTCTTGCAATTATTGCTCCTGTTTTACTTCTGACAGTATGCAGAGTATGTGCTGATTTAGCCAAATTCCTTGCACCAGATCAAGCAATGTCATAATGGGCTGTACATTATATAGGTCTGATCTAATTCATCCACAAACACATGGATTCCTGAATAATTCTCCTCAAATCCTTTTTTCATGGTAAAAAGCAAGTAATAGACTACATTCGTTTATTTGCAGACTTCATGATACACACCAAAAGCCTGCAAGAAAGCACAGACAGATAGGGTATACCTTATCTCAGTAACTGCTTATACACAATATATGGAGTAAATATGGAGTATTCTAACCCTAATCAGAGTCATTCATCACCCAACAATCTTTTTTTGTTTAATCTTCTTTTTAAATAGGATCACTGTTACACAGAAAGTTAAAACAATTCCCTGTGGCAATGTTACGTTTCCAGCTTCATCTACTTCCCCCCCCCCCATCTTCCATTGGAAATCCTGTCATTTATTATTTATAACACCACAATGCAGTCTTAGATGTAGACTGAAATTCTACCACGTTAAGTCCATCATGAACAAAGAGCAGAGACAGACGCAAATTTTAAGAATCTGCTATAAATATGAGAAAATAATGAAAAGATAACAAGTGTGTAATGGCATAATTGGGTAATATAAATTATCAATACAAAGCAATGGTCCCCACACATCAACAACCTACCAGAAGTCACATAAACAAAAGAATTTAAAGATGCTATTCCATGAACACTCAAGGAACATAATACATTCCCCTCGACGTTTGGCACAGCATGTTAGAATGGATGAAGATGTGTGGAATTTTAAACAGGGAGAGAAATGCAGGGATCACATGCTGTTTAGCGACGGGAATAAAGAGCTCAGCGTGGGTCATTTGGTGTAGAGAGAGAAGAGGGAAGCAAGGAAGGACAGACATATGGATAGGGGAAGTAAGAGGAGGAGCCAGGGAGATTGAAAGAACACAATTAAGTGTGGCTCAAAGTCACTTGAATGTGAAGACAGTTTGCAGTTGGTGCAACAGAGAAGAATGAAGGTGTATATAAATGGAAGTCCAGCACGATACAGAGACATCTGGCAGTGAGTTCTGCTGAAAAGCCAAAGTAGTTCAAATGGATCTGAATAAGACACTTATTTGTTGAAGACGGAGAAAAGAAAATTCTATTTTGAGATATATGATATGAGAGCACACACAAGAAAGTTGAATATATGGGCAAGCCTATTCTTCAGAGATACAATACTTAAAATGACAAGACTGAATGTGCAGGTTCAAAGATGTAATCAAAAGGTGAAACTCAGAGACAAGCAAGTGATGCCAGCTATGGAAAAATGACAAGGTTAACAAGATAGCTTAAATGAAGATATTAGAAATTTTGCCTTAAATCCACAAACAGTAGCTAAAGGCTACATAAGACAGTGATACTACAGAAAGAGAAAGCTCTGGCTGACCCACTGAAGGAAACAGTAATCATGTTTCAGGAGTTACTGAAGGAAACAGTAATCATGTTTCCTATGCTACAGCAAACAGAGTTATATTTCTTAGTCTTCAGCAGCTTAGAAGCAACATGGATAACTTTATCAATTCCTTTTTAATTCTAGCAGACATGACAGCCATTAACTGGCAGCAGCAGTATGGAAGAAAGAAGTTGTTTCAGAGAAATGACTCCAGTGTTTAAAACTCATGTTGTTAATATACACAAGGTGAAGGGGAAGGCAGATGGGCTCAATTACACGCAGCAAACTGCAGCATGAAGAGCACTTGTATCAAGGGAAATATGTGTTCCCCAGAAGGAGACAATGTAGTATAATTACAGAATAACAGTTAAAGAAAATAACTCAGCAGTAAAGAACACAACATTGTATTCTAGCAGCAGACATAGATGAACTGACTAATGGTTTAACTAACCACAAAGCATCACATACAGCAGTCAGCATCAGCAGTTAAGACTGTTCTTTATTTAACATCACTGAACACACCAAGACATTTGCACATTCTCCTAGTCTTGAAGATATCCAGTGGTTTTAAACAATGCCTTAAAACATCCTTTCATTAATCTATTTCAACAAAATTTTCAACATAAGCTCATGTATTCACATCACTGCTGCAGTACAGCGAGTACAACATATGGAGATTCTTAGCCTCACTACTAAGCAAAGATTTAAACAGAACATCATGCTACTTGAGATTTCAAGTTTGCTCTCATTTTAACCTTTTTCTTTTCTTTTTCCTTTGTTATTTAAATGCAGTTACTTGAACCTAAGAGCAAACACTCCAAAATATAACAGTCACATATGCAGGAGAAACCCATGTGAGATGAAGATCATTTCTGGTGTTACCTGTGTGAATGCGACAATGTCTCTCCAGCTGACTTGGTTTCGCAAAAGCTTTTTCACAGGTATCACACTTAAACACCCGAGGCTTCTGGGAACTCAGTGAAGGTCCAGCCTGATGGGTTTGCATGTGTTCCTAAGGTAGCACAGAAAAGATGACATCTTAGAACCATTTCAAAAATCTGTAGTATTTAGCATAGAAATATATATACACATTTTGAAGATAGAAGCAGATGATCTCAGTCATCAATAGAAAAAACACAGAAGATGGAACCCTGCATTTTTTTTCTAAAAGAGATACTTTTTTGTGTATCATCTCTTTGTAAGGCTGAGGCATCAGTAGCTTTACATTTCTGAAAGCCTCTGTCATGAATTATTTATTTTGCATAAATTACTACCTTCACAAATTATCTGAAGTAAAATAATATGTTACTCATGAAAACCATTGCTCTTTGAATGTTTTCATCACTTACAAACATAGATTTTGGTCAACTATGCATCATAAGCTAGCACTGGATACTTTTTCTCCCTTTCTGCAGTATCCATTTCCCCATCACTTGCCTGATACACAGGCATTTGTACCCAGGTCCCAAATGAAGATCATCCTAAAACAGTAAAGGCCTCAGAAGGAGAGGACTGCTACAACACACACACACACACACAGCTACTAACAACCAATTGCTGAATTACTTTAAAAAAACAACCACTAAGGTTCTTAAAAAACATTCTAAAAACCACTGAAAGGTAAGACAGCAGAATATGAAATTTTATTAGGTATTAACAATAATTTATCATCAGTGAACTTAATTCACTAACACTGGGCTCAAAAAGTTTATTTCTACAAAAAGAAGTTTAGGAGATTGGTATCTGATTTCTTCATCTTCACAATTACCAATTCTGTATTAAAATCTCTTTTCTTTTTTGCTGAAAACCTTCTCCTCAAATATAGGAAACTGAGTTTCACAGCATTTTGTGTTTTGCCAAGAACCAATAATCTTTTTGTCACATGTGCTTGCCCCAAAGGCACAAACTTCACCACCAAAGTGCATTTTCCTGAAAGTATGATACTACAGCAAGAAGAAATCTTCTGAAAAACTTTCTTAAGAGGTACTGAACAGCAACAATATAAGGGGATTTTAAAACAAATGTTTGCTCTGAAGATGTCACTTGTACTCACGAAACAGAACAACCAAAAATCAAATAAGATCAAGGATTTTGCTTTGCATTTTACAATTACAAAAAGTATATCTGGGAAAGAAGATAAGTAACAATAATATATATAAGAGAACAGAATAAACACCTTTTCCTGACACCACTGTTTATATGACAGGTATCCACATTTTTCTTTTTGTGGACAACATATGCATTAAAAACTTCTCCATGCTCCATCAAAGAGTTATATCAGCATATGTTGTCATTTAAATTCCCCCTCACAGACATGCACTTCACACACCATGAACAGAAAAAGTGAAGGGCTAACAGGTATCTTTCAGTAACATGGCAACAATTCCAAAACAAAAGAACAAGTTAACAGAACAATCCACTGTTATTACCAAATACCTTGAGATGTGTTGCCCGCTTAAAGGCTTTATTGCAGACATGACAAACATGTATTCTTTCCTTGCCATGAACCTCTTTACTGTGATGCATCAACATGGTGGCTGAAGAAAAGGTCTGACTACACTCAAAACACTGGTGCACACGACCTTCTTTTTCTGCTTGATTGCTTTTAGTCACATTAGGAGAAACCTCTGTCACCTATAAAGATTTATGAAACACAGTCAAATAATTACTTAAGTACACTCACAGCAGACTGGGTGGTGTTCTGGATGTTGCTTTGATGTGACCAATTTTTTGAGGGTGCTTGCAAGCACCTTATCAACACAAAGGAAAGACAAGTTGTATGTAAACAAACATGTATTTCACTGCTCTTAAGAATGACCAAATTTTAAGGAAACAAAAAGATTAGAGTAACTATGCTCAAATTCATTTATGTCGTAAAATCCGATGTGTTTGAGTACATAAATATTTTCTTACACCCAGTTTTATATTCCTGAGACTATCACCCATATAAACAGTCATCCCCCCTTTTGTTTATATGCTCCCTTCAAGTACTGGAAGGCCACAATGAGGTCTCCCCAGAGCCTTCTCTTCTCCAAGCTAAAGCAGCCTAGTTCCCTCAACCTTTCCTCACAGGAGAGGAGCTCCAGCCCTCTGATCATCTTAGTGGCCCTCCTCTGGACCCACTCCAAGAACTCCACCCCAAGCCTGGATGCAGTACTCCAGATGGGGCTGAGTAGAAGGGACAATCACCTCCCTCCCAATCCTTCTCTTAAATGAATCCAAGGATGATGTTGTCCACCTCTGCTGCAAGAGCACATTGCTACCTCATGGTTAAATACTTGTTCACTAGTACCTCCCCTCCCCCCCGAAAAAAAAAAAACCTCTGCTCTACTAAACTGCTTTCCAGCACATACCAGTGCATGGAGTTATTTTTCTCCAGGGACTGAACTCTGCATTTCCTTAAATGGAATTTCACAAAGTTCCTGTTGGCCCAGTTCTCCAGCCTATCGATATGCTTCTGAATGGCAGCACAACCATCTAATCCATCAAAAACTCCTCAGTTTTCTATAATCTGCAAATCAATTGAGTACGCTCTCTGTTCTATCATGCAGGTCATTAATGAAGAGGTTAAATGGTACTCATCCCAGTACTTCAACCCTGAGGTATACCACTAGCAAATGGCCTTGACTTTGTTACACAGGTAACAACATCACTGAATGCAGCAGTTCAGTCATTTGTTTGTTTCCTTCTCTCCAGTGCCTGAACTCCATTATTTATGACTCAGCTACCAAGGGTGTTCCTGACATTGATATTCCTGACCAATTCTTCCTTGTTTCCAATTATGAAGCCCAGCTGAACATCTTTCCTTGCTGGCTTTTCAGCCTCCTGTACCAGAAATTTATCAATACATTCCAGAAGTTTCCTAGGTTCCTTGCACCCTGGCTTGTTGCCCTTTCAGAGGATCTTAGGCGGGCTGAAGTATACGCAAAACCAGGGACTGCAAATCATGGAATTACTTAGGTTGGAAGAGACTTCTTGAAATCATCTAGTTCAGCTCCTCTACTCAAAGCATTAGCTAGGGGCAGGAAAGCCAAGACTATCTGATGAAATACAAATCTTCTGATTCTTCCTAATCACATGATCTGTAGCAAATGATTAGTATTCACCACAACCTGATCTTCCTGACAGCCTTCACCATAAAGTCCCAGCTGACTCATCATCCAGTCCCTAAGCAGAGCTCCACATAATCCCACTATGGTCGTCTTGTCCTGTCCTAAAAAGCTGTCATACTATCATAACTGTGCTTCATTTGTGTGTTGTGTGTTGTTCTACCTTCTTTCTGTGAATCCCATCAGATTGTAGACTGTAAGCATACCTCCAGCTGCATCAGTGTGCAGACATGCCAGAGAGGTATGCATTTCTGACAATTTTCAAGAAGCTTGAGGGAGTTTCCTCTACTATTTTGTCATCTCACTACCTTTATGAGCATAAACTTGAAGAGGGTCCCCTATTTTCAAGCCTTTTTTATGTTCAAAGTTTCACTCACTCACAGTCACAACTTGCCTGCATACTGACCTCTGCTTGCCAATCCAGTGCCCCACATCTGGTAATCATCATCTGCCTCTACCAGAATTCCCAGTTTAGAGATCACGTTACGGGGCTGGATAAAAATATTAATTCTACCTTCAACAAGACAAGTCTGAGCTACCCCTTCTGATATTAGTACTGACATTACTCATGTATAACAGCCCGTGGAAACTCTAAACACTTAAGAAGTTGAAAAGTTTATACTCCATTGTTCAGCCAATTTGGCTGAAAAACAAACAAACAAACAAAAAAAACAGAAAGAAAAGATATAGCAATAGCTGCTGCTTTTCCCCACAGCTCTTTACTTCATTTATTTTTATTATCTAACAAATTTACTTGGATTTTTTTTGGAGAAAACTGCTGAGTACACATTGCTACAGTTTGTAGAAAAACACATTATGAAACGTATTTCTCTTTTCTTTTTCAGCTCAGAACTTAAACACAATCTGGGTGACTAGGAAGTCACAATGAACCTCTTCCCAGTGCTCTTACTTGGGAATGACATCAGCCTTCCTGCTTCAGCATACAAAGGAATTATTCTAATATGTTTATTAATAACATTCTTTACCCACAAGAGATACAGAAATATATTGCATCTACCTGATATGTTATTTCATCAGAGTTTGTAGTTGCTGAATGGGGTGTATGGCTCACCAGTATGACTTGCTGCGAGCCTGACCCACTTTGGCTAGCGAGACTGGAATCTGCGAGTATAGCAGGGAACTGCTGACCCTGTCAAAGAGAGAAGGGAAAAAAAAGAAAAAAAGGAAGAGTAACTACATTTAAACAACTAACTGCAGTCACACGAGTTGTTTTTATACTTCAAAACTACTACTTTTTTTTTCCTTGAAAAAGACCGTGACAATTTATTTGAACAATTCCTATAAGCTTTCCCTCTTCTCCTCCCATTTTAAATATACCAAGGTAAGTGTAAGAACAATTAGAAGTCCATAAAAGCAAAAATTCTAATTTTTCCCACTCTTGCATTAATTGCTGCACATTTCAGCCTTTCTTCGTCTTTTGCCTTTTCAGATGATGCTTTCCATAACGCTATCTTTTGCTTTTTTGTGTGGTCTTCCCACAAGTTTTTCCTTTTTTAAGTCTATTAATTAAACATACTTCCAAAGTACATGAAGTCAAAATAGAAAATAACAAATTAAATTTCAGAATTTTTAAAATCACACTACTTCTATTTCTACATCTTCCATGTGAATGTATGTTACACATTACCAACCCATTGATCAAGATTCATATTATATATAGTGTGCTTGTACAACATCCAATTTTTTACTTGATCTAGCAATAAGAATAGCGTCTGTCTTATTAATAAACATCAACACTGCTAACTCTACATTGTTTAAATTATTACAAATTCTGAAATGAAACCGTACGTTGCTTCTTTACGCTGGAATGTCAAAAATTCTCAACAGTTCACAAGAATCATGCAAGAAGCCTTCCCGAAACCTTTTCCTGACTTTGGCTTTTTATGACACTACAAAAATCCTACATTATGATAAGAATGAAATTAATACTGAAGCTGCTTGGGAGATGATAGTCATATGGCATTATTCTTGTGTAACTTCTTGTAACTTTTATCTCTTTAATCATAGAACATCTTGGGTTGGAAGGGGCCTTCTGGTTTCAACCCACTTTCCATGGGCAAGAATATATTCCATGAAATCAAAGCCCCATCCTACCTGGCTTTGGATATCTCTAGAAATGCGGCACCCACAGCTTCTCTGGGCAGCCCCTGTGCCTCATCACCCTGTGAGTGAAGAATTTCCCCCTGATGTCTAATCCAAATCTCTTATTTAACTTCAAAACTGTTTCCCCTTATTCTCTCACTATTAGGCCATGTAAAAAGTCAGTTTCCATCTTTTTCATAAGCCCCCTTTAAGTACTGAAAGGGCACAATACATCCTCCTCCAAGCCTTCTCCTCTCCAGGCTTAAAATCCCCAGTTCTCAGCCTCTCTTCACAGCAGAGGTGCTCCAGCTCTTTAATCATCTCCATGGCCCTAACCTGGATCAATTTCCAGACAACATAATTTAAAAACTTTCATGTTGCTGTAAAGAGACCTGTTCCAATTTCTCTTCAGTTCATATGTTCTCAAGCATGCTCAAGGTAAAAGAATGATCTTATTTAGGTCTCCAGGATGCAGGACCTCAAGGAAGGTACTACAGCACAGTCTTCATAACGTGTCCTATTATTAAAGATTAACTATTCCTCCTCAGATAAATTTAAAATTGTTTTTCAGTTCTTCCCAACACAGCTTCTTGTTTTGATCATACTGTCCTATCTTTTGAAAAGTGGGGATAAAAAACCAATAACTCATTAAGAATGACAACAAAACAGTTTCACTCACAACAATAAAGAACAAAGACACAGCCAAAGTTTAACCAGAAGAAAAACACAAAGCAAAAAGATAATCATCTTTTTTTTTTATTGTTTATCCTGCATGCATCTTACCTTAAATAGATTTGCTATTAACATTTCTGAAACATTTTTACTGTAACATTTATGCCAGTCCTTAAGAAAATAGTATCTACCAGCTTTACGATTAGGTACCCACAGCAAATATTTTTTACTCATCCCCCTTTTTATTTAAAGAGGAAAACAAAAGAAAGCTACAATTAGAAGACATTAAGTTCCTCGTATTTTTAAGGTTTTGACAGCTTTTGCCTTCTAAAGAAGTTATAGCACCTATATATAAAATGAGTTATCACAAAAAATTGATCTCAAACAAAATTATTTTCTAAGAAAAGTCCTAAGTTCCAGCCCTCTAAGACAATAATGTTAGTTTATCTGTCAGTTCAAAAAACACTTCTTACCTGTGATGTGATATTAAGTGTAACTGCATCAAGACCACCTGACAACATTCCCTGAGTATCAGCAAGAGTCAAAGTGACACTACCATCTCCTCCAACTCCTGATGAAGACATGACCAAATTCTGGGCAGAAACTGTAGATTGAGATATGGGTGTTGTTGAAGGAAGGTTTGTTCCAGTTGTTGTATTAAGCTCTGGAATATATGCAAAATAAAAACAAATAAAAACAAACATTCTACAGAATATCCTAGCAGTAGGCATTTCCTTCTTGTTCTGTGGAGTGGATAATTTAACTTGGTACAGCAATTTAAAACTAGTGAGAAAACATCGAAATCTTGTTGTTATTTAATTGTACCGTGCAAGATCGTATTATTCCTGCCTAGCACTTATTTTTTAACAAGTTTATATTTTGTTAAAAAAATCACTGGAATCATACCTGGAGCGTTTAGTGAAGTGCCCTGAGAAAGAAGGTGGTCGTTGCTTATAGCTAATGTTGCACCTGTACTCTGACTGTTGATGGTTGGTGCTGTCAGCCTTAGGCTACTATTCAGATCACTGCTTCCAGAATTATGCTGAATAAGATCTTGACCTAAACAGAAATTAGTGCTATTACAGCCAGAAATAACTCAACATTATTCTACTACTATATTCTATTTTAAAAAAAAAGTGATCATAAATTAAAAGCAGAAGATAAAACCAAAACAAGATTCACTTCTTCACATGCACATTTTTACACAAAACTTCAACATGTTCTTAATATAGGTTCAGATAGCAATATACAGAGAAATACCTGTACTACTTAATATTTAGACAAATACTGATCTTAAATTCAAGGCACAAACTTCACGAAACTATACAAGCTAGCAAACTAAAGGCTAATAGTTAAAATACTGGATCTATTTAAGAAATGTAATTAAACAAAACTGTCTTTGGGGAAAGTGGACTGCTAATTATATTGTACATAAAATCAGTTTCCTAAAGGCAGTCTAAATGTGTTTAAAGACACCTAGAGTACTAACTACTTACTACAGAGACTGAAGAGTACACATGCAAGAATGGTCAGAACATCTATTAGAATATGTATTGGAATAGGTATGTAAATAAATTTAGATTAAATAAACTCAATCCCAATGCCTGTCTTGAGCTGCTTGCTCCTATCCCACCCCAGTATTACTCAGGAGTTGCATTAAGCCAAATGAGTCACAGCAAGGAAATAAGAACTGCTTACACAAACTTTCCCCCTGAGAAATATCTGTTGAAATAAGACTACGAATAAAACAGGGAACTGATCTAACATTCGTACTCACTGCAATTGCATTTGGTTTTCAAAGGTAGATTTAGAAAATACCTTTTAAAGCCAATGAATATAAAAAGAAATGCAGCTGACAGCAAAAATATACTCAAATACTGTACCAGCTAGCCTATGAAACAGAGATCTGGTGCCACTAAAAATCATTATAAATACCAACCAGATATTGTAAGAGTGATTTCTTGAGGACTTCCTGATGAGCTTGCAGTAGTAGAACCTGTAGCATGAGCTAGAACTTGACTCAAACTAGAATTATTTATGGTCAATGTTATCTCATGTTGTCCATTTGAAGATGACACCATACCCTGTGAAGTCATGACTTGGGAGATGTCCTGTGTGCCTAAATATGAAGAGGTAGAACAAAAATTTCTATGAGTATCTTTTCTTTACAATATATATTTTGTAAAACTACAATTACAACATTATTTTTTGAGCTGCTATAAAAGACTTAGCCAAGGTAAGATGCTAAAACTTGTAATCCAACGGAGAAATTGTTTCCACAGTCTAATTTATTCCTCTGCAATTTATAAAGCTTTTATGTTCCTAAACATTATACATATTCTTCAATTTTGTAGCATACATTATGAAAACCTTGTATTCGAAAGTGATAACAAAGTTGCAGAATTTGACAAATATGCTGTTACAAGAAGCATATATCCAACTTACTAAATGAAGTATTAAAAAAATGTGTAATAAAATTAATGCTAAAAAATTCGAAGCGTAGGACTAGTGGCACTACTTACCACTAGCACTGGTTGTCAGCACAGACTCTTGCTCAGATAGGGATCCAATTGTCATGTTAGCTGAAGATGTTACTGTAGGCTGCAAAGACAGGCCTGATATAGGCTGAATAACCACATTAGCTGGCACTGCATTTTCTGTTGTCTGGAGGGAGGGATTCTGTGGAGCCATACTGGGATCTCCAGTTAGTTGCTGAGCAAGTATATTACTCTGCTGTAACGTTTGCTGTAGAATGCTTGGATCGATCTGAAAAACAAATTCTCAATCTGATCAATCCAACTTAATAAACCTGAATTACATGAATATTTATAACAAATCCAGAATTCAAAAAGGTGCATTTGGAATGTATATTATTTAAAATTACTATTAAAAAAATAAACAAAATTTTTTAAGTATCTATATGTAGGATGTCTATTCAACTGCCATGTTTGGGAAATCATGATCACAGCTACAAATAGGCATACTGGGTACCTACTATATTGGCATTTTGTAGTGTGCAATAAGCATGCAAAGCTTATTGCTCTCAAGTCACTGAAAGTGAAAAGGCAAGGTGCAGAAGGGAAAAACACCATCAGAAATGATCTGTTTTTCAGCCTTTATGGGTCCTAAAAGTCCCAGTTCACTAGAAAATACCTGTTTTCAATATTTAAATATACACTGTTTTCTTTGAGACGAGTGTTTGGGAATTAAGGGAAACAAAACTACAATACAGTTTCCTTTATTTTTAGCTATAAACTTTTTAAGTAGACAGACTTCAAATGAACCAATGCAATTCAGATGATGATCTTTCCTTGACCTAGGAATTGGACATGGAGGTCACCAGAGGTCTTTTCCAGCCCCAAAACAAGTCTCTGAAACTAATCAAACCCAACCAATTTCATCAAACCATTTTTTCATGTCATTTTGAATTTTCAAATTTAATAATCTCACCATCTTTTATGTAAAGTATTTCTATTGTTCATTTTACAAGTTCAAATGGCATCTGAACTGTGAATCTAAATGTTTAAAACTAGACAAATAACACAAGTGTCATGGTAAGGAAAATTCTTAGTAACGTTTGGGTTCTTCTGTTTTGAGAAGGAGGGTGAATGGGAGGGGAGATGTTGCCTAAAATGTTTTTTAAAATGAGAAGACAAAACGCCATTAAAATAAAAAAAATATGGATTTTCAAGAAATCTGTCAAAATCCCAGAGAGGTAAAAATCTGAAAAACTTGAAGAGAAAAAAGTTACAACAAAAACCCCACCGTGCATCTAAGTTTTAACATGATAAAGCAGCATGGAACTGTCAGATGTCTCACTCAAAGGTACTACTTCAGAAGTACATATACTCATTAAATTTCCTTCAGTCTTCAAACTGACTAAAGAAATCAAATTAACTGAAAGCAACCTACCTGTAATGTTATGTTGTTAATACTAGCAGCATCTATTCCAGAGATTTGAACATTTTGTCCAACCAGATTAGCAGCAAGTTGTAACTGTATTCCTTCAAGAGTGGCCAAGCTACCATCTGTCAAGGACACAGTTAAGTCACCTCCAGCTACCAAAGAAAACAGTTGCATTATGTTTTTCTTTATCATTACTGACCACCTCTTTTAGCTTGCTTATTTTTATAAACAAAATCAATACAGAAACTACACATTCACACTTCTGTGTGTTACGTCAATGTTCTGGCTGGCTAGTTTAAAATTTTATAAATTCCATGTCATTTAGGGATTGTTATTATTTAAGCAGTAGCTGGCATCTTCCAAAACAAGAACCACTCCAGAGCATCTATGAAAATAAATCTGGAGAAATTTGCTTTAAGTGTTCCCAAGTGTATGCCACCCCTAAAAACAAGCAGCAATTGTATGCTCAAGGTGTGTGCATTCTGACCCTTAACCACGTGAGAGTTGTTACCATATTTATATATAGCACATAAATCTTGTTCAAGGAAACTGTGGACAACCTATGTAATCACACGGATGAAAAAAAAGTGCATTACCATTTGAAAATTAAAATCTTAACAATTCAGAAAGCTAATGTTAAAAATTGAAGAGACTACCTCTACAAAAGCTCCCAAAAGGTGGAAAGATCACCTGGTGTTTGACATACAATCTCCAAAAATACCTTTATTATGATCAACCAGCATCCTTTGGTGGATGTCCCAAAAATCATCCTTTTTTGTGAATAAGTATCTTTAGCATAAAAACACCTTCACAAGAAATATCTACTCAGGGCAAAATGCAAACCACTAGCCTGGATTTCAGAAGTTTCCTGCCTCTTCCTAGGATTTCTGAACATACTATAAACGTCTCATTCTGTTCATTCAGAATTCCAAGCAAACACTAGGTAGTTTCATTGCAATGTATCACTCTGGTATTTAACTCTAGTAATCTGTGCTCATCTTGTGATTTAGTCTGAACAGTTATCGAAATCCAGCCAAACGAGTTTGGAAGATATCGGTAAATGTTATTTGAAAAGTTTGATTTGTAAATGTGGTATTAATAATTGTTTTGCTTCTCTCCTTATTAGGAAAGAGCAAGAATACTACCAAAAAGAATACAAATAGTCTACCTATTTATTATCAGCATTTTTTTCCTTTCTACAGTCCAACATCACAGCAGACCTGAAGAGAACCTTCTAGGTTAACTGTAACTACCATAACATTTTCACTTTCATTCTAAAATAAGTAAATTTCTATTTATGTCATCACTGTGCATCAAGTTATCAACGCAATACAACACTTACCTGTTTGGAAGTAGTGTTTGGTATAAGTTTCTGAACTCTAACAGAAAACAAAGTTCAGTACTTGATTTAAATACCACCACCAAAAAGTCATCCATTTTTACCTGACACAGAAGCAGGAAGGATAGCCTGGCCCACAAGTCCTTGTTGAAGTAAATTCTGATCAAACTGACTTGTCAAAACAGAGTTATTCATGATGAAAACATTAGGATCTGTTGAAGACGAATTAAGAAGGCTGACAGGCTGCAGTCCCTCAGCTGAAGTGCGGGCAACAGGCTTCCTAACCTTCTTTGTTTCTGGTTTATAATGACACTGTATGTGGGTTTTTCTGCGCCCAGAAGTACGAAACCGTAAATCACAGTGTGGACATTTAAATGGCTTTGCTCCTGTATGCAGACGCATGTGGACTTTTAGACTTCCTTTTGTAGAAAAAGAATTACTGCACACATGACAACTGAAGAGCTTCTGACCTGGAAAAAATAACACAGATAAATGAGAATAACTCTAAAACTCAACAGGGCTGTACCAACAATTTAAGAAAATACTGATTCTAAACTATTTTGAAAAGAAAGAATTTGAAATAACTAGTCTTTTTTTATAACTTTGGATGTTTTTCATATGAACCAGTAGCCTAAGTTAAGTCTATATTTACCTCCTCTTAATTTCTGAAACTCACTTTATTTTTCATTCAGAATCTTAATAAGTCACCTTAAGGCCTCTTATTTTCATTAAAATCTCTCAAATTCCTCACTAACCAAGTAGTTTCAAAAAAACCTCAATTTGAGAAAAAAAAACAGACAAAAACCTACTTTCTGGTCAGAACTGCACTACTATAATCTGGTGATATTTGTTATTTACAGCTGATAATGAGATCACAAAAACAATCAGGGCATGCAGTTTCTCCTATTAAGTTCCACATCTCATTTATTCAGAAGAATTTCCCATCAAATTCCTGAATTATAGTTCCATCTATTTCAGATTATAGATTGAGGTTACACTGGTGTCACTTTTCGCTCAACAAAAACAAAATTGCTAGCAGTGTTCAAGTTCAGCAGAAACAACTTAAGAATAACATAAACCAATGTAGTTCATGAAGACAACAGAGGCACGGATTGCAAGCACAGGCATCTCCCACATAAAGAGTATCATGGAGAAAAACATTTTCCAGCCTCTCCCACTAAAACCAAACCAGGGAAAAAAAAGGACAGGGTGGAACGGAGGACAAGGGAACAGCAAATTAATTAACAACATCAAAACAGTTCAATTGGCATTTGGATAATGCCCTTAATAATATGCTTTCACTTCCGTTTAGCTCTGAAGCAATCAGACAGTTGGACTTGATCTTTGTAGGTCCCTTCCAACTACTCTGTTCTAAAGAGTAGAAAGTAAACTCAACATCTGAAGTCCTGTTTAAACAGAAGGTTAAATATTCAAATTAAGACCTGATGTGATTTTTATAAAAATACCAAAATTCTGGAGAGTGAAAAGAAGAATGGATGGACTGGAACGTTGAACTTCAACTATGAACAGGGATCTAAGGCTCAAAACAGAAAGGGAGGGAAAACTATTACAAATTGGCATGAAAAGACGTATATACAAATGCCAAATGCTAAAGTAGCATCAAAGTGTAATTAAGTGTACTTTATTGCATCTACAAGATCATGTCATACTGCTTGCTACCCAATTAGAATGTTAAAAGGAACCATTACATACACAAGAAAATAATAAGCAATGAAGCAGAAGTATAATGTGTGTTATGCCACTACACTGTATATGCTAAATCAAAATGCGCTGCTGGAAGTAAATATTTAGCCTAATAACCGAATCTCACAACCTTTAGCCCTATCTAAGACCTGGTTTTATGTATTACAATGAAGGGTCTATGTATAGTAACCACAGAACAAAGGCCAAAAGCATCCATTAGAAAGCCCCCTCCTAGAAGCATTCAAAGCAAGGCTGGATTGGACGTGGTCTAGAGGGAGGTACTGCTGACAACGGCAGTGGGATTGGAACTGAATGATCTTAAAGGTCCCTTCCAACCCAAACCAATCTAATAAAATAACTGAAAGGAAGCATAATTGAAGTACTCGCTCAAAGAAATTTAAAACAATCACCTCAAATCTTAAGTTTTTTGCAAACAATGTAGCATTTTTAAAGACCACCACAAACTCAAACTTCAACAATTTTAAACATTATTATTATTATTTTTAACTGCACCCTCATGCTCAGGATAACCATTTAGCACTGAGATATTACCGCTAATTTATAATTAAATTAGTGCAGATACATATATATATTTTCCATGAACATTATTATAGCATTTTAAATGCCATAAACCATACGATTAACTCGATGATGCTGTAAGCACCAAATGTCACCTAGCAATGGCACTCATGTCATTTTCCCACATCATAGTGAAATATATAATCCCTTCAAAACCTTCAAGCTAACACAGCTATGAAAGTAACTGGTTTCTTGACAAAGACATTCGAAATCATACTGACCTGTATGTGTTTTAACATGACAATCTAGAGTGGATTTTACAGTGAAACTCTTCCCACATTCTTCACACTTATACGGCTTCTCTCCAGTATGGATACGAACATGCCTAATAATTCCAAAATACACACACACGTGAATTTCTGTCCTTATGTCAGGTTCTACGAATATTTTCTATATTATTAATTTTAGAAATCCTTAATAATTAATATCAGCATTACAGTAAGCAGAACAACTAAGGAAGACAATTCAAATTTACACAATTTGTCAAACTGAAAGGATATTTTTGTTTTTATATGCAAGTCCTGTTTTAAGAAAAATTCTAAAACTGTAAAAAAGGTTTTAATAGCACAGGAAACATGAAAAGGCCGTTCTACTCAGATACAGAACATGCAACAATTTGATACATATTTTTAAGCCATTCTGAAAAAGATAAATTTACATAAACACGAGCCAAGCCTTAGCTTAGACATAAAAAGTTAAAATGATCTGTTACTACCAAATGTCTGACAAAGAATTTAGAAAATTGAAAAGATATAGAAGTTTTCTATTTCTTACCTGACTAAATCACTGGGCTTTTTAAAGCTTTTGGGGCAGTAACTACAACAGTTGGCATATTTAGGCTCTGCTTCCAATTCTGCTTGCTTATCTTTGATCTCACTAATTCTGTCTTTCTCTGCAGCAGACTGAACAAGAACTTTTTCTGAGACAGTAGCGCTTTCTCGAGGCCTAATTTTTGCCAGTTCTGCTGTTTCTTCTTCTGTAAAAGTTATGACACCAGGACGAGATTTTCTGGAAGCTCTTTCAGAATTTTCATCGTCATCTTCAACGCATGCAACTACAAAAAAAAATATATATATATTTGTATGCACGTATGTTTAATCTGTCAGTTGAAATTACAAAAACAAAATGCTTATTATTAACACATTATTAAATACAAGGCCACTGTGCAGCCTGTGCTTCCTCTTAATCTCTCTTTAAGAGACCTAGCTATGTATATTTCTCTAAAATAACACTTGATTTATTACTTCTGTTTTTACAATAATTAAATACAGGTACAAATTATTTAGAACAAAAGATTTCTACTTTAGTGGCACACAAGTCATTATGTAACATACAATACCTTGAGTACACTGGGTAGCCTCCTGGCAGACTGACTTCTTATAACAACTTAGACAAAAAAGCAGTTCCAGCAGCCCTGGATATTAGATGTTACCCATGCATTAAGGTTAATTTATTGCAATATTGCATTCATGTAACCTACTGAAACATCTGTACTTGTTATGTAGTAAGGACTGTAAGAGTAAAAATGAAATTACCTCCCCCTCCTGTTTCTGTAGCTGATGCTACAGCTGAGGAGACTGCTTGATGTTTTTTCATATGCTTTTTGCAGTGAACAGTTGTTCGAAAGCTTTCATCACAGAATGGGCACTTGTAAGGCTTCATGCTCATGTGAGTTGCCATGTGCCTTGTAAGGCTGCCATTAGTTGTGAAGGATGTATTGCAAATGCTACAGCTGAATGCTTTAACTCCTTAAAGTAACAGAAACAAGTAAGTAACATGCAGTTGTTCCGTTTACTTACACAAGTTTGGGTACAGTAAACACTCTGACTTAAGAAAATGTAGAGCTGGCATACTCTGTTACCTGTATGAGTCTTTTCATGTGACTTAAGAACTCCTGAGGAAACAAAGCCACGGCCACATAGTTGGCATTTATAAGGCTTCTCACCAGTATGCGATCGTACATGTTGTTTCAAATGGCTGGATTTCTTAAAACCCTTGTTGCAATATTCACATCTATTAAAACAAAATTATTAGTTGCATACAGTTAGTGGCCATAAGACATCCAGGAAATTCTATGGCTGAACCTAAAAGTAAAATATAACAAACCTATATGAACGCCTGCTTTGATCTTCACTGTCCTCAAGAAAATGAGGCCTTTGGGTATGCAATTCAAGATCTTCTTGTGATGATTGATCTTGTATCAAGCGAGTAGTCTAGAAATCAAAGCCTCAAGTAAATTTCAACAACAAAATACTACTACAAAGCCATGCAAGTAGGCAAAGAAAATTAAAGCATTTACAGAAGTAAACATAACAAAGCCAGAGATCTATTCTTTCACAAATTCATGACAAGAAATTGAGTGTAATACAATACCTTCGCTCTTTCATAGGGAGAAGCAGAAAAATGCACATCTACTGAATTGGAATAAACTGTCAAAGTGCACTTAAACCTCCTTACAAGTCTAGAAAAAAAGGTCTCACATTTTGCTAAATTTTACGGTGTTTGAAGGATTAAATTTAACCCTAAAGTAGACTTATTAAGCAGAAGACCTACACTGAGCAGCAAAATACCCATTTGTACTGACAGTCTTCAGTACTTTCTGGAAAAGTTTTTCCTCTGACAAACAACTACAGAGAAACCCTCCAGAACAACATGTTGTAATATTTGAAGAAAACTTCAGGGACTGAACTTACTCCAACTTTTTCAGATCCAAAAACCCACCTCACTTCCTTGACTGGATTTTGTCTTTTACCAAAAAGCATAAAAGAGCTTTAATTCACGCAGTTCAGTATGGTAAAGACAGTTCCCATTACTAGATATGGCCTTCATGCTATCTGCTGTTAATAAAATGCAAAATTTAAACTGCAAAGTTTTTTTAAGCAACTGATCTGCTTTACAAACTTAACCATATGAGAACCATGAAAGAACAATGTACTATGTAACCTCAGTGAATGAGGACTTTTATATTTGTAATGTTTTTATTACTTGATCATACCTTTAATAATTTAGGAATTAGGAAATAACACAATGCAATAATGCAAGATATTTTATAACACTAAGTCACATGAGAAGACTCATAGGGGTTCCTTAGTTTCAGATTTATGATTTTACTTCATGGCATTATATCTTTTTAAAAGTCTTGAGCAAAGTGTACAATTCTTAATGAAACAAGAACTAATTACATGCCACACTCCTTTTTCCCAGCTGTTGAACAAAATCAACCTAGGAAAGATTGTGAAACTTTCCTGATTTCCCAGTTCACATAATCATTTATGAAGAACTCACAAGACAATCCTCACTGAGCCCAACACAGTGGATTCTGCCATCTAGCAGTACTTACTACATTAATAGCGTCTGTACTAGGAACTTGAAGAAGAGATGGTGGGTGGTAACTTGTTGAAAGAGCCTGAGATTCAAGTGTGCTTGAATCCTGCAGCTGCTGTACAGCTGGAAACTGAGTCTGTTGATTGTAGCTCTCATTAACTGCAAACCCTGCCAGAAATATAAAATCACAAGACCAGAAAATACACTGAATTGAACTCTGTATAACACCACATTTCTTGAAGACTACCTTCAAAACAGATAAAAGTAGTATTACCACACAGTAATACTCATTTTATATTCTTCACTGCCCAGTGGCAAAATACACAACTGTTTTTGGCATAATTGTGTAATTGGGTTACTTACCTTTAGCTGGAATTCTATTGGACAATCTCCTCCACAGAAAAACACTGTTTGAAGTTTCTTCAGGGTGCCACAATTACCTTAGAGCCATTGAAATTTTGAATTTCTTGTATGTAAGCATGCATGTGTCAAACAGGTTGACCCATCTCCCTTTATCCACGTTGGTACCACGCTCCCTTAACTACACTGGAAGCCGATCACAAGGATGCAAAGCTCAGTGGGGAGGATGGCGGGTGAGTGGAGGAGATGACCCAATAGGAGAACTCCAGTTTCTGATAAAGTAACCCCACTGTCTCCTACTTTGGATCTCCTCCACATATTCCCACTCTTTAGATAATAGTAAAGTATGGCCTCTCAAAGGCAAACTGCAAAGTAAAAATAAACATTTTCATTCACATTTCCAGTACAAAGATCTGACATTTATTTAGTTTTGTTCTTCTAGAACATCAGATCTTTATTACCTCGTTTTCTAAATAAACGAATGAATGGATTGTACAACTCATTCAAAGCCAGGGAAATATAACTCAGGTTGCAATTTTTTATACTAATAGACATGCTCTTTTATCAGCCCTTCCAAGCCTTAATACTTTTAACATATATAAATAAACAAGTAAATGTTATGCAGGGGAAAAAAGAGAAACCACAAGTATTTATAATTAATAAGGGTAGTAATTTTATTATTTCTGTGCAGTTTGCCTTCAATGGACAAAAAGGGTGAAGGTTATGAAAACAGGGTAGAAACAAACCCATATCAGATCATCACAGCACCAGAGGCCAAAAAAGCAATGCTTAGAGAATGTTTTGAATTACAGAATATCAAACACCGGGATGTGTTAAATATAAGCAGAAATTGCCCCAAAAGATATTTTTCACAGCAAAAGAACACCTATCTATATAGAAAAGTAATCTACTTATGCGCTACTGCTTTTACCATAGAATGAAAAGCCACAAACGTAAACTAATCTTGAAAGCATCATTAGTTAGGTAGTAATTTAGAACAAAACCTAATGCTGCAACTCATGTATTAGATTCTCTCTTAGAACTACCAAGATTATAGGAAATAAAAAGTTTCTAGAGACTAAATCTTGTAGCTGAACTACACTTACTGAAATGACAAACTAAGAGTAGTATGAAGAACAGCAATGAAAAGCTTTATGGTCATTAGAGGGCCACCTGCTGTTTTCAAACAAAATGTTAGAAGCATTGTTATGGAAAAGTAGTATTCTTGCTACATTTGATAAGAATACACGCACAAAAAAGGCCTCAAGAAAGTAAGGGAAAGAAAGATGCCACTTTCATACCCTCCATACAGAAATGGACATAACTATCAAATGTAAGAAGAAACAACAATCTAAAAAAAATACGTATACTTTAATCACTATTTTTTTACTAACAAAGAAGTAAAAAAGCTATTTTCCCAATACCCATTTCAATTATTTTAATAATTGTCATTTTCCATACCAATTTTTTTTCAGAGATTAAAAAAAAATTCCCAAAGTGCTTAGGAAGCAAAGTTCTGAATTTGGAGTTATTTTGGGACAAAGTGAAGAAAGAAATACTACTTCTGAAAGTAGATCAGGGATAAATACAAACGTGATGTATAACAGGAGTAGATACACATCATTAATGTTGCTCAGCACCTAGGCTGAAAGTCAACGTCCTCTCAAAATTTGAAAGAATCTGACCACTCTGAGCATGTGGATGACAACTGCCACCACCACACTATTTTCACAGAACAATTTTAAGAAATCTGAGGAGACAGAAGTACAACTAGAGCCTTTAATTTCTGCTCTTATTTTCCATCACTACCTATCATTTCCCTCACATTTTTGCCTAACCTTTTTTTGCCAAGCAAAGAACAGAAAACAACTTTGGCACTAAAGTTAATAAACGGAGTCTCATACAACAGTCTTCTAAACTTAGAAAGACCTTTTATGTTCAGTGTAAGTAATCATTTGTAATGTTCACTTCTTCTTGGCTTTGTAACATCACCCAACCTACTCTCTTCTACACTGACAGAACTTACTGAAAATATAGAATATTCTGTAAATCAGTTTATGAGCAGAGAGGAGAATCAGAAATCAAACTGTATAATAGTTCATAGAAAATACACTGTCTTGGTTTGTACTGACAACACAAAGTCTTTGTTTTCTAAACTGACAGGTCATTCAAATTCAATTCAAAGATCACAAATGCATGTACATGCACTTGTTGATCCCTATGGAGATCAGTGACCAGCAATCAAATGTTCTGCAAGTTTGCTACTTAGGCAACTTTTAGAACCAAGAGAACACCATTCACTGTAATCCATGTGCAAACAGTTACTCAGAGCAGGAGTACCAAGTCCTAAGACTGTAAATCAAGTTCTTAAGAAAGCAGAACAGCAGTCTGGTGGCAAGGGCATATTCGCATAGGCTACAAAATAATAGTATTTGAAATTCTTGTAGTATTTCCAAAACACTCCCCCCATTACCACTAATTTAATTATTAACATTCAACCATGCTTCCAGGGAGATTTCAAAGGAAGAAAGGGTGACATAATCTATATGAAAACATGTTTGGTGACAGATGATAAAAAGATCTCTTCAGTTGTTCTCATCTCATTAAAAATGAGGATACCTGGATATGTAAGATTAGACAGAACACTGCAGTGCTTTTACTGTCCTTCAAAACTACCTAAAACAAATTCCAGATGAGATCAGAAGCATACTCAAAATATACGCACTTCTTAACTAGTCTGAACATGTCAAAAAGAAACTATCTCAACAAACCAGAAATTCTGTAGAAGTACTGCAAACAAACCTGAAAGAAAAAACAAGTTCTGAGAGGTCTACACAGACCTATGCATCAGCCATCTGTATGAAATGCACGTACTCCCCTTTTCTTTAAAATAAACAAACAATAAAAATAAAACCTACTGAAGATTTTCTAGGAACTCTGATGATGTTCTATTAATAAACACTGAGCCAAAATATTTTAACAAGAATACAGCCTAAAAATGTGAAGAAAATTAAAAAAGATGTCTAGAACTTGAATGTTCTGTCTAGCTGATAGGAAAAAGAAAGTAGGAGCATGAAGCACAGATGCAGACATAGGGAGAGGGTCGACCAATTTAACGCATGCATCCGCGCAAATGCTTACCTACCTGAAATTCAAAAATTTTGTAGGGCTCCAGGATCTTCAAGGAAACTTCAAAGAGTTGAGAATCTGTGGATGAGATTCCAAGTAGAACAGGAAACATCTTATACAAATGAGCTTCAGGAAAAAAAAAACACGTTTTGATTCTCCAGTACCAATTTTATAATTGCGCTGATGATCAGCCTATATTTCTGATGAAAGGATTGTTTTGTAGAATCTAGTACACTTTCCTTCCCTGAAAAAAGCATGAAGTATTCAACACTTACTTAAAGGAGAAGATAAACACACTAGAAACGGAAGTCTTAACTAAAATAATAAACAAGGTTTAAATAACGTTTTTTATAAATTCAAAAAAGCTGTACAAATCCAAAAGAAAAAACCCACCACCACCACACTGAAAGTAACACTGAGGGTGACAGTTTTCACATTTATTCTGTAGTCTCTTATTGCTCACTCGGACAACTGCAAAAGGTAACTAATAATAATCTATAGGTTTTTAATAGAATCTGTTTCAGTCTTGCTTAATAGAGGTGGAGTATAATCTATTTTCTCAGTTACACACAAAGTAGCATAACCTAGAGAATTGAAATCTGCAACAAATTACCCTATTTCTTCACAGCTCCACACAACTTAGCAATAGATTATATTTTTACGAAAGGCTCCATCCAATTAAAGAGGGAATGAAATGAAGAATAGAGAAGTTTAGTCAGCAGGGATATCAACTGTTGATTACCAGTTAGGTAAAGTTCTTTGCTGGAGTCAGAAACAAATAAAACTCCGTAAACTTAACACCACCACCACCCCCTCCCCCCAAACAAAAAACTAGTATCTTCATATAAGCACCAACTCAAGAGAGCCAACAGCAAAAAGCAAAGAAACAGTAATTTCTTCATTCTCTGCGAACTACATAAGCATTCCTTATGCACATTTCTGAGTATTTTATAGCTAAAACAAAGAAGTTTCCAAGTATTTATGTTCTCTTCATTTGTCACGCATGTAGCTTTACAAAAATACAAAGGAAATTGCTGTCATTAGGTGAAACTGATTTTTTACATGATTACATATTGTTCACTTTTTTTATAATGAATCTCAGCAGCTACTCAGTCAAATCTTAGACTGCTTCTGATCATCTCAGGTTCTGAACAAGTACAGCTAGAGCTTTCACAGTAATTACAGACAGAATCGTGAAAGGAATATAGAATGCCTGACTATAAATTTCATAGTTTTATGACTAAATATCAGCTCATAAAAGGAAAAGCTAATTATATTTAAGTATTCAAAATATTCTACCACATATAGCTTCAAAACAGTAATTTAAGAAAGTATTTCTGCAAGGTTTCTTATATTGCAATTACTTCAATTGTGAATGCTGTTTCAAAATGCCTTATGACAGCTATGCTGCAAAACAAAATTTATAAAGATTACTTTCAAAAGCTTTATAAAATTTTTATTTATTACCAACCTTGTGATAAGCCCTGTTGATCAAATGACTGCTGTGTTATAGATTGTTGTTCAAATTGAGTCATGTTTTCCTGTAAAGCATGCTGGGATGTCACAAATCTATCTGAAATGGGGGAGAGAAGGGAATTGGATGGAAAACAAAAATAGAAAAAAAAAAAATAAAATAAAGATGCAATTAACAGGACAATTCAGCTGTTCCTAAGAATTTTATAGTAATCCAAACTTTTCCTTGAATAAAACTAAAAAAAAAAATTAGCTGAATACATATTTAAACCTTTGATTATTGCAGGCTGTAGTAATTACTAACCAATTACACAATGAAAAACAACAAATAAAAATGAGATATGCACAAGTTTTCTGTCAGTGTTTTTTTCCTATGTATTTGGTAATTTTAGTTGATACAGATAAATAGTGCAAAGTTTAATATACACTATCTTTTTAACAGCATACCTAAACTGTATATCAAGTAGTGAGCTTTTACTCCCTTTACTGCTCTGGTTATTTTCAGATACTCACCCTCATCTTGCTCTAAAGGTTGATCAGCCAATTGTTGTTCAAGTGCTGTTTCTTCTGTGCCTCCTACTGGCTGCTGGTCTAACTCTAAAATTGCTTGCTGATCTGTTGCAACAGCTTCTGACTGCTGCAGCTCATCACTTTCAATCTCTACCTGCATCTGTGCAGAAACATGAATGCTCTGTTGATCTACTGTAGAATCATCTATTGAAGAAGACTGCTGATGTTGCTGAAGTTGCTGTGCAAGTTCATACCTGCAAGGAAAGGCAAGGAAGTCTTTTTATGGCTTAGGCGCTACTTGTCAGAATTTTTATTATACTCAATAATCTACTTCAGAGTTAATTGAACTCAGCTACCCATAAGTATCCTTTTTGATTATTAGCATTTACTGAGTAAAGTCATCTTTCAAAGTATTTTTAAGGAAGGATATTTAACTGCTAAAAGACATTGAAGGATACATACAAAAATCGTAAACGTACCTATGAGTCTTCATATGTTTTTTACAGTTTAATGAGGTTTTGAATGTTTTTTGACAATATGGACACATATATGGCCGAAGGTCATTATGGATCCCCATGTGCCGCCTGAGGCTGCCTCCAGTAGTGAAGGCCCCGTTGCATATAAGACACTTAAAAGCTTTCAGTCCAGTATGTGTTCTAATATGTGCTTTCAGAACTCCTGCTGACACAAAACCTCTTCCACACTGAGAGCACTTAAAGGGCTTTTCACCAGTATGCGACCTTTTTAAAAGAAAAGTAAAAGTTAATTTGCTTGATTCTAAGAGATATTAAGATATTAAATTTTAAAAAAGTAAAATATAGACACTATGGTAACTGCTGCATGCATGGAAGCAGCCTCAGTTAAAAAAAATCTGGATATTAAAGCTTTAATAATTTATGCGTCCTGCATACCATCAATGGCAGAGCTAGAAGCAGCGCTTTCTCGTCAGACTTGCCTGAATTAAAAAAATTTGGGTTGAAATGAATATACTCTTTGGATTAAGATATCATCATTCACATGTAATTTGCTCATTTCAGCTAAAACTGTGTCCACAGAAGTTCAGAATAAAACATTCTTTACTTGAATCATAGTAACCTTCCCCTCCTTCTATTTTCTTCTTCAGTTATTCATATATTATAGAACAGGAAGCAGTGCTTGATAACCTGACTAAATGGCAAAGGCTGTGGACTATAAAACTTTGTCACGGCTTGGAGCAATCTGATCTAACTTTGAAGCTATCCGTTCTTTTTAACACAGAGTTGGATTAGTTACTACCACTGGTTCTCCTTCAACTGTAATTCTTCTATGACTTTGTGATTTTATGATTGAAACAAACACCCACTCTATGAACTTATACAGAACTTCAATCAACAAAATGACCCCCAAAAAGCATGTTCAATTGCACTACAAACTTAAATTTTTAGATTTAATACATTTTTAAAAATGGACACAGAATAAAAAGCTGATTTCCTTCCCAAATAACAGCAGTTACATACAAAGAATATTATTTGGAGTATGCTATTAAAAACTATTACAAGAATTTGCATGTAATGCCTGCAATTTTTTTTATAAATCATTCAGTAAAAAAAGGACTTCAAGTGTCCCTTCCAACTCTGGCCATTCTGGGATTCCGTGCGATTCTGTTAATGAGCTGCACAGCAAACACAACCATGTGTACAGCCAGGATTACATGCAGACATGTTATCCCAAAATCTCCTTCAACACTACTAGAAAAATCACTTATCACTGGTTCACTCCTTAAAAGACAATAAGAACAAAAACAGGCTCTTCAAGCTTCTCTTTTTCAGAGCACATTGTAAATTTCATGCTTTTCATTAAGAATTGGTTTGTACATTTCCTTTCTTCTTTGTATTTGTTTTACCTGATATGTTGTTTAAGATGACAAGATTTTTTATAGGCTCGATGGCAATAAAAACATTTATACGGTCTGTCTGCATCATTCACAAAATTATTGTTAAAATAATTTTGGAAGAACTGGCTGTTCCTTGGAATTGGTTGGATAAGACCTGCACAAAAAACACACACACAAAAAGGAACAAATAACTGTTAAAGATATTTGCAGTTATCTAAAAAGGTAGTATTTGAAAAATAACAAACAACGGCTAGACTTTTGATACGCTAGTATATAGTAGAAATAGCACATTTTCATCACCTATTTAAAAGGTTTGCATGCATCTATTTAGCATTATACGTACTATAATGTATACTATATATATCATGTGTGCTATCTTAGTGATAATTTGTATCTATAGGTCAACCTCACTATACTGAGCCTCAGGAATATCCAACACACCAACTTTCTTGAAAGTCAACAGTTAAGAATTCACTGCCCAACAGATGCTTCACATTTAGTCAACTAGCAAATATATATATCTTGTCAAATACTTAAATAGCATTTGGTCTATTACAGTTTGTCATTACATATATATAACTTGTTATGCCCTGTACCCTGAAGTCAGTTAAAAGCATAGTTCTGGAAAACCAGTTAAGAGTTTCTGCTAATAAACATCCAACCACTGATACAAGAGTATTCTGTCTCAGACATAGACAACAGAAGCCCCTCATCCCAAATGCTGTGATAAAACATGGACAGTAGCAGAGTTCTCTCATGAACTTACCATCATTCATGCATCTGAACACAAAAGTGCTCATCACAACACCAGTACAAAAGACTAACAAACAGATTTTCAATAAAATAGCAAAAAATCCATTTATGATATTTAATAATCAGCAAACAAAAGCCTTCTATGCAAACCATTTTCAAACCGCTTCATATTCAGAATGAAAGTCCAGTGGGTTTCTGCTGACTTTCTTTCAAAGATAATTGAAAAGATAAAGAGAGGGAATGAGAGATGACAACATCAAAACCAGAATGACTTGTTCCCTCAGGTCCTATTGCTATAACCACCTGCTGCTCTGCTTCTGTAGTGAGGAAGTTGTAGCCTGACATAAGACCTCTCCTCTGCCTTCTCTTCTCTAGGCTGAACCAACCACGTGACCTCAGCTATTCCTCATACCTCTTGCTCTCCAGATTCTTCACCATCATCATAACCCCTTTTTGGACACTCTCTAATAGTTTTACATCCCTTTTACATTGTGGCACCCAAACCTGTACTCAGTGCTCAAGGTGAGACTGCACAGAGGCAGAGCAGGACAATCTCTTCCCTCACCTGGCTGGTGGTGCTGGGCCTGATGCACACCAGGGTATGGCTGACCCTTTCATATGCCAGGGGACAAGGCTGGCTCATATTCAACTTGCCATTGCCCAGAACTCCCAGATTCCTTTCCACAGAGATGATCTCCAGTCTCCTATCTCTCAATCTGTACATACAAGCAGGATTACTCCAACCCAGGTGCAGAATCTGGCATTTGCTCATTAAATTTCATAAGACTGATAAGTGTCTTACCTGGCCCGGCTCTAATCTATCAAGGTCTCTCTGTAAGACCTCTACCTTAAGGAGGCATCAGCTCCTTCTAATTTAATATCATCTGCAAACTTGGGGGTACATTTGACTCCTATGTCCAAATCATTTGTGAAAACACTAAGGAGAACTGGCCCTAAAGTGGAATCCTGGGGAACCCCACTAGCGACTGGTCACCAGCTTTCCTTAACACCATTTACAATAATCCTTCAAGCACAGCCAACTGTTTACCCATTGTATTATGTACTTGTAGACAATGCATGAGTTTTGGCTGCATGGATTTTCTTCCTGCAATGCCAAACAACATCTCTGTAGTTCTCCCACATACCTGACCTTGCTTCCAGCATCCATACATTTTCCTTTCACATCTGACTCTAGAAGAACCCTGCTTAGTCAAACCACATTTAGTTTACTTCTAGTACTTTGGGATTGTCTGCCTCCTACACTCTAAACAGATGGCTCTTAAAGCATGATCAGCATATGTGAACCCCAGTACCTTCAACAGCAGACTCCAAGGGCATCTCACTAGTTTCTTGTGCTGCCTGAACTCTGTTTTCCAGGTTTCAAAGTTTTACTGGCAGTTCTCCTACCACAAAAAATTCAACTACTGAGTGGTCACTTCATCCAATGGGATCCTCTCTCTTTACTAGCAAGAAATCCAACTGTTAGTAAAACAAACTTGCCTAGTCAGCTACCTTAGCACTGTAACAAGAAGTTTTCAAGTAACAATTACTCTTGCATACAGTAATTCTTGCGATGTAAGCAAAGGATTTTTACAGAGATAAAGACTTTATGATAAATCTACTATCAATATGGTGTTCTACCATATAAAGACAACTACACAATAGACAAAAGCACGGGTTAAAATACTGTTGAGTCAAAAACCAATGAAGAGTAAAGATTCTGCCCACTACATTGACCTCTGCTAGGTAATGTGATATATTATCTTGATTGAGATGTGAAACATCTTGTTCCAAAAAGTGGTTTTATGTAATGTAACAATTACTCTACAACAGAACTAAAATAACTATATTGATTATCTATAACACATTCAAGAATTATTCTGCCCCTTATTGAAATATTACCACTAATTCAGCTGAGGATCATAATTATACTAGATGTACTAAAATCATGTAACACTGACTCATTTAATACACGTAATTAGAATAAATGCGATGAGCTCAAGAAAAATCTAGGACATTAATTGTACATCATCTTTTCTATACCAAGGATCTAGAAATAGTTGAAGTACTCTAACTCACATAATGTAAAAATAAGAAGTATATTAATTTGTAAGGCTTATACAATTCCTGCATAAATAAAAAAGATTTTGTAATTCTGAAAGGACAGAAGAGTTCTAATGTAAGCAAACTACGAAATATCGCATTTAGTCGAAGCCTGATTTCTGATTACTTACTACAACGCACATCCTTCTCACTAAGGCCTGATTGTGTTTGCTTTATTAAACTGTGACCTCTATTTTCCATATATTCTATATTTCATGTTTACAAGCGAGCACAGGTTTACTGACTCTTTACCTAAATCAGTGATGAGTATGGGCTCCTGCAAAGGGATATCTGGTACAGGAACACTCGTCTTTCCTACTCGAACTTTTGCTGGTTTACGTTGATGTCGCATCTTTCTTAGTTCACTATGTTTAAAATGTGAAGCAATATGAGTCTTCCTGTGGCCAGATGTTCTAAACTTCTTGTCACAGTGAGGACAAGCAAAAGGCCTAACACCTGCAAGAGATTTAAAAAAAAGTTAGTTTCAAATTTTATTCCTACCTTCCCAGAAATGCAGTTTGGGGATATAGATTCTCTTTTCTCTATTTTCTGTTTTGGTTTCCATCTGGGAGTTCGTTATTAAATATGTTTTCAGAGGAGATCAATAAAGTGTAATCAACAGTAAATATAAAACTGCCAAGCTACTAACTGGTTCTAACATTTCAAGCAAGCTTATTATCAGGGAAAAAGAAGTGACAGCAGTTTTTCAAAGGTTGCCAGAAGCTATCAAAGAATTGCTTTGGTCAAATATCCTTCCAAAACAATCCGCTGACAGCTGTGAGAAAAAGACAATCAGCAAACACAAAAGCACATGAAGCACTGTAAGACAAAACACATGAATGGAGATGTAACAGTTTAAAGAAATTCGGTATCAGTCTCTGGCAATGTCAACAGTGCTAGATGGCAGTCAAATAAGCACACCAACAACAATTTTTTAAAGTGAGACTTTTTCACTACAAAATCCAGTAGCATTTTGAACAGAATATTCGGATTTGGGCACTTGCTCTTGCAATATATACTGAAGAACTTGGTAAGTTCTGGAGACAAGCAAAGCTGATACATTCAACTTCTGCCCAAGAAGAAATCTTGAATTTACAAGGCTTGAAAACATGACTGGGTACACCATGAAGAAAATCATGAATGGAAAAAAATGCACAAGAATGTACTGTTCTTCATAATAGAATAATTAAGAAATCTCAAATGAAACTACTGGGCAGAATATTTAAAGCAAGAGAAAGTCAGCATAGAGGGCAAGATGAACCCTTAACCAATTCAGCAAACCTAACGTGATTGACAGACAAAAAACAGCAAATACCCATCTCTGAGAGGTAGCCATACAGTTATATGGTGAAGCTCCACAAGCACTGAACTACATATTTTTCAATCCAAACAGTGCTTTGGATGATTGAATGAGTCTGATTTCCTAAATATTTACTTTAAAGCAATAGACAAAAGACGAGTTAACAAGTTTAAAGTAAAAAAAAAAAGTTCTACAGATGGATTCAACTTCAAAATTTCGTGGGTTAAAAGCAGACTAAGAACACAGTGGACACCAAATATACATAACCAATGAATGACACAGGAAAGTTTTGCCACAAACTCCGAACTCAGCAAGAAACTGCATTTTACAGAATACAGATGTAAACATGAAACACTTTAATTCCTGTTTACATGAGTATCACAGCTGGTTGAAAGCTTGTGTACCAACATGAATAACAAACAAGAAGTGGGAAATGACAAGACAGTTCATCAGGGCTGAAAAATTCATTTAATCTATGCAGAAGGTAGAAGCTCATCCACAGAAAAACAGATCTTGAAGCTATCGCATATGATATAAATAAAGATCATATCAGCACCCAAGTTCTAGGGTACGCAATGCAAGGCTTTTAAAGTATCTAAGTCAGCAAAACTACCACACATCTTATAGCAGAGGATAAAACAGGAAGTAAACAAATGGTCATGAGTGATATACTGAATTTATTGAAGACTGTAGAGAAAAGAATATGCAGAGTAAGATAACTAAGCAAAAATCAGAATCCAAATTCTATGAATTGATTATACACTCCACAGAATCTAATACACTCACAATATCAACATTAAAAGAAGAGCTGATTCATCAGAAAACTAAACACTAGAAAGCTAGAGAAAAAAAAAATCAAGTTCATCATAAGACGCTAGAATTTATTTACTCTACAGTAGATATCAATGGTACGATAGACACATTTGTAATTAAGCAATTAAAATTGTGTATTTTCTTTTGAGGCCTCACTCACATTATAGAAAACACAAATGCAGCTTTGAGACCTTACCTGTATGTAGACGTATATGAACTTTTAAACTCCCTGAGGTGGAAAAGCATTTCATACAAAATTGGCACTTGAAAGCTTTAATGCCAGTATGTGTTTTTATGTGTGCTGTGAGAGTACTCTTAACGGCAAATGCACGAAAACACTGGGGACACTTGAATGGCTTCTCGTGGGTATGAATGCGAATGTGACGCACTAAATCACTTGGTTTTTTAAATTCTTTAGAGCAGTACGGACAAACATGCCACCTTATTCCATTTTCTTCACGTATAGAACCTAGAAGAAAATAAAAACGTGATTGAAGGATGTTAACGTTTTTTTTTTCTGAATTCCACTGTACTGTCACTATCATACTGAGTAATCAGAAAGAATGTGAAAACATTTCACAGATGCTACTAAAAAAACACTCTGTAGGATAATTAACTTCTTTGTCAGATACATTCAATAGCAATGAGCTATAATAAGAATCAAAATCCAAGAAACTCCTGTTGAAATTCAAACATTTTTATGCTATTGAAAATGAAGGGCAAAAGAAGAAGAACAGAGCTAAAAAACGTAACTCCACAGAATAGGAAGAAACAGTTCACAGGCCACTTTGAATGTAAGCGTAATGCAATCCAATATACCAGTTAACTCAGAAATTTCACATTTAACACAAATTTATCTAGCAGTGAATGTATTAACTCCAGAATCATAGCCACACCTACAAACTACTTAAATTATTAAACACTCACTGGATATTTTATATGTGTATTTACTAATACTGAAAGCAGCATCTGGATTATATAAAAGGCAGAGCTTACAGTTCAGCAGGCAGGGCAGGATTTCACTTTAGCCCAGTAGAGCTTTGGAGAAAATAAATTTACAACTAAACCACTACTTGTAGGTTACAGACTTGCATTATAATTTTTGTCATTTTTAAAGAAATAAAATTCTTTAAAGAGTAGTTTTGAATGCTATTTAAGGCTATTTTTCCTAAAAGTTGTTTCACGACCCAAGAATCCCAAGCTCTATTACAAAGCAACAATATATCTCTGCTGCTGACAAAATGACAAAACAAGACAATGGAAGCTTCTGAATACTACCAGGTCTTCATTTTCTTTTAAATTCAAGTACACTGTTTAATATATGAGATATTCACTCATTTAAATCAGTTTATAGGCACATCACATGAACTATGTCGGCACAATTTTTTATTTTTTTTTTTAAAGTAAAAAACAAAGACTCCTGTTTGACTGTACAGCATAGACTTATTTTTGTTTGCAGTAAGGTATTTGTTATCTTTACACACACAGAATAAAACAGTTGTTATAGGCAGTGGGAAAATTTAATGCTGATTTTTATCAGTTACACAGGACAAGCTGAGGTTTTTTGGTTTTTTTTGTTTGTTTCTTTGTTTTTACTTTGAATCAACTTCCGCATCCCTTGCAAAATAAAAATGCATCATGAATGTACTTATGAAGTTACTAAGGACACAGCCAAATGATCGGCCGTCTCCAACAGGCCAGCCACTGAAGTACGACAGCCATACTTGGAACAAAGAACTTCTAGCAACCTTAAGGTCCTAGCAACTGTAACATTAAAACAGCGATGAAGCACAGTGAGAAGATATAGACTTGTACAAACAAAATAAAGTGTGGAGGCAGGATATTAACCTGTATCTACGACGACATAATCACATGAGTACTACAATCCCAAATATGGCTTTCATCAAAAGTACTATCCACAATGCCAATCTTTACTCTTCCTTTTACAGGCAGTATCAGTGGCCACTGTCTGTATGAGGCAGCAGCACTTCTACCTATGCGAGGCCTCACTGCCAAAGACAAAAGGGAGAGCTTGCAACAACTCTCTGCTCCAGGAGATGCCATGAAATCCCAATTATCCTCAAAGAACAATGGGGAAAAAGGTATGGAAAATTTGTATTTTATAGTTTTATGTCTTCTATTTTCTGTTCTATTCCAAGAACTCTAGGAAGATTTCATACTATAACTTCACTTATTGCTACTCTGTCAACTAATTAAATTCATAAATGACGTTAATCACAAATTACACAAATGTTGTATTTTAGATAAACATAGATGATTCACAATATGTTTTGAGAAATCCCTTTATGAAGTCATCAACATCCCCAGAAATACTGCAGTCCTTACTGCACAAAAGTAGCAAACAGTAGCAACATTACCAGGTAAAAATGGCGATTTTTTCTTAATAACCTTTTTTTCTTTTTTATCCAGTTTATCTGTACTGTCTTGTTCCTTATCTTGTTCTGCATTATTAGAGTCAGCCTGATGATTTGGGAGAGTCTGGACATCTGTGTTCTGATCCTGGGTCCCAGGAGTCTTAGCTTGGCTGCAGTCAGTAGAATGTGCAGAGACAGGAATTGAAGACAATCCACTGTTCTCTAAAGCTTGCTAGATGAGGGAAAATAAAATCTTCAGACTAGGAAAGAAGCATTCCCCAGTTGCACCAATTTTTCCTCAAACGACTATTCAGAACATACAATGCAAATATAATTAAAGGACTCACCTTTCAAAAAATGTGCCAGCAGTCTCTATGGAATCAAGCATTTGCCAAAAATATATAGCTAAGTCTTATACCCACTACTTAAGATAACAGTTTCCCATTAACATTCAAATTTGAAGCCCATCAGCTAGGATAGAAGCCATAATTGATATAATGAAAATGAAAGACAGCTATAATGAAAAAAGTAGTCAGCTAGGGAGACACCATCCCTAGAAGTGTTCAGGAAATATTTAGACACTGTACTGAGGGACATGGTTTAGTGGGAAATACTGGTGATAAGTGGACGATTGGACTGGATCATCTTAGAGGTCTCTTCCAACCTTGACGATTCCATGATGTGATACATTAAAAAAAGATCTGGAAAAGCTCAAAAAGCCTCTATCAACAAATCATGAATAACTGTTTTACTGAGGCAAGAGCAATGCACCCATTTTATATACATCAAAAGGAACAGGGAAAGGACAACTTCACAGATGCTACTGTGCCTGAGAAGATCCTGGATCAGAGACCTCAAGAATTCATTTCTAGAGAATGGCACAAATATTTAATCACTTGGAACAAAGCATTTTCTTTTTATTTTGTACAATGTGTTTAGTATACTAAATGTTCATGCTCAAACATTACTTTTTCTCATCTTTTCAATATAGC
Source organism: Phasianus colchicus (assembly GCF_987193195.1). Classification (NCBI taxonomy): domain Eukaryota; kingdom Metazoa; phylum Chordata; class Aves; order Galliformes; family Phasianidae; genus Phasianus; species Phasianus colchicus. The sequence continues at coordinate 37,066,633 of NC_143438.1, forward strand.
TATCAAGACTACAGTTGTAGCGTTGTATAGTAATTTGTGGCACCTACATACAGTTTTTCACACATTAGAGATTTAGTACAGATAACACGCTGAACCTGAACAAAACAACATAAAACATTCGGATCTTCCAAAAAAGAAATGCAAGTGGTGTTTAACAGGTTAGATAAAAAAAGATTTGCAGGATGTCAGCAATGCTAAAGGTGAATACACTCCGCCTGTTCCACCCTGTTTGCATCTTTATGCAATGGAGGCTTCAAAACAAACAGACATAGTTGAACTACTGCCCTACAGCTCTTCCACTACACAGTACTTCCTACTGCCATCATCAAGGACATATGATGGGTTAAACAAAACACAACCTAGGAAGGAATTCACACAGACAGTAAAGAATCAAATAGCCCATATTAACTCCGGGAATCATTACAATGGATGCATGACAAGCAGCTTCTAGGCAAGAAAAAGGAACCAAAACATCCATATATGGGTGTGTGCACAGCTTTCTTCTGTCACGTAATCAATATCTGCTATCTTACTTTTGCAATATTATATAAAGCTGCATCTTGGCATGTTCCATTCCTATTCATTAGATCTTTACAGTTCTTTCTTAACCAATAAATCATTTAAAAATGCTGAAGGAATGCTACCCTTGAAAATACTGAAGCCAAAAATTACTAAAACAAAAATGATGAGTAAAACCATTGAAATGTAAAGCTGTTACCATACACAGTTCTTACCTGCAAAATATCTCTGTTGAGTCCCACAGCAATGTTGAGTTGCTGACCAGGTTGTTGAGGCTGGCTATTTTCTACAGCACCTGGTTCTGATAACTCAAGGAGTTGCTGGATGACATCAGTTACAGCCTGTTGTCCCTGATTAGCAGTAGCTGAAGACACCTGGTTTTCTGTCTGCTGAAGAAGTGGAGACCGGAAATGTGTGGCCTGAAACATACAGTAGCACATTTTTAAAGGAAGATGAAAATATACACAAACAGTGCCTGTTGGGCTCCTTATTAACATGCATAATCAAGGAAGAAGCTGAAATTTATGTATGCAATAACAACAGAACCTTTAAACAGTTTACAGAACTGACTGTTACAGAAATTTAGTATTGAAATCAAGTGTATTCAGCTCTGATTAGATCACTGTATCTTAGCCACCTTAGTAACAAACAGGTAGAAAAGAGAGACAGAAGAAATCAATATTTCCTGATTATCACAAAGAATAAGGCTTTCTGTTCTCTCTCATTTGTGTGTTTCTCTTTCCTACAAGAAATAGACTGCAAGAGTCTACTGCTATTGAAACAATTGCCTTTAATCATTTTACTGCAAAAAAGATGTATTTATACATCAACAGGCACTGGAATTCTATTTCTCTATAGCCAGATATCTGCTTCTAACATTCACTTCCCTACCTGCAAAATAATCTCTTCCATGCACAAACATATATATAAAACACTATATTCTTCTAGATCATTTTGACAAGAAATGAATCTCAGGCTTTCTGCACATTGTATTTCTTTCAGTCAGAAAACCCCCCAGAGATTTTCCTTATATTGATATATTACACTGGACAGTTAAAATTACACTGTCACCATATTTGAGAATGAACAATGAAAAGTTAGCTTTATACCCGTTATGTCCTGAGTATATCATGAAATATTTTTAATGTTTTTGGACAAGAGTATAAAGCACACCCTTATCTCATTACTCTTGCACACACACAGCAGAACAGCACTTGCTATTTGATTGTTTTTACCATTAATTTGTCTTTTTCACTTCACTAGTGAGAGGGATGAAAAGATGGAGTCTTTTCAGATTCCAATTTAGCAGAAGTCCAATCAACATTTCACTATTTTACAAAAATGAAATACATCGTGTGACATTTTCAGTGAAACAACATTGAAGCAAAGTGTGTAACTCCTTATAGAAACCACTTTTCTCCCCAAAACAGAGCAGCTCTTTAATACAGTGGGAAGCTGAGACTAAAAGATCTGTAAAAATCTTCCAGGGCTCTAAAACAAGAAATAAAAGTGTTAAAATAAGGAACTGCTTGACATCATCTTGAAAATTACAGCATCACATATCTTCAGCCAGTTTGTTCACATATTATACAGCACTTCTGTATACATTCTCATGAAGGTAATCTTTTTTGAAAAATAATATGCACACATATGAAGTTTGTTATTAATCCTATTAAGTTAGCTTCTTCATTATGAAGAGTTTCAGTGGTCTCTTTCTAGGTCCCCCTCAGAATACTTAAATATCTGAGTGTCAAACAGTACAAAGAACAAAGTGTCATATTATTACTTTGTAATTCCACATTTCTCCAGTTAGAATAACGAACCTTGTGATCACATTTGGGCTGTCTGACCCGCTGCGTAAGACAGAGCACATGCTCTGAGTCAATTACTTCCCTAGGAAAAACCACCATAATTTCTACAATCAAATCATTGCAGCAGCTTTCTCAATTGCTATCAAACTTCAGGAAATTACTCCAACAGTACATCACCCATACTACATTCTATACATTAAGTGTTAGTTTATCTAGCTTAGATCTTCAAATTCTTTTTCTTCCTCTTTTAATAAGTGATAGATTTTTCCCTTTTCTGCAAAACAGAAAATTGACTATTAAATATTTCATCTGATGGGCAAAGTAGATAGAACTCCTTTAATCTTTTTGATAAAAAACACTTTGTGCAAAACTTTGGGAACTCTTTTTGGTCTGATTCTTCTTGTATCTTTGAATACAGTTGATAAGAAGTGGACACTATAAACAGACATGATAAAAGCAAGACTTGTCAGAATGGAATAGAGACTGCAGATAAATTTTTCACTTTGCCTTAAGCAAAGACTTCTCCCAATCTTTGCGGGCAAGGAAAACTTCCATTTTAGCAGACATTATTTATGACCTATTCAATCCCTATTTTAATGGGATTTTATGTCTTTTGAATATGGCCTGTTTTCTTTTACTACAGTGTGTGATTTAATTTTTGTATCAGAACACATATTGCTTGTTTGTACCCTAACTCACCAAGTACTCCACATCTGTCTGTACCATTGATTTGTCCTCTTTATAAACTACAACTTTCATATCATACAGATCAATGATGATTTTATATCCAGGTTCCTGATAAAATATTAACTTACGTAGTGAAAATTATTAAGTCCCAAGGGACATAATCAGAAACACAGTAACAGTGGTGACTCCCTGTAAATCCTATTGAAAATTTTCAGGAAGTTTTACTCGCTTACAATGCATAGCATTAAATATGATGTACCATTCCATCTGAAAGTGGAAAACATTTTTGCTTTTTATAAATTTCAGTAGAAGAAAAAGATGACTCATTAAGGGTGCAACAAGAAAACTAGCTCTACTTACAAAGTAAAAAAGGTGCTACATTCAAGAAAAGCACTTACACTTTTTTTTTTTTTTAAAGGCATGTATGATACATCATACAGTTCCATGGAAGATTCAGAGCATTCATCCTAGGTCAACAAATTAACAAGAACTGTACATAAACAAGCAAGCTGTGTATCTGACAGCATGGAAAAAACAGGTTTTACATTGAAGGACATTAAAGGAGGAATATTTGAAAACATAAGGCAAAATTACTGTTGATTCATCTTAGTTTAGAAGTTTCTTAGTTTTAGGTGATGTCATATGCTCCTTTTCCTCAAAATTCCTATAAATGTTACAATTTATCATTACTTCTTTATAAAAATAGAAGGTACCCTGGCAAGGGGAAAGAGAATTCCAGGTTCTTCTCTGCTGAATAGGAGTCAGGCTCTTCCCTCCCTGGTTTACTAGGACTACTACATGTAAATTGAAGCTGATTCTGCAAAACTGCATACAAACCACTTGGTGGCCCAGCAGCTACTAAGGCATACTCTTGAGAAGATGCAGGCATGAAGACACTAAGGCTAAAAATGAAATTGGAGCCAGCACTCTCACTTGCTAGGCAAGAATATCAGGCAGTCCTTGGAGGAGGGAGCAGTTAGGTACAAGTTGGGAACAATGGATCTATCAATGGGATACACAACAGCACTTGCCAACATTCTGAAGAACTGAAATGCTTTGATCAGAATTATGAGCTTAAAGCTGTATAACAAACGTGGGAATACAATCCATATAAGACCTGTTCAATTCCTAAATACCCAGTTGCATTGATCAGGAAGTCTGCCTTCATCTATTAGTTGATGAATCTATCACAAAGGACAACTGCAAATTTTTTTCACCAAGAAGTTGACAAAAGTCTGTGAAAGTTCCACCTGTTTTTTTATAGCCTTGACAAACAAAAACTCTATACTTACGTTCTTCCACTTATTATCAACAGGTTGCAAAAGATTAGCAGGAGATGTTGTTAAAGGCTGGGTGACAGAGTCCTACAAATAAATTAAAGTATTTTAAGACTTTTAACACCAGGAAAAAAAAAATCCAACAAAAACAGCAGAAGTATCAGTTTCACAGTTCACTTTCCCCACAATATGACCTAGGGACAGAAAAAAAAGTAGACTACGGAAAAAATACAATTGTGCATGGAATCACCAGTGTTGCTTCATAGTTTTATATACATTAAATAAACACAAATTACAGGAGCAGGTATCAGTTTCACCTGAGCTACAAGCACGGATGCTGCAGAAGACAATAATAGCCTTACTGTAAGTATATTTACAAGATGTACCTAAGTATGAGAATAATATGAATTCTTTGGTGTTCAGTTCAAGTTACTTCAACTTCTGGAATGTATATACTAAAGACAATCATTGCTCATCCATTGCTCACATCCATATCAAGGCATGGCAGAGACATACCACAGACTTCAGAACAGGACAAGTACAATGGAGGTTAGTAGTTACAGAAGCTCTGCAAGTTGAGACCAGAACGAGGAAGACAGTTCTTATCTCAGAACACTAGTACTACCATCTTTCTACAGCAATAAAAAAATCCATCATTAAACTTCAGATACTAAATTAAATACAAAGAGTTTAACATTCTTGCAAGAAGCAATACATCAGTTAATTTTGTTCTACTTGTTAAGCTTACTGGCATCTCTTTTTAAGATGAATTCTCTCCTATTTTGCTTATGCTGTTGTGTAGAGGTATTCCTTTCCATTGCCTTCATGCAAGCAAAGATAGAGGCAAAAAATTATGGCAACACACTTCTCTAATATCAATATGCAGTTCAAAAGGAAAATAATTGATCAAGCTAAACAAAGCAAGAAAATCACAGCTGGCCAGAGAAAGGAAACATTTGGTAGTAGGAATTTTTTTTTCCATTCTTCCAATTAGCTTTGTTACATAGAGAGGAAACTTCTCTTTCCCATGCAACCTGCAATTAGCGGAGCTATACTTGAATTAGATGCAGAATAAAATCATCACATTTTCATCTAAATCCTCAAATTATAAATGCTGGTGTTCCAATATGCAAATTATGTTTTTTTAAATGGCAAAACTTTGAAAGAGTAGAAGACACGAGAGGTCAAAACTAAAAAGAACTGTAACTATATGAAGAATTACTGGTTAAAACACAGATCTACTTAAATGCTTAAGGGGATTTTTGTGATTCAAGTGAAGCTTACCGCTGTAACATGAGATACATCTGTTGACGAGCTTGCAGAATTCTGTGGACCACCCATGTGCATCTTGCTGATATGTGTATTTAAACTACCCAAGCTTTTAAAGACACAGCTACATTCTGTACAGTTGTAGGTAGGGCCATTCTTCACCTTCAAGAAAAGGAAAAAATTTAAGTATGTTTTCCCTAAACCTACCTAATGTTTTTAATCATTACTTATCCAACTAACAAACATACACTGACGTTATAAGAGACAAAATATTTTATTTCCCCAATTTACTGATATTCTGTTATAGAATCAGTTTGGTATCTTCCTGCTACTGAGTTAACTGTAATCTGCCTGCATTACTCACCTCCTATTACTACTTCTCAATGTTTAAAAGCACCAGAGAAGAAAAATGTCATCTGGCCTCAAGATTTCTCTTTCCTTACTATTTGCTCCTATTACACACTTGGAAACAAAACCAAAATGCACCTTTACCAAATAAGACACGCTTGAAAATGTAACAACATACAAAATCCAAACTAAAGTTAGGGAAAACAAAGAGGAAAAAAATGCAAGTAAAAAAAAAAAAATGCATCTTCTCTTTATTTCTTCTTTTTTTTTAAAAAAAAAAAAACTTTTGTAAAAGCATCTGATAGATTTTCAAAAATAAAATCTGTTTTCCAGGTTGTAGTAGAAAGAAGATAAGATAGATGGGGCCAAATGGAAAAGAAGTAGTGATGAACAGAGAAGTGCAACGCACAGCTGGAACTAAGAACTTGATTGCAATCTCCAGGGAAAGGGGTTGAAGGGACACAGAAGTCGTGAAGGCAATTAAATTTGCAGTTTCTAACCATCCTCACTTCCCACTCCTCCTCAGTCTGTCATACACAGTAAGATATAGTACAGTACTTTCAATATTGTAAGACAACAAAGTCTTCAAATGAAAAAATGTTGTGGCTTGTTACGCAATATGGAACTCCATATTAATAGAATAGAGTTCTGCATGCAATCTTGAAGAAAATACAGTGACAGAAAGAAAAATAAAGTAAATTTTAAATAAAGCAGCCAACAATCCAAAGCAGTAACCACAATGTAGGCTCAACATCACGCAATACTGCACAAGATGCAGTGCAGACACAGCATTTATGACACAATGAAGACAAAAGTGAAAAATATATTTGACTGGATTCCCAACAACTCTGTAATAATAAAAAAGCCATGCAAATTATGGAATTAATTTGGATGCAGTTTTGTCACACAGCAACAGCTATCAGATACGCAGTTGTCAATAATGCAGCCTAGGCCACAGAGGCCCACGTGAAGTGTAAAAATATAATTTAATATAATTAAGCATAGCACAAAATACTAAGATGTTATATGAAGGACTGTATCCTAAAAATAAGAAACTATCACACTAAAAGACTCTTAGTAAGAAGTTCAATAAATAATATCTATCACCAATGAAAGTTTGGAAATGTGAATTGTTCACATCATACAGAGTTAGGAGAAATAGAACAGATGATATTCTACATGCAGCAAAAAGAAGGACAATTGCCTCTACCTATTTATACCTCCAACATCAAAGCTAGGTCTCTTTTTATGAGTATTGCCATCTACGAAACGCTGAAATCAGAAAGACAACTACTGAAAAAGATCGCTCAGTCAACGTTGCTCAGAAGACTACATTACAATATTACAGCAGTGCCTTCGGTATCTTAAAATTTGTCACAAAGAAAAAAAATATCAGCATAAAGAGGTCTATGATTTTAGTGGCTTTAAAAAACAATTATTTTGCAACTTTCTTCTCCCTGTAAAGGAAAAGCTTCTGAAGAGGGCTGTAAGATAAACTCTTCAAAGACAAACATGAACTGTGCTTTATGTTGGAGTAAGCAGGTTGCTATTGGGCTTGAAATTACTCAACATTTTCTACTTTGCTGTTTATGGCTTACTTTGATCTGATTCTAGCCCTCAATCTCCTGAGACTGCCACAAATGCCATTTTTAGCTATTAAAAAAATCACAATTATGTTTTCATTTTTGAATGTTCTGAAAAAAGCAATGGCAAATGAAGGCTTTGCTACTTATCCTAAGAACCTGTTTATGCAGATTAAGCTATTCTAGGAAAGCTGAATTTGCAGGTAAAACCAACAAACCAATAGCAATACTACAACAGAAAATCTACATTGGCTGCAGAAAGCACCAGCGTGCACAGGAATAGCAAACAGGACATTTTAAATACTGAATACAAAAGGTTAAACACCAATAAGCAGTATATTAGCACCAACCACTTTATGAATAATTGTATTTACCTCTGAATGAACTCTCTGTATGTGTGATTGAAGATTGCCTTTCTGAGAAAAGGCAGCAGGACAAAAGGCACAAGCATGGGGTTTTTCACCAGTGTGCTTGATCATATGGGTCTGCAATGCCCCCTTCTGGTTAAAGGCTTTTCCACATTCACTACATTTAAACGGTCTTTCACCTAAAAGAAAAAAAAGTTTAAGGGGATTTAAACGTCTTAGCAGTTTCCTGTATGTATAATGACATTTTATCAGCTAAAATAAAGCACTGCATACAGATAAAGGCACGTACATAAAAGTTTAAGAAACACATTATTAGGTGATATTTTTGTGAAGAGTGTTCAGAACAGCTTCCCTTAGTTCAGAAAGCTGCTATGCAAATACACTGGAGGAAGAGAAATGTGAAAAGGCAAGAAACCTGACCATAAAAAAATTCTTACAGAAACACTAAGATGTATAGCCTCCACCCTCAACAAGTATTAACAGCTATTCAATTCTTTGCAACCACTTATCCCCAAAAAGTGAAGTAAAATGTTGTTATACTGTTGTTATTATTCAAGATACTGTATAGCCTTGCTCAAAAATTAAAAACCTTGAATGTTCTGTTTCAATATTTCATTTAGTACAGAACGAGAGAAAATCCTAGCTAATGATGTTTTAAGAATCTGCTGCTATTCCCTGATGTTAAGTGTGTTCAACATTGTATATACTCACAGTTATTTCCACACTGATTAAACATAAAAAATACTTCCCAGAAATCTTAAGTGATGAAATGTAATGGAACTACATTTAACACATTACACATTTTCAGTTATAAACTGAAAAACACAAAATCCAGTACCTTGCAAGCTTTTGTCTCTGTTGACTCCTGGAAATCTCCACTGTAAACTCAGCATTATTTTTTGTTTATTTTAATGAAACAGTTTAACAGTGATAAATCCAAGACCCTGAAAAAATTTGTTACTTTGCTTTCGCATACTTCTATAGCAAAATCACTACAGACATGCTACATCTGGCTTAAGGATGTGAGTAATAGCATGTGATAAATATCAGATACAAATAATTTAAATGAATATTTTGTATTACTTCTAATTATGTCGAGAGCTATAATTTGGTCTAGTTTAAAAAGATTAACTCTTAATTAATCTCACTGTTTGCAGAAAAAGGCAGCCTTCTGGAACAGGTTACAAAGAATACTGCAGTATCAAATCTTAAGGAATGTACATCTTCTGTTCTATTGCCTTTGAGTTCAGATGTTTTTTTTTTCAAGTCTGTAAGTTTTGGTATGGCATTTTTAACACAGATTAAAATACTGAACACGTAGAGGCCCCAAATAATAGGTATAAGCAAAAAAGTAATGCAATTATGACACCAGAGTATGTACTGCAATAGCACCACAGGCATGCTCTTTTCAAAATTAAAGGAATACATATTCTAAAGTCTCACAAAGATTTTGTAGTACCTCAAGCAATTGAATGCCAGACAGACCATGAATTTAAAGCAGTTAAATTATTTCCTAGCTGCTTGAAACTTAGAGTGACCCACAGTCACGCGCAGATGGGGACTATCTATTTTCTGTCTCATTTGCATTCTGCAAAAGAACTACAAATGCTCTTCAAGTTTTCAAAGCTTCACAGAAGTATCCTCAAACACCTGTAGTTTTGCCTCTTCAATTCTGGTTTGAATAGGTATAATAATGTATCTAGACAGACACTAAAACAGTAAAACTATTTTTCAGTGACATTTGTGAAAGTTATTTTGATGTAACCTTTAAAGCAGGCATAAGAGTGACCTCCAGCGTCACTGTATCATGACTAAAAATCTATAAAACTTGAAAAGATTCCTATAAAAAGGTAACACAATAGAATTCTATGGGAATTTTTATTTCTCTATTGGTCAACAGTAATTTCCACATGCAGTGACTCATCATGATTACCTGCACACATGGCTAACGCAAAGAACATTACGCACTTACCTAATTTACTACTTATATTAGCAAAAAACTAGACAAACAGCAATTTAATCACAAGACAGAAAACAAATTTTACATCACTGAAGAACCTTCTGTGAAGGTTTGGTTTAAAGCCAAACTCATACTATACAATGTATGGCTGGTTAAAACTTTAGAACTAATACCACAGTTCCGGAATGCTTCCTCCTAAATTTTTGCATTATTTTCTACTGCACACTTTTAGTTATTAATATTGTTTAACAGTTAAACAAATATATATATTTATTACAGTAATTTAGCCAAAAACTCTGCTATTCATTCCACAAAAATAAACAGTCACCTTCTTTTCTTCAATTATCAAAACTGAAGTCTAAGCTCACCACCTCCTAAGCTTACTTTGGGCATCCTGAACATGTCAGTTACAGTAAGTTCAGAATACATGTAACTTTAAATACACCAATTAAAAACAAAAAGAAAGCAAGGCCACTGTTAGTAGTATTATTCACTCTCATAAATTTCTACTGTTTTTGTGACAGTAACTTTCAGAATCTGTTCGGAAATGTTAATTAGAGTAGTAGACTAGGCTTGATCTAGGGACTCAAATTTTCTGGCCCACTGAAACTTTAGGTACCAAAACAGGTATTCTGTAAAAAAAAAAAAATGAGTACTATGAAGTACTTAAATTTTTCATAATAACAAGCCAAACATATCAACATCCCCACACAGAGAAGAGTACTCAGCATCTCTCAGGTTAATGAAATGTTCTGAAATAATTATTTCCACAGTCTTACCTGTATGTATTCTAACATGTCGAGTTAACTGACTTGGTTTCTGGAACGTCTTTCCACAGTGAGGACAGGAATAGGTGAACCCACTTCTGTCAATATTTCTGTTATAAGATCTGGTATTTGATACCCTGTCATTAAAAAAAAAAAAACAACCTTAACATTAAAGTCTTATTTTGAAGGAGCTCATTTTACAGCTTTTTTTTTTTTTTTTTTTTCAAACAAACTTGAAAAGTGATGACAATATATGTAGCATCAGCCATATCAGTGAAAATAAAATCTTTAGTAATATTGAATGACTGATGGAAAGTAGTTGGAGTACTTTTCTAGGCCTACTTAGATAATATAAATAATGTATGTACAGTTATTTCAGCAATAAAATTCATAGATCTTACAGGTTTTCTAGAGAACTTCACTGTGAAGTCACTCTAGCTGAATTTACAACTATGGTTTCAGTGAGAACTTTCAACACTGAAAACTCATTTCTGTTAAGAACAAAATCTTTGTTCTTAACTACGAGTGTCTTATGAACCACAGCACAAACACAGCTGCTTTAAGTCTAACGAGAACAGGTTAAGGATTTAATATCCCAAGTATGTATCAAGATCTCCAAAGCCACAGCAACAGATACATAGACATGTAATTGATCTCTGTACAAATCAAATCAATAATGTAAAAAAAGAACAACTGATTTTACCAAGGGGAAAAAAAAGTCAAAAACCCAGGTGGCCCTAAAGACCATTAAAACAACTCAATGGAAACAAGAATGCAGTAAGCAAACCAATGCGACATCTACAGCACTCCACAATTTCCGTAATGCCTGAGAATTTACATCTATATGGTAATTGAGCTCAGCAGTTCTGCTCGAAGGTAACCAAAATTACAGATTTAAATACCCAGTGTTTTTCCTGAAAACCAGAGAAGTAAGAATTAGCAAATATGGATCAGATGTGCAAAAATATACCAGCACCTTGAAGCACAAGCTGGTATAACAACATGAAAAACAGCAGGGAAGTTACAGTCTGTGCAGGAGGAAATCTACACTTCTCAAATGATGCATTTTTCTCCTCTAAGAGAATACAGTGTCAATTTAACAAGCAGCACATTTTCTTTCCTAGTTACTTGAATTTTTACATGCATTTTAAAACTTTTTTTTCTTTTTAATATTCTTGCAGAACAAGCAGAGTCTGGACAAAAATGTTACTAAAACATGTTAACTGTATCTACTAAAATTTACTGAAGTATCCAGAGTAAAATCTGCTACAGACTGAAGAGCAGTAGAGACAGCACTCTGCCACTAGAGGTGTTCAAGGCCAGGTTGGATGGGGCCCTGGGCAGCCTGGTCTAGTATTAAATGTGGAGGTTGGCAGCACTGACTGCGGCAGTGGGGTGGAGCTTCATGATCCTTCAGGTCCCTTCCAACCCAAGCCACGATTCTATGAGTAGGATAGATTTTAGAAACCATCCTTCTTTTCACCTCAGGATGATAGATGTACATCAGCCTGATACACTCTTTGAGGAAAAATTACATCTGTTTAAACTATAGCTGCAGTATTTCAATAAGGAAATACAATACATGCCTCCAACTTGGAGACAGCTGAAGGGATTTCAGCATTTACAGGTATATTGATAATTTTAAATTATGACTTTGTAATAGCTTTTATTCAAATATTTCAGAGACAGAATAGATACCTCTGAGGAAGGGGAACTACATTCTATTTTCTGGAAAATTCAAATTATGAAAAGCCTTGTTTCCTTAACTCCTAAAAAATCCTTGAAGCTTATTTTATAATGAAAAGCACGAATTAAATAGTAAGATTTTTACCTACATATGTAGGTACTTGAACCTTAAATAAATATTATACTGTATATTGTTAGGCTAATTAGATGAAACACTAACTTTTCATACTTTCTCTGGACAATGAGAGGACTAAGTCAAATGAAAAATTCAGAATTTCTACTGAAGAACAGAAGATCAGAGCTATGTTAGCTTTTCAATGAAGTAGCTCCTGCAACTGGCTAAACTGGTTCACATACTCAAGTTGCTTTGGAACTGCTGGTAAAAGGACAGTAAATAACTATTGTAGACAATAATTTCTTGAACACAAATGCAACGTTTCCTGAACTGATAAATAAAACAGATCTCATAAAAGGAGGCTCTAAATTAAAATATATATATATGTTCAAGAAAATGTATATATAAAACAAATGTTGATGGAGCTGTGCTTTCCTGCAAGACCAAAGGAGTCGCTCTTAAAGAAACAATCTGAATGAAAATACCAGAAATAACTCCTCTTCCTGTTTTGCCATTAACCACTCTATCAAAATTGATGCTGCTATCAATTTTGTCCCTCCCTGTCAAGCAAAACTTTCCATCTTCAACATTTTTAAAAGTAAATTAAAACTACTCATATGTCTCACATCAAAACATAAGATGCATAATGCTTTCTCAAAATCACAGTTGTCATTATAATCACTCATCTATTTTTCTCATTACCCTAACTTATAAAGGAGACATCCACAATGAGAACTTGCTTCTTGACTCATAATATATACTTACGTGACTCAGTACAAACAGCAACCCCATACTTCAAACTCTCAATTTACAGTTTGCACAGAGAAACGGCAATTCTTATTTAAAACCTCTGGAACATAACTAATAAGACCACTCAACCTGTAAAAGCTGCCTATAAGCAGAACAGGAAACGTCTGACATTTTTCGTTTTGTTGTGTTTTCATTTCTCCTGCAGATAATTTCTTATAAAAATCTTAGGCTTTCTTAATACACAGTTTATATATAAAACTATATATAAACTTTCTTAATGCAATTTCGCATAAACTAAATCAACAGAAATGTTTCTTTCAACTAACTTAATTTTCACCTTCCTAAGATGGAATCAAATTAGACTGCTGAAAGAACTTATTGAACAAATATTTACCTAAAGTAAGAGCAACACTTACTAGGGTTCTTTCTTTCCCTTCATTATGTGCTTTAGCAGATTTGCAAGTAACTCATGGAAGGTCATGAAGGAGCTACTAGGAAAAAAGTACTAAACTGCAAGGAACAGTCTATTTCTTTGACAAGGGAAAGCACTAGGATTTGCGTTACAGTAACTGTAAAAAACTACAGTAACTACATAAAATTAACACAGATTTGCTTCAGTACTGCTACTGGACTTCAAAATCACATGAACACTTCAGAATGCAATCTGTATCAAAAGAACACCTCACAAACCCATATGCTTAACATGTATGCAGACAGAACTATGCTTAGTATGGGCCTCCAAATACAAAAACAGCCTTCACAAATGATCACCTAGTTTAGCAAGGATTTACAAACCAATGCCATTTCAGAACAGCACACCAGAAAGGAAACAACCAGCACAGGTTATGGTACTTCACTGACTGGCAATGCTACTCCTGCCTGCCTAGCTATCACCTTCAAAGTAACTTCTTCTCATTTTGTTACAAAACTGTGATTGTCACCTTATTTTATAGTGAGTTTTCATATGTTCCTTCAGCTGTGAGGAAGTTTCAAATTCCCTTTTGCAAGATTTGCAGCTGTGGACCCTACTGCCTGCCAATTCTTGACGATGCTCTTCCATGTGTATGGACAGCTGACTCTGCAACGTAAATTCATCTCCACACTCTGAACAGATAAGATTCTGAAACAAATAATAGAGACTGATTTTTAAAAAGATTCACAAATACAAGTTCTGCTCAAGTAGGCGCATGCATACTTTTAAGGACTTTGGCAGCTAGGAACAAGCACCAATAAAAGTACACAAGTGAAAAAAGTTTAAGCCACGTAATGTAAATCATGAACCACTGCACACTTATGGTAATACTTATCTTCTACAAAACTCCACCTGAACTGAACTGTGCATGAGTTTGTAAGTAACAGCAACAAGAAATTCAGTACTGTCATCTCTTCATCTCTACTCCCCGTTTCTTTGGTCGCATCTTTCAAGATAAACACCATAACTTACCTCAATGCTAGAAATCTACGTAAACATTTGAGGAAAAAAAAAAAACAACACCAAAATACTTCCTAACTAAAAACATTTTAACAGCAGATTTAAAGATTTTACACTTTTACTAGTTAAAATGATACAGAACATCACTTACTTTTTAAAAGTAAACCCACCACAGTCACTACTGACTTATCTTAAACCACCCCCACAGACAAAACAACAGAAATGAGAAGGGATGCAGCAAGAGAAAGGAAGTGATAGCAAACAAACCAGAGCACACACCCCGCTGCTAATTTAACCTTTTATACTGCTCATCCTGAAAAACATGCCAGGACCACGTTCTATGAACTACAGGGTGTAGTTCAAGTTCAAATTCCAGTTCTCCAAGGACAAGGCTACACATACAATCACTGGGAAAGTCACTCTTGCAATTCTCTAAATTAATTACTACGTTCATCTCTGTTTTAGCACAGAATTATGTTGTGTTACAAGCACGTATTCATTAGCAACTGAAAAGCATTGATATTTTTCTAGGTTTGATTTTTAAGCTGCAGACTCTTTTTTTTTTTTTTTTTTAAATTGGGAGGCATCACAATCTATTCTTCAGACATCTGCACCAGATATGAAAACCAGAGTAGTTGAAGTGTAGAAATGAGTAACAAAAATCACTCTTAAGCATCTTCCTTGCTGTTCAATTTTCTATTTTAATGCTTCTGGCAATCAAAAAATCAAGTTCCCCCGATAAATTAAACTGTTTGGTGTTATAAATACATTAACACCCCCAACTGTACAGTCCTCTCATTTTAACTCAGTAGTGACTGCTTAAATAAAAAGAAAAAATAGGAGGTCTCACAAAAAACAGCTTCATGACACAAGTAAGAGACTGTGAACAAGTCTCAGCAGTTAATAAAATACACTAACAGAACACAAAAGTTTACAAAGACTAGGAATTATCTAAAATGACATAAACCATGAAAATGATCACACAGGCTATAACATGTGGGCCTATCAACGTACATAAAATGAACAAAATCACTCCAAATTAGAAGTATTTATAAATAACTGAGACAAATGTTTAGGTAGGATTAGTTTTACCTATTGCATATTCATCAATTAATGATCACTGATTGTATATGAATACTACTGAACATGCACAGATTATAAAGAATTGGAACACTTGTTTATATCTGATATGTTAACTACTACTAAAGTAGTTTCCCCACTAAACATGCTGTGGTTCTTATAAATTACATCATTCAGTCAGTCTTCCAATTTAAAATATATAGGTGAGAGATTAAGTACAATCACCACGCATTCACCTTTTTAAAACTTAAATGATGAGATATAATGTATTACCTCTTCTTTCTCATGCAGCATTATATGAGCTTTCAGGCTGGCCACTCTGGAGAATTTCTTGTTGCACACAGGACACGTAGGATCTTCGCCATTGTGAGTACATTTATGAAGTGTCAAGTTGAATTCAACATTAAATGACATTGAACACTGGTCACATCGGTGAGGCTGTTTGTTAGAAACCCAAAAATAAAGACAAAATTCTATCACCCCAGAAGTTATATATAATACAGATGACACATAACTAGAACTCAAAATTTAAAAAAACCTTAAGACCCCCACATATCGCAATAACAAAATATAATAGCACCAGTTTAAAATATTTCCTCTTCTTTGGGTTTCACAATTGGAAATGCTAGTACTTTGTGTTCAGTAGTGTTTGGGAAAAGAAAGCCTAGGAATTAAAGAAAAGTGGGGACTCAAAATTGAGACTTTCTAAGGGCAATGAAGTTAGCAGGAGAAAAGAATGAGCAAGAGACAGATAAGTTTCCCTGCTTTAAAACTGAGATACAGAATTATCCTTAAACTTGATTAATTACTCAACTGGAGAAGCGAAGAGCTTAGCTTAAGCTAGGATTCAGTGCTCTTCAGTTGCTATCTGCACTACCACTTTCAGGTAGTGAAGGTAGAAAAGCTCTTTTGCAAGCATGGAATGTAATAGTTTTAACCACATGAACTTCCTGTTTTTATGGATCAGTTTTGTAACATGGAAACTTGGATTTTAAGAAGCGTTTGGACAACACCCTCACAAATATGATTTGGATTTTGAGTGATTCTGTGGGGATTGAGTTGAACTCAATGATCCTTGTGGGTGCCTTCCAACTTGGGATATTCTATGATGCTGTGATTACATAAGTAGCTCTCATTACATATTAATTAACATCCCTAAGTTAAACATTTCCTAAGAATTTATTTACAACTGCAACTACTTTAAACAGTACAAGAATTTTTCCAATCACATGTGATGCTTTGTATAATAGGAAGCAAGGAAAAGAAATTAAATAAAATGTTTCAATTACATATGAAACCTGTGGCAAAAGTTCAATTTAAAAGGTCAGCAGAATCTTAATCACAGATCCATTTTCTTCTCCTTCTTTCCCACATTTGACTTGGAAGCAGCTGTTGCTATGAAATTAATATACTGATTCATTTATACATACTAGGGTAGGTAGCCTGACTACTGAGAACAGACACAAGAGTCTAACTGGGTCCAGATAATCAATACAATCATTTTATTTCTATTGCTAATGTGTAGAATCAGTTTGCAGAATCAATTAAAAGGATCCTATGTTTTCTTACCTACGTATTTTATAAATTGAAGAGAACAGCTAAAAATAAAAATTACTGAACTGAAAATAATTTCTTATCTCAAAGGAAACGTGCAGAGTGAAAAGAACTTCATAAAACTCCCAACTTTCTAAGTAGTAGTAACTAGTGATTTAACACCAGCACCACGTGAAAACAATATCTTTACTTGCCAGTATACAAAAGTATCAAGACATACTAATATTTCTTAAGTTTTACATTTGTAATTCAAAACAGTTGTACCTTGTCATTTTGCTCATGATCCCTCATATGGCGCTGGAACTGGGTCTCTTTTGGGAAAGACAGCAAACAGATCTCACACTTAGGGAAGCTGGGTACTTGGTAGGGAAAATTACCGTTCTCTATATTCGGTGTCAGCACACCATCTACAAAACAAGCATGGAAACATTTTGTATGGAGCCCCATTCCATTTACTTATAAGGTACTGCAAAAGCAAGAGTTCTTCAAAGAAGAAACTATTCTAATTCCTGCAAGTTTTTGACAAGACTGTAACTGCTCTGGAACTTGAAGATCTCAGGCACAAAGCACACTGCTATTTCCATTCACACCAGATCACAGGAATACATCCATCCCTGTAAATGCCTGTTCTTGAGGACACAGTCACATCTGTCCTCGTAATTATAAACCATTTCCTTCTGTGCTTCATAAAAACCCATCAATTTCACAACAAAATGAAATGCTGACAAATACACTAGGTATGAGATTAAAAACACCGCCAGAGGTTACTTTCAATGTTATTATATCATGTGTTTAAAATGAACCAAAGTCAGCAGTTCTGCCTAAGTGTTTCTGCACCTTTCCCCATCCCCAATTCCCCCCATGTTTCCTTTTTTCTTTTCCCTCTTTCAGATCATTTAAGTATCTTTTGTCTCTAATACTTCTGACAATGTAAAACATTGTTTATTGCTGTAAAACCAACACTAAAGTTTCAAATAGCTGAGAAAGATGTAATAAACTGCAAGTCACATGAATTCAAAGAAAATGGTTTTAATAGATCCAGTCCAAACATATACAGTTTTCTTGTTCTGAATGCCCAGTGTAATACAGCTTTTGATACACAGGTTGGTATTTTGATACATAGGTCAGTATTCTCTCAGATTGAAGAAGTGAGTTCTGTTAATGTTTTTCTTTTATCTCAAATATTTAACGGGAAAAAAACCCAACCAAATCAAAAACTCAAAGGTTCCAAGTAACATGAACAGATTTTGCACTTGAGACCATACCATATTGTGAGATAAGCTATCTTTATGCAAGTAAAACGTTAAGGAAAAACTGGCAAGCGGTCCTTCAGAGCAGTATTAATAAAACAAAAATAAAACTCTGTTGACTCATGCTGCAGCTTGAGGGAAGTAAATATAAAACAAAAAAAATCATAGAATTCTGCTTCAAACACTGCCACAACTCCAAGTGAATCAACAACAGAACACATCAAGATGAAAAAAAAAACACAGAACACTGATTTCATTATCTAGTCATGCAAGACACGATTCTTTCCCTTAAAATTGCCAATGCCTCTCTCCATGTTTGTAAGAACGAGGCACAGGAAGAAGCAACACAACTAGTAATGTACAGCATCCCATTTACATTTCCTTTAAGAGGCAAATTCACACTGAACTTCTGCTCAGTACTATTCCCAGCTCCAAGCCCTCTATCATTTAACACATCATTCACATGGAGAAAAAAAATAAAAAAAAAACAGTACCTTATGTCCTGACCACCTTTTCTTCCCACTAAAATCCTCAGAAACAACTTTAGAAAGCTTGCAGTTAAGGAAGCTCTTCATAATGTTTCAGAACATGACAGCATCAGTGAGAAATCATAACTGAAAACCACAGCCTGGGAACTTACGTTTCCCATTACTGGGCTACCCAAATCAACCAATTAACTTTCACTTTGTAAGTTTTCACATAGTTCTGTTACAGACATAATAACGTAAGTACCACAGAACTTGACCATGCATATGTCTACTGCATCCTTTAAAGAACACCCTACTGTAAATTCACAGTATATGCAGACAGAATCAGTAATACTGCCATGACATGAAAAAAAAAATGAAAATAAAAAAAGGTGAAGTGAAAGGAAAATTTATTCCAACACACAGACAACATGGAAACTTAATGAAGAAAACTTTCTTCTATGGAAAATGAAGTAATTGTTCAACCCAATGAAGGCCTGACCTCTCTCTTAATTGAGGACTGAAAAAATTCTCCGTGAACCCAAGAGATTATCGTCTTTGAGCATTCACTCCTGAGATCAAAGAGAGCAGATAACAGACTAAAACAGTGCTGCAGCAACTGAGCAAGCAGAAGTTAACCTTCATGCAACCAAAGGTACCAACTTCCCTGCGGTCTGAGTCAAAGAAAGCAATATGTTCATTCCCATGTGTAACTAGTAACTAGATACCTAGCTAGTTACTTTCCAGGTCAATAATATTTATATGCTGTTTTTATTAAAGTGTGTACCATATCTGCTTCAATCAGAACATTAATTAATTTACAGGCTATACATCATCTTTAAGAATTCACGAAAGACTTCAGTGGAACCGTATATTAATTTAAAATTGAACATCTTGCAGCAGAATTTCATAAGAAAGAATAGAGAAACAGCCTTAACTTTGGTAAATCAGCAGCTCTGCATATCACAGCCCACACAGAAGTGCCAAGAATTTCTCAAGAGCAAGCACAAACCCAGAGCTGCCTGGAAGCCTTTCCAGCTCCCTAGAGGCCCTCAGGCTCCCAGGAGAGAGAAGGCACGCACTTAGAAAACTCACTGCTTTCACTGTAACATCTCAAGCATTTCTCTTTCAAAGGAAACCTTTGTAACTCTTTGCAAAGCTAAATCTTACAATCTTATGATTGTATCTTTCATAGTGCCTCAAAGAGCAAAAGGAAGAAGCCTGGGGAGTCAGGACTGGCCTGAGACTCGGTGATTGGACTGCACAATACACTCGAAGGAGGCTCTGTTTGGCAGAGGGCTCCTACTGCAGAAATGCATCAGAAGGTCTTAGGGATAAGGTGCAGCAAACAAATTTTGGTTACATTCCAGACATCTCCACCACTGAAGATGAGCTGAATGTTGCCCTAAGTAGTTACAGCCAGTATAAGCAGAAAAACAGTCCCATTTGGACTTAAAAGAACTTTGCAATTGTTTCCACTTCCAGCAAAAGATAGGACTGAAATCTAATGCTGATTAGAATTAGAACATATTCATTTCTTTTCTTCCTTATCACTCTACCTGAAATAGCTTAAGGGAAAGATGAAATTATTATAATCTTTTTTCCACTTATATTCTCACTAAAATCCTGTTTGTTCTCTATAACCAGCCAAACACAGGATATTTCTGAGAGCCGCATAGCTCCTTTCTATTAAAGGCACAGCTCATGACTTTTTATTTCATTCTTCTAGTAATAAAGGAAGCATTCAAAACAATATCTCCACAGAAATTCAGAGATTTGAAAACAGCAAGGACAAAATGTTACGTATTTCGAATCAGAAAGACAAAAACAGAGAAGACATTGTTAATAAAAGAAGTAACAAATGAGATAGACCATAACTTTCCCATCAGGCAACACAGACACCAGGTGTGATTTGGGGATGTTGTCATTTAGATATGAAAATGAAGTAACAGCTTAACAACTTTTTGTGCAAATAATTAATAACAAGATAAAGACAGTATTCACACCAGTATGTCATCCTCACAGCAAGTCAAAGTATTAACCTGCATTACCTTATTTCCTCCAGGTTTACTGGATTACTTCAAAGCAGCAATACTTTTAAATGCATCGTGGGCCATGAAAAAAGGCCAACACTGACAACTACTGAACCAAATTTAAAGGTCTATAGCTTTGAAGACCCAAAAATGGTGACAATGCTAATTCAGCAAGTCAGCAATAGCATATAGAGTTCCCTGCTTACCAAAGGAAAAAGAAAATACAAATACTGATGCAGATGATAAAGCATCTGATTGTAACAATTAGCCACTCTATCATAAATACTCAATATGGTGCCTAAGCTCCCAAAAATGTAAATATTGGGTACACAGATTAAGCCATCTGTTTGTCTCAGATATAGTCTGTCCAGATGACAACACAATTCTGCTGTGTGCTAACAAAGATACGAGAACATTATTCATCTCAACGAAGAACTAAGTTTGATTTCCTTGAATATATTACAGAGAATAGGTGAACTCACTAAGCATATTACTTCAATTAAAAAATCACATGAAGATGTGGCAATTCTTCCGCTAGAGAGCTGCTATTTATTGACGTCCCATAAACACATACACACACAAGGCACAAAGTGAATATCAGACTAAACAAATGCCCTGAAACGCTGCTCTCAGGTCTGCATACTTCAACAAATAATAAACCTTACTGAGCAAGACTGAAGTTTAAACCGCTGTCATTTATTTACATTAACTGTATGGAAACAGTGCAAAAACTTTAATGCATGAATGCAATTTCAATGTTTCTCTAGTGATAATGTAAATCAATTCCATCATAACTTGAGACAGACAGCTGCCTATCAATACAATCAAACTGAACAGGAAGCACCCAGCTCATTATGCACTACCAAACTAAGACTTCTGTTTGTATTCTTGCACTTTGTCCATAGTGCAATGCTAAGAAAAAAAAAAAAGACAGACTTGGAAAGTATCAAAGATAGCTTAAAGATAGACATAAAGATGGAAGAGAAGGCTGTGAGATGATCTGAGAGCAGCCTTTCAGTATCTAAATGGAAGGTACAGGAAAGAAGGGGACTCTTTAGCAGGGTCTGTGGTGACAAAACAAGGGGAAATGGTTTCAAGTTCAAAGAGGGTAGATTTAGGTTGGATATAAAGAAAAAGTCTTTTACAGTGAGGGTGGTGAGGCACTGGAACAGGTTACCTAGTGTCACAGTTGATGCCCCATCCCTGGAGTCTTTCAAGGCAAGACTGGATCAAGTCCTGGGCAACCTGATCTAGTTGTGGTGTCCCTGTTGACTGCAGAGGATCTGGACTAGATGGCCTTCAGAGGTTTTTTCCAACTCTAAGGATTCTGTGATTCTATTTGAGCACTCCAAATGCTGCAGCCTTCCAATTCTTCAGAAACGTTTTGTCCCTCATGGACTATCAGCCATGAAGTTTTGGGTAAGCTCAGCTAGATCTCTGCGATACTGCCTTTGGAACAATTGACTTCAGGATGTGAGTCAGCAGGCAGGTGCCCTCTGCCTTAAGCCACTGATACAACTTCAGTGCGAATGGAGGGAGACAGAATTAGAGCACTCCTGAACATTTCTTCCATACATAAGCAGCACTGTGCCTCATGGCAGAACGCAGTTCTCTGTGCAAGGTGCAGATGGGCTCATTCAGCTGTAAACACAGCACAGCCTTATTACATCTCTAATAGCCTGCCAGCATCAGGCTAAGAAGACAATTCCATGCAACACAGCCCATGGAATTTATTGATGAAAATCTGCCACTGAAGTTACCTGGCAGCTGGCAAGTCTAAGGATGCAAGGGTTTGACCTTATCAAAGCCTATTACCTAATTTATGAATTTAAAAAAAAAAAAAAAGGTAGAACAAATGACCAAAAGAGGGACAGCAATATTGATGTTTCTTCATGCCATGCCAGAAATCACAATAATGAATAATGATATACGAATCATTAAAACCGTTTGCTTAGCTCTGCAATCATGAAAGAATTAGATTTGTTTAAACTTAGCTCAGCACTTTCTTCAACAAAATCAGCAAATAGTAATTCTTCATGACTCCTGATGAGGAGCAGGGAGAAGGGTCAACTCTCAGCCCATGCACTGGACCAAAATTCAGAGACCAATAAGGACCTGCTATATATTTTAAAAGGTAGTTTTCATTATTTTTGGTCAATATTCAACCCAGAATTTAAGCAGTACCAGTACAGACATTCGGCTCACAGAGAGACACTGCTGAGAAGGATGTTCAGATGCCAGCTGTTCTGTTTGTCAAAACAAAGCAGCCACCTTTTTTTCTGGAGCACCCAGGCCTCTCCAACTTTCATGGCCACACTGCAGGTGGCAGAGGAGCCTGACAGGACACAGAATGAACAGCTCTTTTGTATCCGGTTCAACGCAACCTAAACAGCACGGGGTCTGGCTGGGATAGAGTTAACATTGTCATAAGCAGCCTGTATAGTGCCATGTTTTAGACTGGTGACAAAAACAGTGCTTACTACACCAATGTTTAATTCCTGCTGCTGGTAGAGCATGAATGCAGCCTGCTTCTCTCTCTTCACCCCCTAGTGAACAGGAGCGGACAGCAGCCAAGGGGATGGCCATGCCATCCAACAGCATGCTCAGCAGAAAAAAAACAGAACTCAGGGCAGTCCTTCCAATGTGGCTAAGCATCAGTCTGCTCATGAGAGGCGGTAAGTGATTGCCTTTCATAGCATTTTCCCTCCCTCTTTTTTTCCATCTTCCTTCATTTATTGATGTATCTTTATCTCAAGCCACAAGCTTTTTCTCACTTTTGTTCTTCTAATTCTATTCTGCAGAGAACTGAGGGAAACGTGAGTTTTGCAGGCCAAGGCGAAAAGGATCACATAAATAGCCCACATTTCCCTAATCTACACAGTTATACAAAAATTGACATTTCCTTAACCAAACTCGATACTTTCATCAGATGTTCAGGTAAATATTGCTACATTCATTGCCTAATTTTCTAAAATAGAAATTACATTTTTTGGATAGCTGCATATTTGACACCAAGCTAGAGCTTTTCAGAGGTTTGCTTTTACACGATTCGGACCTTGACCTATACCCAGGCACTACACTGTCAATAGAAACTTAAGAACAAACCAAGTAATCTGTTAGGTGAACTTCCCTCTCCCTGAGAGGAAACACAACCCAGTTGCAGCAGAAAAACTCAAAAAGAAAGATCTGAGAGGTCTGAAATAGAAATCTAATCATACTTTAAAACACTTAATGCATAGGAATGAATGAGTTAAGAAGGTGTGAGTGCAACAGGGAACAAACTAATAAGCACCAGAAAGATACAGAGAAAGGCAGAACATGGTCCGAAGTTAACACACAGACAGAACTTAAACGCAGGTTATTTAACTGTTTCAATTACTGGGGAAAAGGCACAGATTCATTACAAATATAGTGAGGAACTAAAGAAGGGCAATCTAAAGCTATCTTCCTGCAAAAACCCAACACACCCCTCATGCATAAGCTTAGATTTGGTACTTGCTGTAGAACACTGAGATGACAGAACAAAATCATCACAACTACAGCCAAAAAATTCTCACAAGATTTTGAGTAGATGGTCCTCGGGTGTGTTTTAAGAAGAAACCGCCTATATCCACATAGCTCACATCACAGAAGCAGTACCACAACCCCTTCCTTCTTGCTCACAACATCATTCACCTATCCGTACTTCCAGCCATCAGTCAGAAGGCAATACAGAAAATCCTAGTCCACAGCTATTAAAGCAATCTGCTTAAGTCTTTACTGAATTGGTATTTACTGACCAGATCAAGTTGCATTTGTCTTCAATCATGCAACACTGGAAAGTAAAGCACAAAACTGAACTGCCCCCAGTTCAATATATTCACACTTAAACTCATGCTAGCGAACTGACAAGTAGTAAACAAAATGCAGCCAGCTCTGCATAGGCAGAATTTAAGCTACACTGCCTTCTTTACATTTCCTAACTTTGTGTCGTGCCACCCTTCACCTGTGAACTCTGTTAAACCTTATGCCCTGTGAAGGCACAAAATATTCAGTATGGAACTCAGTTTAAACCTGCACAAAAGTAGTTTAAATATAGCACACACACTCCAGGCTCAAAAATTGAGTACATCCCACAAATAATTAACTTTGCTGAAAATTCACACAACCTACAACTCCAGCAGTCCAAACTCTACAATAGGGGTTACCTAGAACAGCAGTCACATGTGAGTAATTCTTTCCTAATTTCTTTCTCAGGTTAGAGGCTACAATACAGAAACTTCTATGAATGTGTTACTATTATGCTAATACCAGTTATACACTGAGCAGCTCACACCTCCTAAAAAAAAAAAAAAAAAAAAAAAAAAAAAAAAAAAGAAACCTATATAGAAAAGCATACTTTCCAATGCATTATTCTTGCTTCAATTACATTTAAGATCTCATTGCAAAATTTTCAGAAGAGTAAAAGCCAAGTCCTGCCATACATCTGTGTTAGGATTTACTGTGTAACTACTGCCCAAATCACAGTAGATTCACTCTTGAAGTTTCTTGAGAATCATTTTCTATACTTCACTGACCTCAAATGAGATGTTGATTTGAACAGTTCAATTAACTTGAACAATTCAATAAACTGAAATAATAATAATAATAATAAATCACAAAATAGATCTGGGAAAACATTACTAATACAAACAAAAAAGTTGTTTAAGAATAGCAGCAACCAAGGTCAAGATATTATTTTTACTATTTCTGCATATAGTTCAGATTTCCATTTATCACCTCTAATTTTCCTACAACAAAGAGCATGGCTAATGTTTGACACCCATGAATTCAAAGTAATCAGAGAAGTTGCACAACAAAGCATGACTGATCCACCTTCACTTCCTTGCAAACGAAGCCGTACTGCCATACACATACAGACTGCACAACTACAGAGATCAGCTTCTCTCTTTCAGGAAAGACACTCGAGTACTGGGGTAAGAATTCTTTGGGCAACACTGACAAGGAAGAAAACGTACACATGTACAGTTTAGTAAGCAAAAGACATGACATCTATTTTGCAAACAGCTGTTTTCCTAATAAAATTTCTTCCATTGAAGTGGAAGACTGTGGGACTCACAACCAGTTTTCCAAGTTTGTTAGCCCGTTCCTGAGTGGGACGAGGAACCAACTGTCCTGGGAATATTGTTCATCTCAATTCAAGCTGTCCTGTTTAGCCAGTTTGTTCATTCAAGCCTTTTTTTCAGCCATGCATAAAGGCAGAAAACATACTATGGTTGACAACATTGACATTGCTCATTTTTGCAGACTGGTGAGGTCTCCAGAACCCAGAATACATGTTTGCTTATGTGGGGCAGAGTCCTTGCAACTGCAGACTGCACGTTTCTGAATCCCTGTGGGAGGCCCCGACCCTGTAATTGTGAACTGACATCTGCAAACGACCCCGTGAAATAATTTAATTAATAAGCTAGCAGGTTTCTTCTGCTTAAAATATTGAGAATACAACGTATGATTGGACTAGCCATCAATCCAGCAACCCCTTATAAACATACACCTTAATACTGGAGAAGTCTAACATCGGGGCCCAATTACGAGCAAAGTAAGTACAGCCACCAGGTGCTGGCTTTAGACGGACTGTCTCAGGCTCAATCCTCCCCCATCCGCAGCCCGTGCCATCAGTGCAGGAGCTCACAACTGCCAGCAGCCTGCGGGGCCGATTCACAGCGCAGGGACGTGCCCCGTAACACGGGCAGGATGCACCCGGTACACAAAGGCTCCACCGAATGAATCCCAGCGCTCGGCCCCGAGGCGCTGTCAGCAACCCGAGCCCACCACAGCGAGCCCGCACCGGGGCGTTCGGACGGCAATACAACAAGAAACGACGGAAAGCGTGAGACAAACTCGTACTCGGTTGGGAACACAGCAGATCTGCTTTAATACGTGAGCTCACAAAGAAGAATTTTAAAGCCTCCAAAAAAAAAAAAAGGGGGGGGGGGGGCTCCTTCCGGGAACGAAGCCGCCCCGCAGCCCTCCCTCAGCTCACACAAGCACGGAAGGCTCCCCCCGCCCTGCCCCGCTCCTCCTGGGCGGCAGCGCGAGGCCCGCGCCCAGGCCCTGCCTCCCGCCCGGCGCCAGGCCACGGCTCCGCCGCCTCCGTATCATTCCGCAGGGCCGGGCCGCGCTGCCTCCTTCCCCTCCCCTCTCGCCCATACAGCCGCACAATAGACCCGGCCTTCCCCCTCCTCGCCATATCCGGGGACTATATGCGCAACCCGCGGAGGTTTCCCCTCTCCTCGCCGCTCCCGGCCGCGCCCCGCTCTACCCACCCGCGCCATTTACCTGCCCGGGCGCCGGCCGTGCCGCTGTCCCCGCTGGCGCTGGGAGGCCGCCCCCTCGGCATGGCGGCCCCCTCCCTCCCCCCGCCCCCCCCCAGCGCGCACGCACACACACGCACACACAGAGCCACGCGCAGCGACGGTTGGCGGAAGGAGGAGGAAGAGGGGGGCGGGGAAGAGAAGAACGGACCCGACCCTGCGCGCCGACCGCGGGGACTCGGCGCCCTGGGAGCACGCGAGGCGGGCGGGCGGCGCAGGCGCACACGGGCCCGCTGGGGCTGCGCCGCGGTGGGAAATGGAGAGAGGAGAAGGAGCGCACTCACGGCGAGGCCGAGCGGCGCAGGCGCGCAGAGGGAGGGAAAGGGGAGCTGGGTGCGCATGCGCGGGGGGTAAAGAGTGCGGTGGGAGGGGGCGCATGCGTAGAGGGGGTAGCGGGTCGCGGTGCGAGCGGGGTTCGGCTTGCGAAGGGTGGCCGTGGTGTTGTAGATAGAGAGGAGATGCTTCGCTGGTATCTCGTTCGAGCTCTTGGAGGCTTGCAGTGCTTCCAGTGGAGCTGCTGCGTCCCCTGTTAGAATTCATAAAGCTTTCATTAAGCTTTTTTCATTTTTTGGACAGCATGGTCTCTTTCAAAATCCTAAGGCTTTCAGAGTTAGATTTTCCTTCTGCACCTTTTAATTTCAAGTATTCAAGATAGGTGTGTTTTCACTCACATCGGATGCTGATACTCCTGCCCAAGGAAGCTGTGATGCCCCACCCCTGGAGCTGCTCAAGGCCATTCAGTTGCTCAGCTGTTGAGATGCTCAAATTCTTCTTGCTACATTCTAGGATATCCCTCTTTTCCTCCCCCCACCCCATATGGCCAACATATGGCCAGTTTCTTTACTTCAGCCCGAGTGGTGTTTCAGTGGCCTCTATTAAAATGCGTTTAATACTGTGTGGGCCTAGTTGACCAAGCAAGTTCAATGTCCCTGTCTTCATCGCTTACTGCTTTTATATCATCTTCTGTATTTCAGTATTTCTCTGGAAGCAGAATTAAATATGTACTTCGAGTCAATTGATCAAAATTAAATAGTAGGCAAGGTACTGCTACCTGTAAACTGTAGCAACAGAATTTTATTTACTGGTTTTTCTTCATTATCAAGTATTGATAACGCCTTCATAATTCTTTTATCATCTTCGGTGGAAATGTATGGAGCTGTTTTTTGTCAGCAATTAATTAAATGCTTTTCAAATATCTCATTAAATTACAGCTGAATACTTGCCTTTAGCTACGCAATTTAATCATATCAAGGAGAGAAATCAGCATTTTGGAATGCGAGTTTTCATTTCTTCCAGAAGGCTGATTGGATAAGTGCATTTAGAAAATTTCTTCTTCTGTCTGCCAGTATTAAAAAAAAAAAAAAAAAAAAAAAAAAAAAAAGTGCTGTATTTAATTTTTTCTGCAGAAGTGCAGCACTGATGCATAGATAGGGAAAACGAGGGTTGCAACTGCTGTGACTCTTGCCTGGGGCTCCTTGCAGCTGTCTGCTTGCTAGGAGCCCAGCTGCACTCCGAAGAAACGCGAAGAGCAGCAGTGGCCTCTGGTGGTGGTAGGCTTGTTCTATGCTGAACGTTGTTACAGTTGTTGGTCATTTAAGCAGTTAAATACAGCCTACAATTCCACGGGATAAGGCAGCATCTGTTTGCAAGATTTCAGTTAGACCCTAAGACAAGATTCTCAAACAAGGAAACCCAAATGAATTGCTGTCTTAAAAACCCTTTGCACAAGCTCGTTATTCCAACTATTTGTTCTTTTTCTGTTGTAACTTAGCTGTAGGATTATCTGTATTTTACGTGAACTCTGCATTAGCTCACGTAATCAGCTTCTGTCTGGACTGATATTAGCTAAATTGTACGTCATTTTTCAAGTCTAATGCAAAAGGCAACTTCAGTTTCTATACTGGCTTTTCAGCATTACTGTTCCCTGCATGTCTTTTAGTGTTCAGCAGTAGTACATACAGTCAGGGTTAATTTTGTACCACAAAAGCCTGCGTGTCCCAAATTTATGTGGCGTGTCAGTGCTTATCAGTGTTCAGCATCACTTTCATTCCTTGCAAAATTAGCTTTGCATAACAGCTGAAGAGACATCAAAATTTGCTTCAGACCTTCAAGGAGCCCCTGGTGTTGAAAGAGAAAAGTAACACTTTTATGAAGAATATATGGAACAGATGTTGAAAGGCATATAAAAATAACTTTTTATTAATAAGGAAGTGCTAACTCAGATGTCTAAAATACTGTCTTTGAATTTACTGCCATTTTCAGTCTACCGAAGCTATTTAATCTGTATGACTTACGTTCTTAGTCTATATGATTGACACATTTTCCAGCTGCACTTTGCAGCTCCTGGAAGAAAGGCACTTAATGCATAGCTAAAACTGTTGCTCTGCGTGTTGAGCGAATCTGTTTGAAGAAATGCTGGTATTTCAATGTATTTTTAAAATGTTGTATTTTGTAAAGAATAAAATAACCCACAGCAGTTTCTCTTTAAAGTCTGTTGCATTATTCTGGAGGTGCTGCACGGAACTTTTCAGGTTTTGGGTGTGCCCTAGTGTTACAAGCCAGTGCCTTTTCAGGTGAGAGCCTTGCAGACCATTAGTCACGCTCTGCTTTCCATGCAAAGGAAACATGGGTCTGTTCCCTGGAGGGAATCTGTAATGTAATACAGGGAGAGTGCTAGTCAGATGGCTGGCCTTTAACTCCTTCCATCGTGAATTTTATCTGCTGTTGCTAATTTCTAGGAAGGAAAGCAGCTAGTGTCAGACCTAAAATTACACACACGCAGAAGTAGTTATGCTTGCTTTTTGACTACAGATGAAGAATACAAAAGCTACAAAAAGCATGAGTTTGACACAAGACCCCAGAACAAATTGAATTTTAGGTTTTACTAAATTTTAAGGCAAACGTGAAATCTGGTGAAACATCTTAGTAATGCTATTTCTGAAGTAGAGCGCTGCTTAGCGTGACAGTAGTCAGGTCCTTTACCACTGTAACATGCTATCTCCAGTTGCTTATGTACTTGAACTGTTTGGGCTCAAATTTGCATGCTGCCTAACTTCAGTTTGGATTTGGTTAATTTGAATAGATCATTTATATTTGTCAGATCATGTTTCAGCTGTTCTTTTTCAGAGGAGATGGAAAATTACTGGCTGCATTAAGAAACTATAGTACTTAGCTGTGACACCAAGTTTTCTCTCTGGCACAAATTCTAAGTTTGCATGAGTCCATTAGTCTCCCCAGGAAAATTTCAATCAAATATATCCTTTTGAAAGTGTTTTGATATGCTCTATAAAGATTTTTTTTTTCTTTTTAAAGAACTGGGTTATGTAACAAATCTCTGCCCATATTTTCCAAGCAGCAGCAGCAGCAGCAGCACAGTGCTTTCCCTGAGTTAGCTGTAGGTTGGTGAATCCCTCCACAATTTGTTCAAAATCATTATGTTTATTTAAATGTAACCTTCGGAGTTCTTTTTATTTGCTTTCTGCCTTTTGAATTCTCTTTTCTTACCCGTTGTACTGCTAAATGCCTGTGAACTTGGAGTGTACTAATAAATGTGGATTTGTGTCATAGTTTGACTTTAGTATGTGAAAAAAAATGAATCACATGATTCACAACAATCTCAGAGACAGAAATACTAATTGCTCAGCCAGAGGTGACAGAAATAAAGGCCAGCACAATATCGTACATACCCAGGGTAGCCAGGCCTCCGCACAGGGGCTTTTTGATAGCTGTACCAGCACATTTTCCTGCTGTGGACACAAAGCAGTGGATGCAGTTAGGACTTTATATCTGTTACCAAAATGAAATAAGCTGCATCAAAAAGACAAATGTTATGCTTATAGGACATAGTCTGATCTAGAACTTGCAGTAATGTGGAAATGCCAGTAAAAACAGCAGTCGTCTTTCATACTGATAAAACAGCAAAAAGAAATAGAAAGACCTGGTTTATATTTGGCCTGTAGGTAATTGCTGAAATTATACATTGCAAGAACTGCAGTATACATTTTGTATGAGGAATTTCACTAAAGAAACAGTTTCCAATAGTAATATATTAATTCCCAAAGAAAGATTAATGTTTTCAGCTTCGCTGAGATGCTCTGTTCATTTATCAAAGACAGAGGCCTCCTACTCTTTCTTGGTTTGCTTTTGCTTGGATAACGGACTTGGGTTTCCAGCCCTGCCAACTTGCTTCTGTAAGTGCTATTCCAGTGGAAAATATTTTGATAAAAAATTAATATTCGGTAAGCATCTAATGTTCATACTTATTAAAAAAGTAATGATGATTGAAGAGGTAACTGAAAATACTTTATCCACTTGAATAATATCCATGAAATTCTCATTGCTGGCTACAAAGCTGCATGCACAGTTCAGTATTTTGAGAGAAAATAAATTAAAATACTGAGATATGCTATATGGCAGTACTGAGGTGATAGAACTGTATGACAGCTGAAGTCTTAGTGTATTCTGTGACTGAGATCCAGTAAGAACATAAAATCTAGCAGCCTCTTAATGTATGCAGATAAACTTTGATATGTTTATTTTTATGACTTTCACCTGCTATTGATTAACCCAAACCAATTGTCTAAAAGACAAAAACAGTTCCTTACCAATGTTGGAGATATAATTGATAGCTATGTGTCCCTACAAAAAAGTTATCTATGTTGGATCCTACACTGAGTTTTTAAGGCTTGTTAGGCTTTGAAACTGACTAAGACATCACGATTCACTTGACCAGCTTTCCTAAATGTTCAGTTATTGCCAAGACAGTCCAAGGATTCATGACTAGAGGTGTGCCATTTCTGTTGCATTCGTTGCACCTGTGGTGCAGGTTCTCCACTGGCTGTTGGTGTAACATGCCTGGGAGACATTCCAGTTCTTCTGGACTTCCAGCAGCTCTGCTGCAGAGATGCCAAAGTATATTGTCTACAGAGTTTGGGTTCTGTTTTGCTTTTCATTAAGCTTAAAGTTACTTACTAAAAGTTTACTGTATTAAGTTTCATGCTTTTTGCGGTGGCATTAGTTTGTGTTTTTTGTACTAGCAGAAATTCCAGCTTCTAAGCTTTTTCTGTACATTTTCTTTGTGTGTGGAATTATTATTGTTTTGTAATTACACGATCAATGTGGCTTTTGTTCATGTATTGTGTAATTTAAATCTTTCTGTCGCAGCAATTTTGCTTTCTGTATTCAAGTAATAATAGAGGAGTCTTCATAACCTACTACGTTCACTGATGCTTTACTGTGTATTTGGCATTTAATTTCCTGTTTCTATGCTGCCTTGTCGTGATGTCTTATGATAGGCTGAAGTTGATGTCTTCTATTTTATGTTGCCTTTTGTTTTTATCTCCTCCTCTTTCTTCTTTCTTTCTTTCTTTTTTAATAGAAGTCTTGTGTTTGGACACGTTATTGAGCTCTGTTTTGTATCCAGATGCTTGTAGACAGCAGAAGCTTGACAACTCAAGTGCACAGGAATTGTCCAAAAAATTTTTCAGTGGAAGCAAACTTCCAGACTTGGCAGCACTATTTGTAGGAGTTGCTCTGAAATAGGAATTCAAGATAAACATTTTAATCCCAACAAATTAAAAAACAAATTTTTTTCCAGCTTCAGTGAGCAAGGGGGAGATTGTAGCTGCAGCATGCAAACAGTGCTTATTCATAATTTATGTAGACAGGTAGCTAAGGGTTTTTTAGAGTTTCACAGACATATATTTTTCTTACTTATTCATGACAGTGTCACACTATCACGTATTGTATTTATTAATATAAATGAACCCACAGTGGGGAAAAAAAAGAAAAGGAAGTATGTATGTGCTTGCAGGGGAAGTTAAATTAGGAAAGTAAGCAATAATATTTCCTTAAAAATCAGATTTTTTTTTTTATTATTACAAAAATCTGATAATAATATTTTTGTTTTAAACCTAAGCCTGACGTTTTGTAAGTCAGTATATTTAGCTGAATGTTCACATTCATAGTCTAGTAATTTTCAAAACTTGTGATTACAAACAATATATGGGACTTAATTCTTTTGCATTTTTATAGTGTTAATTCATGTGCCGGTGCACTGTGGTTTGCAGAGTACTCAGGATGTAGTAAATGCACACTGAGGAGTCATTTGATGGCTGTTTTCACTCAGAAATTCCCTCCCTACCCCTCTGTCATTGATTTTCCCTCTCCCTACCGCTTGTCACCCTTGGTTGTGCTGACATCCTTTTGGGAAGGAGGGGACCACAGCTGAGATATGGTACCAACCCGATTTTAGAGCGTATTTTTTGTTGTGTTTTTTGCAAGCATAATAATTCTGATGCCAAACACAAACATTGTCTCCTCAGCCATATATTATAGCTGCAAAAATCAGGGAGTCAGGTTTATCAAGTGTTGGGAATCTGCCTCAGTACACTGAGTGTGAGAGGGATGGACCTCTTCTAAGGAAAGCAGGCTTTGGGCACTTTAATCACAAAAATCATGAGTGAGCTTTTAATCTAAAAAGTACTGAGAAAGCCAATAGGTGCAGAAAAAGGTAATTTGAAATGAAATCTTACACAGTTATAGGATTTCTGATACATCAGTCAGAAAGAAACCAGTCAGAAAGGAAGTGGAGGCAGACTGTCAGTTAACGAAGAAAGCATGTCAGATACAAGTTCTTGAAATGTAAGATCCTGCAAGGGGGAAGTGAGTCTTGCCCTAAATGAAAGAAGTGACAATGTATGGATATAGGAAGCTTGGCTGGAGAAAGAAAATCCATGGTAGATACAAGTTCTATATAATAATAGAACAATAACAGAACAATTCGAAGAGGATGAAAGAGGAAGTAAGCCTCTTTCTTGGTCGTGATATAATGCTATATATATATATATATTTTTAATCATGACCTAATTATGTAAGAAACCACTTTGGCAAGCAAACTTATGAATCCACACACACTGAAACTTGAATCCAAAATTTAAAAAACATACTGTTGGATTTATATAACCCAGTCCAGCAAGGAAAACTCAGCAACACCTCATAAAAGGGAAGATCCTTGTATGGTTAGATGGTTGGAAGACAGAAATAAATGGTTTGTGTTCACAGTGGAAGGCAGTGACAGACAAGGTTCCATAAGATCTGTGTTAGGACCTTTGCTGTTCAACATATTCATAAAAGACTGGAAAGCACAATAGCAGTGAGGTAATCAAGTTTGATTATATAATTTATTCAGGGTAGTAAAATTTAGTGACTGAGCAATAAAATGACAGCTGAAATTTGGTGCAGGTAATTGAACAGTGATGTGCATAGCGGGAAGAAATCCTAATTTCACTTACATGAGCTCTGGAGTGAGAGTTGGGAGTTATGATAGATAGTCACACAGAAACATCACTCAATGCTCAGCAGTGATTGAAAGACTAAATCAAATGTTAGGAGTCATTAAGAGAATAATGAACAGAAGAGAAAATGTCACTCTCAGATTATGTAAATCTGTGATTTTCCCACATGTTGTGTTGTGGTTTACTGTCTTAAACAAGACAGGGGTCTGGAGAAAGTTTGGGAAGGGCAAGAAGGGTGGTCAGAGATACAGAGTAACTTCTATATGAGAAATAAGTGAGCTACAACTATTTAGGCTGAAAGGAGATTATTTTAATGGTGAAGGACAAGCTACAGAAAAATGATCCAGGATGAAACTAACTTATTATTATAACAAATAATGAAATAATGAAAAAAAGAGATTCAAATGAAGAGTCAAAGGGTAGAACAACAGAAATAGGAAACTGCAGATACTGAGATGTGCTCAGAAGAATACCTTTTAATAGCACTCATTGTTCCATTGGGGATTGGTTTGCTGTTGTTGTTGTTTTTTCTGACATAACTCTTTTTCCTCTCTTTTAACTATTTTGTTGAAATGCAAATGATAATCACATAGTTTTTTATTTGCTTCAGAGTCCAACCTCACATTAAGCTTTTGGATCTTTTTCTGGCACCTTGAA
Source organism: Phasianus colchicus (assembly GCF_987193195.1). NCBI lineage: Eukaryota > Metazoa > Chordata > Aves > Galliformes > Phasianidae > Phasianus > Phasianus colchicus. The sequence continues at coordinate 37,101,894 of NC_143438.1, forward strand.
CTAAACCCATAAAAGAGTTGCTATTAATGAATGAATTACTCTCTATAATTAAAGGTATAAGAATTTGAAGAATGTATCAGCCTGAAAATACATCAGTCAACAACATAACAAGAATTTAATATCCTTCCTTATTTAAATAAGGAAAATAAATCAATTATTCATCTATTTTCCATCTTAACAGTAGGACAGAGGCAACAAGATTATTGCTGCTGGCCTAATGTAAATCATTAGTGGGTAAATCACCTTGGCTGTGGTTAAAATCACTGCAGGTGTTCTACTTAATGAAGTTTTAGTTAGGTGGCAGATGACCATAAAATGTTGGGGTTGTATGAGTTGTCAGTACGAGAGAAGAAAAGTGCGAATGCCAAGCTGTGTTTCATCAAAGGCAGATACTGAGGATTGCCCTTTACTGATGCTAATTGCAGTCTTTGCTACATTCAGCAGCTGCTGAGCTGGACCAAAATGTAGTTGCTAAAGTATGCGCAGAAAGGTCTATATGTTAGTTGTAAGTCACATCCATTTACGTCTGTTTTATAACTGCTGTAGACAGCAGAGGCAGATGGAAATTTTGAATTTTCAAAAGCAAAACAAAAAAATGGTGGCAAATGCAGAGTTAAAACCCAAGCTTCCTGATCACAAATTCAGTGAGAAGGAAAGAGGAGAACAAAAAAGTATAAAATCTTCCTAATTAAAAACCAAATAATTTCTTAGCAAATGAGCACTCTGCAGTAACATTTTTTAGCAATGGCAGTAATTTAAAACATATTTCTTTTACAAAGAGTGTTTTAGAGTTGTTGCCTTAATTTTTTCCTGTGTAACGTGAACTGAGTAATATCACTTTTATGAGAAGAGCAAATGATTTTGTAATAGCATGTGTCTGGATGGAGGATCTAGTTATGTAGTGAGCTGCATGGAAACCTGATGCTGACTTTTCCTGGGGAAGGTGAGAACAGCTGCATGCTGATATTTCAGGAGAGTTGACTGCTGGGGCTCTTAGTCATCAGCACAGAACTTCATCCTTATTTTATTAACATGTGTGTGTATTTGTTCTTTTTTCATTGCCCACTAGCATTGTTTGCTTTTCCAAGCTTGTATTTCCTTCTTCAGTTTCATGTTCCCCATTGCTACACCTTGGTCCACATCATTCTACCTGCTTGGTCCACGTATGCATTCTCCAACTATCTTTTTTTTTTTACTCCTGGCAATTTGTCAGGAGTAAATGTGGAATCTTCAAAGAAGAAAGCTACAAAACTGTAATATCCGACCATTTATATCAGTGAGCATTGTCTGATTTTTCTGGGGCTCATAGTTTGGTCAGTTATGGATGCCTTTCTGTGGACCTTCATCAAGGGTATTGCTAGCTCTCAAGTTCTTATTTCAAGAGATGAAGGTAACTGACATTTTATTTAAAGCAACTGAGAGTCCATACAAGTTAAGTAGCTGTTACCTCACTGGGTCATTCTTGAAAATCACAAACACATTTTATCTGAAAACCAAACTCTCATATTTTTTTTCTTTGAAATAAACCTCAAAATGACATAAATCCCAGAAAAGGTCAACCTACCGTGTAGGCAGTGACACTGAAAATGTTTTTATAATGGGATAAGTTAGGCAGTCTTAACATGAGGTGTCAGTGTGAACTCCAGCTATATAATAAAGGGTGAAAATAATCTGATTAACAACTTTTAGTGCTCTCACATGGTATCCTGGGTTGTGTATGTTAAAAGCTGCTTTGTCATTAGAAAGTACATTCCAAATATTGGCTCGGGTCTCATATCTATCAAATAGTCACAGTGTCATAATCATGCTTTTTTTCCGTCTTGTCAGCAATTTTCACCAGCAGCAGTATCCTAATGATTACTTCGAAATCAAACCTCTGAAAGCAGCAACCATACATGTAAATGTCTGATATTATGTTATCCTTGCCCTGTAGAAGACTGTGCTAAATAAATAAGGTTGATTGAAAAGGCAGTCTAAGCTCTGAAAAGAGAAACAAAAGCAATATAATTTTAAAGAGATTTGTAGAGCTGTGTTGTAAATGGAAAAATCTAGCATAGAAAGGCACTGAACCATATAGTAATAAAAATCAATTGTCTGCAGAGCTGGCTGAACAAGTTATAAGAAGTTAATGAAATGAATTAAATGAGAAACACCTGGTAACAAGTAAAATGGGTTGGTCTTGTTTTGTTTTTCCATAGAGAAAGAAATGAACACTCAATTTTATCTTGAAATCCATTTAGGTATTTCCCCTTTCTGCTTTTGGGAGGGGATATCTTCAGCCACCTGTTTCTGTGCTGCATACAAAAAGCTATTTTCTGTTATTGCCAAACTTCGGAGTGCCTATCTGTATTTATTCTCAAGTATACATACTCCAGCCATGATATTTACGGTGCATTTTTCTGAGAAGAGAGATTATTTTTGTCCACATGGTGGCTTAAAAATCTGCTATACATGAAAGCTGAGGGTAATCACAGATCAGGCAGCTGCAGGTTTATTCTGTACAAGGCCAGATAAAAAATAAAAATCTTAGTCAAACCAGAAGACATATGGAAGATAATTATTCCTTTAAAAGTTCTGCTATACATACATGCATGTATATATATAGCCGCAGAGGAAGAAGGCCGGCAGGCAGCCAGGCTTTCCCAGCTGAGAATTCCCCTGGCACTGGGGGACTCAGCTGGCACCCAGCCTGCTGCTGGCTCCTGTCCCGCTCTGCTCCTGTGCTGCAGAGCTGAGAGCACCTTGCCCCAAGCTATATGCTCAGCTGGTGTTCATAAAGCTTTCAGGATGTAGGGCAGGGTATGTCTGTCCCAAGAGTCAATGATCCATAACTGCCTCCCTCTTTCTGCCCTGTCTGCATTGCCAAACACATTTCATCTCTTTGGTTGCATGTTTTGTGTGGCTCCCACAGTATATGGCCTGAGCGACTCCAAAATGTGAGTGTTACTTTCCCAATCCCTGCAAGGTAGAAAAGTTCTGCTACGCCCCATGCTACCCATGGGGAAATAAGGTAGCGCTTTGTTTGTAATGTCTTTGAAATCCGTGTTTGAATATAGAGATCCAAATGACTCTAATTGCGTCTGTATGGCCTGGAGGAGTGGGAGCTCAGGTGCCAGCCAGTCCGGCTCTCAGCCCCGGGTTCCCTTTTTGGAGAGGCACACAACTCTTCCCAGGCAAGAATCATAGTGAGAGTCAACTTGCAGGCAGGGTAAGCATCCATAATTTCATTATAGGGCGACAAAATTTTGTGAGACTGGGTCTGAAGAGCGGAATCCAAAGCAGAGTATAGATACTAGACAGAGTTAGCATAATTGTCCCAAAGAATTCACTTAAAATTATTGAAAAGGTACTGGTAATCACAGATTTGTCTGAAAACTCATTCTGATTAGGACTTACAGACTTACTGCAAGACTCCCTTGTAAGAATCTGGACTTCTCTGACAGTGCTTACAAGCAAGTATACCTTGCCAAGGTATACTTCCTTACCAATTCAGTGCTGTATGTTCTGTATGACAGCCCAATGGCTAGAGCATGGAGTTTGGAGACAGGTAGCATTGGACCTTCCATTTTGTCTCTCTTCAGCTGCAGATGCTCTTGAAGTCTGCATGCTTCTAAGGCTGCCTTAAGAGTAGAGTACTGGATGGTCTGTTTTGGGGCATCACCTTATTGCCGCCTTACCTCCAGAGAAGCATGTTAAATGCACTGTGTTGGATGAAATTTAAATTTAGAAGTTCTTTACTCAGAGGGCTGTGAGGCACTGTCACAGCTGCCCAGAGAATTTGTGGTCCCCCATCCCTGGAGGTGCTCAGGGCCAGGTTGGATGGGGCCCTGGGTAGCTGAGCTGGTGGGAGGCAGCCCTGCCCACAACAGAGGGCTGGGTCTGGGTGGGCTTTAGTGTCCCTTCCAACCCAAACCATTCTATGTTCAATGAACGTGCCCTTGTGATTTGCAGGACAGTGCTGGAAGTGGTGGGTAGTGATTTCAAGTGACTTAAAATATGGGATATTTGTGTATGCTGCCTTGAAACATAACACCTGACATTCTGCATGGGATTAATCAAGATACAGAATAAAAGCCTGTTACACCTCATACTGCATTCCAGTTTTAGCTGAACACTGTGCAGCCTGTGTTGCAGTGGGATTAAAGAAATGGGAATGCAGTCTGTTAAAAGAATGCAAAAAGCACTATCTTTATGAATTTGTCAAGAGTGATTCCAGCTGACTGAAGCTTTACAGATTTGGTATTTATCCTCCTGAAGCCTACTGCTTTCCCTTGGCACTGGTGGGGAAGGGACACAACTATCTCTGCTAGCAAATTAAGCAGTTCCCAGGCATGGAGGCCAACTGGCACAGGCTGCCTCACTGGTGAAGCGGTAAACAAACACAGCCTCCAGAGGAGGGTGCCTGAATGCAAATCCTCTGGCAGTAATGGGCTGTGGGATGCTCTAACACCCAGCCCATGCCTGGGGATTGCTTGGGAGACCAGCTTGCTGGTACAGACCAGAAGCATGCTGGCAACTGCACTCCAAATCCCAGAGCAGCTGAATTCATGCTCCTGGGAACACCCAGTCGCAGTCGGATTCCCTGAGATAGAGCCTGAGGCTTTACAGTATGGGTGATGGAGCACTGGAACAGGTTGCTTTTGTTCTGCAGAGATATTCAAGACCTGTCTGAATGCCTACCTGAGTGACCTATTCTAGGGAGCAAGCTTTAGCAGGGGGTTGGACTCAATGATCTCTCAAGGTCCCTTCCAAGCCCTGTAATTCTGTAATACTGATTATGTTTGGTGAGGTACCATTTAAAATGTTTCAAATACTCATTTTAGTGAGCTCTTAACTCTTGAAAGATACAGAGTTATAGCTTGGTCCTGGATTTCTGGTATTTCTATGTTTATCTTGTTAGCGCAGCCAACCTTTTAACGAGTCATAGAGACTCGTAAAACATCCCGAAAAAGTCTACTGGTTTTAGGATTATTTTTGAGATCTTCTGGGCAAATTTAGGAGCAGATGCTTAAATATTCAGGATTCTATGTCATTCTTAACATGCAGAAGCTCTCTTCAGTGTCTAATTTCTACAGCAGCTATTAGTGTCTGTTACCATTCTTCTTTAGAAGATTATACAATTGTAAAGTTATCTTTAGAGGGCCTTAATGTGGGGCACTGGATAGCATATAATTTGTAGCTGCCATTACTACCTGTAGATAAAAATAGTTGCTGATCTGATTACATATATTAATTTGTTAATTGTCACACATTACAGACTGATAATTCCTACTTCCTATTGCTCACTAAATTCATTTGTTGCACCCTGTTAGATTAGCTAAAAAGGAATGGATAACCCACCATAAATTTTATAATCTATTTGTAATCACCCAGAACATGGAAAATAACTGAACTGTTCTTACCTTTAGTTTATTTTCTTTCTGAAATCTTGCCTTTACTCTGCTGCTGTTGTTGTTTTTTTTTTTTTACCCGCATCAAGTATCATTTTCTTTTCCAAAAGAAAATATACTTGCCATAAAAAAAAAAAAATCTATTATAACCTGAATAAAATTGTTCTCTTTTATTTCAAGTTATTCATTCATTCAAATATCTTTATCTTTCGATTGTTCATTACTTACAGAACTAATTTAGATCCCTTCAAGTCCAGAAAAGGTCAGATAAAAACTTCTGTCAAAGCCCTGATAACCTTCATGAGTTCCTTTGTACTTTTTATGTTTTGTTTTTGTTTTTCAAATCATTATGATAAAAGAGAGAGGTCCTAAGAGGATCACTCTGAGGAGCCTGTGGACACTCTGTTGTAGGATATTATCTTCCTTTGTGTGGCTGAATGATGTCTGCATGTTCCAAAGACTAAAATTTACAGAAAATTAGTGCGTAAAGTCGTGCCGAGGCAATAACATGAACTCACAGTAGGAAGAAAATGGCTGCTTTTATTGCAGCATATTCTTAACAGGCCTTTTAGTACCCAACTCCTGGGACAGGCATGGAGCACTAGATGAGGTGGTATCACTGTTTGTACAGTGTTGCACCTACTAACAAACGAAAAAGCAGACTAAATATGAATTAATACAAGCAGTGAAAGATCCAAAGAGAGTGCTCTAATATAAACAAAGCTAAAGAAACAAGCAATAAGATACATTGTTATTCTTCAGCTATACTGTATCCAACCATCAGCAGAAACTCTTCTTTGCGCTTCCTCATTCTGTTTCAGCATTTCTACTTACAGTCTCAATGTTGTGACACCTATTCTAGTGCTATTCCAAAACATTGCAAGACTATTACTGTAAATGTAGAGCCACAGGTCATGGCACGAAGTGGCGACTGAGCACCTGGTAAAGGGCTGTGGTTGGCCCAGGGAACGCAGGCACATTGTTTGCTCCTGTGTTCCTCACATGACCAGATAGGGAGGACCCACAGTGGAGCCATCTGGGCTGATATAAGGGCCAGCCACTAAAGGGAGAAGTTTAGACCTATGCTACTTCCTAAGAAGGAATGCTGTGAGAGTCCCTTCATCAGTTTGGGTGAGTTCAACTCTTCTTTCTATATGCGACTACTAAGCCTACCTGTGAACACTTTACCTGATGTTGCCAATAACCTGTCAGAAGGGATTTTGTTTCTTTGTCAGCAGAATATAAATATAGTGACAAGGGACATAAAATTACATGGCAAATAGGAATAATGATTAGAGGATTCTATTTTTAGATGTTTTATCTCTATTTGAATTACCACTGAACCACCTCTTTCAAAACTGAAAGTCCAGGAATCCTTGATTCAGAGAACTTCAACTAATATTAAAACTTACAACATGCTCTCTCAGTTTCCCATCTAATTTCAAAGCAGATAGAAGGTTTCAATGGCTGATGGTAGGTGGCTTGGTTTAAGTCTGTGTCATCTGTGCTTTGTTGCAGTTTGTAGTTTACAGTCTCCTCTGGGGGAGCTAAGTAAAGAAGACAGCATGCAGCTGAAACATTGTGCTTTTAATTGCAGCTAATGGACAATTAACTGCTGAGCTTTAACAATGGAAGTAGTGGATGTTGGGGAAAGTACAGTGAGTATAAAATCAAAGAAAGACTATTAAAAATGTTTGTTTTTTAATAGAGTGAGTTGAAGCAGGCACAATTTTCTCTTTACATTTTAGGAAACTTGATCTGAATTGATCTTTTACTCTCAGAAAAAATTTAAACACCAGATGTTTTTAAACGGTCAGAAACTTAGTAGTCTTCACAAGTTACTGTATATTTTCATGTTCACATAAATTGTTGTTGACTCAACATAAAAAAAAAAAAAACCAAAAAAAACCAAAACCTTCACAATCTATTATTAAAAACAGGCAAGGGATAGAAAAATAGTGTCTTTGATGAAAGAAAATCTGACTGAAAATAGAACAGATGTGAAAGGCATTCAATACAGAAGCAGTAGGATATATTTTCTAATCTTGAATAGGTACCTGATGGAAATTACCAACTGATGAAGTGGTGCCAGACAGAAGAAAAGATCTGAGGATTAGCACTGCACCTGGAGGATTGGTGAAAGAGTGATACGAAAATACAGGGCAAAGGAAAGGAGAGAGGAGGCTGTGCAGGCAACTTGAGATTTACAGACACCTAATAAATGAGATGACATGGAGAAGAGATGCTTGTATGAGTTGGATGACCCAAAACACATATGTCAAGAGGTCAGAATGGAGAAAGAGATCACCAGTGGATGAAGAGCACAGCTGAAAAACAAGTTTAAATTACTGAAGAGCATGAGCCAAACAAACAAACAAAACAAGTAGAAATAGAAGATTTGTTTCTGGGAAGAAAGGGAGTTAGGTTTCTGAGAAGAGGTGGGAAGTGGAAACGCAACCAGGGAATGCAACAGGAGGGATAACAAAGCAGTACAGGAATCTGTGAACTAGAATCTGGAGATATGAAAGTGTTGGTTGGAGGGACCTCTGGAAGTCACCTCATTCACCTACTGTATTGAAGCAGAACTTTTCAACAACTGATCAGGTCAGCAATGAGTTTGTCTAGCCAAGTTTTGAAAACCTTCAAGAATGGAGTTTGCACAATTTCACTGCTCCAGTCCTGCACTACCAGTGAAGACATTTATAATGATGCCCAACTGGAACTTCCCATGCTGCGCATGGCTGCTGTTGCCCCTTGCAGTATCATCCATCAAGAAAAGTTTATTTTTAGTTTAGTTTTTTTTTTTTTTTTTGCTCTATCATCTTTGTACTTGGCCTTCAGATGGTTGTAGGCCACTCTCAGATCATTTTTTTCTTTACAAAACCAAACGGAGTGCTTCTCACATGTGAAGAACTATGCCCTGAGCTCCTTTCCATCTTTATGTCCCCCTGCCATAGTTTCTCAACAGCCAGGAAGTGGAGTGGGTGAAACAAGACACCATACTCTAGGTACTGCTTCACCAGCACCAACTAAAGGGGAATAACAATCTGCATACATCTGCTAGCCATTCACTTCTTAATGCAACCCAGTTGCTTACTGTTGTTTCTCCTGTGGAGATAACTTGGCACCCTCTGTCACCCTCAGATGGGATTTCAGTCATTTAAAATCTGGAAGGGAAGAGCTGAAGATTAATATCAGTGCCAGGAAGAGAGAGGTCTACATGAATGAAGTCTCCTTTTTAAGTAGGATGGATAGGTGTGTCACAAGAGTGGGTCTGGAGGGGAAAATAAAAAACCAACAAAAACACAGTCCTCCTCCATGAGGGAAGGTAAGACATTAGATGGGAAGCATCTCTTCATCAGCTTCTAAAACAAATAACACTAGCAGATTCTTTCATAGATTTCCAAAGAGTTAAGCGGCAAGGTGTGCTAGAATCACTGGTTAATTTAGATTGTGTCATATTTTTGATGTGGAATAAGGGGTGATATTCCACGTCATGACATGATGTAGTCCACTGGGAGTTAGAGAGTTAATGCTCCAGGTCTGTGGATTGTTGATAGTTCCATGTACCTTTCTCAGAAGAGAAGTCGTCCAGCTTCCAGAAGACCTCACTGTTCCATTTTTGTTTTCAGAGGGAAATATAAAACTGTTTGGATGTCACAAAACTGGCTCTCCTTTCTCTGCTCATCTCTGCAGTGTGTGTTCTCTAGCCATCTTGCCTTCAACATTAGAGTAAGGCCTTTGGTTTTGGACACACTCTCTCTCCTTCATTTAATCTGTTAGCTTCAGTTCCAATTATATTGTACTGTATTGTGTTATCTTGCATTCCGCTCTCATATTTATTATATTAGTTTTTTCCCTTAGCTTATTGCCACTCTTTTGTTTTTAGGCCCATCTCACTATCTTCCCCTTTCCTGGGGAGTGGGTCCCCTCACCCTGTTATTCATGGAAGCAGGCTGAATTGGGCTGGCATGACAGATTGGAAAGGAGTTCCTCTGGTCAGATTGGCTGTAGCATGGTCAAAGCAGGGACAAATCTGAAGGTATATTGGGTTGCCCAGGACCTTGTCCAGCTGAGTTTTTAATAGCATCAACAATGGAGATTTCGGAACTCACACATGCAATTGACTTCAGCGTGTGACTACTCTCTCAGTGAAAGCATCTTTTCTAAGACTGGGACAAAATCCCTGTTATTGTGACTTAGGATAATTGCTTCCTACTTCTTCACTGTTTACTAAGAAATGGTCCCCATCACCCTACAGGCAAAAGAATGAAACAGAGCCCCCATTAGGTTTCCCTTACCCAGGTTGAAGAAACATGGCTCCATCACCTCCTTGAATGTGATGTGCCCCTGCCTTGTGGTCATCATGGTGGCCCTCCACTGTGCTCATTCCATTATGTCCATATCTTTCTGTTACTGGGCGGACCAAAACTGATAATATGCACAAGATGTGGTCTCATATTTACAAAGTAATGAAGAAAAATCACTTAAATGTGACTTGCTGGTTACACCATTCCTAGTACAACACAGGATGTGGTTAGCCTTTATCACCACAAGGATACAGGAAAGTCTCTTTAGTCTTTTGAGAGGAAAGGCTGTGGTATATGAAAGCAATAAAATCAAACAGATTCTAAGGGCTGCTTTTTTAGACGAGAGTTTTGGTTGTGAGTGCTCAGTCACAGTCATTGAACAGTTTTTCAAGCAGAGGAATTTCACTGCCAGCGATCTCCACTTAAATGTTGGGTGATGTCCTGGCTCAGCTTGGATTTAAAATAAAAGCTCTAAACCTTTGTTGTGTGTTAGTTAAAAAGCAGTGTAGCTGTACATATACTATTTCGCATCATGGAAGCAGCCTGGCTACAGCAATATGCAGCACAAGATTAGTTTGCTTATGAACCTGATGTTTAGAAATTGCACAGCAGGAGAGCAGCAACATGGAGATTCGTGTTGATTTCCATACTTGGCAAAAGTACAGAGGAAGAAGAAAATTAGAAAAATAAAGATACTGTGTTGGGAAGAAAAACTAAAATTAAACCAGAACAACTTCATTCAATACCCTTACATTTGATTTTCAGTAGATTTGAAGTATATAGTTTGGTAATTGCATGGGGAATTAGAAAATAAAACACAGATTGAGGTTAAACAAATAAATGTTTCAGAAAATGAGTTCTTTACTCTCTGATCTACTAGGCCTTCTCTGTACTCCCTTCAGACTTAAAGAAATAGTGCCAGAAACTGCTCAGCTGCAATTCCAATAAAATCCTTGTGAGTGCTGTTCTGAGATGGCAGAGATAGTCAATACCTTTGCAGTACCTTTACTCACGTGGTGTTTTCCCTTTGCCCATTGGTCCAAATGTATTGATCACATTTTCAACTACAAGTACCCAACTTAGAGGAAAGTCTTTAAGCACAGCATCCTGCATTTTAAGCTCACACGTTTCATTAGGACTGTTTTTCCACTCTGTAAATTCATACATTTAAATGATATTTTTAGTCCCGTCTTGCATTGTTGATGCTTCCCAAGTGTGTAAAATCGACACATTCTATGCTGCTTTTGCCATAATCATTAAAGAAAATAGTAACTAGTACTGATTGGAAGTGCAGGCCCCAGAAAGATTCCATCCTAGCATCCTAGTACTATTCTTTTTATCTCTTTTACTAACCACTATGACATAAATGTATAAGAAGGGGTAACTGTGAGGGGGAGAAAAGAACTGTTTAGCTAATCATAGAATCATCAAGGTTGAAAAAGACCACTAAGACCACCCAGTCCAGCCGTCAGCCCATCCCCACCAACCACATCCACACGGTTCTTGTACACCTCTGGAGATGATGACTCCACCACCTTCCTGGGCAGCCTGTGCCACTGCCTCACCAGAAGAAATTCTTCCTCATATCCAACCTCAGCTAAGGGGCAGTGCTGGAAGGATAACATGGATATAACATGGATCTATGAAATGATCATAATGAAATTCAAACTGAGAATTTTGAGTCAGAATTCTGGCCACTGGAAGAATGTTATTATGGAACTGCTGTACAGTAAAGTAATAGGTGAGGGGCAAAAAAAAAAAAAAGCATTTTTGAAGTAGCGCTATACTGCTTGGGTAGTAGAAGTCTAGATCTACTGTAACATTAGAAACACTTGAAACTGAAGCTTTTTGGCACTACATCAGCTTTTGTTGTTATATGAATTAAAAATATATAAACATAACCCTACTTTCTTGAGTGTTTTGTATCTTAATAAGAGGAATAATAATTTCTGTGTACTCTTCATTTTAAATTAAGTTGCACATTGTCTTTTTGCAGCAAAAAAAAAAAAAAAAAGAGCTGCTGAAGTAGAGACTGTGGTACAAAAGCACTATGAAGTGAGCAGTTGCTAGTTTAAAATGCCAAGGCAACATTTGGGGGGGATCTCTGTAGCAGGTTGGCCCTGGCTGTCAGCCAAGCACCCACCCAGCTGCTTGCTTCCAGCCCAGAAAGAGATCATTCACCAGTACTGTTGTGGGCAAAACAGATTCAGCTTAGGGAATTTAATTAAAAATGTTCAGTTACTGATTTGGGTATTAGGAAGGAAACAAAGGAGGCAGGCATTTAAAGACTTTGGGAAAACACCTTTCTCCTCCCTTTCCCAGGCTCAGTTTTCTGCCAGTTACTTCTCCTCCCCCTTCTCATCTCCACTCCCCTTGTTATCACAGCTGGTTATGCTCAGTTCCATTGGTAATGCAGTGGGCTGTGCAGGAGATTGGGGTCAGGATATAGAGATGCCTTTATCGCTATGCCTTCCTTCTCACTATTTTCTTCTACTGCTTCTTGTTCTTGTTTCCTCAATTTTGGCACAGGTTATTCATGGGACAGCAGATCTTTGGGGTACCTGCTCTGGCATGGTTGTGCCATGGGCCACAGTTCTTCCAGAGGTGTTACTAGGCTCACGCTGGAACACCTCATGCTCTTCTGTCCTGGTGTTTCTTCTGGCATTTATTGCCATTTCTAAATACATTCTAACAGGAGCACCACAAACTCCTCTGACTGATTCTCCAATAGGCTAAACTGTGTCTTGTGGTGAAACTGGCTGGAAACAGCATGAGGTAACCCTTCTCTCACGAAGTCCTCCCTTGTGACCCACCCACTATCAAAACCTTGTTGTCTCCCCACTATACAACATCAAAAATGGCTTAAGGACATGACAAACTATTGTGAACATCCTAAATCCAACCACAGTCTCACCTTCAGGGTTCCCTGTAAAGAATGATCCCTGTAAAGAATGATGCAGCTCTCAGCATAGTGGAGATTTCAGGCAATTCAGCCAACCACAGAGCAGCCCCATGAGATAGTCATAACTTAATCAGCCTAAACTGTGCCAGGAACCAGTGCATAGGAGCTGGGACTAGTGACAGATATTGCAGGCTTACAGCTGTCCTTGTTTTTATTTTTTTTTCGTAAAGAGTGAGAGTACTTCTCCACATCTGTCTCAGACAAAGCATGTTTGTCACTTTACAAAGTAAATTGTGTTTAGGAAAAACTAATCAGATTATCAATCACAGTGCAGACAGAGTAAATCATTTTGGGTGAACTACCCAAACATATCCAGATTGGGGTAAATGTTTCATGGAAGCAGTTAGCATAAGAGATTTTTTAGAAAGGCATGGGGTTAAAATACAGTTGTCACACCACAGTTTAAACTGTTAATACATAGTTGTATTTGCATGATCCTTTCCCACTTTACAACTGTAGTTGCATTCTTAATTTTTAAATTGTAACCTAAAAAGACTGATTCAGGCAGCAAATCTTCAGGATTTAACATCTTTGTATAAATCTCATGTTACATCACACTGTGGAACCTCATAACAAACAAACAAGAAAAGGTTTACTGTGTTGTAAAATACGCAAATATTACTTTGGCAGTAGTTCCATAAAAGTTTGAAAGGTGATTTTTTCAATGCTGCTTGTAAAAAGCAAATTCATTGTCTTCGGCAGAGGTGGGTAGCTATATTTAGAGGCACCGCATCAGGAAAAGAAAAGGAGAGCAGTCCAATAGTGGCAGTCTTGGTAGTTCAAAAGAGAGTAAACATCATCTCACTTTCTAGGAAATATTAGAAACAGTCACCATGAGGCATATTCTTTGTTTAGAAATCATAGCTTGCCTGGCTCTCCAGAAATCTTGCTCCCAAATAGTCCTACGTGTCTTGCTCTCATAGGTATGCCCTTGACATCTCTTGCTTTATTCTGGGTTTCTGCTCTTCTTACATACATTGGTAATCAGTTTCCCAACACCCTAGAGACCTTCTCCATCTCTCTCATCTTCTTAAATTGCAACCTATTTAGTTAGTTACTTAGTTACCATTCCCCAAAGAGGCTCTTGCTTGCTCCTTCCAGTTAGTCTGTTCAAAAGCTGGTTTCTGTCCCCTTTTAATTTTACTTGTCTATATCAGAGAGAAAACAGCTATTATCAGCATCTAAAGTACAAAAATTCTGCATTTTTTTTTTCATAAATGAACAGTGTGACTCATTGTTCATTGTCCTCACACTTACATTGGAGTAGCTGTTAACCCTTATCTAAGTGTTGGAGCAGAATGAGGAGGATAGAGCACCCATTCTTTTCACGTGTATCTTGATGCTATCACACTAACGTACTGTGCTGCACATTAAGCATGCCAGCTGCTGTGCTTTCTTTATCAGTTCTAACAATAATTGAGTATTTAGCTGTGAGGATGAGGGAATTAAACACAACAGACTGGACAAACTTAAGGATAAGTCCATTGTGATTTTAAGTAAAGACTGACACAAGATCTGCTTAACCAGCAGCTTTCTGAAGGAGGAACAATATTCCTGGGAAAAAAAAATTCTATACCTGATCTGTTTATATCTGGAAAATATTCAATTCCATGTGAACTTCTCAGTGTGTGTCTTTCACCTCAAGTAAAAATGAACTAGTCTATCACATTTTAATTGCTAAGATAACTACCCATAAATGTATTACATTTGCAAATGTGCATGTGGAGATTACCTCACAGGAGGTGAGGCATGGCAACTTATCACCCCACAGTACTTTTGCATGTCAAAGCATTATGACTTTTAACTGATATTTTGTTATATTTTTATTCTCTACATTGAACAGACTGTACATTCATTTCTTGAAGTCACTGGTGAGCCAGACTTACAGTGACTGTCTCTTGAGATTTTGACTGTGGGAAGACTTAGGAGCATTTGTAATGATTTAGTGGATGATGAAAGTTGCAGCAAAAGTGATATATGTATTCACTGGGTTTAATTTTTGTAAAGGTTGTGTCCACCAGTACCAGCATACATCTAGCTCCATATCCAGCTGCGTGTCCTTCTAGTGCAGTGTTTCTTTTTTACTAAAACATTTAATTTCTAACAGTGCCTTGTAAGTGTGATACACAAAGATAGTCAAAGTAAGTTCAAGCTTTGAAACCTTTAGAAATTAAATTTCAAGCTGCTCAGTATAAATACTTGTCATAAAAACTTCCAGGCAGAAGATACTGTAGTGATGCTATCATGCCACACAAGTTATGATTTTATAGCTGATCAAAGCACTACTCATATCTAAGAAGCTTCTGATTATACAGAAAACTGACAGACTCTCACTCCCAAAATCCTGTTGTATTGTCTAGTTATTATTACCATAAATAAAACTTTTGGCAAACAATCTGATATTAATAGTACTTTATGGTTACGTCAAGTACAGGAATCAACGTCAGCATCTTGGCTTTATTTATTCCTTAAAATCCCATGCCTCTATTTTACAAAGAATGAAATGTAGATCAAAACTAAAATTACACCTAAACTTCCACTTATTCAGGAAGAATGACTGAACATTACTGGTGAAGTTCATGGCATCAGATGGTAAATTTTTGCCTTTTGATATAGTAATACTTGTTATAAACACGACCTAATAGAAAGAACCAAGAAGAAAGCAAAAAATAAACTATAAGCTGAGCAGAAAGATAAAAGGATACCCCAGCAGGAGAAAAAACAAAATCATTTCTATATATGGATCAGCAGCTGGCAAGGCAGGAAAATGACTACTCAGTAGGCTTTACACAAGGACTGATTGATCTTATGTCATTGCATGGCCACTCTCAATAATCTTGGAAACATCAACTAGAAGAGGTTCCTGAGGACTTGAAGAAAAGCAAATGTCACTCTTGTCTTTAGGAAGGGAAACTTGGAAAATACCAAGAGGTATAAGTCAGTCACCCTCATATCAATTCTTGGGAAAGTGATTGAGAAAATAATCCTGGAAGATATATCCAAGTGTATGAATGGTAAGAAAGTAACTGTGAATAGCTGCCAGCTACTCACAGAGAGGAAAACACGCTTAGCTGATTGGTTAGCCTTCTGCAGTGAGATGGCTGGGTGGATTAGGAAGCAGTGGATGTGGTTTGTCTTGGCTTGTAGAAAAGCTTTTGATACTGTCTTCCATAACCTCTGCATACATGAGCTAATAAAGTATGGGATAGATAAATGGAACAGTGTGATGGATTGAAGACTGGCTGAACCACTAGGCTCAGAAGAATTGCAATCTGCAGTACAAATTCCATCTTGAGGCCAGTCATTAATGGTATACCTTAGACCTCAAATACTGGGGCCAGGACTGTTTAACCTCTTCATTATTGATGATGGAATACAGTGCATATTCAGGAAACTGGCAGTAGGAAACTGATAGGAGTTTCTAATACACCAAAAGGACCTTGACAAACTAGAAAACTGGGTCAACAGGTATTTCATTATATGTTACAAAAGAAAACAACATTCTGCCTTGGGGAAAGATAACTTTAAGACAGCTGAAAAGTAGCCTCCTAAAGCAGAACCAGGGAATACTGGTGAACAAGTAGTTAACCATGAGTTAACATTGTGCTCTTGCAGCAGAGGTGGCTAACAGCATCCTTGGATGCCTTAAAGGGAGCGCTGCCAGCAAGCCAAGAGGGGATGATCCTTCCCTCTTCCTGAGTAGGGGTGAGAAGACAGCATGCAGTGTTGTATCTAGTTGTGGACTCCGCAGTACTAAAGAGACACAGACATACAGGAAGTAATGCAATAAAGCACCACAAAGACAAAGGGACTGGAGCATCTGACATAGGAGGAGAGACAAAGAGAGCTGGGATTGTTCAGCTGGAGGAGGATCAGGGGAATCTTATCAATGTATGTGACTACCTGAGGAGGGGATTTACCTGTGGAGCTGTGTTCTTTTGTGATACTCAGTGAAAGAACAAAAGGCAATGGGACAACATGAAATACAGGAAATCACACTTGAACATTTTTAATCTTTAAGTGAGAATTGTTGAATCCAAAAAGAGGCTGTCCAAAGATACTTTGGAGTCCTCCTGTTTTGTGATATTTAGAAGTCTGCTAGACATACCTGAGTAACTTGCTCTAGTTGCCCCTGCTTTAAGGAATGGATGAGTCCAGATGGGGCCCCTTCTCAATTCAGCTGTCTTTTGATTCTGTGACCACATACCCTGATGCTTAAAACAAGTCATTTCGTGCATGTTGTATTCTCATGCCTGTTTAGATTCTCAGTGTAAAAGAAAAAAACATAAAGAGTAACTAACTACAAAATAAAGAAAATAATGGAATAAATTACTAAGATAGTGAAGCCCACAGTAAACACGAATGAGGAACATACAAAGTGGAGAACATAAAATTTCTGTATTCAACTCACTGCTTGTTGAAAATTTGGTGCAACTGTAAATGTTAAGCAAAAAATGTTGAAGTACAAGGTATCTTCATACTGAGTTGATGTTCAGCCTATTAAATAAACAAATCTTAAGAAAAAATAAACCCTACTTCCTAAAGATCTGCACAGAAACAGTATTTGTTTTCTTAAAATAAACTGGCAATTAATCAGAAGGAATTGCTTTTGTCATGTTTGATGCAGTTATAAGGAATGCATAATCAATAGCAATGAAACATATGGTTTTATTAAAAATATAATGTGTAGAGAGGGACTACAGATGAATACTTAGTATATTAAAATGAAAATAGAAATTTACTAGTAAAAAAAAAATGGTAGTAGTGGAGAGCGCCTAAATATTACTCCTCTTAACTGGGGAAAAGAGGTAATCTTGTTTAAAACAGAAAATGCTATGGTGAATGCACAGGAAGACAAATTAATTCTAGAAAGATTTGGGTTGGAAGGGGCCTAATATAAAAATCTATTAATTTTACTGTCTTAAAGAGCAATGATCCTAGCATATATACATGAAGCATTTCGAGCAAGTCAGTAGAGACACTGGGAGAATACTCAAGGTGAATTTCACAAGACTTCGCATTGTGTCCCTCATGTTGCCACTCAGCAGTCAGGCATTCTAGTAGGTTTCTGTACACCTCTGTTGATGGAGCCAAAAGAGTGAGGTTCTACAGACTGCTCTGGATCCTAGGGAATGGGGCTGTCATTTTCTTCTTGTATGTGAAATGAATTTTAGGCAGTCAGAACCACCACTGCATTCAGACATCAGTGGAGAGAGCATGAGATTACCATGGTTGGCAAGTTAGGTATATTTACTTACAGAAGTCCTGGGACTTGTTACATCGTTCAGGAAAGAAAGGGTATGAATAACACTTAAGTTATAGAATGAAACATAAGGGTCTTCAAGCAACCTATGAACCTGAAATGCATGAGACAGATTTGATGGAGATGGTAAGTAGACGTAGACTGAGTATAGCCAATGGACTAAAATAATGCCCATAAATGCTGTGCATGTATATTTATGGCTTACTAAATTACATTCAACATCTAAAACTGCCCAAACCAAGTAAAATAAAGGTAAATCAGAAGCAGCCTGAGGCAAGCCTCCTTCTTTCATCTGCATTAGGAATGTCCTATTAGAACAATTGATAGGGACTGGAGGAAGAGTTAAAGCTAAACCATCTGTGCCCCCTAAAACTTACATTACTTGTATCTCTTTAAATAAAGCCTCATTGCAGGAATAAACATTTCATGATTTTGTTACCACTCATCATAGTGGAAGAAAACTATCAAAGATAAAATTAAACACTAAACAAATTGTGGTGAAGCACTGGAACAGGCTGCCCAAGGAGGTTGTGGATTCCCCATCCCTGGGTGCATCCAAGGCCAGGTTGGATGTGGCTCTTGGCAGCCTGGTCTAGTGGTTAGTGACTCTGTCTGTGGCAGGGAGGGGTTGAAACTAGGTGATCTTTGAGGTCCTTCTTAATCACAGACCATTCTGTGATTCTATGATATTGCTCTAATGGAGGAAGCAATATAGACAAACAGCAAAACGTGAGGAATTCCACAAGACCTCTTGCATTTAGACCTCAGGTAACCAACAAAACACTTTTGAAAAGACTGGAACTGTATCAGAGCTGAAGTTACCTGAAGACATTTACTTGGTAGATCATTTGTGCAAAGAACAATGTATTTCCTCTGTTCATGAAGCTCATAGTAACCATACACAGATAGGAATCCACAAATACTAAATGGATAGCCACCTCTCCAGCTTGTACAAATGAATATTTAATAGCTTGTTTATATATTTTGCATATCATCGCTGAATAACATTTAATGTTTCTCTTGAAATCAAATAATCAAGAAGAATGTAAATATATCTGATTGACAAGAAAAATAACACACTTCACATGGACCTCTAAATACCTTACATTGCAATGAAATTTTGAAGACAATCAAAAGCTGCTGTTTATTTTGTTTTTCTTGTTCATTCTTTTCAGCTTCTTTCCAGCTTAGTTAATGCTCATTAAGTATCTTTGGTACTTACTTATACATACATTTCAGGAAACATTATGGGCTTTAGTCCAAGTTTTGGTTCCTTTCCCTTTTATTGTTCTAAACAATTGACTTCAAACTGAAACACGAAAGAGGCTTTAGAAAAGATAGCTCTCCAGCTAGGAGAAACAACTTCAGCATTTGTCATTTTCTGTATAAAATGAATTATTGTGCATCTCTTACCCATACACAGCACCATGCATTTGGATTTTGGCAAGAAGAATTACACCACCTGAGCTGGCTAACGCTTTGTCCAACTCAAAGCAGCTCTCACACTGTAATGTTTATTATCCGCTAGACACATCCCCTCCCCCACACACTACTTTAATCCTTTTTTAAGACCAGTTTTCTGGAGTCCATCTGGCATTTTCAGACACCTCTCACAGCTATGCTTTGCTGTCACATTATTGGGGTACACTGTAACCTGCATGAAGTCGTGCTGCAGAACAGAAATTCAGCAGCAACATAAGTGCTTTTTGTTCCTATCCCTTTGCATGTTATCTATAATCTGATTTTGAACATGTTAATACTAAAACAAGACTTCCATCTACTACTTTTATTTATTCACTTAAAGCTTTTTCTCAATCCTAGCTTTATTGGCTACAGAAGTTTATAAATTACATCCCCCAGGCAAAGTTCTCTAATGCTTCATTTAAGGAACATTAGTAACTCTGATCTGTGGAAATTAACTAAGATATACTGTTGTCTTCCTTTATATCCAATTTAAGTACTAAAGACTAAAACACTAGTGGCATTTCTAAAGCATTTGAAGATAAAATAGGAAACAATCATTAAAAATGAGATCCAGTTTACATTATTTTAAGGCTGATCTATTCAGATCCATAAAAGGAGGACAGGATAAAGGACACAATAGTATGGTTTTTATGTGAGAACTGGCCATTAGACATATCTAGACCTGTGCTTTTCCAGGCAATAAATACAGTTTTAAAAAGAAGCGTAACTATTCTGAAATCCTGAGTTTAACTAATAGTTTCACTGGGGATTATTTTCTCTAGTCCCAAAGTTGCCAGAAAATAGAATAATTATCTTTTATCCACATTACTTATTGAAAGAAAGATATCTAGAGAGATTTAGATTTCAGTACTGGCACAGTTTGGCCAGAGGTGGCAGATGTCCCATCCCTAGAAATACTCAAGGTCGGGCTGGATGGGGCTCTGAGCAATCTGACATAGCTGTAGGCATCCCTATTCATTGCAGGGGAGTTCAACTGGATGACCTTTAAAGGTCTCTTCAAACTATTCCATGATTCTATTTCATGATTCTATTATTTACACCAGTAATAGCAGAATCCTAGGTCACAGCAGATGCGAACAAGCCCAAACACAGCAGCCCTAGATACACAAAGAAAAACTGCTTACCTTTGGAAGGCCTCCAGTAAACAAAGATCTCCACCAAGAGAGACCCTCACCTCTACTACCAACCCTTAAATGAGATCTGAGAAGGGGCGGATCCTGGTTCCACCCCATTCCCATCACTCAGCTGCATTGCATGCACCTGAGTTCTCCTGAGTTGGCCCTGCCTTCCCACCAGGTGCTCAATCTGGTTCTGGCCATGACTCAACATTTCCGCTGCACAGGGCAAAGCAAATATTTCAGCCTAATCCTCTGCTCTCAATTTATATATAAAAAAGATAGTACCTGAGAGCAATTTGTTTTAGTATTCAAGAAATACTCTGATTCTGTGGTAAGCTGAAAAAAATCTCAGCTGAGATTTTCAGCTGAGTTTTTTTTGTACGAAAAAGAAATTAGTAGCAAGTCAGTTATTTAACTCATGTAGCTTTTACATTGAAAAATCATACAGAAATTTATTTTCTAGCAGTAACAACAGAGGACAGAAAGGTAATTTTGCTAGACAGCTCTGTCCTGCAACAAAGCATCGCTCAGATAACATAAAATTTTCCACAACCTCTTTTTCTAGTAGAGAGAAAGATTAGCCTGATGCCATACCAAATTCAGAAATACCTTCCACAGTCAAAAATGTGTGAGTCTCACCGTCTTTCTGCTCATTATTACTTCATCCTCATCTGAGACAGATGAATCAGATCTGTTGATCACTATCATGAATGGCCACAAGTTGTACCAGAGGAGGTTTAGATTAGACATAAGGAAAAACTTCTTCTCTCAGAGGGTGGTCAGACACTGGAATGGTCTGCCCAGGGAGATGGTGGAGTCAGTGTTCAAGAGGTGTCTGGATAAGGAGCTACGAGATATGGTCTAATGGCTTGTGGTAGCAATGGTAATGGGAGGATTGTTGGACTGGATGATCTTGTAGGTCCTTTTCAACCTTGTGATTCCACGATTATATGAATATATCAGTGGAGTTGCCCTTAAAGCCTTGTTGAGTTTCATGACACCCAGGTAACTGCACTGAACAGAATGAGGGGCACTCACAGATTGTTTCACTACATCAGCTGTACAGCCAACTGTTTCCAGCTGAAGAGTCATTCAAATATCAGGGGGTAGAGGAATAAGAGTAGATGCTGCAGTTATTTCTACAGCAGTCACTTTATTCATAACTGAGAAGCTCCTAGCCAAAGGCTGCATGTTGCTTGTTTCAAAAAAGCAGATGTGTCTGAGCATCCTTCTTCAAATAAGCCTGACCATTCATGTCTTTTATGTTTCCTTTCTAGAGGCTTCAGATGACAGACAGAAAGAAAAATATACAATTTTCTGGTCATTGCTAATTACTGTTTGGCATAATACTCTCCAAATGGTTCTCCTGTATGTTTATGCATCTTTAACCTCCAGCATGCCTAAATTGTTCTGTAATACCTTTGACTTTAGAAGCATCGTACCAATTAGCATTCCGGCTTTTTTAGTTCAGAACAATTATTTTCATACAATGTTTTAATGACTATGGCAATATCTTGCAATAAAATGATAATTATACAATACACAGCATTTATTTTGCTATGTTATCTTCCTTACTTTTATTGAGTTACTGACATTTTTCTTGTTTCACCCCTTTTGAAATGCCCTCTTCTAGCATTCAACAGTGAAATTCGGGGACTATCTGAAAGATCAATTGCTTTTTTTGGTCTTTTTTTTTTTTCCAATTATGGTTCTTACCTGCAAGAAACAAAATCCAGTGAAATCAAAATGATCTGAAGCAAAAATCAAAAGCAACTGAATTTATAGACCTATTTTCCCACATTACTTCAGATGTTATCTGTTATGTTCATACCACAAATAAGCTGGAGGAAAACACTTGGAGTGTCACGCAGGTCAATAAACATCTGGCTTATGAAGTGTTGCCCTGCTGCCTGTATTATGTTGATAAAATTACTTCAGTCAGGAGAAAGAAATATAAAGTACAAAGTACAAGTGGTAAATTTTCCCATCTTGACATATGGAAGATTTAATTGTTTAATTTACATTGGCACCAATTTCATTTTATCAAAATGAAATTCTATCAAAAAATGTGAAAGAAAAAGAAACAGGAGGGATGCATGTTTAGGGGGTGCATCTCCATCTCAGCATGGGCATAGATAGGCCTGTGGGTCCTCTGTATATTGAGATGTGACAATTAATGTGCATTTCATCTTTCTACAAGCAAAACATATAAAGGCACTGTTGGTTTTTTGTTCGTGGCAGTGGTTTTCTTCTTTTCTTTTTTCTTTTTATCTACTACAAAAACAATTTTGATGTGCTCTAAATACAGATCAGTGGTGGAACCCTGCAGCTATGTGTGTTCCCATAGTCATGCTCTTCTCTGAATTCTTCTTTTTTATCTCTCACGCTTTGCAAATATTTGAAATTCCTGGAGGAAGCAGTCTTTACCTGCACCCAGTAACAGATCCACTGAAAGAATATTTAATTAGAAAGTACTGTGTTGTCTGTGTTATCTGAAACAGCATGCTTAGCTTTCTTCAATTCACGTGGCAGATAACTGCTTTTATAAGTCAGTTCTCTTATTTTTACAGTTGTTCTTTACACGGCTTTTATGTCCTCTTACGATGTTACTAAGCAGTTTGCCTGAATTAAGACTGGGCTGTGTGCTGGAGCTTTGGAAATTTTCTGCATTAAAAAAAAAAAAAAAAATGGTTGGGGCTAGATTTTTTTTCTTTATTTTAAAATAGAAATTTCTTACTGGCTTCAAATCAGGGCTTCAGGGATTACCTGTTCAAGAAAAATGAATATTTGATAAAGAAAGAGGTTTCTGATGTCTCCCTCGGCTAGGAATGGTGATCACATGTTTGAATGGTGCGCTGCATAGAGTGGATCCAGGAAAACAGACGTTACTTTATGAAGCCAGTTATTGTTCAGCTGAAGTGCAGTGATATTGCCCAATATGCTTAAGTGGGAAATTTTTGTCCACAGGATGGAGAATGGAAATTAGTAGACGTGATATAAACAAAAAGCATATTCCTGTGTTAACAAAAGTAATTATGTGGCAGTCACAAAATTAATCACAAAGCATCTGACATAGGCAGTTAACTGTAGAGTTTTGCTCCACTCACTTTTTTTTTTTTAATATATAATTAGAGTTTAATTATTTTTCAAATAACTTTAATGAAAAACGTAGAATGAGTATTTCTAAAGATTTATAGCATAATTTGGTACTCATGCTACAGGTAATGAAATATCCCCAGCAAGGTGCTATGGTCTGTGATCACCTCTTGTATTGTCCCAAACAGAAAATGCCTTTGGGCTTTTAACGTAGGTTTTGGGCAATTAGGCAATAGGCATTTACCATGAGAGGGAATAATGTCCTGAAGAAGCCCCCATCTGGTGTTTGTATGGCAGGTTAGTTTCCAGTGTAGCCAGTTCCTGTCTGATCGGACCTCTTCTCATCCTACATTCCAATTAAGTCACATCATCCATACTTATCTGGCTTCTTTCTCAGTTTTCACACAGTCAGAAGAGCTCATAAAACTGTCCTAAACACCTTTTTCACATCCTCCAACTATTCCGAAGAGGTGTGGTGATTTTTCAGAATTTCATCACTGTTGGCCATGCTGGATTTGCTCTAGATTACTTCACATACTTCCTAGAATAGTCTTCTCTTTAAGTTCTTGTGGAATGGCACAGGTGTGTGCTATATGCCAGAAAACAGCAGTGACCTTATTTGTGGAGAAAAAAAAGCCAAAACAGCCTTCTGCTCTCTTCCACCACTTTGAATTCTCAGAGCCCTGGGGAGTCAGGTGAGTGCCTCTTTGTTCCTCATTAAAGGGTGTAATCATAGCAAGCTTCATGTCTTCAGACTGCTGTCCAGAACACAGGCTTATAGGTATTGGTTGGATCAGTTGAACTAACATCTCCAAATGGCTCTCAGTGCCATTATTTGCAATCTGTACATGACTGATATTGAGGATGACTTCTTTTCTCATCAGGTATGTTTGATAAAATTGTCATCTTCAGTATCCTCTGCTCTCATATTAAAGTTCATAGCAACAGATACTCAAATTTATATTTTTTTCTTTAATTTCATGTGTGTGAAAAGATATGATCTGATTTAAGAAGAAGGAAGTGTTGAGACTTGGGTGGAGACAGAGCCATTTCCTACATGTTCTAAGGCCTCTTCTGTTCTCACTTATGATCATTGCAGTCACATTGGCATGTCCCAATGTCATAGATTTAGCAAACTATGCAAGTCCTAAAGCTGGTTCTGCACACTGTGCCAACCCTCCCCAAAACACGTACCAAAAACCCCAATGTTGCTGGCCCACAGATGAACCTGCATTTCTGGGACCTTCTGGAACTAACTGAAGTCACCTTTCTGACCATGTGTTGCTGGAGAGCTGCTCCTACCTCAAAACTTTCCAAAAACTCTTTTATAAAGAATGAGTGGCAGAAACAGAAATACTGCAGGACATATGAAGACACCCTATCATCCTGTCTAATGTTACTAATCATTGCCCACATCAGACTAATTTTTTACAATTGCTATGGGGATCAGAAGGCCTTGGATATATTGCTAGACTTTTATCTTGCACAGTGGTTGAATTTTGTGCTATATAAATTTAAAATTAAAGCATTAAGATATATAAGGATTTCAAGTGAGACTCATAAATCTGCCCATAAGCACTCAAATAAATGGTCTGGCTTTTGGATCATTAGGCACCTGCAGCTTCTATCAAGTTCAATAGAAGAGATGTAGCCAGGAACAGGCAGCAACCTGAAGGTAGAAAATAATACAAAAAATCAAATTTCTACCAGTACAGTATCAATCCTAATCATATGCAGGGAAAATAAAAAAAACATGTAGAAAATGTACTCTTGATATGGATTTTGCTAATTAAGGAGCTCACTGCCCATCTGTCCACTAGTTGGCAGGCATAGCAATGGAATCAGCTATGCTGTGAATGCATGCCTGGCTGCTGCTGAATCTGCTAAGAAGTCCTAGCAACCGCCTGCCAGCACTGCACTGTGCTCATGCACAAGCATTAGGATCGTTCAGACCTGCATGGGAGTTTTCCAGTGGTGCATAAAGCATTTCATTGGAAGAGAGTTAAACACTGGGAATCCCAAGCTTAAGTGCAAAACCATTCTCAGCACTGTCTTAAAAACAACAACAAAAAGACAATAAGAATCACAACCTGGAATGCACAGCATGGAGATTTTCCCTTCCTTTCAAGTTCCTGCTCATGAGAATTATGCAATTGTACAAGTGCCTGCAGCAGATGCTCAGAATGTTCTCACTTGTCTGATAGATTAAATGGGTCATTTCAAATTTAGGCACTATAGGATTTTTTGGATCACTTTATTGGATCAAGTTCACAGCATATTCATTCCTATTTTGATAGTGGTTAGTGCCCTGTATCATCAGGGACTGAACTGACTGTAATGTAGATGTATACACTTTATTTTTCAGATAATATTTGTTTGGAAAAGGTACAATGCCACATCAGCAATTTTGTATGGTTTAAGAGATGACATGGACTGTTTTAGTGCTTCATTTTGCTTTGCATCTCCTATCTAACAACTCTGCAACATTAATTTTGAAGCAAACTTATCATTCAGTCAGCAAATAAAGAAACGAATCACTTTGTTCTCATTTCACATAAACTTTTAAGTACATCTATACACAATTGAATTTTCTATCACCTTTATGCATTACCTGATATATTAACATGCTTTCCTAGCCTTCTCTTACTCTGTTCTGTAGCTGCTGGAGAGACTTTTGTTGGAGCTTTTTTTTTTTTTTTTTGTACTGAAGCAAAACCCTGTCAACAGAGCGCAAAAGCTTGTTTAATGGCCTCTAGCTGGCTGCAGATGCCTACATTTCTGAATAGTACTCAACATCAGAAAACTGAACGTACCGTTAATTAAAGCTTTCTTTTCAAATGATGCCAAAATAGAATATTTGCTAGAAAGACTGCACTTTTCCTCCGACATGAAGGAAGATGAAAGACATTTACTCTGTGATTTAATTTGCATTCTCTGAAGTGACTCTCTGAAATGTCCTTTGGTAGTAGAGAAAGTACTTGTTGCTGAAAACCTAAAACAAAGTACTGCTTGTCACTTTTTATACAGCGAGTCTTGCACATGAAAAACTAGTGGTGGTGTAAAAGGGCAGATATAAGGTCACATGCTTACTGGTTAGCACATCCTAGAAGGCTTTTTCTTTCTTTCTTTTTTTTTTTTTTTTTCCAACCACATTGAATTATCCACACCAAATATCTACTTTAAGGTTGTTATGCATTGATATGTTAATACTTATATTTGTCATGTGAAATAGTTGTAGACAGTATTGAATAGAACTAAAGAGACTGACTTGATTTTTCTATAGTAAAAGAATGCTTTTTTGAGTTTTACAACACAGAACTAAGTTTTACACTATCTTATTCTGCATTCCTAATACTGCATTCAAGTTCTTGCTACATTATGGTTTCTTATTTATGAATATACATATATTTCAATAAGAAAAGTAGAAGAGTATTTCAATAAAGTGTAAATGATCTGTAAATTGTATAGGCTTTGCTTATTAGAGACAGCAGATATACACTTTGGGTTACACAAGTGACATCCAAGTTGTGAGGCAGGTATCCTGCTCTTGGTTTTCCCAATTGAGAAACAAGCTGATAGGTGCCTACACCTCAACTTCCAGGCTACATAACTTGCTTTTCTGGACAGACCTGAAAGTAGAACAGGAAATGGGGTTTCAAGCTATGCAGAGTTCAGATGTGACTGCAGCATGAACTTGGAGCTGCCATTTGGGGAGATCACGCCAGGTATGTACAGCTGTATTAGGGCTGTATTACTATTAGGGCTCTAAGATCAGTTCAGGGCAAGAAGAAACATACTGTTGTGATCCTCCTGGAAAACCCTTTCCAACTCCCCTGCAGTTCCGAAAAGGGGTAAATACCTCAATGCCAAGTAAAGAAAGATGCACTGACTGGGATTCTGGCAAAATTCTCTCCAGCCTTAAGTTCTACCTGCGGGCTCCTGCTTGCCTGCATGAGGAGAATATGTAATGAGTTGGTAGAACCTGTTCCTGTCCTCACACTGCACTGTGGAAAGTGCTGCAGACCATATGGATCCTTGGCATCCTTCTGTCCTCATTAGGTTACTGCATATTAGCACTTTTAGCATTTGAGGGAAGTACTTTTCTGCCCAGTACTCTGTCATACATCTTATTTTAAATTATTAAGTCCTGCTGTTCTTGCTCAAGGACTTTTATATCCAGTAGGAGAATTCTGCTGCTAAACTTTAAAGCCCTTTAAAAAAAAAACATAGGTATTTCTGATTCATGAAAAGGTGTACAATCACATCTTCATGTATTTAACAAACTCCAATCTCCAATGCATGACTGATTTATTCATAATGGACCTCTCCCATTTCTAGATTTTATAATGCTTAAAGTGAATCAAGCTCGTGTCCAGTTTTTTTCCTACACTGGAGCCCAGTGATGGGCCACCAAAATGGTTGAGGTCTGGAGCACAAGACATAGTAAGAAAGACTGGTTCAGCCACAAGAAGAGAAGATGGAGTGGGGATCATATTGCTCTCTTCAGCCAGCTCATGGGAGAATATGGCAAAAGCAAAGTTCTCTCCATGGTGCACAGTGACGGGACAAGAGAACACAAATATTAGTCATGAAACAACTTTTCTTTCCAGAGGATCTCAGTTCTTTCTAGAGTAGAAACAGCAGAACAAATCAGTCTCTGTTAGCGTGGGGAATGCTGAATTGGTTTCATTTGGTGGAAGTTTGATGCAGCATCCATCCTAAATATAGAAGGAACAAACCAAAAGTCATTTTTTGGGAGAGAAGCATTTAACCCTCACCTTTCCCTGGTACCTCTTCTTTCCCATTTTCTCCAGCCTTGCAAACTGCTAGAAAGAAAAAGATTTAAAGCAGCCTTCAGTGGTTGGTTTATATATATATACATACATGCATGCATATGTATATTTTTTTTATATATGGTGCAGGCATAAGTAACCAAAGCATGCATGCTGTGCCTGTAGCATGGATCTAGCTCATCTGTGCCTACTGCAGCTCCTTATGAATAGATGGAGATTCACTCTTTGCACAAGGGTACAACAGGTGAAGCTACTAACTGATTGAACTCCTGATACAGTTAGGTGCTTCTAATTGCTCTACCTTGAGCTGTTAATAGCACTCAGTAAGACACTCCTCTTCCTGCCGGTAGTTGTGAGGTGGTTGGTAAGGATGTGAGGTGACCATCCTTTGGCTGGTTCAGCGCCTTTAACATTGCTATTGCTTCTTTTTTGGCACAGTTTCTGAACCAATGGCCTGACTCCAAATCCTCCTCAGGCTGCTAACCCATATGAAGCATACTGTACACAGAAATATTTATATAGTGTCTTCCAGCATTGCTCAAGGTATCTCAGATTACCATAAGAAGGCAACTATTGTTGCTCATTTTTATAGGATTTCTATGCCTGTGCTAAGTGACAGCCCTCCCCTTTTTTTTGGCAGTATGCATGATTTTCATGCTGAAATGCCAGCCTCATATCCATAATATATATCCATATTATAAGGACAGCAGTATTTATGCAGCTGGTGTTTCTGGTGGTAGGTGGGAGTTGCGTTTTTCTATCTGGCTCTGTCTCTGCCTCTAGGTTTGATAATATCAGGTCACCAGTTTCTACGGTGAGACATATGAAGCTCTTAAATATGGCTGAATTTGCTGTGTCCTCTGATTAACAGAAGCCAGGGAGGAAGGAAGGAAAGAAAAGTACTTAGTCACAGTTGACTATGTTTACTGGAATTTTTTTTTTAATTTATTTTTTTAATAAGAGTATTTTGTTGCTGTAAAATTATGACTGAAAGACACAACCTTTAAGGGGATTCCTTGCTACACCAGAATTGCTAGGAAACTTGCTCCTGGGTCACTATTCAACACTCCACCACAATGTCCTTCAGCTCCAGATGCATCTGGTTAAAAGGTCACTGACTGCATGTATACAAAGGAAGTCCCAGAGTGGAAGTGTGGAAAGTGAGGGGCTAGTGAGTGGGTCACATCTGAAGCACAAGTCTTCATGTTTCCAAAGGCTGAACAGTAGTGTTGTCTAGAAATTTCCTTGAATAGTTATAGCAGTTTCATTCACAAAGATCATAGTATCGCAGAATGGCTTGGGTTGCAAGAAACCTTTAAGATCATCTAGTTCCATCCCCCTGCTATAGGCAGAGACACTTTCCTCTAGACCAGGTTGCTCAGAGCCCCATCCAGCCTGGCTTCCAGGGAGGAAGTGTTCAGAACCTCACTGGGCAACTTGTTCCCAGAGTGGAAGGCAGGATGGGGAATACAACTGTGAACTCTTTCTCTAATCCAAGAAGGAGTTTTATAGTTCTGGAAATCCCAGTTGTTGTAGCTAAACTATCTTCCTACAACAGTGTTGGGTGGTTAGAAAAAACCTTGGCTACTGTACAGTATAGGCTGCCCTGATTTTCTTCTTCTGTAAAAACTGGAAAATAACATTCTGATTTATTTTGAAGAGCTTTAAAGCCTACAGGTAAAATAATAAGAATTAATACTTGGGGTTTTGTATAATACCTGGTATTATACAATACCTGAATTACCATTATAGTAATTCAGTTTTCTTCTTTACTTAGGGATTCACTCATACATATTATGATTCACGAACATATATGACAGGTGTTATAGGCAATAAAGGAAATGTGCTGCCTGCCATCTTTAGGATAAATTCACTAGTAAATAAGCATGATATAAGAAAACATGTAATCTATGAAGACAAATTCTTCTCCACTCACCTCCTGCTGTGCTTAAAAACTTTATCCTTCAACTGCTGCTCTTTGGATCAAACAAAACAAAACAGAACAACAAAAATGAATGGGAAAAAAAAAAAAAAAAAAATCTCAAACCTGAAACCAATATCATAGAGCAAAAGCTATTGGTTAAAAACTTAAAATGGAAGTGCAGATTAGGTCAGCTTTAACCAACTGACTCGACTTCTAAGTCAGGAAAGGCTTCAGTCATACTTTTTGTTCCTTTGCTAGGGAAATTATTACACAGTAATGCCTTGGGACTGTGTGTTTTCTAGCATTGCCAAGACAAGTCATTTCTGTGTGCACTGTGAACAGCATTCCTATTCTATCATATGACTACGAGATGGACATAATGAATTGCAGTTAGCAGCACTGACTCACTCTGTAGTTTACGCCAACACTTAATGTCATTTATGCTTAATAAAACTGTAGGGTTCTGCTTTACCACCCACTTTTTGTTATTTATCTTGAAACCTACCATATCACAAGAAAAAAAATATGTCAGCTTGATGTAAAGTGCTTTTTTTATATTCTCCATTCAGACTCTTTTGATGAATTGACAAGATCCCTGAGAAGTTCTCTAAAAAAACATGCATATATTTGAATGACTATGGCGTGCTTTTCAGAGAAATATTCTGATATTCTGACTACCTAGTCTGTTTGTTTAATGCAAAGTTCATTTGAAAATCACAGATTCACCCAAGCTCAGACCACTCAGATGGTCTGTTCAGATCAGACAACTGACCCACTTCTAATCTCCTCAGGTGAGGCCCACCTTTGAATTTTGTACACTAGCTGCCATGCTGCCTCTGAATGACTGCTGCAAGGAGAATCTGTTAAATATTGCAGGTACAAACCTTATTAAAAAAATATAAAATCAACCATGTTTCCCAGCGATGTTGTAACAGCAGCAGCATGGCAGCTAATGAGAAACATCAAGCTCTGAGATGTGCTGGAAGAAACCAAATGTCACCTCCTGAGCCACATGGTGCTTTGCCCTGCATGCTTGTCTGGAAGGATTCAGCAATTTGCTCAGCTGCCATTTTGAGCAATAAGCAGCTGGAATTCCAGCTCTCTTCCTTCTAACTAAAAGCAATGAGGAAATCATAGAACGATACAACTGACTGAGTTGGAAGAGACATCTTAAAGGTCATCTAGTCCAGCTACCCTGCAATGAACAGGGGCACCTACAGCTATGTCAGGTTGCCCAGGGCTCCGTCCAGCCTGACCTTGAGTGTCTCCAAGGATCAAATATGCCTGAGGCTCACAAAGTGAGTTTGTTGGGGCTCTGAGAGCTTTCTTCATGCCATACTACCATCACAACTGACCGTGAAGAGGAGCCCCTGTGCTAAAATCCTGAAATTTCCATCAGAGCATACAATCCTCATGAGCTGGGCTACAGAGCTGAGAACTGAATGTCTAGTGAAATTAGAGGTGCTAGTCTGTATTTTGGGTATTGTTGCAGAAAAAGAGTGAGTAGAACTATACAAAAACTGTATTTTGTGCCCAGTTCCTGAAGTCTCCTGCCCCAACTAGTATTGGAAATACCTGAAATCTGTTCTGTGCTCTCTTCTTAAGTGGAACAGAATTATAATTCAAAAAATATCTGTTGCAGTTCCAGGAATAAATCTCGTCTCTTATTGATTTAGCAATACAAAGGCAGTAGAAAATTCTCAGTGTTACGTGTAGGGGGAATTGTTGCAGTTTTCACTGTAGCAATGGAACAATTGAAACAAGCAATTCCAGCAAGGTGTTATTCTACTAAAAACACTTTAATTGCAGATTAACTTTTGTCTAAGCTGCACTGTTTTGTATTTCTTCACCCTCTTCTGGCCAAAAAAAAATGACATCTTTCAGTAATACTGTTATTTCAGTAAAATCAGCAATCTAGCTTCTCTGTGTAGTGTCTGTTGATCAGCAACTACGGTACTCAGATGTGTGACCTCCTTGCTCGGGGAGCCTTTCATGGACAGTGTGCATTGTGAATACAGATGTGACACTGAGTGGCTGAGTCATACATTTGTGGCTGGGTTTACCTCAGTAATACTCTTTTTTTTTTTTTTTAAATTTATTTTTATTTTTCCCCTTCAATAAAAAAGCTGAGAAACTTTAAACTTTGAGATTTTAAACTTAGGATCTGTCATTGCTGGATTTTAAGATACACAGAAGATTCTGCCTGTATATATGCTTGTAATAGAATATTCCTACAAGAAAGAGGACAATGTTGCCGTAAATCCTTCTATGTTTAACACACTTGTTTCAGACTCTCCTATGAAATCTATCAGAAGAAAAAGAAGACAGAAAGCTGCGTAGTTTCATCATGCAAACACGATAAAAATTATATCTGCTCTCTGTGCATATAAGCACATTTTCAGATAAAAACAAATCTGTCTTACTCTTTTTGTTTGATAAGAGAGGAAGAATGCTGTTCTGATTAGGATGAAGTAATAGAAATCAGGAAAGATTCTCACAGTTCTGACAAACACTTCTATGCATTCTTGAGTAGATCAATGACCCTTGATGTGCTTCAAACATTTTGGAAAAAAAAAAATATTACAAATAAATAAATGACAAAGGTTTTAGAGAAAGCATATTTATATCCCTAGTAAAAATACTGTAAAAATGTGACACGTTGTCTGTTTAGAAAAATATGTTTAAAGAATATCAGGAAGGAGGAAAAGGCTTTGAAGGGAATTTTTCAACCTTTGTAGGAACTTTCTATTTGTTCCTGGCTTAATGTTAACAGTTAAGCTGATACTAAAAAACAAATCAAAGTGTTGCAATAGGAAGGAACAACACACAGTTTCCTTTCTCCCCACCCTAATAATATGCATTGCTGACAGGTATTTTTGGATTTGGAGACAAAAATTATCCAGTACTTCCAGTACTATGCTAGGAGCATACTTGGCATTTCTTGTTGAGTACCTCAAAGTATCTCAGTACCCTCTTGCAAGAGCTGCCTTTGATGGCCAAGGAAAGAGTCAGATGCCTTGAGCAATGAGAGCTGTTGTATACGTGAGGTGTAAGCTGTTTTGATGAGATCTGAATCCCACAACTTTGATTCATGTCATCTACAATGTAGGGTATTCTGACTTAACGGCATTTGAGTTAAACATTTCATTCGTTGCCTTAGGCTTCATGCCCTGAGTATTGCCATGAGTATATTTAAATGACCACTGTCCTCTTCCCAGCTATCACAGAAGGCAGCAGGCATACACATTTGCTCTTTGTACACAGCCAGATTTGTTTTCAGATCTCACGTTTCTACCTTTTATTCAGACTTTTTCAGCTTCAGTGAAGGTTCAGGTTGGATATCAGGAAAAGGTTCTTCATCAGAGGATGGATGAGCCCTGGAACCAGCTTCCCAGAGCAGTTGTCGTGGCCCCACGCTACCGGAGTTCAAGGACTGTTTGGACACTTCTCTCATACATACATACATCCTGATTTTCATGTGGTCCTATGTAGAACCAGGAGCTGAACTCAATGATTCTTATGGGCCCCTTCCAATTCGATATATTCTACAATTCTTGATTCCGTGAATTTTGTGGGTGCTCCATGTGAATCATCACTAGCATTCAGCTCACTGCCCTGAGAGCCAAGTGAGAGATGGCACTGAGCATAAAGTATGCTGCATGCAAAGAAGTCGCCATACTGGAAGAAAGCACTTGAAATCACGCAGCAAAATTGTGTACCTGTGGGTTGACGCTCTGGAAACATTCACGAAAGAGAAAAGGTAAAATCTCTCTAGGATTACTCAGATGAGTAACTACTTACCAATGTGAGCAAAATTGTCACATCTGGCTAAAATAATAGTGATTTTTCATACTCCTATTTTTGACTCTAAGAAGAAAATAGACTCAAAACTGTTGTTTCAGAGAAAAAAAATCATATTTTTTTGTTTTTGTTGTTTGTGCAAATTGCTCTTTTTATTATTAGGAAGGCATAATAATATATTCAGGAAAAGCTTTACTGTGGCTACTGACCTCATAACTGAACTACAGTATGAATGATATCAAATTCCCAAGTGATCTGGCCCAACTTTTGTATCTGTGATTGGGATCATCTCTGGGACTGATAGCTCAGTCAGATCAAGCTCTCTTTTTGCCTAGCCAGTGACTGCTAGTTTTGCCCAAATCTCCTGTATTCTTTATGTGCATGTTAATCCTGCCCTATATTCTTAACTGGTAGTCTTGACTCCTCATTATGCTGTGATTTCACACATGCAATAAACAAAGGGGCAAAGAAATAGGCAGAGCTGAAAACCATGTTATGTTGTTTCCAGCCAGGTTAGTTTAATTTATGTTATCACAGACTTAAAATGCATCTAGCTGATTCTCACCTTGCCACCAAAGGATTAGCAGAGTATAAAGTTGCAGTATGAGCAACCTTAATGTATTCACAAATAATTTGAGCCAGTTGATGCTACTGAATATCTCCTACATATTTATACACTGTCTGAAATGATAGATATCACTATTTACATTATTCAGTATTCAAAACATCCGTGTACCTGGAATGTACAGTGTTGTTTTACTGCAAAGTGAAGTTCTTCCTTCTCAGGGCTGATCAGAAATTAATAAGTTATGGTAACATTTTCTGCATAACAGAGGCCAGTAATTTACCTCCATAGCATCTAATATCTGCTTGAGTTAGCATCAGTTTTCCAGGAAGACCTACTTATGACTTTAGCCCTCCTTACTCAAATCATGCTAGCAATTAATTAACCTCAACATTCATAATTTGTGCTGCAGTTCTTCTAAGCGTTTGTTTAATGTCTGTTTGTAGGCACTTGAGCTCATGCCTCTTGTTACTCGGGGCTTTTTTGTTTTGGGTTTGTTGTTTATGTGGGCTTTTCTTTTCTTTTCTTTTCTTTTCTTTTCTTTTCTTTTTTTTCTTTTTTTTTTTTTTTGCTAAATTAGAAACTACCTTCAATCAGAAATTCCTTTATAGCATAGGAGCTGCTAAACTGCATGTAATTCATCTTGCAACCTTCTTAATGGTATTTGCTAGAAAAGTCTGAAGAATTGAATGCTGTTTTTTTCTATGCAAACCTAAGGCAAAGCAGACAGAGCTGGGTGGTACAGGGCTGCCCTTAGCTGCAGTAATGGGGATGTGCTGTCCAGAAAGTCCCTGTAGATGCTACTCATCAAATATCTGAGGCTGCCTCTGGCTCAGACACATAAGTTTTGCAGCAAAACCCAAGACAGACGGATCTGGAGCATATTTAAGTATCACCACAGTATGGGGTGAGACTTCCACATCTCACCTACTATATATCTGCTCCGTTTGTATATAAATAGTAATCAGCCAATTTGATTTGTAGGAAGAGAAATGGTTTGTAGTTGTGGTAGCATTGTACAACCCAAGGCATATTTGAGGGCAATGTCTGGGAAAGCAGGCCTCCTTTTCCTCTGGGTAAGGTGGAGAGCTGTAATAGTCTAAAATTACCAGGGATAAAGCGTCTTCTTTCAGCTACCCAGAGTCTAATTTTGTCTAGAACACAAAGCGCCCTATACTGCAGGTAAATTCAATAGTTTGGCTATCATACATTTTTCCTACACATTGTGTAACTCAAACATTGTCTTCAAAGGAAAAATGCCTTATATTATAGAACTTTCTTAGATCTCTAGGTGAGTTATGTGGAATTCTTTAAGCTAAATTGCCCTTTAGATAATTCTAACAATAGGGAAGAATACACCTAACTATTTACAGAATTTGAGTCCATGCTTAGAGGGTGATAAGTGCAGTATAATTAGAGAGCTAGTAAGCCACACTGTACAATAGCTGAAGAGTTCGGACAATAAGGTAGAGATATCCCTGGACCTATTTTTAACCACTGACAAATATTCTGTAGGTGTCAGATATACATGAAAACTAATGGCCACATTTTGGTATTAGTTTTACCACTGCAATTGCATAGACTTTGGTTGGGTTGCTTATAAGTGTTTCTTCTCAATATGTTCTTTGCTGCACTCCTCTGAACAATATTAATGATCCCTTTTCAAGTCAAATGAAACATTTCTCCGCTAACAAGACTTTTTCTCCCTTGAGAAATGAATTTCATAATGAAGAAAGAAGATAATTTTCTGAGGATGTTTTTGTTTTTTTTTTCCTTTCTTAGTCTGAGAAAGCCAATTAAATAATAAAGAACTGTGGGAACATAAGGATGTTCAAAACATAATTTGATACTTTTATTGCATATTTAGAGTTGCAAATGACCACTGATGAGTCATCCATGTGTTGATATTGCGGCAAATTTGCTTCCATCTTTCTGAAGCTCTCACTGGTAAGAAGACATCTGCTTCTCCTCGCCACTCTGACATTTTGTCTTGAATACATCCATTCATGGCAGACATTTACAGTATCGCATCACTGTAATAGTCACTGAGAATTCAAACAAATGTCCTCACTTGCCCAAAAGGCAGGATTAAGTAAAGACCTACAAAATGAGTCATAATTAACTGCTCATTTTAGTTCTTTGACTTCTGTGGGCTAAATCTGATGCAAGGGGTACACAGATGAAATTTTCTTAACCACTTTCTATTTATGGATACATAAAAGCATACACTTTTGAATGCTTTAGGAATAAAATCAGAGGACTGTAAAAACTTCAGACAGAGAGATGAGGGTGTAGTGGGAAAAGTAAGCCTAAATGGAAGTGTAGCAAAGTAGGTGAACTAAGCCTCCTGTAGGTGAAGTAAGCCTCCCGGAGCAAGTCCAGTGAAATGCTACTAAGCTGTTGAGGGGTCTGGAGCACAAGTCTTATGAGGAGTGGCTGAGGGAGCTGGGATTGTTCAGTCTGAAGAAGGGGAGGCTCAAGGGAGACCTCATTGCTCTCTATAACTACCTGAAGGGAGTTTGTAGTAAGCTGGAAGTTGGCCTCTTCTTCCATGTAACTAGCGATAGGATGAGAGGGAATAGCCTCAAGTTGCACCAGAGGACATTCAGGCAGGATGTTAGGAAATACTACTTTTCTGAAAGAGTGATCAGGCACTGGAATGGCTGCCCAGGGAGGTGGTGGAGTCACTGACCCTGGAGGTGTGCAAGAAACATTTAGATGTTGTGTTGAGACACATGGTTAAGTGAGAACTACTGGTGATAGGTGGACTGGATGATCTTGTAGGTCTTTTCCAACCTTGGTGATTCTATGATTCTGTGAAATGTGGTGAAAGAGCAACAACCCTCAGAAAGGCATACATTAGGAAGAATATCTCTTATCACAGGGGTGACATCCCCTGAGAAAACATGTCTAGGAGATAAAGACACTTAAGGAAGAGATTAACAGCTAGCCCAGAATGAACAGCAAAATAATTTGTCACAATATATACTGGAATGGAAAAAGTCAGGAATCTGCGTTTACTCCAGATCATTGAAATGGATGAGATAAATAAAATATATATATATAACTGTGAGAAGAGGCCTTGCAGGAAAAGAGTATAAGCTTTTATGATACTCAGCTACTAGCCTTTCTACTGAATTGAAATAGAAAAAGACTCTTTCCATTACCATGATTTTATTATCATTTTACTCAAATAACGACTGGAAGTATTTATGTTTGGTTGAATGGCCTGGCCTTGAGTCATACAGCTTGTTATATAGTGAATATGAAAAGACAACCTTTCCTCTATTCAAAAATGAATATGTGATTAATTGGTTGTCCTCCACCCTCTGCTGTGTTGTTCCTGATAATCAGTAGCAATGATGTCCTATTAGGCTTTCTATGATGCCAAAAGCATGTTAAGGAAAGCACTACCTACACTAACAAACAGACTGCTCTGGGCTACCGTCAGTACGATTCCGAGCAGTAGCAACATCTGTCACAGCTTTTTACTGTTGCAGCATCCAAATCTCTACTTGAAGCTCACTGAAAGCACTTTGAGAAAGGAAATATAAAAGAAAAAATCTCATCCTGACCAAAAATGTCACTAAATGGTATTTTGGGCACAGAGCTCAGGATGAGGGGGAAACCATCTCCTTTGTTACAAATGAAAACAGCTGTCTTGCTTCCACTGAAGTCACAGACTTCACTGTAGAAAACAGGGAGAGAGAAATCCACTGTAATATTTGTCATTTCAGTTCCTCATGTTTCCTTTTCTTTAGAAACACACCTTGTTGAACTTTCTTTGCTTTTACAAGTTGGGGTTTTAAAAGTGCATGTTTTCTTTCATCTTTTTTTTTCCCCCTCACAAATGCTAATACGAACAGTAGGGTTGCTGAGATATATGCAGGATAAAAAAAACTCTGACTCGAGATGTTCTTCTTTAGTTACCTTGCCTAAATGATTGCGCTGCCTATGATAATAACACATCAAAACATTTATATTGGAAAACAAAACTCACCGTGTACACTGAAATTCTGACCAAATATTGGTCTTGATGTCATAAGTATTATTGCACTGTGTTCTTTTCCTCCATTTCCTTATCCATTGCGGTTTGTATCCAACAGACATTGCCAAACATACATGGTATCTCTACAAGTTCTCATGTGCTGTGGTAAGATAACAGGGGTGATACCCTTGGTCAGGTATGCCATCGTGAAAACCTGCAAAAATATTTATCTCTCTAGTGTGTCTATGTGAACCTATTACCTGATCATCTAAAAGTCTTCAATTAATTTAAACTCTCATGGCCTCTGTGATATAGGAAGCTGCTGTAATAACCACTTCGCATATTTGTGAAGTGAGCATCACAAAGAATAAGACCAAGATTATTAAAGCTGTTATAATGCTGCTGCACTCAGGAGCACAGTTACTGGGTTAGATTCCTAAGTCCTCCTGAATCCAGGATTTCCGTCTGATTCAAAGTAGAGGCTTGCCCAACAGCAAACCCAGGTATGATTCAGAATAGCCAAACTACTGAATCTCTAGTCTATCCTTCTGTGTCTGGTTATGATTGGAAAATGCAGACTGGAGGAGTCTGTTTAGGAAAGAAAAGAAAAAAAAAATCCAGAGAAAATGTTCCCATCCTTCTGGGCAATGTTACAGATCGGGTTTCCTTTTTCACTGCTGAAACTAGTTTCATCTAATAATTCCCAGTGAGCTCCTCCTCTACATCATGTCAGTTCCGTAATTGCCAGACAGCAGGAATTGGCACCTGCTCAATAAGCCAAATTCTTCTGAAATCACCTTAGTTTAGCACTTTTTTTTCATTAACAAACCTCAGAAGATCATGTTCTGAAAGTTCTCTCTGGCGTCATGTTTAGAGTCAGTAGCAACCTCATACTAAAGCAGTAGTTAAAAAGGGTGCAGAAGAGGAGAATAAATCAGCATTGGTGTCAGTTTGTTTTATTTCAATAATGGTCACCATGGAAACAAAGTCACTGACCTGTTTCTTTTCATACATATAAGTAAACACTGGGGTTTCCAATTTTCATACAAACTGTTCTTGGTGCCAACAATTTACCTTACAGAATGCCTATAATGTACTATCTTATTGGAACCTCCTTTTTAAAATTTTTTTCCTTTTCCCTAAAGGTCTGTTTTTATTTATTTTTAGACAGTTTTCCTCACCAGAAAGATGATGAAAATTCAGTACTGCCATTAGGATACCAAACTACTTGGATTTTCACTGTAACTCCCCTCTCTCATAGCCACAGTGACTGTAAACCAGCAATCTAATAGCAGTACATTTAGAAGTGCTTCAGCAGCCACTTCTGACTCATCAGATTAATTTCAGATGACTTCATTCAACATCTTTTTAAAATACTGGTCAGGGCTACTGTGCATGAAGAGCATTTTACTAATGACAAGCTAGCTGTGATTAAGTTGACATGTTCAAAGGCTTTTTCTCATACCTCCCCAACATAGCACTTTTAAAACAATTCATTACTGCCAACATGGCTTTGTGTCATACATTCCTTGCTTCTGGTATTTGCATTATTCACATTGATTCTAAGCAAAATCATATGGAAGAAAAAAAAATCATGTACTTGTGTAAGCAAGAGATACAGCTATAACAGTCATAAAGCCACAGACAACCAGCTGACACCCAAAGTGAGTGTGAACATACAAGCAATGCAATGGAGTTTGGATGGAATGCTGCAAAAAATACCAGGTTGGAGTGCCAGCTCTCCTCTCAAAACTGAGCACACAGTAACACTCTACCTCCAGCCCTCTTAAGCTTTGACAATGAATGTTGTGTGTGGAATGTACTGTGGCCTTAGGGAAAACCACCCACATCTATGGGAAGAGAAACAAATCCTATATGAAAATGTTCAAAAGCAGAAGGGTATCATACTTGCTATGTTATGACCTCTGAGACTGCGTGTTGTGCTTATCTCCTCTCAGGAACAGGCAAGCAATCTAGTATATCAGCTGCACAATCTAAGCCAAATGCACTGCTAGAGTAACTCCAGTGAAGTAATACACATATTTTACTCTCTTTAAGCAATGTAAGTCCATATAATAACATTGAATGTTATGGTACTACTCCAAAACTAAAAAACTATTAGCTATGAACAGAATTATCTGAGTGAATCAAGCTGTTTAGAAAGAATTCAAAGATGTACCAGATGTTACGTTTGTTCCGTGACAGGCCTGACTGCTCTATCTTTCACATGCATTTTAGGTTTAAGCTAATGGCTTACGAAAATACTTCCTTTGAATCAAGTAAATCATCCACATCACAGCTCATAGCACTCAATACATGCATTTTAACTGACTGGGGAGTTGGTGTTGCATAGGTCACCGTATATGGAGACTTTCTGGCTTTGTA
This sequence comes from Phasianus colchicus, assembly GCF_987193195.1. Classification (NCBI taxonomy): domain Eukaryota; kingdom Metazoa; phylum Chordata; class Aves; order Galliformes; family Phasianidae; genus Phasianus; species Phasianus colchicus. The sequence continues at coordinate 37,142,974 of NC_143438.1, forward strand.
TTTGGTTTTGGATGGTTTTTTTTTTTTCTTTTCCAGAAAGGATTTTGCCTAAGCTTTGGCTGCTATTATTTTTCAATCTGCTAGGGAAATGTAGTTACAATTTCCTAACTACCGTTGCCCAAATTTATTTAAGCTGCTTCATAAACAGAATTTAGACATGCTCCAGCTCGTGCTTGTGATAGATTAAACTTTTCCTCTACTACACTCCCAAAATCTCCGTTCCAGCTGAGGGCACTGACCTTACAAATAAATAAAACATGTTTTGTTTCCACGCTCCGTATCTATCGCAATGGCCCGTAATCTTTCAAACTTTCCTTCCCTCCCCCTCCTTCCCTTCGGGTCTGCTTCAGTTTCCCACTGACACCAACCCGCACGCTTCCTCATTGGGTAACACTTGGCAAGTCTCACTGCTGCTGTCCAGTAAAGGCAGATCTTTGTAATGACGTCTGCTGGGTTTTACAACAGCAGCATGGGGAGCCTGAACTCGGCAGTCAACAGCTTGTGGGATTAAACAGGAAGAGGAAAAATAATAAAGAAAACCCACCACCGTCAACTGCTTCGGTCTTAATAAACTCTTATGATTTTTGCCATCTCAGATCACTGGGATATAAAGTCAGGTTGCTTTCTCCTCATTCTCTACCTTTCAATATTTCAGTGTTCCATCCAGAGTTGCTGTCATTGTGATTTTATTCTTAACTTGAAAGCGTTTTTAAAGGTTATGTGATATTTGTATGTTTCGGTTGGTGGGGGATACAGTGAGGGAGAATTTACAAACAGGTGACATAAAAAATGGTGACTCCTCAGGGTGGAGCAGAGCTCACAGGCAGTGTGCTTGCTGCATTCTCTCCCCACCCAGAGTAAAATCCATTGACAATACTAATGATAAAACAGTGCCATTTTACATCACGTCATTTGTTAATATACTTAGGCCTATCTTTGTTTGTTTCAATAACATTAAATAATTAATACACACAATTTTGGAATTATGTTGTCTACTGGTAGTCTCAGATTGATGGGACCTGTGGTGATATTTGCATAAAAAACTTCCTAAAGTAAAACTGCACCCAAAAGTGCTTTGTATTCCAGGTGGCTGCTGGAGAACCTGAGGTCTTCTGCATCCTGCCATGGGAGAAAAGAGATTAGCCAAATTTTGACTGAGTTTGCTTTCAGAAAGGGCTTTGTTTTCTTTGTCCAAGTGGCAATTGCAAATGGGAAGTTTCAGTGCACTAAACTAAGACAGGATGCCATAAAATAGCCTTTCTTTAATCACCATGTTACATTTGATATATCAACCACCCATATGAACACAGAATCTAAATTTTAAAGGCTTAGGATTCTGAATATAGACATTGTTAGGAGATGTAATTTCAGAGAGTGAAAGAAACGTCCAGGTCAGAGACTGAATGTACTTAGCAATAACTTATCTTTAGAAATATACTCTCCCTCTGGTTTTGGCCATCCTCCAAAGTTCCACTTCTGAGACATCCCAAACAATGGAGACATTATAACAAGAACCCACGGAGCAGTGTCCTGTGTTGCGCTGATGGTTTATAAAAGAGTGGTTTGTCTCAGCTAACTATTCCACGTATATAAAATTAATGGTCTCAAAAGGCAAGTAAATGCTTACTGCACGGAGCGAGCATGTTGCAGAAATCCACTTAGATGGTACTAACTTTCCATTAATTTTCTCTGCACGTTGCCAGAATAAGCAGGCGGCCAGCAGGGTACTCCTGTGTATGCCCAGATTTTGAAAGTGGTGATTCCTGCAGGCAGATTCCTCACACCGTACTTATATGATAATGATCAGATTTTCAAAACTTGGAGGAACACACAGTTGCTGCTTCTACCAGGAAGACAGACTGGCAGCCTCTGGGCAAGTTTGGTACCTAACTGTGGTCTGTAAGCCACAGGCCTGGTTACTCACACATTTTGGTGTAGGGTTGGATATATAGGTCTTTGAACTGATTCAAGTATTTGGACTTGATTAGTGTTTTTTCCACTGGATTGATGGAGGTGATGCACTCCACAGTTTTTTAGTTTTTGATTCATACAAATACTTCCTACTCTCTTGCTCCCTGAAAATCTAGGCTGTGCTGATGTGAGTGTCGTATCACAGAATCACAGAATCAACTGAGTTGAAAGGGACCCTTAAGGGTCACCTCGTCTAACTCCCCTGCAATGAACAGGAACACCTACAGCTACATCAGGTTGCTTAGAGCCCCATCTTGCCTGACCTTGAATGTCTCAGACACCTTTATGACTGCAGGTGTGCCGAACATATGTGAGTGTTCCAGGGGCTAAACGGCTGACATTTTTGCAGCGGTTGGCGCATGAAACATGCGGGGTTGCGTTGTTGCTGTCACTGGATGAGGCTTTGATGAGGCAACTGGCCTCCTCTCGTGTCTCCCCAGCCTTTCCCTCTGCCTCCCCATGCCTCTGAGGGCAGCGAAATGGCAGCCAGAAACATTTGCAGATTTCAGGAAGTGGTAGATGGAGACAAACTACAAAGGGAAATTCCTATGAGGCTGGGAATTTGGAAGTGAGAACTGGAGTATCCTGCTTTGGCTTCAGGGAATTAAGAGGTGATGTCTGCTAAAGCTGGGCTGCTTGTGCACTCAGACTTGCCCCTGTCGGCGTGGGTGCCTGGCACAGCTCTTCTCCTGCATCATTGCAGGAAATGTTTCCTGAGCATTTGCTTCCATTAGCAGAGGATATGTACACAAGGATGCATGTGCAATCCTAAATCAACCAGAAGACATAATGTGCCTGTGGCAGTAGATTACCAAACAAGAGTGGCCTCTCAGCATTTTGGACATAACTTTTATCAAACACAATCAACTACTGAAACTTGGTGTCTCAGGAAGCTGCTAGGATGACCAATCTGTTCAAAAATTACATTAAATCTGATTGAAAGACTGTTTACTTTCTTTGCAATGCCATTATATAAAATTAGTCAGAGAATGGCATTATCAGAACACATTTTGTTGAAAAAGTTCCCATTTCAGTTCTTATTTAAAAACTCGTTATTTAAAGAATTCCTCAGGTCTGTGGAAGAAATAGAAGGGAATAAGAAAGGAATTAAAATTATTAAACCTGATGTATACCAGATCAAAGCAAATTGAATGTGCACAGAAGTGTCATCACTAATTGTTTGAAAGTAGATATTGTTCTTCCTTTACAAAATCAAAATATTTTTAGAATTTGAGCAGATGTATTTAAAAGACATAACTCAGAAAAACACTTTATGAACGAATTCAGACATTATTTCAGGGACCTATTCATGTGAGGTAACTACCTTCTTTTAGGGTCAGTTCAAAGACAGAGGATTCATCCATCTATACATCTATTAATCCAAATGCAAAAATATGTTTACATGTATCAATGCATTTTATTCCCTCTTGTTTCTTCTTGACAAGGAAGGGCTTTGATGTGATAGCAGCAAATGAAAAGCCCAAGGTTGATGAGGAGAAGAGACTGTGGTTTGAGATGAGCAAGTTGCAGTTTATGAGTTGAGAAAAACATATCTTATATTTTATGCTAAAGAATCATATGACATTTTATCAAGAAAATCTCAGATGTTTTTCTTCTGACTTGAATTTGTCCTGAGAGGACAAAATAGGTGTATCATAATAATGCTGTCGGCTACCTTTGTGTTAAAAGATAATGGCAGTGTGTGCTAAGTTCTGCCACTATTTTGCAATTGATTACCATCAGGTTTTGACAAATCTTGTCAAGCTATTTGACATCCAAATTTGACAGTCCACAAAATGATGACATTTTCAGTGTGATTTGAGTTTTTCTAGTGTAAGATGTCAACACTTCAACAAATTTAGAAGTAGACGGTAAACCTAGCTATGCTGACCTTATTCTGGTAGTTGTATAAATACCTTGTGAGAAGAAGAAAAAAAAAACAAAAAAACCTAACGGGGGCTTTCCATACAAGGGGCCTGCAGTTTCTATAGTTCCCAGGAGATGGCACACATCTTTTGGAAAAAAATGTCTCTTGCTGCTCGCTTCCTAAAGGAGCAGCAAGGTGTCAGAGGAAAAGACTTCAACACACCACCATTCAGTCCTAAGATTTCCACTTGAAAATTGAAAGTCAGTTGGCAAACCCCTTGGGATTTAGGAGAGATGGAATGGGGATTGCCATCTGCAGAAGAGAATTTGCATGAATAGCTCAGCGGGAGGAGGGTGAAGAATCCCCACCCAGCAACTGCATTTTCTTTGTGGCATAATATATGTAAGACTATAATACAATGCCCTCCTACTTTCATCTTTCTATATTGCCACTCATCAGCATTACAAAGAATGTCGCTATTAAAAGAACTGCCTCTTGGCACCCAAAAGCCATAGCACTGTATTTTCTACAACAAAAAAAGCAAGCCTCTATTATTTGTTTTGCTACATTTGCAGCAGACTTCCCATTAAGCTTGCTTCTCACAGCTCCCTGATCTCATTCCCTGTTGGATCTAGATCAGACACACCAGAGGTCAGGCTGACTTTCAAACCTTCTTGTGGGCTGGCAGGCATAGAGAAACGTAACAGTAATAAGGATTAAAAAGTTCTCAGATGGGCCTACTAGTGTGGAAAGCCCCTCCCTTCCCCAGCCTTGCCACCCTCTGAAGCACTTGGCACAGACACCAGAGCCAAAGTTGTCGAGGGAGTGTGTATTAATTCCTGGTTACTTGAGGCAATGGGCAATACTAAAAACTATACTGGAGCTCCTATAAATACACCCTGAGGGACTTTCGCACAGATTTCCATGGTCTTGCAGCTCCTATTAATGAAAGAGAGTTGTCACCACTTTCTTTTGGTGACCCCAAACTTTGGGTAGTGTGATATGAGGCCACAAAGAGCCATCTGTTGTAGGTCTTGCTACGGGAGCACCAGTGTGGAGGTGTTTTTGGTAAATGTGAACTGATCATGAGCCACAACACTTTTTACTGCATCCTCAGCGATACCTTAAGAAAACTGAGTTGAAAGAATCCTTGCTGAAAATGAAGCAGTATGCACCAGTAACAATGGCTGTAGGAACCCAAACCCCATCTATCCACAGTCACTTCCTATCAAGACTTAAGAAGTTGCAGTGGAAAAAGCAGAGCATCACTGTGTTAGTCACTGAAGAAATGCAGCCAGAACTAAAAAGCAAGAATGCTTAAAAACTGTTGTGCCTCAGTGCTGCAGCAACCACCATCTTCACTGGACCATGCAGGCGAGGGATTTGCCTGACTACAGGATGGGCCAGGCCTGAATTCATCATGGCTGCAGTGTGAGGTTCCTCACCTGTGCACTCCTCACCAGAGCAGCACACTGGGCTGGACACTCCAGTTTCATTGCGCCCAGACTGTGCACTGCAGGCATGGCTCTGCAGTTGTGCTGTGAGGGGAGCATTAACTGAATGCTCAGTAGGTGCTGCCAGGGTTGCACCTGCTTTTGGATACACACCCAGTGATGGGTTAGAGTTGTGTGGTTCCACCTCTCTATTTCTTCTAAGGCCCCAGAGTCATTCCTATGGTCACTTTATAAAAGTCCCTGAAGAGCATGCTTAGCTCCAGATCTTTTCTGTTTCTGCTTCCATTCATGGAGATGGTCTTACAGATAAAGCCTCCTTGGCTCAGAAGAAGGTTTTCTCTGGATTGCCACCAGGATTTCCCACCTCTTTGGTGCAACAGGGGTAGGTTTCAAACTGCAGGGCACAGAGGACTGAGAGGAGCCTCTACCACCAAAGTTCCACTAAAGTAAGCAAGACAGCTGGTAGCAGGTAGGGACTGTGTGTTCCTGGGGGATGTTTGAAAAGCACTTATCTTAATTTTAGCTGATAGATTTAAAAGAGCTCCCTGGATTTGCCATAGTTGGCTATTTACTTATTCTACCAGATAAATATAAGTCACCGCTCTTCAAGAAATGAAAGGTTAAATTTGGATGCCATCCACAGGAAATGAGAGCGTAAGGGTGAATGTGTATTTTGAAATACGGATGTTACAATTCCCATTCCAGCTTGCAAAACAAACTCCAGGCCTGTCCCACATCACTTTAATGATTTATAAGCCCATCTTTAAAAATCACTTATTCTGTTTCTCGTTATGAATCTGGTACAGACGAGGCTCGGCTGCCTGCTTGTTTCTCATGCTGCAAAGATTATTGCTTTTACCATGGCCAGACTGTGGCTGCCCAGGAGCAGGTGTGCAAGGAGGGGAGGTGGGGAAGTGTGGAGCCCTTGTTTCCTTGGGCAGCTCTTCAACAAGCAGCAGTCTCAGTAATGCTTACTCAATATGACACTGGTGGTACCTACAGAGGTCAAATGGGGTGAATGCCTGTCCCACCAGTGCTGCCCAGTGGGTAGGGCTTTTGCTGCATCTTGAGGCGTGCTAGTGAGTAGGAGCTGTTCAAAGCACCAGGATACAGTCAGAAAATCAGAATGCTCCTGGGACTTTCTGGCCCTCTTCCTTTACTGACAGGAAGAGAAATCCTGCTTTTCAGTTCATATGAAAAGGCTGAGTCTTTCAAAAATGTTCATGTAGCCTAGCCCATTGCTTAGGCTCCTGATACTTGGATTTCAAATACCCAGCATTGCACAGGGCATCCTTAGTCTCTGCTGCTCAGAAAATCCTATTTGTGAAGCATTGGAACGAGTAGGAAAATGCATCTTGGTTACTGAGAGCAGGAGCAGATTTAAATACAGACATGCAAATGCAGAAGCATGAGTGGAAGAAAAAGTGAAAATGAGATCAAGGACATACAGACATGGAATTATTGAAATACCAATTAGTGATTTAAAATTTTCTCTGAAGAATACCAAGTGGAATGAACCAGAGAAAGGTGTTTCTCAGTTTTTTAGGACTAAAATAGATTTATGATTTATTTGACCTGTGCAAAATCTATATCATACTTGGTAAATTATCAGGCTTCAAGAGTAAACTTATCTGCCAGGATGCTGTCTTTTTGTTTTCCCTGTGAGATTCACTGTTTTTTAGAGCTGAAATATATGAAGGTGGATCTTTAGTTGGTTATGATAAGTGGCTTATCTCTGACTTCACTGATGCTATGATATATTTTTTCAGTTTTTGAATATCTGACCTCTGAAGGGCTAGAAAAACTTTCAGGAGACCAGCTCCAAAACCTGCTTCTAACTATAAGTATTGCAGCAGCTTTTTGAAGGACTAGGAAGTATTGAAGGCCGTAAGTTTGCAAAAAGAGTGAGTACATTTGCAAAGACAGAATAGACTTCCCCGCACAGTCACCCCAACCTGAAACCCTTCTCATTGAAATGCACGTATAATTGCCGATTATACGATTATCTTAATTCCTTTTTTTTTTTTTAAGGAAGAAGTTGCTCGGTTTTGATGTAGAATACTGGTCTTTCCCTTTAAATTTTGTGTGGAGTCACATTACAGAGAATTAAAAACTTTCAGTGTCTTTGGAAAGGGCCTCAGTGCCTCTCAGGATTGAATTGACAATGATTAACATCATCATTTCAATGACTGCCACTTTACTCATCTCATGGATACCCTAAAGGGTTTATTCCATCCTGTAACCACAGCTGAACACTAAAAATGCTTTCCACTGTAGAAGCAGCTATCTGAAGATCGTTTTCATTTCTCCTTTTCACGTGTAACTGTTCATTTCTTTCTTAGTGTCATGTTAAAAATGTTTGTAAAAGCAGAAATGAAAGCAGTTGCAAAAAAAAAAAAAAAAAAAGCCGTTTCAATTTGGTTAAAATTGAGACTGTTAGAGTTAACTCTGGCTATAGTAAACAGCAACAGCCAATCTCAGGAGCAGAGAGGTGACTAAGAAGATGCACTGCTCTGTGTCACCAGGAGAACAAAACTGGCTGCTCCTCTTAGGGAATGTCTGCCAAAGCGTCAGATGATCAGGGTAGAGGTGGCCTGACAGAAAGCCACTTCTGTTCATCAATTGTTAAGGACCAAACGGGGAAAAGCTACAATTCTGTTCTTGAACAGTCCCCGTGCCATAACATTTCCTTGAGAATTATTTTCTATTTCTTTCACAGTCTAAATGTTTTGATTTCTGAAGCGGTGTTTTCCCATGAGGGGTATCTTCAGGAGATCCGGTGCCTGGACCGAGTGGGATGAGATGATAAAATGTAAGAAACTGGAACATGAGAAGTTTGAAACTCAGCTGTGAAAATGTTTATTGGATAAATGTTTACTCTGCTACACACTCATATTTATTTTTCTTTTGAACCTTTGAGTCTCCTTACTGCTTCAATGAGACAATTAATTCTCTTTGGAAAACATGACATGGTTAATTAAACAGGTGAGAGAAACTAGTTTCTCAACTGTCTGGAGATTCAAAGATCCAATTGCAATTTACAGAGAATATATTATGGTTGTCAACATCATGTGAATCCCAGCTTGTCTGAGAATGATAAACACAGGGATATTGTAGAAGAAGCCATTTAGAAACCTGAGATCTTACTCAGTGAGGCCAGCCCTCTGCTGTGCTGGGTGGCTGCAGCACACTCTTCACTTTCCATGTACTGATCGTCCTTCATCCTAAAAACATGTAGTGTGCTCCAAAATCCATGCTACACTCACGGATAAGAACCAGATTCTGGGTGCTGTGATCAATTTGTCGGCGTTTGTTCTTGTACACAAATTGCTTCAGTGACACTAGTAGGAGCTTGGGGACATGCTGAAGGAGAGGCAGCAAACCCAAGCCATCATTAGCATGGTTTGGGAAAACAGAATTTTGGCAATGTTGGGACTGTATCATATAAAAGATGCACAGAGAAAGAGTTGCAGAAATTGCAGAGTTATGGCTGTATAAATGAGTCCAACCTCTCTGAGGCACAGAATGCCGCTTCCTCTGTATTCACCTTGCACCAAGAGTTGCATGGCCTTGACCAGCTGGCTTCTTGCTGATCCTGTAATCTGAACATAAGTTATTAATAGTTTTGAATAAGAGTTAATTACAGAATATGCTATCTGTTGCTATCTGCACTAAATAAGGAAGTTAGTGCAGTTGGTTTTATTTACGGCTGGAGAGACTTAAGCGTGACAAAAAGGCACAGATTTGGGTAGAGAAGGAGCATGGGAATGCTCTGGCACTGACCTCTACTACATCAGGCAGTAAGATGTGCTCTCTTTTGCCTCTCATTAGTGTCTGCAGACTTTCTTTCATGGCTTCGCACACGCATCAGGCAACTATGTGTAAATTCTTTAAATTTGGTCATTGTTCTAATGCATGTTTTAATTCACTGGTTTTAAAGTGTTATCTGTAGATGAGCACTTCTGTTTGGCAAACTGTTATGTTTTTTTTAAGGTTGCTTAAGTCTCAGTTATCTGTGGAATGCTCCTATATTCCTTTGGGCAGTCAGCACATAACTTAAAATTATCTAATTTTAAGGGGGAAAATTTTTCTCGGATCACTTTTATGCATCTTTTACATAGCTGTTAAGTATTATCAGACATAGATATTCACTTCAACCCCACCACATCTGCAATTGTGGTTGAAAGGAAGAGGTTCTCTCTATAGCAACCAGCGCATGTTCATTTTTTTCCTTTTTTTTTTTCTTGTTCTTTTAAAATACCAAGAGCCAGATTTGTCTCTCAGATCAACAGCAGTTTTGTTTTTCTGATCGATTTTTTTCTTGAGTGTGGATAAAGTCTTGCTATTTTTCCACTACACGTGTTTCAGGACCAATCTGATTTTAACAGCTTTCTGAACAAATATTTGCTGATTCACCTCTTGATTAGAAATTATTACTGGATCTTCAGGAAGGGATATGCTTCAAATGAATCTGGACAGAATTAATAATGATGAGATGTTTACTGCAGTAGAGTCTTTCTATGGAGCCTTTAGAACTAATTCCAAATGCTTACATGACTCTTAATTGGATAATTCCTGCCTCTTAAATTTCTTCCAGCTTTATCCTGTAAGGCAATGTGCGTCAAGATTGCAGAATCACTTGCATATCTATATATCCTTATTTTTTCATCTATATGTGTAAACAGCTATTTGCCCATGCAAAAGGGATCCTCAGATGTGCAAATACCTGATCTTCTGCATAAACATTTTTGCACTGAGATCTGCTTACAAGAATGGCTACATGAAATACGGACATGTCTGAAATAAAATGAAATGAAATACAATTAAATACCGATCTGTATACATGAATGATTACATACACAAAAAGAGTGCCTTTAACTCTGAAATTGGGGGTTCTGTTTTCTATCATCTCTTATGTTGATTGTATTTCTTAGTATGTATAAAATTATCTCATTAATACAGTAGTTTTAGCAGTGAACCTACCAGATTTATCAACAGAACCTCTAAGCATGTGCTTAACTTTATAGGAGCTTGAAACCATGGCAAAGTTAAGCACAAGCTTCAGTGCTTTTCTGAATTGGACCCACATTTAGATCCAACAGTCTATGTTTTTCCAGACTTCCTGATTCCTGCTTTGCAAGAGAACTGAAAGTCAATGGAAAGAGTTTACAGAGAGTGCAGCTTTAAGTGTTTTCAAGAATGTTTTGTAGCCACATTTCTTTTGTAGTCCAAGCTAATCTGAGTAAGGGCTGAGAAATTTAAACATGTGCTGTGCACTGTATCTGGTGTTTCTGTAGTTGAGGAAACGGTCATCCTTTTGATCTGAAGATTACTTTGCAATTCTGCAAAAATAAAGCCTGTGACATTTACCTCTCCAGGAAAATTTATGCATTGGCCTTTGAATGCTATTCAACAGCACAAATACTTATGTTTAATTTCACTTACCAACTTATTAACCCGAAATCACATTATTTGAGAATAATCAACTGCATCTATCCTCATTTCGGACCCTGATAGATAGATATTGTAGAGCAATACTGCACCTGATTAGTTATTATTTTGTTAAAAGCCTTGTCAGCAAACTCCTTGCGCCTAGCCCTGTAAGTAAGCCATGTCTCTCTGGTGTTGACGTGTCAGAAGGGGACTCACACTCTGACAGATAGTCATTCCTGCAGGTTATTACTGCACAAAGCAACTGCTGGCTTCTAGAAGTCTTTTGGGAAATGTAGAATGTCTGTTGCACAGGAGGGGAGCCCCTGTCTATGTTTTCCATTTCCCATCCCTTCGGCTATCAGTATGAGATAATGCTTGGAAATCTGAGGCTTTGGGCCTTGAAACTGGAACTTATCGGGTGATGGCCCTACTGGACCAGGCAGGGCTGAGGATTCTCTTGGAAACTTGGAAGGAACCAAGAAACACCCAATGGGCTTGAAATTATGTAATGGTGACTTCATCAGTCAAGTCTCATAGCAGTGTTCCATGTGAAAACCAAAATGCTTCTGGTTAGAAATCTTTAACTTTCTATTTACGTGACAATTTTGTTTCTATTTTTATACCACATTTTTCTCCCCTTTTGCTTCCCCCCAACTTTTTGCTGATTCGTAACAATTACTTCTTCGTACTATAAAGATTTCATTATTTGTACTGTGGCTACAGTTTTTATCTACACGTACAGTGGGATCAGGCTTTAAAAGTATAAACTTTTATAAGACTTTAATTTTGGTCATTTTTGCACATATGTCTATTTCATTTAAGTTTCATTCTGACTTAGCAAAACATCTGTGCATTTGAGCCCTGCTAAAAACAAGTCCGTAACTTTCTGTCATAAATGTTTTAATTCCTCGCATACTTTCAAAAACCCCAAGTACCCCTTAATGAAAATCAACCATGAAGATAAACCCTGCTCAATGTGGACAGGGTCTTGGGATCAAGCAAGAAAGGGGATAAGAGATTGTATGACTGTGAACAGATGAAATCATGTGACGGGCTTTATTGCTGGTGAAATCTGTTTCCACTTGCTGCCACCCACTAATTTGACAATAGATTGCATCATGTGGTTGCAGCAACTGAGAAGGCTAGCAACCATTTTAAACTGCTTTCCTTAAAGGGGAAAACACTGTTGAGAACAGTGGAACAGAGAGACTTTCAGTGTTATGAACATATTTTAAATCTTAGATAGTTACGGTAATTCCTACTGCATTATATTAAATTCAATGTAAGCCAACTATGCAGCGAGAATCTAAGCATTAGCCAAAAATTGTTTATCAAGGGATTATTCTTAGTGGACAAAAACAGCTAGGAGGTTTGTTAGAGTAATTCAGCTCATACTAGGACTGCAATTACTACCTAAGCGTTGTATGGGAAATGCACAACATTTTCAAAGCAGAAATATAAATAATAATGAACTCTTAGCTTAAAAATGCAATTCTCTCCATGTTCGTTTCTCGTAAAGATAAATCTACATTTCAAAGGAATACTTTCTTACATATGGAAATGCTTATTTTCTAGCTACTGAAGATCTGCCAGGAAATATTAGAGAATATCATGTTAGGAGTTTTAGAAGGCAAATTGCTTCTGCATACTCTGTACCTAGCAGACAGCTTTATGGTGCTCTTTACCTGTCTGTCATAACATCATCCGTTTTTCCAAAGCACCTGAAGCCCTTGCAAGTTAAGAATTATAGCAGCATACCTTTGCATGATGTATGTATTTAGCAATGCTAAGCTGATTAGCAAGTAAATACAAAATACAAATACAAATTTATGTGCTTTAAACCCAATTATTAAATGTTCCTTGACAGAGGAAAAAACCAACTATGACATGAAATAGTTGTGTCAGTAAAGATGGATTTTAAAGAGCACTTATCAAAGCTCATATAACATAGCTATGCACCTTTAAAAATGAGTTTCAGCCATACTTTATTGTCTTAATTTATATCACAGGAAAGCAGGGTGAGTCACCTTAGCTTTGGAAGATTTGGCTTTTTAGATATAAACACTGACTTTAAAGCATCTCAGCAGAATTTTCAAATTGTCATAGTGAGCAGAAACATGCATGTTGTTATCCAGATGGGAAATTTTGTATGCATTTCTTAAAACAGTTAGTTTTCTTTTTCAGGGCAGGGAAGCCAAAAGCTAATGCTGAGGTCTGGGGCAAAATTTCATGTTTGTTTGTTTGCTTTTATGTCAAATTCTTTGCACCCCAAAAGCCTTTCTCCACTATTTATTTGTTTTTCTTTTAGAGAGAAATTAGTGCATTTGTGGCTGCTTGATCTTACTCTGGCCTAAACTCTTCTGGTATTCTGACAAGAAAAAAAATCCTTTGAAACTTGCAAAGTAATTTGCAAAGCTACTTTGGAGGTAAAAATTGAGTTCTCTCTCTGTTTCCTACTGAGATTAATTTTAATGGATTGAGCAAGAGCTGTACAAATGTCTCATGGTTGTATCTTTGAGGAAGTTTTCATCATGACTCTGTTTACTACTTATTCTGTCTCCCCTTTATTTTAACAAATAATGGAAAAAAAAAGTCTCTCTTCATTTGTTTGTTTTTAATTGCCAGTAAAATTTTTTCAACTTGCATTGAATTGACTCCAATTACAGATTGAAGATCAGTTTTATTTATTTGGTCAGCATAATGCAAATCAATCGCTTCTGTTGGTTATTGCTAAATGTTTGCAAAGGGAAAAAACAACCACCCTTCTCCACAATGCTGTCTGTGAGCAAGGTGTTTGCTAACTAGCACGTGGTGCTAGAGGAACTCATTGCAAAGGTACTGGAGAGAGCTGGGAAGGCAGGAATGGCCAAAGACTTTTTTAGAGGAGAAGAAAACTGAATTCAAAAATTAAATACATATATGTGTGCGTGTGTGTATTTAATGTATGTAACGTGTATATATGTCTGTGTGTGTGTGTGGAGTGGTGCAGTTGATACGCTGGAGGGAAGGGAGAACATCCAGAGGGACCTTTACAGGCTTGAGGAAAGAGCCCATGTGAACCTCATGCAGTGCAATAAGACCAGTTGTGAGGAGCTGCACCTAGCTAGGTTTGTTCAGTCCCCAGTATCAGTATAAACTGAGTGATGAATTGATTGAGAGCAGCTCTGCAGAGAAATATGGTGGATGAAAAATAGGACACGAGCCAACAGTATCCTTGGCTGCATCAAAAGAGAGAGGGCCAGCAGGGTAAGGAAGGTCATTGTCCCCCTCTGTGTGTTCCCACAGCGCTACCAGTTTTGATAGCAATGATTTGTACACCTGTAATTCAAAGTGATGCCAGCCAGCATTAACCATGCTCAGCTTGATGTTCAGCCAGTGGATTGAAATTGCAAATTTCAGTCTGATAAAAGGTGTGTGAAAAACTGGAGAACCAAATGATATGCTTTCCTCATATACAGCCTTCAAAAGACCATTCAAGAAACAGAGATTTTGCATATCCTACGATGAGATCACTATTTACCAGGCTGAATGGCACTGCTGATCAAGAGATCACTGTGACCTGGTTTTATTACTGGTAAGCTCATCTCAAAACGGTCAGAAGGTCTTTTCAGTTCACAGAAGGATCAAGATACCTATATGCTTATGCAATCTTTGGTCAATTCTGTAAGCCAACACAACTACTCATGCTTTTGTAGAAGGATTTTTAAGATGAAGAACTAATGCTTTCCCCAGTTCTTAAGCTGAAAATAAATGAGTACCGTCCCAAGTCTGTGAACTAACTCCAGGATGGAGTGCTCTGGGGGCGTTGGAAAGAAGTTTGAAAGAAAGGTAATTATGTCTTCAAGTCACTATAAAAGTTCTTGAAATAAAATTTTTAGAGATTCTTTTAAAGTTCAAAATTGGTTCCATTTATTCCCTCACTTTTCTTCCACGATGAACACAGCCAAATGCATCTCACGCCCGCTTTTTCTTAGTTTTTCGTCTTTTTTTTTTGGTCTTTCTATTCAACGGTTCTTATGAGATACTGTGATTCAGCACTAATAATGCAGCAGTTCAGTGATGCAGCTATAGCTTGAAAGTGTCAGTTTGAATTTCTGCTCTGACCTGTACTTTGCATATAGTCTTGCTGACTGCATCTTTTGGAGAGGTTTTTTTTCAGTTGCTAACAAAGCAGTTGTGTTTACTTGGGTTTGTACATTTTGTTTTTTGGGGGCATATGAGCTATCAAATGTGTCAGGTAGATACTTCCCTCTTCCACCAACACTGTGCAGAGTGTCATGGGTCTCTCACTGGGAAGTGCTGCATGGCACTGTGAGAAGTCTTTGTTCCTAAAGTTCTAATACCTTAGGAGAATCTTTAATTTTTTTTCTTTTTCTCTTCACCTTGTGAGCACATGCACAGAAGTGCCACTGGTGAGTCATCAGGGGGATTTTGCTACTTATGCTAATTAATCTGGGAAGCTGAATGACTGATGCTTCAATAATAGTTATCGAAAACCACAAAAAGACATTTTATCCTAGTCAGTGTACACGGATATTAAGATGCTGTTGCAATGGTAACTGTGGTTTTAAGGACTTAGCCTACCTTTTCTGATTAATGTTTTGCATGGACAGTAGGAGAAAATAATTTAGCTGTTCTCTGTGCAAAAAAAATGTGTTGGTCAAACAACAAAAAGATGGTAGAAATGTCTTAGTATTGGGTTAGATGTTAGTAGTCACAAAACCTTAACCTTGTGACTGCTGATTGTTGTTTATCTAAGTGGTTAGGAGTATATATAAGGCAGAGAAATTCCATTAGGTGGAGGCAGAAGGGTATAGGAAATTTAAGCACAAAAGCACTTACCAAAATCTCTGCAAATCCCCTATGACTAATGGTGATGAGAAGAGCTCATGTTAACTGTTTGCCCCTGCTGGACAGAAGGCTGCTTTGTGAATGTGCAGTACGGGACCAATAAGAACCGTTATGGACTTTTAATAATCTTAATGAGGAGCTATATATTCGTGGGGGTGCTGGCTATTTGCTGCTTCTTGTTCATTTGATCTCTTACTTATTCATTTAAGGGAAAAACATCTGGTGTGCATACCAAAATGAGTCTCTTTTGTTCAACAAAGAAGCAAAATAAAACAAGTGACAAAACTTTGGTTGTTTTTATTTGCATCAGAGATCATTGCAGAGGTACACATGGTACTCCTTATCATTCACCAGTGACATAAGAGAAGTACAGTGTTACAGCTTATTCTCAGTATAAAGTGCAAGATTCCAGAATGTAGAAGTTTCTTTTGGAAGCTCATATTGGTAGTATTTTGAAGGAGTTCATCTTGGTATTGAACAAGCTGGGTGATACCTAAGCTCATATACTGATGTTCAAATTCACGTTATCTGCTTTTCTTTCCTTAGAAGCCCTTAGTATTCCAAGAATTCTCTTGTAAACCCTGAATACCATGGGCCATGAACAGCAGCATTGAATGCATTTGCAGTGATAGTTCCACTCTCTGTCTTTTGCTTTCAAGTTTGTTTTTCAATGTATTTTTTCTAAATGTTCGAGTATCATTTAGTGTATTTTTTATTTACTAGTTGAGGCAACTACTCAAGGTCAAGCTGTTTTGCAAGGACCAATACTCTGAACTCACAAAGTTGGAAAAAAAAGCATTTCTAACTTTTACTTGGGCTTTCAAAGGCAAAACTAATAATGGCTTTAATCCCAAGCCTCCAAGCTGAGAAGTAGGACTAGAGAAATCCTGCAAAAGCAACTGTGTAATTGTGGGATTGTTCATAAAAAACTGCTTGTCAAAGGACAGATAGTGTTTAATGAGGAGTGCCTACACAAGCAAGCTAGCAGTGGGCCTACACTATGCAGGCTTTGTGTTGCTGGAAGAACTGGTCCGACCTGACTGACAGAAGTTCAGGATTTTATCATCTGACTTCAAAATTAAGTGTGGTTGCATGCACAGATTATAAAATCTCGTCGTATAAACACAAAAATTCTGTGTCTGTAAAATCTGTATCTGTAAAACAGTGGTATAGTGTCTTGAAGATTATCACATTGAAAGCCATGATTTGTTCAGAGAGCACTGTAGTGGGTCCAGAGATGTGCCATCCATAAACAGAGGTTTACTTTTAAAAACACTTTTCTACTGAGAAGTAATAGCTGCTTAGTTTAGACTTCCCAGCAGCTCTCAACAGCTGGCATTGCTTCATTTATAGCAGACAAGACTCCCTTCTCTTAAGACGCAAAGGACTCATCATATTACTCTGCAAAAAGAGGATGAACAGATTATTACTATAATTATTTTTGAGATCGTGGTTGGCAGCCCTGCTCACAACAGAGGGTTGGGACTACATGATCTTTAAGGTCCCTTCCAACCAAACCCATTCTATGATTCTGTCATTGCAAGAAGGAAAAGGTTAAAAATTTTAAGATACTACAGATCTTACTCTTTTTATTTACAAGGTTGCCTGCACAAAGCCTCCTTCCAATCAATGGAAATGAAGGAGTAAAATAGCTGTAAATCTGGTCACTTGGTTTTTAAACAAAGTGTGTTACAACCTCAAGGATTAGGAAAACCATCAAGTCCTCTTCCTACTCCTACTCCTCAGCTGCTTTGAACCCATCCATGCCCTGCTTCAAGAATTAGAGATGATAGGAGCGGCCACCCCACTTATGAGGGATATGCAACCCATAATATAGAGGACATAGAATACTGGAGCCATTTGCTCTTCTGCCTCAGCATGATCCCATTCCTACCAATGCTGCAATCAACAGGAGCATGTACATCAGGCATAAAGCTGGCAGGAGAGCTGAACATTTAAATGCTTCTGTGAAATAGATATATGCAAATGATCTGCTGCTTCTTGTTTTTCCTCTGACTGGCAGAATTGTCCCAGCTGGGATTTTCCTTTTTGCAGCTCCTGTACCCCATTTGAGCAGCACACAGGAGCCTTGTCTAGTAATGTTATTTTGCCTATGAAATGTCATGATTAACTATAAATAACTGTGAAGACAATGGCATGTCTTCATATCATGAAGAGTATTAACCAGCAAAAAGTAGGATTTCTTAATGTCAGAAAACATCATCAGGAATCAAGTTGTGGTTTTGTTATGTTTACTTGAACTTTCCTTAATGTTTCAACTCAACAGTGGGTTCTTTTGATGAACAATAAATTAATCACCGTGTTACAAAAAATGCCGTGAGAATCCCACAGAAAGCAGAAATCTTTCCTTGCAGAATAGTTTTCCTCTGACTCATTCTAGCATTTTTTCCTTATACCTGGAACTCAACATTTCTCCATTACACACTTGAGAAGCATATCTCTCCTAAAGAAGGTTGTCCCATTATTTAAAAATGGTGTATTAATTGAAAGCAGTGTCTGAAACTAGAAATAACTTAAGCACTAACGCTTTACAAGAGGTTATCTCAACACCTATTTTTCTGTTACTAATAAAAAAGTCTTGTTGTTACCATAGAAACTGTCATATCTCTACCTACACTTCTCAAAGAAACACACCAATATACTTGCTTGTTGTCTCTCCCCCCTCACCCCTTGCAGCCCACCCCATGCTTGAAGGTAATTCCAGATCCTGTTAACAAATGGTGGAAGAAATGAAGCATCCTTATGTGACAGATTATTGTCATCAAGCCTGAAAATTTGTAATCAAAATAACAAAGAGTTCTCAGTGGGCAAAGTTGTTCTGAAGTTTATATAAAGGTCCCTATCTGGCCAGCTGCTTTGTGGTTATCAAATCCCACTGCACCCATGAAGTTGCTTTAGATTGGGATCAATTTATCCTTGCGATGAACATTTCAGCAAGATAACTGGAAAGAAAGGAGGATTTTTTTTTCAGAAGTGTTGATTTGGAAGGAATTTATAGTTGCTATTAACATATGAGATCAATAATTCACATCACCACTTTTAAATAAGATGCTTAAATGTCACATTAGTCAATTTCTTTTTATTTCCTTTCTGATATTGTTTCTACCTTCATTAGAGCAGAGTTCTCACATCATAACTGACAGAAGTGAGGAACTTAAATCAAATCCCTGCTATATTTTTATTAATTCTGTAGTTTTTCTTGTCACTTGGATACCATGTTGAAGGAAGGGAAAATGCTTAGGTTGTTGCTATGCAAATATAAAAGAATACATTTACAGGGGAATCATCAGGTAAATAAATAAAGCTTTAAACATAAGCTTTTTCCTTTTTTTGGTTGTTACCTTTTAAAGTTCATGTAACCCCTACCTCTTCTGGCTATTCATGAACTAATTTTTGTAATCCCTGGATTATATCTTGTAATATGCTGGTTTGCTTATGCCAATTTAAGCAGTTTTAATGTGAGAAGAGGTACAGAATTCTTATATATATTTGAGGGCCTACTTCCTTGTATATTTAATCAGTGAGACATGATTAAAGCTAGAGTTTATGGTCAGGACTCACTAAACTCCAAGGGTTCTAATAAGCTCTAACATTCATGGCTAGCTAAAAATTTCATTACAGCATAAAAACATTCACATCATACCTAGCTGAGCACTACAAATTGATTATTTTATTTATTAATATAATTAATAAATAAAATAATATAATATTAATATAAAGTTCATAAATATTTCTCCCCATTGACGTACAAAAAAATTCCCTATTTTGGTATGCTTTGAAGTGCAGCATTAAACATATAGAATCTTGACTGTCACAGAAGAAAATATTATGGTATTTCTATTACAAAGTTTTGCATTTGGAGTTTTGAGGAGAGCATTGGGGTGGAGATCTGAGAGGAATCTTTTTCATCTCAACTCTCAATGATGGGGAAAAAATGACCTCAGTCTATCTGTCCAGAAGCCTTCAGGGATGTAGAAGCAGGTATATATCATAGACCTTTGCGGCTGAAAAAATGGGTTTATGTGAGTTAACAAGGAAATTCAGTTGAGTTTGGTGGCTCCAGTAATTTTTTGTTTCTTGCCAAGTCTTGGAGTCCTTGAGAACTGCAGGAAGGGGAAGGATACAAAATCACGGAGCATACAGCTGCATGAGACTGATGAGCTCAGATGTCAGGATTTTGTTTTCTCTAGGGATATGGTTGGCACAAATAAATTATAGGCCAAATCCTTGATTCCTTATATAACCAGAACTCCAAAGGAAGACTCTGAAAGACTTTGAGCTTAAGTAAAGGCTGTGAGCAACTTGAGAGTCAAGACCCAAATTAACAGGTCCCAGTTATTACTGCAGTTAGCATTGCAGCACCTCACATGGAGTACTGCCCTAGGATCTTCCTACAAACTGACTCCAGCTAGAGAGTGGAAAAGTTTTTATGCAGCGGAGTGCTCAAACCTCGCCTGTTTCTTGGATCGAGGACAGCTTGCAGCCTGCAGTTTCATACTTCTTATGAGTAGCCTTGAAAAGCTCAAAGTCTCCCAAGTTTCATGCACCTAAACTGGAGAAGGACAGAGTGACAGGTACTAGGAACTATGGGCCAAAGGGAACAGAAAACTGGGTTTTAAGTCAGACAGTGCTTGAACTCACAACTCTCCCCACAAGGAATGTTCCCTGCCCATCTGGCTGCTGACAATAACAAGATGGAGTTAGTTTCCATGTCACTGTAGCACAAGGAATGCAGGACTCCATGATCCAGAAAGAGTAGGCACAACTTCTAGAGTGTCCTGAGGAAAGAGAATCCTGACTCTCGGACCTAGTTTATGATAATTGGCAAGAAAACAAACAAACAAACAGAGGCTGAGTGAACTGTTTTGCTCAATTTTAAATGGAAAAAGGGTGCTTGATTTCAATCCTCTCAGAAATAAAATGGCATTTTGAGCAAGAAAATTCAAAGAATTCCTTTAAGAATCTGTTAAGACAAAATGTGTTTGACTTTTTCTTGCATTCCTTTTAGAATGTCCAATTATATGAGTGGTATGAGTCTGTAAGCATTTTGATGTCACCGAGTTTGTAGCACTTGCAACTTTTTTGGTGAAGTTCTCCTCCAAGTGTATGCTTCAGAATTTATTTTGGGCTCCAAAACTCTCTCAAACTCAAACCTACACCCAATGGAAACACTCAGGTTCCGCCTTATTTCATGCTTCAACCATGTAAAACCATTTAGTTTGCTATAGCATTTCAGCACAAAACCATAAATCACCCTGAGAGTGCTTGAAGGGCTGCAGAATTAGTGACCCTATTCAAAGTTTTGAATTTACAACAAAGCAGCTA
Organism: Phasianus colchicus; assembly: GCF_987193195.1. Classification (NCBI taxonomy): domain Eukaryota; kingdom Metazoa; phylum Chordata; class Aves; order Galliformes; family Phasianidae; genus Phasianus; species Phasianus colchicus. The sequence continues at coordinate 37,163,896 of NC_143438.1, forward strand.
ACCAAGTAGCTTTCATCCTAGACATTTTGTGCTGGTCTCTTTAGTGTTATCCACACTCTTCTACTGTCTGCTTGCATCTTCCAGCGTTTAAGAGAAAAAGCTTTCAGAAAACAAATGCCACAAATAGCACACACTGTATGAAAGGGGCTGTTCATAATCTGTCAGGAGGCGATTAACTTAAAACTACTCTCACATAGTGATCTCAGGCTTGTACTGTAATTTATGACATCTTAATATGAGAAAAGAGAAAAATTCTGAAAGAGAATATTTAAAAAAAAAAAAAAAAAAAAAAAAACCAAGACAAAAAACAAAAACCCAGCAACTATTTTCACTTTCAGAAAGCGTGTTGAATGATTTAATATGAGAGAAAGACAAGTTCTCTGGAAACACCAACTCTGCTCCATCAGCAGTGTCATAATGCAGTCAGGAGAGAGTCGCTCAGTCTGGTGTGGTGGGACATGTATTCCGAGCAGCTGAGGAGCTATTTCAGTATATTTGTCTCTGGGGATTGCATTTTTAGTACATTAAAATGCGTTACTCTGAGCGTACGTGCATTTCAAATATGAGTCACGTTTGTTTCAATACATGTATGGCATCTCCATGTAATGTGAGCATCGGCAGACGGGCAAAAAATTCATTTCTGAATGAACATGTGTTTGGACATTGTTTAGACACCTTCAGAAATGGAGTATACAAGTCTCCAAAATATTCTGCTCTATCCTGCAAAGAACAGATTAGAACTGTTAGCTGAATCTGTTCACAGTGAAAACATACAGCGTGGATGCTCAGTTGTAAAGAGAGAAAGCCCGATTCATTCCTTTCAAGCAGAGTTATGGAAGAAATCCATGTTGCCGTCCGCATGTGGATAGCAACCATTCACATATCCCAGCCATCCTATGCTTTGAGTGATGGGGAAAAAACATTTTAAGCATGCTGTAACTCTGTGTTGTTGCAGTGCAGACAGGCCTCTGAATTTCTTGCATGCAAATGTTCTGAGCTGCACACAGAAAACCCTGTTTGTGCAGCATCCCAATTGAACCAGGTGGAGAGAGATTCTTTCAGCCAAGCAGTATTTGCCTTAACGAGGAAAAATTACTTCTCTCTTGCTGTTTGGTTTATTTTATTTGTTTAACCAAAGGCAAATTGTTGTTAACAGCTGCTGGCTGGCTGTAGGAAGGCAGCTTGAAAATATGTTGGTAAATATTCTTGACAACAAACTTTTTAACATCGTCAAGAGAAGCCTTTAGTGCAGCCAAAACAGAATAGCTGTGGAATTCACTCTGTGTGCTCAGATGTGAGTTATCTTATGTTTCTTTAAAAGCAAAGGAACCACACAGTAAGAAAGCTAAGTAAACAGAACTGCAAGAACCTTCCACAGTGTGCGTTTGACACACTCCTCCTGATAAGGTTCAAAAGCAGAAAACTCTTGCATAAGGTCTTATCATTGCTGTGTATTTCATACATTCAATTTAGTTGCACCAGATGAAACAAACATATCAGCAATCCCTGTTAAACAACAGGTTCCTAGTTAATAAAAATAAATGAACCAGGTATATTTTGGAAGGAACATACCTGCCTTCGTGCTGTACTGGTACAGCTGTTGCTTACCTGTAGAATGACATGTGTGATCAGCGCTTGATCAGTGTCTGAACACTGCTAACAGTCAGTGTAAGATACCATGACCTTGATTTGTGCCTGTACACACTTAATCTTGGGAATAGTCCCCTGGAAACTGAGAAAAACAAGAGAAAAGATAGGCAAGTCCACACAGTCCTCAGGTAAATCAGATGAAATTTTGCAAACTTAAGAGAAACACTGATTTTCAGAGCAATTAAATTAATCTTAGAATCATAGAGTCACAGAACAGCTTGGGTTGGAAGGGACCTCAAGGATCATCAAGCTCCAACCCCCCTGCCACAGGCACTCTAACATAAGCACTACTAACACCAAGTCTAGGCATTAGGATATGCATTTAAGAGACATCAGGTAGCAGAGTATCGCATGTCTTCAATGTATTATCTCCTAGAGACTTCTTAAACCCTGTATTCCTAAATCCTTCCAGGTTTAAGGGAACAAATACTCCAAATTCATCTCTGTACCTGTTAAACTGCAGGCAAATTCAACATATCCAGCTTACCTACTCAATCCCAAACGTGTGACATGGAGGGTGCCTGCATCTTTTCCAAATGCAGTTGAGTAATCTTGAGTTTAACAGAAAGGAGAACTGCTGTAGTGGACTTCAGTCAAAAAAAATCCACACTGTTGGTACTTTTGAGACATGAAAGCAGTGTCTGTAGTACTGTGCAAAGGCTCTTGGATTACTGGGGGGTAGAAAACAGGTACGTGACACTAAATGATTTCTCAAGAGGCTGATCCAAGGTAAAGGGAAGAAATAGTGCAGTGTGATGAGCCATTAACAAATGTTTGAGGAGAGGTGAAATGCCTTATGCCAGTGCTTTGCCACTGAGGGTGCGTCTTCATTTTGTGCTTATTCTGCAATGTTAGTGGAAAAATATTTTCACCACAGGGGCAGTGAGCATATGTAATGCAAACATTTTGACAGTGAATGTAAACAGCCTTCCTGCATTTTAAACCATTAAATCAAGGACACAAATTTCCCTGGTTTGCAGATTGCAATCTCTGCTGACTATAGTGAAGATGGTGTTGCATCTGTTTTGTGTTTATAATTGCGTGTCATGTTGTGCCACTGTGACTGAATTTTAATAAACATGTTTTTTTTAATCGTCATGGACAGTAAGGTCTCACATATAGCTACAATGCCGAGAATCAATACTGTGTTCCATAGGAATGTTTTTAGAGAAATAAACAGTCGCTGGGATGACTTTAATATCGCTTTAGCTTGCTCGTGGGATGGTGAAGTCCAGCAGCCTGACTCCCCTTTGATTTGTGATTCTGTGCATTTCAATTTCAGCCGATTGGCTTAGGCTGTATATTCTTGGCTCCATTTCCGAGCAGGAGCCTCCAGGGAGCCCTCGCTGTAAGCCGGCCATAACGAGGTGCCTGCCGTTAGCCCCGTCGATAGCACAGAGCTTCTCTTGCTCTCCTCCATCCCTCTGCCCTGTCTCCAAATAGTTCTGTGCAGCAAATGAAAACACACACTGGGATGGCCCTGGGAGCACAGCAGTGGTGCCCCTGAGCAAGGAATCACCACAGACCCCTGGGGCTCGCTGTGGAGGAGGAGAAGCCAGAAAACAGCATCAGAGCCAATGATTTGTGAAAGAGGTAATGTGACTCTCTCGGCTTAGAGGGAAAGTTTTCTAATAAATTATTTCTCCCCCTGGTTAGTAAATCATTTCCCCTTCCTAATGCATTTAATTTGCTATTCCCTTTAATTATTGCTTGTCCAGGTGGATCTTAAAGGCTATAACTTTAAAGGAGTCTCTCTTAAACCTGGCAAAAAGCCACCCCAGCCACATCATTAACTGAAAGACAATCATGCTCTGCCTTGCCTTATAAAAGTACAGATAGGGATCAAGATGCTGCAGTAGGTGTTTTTCTAAAGGTAAGATCTTGTATGACTAGGAAAGACTTCGGTGGGGTTTGTATCAGGCCCATCAGATCCTTCTTGAATGACATCACCACATGTTAATGAGAACTGGTCTCTCTTCCATAATGCAGTTACAGGAAGATATATGAGATGTTATTTTCTCAATCAGAGAATTGTCTTTGCATTGTCATTGCCTGCCTGCTGCTCTGCCCTGTTACAATGCATTACAGCATGCTCCTCAAATTCCTGCAGAAAGGAATGAATTGGGAACATAGTGTTGAGATGTGGCTTCAAAGCTGAGACACCCTGAAATTTCAGGATTGCCTGATCCTGGATCTTGGAGTCTGCGCAGCTGAACAAAGATTCTTTCAGCAGAATTTGATGTTCTGGAATATGGTGGATCCATCCCTGAAGAGGCATCTCAGAGCCAGATCACCTCCATACCATGCCAATTTGTAAAATCAGTAAGGATGGAGCTCTCATGCACATCTCATCAGTGTAGGATCTATCTATCCAGAGCTGGAAGGCTGTACTTCATCTACCCAACATGCCCAGCAAACCCTTACACTTTCTTAGTCTCCTAGCATGGGAAGGATCTTGCTAGTCATTCACAGTTCAAGAGAATAACTGTTTAAGCTTATGCTTTAAGTAGAAAAAGAAACGTCACGTCTTCCTTTTATTCATATGTATTAGGATCCTCTACTTTTCTTGTACTTAAGTGCACAGTTTTGAAAAGCAGCCTTTTGGTTAACTGTTATGTTAAAGATATAATTTTGTTCACTTGTCCTTGCTAATTAGGATGTTCTTGAACTAGACAGTTAACAAGCCTCTTAGAAATTTCTTTAGTCACTAGATTTATTGATGCCTTCTGCCCTTCTTTTTTATTATTTCAAATCACTCATGTGAATGAAATTGAAAATTGACTTAATGAAAAATTTGACTTCCATGTTAAACAAAACTGTCTGAAAAATTAATAAGAGGAAGTGCAATTTTGCAAAATGGAAATGAAAGAGAAAAGCAATTCCTAAGCACGGCTAAGTTCAGTAGCATTGGTACCTCTGTAGATGCACATACATATAGGTACACTTATCTTAGAGTCATAGAATCAGAGATTCATCTGAGTTAGAAGGGACCCTTAAAGGTCATCTAGTCCAACTCACCTGCAATGAACGGGGACACCTACAGCTACATCAGGTTGCTCACAGCACCATCCAGCCTAATCTTGAGTATCTCCAGGAACGGGGCATCCACCACCTTCTGGGCAACATGTGCCAGTACTTCACTGTCCATACTGTAAAAAAGTTTTTTCTTATGTCCAGTTAAAATCCTTTAGAAGAGCACTGCAGCCAGCCTGGCACCGCCTCAGAACCAGAGTTCGCACACAGCATGGATGGCAGACAGCCTACAGTTGCTTGCAGAAGCATGGAATTTGGACTAATTTTGGCAGTTGCAATTCCAGAGAATTGGAGGTAACTCAAAAGTAGTGAAAAATGTATCCTTCTTTTGATTCAAATATCCTGTAGAGATTATTTCCATTGGGTGTAGCTGGCCTTTCAGGTTGGATCAGGTTGGCTGACACCCAAAACTAAATGGACTTTATCATTGGAACAAAGCTTGTTGATAAAGAACTTGCTATCAAATGTTATAAATGTGGCAGGATGCCCCTGTCCATGGAATCTGTCTGTATATCTGCTGCATAAATGGTCCCTGACACCACAGCATGAGCGAGTCACAAGATTTAATGAATTTAAATACTGGTATGAAATAAATCCCTCATTTTTGTGTGGGAAACTAATCTGTACCATGAGGGGATTACCCCGCTTGTGGCTCTCAAGGCAGGAATGCCTGGTCTGTCCACACAGCGTAGCCTCTTAAAGCATCCCTACAGTCTGGTTGCACCCTCAGATCTCCCACTAATGCCTTGGGCTCCCATCAGGACCCTCCCAGCACCTGCTTACATGAGGCCTCTATTTCTCATGCATCCTGCTTTCCTCCAGAAGGAAATGCTATGCCATTATTCACAAGGCCAAAGAATAAAAGGGAAAGAGAAAGCGATTACATGGGTCAGGTTTGGGAGTATGCTCTCTTGGCCTCCTCTGTTGCTCCCTCCTTGGCTAATTGTTCTTCTATCTGGCAACATTAACAGAGCAAGGCAGCAAGCATCTGGCATTACAGCCTTGGCTGTCCTGAAAGCAGAAACTCTGGCAGACTCCGTGAGTTCTTTTCATTTCCCTGGCAAATCATCTGGAGGCCTGGGTGCTCTGGACAAAGCTTACATGACCAGTGTGACCCAAAGCATCCAGATCCTGCCCTCAGGGTGCTTAGACAGGGCGGTTCAGCCAGGATGAGATGCGCAGCAACAAACTACATGATTTCAATCCCTGGGAAAACCACACCAGTTTAAGTCTCTTCACCAAACTATCTCAGTTATCCACAAGGGCTGGGAAACAAGTTTGAGATCCCACAGACCAATGGGCCCTTCATGCTTCTGCATTCATGTGGAAGCCCTAAAACTGAGCAGATAGGAAGGAAAGTGTCCCCTTGTCCATTAAGCCACACTAACATCAAACATCTTATTTTCCTACAGAAACATCAGAAGAAGCCTCTCCAGATGTGCCCCAAAGGAAGTTCAGGAGGTGATCCTGCCCCTCTACTTTGCACTGGTGAAGCCTCACCAGAAGTACTGTGGCCAGATGTGGAGTCCTCAGTACAGGAGAGATGTGGACCTGTTGGAGCGCATGTAGAGGAAGGCCACAAACATGATCCAAGGGATAGAACACCTCCCCTGTGAGGACAGCATAGAGAGCTGGGGCTGTTCAGCCTGGAGAAGAGAAGGTTTCAGTGAAATCTGACAGCGGCCTTTCAGTATCTACAAGGAGGCTGTAAGAAGGAAGCGGACAGATTTTTTAGCAGGGTCTGTTGTGATAGGACAAGGGGAAATGGTTTAAAACTAAACAGGGGGAGATTTAGACTGGACGTAAGGAAACATTTTTTTACAATAAGGGTGGTGGGTCACTGGCACAGGTTGCCCAGTGAGGTGGTAAAAGCCCCATCCCTGGAGACACTCAAATTCAGGCTGGACAGGGCTCTAGGCAACCTGATGTAGCTGTAGGTGTCCGTGTTCATTGCAAGGGAGTTGGACATTTAAAGGTCTCTTCCAACTCAAACAATTCTGTGATTCCATGAAATGCTCCAATAAACAAAAATTGAATGGAGAGATAGCCAGGTAAAATAATATGGAAAAATCTATGTCCAAAACCATTAGGTAAGTTCAAAGCACAGTTTGATGCTGTCTGCTGTGGACAATCACCACGGCTGCCTTCCTGAGGTCAAAAATCCAAATTTTCAGTCCTTCTTGAGGTCTGCCAACATCCAGCGCTCAGCTGCCAGTTTTATCCTTGCTTTGTATCTTTTAAACTACACTCAAACAAGAAAAAGGGAAAAGTAATAATAAAAGTCAGCCTGGGATTTTCCTGCTGTTAGGCTGCTGAGGATTTTTAAAGCTCACTGTTTCCTTGAGGGGAAAGAGGTTAACGTGTCAGAATATATCAGGCCTTCTGATGCGGGGCAGGGCTTGCTAGGTTCACTTGTTGGCTATTTCAAGGTTTATTTGCAAAATAAACCTCTTCTAATGAGAAATATCACATTCATTAACTGGTAAACATCTGTTTAGAATATAGCGTCCTCCTTTATTCCAAAAAGTGACCTCACAAGAGAAGCTGTCTGTAATGCTGGTGATTGTTAGCTGCCGAAATAGTCTCTATTCTTGCAGTTTTTAATAATAATTAATGTTTGCATAACAAATTACAGAAATTCAGACTGTGAATGCACACATCTACTGTATGTCCTCGAGGCACTAACCTTACCCAAGAACACAAAGTCCTTGTTATGATATGCAAACTAATGAATCAGCTGAAGGAAGCATTTATATTTTGTCAGTGTTTTAACTTTCTCTGACTCAAATTAGCTGCAACTAGGGCTGTTGCTTGACGAGATTCTGTGAACTTTTGAGCTAAAATTAATCTGGATGTTATCACAGAGAAAATAATTTGCTGGAAAAGGAATAATTGATCTGAAACTATCCTTTTCACATTTTGATATTCGGAAAAAACAGGTTGCAGATCATAATTATTATTATTTTCTTCCCTGTGACAGTTTAAGACTGTAGTAGTTTTAGTTTTAAACATAAAACTAAACCAGGTTCTGGTAACATCACCAACTGTGTATATAGGCTGTTATCTTGCACAATATGGATTTTATATATTATCCCATGAACACTTAACAGAGCTCCATGCCTTAAACCTTCTATTTGTATCTTATTTATTAACTTTTCTTCAAAGGATGCAGTATTCATTGATATTGACCATCCTGTCAGGACAAACTTTTAGGAGCCCTAAAAGTCAATTTATCAATACTTTCAACTGCCATTTATTAATCATTGCATTGTGTGTGGTGCTTCCTTAGCACTTTACAATTCGTGTTTACATTTTCACCTTTTTCCCTTTTGTAAAATTTTCTTTAGACTTGCAACTCTAGAGATCCTTCTTTCTTCTGCCTTGATGTCTGCTCCAGCATTTATTTGGCTGCAAGTAGCTTATATTTATTTATTGACAGGATTACATCTTGTTTGGCAAGCCCAAAATTTTACTTTCTATCAGGTTTGATGAAAAAAAGTGTGAAACAGGGTAGACCTCACTACAATCTTTCAATACTTGAAAGAAGCTTACAAGGGAGACTGATGTTTTACACAGGTAGGTAGTGATAGGAAAAGGGGATATGAATTTTAATTGAAAGAGGGGAAATTTTGTTTGGATTTTAGGAGGAAATTCTTCATGGAGAGGATGGTGAGGCCCTAGCACAGGCTGCCCAGAGAAGCTGTGGTGCCCCACCCCTGGAGGCAGTCAAAGCCAGGTTGGATGGGGCTCTAGGCAGCTGAGCTGGTGGGGGGCAGCCCTGCCCATGGCAGGGGGTTGGAAGTAGATGATCTTTGAAACCTCTTCCATCTCAAGGCATTTTGTGTTTGTGTCATTCTATGATAGTGACCTGAAAGCTTCGCACTGTGCTGCAGTGACGCAGCCTGCTGAAATGGAAGGTGCCTGTTTGCATCACAATATGAGCCCAAGGGGCTAGTACCACTGTGTGGGAGGAGTACCATGCCCTAGGTCCTTTGCATGTTTAATGCTCATGCAAAACTCTCCTCTAACTGTCCTGGAGATATTATTCACAAGAACAGTTTGTATTCTTCTGCAAAGATTACACAAACTCTGCTGACAAGGTCAGTGTCAGGATGGATTAGCTAGCATGTAAAGGCCAACCACGTAAATAAAGTTCCCCAGGAGTGGCATTAACATGCCTCGTAATGCGTATTTTTTTCATCAGCTTTTTTCATCTCTTGATTTTTTTAATCAGTCTTTTTATTTGTTTATACTGGTTCCTACTCCTTATCTTTCTTTACCTTTCCTCTTGTTCCCTCTGCAGCATGCAGTCCAGTGCGGGTGGAAGGGATAAATATTCTGCCTTGCTCACATGTGCTTTTCTTCTGTTCAGTACTTGAGTGTGTTGTGAAAAAGCTTAGAGAGACTGGATGATGAGCATGTTTACACACAAGCACGTGCACACACATGCAGCCCTACCTTTAAAAAAGTGCCCCTACCTATAACATTATTTTTCTGTAATGTAGGAGGGCTGCTCTAAAAGCAATGCCTCCTGTTTTATTATGCCGGCTCACAACATCAGAGGTGGATGTTGGTGGTATGGCAGTAGAGATTAAACTTTCCTACCAATATCCCATTACATTTTGTTGCTGTGTGACAGATGGCAGCCTGATACAATGGCGTCTGACATGGAAGTGTGTATGGAGCAAACATGTGGAATTGAATTCCTCCATGTGGAAAAATTTGCACTCATTGACATTTTCTGACACTTGCTGAATGTTTATGAAGACCAAACATTGGATGTGAGCACAGTGAGGCGATAGGTAGTGCATTTCATCAACAGTGGGTCACCTCCACTAGTACAGATGTTTATGAGCATGGCATGTAGGCTCTTATTCATCACTAGTGAAAATGCTAATGCTGGTGACTACAATGAAAAATAGTGTTTTGTAGCTGAAAATTTGCTCTATCAAATAGCGTTATTGTTCTTTCCATATTTTTTATAGTTTCCATGGAAATAAGTAGGAGGCATTACTTTTGGAGCGACCTACGTAGCATGGAATTTCTGCTGGGAATGAGGTATTGTTAATCTATTCACTGATCACTTCTTTGCTAAAATAGTTCAACTTGTAAAACCACAGCTCAGATCTCTGCAGTGGAAGCAAACACAGTGTGTGTGTGTGTGTGTGTGTGTATAATCTCTTCTCATCCATTATGAAGGTAATTTTTTCTGTGTTTTTCCAAGCTGATCTTTCTTAACTCAAAGACTTTACAAACACTGCAGCTGAATTGCTCTGCAGCCGGATGGCCCTGTTGCAGGGCTGAGATAACAGCACTCCCATTCTTTTCTTCTGTGCATTGCTTCACACCACTGTTTTGACTATGCAACTCTCCATGTGAGCTCAATGCCACCTCTACTCCATTTCTCACTTTGTCTAAGTCACCCCATGCACATACGAGGCTCTCCTGGGCTGGCAGAGGCTATTCTTGCTCCCACCACTCCAACACCACTGCTGCTGAGATTGTTCATCCTCACTGGGGCTGGGCCTGGCTCCACAACTACTACTCACATCTGTTGCTTTGATCTGTGACAGCTTTCACAACCCTGAGCTGTCTTTTCTCCTTACTTGCTTGTTTCTCCTCTTCTCTTCTCTTCTCTTCTCTTCTCTTCTCTTCTCTTCTCTTCTCTTCTCTTCTCTTCTCTTCTCTTCTCTTCTCTTCTCTTCTCTTCTCTTCTCTTCTCTTCTCTTCTCTTCTCTTCTCTTCTCTTCTCTTCTCTTCTCTTCTCTTCTCTTCTCTTTTCGGAGTACCAGCCATGCTGTGCTAGGCGTGCAACACAGAAGATTCAAGTCCCAGCCTCTGAGAACTTGTGCAAGATTATTCTCATCTCCAACTCTTCTGTTAACTCTAAATAGTTGCATTCATCACTGTCTTCCTCAACTCTGTTTCATTGTGTAACGTACCTTGTGACTCTATTTGAAAGGGATTATGTATGTAAAAACAAAATGAATAACTCTCATACTAACAAAGTATATATTAAAGGATGGTATAAAAACTCCCTTTTTCCTCATCTCACTGAGCTGTGCTGATTATAACCAATACTTTCACTTTAATTTCATTCTTGAAGTATTTTAGCATCTAAATAAATGGTGTACCACAGAGGAAGCTCAATGTCTACATTTCTGTGGTTACTTAGAACATTCTCAGATTCAATCTTAGAAGAGTTTTTTTGCAAGGTTTTGATGCCAAGCTAGGCATTTCTGATCTAGTTGGTGGCAATCCTGCCTATTGCAGGGGATTGGAACTACATGAACTTTGAGGTCCCTTCCAAACAAAGCCATTCTATGATTTCCAATGCCAGCTGCCTGTGAGTCAAAAGAACATAAAGACTGGCCTAACGGTTTTGAGATTAAAAACAAATTAAACATAATCTGGCTCTGTTTTAAAATATTTTGCTTGAAGTTTTATCTTCAATTTTTTTTTCATCACAACCAGGAGGGACAGCAAGTTGCCTTATTGTCAAATGAGAGCTTGACCATGTCATGTGGACTCAGGAGCTATGGCTTTTATTATTTTAATGTGCTGGTTTGCAATGCTTAAAGCTCTTCCAAGAGTTAGTAACAACGAACTTAACTGAAAATTTTAGCATCTGCATCTGATTACATCTTTGTAGGACGTCTTCTTAAGGGTCTGGTTTTTGAAATAGTTCCATATTAACTAGAACCAGGATTCTTCTGAAACAGGGCTCTAGGTTTAATCCTTGCTATACAAGGCAAGTCTTGTGTTGCACAAAAACAGCATCGCAGAAATCTGAGCTTGGAGAGGGCTATGGAGGAGGCTATCTTAGCCCACAAATGTGGTTGTTCGCTATAAGATTTCATCTTTATCTTGCTAGGTAAGACTTACTTGGTGTCAGGAAGTGCTTTCATTACTACAGAATTTGGTTCTCTTCTGCTTTCTGGTGGGATTATAATTTTTTACTCTATTCTCTAGTATCTGTGACACTGTAGTTGTGGCAGACAGTTTTAGCTGCTAAATATGTGCAAATCAGCACAGACTAAAAGTTTGTCTCCTTTAGCACATGAAACGCCTTGTTGTGTGGTGTCATCTTCAGAGAAATAAATGGCTGCAACATCTAAGCTGCTTTGCATTTATTTTGCATTAAGACATTACCTCATTCCTGATCATGTAAATTCAGTTGCTTCCTGAACAACTGAATTAGTTTAGATGCTTATATTTTGTATATTTTGTTTTGCTTTAAAGCAAAACCCAAAGCAGTCTTTTAGGAAATCTCAGGGATCTGCTTTCCTCTCTTACAGCTATACTAGCTTCCCTCCCCTGGAACTCTCTGGCCTGCCAGGACTTTACTGCAAAATGCAATAAGTCAACCAATATTTTAATATAATCAATATGAATTGTCATCAACAGCTTTTATGAAGATGTATGTTTTACCAGTAATGCCAGCTTAGCTGCTCCTGTCTCCTCACCAGTATTGCTTGCTATCTCCCAGATAGAAAAGAAAAAAAAGAATGTAGAAGTAGGTACAGTCTGTATGGAGACATGGAACCATTCAGTTGGAAAAGACTACTAAGATTATCTAGTCCAACTGTTAATCCATCACCCCCATGCCACTGACCACGACTCTCAGTGCCACATCCACAGATTCCCTGAAGACCTCCAGGGATGATGAACTCCCCACCTCCCCGGGCAGCCTGTGCCACTGCCTAGCTGCTTCTTACAAGACAAAATTTTTCCTAGTATCCAACCTGAATCTCTCTTGATGCAGCTTAAGGCCATTTTCTCTCATCCTATTGCTGTCACCTGGGAGAAGAGGTAACACCTTGCTATCACCCTCTTTCAGGTGATTTTAGAAAGCGATAAGATCTCCTCTCAGTCTCCTCCAGACTGAACAATCCCAGCTCCCTCAGCCACTTTCCATAAGACTTATGCTCTTGACCCCTCTCTGCTCTGTTGCCCTTCTCTGGACACATTCCAGGGCCTCAATGTTTTTGCTATAGTGAGGGCCCAAAACTGAACTCAGAACTTGAGGTGTGGCCTCACCAGTTCCAAGTACAGAGGGACAGTGTATACTTATTTTTGTTATTTTACTTACCTGTGATCTATTTGTAATTACCCATGTTTAAACTCGTATTTATGGTTTTCAAGCTGGGTCATCTGGGTGGTGTAAGTGACCCCAAAGCCTGACAAACTGAAGGGAAGTGAGGAGCCATCATCTGGGCCCCCTGTAATGAGGTGCTGCTGGCAGAATGATGATGCACCCATAATTTCAGAGTGTGCCTCCACATACATTGTACTGCATTGGGTGGGTGACTACTGAAGCCCTATTTTTCCCATTGCCTCCTGCTCTTCAGTTGCAATTTATCGCTTTCTGATGTGTGCCAATAAAGCCGTAGGGCTGTGCTATAAAGCAGTGAAGGAAATGAGAGAGCTTTAGGTTTTGGGAGGCTGATTTTTAAAGATGAGTTTACAGCCCAGCTTCTCAGTTCACTCCATCAACACAGTGTTGCGGGGGATGCAGAGTGTGCAGGATATTATCCATGCACCATCCTCACAGTGGAAGAAAAGGTGTGCAGAACCACATCCATCTCCTGATTCATTAGTGGTTGTCCTGTGCCTTTAAAGTGTGAAATGCGTAAGTAATAAAAAAGCTCTGTTTCTTTAAAGCAGTGAGTTAAACTAGCCATATTTAGTCGGTTAGGTAAAATAGTTACTACTTTAAATTTCTGGTTGCACATTCAAAGCACTGCTTTTGTAGGAGATAAAAAATTCACTCAGGTGGCACCAGCTGGTATTGCTGATTTTTTCAGAAGTGACAAGGAATTTTAGATGCAGAAGTGCCATTATTTTCAATGGAGTTTAGACCTCCAAATCACATAGGTTCTGTTGAAAATGTTTGTCAATAATGATTTTCTTTGGGAAAGTTAAAAAGCCCACATGCCATGAGCAGTTGTATAGAGAGTGCTTACTGTGCTGGATGCTTAGTCATAGGATTTAGCATCAGGGCTCTTCCTGTGTCTGCGTGCGTGTGGCTTTACCACACATAAATTATCCAGTTTTCCTTTTTTCTCTTACTCGTGGAAAAATATACCAAAATTTCAAAGACGAGAGAATAGTCTGAAAGGCAGCCCCGTTCCTTTCATTCACGTTTTTGATTCAAACTGGAAGATAGCCCTAGAACCAGCCTCAGTAAAAGAGCTGCTTTATGCAAAGTCAAAGCGAAGCAAAGTAAAGCTATCGAGTTGTAAAAGCAGCGGAGCTGCACCTCCTTAGCATTCAAGCAACTATCTCTAGAAGGGAAGCAGATTATGCGGTATCATATTGCAAAAGGGCTGTTCAACCCTGTTGCACTTACTCAGAGCTCCATATTTACTTTTGTCACTGTATAGCAGCGATTGCATTATATCCTTCCTGCCAGGACACGGGAGAAACAGAAGGTTAAGTGTAAGAGGGGGAGGGGAAAAGAAGGAGGGAGAGGCAGCAGTAAAAAGGCTAAAAAGGGGGAAAAGAACAGCTGAAGAGAAAAGAAAAAGTTCCTCACCGAGGCAGGAAAAGCTCCTACAGAAGCACAGCAAAGCAGGAGCCCAGGCATGGCACATATGGGATTACTAACACAATTGTATTTCGTCTCTGATACTGCTGAAAGCACGATGGTTTGGTCATAAGAAAATAGATGCATTTTATTAAGCATACATAAAAGTGGGAGGCACAGAGTCTGGCACCAGCATAGCCTAAAGGGATTTCCATGATTTGTGCCATGAATGCTGAATGGAAGACTTGTAAAAAGCACCTTTCTCTTAAGGATAGCCTGCTGGAATTTGTAAATACAGCCAAAAAAAACAACAACAAACTGAGCCTGAATTAAAATAGTACGAAGTGGTGGAAATACCAAAGCCCTGTTCTCCAGATAGAGAAGCTTGCAAACAAGCACATTTATTTCAAGGGCACTCAGGCAGTCCAGAGGACACAGGGGTCACTTGGAGCGATGGCTTTGAAAGTGATTAAAGTTTTGAGGGGGCACAGAGGTGGTCAGTACCAAAAATGGCAGGAGGTGGGAGCAAAGAGTTCTGATTTTATAACCCGGGGCTCCCCAAGTTCAAAGGTTCATTTTAGGAGGGTTGGTGAGGGACAGAGCTCCACTGGCGAGCCTCCTCCCCTCTCCCATTCTGTGAGCTGAGGTCTGGACAATGTGAAAACTTTCTTCCCTTTGCTGATGAAAGAACTAGAAGGAATATTCAACCCATTAACAGAATGTCTTGGCTTGAGTAGAAGTGGCATTTTTCTCCAAGATGTGTTAGTTAACTCATTTAAACTACTGTATAATATATTCTGGTGCAGACTGAGCAAGTGATGTTTTAATATGTGTTAGGTTGTGTACGTGAGCCCTAAGAGTCCGCCAACTAAACCATATTAAAGTACAATTTGTCCTGTCAGTAACGGAAGCTTAAAACCTGTTAGCTAACACACTTAAGGAAAGAGAAAGAAAAGAAAACTCCTTTTATTCCTGTCTATCAGCATCTCTAGCACTGAAAGAGGCTTGTGAATCTCAAGATGGTCTCAACATGGGAAACAAGGAAAGGCAGCCAAGCGGGTACATTAAGCTACAAATGTCTCTAAAAATATGGGTTTATAGCAGCACAGAAGCCTTTTGAGTCTCGCTCTTCCAAATGAGCTGTATGAGAAGAGCACAGATCTCTGCTAAATAGAGGGGACACATAGAAAGGAAACTTTGCTCTTGCTTGCAAAGTGCGAGTTCATAATAATTTGAAGGGTACTGAGTTGTTGAGAAGGAGAGAGACAGCATGGCCTTGCCTTGGCATTGTGAAGATAGAAGTAACTTTGCTGAATTCAGGCAGATTCAGTCTGATGCAACACAGAAGAGCATCCTGAAGCTATAGCATTATCATAAGATGGATCATCAGCTTTTCCACTGTCTTTGCAAGATAAATACGAGCTGGAGAAAGAAGTTCTGCCTGACTGTCCTGCTCTGACTTGCTGTAGTGGTAGTGTATTTGATGAGCATCGCAGAGGTATGGGTAGCCCTGTCTGAACCAAAGCAGACCCTGGGAAGATGGGGTTACTGGCTCCAATCCTCTGAACTGGGGTCCTTCAAATTACTGCTTTCCATCACACAGAGACAGCACCCACTATTCACCAGTGAAGGTCTGGTCCATATGTTTATATACCACAATGAACACGCACAACATTTTATGACACAAAAGGATCTTACAGCATAACCCAGACTGAACAAAGAAAAGAATCACAATAAACAAAGGGAGGAAAGATGAAGAATGAAGGGAAGAATGAGAAACCATGATGAAATTATTCTATACACATCAACTTTTACTTCCTTTTATTATAAGTGCTTTATTTAAACAATGGTCAAATAGTGAATACTTATATACTTTTATGAGTTCTTTTTATGAGTTCTAACTTTGCCTATAGAGCAAACTGAGGAATTGTCATAGGAGTGGGTATGGAAGACAACAGCAGAGCTTTCACTAAGAAAATCTCCCTACTTCCTTGCTTGTAATTGTCACATGTTATACATTCACCTTGCTTGCCCCTCCTACACAGCAGACAAGCAGGGATTAAGTTCTTTGGACTCATTCTTCCTTGTTCTGTGTCTCAGGTGATTGTTTTCAAGTGCCACATGCACCACATTTGTATTGGAATAAAGCGATAGCAAAAGAGAGTGATTTCCAGTAAACAGTGCTTTAATGCACTGTATAGAAAGCAAATCCCTGCTCCCCTCTCTGTCCTTACGTCTGTGGCTAAAGCACAGCTAGGGTATGGAGAAGCTCAGCTAGGTGAGAGACAAGGTGCAGTGGATAATGGCAGGAGATCCTAAGTAGAAGGTGAACTAAGAAGTCAAGGAGGCAAAGAAAAGATGGACAAAGCACAGGGTCAGAGCCCATAGCTAAGGAGAGGCACAAAGGGAAGAGGTCATGGAAAAAAATCACACAAGGAGGAGAGTGTTGGAAATTGTTTATAAGGTGTAGACAAAGACCCTGTCTGGAGGTTCCCAGCCCAAATCCTTTGCTTTCATGGCTGGCTGCCGTGACCAGACTGACAAAAAGTGGCCCTTTAAGAATGAATGGTGTTATCAAGACCTTACACGTAATCCTAGCGTTGCTAATGGGGGAGGGCGTGCAGGTCCTTCGGCGCTGCTTCCTCCTCCTCCCTTCCTCATTGATCATAATTACCATATCTGCAGCACATGCCGAAAGCTCATGAGAGACTGAAATGTGACAATTTGCTTGGAATTTATATAAAGTGGGAAACCGTTAAGAAACTCTTGCAGCAGGGTACTGCAATAAATCAGTGAACATGGAAGAGGTGGGTGACAGAGAGGAGAGTAAGGCAGAGCAAGCAAGCTGTGCCTTACTGTTATGAGATTCCCAGCTGTAGGAACGGGCAGGGACTCTGTGTCATGGAGTCAGGATCTGGGCATGGGACCCAGCTGGATCCCTGTATGCTCTTCCTATCACTGGAGTACGTGTTGAAAAATGCTTTGATTTGATTTTCTCTCCTCATTCATGATTAGGAGCAAAGCCTACTTCTCCCAGTCCATCACATATTTGATTCATATCTGTATCTCAGGCAGAGGTTTGGCTGCTAGGAATCATTTTGACTATATGAAACACTTGGGCAATACACTGAGTGAGGCTTCCTGTGCAGGTGTTCCTGGCCATGCTTTGTATTGTCCCAGTGTTCAGTGGATGCCACTTCACCTTCATTGCACCTGTGGGTCTTCCAAACATAATATTAGATCCAATAATACCTCATTTCTATAGTGATTTTGATAAACACATCTTTGAGTTCCATCATTCTTTTCTGGAAAGCAGGGTTTCTGAAGAAATAAAACCAAAGATTATTGTTGCCAGCACACTGATGACTGTACACAATAATTGTTATGGCAGTAATGTCCCAGATGGCTGTTGTACCAGCATCACCTCAGCAGACATTAATGTCTGCTTTGGAAAGCTTCAGCCTCCATAGCCCCATATATTTATCTTCTCTCAGTCCATCTGACATCAGGTCTTTATCTCAGAGAAATCCAGAGAAATGTCAGACTCAGACTGGTCCCTGTCATTCACAACACACCTCACGTGCAGCGTGTGCCCAGTGATTATAATAAGGCACTGAGCTGGCTCCGGATCAAGAGGGAGACTTAGCCTTGCTTCAGTGGGCAGCACTGGAGCCCTGGGCAAATAGAATGATTGCAATGGCTCCGGAAGCTCACCTCCTGTCCTCATTGAAGGTTGCTGCATACAGAGGTGGATGGGAATCTGTGTACAGGCTTGGGTTTGTTCTCTCGATCTAGTGATTTCAGAAAATGAGGAGTGATCATATTTTATAAAGATGCTAAAAGAAAGGAATAAAAAAATCTTTCTCCTGTTCAATGATATTTACAAACACTGTGGCCAGCCTAATGGTCGGTAAGGAGACAATTACACCAGGAAAGCTGTAAAAGTAAAGACTGCTACCTTCCAATACTGCAACTTTTGGCAAGATAATTCTAACTGTTTTGTAAGACTTCAGTAGCTTGCTGTAAGTGAAACATCTCTGCTGATTTGTCATCTGGTATAATGAAAAAGCAACCAAAGAGCACATCAGGTAATGCCGACTTCAGTGTATCTATATGGGCTGACAGTACGTAGACCTGGATTCGAAATCTGTTTGAGTTCAATTTGCAGTGTCAATCAGGGATATCATTTGAATTTGATCTTTAAAATCTTGCCAGTTTTATAGGGATTTAGTTTCTAGTGTATCTACCTAATATTGAAGAAGATGTGGTTCCTTACAATTAGTGTCTGTCATGACAGTTTGTTCTCTTGACGTCCTGCTATTATGAGCCAATACTAATTCATCAAAATGGCCATGATTATTACCAAGAGTCACAAACTTAGCTGTCACAAAGGCATCCTTAATGCAACTGAGAAGGAATGAAGCTTAAGTTCTCTTTTCATACCCTTTGAATTCTCAGGCTTTTTTCATCCCTGCATCATTTAAGGCAGCCTCAGAGCACTCATGTTTGGTCCTGTGGATCAGGAGTAAAGAGAAAGTAGCTTGAAGCTCTTTAGGGGCAGAATTCCTTCTGCTCTCTGATCAGGAGGGCTCAAAACACCAGGAGATATGGCTTGAAATACACAATGGCATACAACATATCTCCTGTAACGGGAGACCTGTGCCTGTTCTCTGGGTTCACCTCTGTTGTCTTCCTGTAGTTAACAAAGAGGAATTTGCATTTGGGGCCCTCATTCCCAGATGTTGGAGAAAATGGAAAGACCTACATGATAAGCTCAGAAGACCCAGTTGCACATGTCTCTCCTAGAGCCAGAGAAAGGGGCTGGGGCAAGAGTATGAGTGCAATGATGTATGTGCTTCACAAACTGTTTCCTGCCAGCATCAAATTTATCCCTAGATCATGGAAAATATACAGGTTAAGGCATGCAGATAAAACTGCCAGGTGGGATCCTCTTTGACCTCATTGTTCTTCTGTTCTCAGGAGACTCCAACTCTGCCTAATGTTACAATTGAAGTTCATTGAGTGTTGGGTCTGAATTCATTCTTTTTTTTCACATGGCAACCGTGACTTGGTGACCATCTCAATGTTGGCAGTCTTTCATTTTGAGCTCTAAATCAGAACGATTTATATAGGTCCAATGCTGACAGTGCGTAAAAGATATCTTTAAAAAAACTTGAGGGAATTTGGAAACACTGAGCAGTGTTAGAAAAGCCCAAATCATTAACAGTCTGCCAGAGTCTAAGAGGGCTCCCAGGTGTCCTGATGTTCAGTGCTGGTTGAGTTTTGCTTCTGCAGTTCTGCAGATTATTTTCCAATTCTATGCATGAACACTGTGGATGTCATCTGATCGCTGCAAACATAGCACCTCTGAAGAATTATGGGCAATACAGAAGTTTATTATGACATTTCACTATAACTATCATTGTTTAGCTATAAATCTACATTATTTGAGTTGAAAGAATATATAACAGAAGGACATTTTTCACTTCTTTTCACTTTTGTTTTTTTTTTCCCACAAAGCTTGACTGAAGAATAGGTGGTTGGACTAACATTGGAGTGATTTTTCTTCTGTAATGCAGTGTATATGAGTTTTCTAGGTGCCTCTTTTGTAAGAGGCATTATAAGTTTCTTGCAACATCCTTAAAGAGAAAGCATCATCCTCCAGGTCTCACTTATGAAGATATGTAGGTTGGATGCACCTTAAAAAAAGGAAATGACTGAATCCCTCTGCTTCTAGAAAATTCTAGGAACAAATTTCACTCCAAAAGAGTAGGCTCCAAAGTCTCTAAAGGAAAAAAAAAAAAAGGTTTGCAGCACTTCTGCTGCTCTTGGTTTGACAAAATGCAACATGCCTCCAGTCCTCACAGGGCTCATTAGAATGAGGACAAAAGTATGACCCACAATTTAGTTGACTAATCTGGCTTCTTATTTAGAAGTTTGCCTGTTCGTTTTAATAATCCAGCAATACAATTGCAATCTGCAGAAGTGTAAAGCCAAGTCAAAGAATTTTAGCATACAAATTTTTAAAAATAAAATTCTGCAGGGTTTAAAAATATTTTTATCTTCCATTTTACTACTTAGACAAATGGAGAAGGGACCAAGATAAATCCTGGCCTTGGAGTGGTTACAAAGTTGGCCCACGACTCGACCTGAGGTTGTAATCATGTTTTATATCCCCCTCAATTCAATTTATCACTGTTACTTCCAGAGATAAAGGATAGCTTACTGATTAAGGCAGAGAACTGGACAACCTGAATTTAGTCCTCTGCTTTGCCCTTGCTTAGAGATTGCTAACGCGTCCAAAAGTCTTAGCACAATGTCATGCCTCTTTTGGTACCCTAACTTTCACTGCTTTCCAAACAACAAGCTAGACATCTCGATGGATTTTGATCTTGAGCTTTTAAGCAGCAATTCATATCTTGTCAGAGAGAGATAAAAAACTTCTCCCTCTCTCACAATGAAGACAAGGAATTAATTAGTCTCTGGAACACCTAAAGACTGCAGGACTGTAGTGATGGGCTGAGAGTAAACTGCTCTCTAGTTACAAAATTTGGTAGAAACTGGTACAAGTGAATAACCTGAGTACTATGTTGATCCTCTGTGGAAAAAGCTGGGAAATACAGATGAAATCTAAAAGTTCTGCATGGACTGGAACGACTCTATGACAGACTTTCAGTTGTAAGTAGTGCATTAACATCTGTACAAAAATTTCCCCCATCCACATCAACTTGTGCCTGTTTTGGCTTTTGTCATTGTGCTGCACTCAGGTACTCAGGAGGTAACTACATTTCAGTAATGCTGAAGAGGCAGAACAGGCAACCACTGAGCCAGCCAGCCAGTGATACACAACAGCACAGCATCCTAACATCTATTTAAAACCTGCAGATAACTTCCTTGTCCACGTGGAGCCCACCAGTGCTTCCCATTCTTTGGGGTAAAGACATAGCAGGAACTGAAGCTCAGCCCAGTGCTTGTGGATAGTACTCCAAGAAAAGAATAAGGCTGTTCCTACCATGCTGCTGCTGCCAAACAGGATCAGATGTCAGACATCAGTTGGTTTAAAGACAAGTCTTCTAACCTGAAGTGTGTCTTAAAACTATTCTCCAGTGTTCAGGGCTTCAGATATAGGTACTTTAGCAGTACTAAAGACTACTATTTTCAAAAGAGCTTCATGGATGGAATTGGTAGGATTGGTCTGCAAATATATATTTTCTAGTATTTTAATGATGCACGTCTCTCAAATACACAAGGACAAGAACTCCCTTCATTAAGAAGCCATTAAAGTTGCTTATTACATTTTCAGAGGTAACACATGTGTCTTTTCTGTGATACTCTGAGACAGAAAGGAGTCCTGAGCCCTGTGGGCTGCATTTTAAAAATCTATTTCAAAAACTATTCAGACTTCCTTTGGTGACATGTTGCACAAGTTAGATATTGAGACTACAATTATTCTTGCCAATACATTTCCAATTTATAAAATAGATCAAGTAAAATGAGCTGCTTATGTGCAGCTTCCCATGGGACGTGAGTGCAGGTATGGAAACTCCTCTTGTTTCTAAAGGAAAAAAAATAAAAGGGGGGTTGCTTGTTACTGCTCTGCAAAGCAGCCATTAAGATAGGGACCTGACTCAGCAGACAAGTGACAGGATATGGTACCTCTTCCTTCCAGACTACTGTACTGAATCAAGTTCAGGTTCTTGCCAAAAATCATGGTAGTCCCATCCAATGTGCCTAAAAGCAGCTTTTAAGTGTTTGTTGTCACTCAGTTTCTTCTAACACCAGACCCACTCGAAGTGGCACCCCGGGGCTGCTCAAGAAGAGACACACACCTTTGGGTACAGAGAATGAAATTCCCATCCAAACTAATTAAATCCTGGTCTTCATCCACAGCAGGCTGAGTCAGGGCTGACACTGCTGTAGGAAACACTGCAGGAATGAAGAATTCAATCTGATCATTTTTATAGTTTAATTAATACTGGGCTTGTAGTTGTTGAAATTCCTTATGTAATTCTTCCAACGTTAGTAAATTCCCACATTCTGATGCCTTTTTTTTGGTCTTTTTTTTTTTTTTTCCAGGGCTTTGTAATAGAGAAATTACACCAAGTTGGAGTCTCAGACCCAGTGAGTGACGAATACCATAATCTCACCCCAAGGACCAGCACACTCACCATGTCAAAGAAGGCACTCAAAATACCTGAGAAATAAATTACAATTACTATCATATTTAACAAAGATATTTTTTCATTTTCCCAAGTTGCTCAACCTTTTGTGGTGATACGTTATAATAGCAGAGCAAAGGTAAAACTTTTCAGAGTCTTCTTAATGATAAATCTACCTGCCAAGATGCAGACTGACTGGAAAAGCTGCAAAAACTCGTTTTTTCCCTCTTTTTTTCAGTGTCTTTTATAAGTTTTCATTTTTATGGTTGAAGAAAAAATAGTTTCATGCCTTGTTATCTCTCCCGTCTCTCTCTTATTCAAACTTATGAAACATCCTCTCAAGCAATCCAAGAATTCAGTAGTGATTTGAAATCTTATGATAGCCACAAATAATTAAAAATATCCATTCTGCCACTATTCAGGAATTTCATCTATTTTTTTCCAATAAAGACCGTGTAGGCAGAAACTGAATAATACATAAAGTAAACAAAAGAGTCAAGGCTGATTAGGGAAGCAGGCATCAAGTTTCATTTCCCAAGGACATTACATCTGTAAAATTAGTATCTCACAAATATTTTGA
This sequence comes from Phasianus colchicus, assembly GCF_987193195.1. Classification (NCBI taxonomy): domain Eukaryota; kingdom Metazoa; phylum Chordata; class Aves; order Galliformes; family Phasianidae; genus Phasianus; species Phasianus colchicus. The sequence continues at coordinate 37,186,847 of NC_143438.1, forward strand.
AACATCTTCAAACTGGGAAACTAATAAAATAAATTGCCTTTTTTTTTCATATTTTTTTTCATAGAGTTAGTACTTCTGGATATGAATTATTCAACATTTCTGTAATGCCTGAAAAGATAAAGAATATCCTTTTAGCTTTGCAAATATGGGACAGCAGAATAGCTACTGCTATGGAAATAAAAAGTTACCTGTTTTCTTAAAGGTCTCAAAATCTGTGCTGTACTTGCATGTATTTAGGTTAAAAATCATTCAGATATGCATTTTGCTAATTCACTTTGTAGGAGATACTACACTATTATGCAAAATATAATATTAAATACTAGACTTTATACAGCATTTTAAAACATCTGGGAAATATAATGGTGAAGTTAAATAGAATTTATTATCTAATTATTAAAACTCCGTAGATAGGATTTAATTCTTCATTGATTTCTTTAATTTCTTACAGCAATTTTCTGTGGAAGATATGTTTTCTGAGAGCTCATTTTTTTATACTTCTACTATCTTTTATAATTTTGATGCCTAAGATAAATTTGAGCTAAAATATGGTTGCTCAGTTTCTAATGATCATTACTTTGGGCAGTGTAATGATTCAAATTTCATGCTAGTTCACTTTGGTTTAACTAGAAAGACTTGGGTCTCAGAAAACATGTGCAGCTGGTAACAGAATTAAGGAGGCAATATACTCCAAAGGATGATGCAAGAAACAGAATCAGCAAAGAAACTAAATAGCGAGTGAGGTTTTACTTTGCAAAGATTCATGCAAACAATGGCTGTTGGCTTTTACTTTGAATACCTGTTTTGGGTGTGTTGGAAGCTTTGCATGTTTCTCTAAAAATCAAAACAAAACAAAGTTTATGCTTTGCAGTTGGGTTATGGTCTTAGTTTCACTGTGAAAAGCAAATTATCTATGCATTATTACAGAGTAAATATGTATTGCTCAGATGAATTTGGGAGAACATTTTTGTACATGTATTTATATATCTGTTTATCTATACTGAAAGAAACAAGCCAGGGTTTACTGAAAACATGGTGTCATCTCTAACCGAGGGCTCTGCTTACCACTAGCAATGAATACACTGTTATAATGCATACAAGTTTTAAATCTCTGTACAGGTGCAGAAGATTGATAAACAAATACAGTGCTTTCTACTTCTTAGAAGCACAAACTTCACTCTTCAAATGAAAGTCACTACAGACATATTACAGAAGGAGTCAGTGAATGAAGTGCAGTAAACAGAAGTCTTTGGACTTCCACTCCCAACATTGCCTCTGATTCAATTTCTGGCCCCAAATCAGTCATTTTTGCACCCTCAGATATTTTTCTTGGCTATTTAATGAGTGTTGCTGATATTCAGCTATGTGTTTGAGGTACCAAAAGATCTTGAGACAAAAACACTAGGTTTTGCAGAAAGTGGAGTTTATTAAATTACATGTATCTTCTTGAACACTAAAGAAAACCTAACACTAAAGAATCCACAGGGAGAGAAATAGATATATATTTGTTATAGTAGAATCAAACATTTGCTACAAATATAAGTGTGCATTGAAAAGGTATGGCTTCTGCAACATGCCAACTCACAGAAAATCACAAATTTACTCTCCAGATAAACAACAGTCTTGATGCATTTTGGCACAAGTCTTCTGAGATACAAGTGGTCCAGCATATTCTTCACCTGTAACAAGTTAATTATAATTATAATAGTGAAAGCTTGTTTTACAGTCTGTTTGGGTTGTTATGCTATGTTTGTGTGAAGTTCTCTACATTGGTTTCAGAATTATGCTGAAAATATCATACAATTAATTCAAACTTAAGTTCAGGTAAGACAAGAGGAATGTCAAGATTTGACATTCTGTATGAAGAAACTTACATACTTAGTTCAGTTTATAAATATATATACATGTATATTTAGGACAGACTTCTAATTCAGTAAAGTTTGAGTACAGCTCACTATTTCTCTTCAGTAGCTGTGGTTTCTGGAGAGCTTGGTGAAGTCTTGGTAGAACAGGTCTGGCAAGAAAGTAAGTAATAGGGACAATGTGAACACTAAGCAGATAAGATGGATTATGGGACAGTTTAGACTAAAACTAAGGGGAAAAATGTAGAAGAGGCAAGAAGAGAATTGAGCTAAAAGGATGACAGGAGATACAATGAGTGTGAGGAGATGGGAAAAAAGGTAATGGGAAACATCATTCTTGCAAAGTGTAATCCAATGCAGAATTGTGATACTCATGCATTAGGTGATTATCATAGAGTCACTGTTGGAGTTAAGGTAGTTCCCTATGGCCAGAACCCATCTGAAAGACATTTCAAGCACCATGTCTTCTTGATGGCACTTTGCCATTACCTCCAGCAAATGACACACAGGTGAGACACTAATGGTGACGGAAGACACACTTAGAACAAGAATAGAGAAAGGTTCCCACTGGCATGGCCTATTTCTGTGGATTACTAAAGATCTGAATTATGACTTAAGAGTGGAAAAAAAATATATAGATTTCACATGGCTTCTTTGATAATCTTACGCATGCCTGCTGATGCACATTATTTGTCCCCAGGTCCTTGGGTTAGGGTATTATTCCTGTCAATAAGATCAACGGAATGAACTAGCGTATAAAAATTCAAAATTTCATGCAGATACCACAAAATTCTCTCCAGAAGGGAAGAAAAATGTTATGCTTTGCTACAGAATAAAACAAATGATTGTCTTCTAATTTATCAAATTATAGATTTTATGAGCTATCATTAAGATGGAGAAGCATACGTGACTATGTAAATTGGCTGTCGGGCATAGAATAAATCATATTTTGTCTTCTAGTAATCACTTAATCCTTAAACAGTTTGATTCTCACTAACAGGCAAAAACGTCAAGTTCTTGACAAGGCAGTAAAAACATCTGACAGAGGACAGAGATTTTTATTTTTTTAATTTAAAGATTAACTATTCTCACTAAAAATACCTTGGAACAATCGAGTGATCTTTGACACTCCAGATGGGTTACAATTTTCACTGAAAGCTGATACCAGCCTGCAGTGTTCTGTCATGACTCTCTGCTCAGTATGAATAGTGTGGCTGAAAAATGTGTGATTTATTGGTTCACGTATAAAATGTGTAAATAAGGAAGCAGAGAGGAATGTGTGTGTATGTTTTTATCAAACTTCCTTTGTTTCAGAAAGTTTTTTTTTTGCTCAGAGCATGCATCCCTAGTGAAGTAAAATAATCATAGAATAGAATCACAGAATCACAGAATCACCAAGGTTGGAAAAGATCTCCAAGATCATGCACTCCAACTGTCCACCTACCACTAATATGAACCACTAAACCATGTCCCTAAGTACAACATCTAACTGTTTCTTGAACACCTCCAAGGACAGAGATTCCTCCTCCTCTCCTGGGCAGCCCGTTCCAGAGCCTCACCACTCTTTCAGAGAAGAAATTTTTCCAAATATACAACTTAATAGGAGCAAGCTAATATTCAATATTTCCAGGAATTTTGAGTGAAATAGATACTCATTGCTCCTTGGGCTTTAAATGTATATAAGTCAAGATTTGGTTTAATGTACAGAAGAGTGGCATAAGCAGGTCCTCAGTGATTTCTTAGTCTACAATTTCTTTAGCCCCTCTTTCCATTTTGAAGTCAAACGTGTACATCTATGAACACCTGAGGCACACTTTTTATATCCTATCTATCTAGTCGCTACTTTTTTCCATCACTTGTCTCTACATTATTTTTACTGACAAATCATTAGAATGAAAGACTTTAATTTAAAAGTAAGAAATAGAAACTAAGTATGCTTATAACTTAGCATATGTATCTAGATCATTCCATACCTTAAGGAAATCCTTTTCAGCCCACAGAGAGTATTCTTGAACCTAGTTTAGACATCAAAACATATATTTTAGCCTTGAATGAAAATGCTGTGTCTTCTGTTACCTTGATTCAAGCTAGTGAGCTCTACTAATGTCATTCAAATGTCCAACAGCTTGTTTAGGAACTGAGCTTTCACCATCCTGGGTCCGGCTGTGTTGGCAAGACCTACACAACAATTTATGAAGTGCAGTGCCTTCTCTTACAGCTCTGGGGGAAAGGTGGTACACTACACCCAGCAGCAGCCCATAGCATCAGGTAGACCTTGGAGGGCCGCATGTCAGCCGGAGAGACTGAACTTTATTGTGTCTAGGATGAAGATAATGAGCCTCGTGAAAATGCAGGTTTTGGCTGGACAAAAGGGATCATTTCTGCCTTAATGAGGGTGCTTCTTCACAGTTATCAAGAGATGTTAGAAAGCCTTGATCCAAAGGTAACAAAGGTATGTCCCGTGTGGATCAGGTTCTGAGAAGGAAGTAAATTCCCCATATGCCTAACTACTTCACTTAAAATCATGTGTGCTTAAGGGTGTTTTAGTCCCTGTCTACAGCTCTCCTGTTTTTTTCTCTGCCATTCAATTTAAGGACTTAAGTGCTTAGGCCTCTTGGTTCTAATAGTAGTTAGGCACCGACACACCTTCAAGAGCTTGTCCTTCATTCTCTTGAGGTGCTGTGGAGTAATTTTCTGAGCACAGCTGAGGCACTGCAAGTACTCTCCGCAGTGCCTAGGAAGTCAGGATGGAAGTTTCAGCGTGGCCGTGAGCCCAGAGCTGAGGGGAGGACTGATGGCGACTTCAGCTCCTCACAGGGAGCGGAAGGGCAGCGCTGAGCTCTGCTCTGTGTGACAGCGGCAGGGCCCGAGGGAACGGCATGGAGCTGTGTCAGGGGAGGGCAGCTGGGGGTGAGGGAAAGGGTCTGCACCAGAGGGCAGTGGGCATGGAACGGGCTGCACAGGGCTGTGGGCACGGCCCTGAGGGCTGGAGTTCAAGAAGCATTTGGATATAGCTGTAGGGTTTGAATTTTGGCTGATCCTGTGTGGAGGCAGGAGCTGGATTCAGTGATCCTTGTGGGCCTCTTTCAACTTGGGATATGCTACACATCTATGATTCTGTGATCTCTGAAGACCTGTTGCAATCCCCAGGTCAAATTCCTACCCTGGGAGATAGGCTTACACAGAGTACGTCATGACTGGCACCAGGGGGTGGAAGTGAAGAGGGACAGGAAAGACTACAGTCACTGCCTGAGACCCCTGTCAACGTGGAAGAAATCTCCATTTAAAATGGCCAGAGCCTTGAAAAACTTGTCCATTTGTTGTCCCAAAGGGCTTGATATTTTGGTAAATAAATGGAAATTAAGGGCATCCATTTTATAATATCCTAAGAATTCTGTATATACTCTGCAATGACAATGACAGTGAGAGTATTGGCAACTTCAACATTCTCCACCCACATGCAGGGCAATAACAAGTGCAAACTCTCTAATATCTGCTTTAGAACATGGTGATAATGTTATGAAGTATGATGGGTACTAAGTTCCTGCCTGCTAAACCCACACTAAAATCTACTGCATCCGTGTTCTGAGAGGGGGTCTACACAATAGACTGTGTAATTTTTGCTATTTTGGGCTCTAGTATGGGCTAGTACACCTCTGGAAATTACCTTTGTTGCACGATGCCTATCATAATGTTGACTCTATTGTATCCTCAGCAAATATGAAATGAGAAGCCAATAGTTTCCTCAATCTGAAGTTAGCAGTCAGTATGTTAACTCTTACAGACAAGGATTCCCGCTATATTTTGTAAAAGTGCCTTCTATAAGGAGTTCAGAGATTGTAGCTGCACGCTGTAGCTACTCCAGAAATAACTATGAATAATTATCAGTGGGAATTGTATTTGAGGAAGAACTGAAAATGAGTACTTTACCATGTAATATATATAATATAAAATTACTTGTTCTTAAATAAACGTAAAGATCTGGGTAATATTCTTGTCACTAGACAAAGTGTATACACATTTCTTCCTCTTTACTTTTCAGTGTTGTTTTTTGTTTGTTTGTTTGTTTTGTTTTGTTTGGAAGTTATCAAGTGAGGAAACACTTTCCCGGTCAGATTTTGTACTTGTTAAAAATAAAATAAAAACAAGCTGCATAGGGTCAGAGAATCTACTTTCTGTTGGTACACCCATTTTCTTTACATTCAGTCGTATAGCAGAGGGAGTCCTTAGGAATCTATTTTGCTACTGTGGATTTTTTTCCAGTAGTTGAGTTGATGGAACTAGTTAAAAAGCATGAAATTCTGCTGTATAAATTATCATTAACAATGTATTTTAGTTTTGTTTGGCAGCTGTAATTTTAATGAAATATTCTGCTGAAATTCTGAGTTTCAGTCAAGTTTTAACAAGCTATAGCTAGGAGATTTCATTATTTTTTATGTATTTGTTATTAAAATTTTTGATAAATGTTGCAAAGATTCTCCCTGTGAGCTGTTTTTCACTCTCTAGCTAATATTAAATACTTGCCAACAGAGCTGCATTTTTTGATGGTGATTTGTCACATGGTATTATTTCTTCTCCTGGAGTGGATGAATGCAACCTTCATCAGGTTACTTGTCTGAAGCCTCACAAGAAATACATTTCAAAATGAAAGTCCACAGTATGTATGTGCATAAAATTTTCCATAAATATGTACTAGTACTATTTTCTTGCATGAATGTTTATGACATGGAATTATGAAGATTTCCAGCATGGGAGAAAAGGATACTCATTTTAATACTGAGCAAAATTTAATAGAAAATATTATGCTGTTCACCCAACTGTGTATTATTTTAGTTTGCATTTATTCAGGAAAAACTACTTAGGAGTCTTACGAAAGCCTAGATTCCTGTGGCCAAACCACCCAACCTAGGAAGGTGGAAACACTGGGACTCTGTGACATGGCTCCATATAGCATATGAAGGTGCAGTTGTAGGTTTGATGTGGCAAAAGCTGAATTTTTCAACATCTTCATTTTTGCACATTCCAAAATTAAGATAACAGAATTCTGACTTGCTTGCAAGCACTATTGTGATTATTCTGTAGAGTTTAAATGAGCCTTAGTGTGTTTCTCACATGCATTGCTGTCAGCTTTCTTTAAAATACCAGGTATTCCTTCAGGAAGGCAGTGGAGTGGCATTGTGGAGACTCCATGCATGTTAACCCCACTGTCCACATGCTATTATGGCTGATGCAAATAATTCAGTGGCTTTGTGCATCTAGTTGTCCAGTATGAGTACAAAAAGGTCATTCAGTGTCTGGGTATGGACCTGACCTGTCTTTTCTGCAGGTTCCTGTGGGCATTGTCATTGTTCGATAGAAGAATCATAAAATCACAGAATCATAGAATTGTTTGAGTTGGAAGAGACCTTTAAAGGCCATCTGGTTCAACTCCTCTGCAATTAGTAGGGACACCTACAGCTATATCAGGTTGCTCAGAGCCCCATCCAGCCCAAATCTGAGTGTCTTCAGAGATGGGGCATCCACCACCTCTCTGGGCAACCTGTGCCAGTGCCTCACCACCCTTACTGTAAAAAATGGATTTCTTATATCTAATCTAAATCTCTCCTCTTTTAGTTTCAAAACATTTCCCCTTGTCCTGTCACAACAGACCCTGCTAAATAATCTAACCCTTTCTTTCTTATAGCCCCCTTTAGATACTGAAAGGCCACTCTCAGATCTCACTGGAGCCTTCTCTTCTCCGGGCTGAACAGCTCCAGCTCTCTCAGCCTGTCCATCCCTTGGACCATGTTTGTGGCCCTCCTCTGGACGTGTTGTAGCCAGTCCACATCTCTCCTTTACTGAAGTGTCCACATCTGGACACAGTTCTCCAGGTGAAGTCTCACCAGCGCAGAGTAGAGGGACAGGATCACCTCCTTCAACCTGCTGACCATGCTTTTACACACTGTACTTAACCCACAGTGGGACTCAGAAGTGTGAGGTAAGCTCTTTGGTGGTAAAATCCATGGAAAGGGGCTGGCAAGAAGAGTAGTTTTCCCAAGCAGCTCTTCCCCAGTCACATAAATATTCACATAAACCTTAAGCATCCTGGGAGCCCAAATGAAGAACATATGGTGCTCTCTGTGACTCCAAACCATCCTCTCACAACAAAATCAACCCCTACCAGGATGTGCCTGCAACATTGCAGAAGCACCTTCCCTGGAGTCATTTCTGCTGATGGTTGCACCATACACCTAGACACTCCCAAGGCTATCAGGGAGCCTGAGCAACAGGACGTTGGGAAAGGCTGCAGCATCCCTTTGCAGGAGGATCTGCAGATACTCTCTAACCCTTTTCTGTGAGTTCTATCAATACATGAACAGAACGAAACTTTCATCTGTATGTTTTGTGTTCGTGGCAGTCAGTGGTTAAGAGGAAGAGAGCTGGATCTGTTTTCTGAGTTTGATTGAGGAGGGGGAGTGGGATCTGCAAGAGATGGATACTGTTTTAAAGCTTTTCTCCGGTAATGATGATAATGAATGACGTAAGACATTCCTTAAGATTGATGATTAATTCCCATGAATATGTTGCATACATATGTTTCACAGCTGTCATTAGGCTTCCATTTTCACCGCTCTTCTCCTATTCCCACTCCCACCCATGCCTGCAAACTGCAACCTCTTATTTCCTGTAGGTATTTTCATAGAGAAACAGACAGGTAATAGATGGTAATGATCCCGGTGTCAGACCATAAGCCATGAAACTGTCAGTTCATATCATGTCTGACAGTCATTGACAGCTTGCTTCTTCAATTTTACTAAGATTAATATTCTTCACATGTTTTATTTATATTTACTGATCTAGATGCAGTGAATTTTTAAAGAGACATTTTCATGTAAAAAATCCCTGCTGAAAGTAAAGTCTACATTTTCTTTAAAATTTAGATTTACATTTCATCAGCATTGCTTGTTGAATTGTAACACATTGCTAATGTCCTGATCAGATGCAAAACACGTTATTGATATTGTGGTCAATACGGCTTATTCTCATAAACCCCCAGAATCATCATCTGGGGAACTCCTCCTTCATGGATATGTATCTGCATGTGGTTAGCTGGACACAAGCAGTATCTTCACAGAAGAAGACTACTCAGATGCATAAATTTATTCAACTGTTCAAGATTCGAAAGATTCAATTTGTCTAAGAGTAATGCTGTCACTAGATTTATATCTTACTGTGTTTAAAGGTATTCACACGAGTAAATGATTGCAAGATTAGCCTTTGAACTCTCTGGTGGAACTCTTGTGCTGTTCTGCCCATGTGGGCTGATATCTAGATGCCTGAGTTGAAATAGCACCAGAGTGGGATGCTGGAATTGCAAATACTTGAGCTAAAAGAATTCAAAGGAAAAAAATAGAAATTGTCAGAAATGTGGGGAAGATGTCTAATTTTATTACTGTTTTATATAAATAACATGCAAATGAAAATTAGACTATTTGTTTACATGAAAATCATGTTTTTCAAAGTAAATATATGTGTATGTAAACATATATATATAAATTAATTAAATACAAAGACAGATGCCATATCTTAAGATCTCTACTGTGTTTGCTTAAAAAGTTTTAGCTCAATTCTCCACCTTTTGTCAAGGATTTTTAATTGGACATCCTGTCTGAGTACAGGCTGACTTATCTGACCCAATTTAGGAAAATACAGATCCTCATGGTGGGCACCTTTGTATGTTTATGAATTGGAAATTTTCCTCTTCAAGATTCCTTTTAACCTCTCTGATCCTTCAAATTGAATGTCTCTTAACTTCACAGATAAATTAGCCAATTCCGACCTCATCAAGCCTTGACATGACAGTGGAGTTCTATCTTTTTTCTTCCTTTCTTTCCAAATCTGCATCATCATGTTTTTTTTTTCTCTATTGCCATGGCAATGAAGCTAAGTACAGCAAGAAGTGCAACAAGCCAACTGCATGCTAAAAGTTTGAACAAAGGCAGAAATTGTGAACTAAACAGCTGGCATTGTTGATATGGTTCCTGCAGGGATAGCAGGGGTTTTCCTTTTTTATCTTCTGCTCTTACAAAACGACTACAGGTGAAAATGCAAACAGTGAGATGCAAGATGACACATCAGCCTTTAGAAAACAGGTACAGCTGGGAAATAAGCATGAAAGAATATTACAGTAACATGAAAACATGACATTTCCTTCATATCACATGGAGCTTCAGCAAGTACTAATTAAAATGTGGGTGCTTTATCACTTCTGAAATTAGCCCTGCCCTGGATGGACATCAGCGGGGAGGCTTGCTGCTCGTGGAGAAATGGTGGCACAGCCAACCGAGGGCACAGAACAAGCTGTGAATCAGTGTGGAGCTCAGTCCATTCAGCCTGGTAACACTCTCCATATTACCAGGTGTGAAATGAGTAATAATTTGCCCCTCAGTGACACTTCAAGACAGCTTCTTAAAGGAGCATTTGTTTGTTTGTTTCCTAATAATAATAATAAAGCTGTTATACCACAGACCCCTGCGATTGTTCCTAAAGAAGAGGAAATTACCCACTTTACATAAACCATTGGCAGGGCAGATGAATAGGCAGTAGCTTTTTTTCTTCTCTGGTTTAATTTCACTCATATTTAATTCATTAATTATATTTTTAGGGAGAAAAGGTTTGTCTTGTTTTCAGCAAAAGAAAGGCTGATTGTTCTCCTAGGGATATTATGAGAATGTCAGGGAAAGACATAAATATTTTATAAAGACAGATAATAGAGTTTTCTGTGCAAAGAAAAAGTCGATGATTTTTGAAAAGGGTTACCTAATGATTTTCTGGCTAACTGCAAAAACGAGATGACAGTAATTTTGATATTAGTTAATAAATATTGACATAAGTATTTCAATGAGTGTAATCAGGCTTTGTTTGGGTATTGGAAAATCCTGATTTGTTTAGCAGTATTATTAGAAAAGCTCGCCTATTTCCACTACAGCTATTATATAATCTCTGCAGAAAGCCTCAGTAACTCCTCAGGATAAATCCAGTAAGACTATGCAAGAATTATCACATGATCTCTGCATCATATTGTGATCTCATCTATTTTGCCATCTGACTTAAAAACAACATTGTGCAACAGGTTATGTATTTATGGCATTCTTATACAGAATCAGCCTTTATTGCAAGATGGTGTGGTCAAAATGACTGCATTCAGCATGTAGGTAATGTGATGTCTTCAGCATGCTTTTCCTTGTGGTAACTCACAGAAACTTATTGTTTGGAAAAAATATCCAATTGTCATCCAGATTCTTAAATGCTAGCTCTTACTCATGTTGGTGGCTTATTGCAAAAGCTGTCAGAAAGCCATCATTCCATGATGCATTTTGAGTTCTCAGATGCCTTTGGTTCCAAAGTTACTACCTTCCCACCAAAGCCAGAATATGAAATGGGCTTCAGAACTTCTACATTTCTGGTGAAGGATACACTTGGGATACCTGGTATTTGATGAACTAAAAATGACATCATTCTTGTTGGCTTTAGAGTTGATAATTACTAACTGCTGAGCACACACTAAGCACTGAATGGTGGGAGAGGAAACGGAGTGAACTGAAACCTGTCCCTTTCGTTAGTTCATTTTTGCAACAAGGAGATTGGATTTCAGAACTGATTTTTTTTTCCGTACCAAACTTTTTTTATCAGAAAATTCCTGACCAGAGATACTGCTTCCTCACAAAGCAGGTCCTGGATAAGGAGTGCTTTTTTTTTTTTTTTTTTTTTTTTTAGGGAGCCATGCATCCTTGTCCCTGAATACTTCTGCCCTTTTTCTGCTCTGGCTTCTGATCTTTAAAAGCCTCTGCTATGCGCATGTCTGCCCAATTAGTGGGCAGCAAATCTGTCTGGACAGTCTTCAGTTGGATCAGTTTCCCAGTCCAGGTGAAATTACTGGAAATAAATAGTGAGACTGGGAGAAGCTGAAGGTGGCTGTACAAGAAACTGCCATCTTCATCTTAGACTTGGTGGTGTGTTTCCAGCCTTTGACCTCTGGTTGGCCCCAGTGCTTCCTTGTCTTCCCCATGTCTCACTTCTAAGTCTCAAACCAGCTGAAAAGTAAGCCAGCAAAAAATGGCAAGTTGTTTAAATTGGCTCAGGAAGGAGTCAGATAAGCAGCAATGCTAATGCACTCCATGGGACATGTCCCAGGGAAGGGGTAGGGCTGCGGCTTGCTCCATCACTTTAAACTACCTGGAAACTGCCCCTGATGTGTCATGATAGGGGCTATGTAATAGGAAGAGCAGCAGCTCCTGAAGCCCAGTGTTTAGTCCTGGCTGATTTTAAAACCCATTGTAAAAAAAGGCTTCCACAAAAGGCATTTGTGACCTTTTCTTTTATAAATACGCATGCACACCCACACAGTATAAATTTGTATGGTAAATGTGTTGATTTATAAAGTAGGGAAGAAGAAAACTATGCTATCTCTTTTAGCCTCAGTAATACCAATGTCAAGCCTCATTTTTCTCTGCCTGGGGATGGCAACGTTGGACGTTTTTGACTGGGACTTATTATGAGCTCTTTCTCAGTTTAAATGAAAGGGATATTAGGATTTTAAGGCAGATTTTTTTTTATCCTATATGTGATTTTGCACACTAAAGTTTAACAGCTGTTACGAGGAAGAATAAAACATACTTTTCCCTCTACATCTTTTTATTCTGCCAGATGAACTGAGTTTCTTTGACAATATTTCTTAAAAAAAAATCTGAAAAGCTAGTCAGATAAATTCATGCCAAATAAAACTGCTGATTTAAAATTACATTGAAACAGAGGTCAGATTTGGCCAAATCTTTTAATTTTCATGACCCCGTTATTTTCTCTCTCCCCTTTCCTCCCCTCTGAACTATTTATCCCATTGTTTCACTAGATTTACTGTCTGTCAATGGAAAGGATTGCTTTTTGCCCCTTTGCTCCTCTTTTAAAAATAACAAGGTGGAGGGACAAGAGGGAGAAGGAATCCCCAGGGGGGCTGTTTGTTTATTTGTTTTCCAGTCTCCCTGCAGGTTATTGGTTTTATAAGTGTTTTCTTTTTTAGTAAACGTGCAAATGAAAGCCCATCCATTCAGCTCCACAGAACTGCGGCACTTCTCTGCAACCAAAGCATCCAATTGCCCTGTCAGCTGTCCCATCTCACTTTATTAGATTTGCTTTTCTCTGTGCTATTGCTTACAGAGGGTTTTGGTTATGGTAAATTCATCTACAATCTGATTTTCCACCCCAGGGGTCCCCATTCAGGGTTTGTACCACCAGAAGACAGCACTGGCTGGGATTGAGTCTGAGTCCGTATTTATGTCCAAAGAGCACATAAACTGGCAGGCAAACAGAAACAGCCCACTCTTACACACACTTCACTGTCCTGTGATCCTGGCTGGGCTGAAAGTGGGGCCTGAGACACTTCAAACTCGAATTGTAAAGAATTTAGGTGAATCTATTAAATGTCAGCCTTTGCTGAACTTGTCAGGGTTTCTGGCCCAAAGGGAAAGTGTCCAAAAGATTTTGTATAGCCACAGGGAAGTTAGACAATGTCAGAAAATACAAACAATACAAAGCACAATCAAGCAGGCAAACAAAACAAAAAACCTAAGCGAAAGAACGGTGATACAAACAACAAGAAGAAAATCAAACAGGGGGGCAAATTAAGGGCTGCAGGACAAAACTGTGACCTAGTAGGCCTCTTCAGCCATGCAGGCACAGCCACTCTGTGTGGGGCAGCAGGAGTTGCCTGGGGCTGAGCCGGGGGTCCCGCTCTCAACCTTTGAGGGTTCAGACTCAATTTTTCTGTGTGTTTCCAATCCTGACGTCATTTCAGGCTACTAGCTGATAAAAAGAGCAGCCTCTGGGGAAAGAGAGGAGACAGGTGGGCCTTCAAACTTCCACAGTACCATCCCTTTTTTCTGCAAACATTCGTCACGAAAGCCAGGCTCAGCAAAACACCAAGCACACTCCAATTCATTCTTTTTATTTTATTTTATTTTATTTTATTTTATTTTATTTTATTTTATTTTATTTTATTTTATTTTATTTTATTTCAGTGCACTGATGTGTTGAGAATAGCTGGGAGGGGCTTGCATTTCTAGGTTGCTTCATATGGAGGAGCCTCCAGGGCTGCCAGCAGCTTCAGCTTTCTTGCCTCCCCCAACACCTAAATTGCCTCTCTGGCATCAAGAGCATTTCCTACTTTTCAGTGATGTTCCCTTTTCTTAGTTAAATCCTAAACTCTGTTAAGCTCTGCCTCCTGAGTTAGTAATCTGTGCTTTCAGCAGCCTCTGTAAATTCTGAGCAAGCAAATCAGAAAAGAAATATTAAAGTTTACTGGCTATAGCAGAGAAATCAGATCAACCACAAATAACTTAAAGTTTTTACTGAGGAAACTAGATAAATGCAAGGTCTAAATTCTCATTAAAATTTTCAGGTTCTGCAGAAAATCTAAGAAAAAATCTCTCTACCTAAAAATGTATCTCCAGAGAAAACTCTCTCAAAACACAAAGAAACTGACAAATAATTTAAAAACCTGTGGGTTTAAATTTCAGCAAGCACAACAACTGTTTTGCAAGCTGAAGACCTTCAGCAGCCAGCCCAGACCATAAACCCTAGGATGCTGAAAGCTCCAGGTCTGAGGACAAGCGGCCTTACTCTGTATATGTAGCAATCTTTTATGCTGGAAAAAATGGCACTACCATTCTGTCCCAGGAAACTGGAACTGTGTGCTGGCAAAGGGGCTAGAGCAGGAGCCATAGTTTCCTTGCTGCCTCATGGAACGCAGCTCCCTCAATGTGCAATATTCCAATTTCTTCTGGAGTGATTTGCTAACTTCATAGCACTGCCACCAGCAGCCTCTTCTCCCAATTGCCTTGACATAGTTTGTGTCGTCCTTGGCATTGTTTGCCCAACCAAACTGGGAGAGAGAACTGAACCTCTGGGAAAGCAATGATTTATTCTTATATTTCCTATTTACTTGTCTGTTTTATCATTCCTGGCTTCCTTTCCTAGGAGATCAGACTCTCTCTCCATCCTGCTACACTGTGAGGACAATCCAGTGGGAGGGACACAGCAGAGCAAGCTGCTGTCAGGGGCAGAGATTGCAGTGTAGCTTGAGCAGCCTGTGGCCTATGGAGTGTTGAATCACAGTTTAGTCAATTTAGAGACCCTCTGCTTGCAATGGCTATTAAGTATATATTAATTAGCATGTCTGCAACTACTGATTCTTGGCTGAACCATTCCTATTTTATGCTGCTGTTTTAACTTTGCGTAGATGTGATTACAAGCTAGAAGGCTTGTGGAAAATGAGACACAGAATAGCAAAATATGTTATAAATAATGTTGGCGAGGTTAATTTAAATGTAGCTTATGTTTCTTAGGAATTATTAATGATATATTGCTTTGTTTTTTTAGAAATTAATCATATCCAGTAGAGGGCTTTTAGAAGTTGTTTGAACCAGTTTTCCCACACAATGTAAGTGTATTCTTTCCTGATTTTGTGTTAAAGCATGTACACAAAGATATAAGCATTAGTAACAGGACACATGAAGCCACATGTATGTGATATGCTGCACACTCTTGCTCTTCTTACTCCTTAGTGCACTCCCATGTGCTGGCTGTGCTCTCCTTCAAAGGAGTCAGTGCAGACAACAGGCATCATTCTGCTTTATTGTCAGTCTGAGGCACTCACTTACTGCAGAGATTAAGCCTCATGTTTTGAGGAGCACCTTTCTGTTTCATGTGCTTGGGAAAGGCAGTTCTTATGAGGGATGTATGGACAGGTGTGTGACTGGCTTAAAAAAATAGATTTTTCAGAACGACTCAGTGTTTGTTTTATTTTTATATTGTTTGACTTGCATTTAACTCTCAATCAAACCGTTTTTCTTTCAGATACTCTAAGAAAGGTGCTCTAATCCAGTGTCTCCTTCCCATGCTCCACTCTTTTGATATAAGCACTGCCTGTGACTGCAGAGCATAATGGAATAATGCTTCCTATTATACCCTACTTTAAAGTGTATTTTCCAATTAGGATATAAAATTTTCAAAACAAATAGTGTAATTTTGTATACACAGGTAGCTTTTTGGTAGAATGCCACAATGGAAAATTACCATACAATTCTTAAGACATATCGTCTCAAACATGTTATTTGTCTCCTAATGAAAACATATGAACTGCTCCATCCTTTTTTACTTCACTTTTGTACTTTTTTGCTTTTTACTAAGTGCAGGTAGCAGAATGTGTGGACCTATTGTAAACAATTAAGTCAGAGCTTTTTACAGTTGTATTTAATAGAGAAGGGCAGACTCGTTCCTGCTGGTTAAACTGCTTGATGCAATGCATTGCTATATTTATTTTTGTGTGAAAGAGAGGTTTTGAAACCTTAAAAATAAATTGTGAGCTTGGCAGGGCAAAAAATACTTGGTCATAAGGCAGCCCAGTATTTACTCTGTGGTGTGTATCTGAATTTCTATTTTGATTCAGGAATTTACCCTGATAGATTAATCTATGTTTAGTTAGAGGAGAAACTCCAGCTACCTGTTCCAGTAGTGAATTTGCATTAAATAAGATGAGTAAAAGGAAAGCTGAATACCCCATTTGCACGTTAAAAGCTGATCATTAATCCTATATTTTAACTCTACAACTGTCAGGAGCTATTATTTCCCAGAGAGCCTGACAGTTCAAGGGATAAACTGGAGTGGGTCCCATTATAAGGGTCTATGAATAGACGTCAGAATAGTTTGCGCATCAAACCCCAAAGGCTATTAAATGTGATACTTTAAAAATCAATTTGTAGCTAAATTAGAGTGGAAGGATGTGAATTCTAGGATAGGTGTTAGTAAAGCAGAACGTGTAACATATAGAGAGTTATCTCAAATACAACTAGGCAGATGTAAAGACTTAAAAAATATCTGTATTATTATCCATAAAAAATGCATTGATTTTCAGCCTAGTGCTTGGAAAATTGTGCCACAGTTCACCACGCAAAGAGCTCAAGCAAGGAAAGGCACTGAAATGCTGCTTTCAGAATTAAGTTTTCAAGTGACTCCAGCGCAGATCAATAAGAGAGCTGATAGTTACCAGCCTCTGAGACAAGTCAACAAACGCAATGCAAAAAAAGGAGGCCAAAGAGCTGTCTTTGCACAAAAAAAATTAGTTTCTAGCAGGACATCCTGCTGAGTTTTATCTGAGTTCATTAGGCTTTAAGACTGAGCTCTGCTAATTCCACACGAAAAGTTCCAGACATTTGTAAAACCAAATAAAATGTGATGCTGTACTTAAGCTTGCTAAGAAGTTTAAGTTAACACTAAAGCTTGCTTAAATGGGCTATCGAGAAACAAGGCTGCACAAGCTGCACCACACAGCACCTTTCAGCACACCAAGAGGAAATAATGTAAACTCTGTGCCATTCCTGTGAAGCTTTTAAGCACTGTATTACAGTAGTCCTCAAAAATAAACCTTAGAGGAATAATGTTTCTCCGTTATGTTATTTCTGTTTTTCCCAGAGAGGTCTCAAATAAAGTCAGGGAATCAGGCTGAACATGCATAGTGACAAGTGCTGACAACCTCACTGTATCAAGAACAATTTTGTAGCTGTTATCCTCCATTTGTTTCTATAATTCCTTTCTCTTAAATGGTTTATATCCCAAAGTCCTTGAAACAGGATGTGCTTTAAAAATTATGCGCCTTTCTGTGTGCTCTGAGAGTTAATCGTTTATTATTCAAAGCAGGCTACTGAAATAAGGCCTCATAAAACTGAAATCATGGCTCATTTCCATAGCTAAGAGTGGAACTCATCTCTTCCTACAGCTGGAAGAAGTGAGGGAAAAGAGGAGTACGCTGTAGAAGATCCTCCTTCGTTGTTCTGCTCAGAGCTAGCTGAGACATAAGTGGAAACTCCATAAAGCCCTGCTTGGCACTTCACCAATTATCCCAGATTGTAATATTCCATGTGGGATAGCTGAAAGCTCCACACCAGGGGCCGACCATAACATCTAGTAAATGATTGTCTCTGATAACTTTGGATTAGTTATTCCTGAGTCTTTTTTTTTTTTTAATACTGTCAAATGCAATTAACTATTAACCACTGCATGGTCCATCAATATTTGATTATTCTGGTCTGGAGGCAAACTGTCCATAGGCAATGTGTGTTTCCGCTTTTGTGTCCGTGTGGGTGTATAAACTCACAGCATGCATTAAAGCAACCAAGTTCATTACTGTGCTCTTAACTCCTATAGACAAAATACTAGAGAAAGTGTTGCTGCTGGGGATGTCTGCTCACCCAGCCCCTTGTAATGCATGCTTTATGGTATTGCCTTTACTTGCACAGGCACGTACTAATTTTAAGACAAAGAATCATTTAAGTTTCAGAAATTATAAGCAATTCCGTATTTTGTTACCTTCAGATTTTTTATCCCCTGCCTTATTTGCTGTACACTAGTCAGACACGTGTCTCTCAAAAGAGAATAACTAAATTCCTTGTGAAATTTCCTATGCTGGCCAGTTCTGTAATATTTGAATGCTTCATGCACTGAGGTTCCTCCTGCTCAGCAGTTGCTGTTGGAGCTCACCCCAGCCTTACTGCTGTGAGTTCTCACTTTAGTGAAATTTTGGCTTTGTCCCTGTAATCTATACTAGAATAATATATTCTAGCATGCAACAGTGAGGACACTGTAACTGAGGATGCAGCATATGTGGTTCAGTCGGTGCTACCAGCTGTGTGAAACCTGAGCATCCTCAGCTACAGCAGATTCTTCTCAGAATTTAGCGACTAAAATTGAACAAGTAGTGATGGAGCATGTGCAAACTGTGATTTTTCACAGGCTTGTATACAGCCAAATGTATAACAAGAATAGCAAAAGGCAAAGCCCTCGCATAGGGAGCCTCTTCAGGTTTTTCAGGCTCTAGCTTCAAGTGGTGGTGCTAAAACAATTCCAAGTTCCCAAATGTGTAAAGATGGGCAGAATAACCTGGTTTTTGTTAACCTCTCTCTCAGCAACACCTGAGAGTAGTGAGTGAAATTTTAACTAAAATTTTAGCTTGATTCAGACACTCTCTATGCAAATTGCAGCAGAATGGCTAAACTCTGATCGAATGTGACTGTCTGCAAAGAGAGGCTTGTAAAGGCAGAGTGTCAGGCAATTTTGCCTTTTGGTATATACAGAAATGCGAAAATCTCTTTACACGCTGTGATTGTGATAATGGATCTGCATGTGCCATATAGGTGCTAAGGTGCTTGTGTAAATACACTCAAACATCAAAAGTTTTGCCATGCTGAAGATGATCGCACATTGATAGTATGTGTAACTGGGGATCAGCTGTGTGAGCACACCAGCTTCAGTAGGAATGGGGCGGGTGGGATAATAATCTTATTAGAGAAGAATAGATACAGAAATCATATCCTACATTTGTTGAATGATGCACTGCTGGATACTTTATATGGGGATTGCTTATGGTTGGAAAGGTTCTATGTTTATCTGGCTAGCAAAAATTATTTGATTCCCTTGGGAAATTCTGAATATTCCCATTAATACATCATTCTTCTTTAGGCTCGGATATATAAAACAAGGCCTGTGTTTATAACTCACAAACTTTGTTATCTCTTTTACAGAGATTCAATCGTGTGGGAGGAGACGACACAAGCCAGCAACCGTGCCCGCGGGAAAGCTGTGGTGTGCCCCAAGTGCAAGAATATCTGTGCTGGCTGCATGTGCACAAAGGGCTGCATTTGCATAAAACCAGCGCCAAGAGGGAGTGAAAACAATGGGAGAGTGTGTAGGTAGGCACCTACCCAGCACCCGGGTCTGCCTGCTGGAGAGGGTTTGGTTTCACGGCAGGAGCACAAATAAAGCATGACGCTAAATAATTAAAGCCTGGTATTGTGGGCCGAGTATTGTTAACAGGAGGGTGTTTTTTAGTGAATAATGAGCGAAGCCTAATTTGCAAAAATTTTAGATGTTTTCCTAAGAGCAAATATAATCTGTTTGAGCATTTGCGAAACTTACCCCGGAAAAAAAAATACCAAACAACGCTGAGCCCATCAGCTTATCTGAAACCTAATACTGTTATTGTAAGGTTTTGTATAGCTCACTTCCTGTCTTTATTCTTACACAACAGGATATTTAAATTACAAAGATGATGAAGAAACTCAGCAAAACACTCCCGATATTAAAAACATTCGAGTTGATTTAGCGCTCTAATTCCTGATGAAGCGATGTGCAGAACTAATTGGCAAACACAGGGTCACTCAGAGCAGCGCTGGCTGAGCATGCTGCAGGTTTCTCAGCCAGCCAGCAGGCAGGTCCACTCCTTGTCAGCCATCCCACAGTATTGAGGAAAATGTGCAGCTCGCCCCACTAGCAGCAGCTGCTCACCCAGCGCTGCTAGCTGCTTGTTCCTCTTTCCATTGCAAACTTGGTCTGCAGGGTTTAATATCTCACCTGTATCAAATAGCATCAGGGTGAAACTTGACACACAAGTGTCTCTGGATGTTACTCTTTTTTCTTTTCTTTGTTTTTAACAACAAAATTGAATTGTATCGATCAGCAGCGAGGAATATGTATTTTTTTTTCTTTACTGTTTATTCTATCCATAGGATCATTAAGGCTGGAAAGACCACTAAGTTCATCTTGTTCAATCATCAACCCATGCCTGTGACCCCTCTAGATGCCCAGAGCAATGTTCACCCTTTTCTTGGACACTCCCAGGGATGGTGACTCCAGCACCTCTCTGGGCAGCCTGTTCATAATCTGAACAGGAACAAAATTTATCTTTTCACTGAGTAAAACCCTATTATACCATTTATTAAATCTTTTGTCTCCTATTCAGTTCGTATCGATGGGGATATTCTTATGTTAGAGCTCCGTACCTCAGTGAGCACTTCTCAGTTTGCGCTTTCTCAAGTTGAAATGGTAATGGAAACCAACTAACTCACACTGAACCACCAGTAGGCCCTGTTTTTCTCTGGTATGACTTTAGGACCTTTTGTTCCACTCAAAGCATGTTTCCTGACCTTCAGCTGTGTGGTTGCCTCCCTCTGATTGCACAGCCAACTCAACACAGGTGCAAAAATGTTTTGGTTGAGATTGCTGCACGGATATAAACCTTGCTATGCATCATGACAGGTAAAAATTCCAAAAGTACTATCTCAAGCACAGGTGCAGTGCATGAAGCATGCCACTGTTTGTTCTGCCTGAATCAAGAAAATCATCTGAGTATGCCCTTAAACAAATGCCAATAGTGAGTGTAGCTCCCTAAAAGCCCTGACTCATTTTACGGCTGCAAAAAGTTGAGGCACTGAGAGAAAACTTGGCATATTCTGCCAGGTTTTACTCAGAAAGTGATCAACTCCCAGTAAGTATGGCTGCAGCCAGCATCAGGATCAGCACAGCAACTGGCTAGCAGGGGTCAAGTTGAACTCTCCCTTGAAGCCCCTTGCTTGGTCTTTGCTCTCTTCCCTCACCCTGATCAGTGCTTCTCTACCATCTTTAACTATAGAGTCTAGCAAGTGGGGTCACCTGGGAGTGTTCTTAGTTCAGATGAGACGTTCTGAATCCACAATGGGCATGCACTCAGCAGCTCTCCACCCCTGCAGTAGAAACTAAGAGATGAAAGTGTGGCATGACCCAGACAATGCCTAGGGAAAGGAGACCCTTGTATGTACTGTGGCATACAGTAGGCAGATGCAGTTGCCTATTGTGGCCAGCCCATAACAACCACATCAGCTCTCCTGTGTGATCTTACCTCTCTTCTTGTGCATCTGCTTTTCACCAGATTCAGCTGGCCTTGTCCCTGTGCTGGATCTGAGCTGTGCAGACTGAAAAAAGACAAGTCTTGCATACACTTTGTAAAGACTGAGCATCCACTACTGCATGTGAAACTCAGCTTGGAGGAATAGTCAGAGTTCTAACCATGGTTTGCATTACCAGTAAAAAAATGGTCTAGTGTGTGGATGAATGTAATTCATTCATGAGTTTATGGGCCCAAAGGTCAGGCAGTGGAGGACCTTGCAGTAGCTTTGATGGCTGCATTCTTCCATTCATATCTCTGAGTGTTGAAGCTGAAGTGTGTAACTCACAGAATTTCTTTTAACTACACATCTGAGGAAGCTGCTGAAGGCACTTATGCAAGTCCAGATAAGCAGAAACTTTAGCTTATATACATCCAATTGCTTTTAATACAGCAGCAGAAGCACAGCAGGATTGTGTCCATTAAAGGGCATTAGATGAACTAATGCCTTTTTTTGAGATTTTCCACTTTGTGTCTGGGAGTTGCAAGAATTTTGAAAACCACATATTTTTTTTAAACATGGTAGGAAATGATTAAATAAGAACGTTGCTTTCAGTCTCTTGCATGCAAATCTTACAGGATCTGAAAATCACAAGTGAACTTTGAAGAGAATCTTACCCTTTAAATGGACTAAATACATTTGGTATTCAAGGAGAAAACGCTTGGCTAAAGACCAACAAATACTTCCTTTTAAAAAATGTTCTAGGGAGCAAGTGAAAAATGAGGTCATTCATGCAAATATCCCATTCACTGGCAATTTTTTTTATAACAAGATTATATCTACTACACCCGTCCTGCAGCAGAGCATTGTGGGCTCTGAGCAGAAAACTCTCAAGGGTGAAGCTCAGCTTCCAGCTGACCTTAGTTGGACCTCGCAGCAGGGCTGTCGCGGTAGTTGGGGCTGTTACAGTGGTTGGGGCTACAAAGCAAAAGAGCGTGGCCAGTGGGTTCTCCCTTCATTCCACAGCCCTTTCATCCTTCTTTCCATCCTTGTCTTCTCTTCTAGGAACTACAGAAGGCAAGATGCATGGAATGGTTAAATTCTACCTCAAGGAGCCTTCCAGGAGCTAAGCATCAAATAGTGTACACATCTCTCTTCAGTTTTGTAAAACAAACAAGCAAAAGGTAACTTCAGCTTTAGTAGACATGCAGACAAATCAAATGGAGTTGCCAGTATGCTCTTGTATACGTCCTTCTCAGCAGGCACAAAACATTGGCTTACACAATGCTAACAGCAGCATTCTGCAAACATTTTTGGCAGTGCTGTTATCTCACTTATTTTGCAGCATATTATTTTTATTACACCAAATCGCACTGAAGTAAATAGGATCTTGGACACCTCGGATGTTAGAGGGATTTGACATGAAACGTTCTGATGTCTTAGGGGGAGATATCTGGGATATCACATGGCAATATACTGTGGAGTAACAGAAGTATGGCTAGGGGTCCAGCTTGTGTTAGAAGAACACAGTGATACTAGTGATGTGAAAAGCAGATCTGCCTACTTCATTGGACTTTATTAAGCATAACCCTTTTATGATACATGTGAAGCTTCTAGGAGTGAAAAGGATGCTTGCACCATTGATATTAATGGAGTCCTCTACATTAAAATCAGTACTCAGGAATCTTTTGTGCAGCAGAGGGAATCTAAGGGTTACTGGTGTATGCAGTAACTGTTTTATGGGCATTGCTACTTGTGGCAGAAGAGCAAATGAAAGAGTAAAGAGAAGAAAAAAAAGACAAGGCATTACTCCACAAGAACAACGAAGAAATATCTTTCAAATACCTTGTTCATTTCCATGGGAAGGGAGGTAAGTAACCTGGAATCAAAACGCTTCTTATTCCCAAACAAACGCAGGGAACAGCTTCAGAACAGGTTTGGTTCTTCTGCAAACAATTACGGTAGCAAAGCCACGGCAGTCGGCTCGCTGGGAGAGGAGCGGGGGGGTCGTGCTGCATTGGAAGCCTTTTGTTGGCTGGCTCTGGCCGTGCTCCCTGCACACCGGTGTTCAGCAGGGTACTGGCATCACATGGAAAGCCAAACAGCGCTCGCCGTCTCCTAAAACATTTGCTCTGATTCAGATGGAATTTGTGTACTCACTGGACAATTGTATATTGTAGTTTAACACTCAGCCTTTTCTGCGCGCGTTTGAAAACATCGAGGAAAAGCAAAGGGATTACGCTGCTGGAAACAGAAAAGCAAAAGTGCACGTTCAGATCCCGAGTATGCCACATATTACTAAAATATCTTCAAATCCTCGCCACAGAAGTTTCTAAAAACCGAGCAGCCTCTAAGTAAGGCCTTTGTTGACATGAGTGCCTCGCTTGTTACCAAATGCTCCAGGTTTATTAGCTTTGGAGTTTAACAGAGGAAAAAGGCAAATGCCTCTCAGCGTCTGCAGCGGACTGCCTTCCTTGGCTCACTGCTGCCTTTCTACCAAAGGGAAAAAAGTTCAAACTCTCCTGCAATTTCTGTTAAATGTGAGGATAATTTTGTGCTAATCATTATCTATTTATTCCTTTATTGCTAATAATCTAGAGTATTTGCTCAGCCTCTTGCTCTCGGGGAAGAAAATGTACTCAGTTGATTTCTGAATCCAAATGTGGAAAAAGGAGTCGCGAGTTTTGTGTGATTTATGGGTAAATTAGAAAAGTGGCCAATTTGGCATAAAATTGTACAGGCAAGAAAAATGGTCTATCAGCAATGAAAGAAATAGTGGGAAGGTTTTGGAAGAGTTCCCAATCTCAAAATAATTTTCCCCAGAATTGTATATCTTTACTGCGATTTACCCTGCTGTAAACTATTGCATCTTCAGATGTAAGCACAGAACTGTAACTCCTTTTCAAGTTATGCTGTTTCAGAAATACAGGCTGCAACGGCTGCAACACACAGTTTAAGGAGCAGCGGATTTACAACATCTGGACTACTCACTTTAATTTAGTATCTCATGATTTGAGTTTAAGTGGTGGGCAGTAGTACACCACAAATAGGTTAAAGCCACATGTTTCTGATCTGAAGGAGAACCAGAGCGTGGAAAAACAGTTTGGGAGCTTCTGAGCCTGGAGTTTTTGTCTGGCTCATTGAAATGTTGGAGGGCACTGGCAAACTTTTTCTTCAGCATGTGAATGGATACGTGTGGATGAATTTCAGTGCAGTGAGATAAAAAGCTGGGATTTAAACTGGAAAGGAGCTCTATGTCTTACTTACAGCTTTTGGTGTGATTGCAGCAAAGTAAATGTCTGATGGTGGTTATGTGTTACCGTTTCTTTTGCTGCTTGTCACTGCAGATCCACATCTTAGTGCTTACGGCGTATTAAGTTACAGCCAACCAACTTACTTCCTCTTCAACATGTTACTTCTACTCTGTTGCTCACGATATTGATGGCTATTTTGACCTTTGCAGTTCTCTAATTACTGAAGCCTTAAAAGAGTGCGTCAGGTAAAATATTCTCTTTTTGAAGTTCCTTTTTCCTTGCATGCCTGAGCTGAAAAACCATACGAAACGAGATTATTCAAACACTTTGAGCACTGCACAGAATGTCAAGGGAAAATTTGTCAGCGAGAACAAGCGACGAGTTTGTTCCACTTTTACTACTGAGGGATGTTTTACCCAGCAGAGACAGTGCATCAACGAATTTGCCATGCTGTTCTACAAATTGTTCGAAGCATTTCCATTACTGAATGGCTGGAAAACTTTTGTTTGTTTGTTTCTTTAATTCATGTTTGTGAAATCCCATCCAATAATGCTTTGTTTCATAGGTAGCTGCCAGTTTCTTTGGGTCTATTAAGCAGTTCGGTGTCCCAAAGGCCGTGTTTAGCTGCTGTGTCCCTTTGTCTGGTCCCGTCAGAGAAGCGCAGAGGCACGCCAGTGCTATCAGTTATGCTTGGAGGAACATAAGAGGATCTGGGGGAGGGGACACAAGCTCCAAAACAGCCCATTCCTGGGCTGGGAGGAGTGCAGCACGCTAACAGCCTGGTTCTGCCTGCCAGAAAATGGGGCACTACAGTTAGTAGACAGCGTGAAAAAACCCAGGCCGCCAAAATATGTGCTTCCAAAGATCTCTTAAAAATATCTGTGAAAGTGGCATCCTTGTTGAATTTGTCTTCCTTGAAATTAATTTGACGCTGTGGCCTAGTTCTTTTTCTTTCTGAACCTATTATGGGCCACATCTGTGGAATTCTGTATCAGCTATTTTGAAAGCAGCTGCTGCCGAGATTCTTTCAGTTAACTTGAAATTAGGAACAGGTTTGTGGGTTCCCTACCTGCTGTGAAGCCGTGATGTAGTTTATAGAATTACATATGGGTGAGAAAATCTGACTGCCAGGGCTGGAAAAGTTGGTACTATATCCAGCATTCAGCGGGAACCCAAAATAACCACATTCACCGAAGCTGTACACACTCTGCAGCATTAACTTCTTCTGCTCTCCTCCTCAGTGTCATTGTAACAGCAGCGTTGAATAACTAGATGTAAGGAAATGTGGTTTTGAGAGGATCAAAGCACAGAAATCAGAATCAGTCTATTTCCTAGCAATTGCACTCATGATAGGAGCAAATACGAAAGACATCAGAGTCTGAGATGCTGATTCTTCAAGAAGGTTCTCCAGATTGTTTCTGCCATAAGGAAAAGTTTGTCATGTGCCGTAAATAAGATGACGGGGACAAACCTAGGTCATCTTTTATCATTAAAGTAATTCCATGAATAGCAATGGGTCAATTTGTATGATGAGTAAAAGGTAAAGAGGATGTGACCATGTCCTCACGCCCCATACCGTCTGGCATCAGAAATGCCCAAGTCTCTTCTTGTGATGACATGCTCATAGACTCTTCAGATCTAGAAATATGTGCAGCTCTTCCAATGGAAAACTGTTTTTCAGTCTGTTTGCTGAGTTAATGCGTGACTAAACCAGTGGGGAACAGGAGCTTGCCTTTATGGCACACAGAGCCAGAGCACATCAGCATGCAAACCTTTGCTGGAGCACAGTGCATTCCCGCAGGACCAGCCTCACACCAGGGCATGGTTAAAGCAGAGAGACAGATTTCTGGAGTGTATGTGAGAAACCAATGCATTTTATCAAAGAGTATATGCATATTATTGATTGAAACCATTTTGTTTCAGAGGAAATTCGTACCACCCACATAAACACTGAAAGCACACGGGTGGTAGGAGAGCCCATTCTCACTGGAGTCAGAAATGTAACTTTCTCATTAGGAATCATCACTGGCAATAGTTCTGTGCATTGATATTCAGATGTGCATGAGCCACCCGTGCCTTCTAGTCTGTAAATTCTACACGTGCTCTTTGCATTTCCAAACATACTAAGAAAAAACACTCCTTTGGAACATAGAAAGCTAGTGCAAAATTATTTGTTTTCAAAGCTTGTGGGGTGTTTTTATTTTGTTTTGGTTTGGTTTTGACCAAGCACACTTTGAAAGCAAAACGTCTGGTTTAGATTAGAAAATACATATATTGCTTTATTGGCGGAACCGAAGAACTCTAGATGATCTTAGTGTTCTTTTCCAACCTTCATCATTCTATGCTTCTGTGACAGCTGAGAGGTAAATGTGAAGGGAGACACCAAGGGCAGTGGTGGTCTGAGTACTGAGAGGGAGGAACAGAATCCTCCAAAGAGCCCCAAGAGCCCCAAGCCACCCTGGATGAGCATGGTGTAGATACATGCAACTCTGAGCAAGCACACAGCAAAAGCTGAAGCTGAGGCTGGAGCTGACTCCTCCAGTTACACTTCACTGGAAGTAACTATGCATGTGACACACACACACACACACATAAAATGTAATCTAAACTTGGCTTGTTTGCCTGCCTTGAAGTATTTATACATGCTTTCTACTTTGCTTTTAGAGACACGGCCTTTTTTCTCCTGCTCTTCTATCATAGTGTTTCCCAGGAACCTTTCTTATCTCAGCCTCCACCGCTCACTCCTCAGGCTAAGTTATGCAGACAAGTCATTGCACAGATTTTCATCAAAATGCCATTTTCCTTAACTTGAGCAAGCTGAGTCCCAAACGCTGAACAAATAATTTATTGGACTATACCAAAAGTAAATAAATGCTTTCCTGCTCCACGTATTTCATTAGCCAGAATTATTATACATAGGAGTCTATAAATAGCAAAACACGGATTGAGCCATTAATATCGCTGACATTTTCCTACAAAATACTGTAATTTAAGGAATTTCAAACAGGAGGACATCTCCTGGAAGATTTCTGGCAAAGATAAAGTGGGTAAACAGCATCTGCAAAGAGATTCGTCACCTGAGATGTAGGTGCATTAGGAGTGGGTTGGAAATTAGGAATCTACCACCTGAAATTTCAGATGACCCTGAGGATGCAATTCTTTTTGGAACATTTTGCTTATTTTTTAGGGATATTTTCTTACCTCTCTTTGAAAGGGTAGATAACAGCATCAAGAGGAAATGGTTTTCAGTTGAAGGAGGGAAGATTTAGGTTGGATGTCAGGGGGAAGTTCTTTACTATGAGAGTGGTGAGGTGCTGGAACAGGCTGTCCTGTCCCTGGAGGTGTTCAAGGCCAGATTGGATGGGGCCCTGGGCAGCCTGGTCTAGTATTAAATAGGGAGGTTGGTGGCCCTACATGTGGCAAGGGGGTTGGAGATTCATGATCCTTGAGGTCCCTTTCAACCCGTGCAATTCTTTGATTCTGTGATATGAATCCCTATCCTGTTCCAGGCTTGGAAATGTGAGAAAACCTCCTGTTTAAAATTACATGGACAGAGGAACTCCACCAACGACTTTCATGACATGAATTTACTGCTGGAGTGTTTGAAGGTTTTTGCATCTGTTGCATTTTTAATTGCCTTGCCATTAAAATGGAATATCACCACTGCTGGGCTTCACCTCACAGCCTCAGCACCTCACTTCTGTGGGAACAAGGGGCGTGACACCGGGCCTATTGGAGCAGTATGGAAAATGCAAAGCTTTGCATGGACTTCCCTGAGCAACACAGCATGAACAGTGCTGAGCGTGCTCGCAATTTACTGCCTGAGGAGGAGAATCCACACAGAGAATCTACACTGAGAAAAGGGGGAGGTCACAAAAATTGCGTTTTTATGTAGTTTGGAAGTCCCACGCACCTTTCGTTGCTTGAACTTGTCAATGTTCACCATATGGAAATTATTAACTTAATGCTGGTGTTCTAAATACTGCCCAGGAATGCTTTTTAGAATGGGATTTTTATTTTTTGTGTCAAGAAATGCTGAACTACCACACAAACTGTGACTGGGGAACTTGGGGAACCAGCCCACGTCCCACCAGAGCAAGGAGCTCCTCATTGGCACAAACCCATGTGTGTCCACAGTAACCCAGCACAGAGCATGGTGGCACTGACAAAGTGTATAGGGAAGATAAAATCATAGAATCGTGGAATTGCTCAGATTGGAAAAGACCTTCAAGATCATCAAGTCCAACCGCAACCTGACCATTCTACCCTAACTCTTTAACAACCCTCTGCTAAATCATGTCCCCGAGCAAATTGAGCATTGACAAGCTGCTGTGTAGAGATCAGAAGGCAGACGTTCTGGACACCATCGGGGCGTTAATGCACAGTGCATTTTTCCAAGCATGCCCTCTCTGCCCGCACGTCCCAGCATTTTTTCTCTGACTTAGAACGAAATTTGCCTGTCCCGAATCCATCCCACTCGGGCATTCATGCTGAAAGCAGCAACAATTGTCACTGACCTTTAACACGCCTGCTATTCAAATTAGTGCAGATCATTAATCACACATAGCTTACATTTTATGATTCGTGTATCCTTCATTACCAACTTTCCCCCTCACTCGCTCCCGCCCCTTTCCTTTATCCCAAGGCTGCTGGCAGCCAGCCCGACCCCCCCGCGCCCCTCCGCCCTTGCGCTGCTCCTTGGCGAGCGGTGCCCGAGCGCTCCGCGGGACGGGGCCGGGGGGTGCGGGGCCGGGGGCACCCCGAGTTCCTGCCGAGCGCTCCGTGCCCCTGCGACGTCATCGCGCGTTGCGAGACAAAGAAAGGGGGGGAAAAAAAAAGAAAAAAAAATGGAGGAAAAAAACGGAAAAAGGAAAAAAAAATAAAGGGGAAAAAAGGGAAAGAAAGAAAAGAGAGAAAAAAAGAAAGGAGAAAAAAAAAAGGGGGGGAAAGAAAAAAAAAAGGAGAAAATAAATAGGGGAAAAAATGGGAGAAAAATGAGGAAAACCCCAAGGTTCCCATCCTCGGTGCCTAGGAGCGGGTTAAAGGAGGGCTGCCAGCCGCAGGCGGAACGCGCTCCTCTCGCCCGTGGCACGCATCGGGGCGGTGGAGCCACGCGGGGCGGTGAGGGTGGAACTTCTCGCACGCAGCAGCGATGGGCTCCGTGCGGGGGGTTTGTTGTTTTCTTCTCTCTTTTTTTTTTTTTTTTTAAAGCCATGTGGCAGATTGATTTGTTCGGAGGTCTTTCAACTTCCCCAGCGCGGCCGTTGAGCACTATCCCTTCTTTGATCTCGACGGAGGACTTTAATGTTGTTGTTTCTGCGCATTTTCAATAGATCCACACATATTTTACCAGCGGGATTCGCGCACGAAAATAACAACAATAAAACAATAATAATAGTAATAATAATAATAATAAAAGTTTCTATTAGAAATCTAATTAGAATTAGAAATCTGGGCCAGCCCGGCTCGCACCTCACCGGGCGCGGGGACGTGGGAACCGGGGCCGCTCCCCCCCTCCCCACGGCCACCCCCCGTTGCCGACAGCCGCCGGTGCTCCGCGCAGCGCCGCGCGGCGCTCCGCCCGCACCACTGCGGCCGCGGGGGGACGCGAGGCGGCGGCGCGGGCGGGGCGCGGCGCGGGCGCGGCGCGGGGGCGGTGCGCGGGCGCGGGGCGCGGCGGGGCCGCCCCCGTGGAGCCGCTCGGCGGCTCATGTGCAGCTCGGCGCCGTGAGGAGCGGGGCTGCGGTGCGGGGGAGCCGCCGGGACAAACTTAGCGGTCAGCGGAGCGGCCTCCCCCCGAACGGTAACTTTGCGCCGTTGGGGATGGGGAGAGGGGGGGTGGTTCTGCGGGAGGCTTTGTGCGGAGGGTGGGTGCGACGTGGGTGCGGGAAGAGACAAAGAGCGGATCGCCCGAGTTTAAAGTGCAGCGTTCGGGCTGCGGGAGGGGGTCCGCGGTTCGGGGCGCTGCGGGGAGCCGGGTGTCCCTGCTCGGAATGGGGGGGGAGGGAGGGCAGAGGGACCAGTTTCTCGCGGCGGGGGGGGCACCGAGGACGGCGCCGATACGGGTGGGGGGGCGGTTCGGTGCGTGCATGGATATGTTTAGAAAAGGGGGGTCGGGGGGGGGGAAGGAAAGAAAAAAGAGAAATAATGCGGCTCCAGACATTTTGTGCTCTAAATCTGCCCTCCCCCCGCTCTCCCCCCGCTATCTAATTAGCGTGGCGACGGCAGCGAAGGGCTCGGGCGAGTTGGAGGAAAGTTTGCACGGGGGAAACTTTGTGCTCAGCGAGCGGGGAGGGGCGGTTGGGGAGGGTGGGGGGGGGGGGGGGGGGTGCACGGCGCGGGCACTACGTGTGCGGAGCGCTGTGCGGAATGACAGCCGGCGTCGGTCGGGTTGGCAAAGCGGAGAGCTCCGCGATGAACCACAACGCCGAGTGGTGCGGGAGCGGCCCCGGGCGCTGGGGGCGGCAGGGATGCGCGGTGCGGGCTGTGCCCCGCGTCCGCCTGATTCGATCCAGATGCGCGGCCCCCTCCCCCCGGACCGCCGCGCTGTGGGGTTTACGCGTCCTGAAAAGGCGACCGGTGTAACCTGTGGAATTTGTAATGCAAATAAAAGCCCGTGGGAGCTGGGGCAGAACAAATCGGCATTTATAGAGTGGGAAAGATTTAATGGCTTTGAAACCAGCGCGAGATTTTTCATTTTTATTTTTTATTTTTATTAATAATCATGACGTCGCTTGGGAAAGGTTTACTTATTATTATTATTATTGTTTAACGTCTGAAACGCGGCGATGCGAAGTGCTTACAGGAAAAACAGATTACAAGATTAACATCTGTTAACACGATCGTTTATCTCCAGCCAAAAATAGGTCAGTCCTTTCTTAAGGAAACGCGCTCGTCTCCCGCACTATTCCATAACGAAATTAGGGCCGGGGAGCCCCGCAACGAGAAGCGGCCGAGCTCCGCTCCGCCTCGACCTGTGCCAAAAATCCGGAATTGGGGGAGCGCCGGGATGGGCGTAAGGTCACAGTCCCTTTTTGGGGACTCTCTGCTCCTCCTCCTCCTCCTCCTCCTCGTCCCGCCCCCCGCTCGCCCCGGGCCCGGCTCCCGGCGGGCAGCGAACTCTGGGGGCGAGCGGCGAAGTTTCCTCTACGGGGAGGGGCTCGGGGGCGGCCCGGCCGGGGCGGGGGGAGATCGGGGTCTGGGTCTAAGGGTTGGGGGGGGGGGGAAGCTCCGCTCGGCCCCGCCCGCATCCGACCCCGCCCCACCGGGGCGGCCCCAGCGCCTGGCGCCCGCCCCCGGCCCCGCCCGGCCCCGCTGCTCCTCGGGGGGGGGGAGCCGCGGTGAGGTGCGAGCCGGTGTCGGGTGGTGGGGGACTGGAAGAGAGAGACGTGCGGACAGCAGCCCATCGGGGGTCCCCCTCGCTGCCTTGCCGCCGTTTGTATGTCACGATATCACGCTGCCTGCGCTGAACGAGTTAACAGCGAGGGGGTTTGTCATTAACTCGACGTGGCAACCGGTATTTGGTTGCTTCCCCCACCACTAAAAAAAAAAAAAAAAAAAAAAAAAAAAAAAAAAAAAGCATAAATTTGTGCCGAAGCTGAATGGCAAAACGTGGGTTGCTTTTGAGGAGCGTGTTTTTCAAGCTCTGCTGTCGGATTTGTGCCCCCCTCCCCATGTAAGTGTGGGACGATTGATAGAAGGGAGTTTTATTTTGTTCGGTGTGTCTCTGTTGCCCTGTGCTGCCGGCTGTCACTGCATGTGGGCTGGGAGGATGGCACTGCACGTGGGGCGGGGGGAGGCATTTCGGGGGGCAGGGATGGGGGCTGCGCTGAGGCAGGGGCTGAGCCCTGTGCAGCAGTAGTGGGTGGGCTGCTCGGTGTGACTGCCTCTGTGCTCGCCTTCACCACCGCCTGGTGTGGAACGCTCTCAGATTGCATTGGTGATTTGTGTTTGGGCATCACTGGGAGACCTTTAGCACCCACTGATGGTGAAGAGATGCTCCGTTGGTGATAAGTCATAAAGCCGCTGTGGATAAGGCAGCATTACTCTCCCGTGCTATTAGTTGAATATGTAGGGATAATACAAATGGGGGCAAGGGGAAGGCAATGTTAAACATCAGTGAGAATAATGTTGTTTTAAAGGAAGGAGTGGTGTATCAGAAGATTATTCATAATCTGGGCTCCTACCTGACCTTCTCAATTGCTGGACCTGACCAAAACTTCAGCATTTTTCCAGTGCTTCAGTGAGCTGATGGATGCCCCATCCCTGGAGATGCTCAAGGTCAGGCTGAGCAGGGCTCTGAGCAAACCTGATGTAGCTGTAGGTGTCCCTCTTCATTGTAGGGGAGTCAGACTAGGTGACTTTTCAAGTGCCCTTCCAACTCAACCGTTCTGTGATTCTCTGAAACCAATCTGCACCAAGGGCTGCTCGCAGTCCTTCCATAAATATGGGTGGCTGTTGCTCTACGTCACAGAAAGGAAAACAGTTTACATCACTAACATGAAAGCCGCCTATTGTTATTTGCTGGTGACCTCAGGAGCAGTGTCGCTGGCCGGGATGGAGCAACAGTGGTGACATTTAACTTCTGTGGATTAAAGTTTTCCTGTGGCAGTGACTAATGGCTTTGCTTTAAAAATGAGGTGCATCTCGTGTTTTCACAGTTGGTCACAGTGTCATGCTGTCGCCAGGGTTTAATAATGTCAGTTATCAGTGTTAAAGGCCTCATTGGAGAGGTGAAGAGGGTTATGCCATCTTCTTGAACCTCTGCCTGTTGGGCTGCTCTGCTTCAAAATGCAGCTTGATGTGGGTGCTTGCATAGTGATACCAAAGGGTCGAGAGAATAGCCAGGTGGGCAAGGTAGTCAAAAAGTGCTTTGCACATTGCCCTGTGGGCAGTTGGATTATTTTGTAAGGTCTTTGTGTGCTGCTGACTTCTGCAGTTAGCAGTGGTTATCTGCGATACTGCCTTGTGAGTTACATTGAGATCCCATCGAATGAAGGGGGTGGGAGGGGTGGGATCTATTTTTAGCGTGGCCCAAACCTATTGAAATCGTTAACAGCTTTGGAAGCCCTCAGTTCTGTAAGTACTGAAATTCATGCTCCGCCAAGCGCTTCTTTGGGAATACATACATGCTGTATGCAGAATAAGCAAATGGGTGAGCCTTTGTGAGATCAGCAACAAAGTCTGCAAAGAGTACTCAAACTGGAAAGCTGGGTTGGACCGTGTTATTTCTTAAAGTCATCAAAATAGAAAGCTGAAACTCAAAGTGATTGCGTTTTGCAGGAAGTAACTTGTCTGAGCTTGCTAATTTCACAGGGAAGATGAGCCTGCTTAAAGGTGTGAGACACGCGGATGGCTTTGTAGATAGACGCCTTTCCAGCCAGAATGGGCATTGGGTGTCTGCACAGAAAGCTGAGGGAAGGGACAGCTGTTTTTCCTCACTGTGCGGTGTTCCTCCTTGGGTAGGGGCATGCACAGCCTTCCCACAAATGGGCTGGTTGCTGTCCCCAGTGAGCATGCTCGCCCCTCCCTGTGACTGCTGGGAGCTGCGTGAGGGCTCTGAGAGTGGAATTACAGTTTCTGTGTTTCAGTGATGGAGCCTGAAATCCTTCAGAGTTCTTTTTTAATTATTATTATTCTTTCCTGTAGCCATAAATGTTGCCCGGACAACTAATCACTGCATTGCCAAAAAAAAAACCAAAAAAAACCCAAAACATTATTTTGTGAGATATCTGCAATAGAAATATTTGAACTTTGGAGCAACAGTGCTATTTGAAAGCAGACGTCTTACATGCTGCAAATGTTTATGCATCTCAGAGCAAGGGTAAAGCTGTTGTGACTCGGTCACTGAAGGCAGAATTCTGCTCTTTGGTTCCCTGGTGTAACTGTGGGCACCGCCAGCACAGTGCTTGAGAGTTGGGAGGACGTAATGAGGAGCACCTTTCTTGTTTGCAACTCATATGTGAAAAGCAAGTGTGACTTCCTTTCCTCTTCCAGCAGAAGTGATTCTAGTAAATATTATGGTAGCGAGCCTGCATTAAAGCACGCTGCTGGCGTATGGTCCAGGTAGTTATACTGCCTTAGCTTTCATTAGGATGATGACTTCATTGCCAGTGTTTACTTTCATTACCCAACTGTTAGTCAGCGAATGTTCTGTCTCTTGATCTGCTGAACCTGCTTTGCTATTTGAAGCTGTTGAGCTTTGTTATTTTTGATGCAATGGTTACTCAACGTTGATTATTCATTTTTTGATGTTGTTTACGTCTTGGTTATCTATAGAGCCTCATCAGTGTAGTTAGACGTTTCATGTTCACAGTTTCTCCTTGCATTCCAGAAACTGCATTACAGCAATACTTCTTATGCAAACAGACTCAGGGAATTAAGCGTATGTCCAGAGATTGAATTAGCTGGTGGCTCTCAGCTTGCTGCCCAACTGTGTGTTGCCCCGTGAGTTTAGCAGGTATTTTACAGTGGTAGCGTTTGGGTGCTGCTTGTTTGCTGCTCCTGGCTTGTGCACTAACATTTTGAGTAGGGAACGTGGCTGTCTGTGTGGTGCTGAGGACAGGTGTTTGGACTTGTTGATGAAGATGATGCTCTAAGCTGCCATAAGCCTGATGGAGGCACACAGCTTCTGCTGGGGATTCTCAATTGCTTACGTTCTGAGAACTGTTTAAAAGCCCTTTTGCTAACCATTCATTGAAACCATTGCTTATCGAAAAGAGTTCCATTTGAATCAGCAGGATACTGTGTAGCTGAGCACTCCTACAAACCCCACTCTGCTGTAGGCAGTGGTGGAAGCCATAGGGAAGGCTGTTGCCCAACAGCCACAGGCACCTTCCACAGAGCTCCTCTGCCTTTGCAGGGCTGTGTGTGAGGATGAATTTAGCACACAGCACTTAGCTCCTAATTAAAGCTTATGGTATTACATCAGTAATCAGGGCACTCTCAGAATCTCTAAGAAATTACTTTTTTCTTTGTCTGCCCTTCTCCATTTCCATCTCGCTGTTGGGAGCTGGTCTCTCTGTGCCGCCGTGTCGCAGAGGAAATGCGTTCCAGCAGCCTACTCCAAATTGCAAAGCAGGGCGAATTTTGTGGCTCCCCAAATCTTTAAGGACAGTTCTTAAAATGATCTGGCTTCTAATCTGCTTTCCAAAGTAAAATAGAAACTACAAAGCACGTGTAATTACAATTTGTGGCTATTTTTAGCATCCTGACATGTTCAGTTTATATTATGATGATAAAAAAAAAAATAGGCAGACAATTTTAAACCGGCAGCATTTGTGCTATTTCATATGTGGTTGCTTTGGTTCTTTTTTTTTTTTTCTTTTGCTCTGGAGTCTAAAGAAAGCGTATGTTACAGTACATTATGGAGGGTTTGGAGTGTTTGCTGAAAATCAGATCAGGGAGTTTTAATGTATTCCAAACACACACATGCTTTTCTTTTCAGGCAGGTAAAAGAAAGGAAGAGCAGCGAGTGCCTTGCTGCTATTTTTATACGGCACGGAAATGCTCGTGTTGCCTTGTTGCAGTGATAAAGCTGCCTTCGTAGTAATTTTTTCTTGGCTTTTTTAAGGAGATTGTGAGCGGTGAAGTGGCATTCGTTTTCAGGAAATAGAGGGAGACGGGTGGAAACAGAGGTGCTCACACGTGCTTTAGTCACAATCGTAGTCTGGTTTTAAAATAACCACGTTTGTTTGGTAACAATAGATTTGGGAAAGAAATTATCCATGTTCTTTGTTTTTGAAAGGGCAGTGTGTGTTCATTGCCCATGTGGTAGTGTTTAACCCGTATTGTGTGAGCTGACACCGAGTCACATTTATGCTCTGACTTGTTTCAGTGTTCAGGCTGTTCTTTTTCTGAGATCTAGGACAATAAGTGATGCATTTCAAGTTGTGCAATGTAACTGTCTTGCGCTGTTTTAGCTCATTGTTATAATAATACCAGGTTCATGAGTAAGCAATTTCTTTTCCTCCTGAAATAATTTCTTTAAGAAACAGTTGATCTCTGAATGTTGAAATGATTTGCGGGAAGGGTTGCGAACAATAGCCTGTAACGGGACGTGCTGTAAAGAACTGTGGGTGAGGTGTTACTGCTTTTGCTGTCCGAAACTGGAGCTGTCCTTCAATAGCTGAGGATGTTCTTGGGAAGACTTTTTTTTTTTTAATTCACCCTCCTTCCCCACCCCTCCACCTCCAGTCTTTGCACAGAGGTTGCTGAGTTGCCTGTTTTAATAGATGCCGTCTGGCTTCACTTGGCTTTGAGGCATCCTCGCTGGGATTGGCAGCCACAAGTATGATAAAGCCATGAATCAGGCAGCTGAAGGGTTGGCTTAAACCTTGCCATTATGGGAATGAGATCTTCCCTTTGGGTTTGGAGCCCCTAGTGGCTGTGTTCTCAAGCCTGCTTTCTCTGTGCAGCCATAGGTAGGGCTGTCTTGGAGTCTTCAGGAGATGGGAGTCTCCTTGAAGTCCCAAGGCATGCAGTTAGCTGAGCACTCATGAGAACTCTCAAGGTCACTGGTGCACCTTGGTGAGACATCAGTTCCTCGCCACCTATCTCCTAAAGTCATCTATTTTAACCTCAGAACACAAAAATGTTCCCCCAAGATTATTCACTTGTTTGTATGAAGTGTCTGCAGAAGTACCCCAAGACTGCTAAGCTTCCAGTTTCAGTGTGGTGTTTTGAATGCTGACTTACAGCAGTTAGAAATGGTTAACTCTGTAATTTACAGAAGTTGAAAGGAGCATTAAGCACTACCTTGAGTTGATTACTGCAGTACTTTCTTGATACTGTTTCTAACAACTCATGAATACTTATTTTAAGACCATTTAGAGAAGTGTTTCATCAGTGCTGAGCAATGCTGCAAGGGATTTATGAATACATACTTTAATTGGACTTACTCTGTTTGTCTTTTTCGTACTTTCCCCCCAGCTGGATATTACCTCTGTAATGAATGCTGAGATCTTCAATGCATAATTTATGTTGACATTAATAATGATAGTTAGAGAATCTTTTAATGCCAGTTCGAGAAAACAATACAATTTATGTTGTTAACACCCATCCTGTTAAATTTGAGCTGATTTTATTAGAGAGAGAAATGACTATCAACGATGGGAGGAAATAATTCAGTTCTTATTGTGGCAAGTGCATTGGGAGTTGGTGCTGTGAGCTGTACGTACAGGTGTCAGATGACACGCCAGGCACACAGCTTTGCTGCTGAATGACTCCTTCCAATTAGAAAGTAATGACTTTAAGGGGATAAAGCAGGTAATCGGAGTCTCTCAGTTCCCCAGTGCCAGGAGGTGTATATTTGCTGGTTTTACTTATTTATCTACTTTTTCACGAGTTGCAAAATTGGTGGTAACCTGGGGTAAATTTAGAGGGGGGGAAAAAACCCTGTGTGGAAATTGTGGGATTAATGGTTTAGCAGTTGGGATTAAAAATAGTCAGCAAATTACCCTGTTGATACTGAAGCCAGAATCTGTTAATGAGGTTACAAGCAGATTGGTTTATCAGTCATTTATTTTCTAGGTTGATTAGGGATTATAGGTTGCCATGTATTTCCTTCACAAAATCAAGCAGTGTGGAGCCGGGGGTTGCCAGTGTTTCCTTTCAGAGTTTCACATGCTTGAAAGTTGGGCATCTGGAGCTCAAGTGTTTTCCAGACTGCCTCCCACCAATTCTAGTGTTGTGAAATGTAGTTTTCAAGGGGCCTGAAGACTGTAAAAGGGTGAGCGAGCTTGTTAAAGGTCTGAAAAATGAAGCTAAGGCAGTGAGGCAGTCAGTGACATTCATGCAGGCCAGTGAGTGCTGGATTTTGAATGCTGAATTGTTCGTCGTTATATCTCTTACTGCTTCCATGAAGAACTTAGTGCATTTTTAAAGTCATGAGAATGTACGCGGTATATAAGGGAGTGGCGTGATTGTGTGATAGTTAAGCTGTGGACACCTTGCAGTGACCTCTGCTCTTTCTTTTTCTTGCTTTTATTAGTTAGATGCTGCCTAGCCATGCTCCTGTGTCCTCTGCTCTGGGTTGCCCTGCTGGAGCTGGGCTGGGACCAGATGGGCCCTGCCTGCCTCCGTCAGCTGGGTTTGCACTGAGGCTGCTGATGGCACAGGAGCTGCGGTGTGCTGTAGATAGGTGACTTGCCTGTCCTATTTTAACCTCCAAACTAACTGCCTTCAGTTGTACCTTTGCGTAACAAAATCTTCTAACTTCCACCTGTAATTTGCAGGTCACAAATCCATCTGTGAGCTAGGCATAGATCTCCAAACCGGAGCATCGCCTCAGAGCCTTCGTCAAGGCTGAGAGCTGTGTTGGAGTCCTTTAGATCTTAATGTTATCACTGCTTTCTAGCTCAGGAGGTGATGTGGCTTTCATACTCCCTTTGCTGCCATGTCCTGCTGCTCCTTGAGATAACCTAGTGATGTTTGTTGGTTTTCCAATACTTGCCAAGAGAAATGCCAAGAGTCAAATGGCAGATGTAGAAGACTCCTGTAACTTTATAGCTAGATCTGGGGTGCTGGAGAAGGCTAGCGGGGAGACTTGTAATTCTTGCTAGCTTGGCTCTCAAGGGAGACCAAGAAGTGTGAGAAATGCAGAAGTGATTTGAAAGAGGAATGGAAGGTACTACATAAAGAGGAATCCATTGGGGCAGGTCTGGCAGACTGAAGAAAAGGAAAGAAATGGTCTCCTTGAGATGTTAGGGATTTCTTAACCTTCCTAAAGCCTAGCTGCTTTTCTCCCCTTGCAAAGGCTTGTCCCGTTCTCTTGCTGCCTCTGAGGCTGGTATCCCAAGGTCAAGGCTTGCATCTGGGGAGGAAGGCAGATGGTTATTCTCTTAACATGGTTCCTCTAGGTCTGTGTGTGAGTTTTGTGCCCCCAGGAAACTGGAGAGAAAGCAGGGAGGGCATGGTGAAGGATGAGCACTCCAGTGTAATGGTAAGAAGTTTGTCTGAAGTTTGATTTGAGTCCTAACTCAATAGGGTTGGGAGCATTGCCATCCAAGCTGCTAGTTCCCCAGTACATGAGAGAGATCATTGCTCAGGAGAGTCCGTGCCTTTTGCTGTCCCCATGGACTATACACTCCCTTCAACATTTAAGAAAGAAGGACAAGATAATCAGAATTGCAAGTCTGACAGCAGAGGAGATGTTAGACATGAGACAGATTGTTGTTGTTAGAAAGCCATCTTAGTCTGCACTGTTGAGTGTGCTTTGCTCTTTGGAGAAGAGAGTGGTGTTTGAGGAGCTGAAATCCCAGTTTGCCATTGTAATTTTCAAAGCAAAGTTATTCAGTTCTGATTTTCTGTTAAAAATATTTTTATATAAGAGAGAGAGGCATAGAAGTATATGAGTGTGGAAAAAAATATGAAAAGTAATTCTGTAGAGGAGGAATAGAAGTACTCTTTACAGTCAGCCCTGCTTTACTCCTGTGCTGTGAGTCTGGTGGGTTTTATCTGGCATAACTCAGGGCTTTCTTGTGGAGCAGAACAGCTGCTCTGAGAACTCAGCTGAGGAACAGATGCCCCAAATTACTTTTTGTGTAACTCTAACGTGAGGTCACACCTTGCGCATGGGATAGCCGAGCTGTGCAGGCTTAGTTGGGTGACTTGTGCACGTCTCTGGGCTGTTCTGCAGCTGGCATCAGTTCTGTGCTCACAGAGGCACTGAGGACCTGGGGTGGGCAGCAGCTGCAGTAAATGCTTAAGGAGAGGAAAACACAGAAAATCAGGCTGTGGAGCTGAACACAGCTCTAAGGAAAAGGGGGATGCAACCAGCCTGTACAGAAATATGAGGGGGAAAAGGGTCTTTCGGGACGATCTGTGGGTGCCCAGGAAGACAGGAAGGATGAAGAACCAGTTTTCCCCATCCCTAGGATTTTTGTTGGTGGGTGTCTTTATTCTTTGTGTCATCAGGCAGGGAGTGCTGAGAGCCATGCAAAAGCTGTCTAGTGTCTGCGCACTGCCTCACGTGGGGCGGTCCCCTGTGTCACCAGGGGTCCTGGGAAAAGTTACAGCGCGAGTACTGCTGGGGGGGGTGAGGAGAGGAGATCGTAAGCAGAGGAGGAGGAAGCTGGCCAAGCACGTGTCTGCATGTGCAAGAATGGCTGGATTTTTCTTT
Organism: Phasianus colchicus; assembly: GCF_987193195.1. NCBI lineage: Eukaryota > Metazoa > Chordata > Aves > Galliformes > Phasianidae > Phasianus > Phasianus colchicus. Next base: position 37,227,807 of record NC_143438.1, read on the forward strand.
TGTGCGGTTATTTTAAAGGACGTGAGACTCGGAAGGAACAGCATAGTGGGAACCAGACCCTTCTCCCAGTGCTCTGTCCCCAGACCTGCCTTGCTCTGTGGTCCCCAGCTCCTGACTGCTGCGTGCCTCCGAGCTGGTGTCAACACTGGCAGCCCGAGTGTAGGGAGTCTCGGGCTGAGTGGGTGGATGTGGCATGCGGAGCCTGTGGGGTTGTTGGAGGAGGAGTATGAAGAGGAGCAGGTTTGTGTTGGGGATGAAGGTGGGAGCGACATGAGTGTTACGAGAGGGCCGGGAGGAGAATGGGGCTGTGCCAGGAGCACAGGGTGCTGGCAGTGGCAGGCAGAATGCTGATGGCACTGGGGCCTGATCGCTGCTCAGCTCGGCAACAAACTGCCTTGAGAAAGGAAACAAATTCCTGAGAATGGACGGAGTTTGTTAGAAGTAGCTAGGTTTGGGAAAGACCGTGTGTCAGCAAAACCAGCCGTTAAAAAAACAGTAGTACAAACTGGGGAAGTCTGTGTTTCATAGCCCGTCCTTTCTGTGTATGCTCATGAATTTGATGAAAGTGCATTTTCTAGACATGGCCTTTACCGCTATGACCTCAACGCTGATTACTTTTACAAAGAATGCGCTGGGTATAACTTTTCTGCTCTTGTGGAGAAGAGTAATAACCTAATGTACCAAGCATGTTAGAGGGGTTAAAATGAAGACACGCAGCAGTTCCTTCTTCCAAGCTTCTCTAGTTGTGCTATCTCCTTCTGCTAAGCCGTCCTATAAATCAAACCACAGCATGATGATCGGGTAAAGGTGTGTGGGAACGTGCCAGGCGTTTGTTTTCATCTGACACAAACTCAGTGGTTTAGGCTTACAAAAGACGATGATTTATCGGGGCAGCGTAATTATAACCATTGTCATACGGTGGCACCCAGCAGCAACGATGATCTATTTCTGTTTTTCCTGGGATGTGTACAAACACATAGCAGGAATCAGTCCCTGGACTCGATTGTATCTTGTGTGTACATGTGGTTGTATGGATCCATTAATGGGTCATTAAAATTCCTCAAAGCATATCTGCTGTCAAGTTAAATGCTCATAAATGTCAGTTAATTATCATAGCCCTCTTCACAATGCTAAGTTATTAGAATTGAATTTACTGTGCATTTCACTAGAGAAGGGGGAAGCCAACTTCAGCGTTTGATCCTCAGCTGGCATTTGAATGTCTGTCCACCATACACAGCAGTAATTTGCCAGCATTCTTTGTGGTAGAGAATGCTGCTGCCTGTGTGCTTGTGCTCTGGAAACACTCTGCATTTCTGCTCTCTTCCAAATGCAGCTGGTGTCTGTGCATGGCTGTGGGCTCCATCCAGTCCTTCAGGAGAACAGTGCCATGGGCTCCAGCTCTGTGGGTACCCAGATATGCAGGTAATGACAGCACACTAGGATTGTCCCGTGAGTTAATCTGACAGCTATCTGGAAAACTGGGAGTGGCTCATCTGTGTGCTGGCCCCCTTCATATCTTGTATGGAGGGTGAGTAGCCAGAGGAAGTTCAGGTTGGATAACAGGAAAAATTCCAGCAAGAGCGGTGAGGCAGTAGGACAGGCTGCCCAGGGAGGTGGTGGAGTCACCGTCCCTGAAGGTGTTCATTAAATGTGTGTATGTTGCTCTGAGGGATGTGGTCAATGAACATGGTGGGAATGGGTTGACAACTGAACTAGACCCTAGTGGTCTTTTCCAATCTTAATGATTCTATGGTTCTATGAATAGTCACAGTAGATGGGAGCAGTCAGGGGGGAGTAATTTTTGCGTGACATATGGCATGGATGTTTTCATGTTTAAGGTGTTGTTTGTGCAGTTTTCCCCCAGTGCGAAGATAGTCTGCTTTTCCAAACAGCCCTGACATCATTCTGGTTTTGGTGATGCAGCTTATTAGTAAGAGCTCTATGGCATAGTGTATGTGCACAGACACAAAGCTCACATTTATGTGTCTTCTGAGCATTGCAGCTGGGAGTAAAGTGGTGCTGTATCCCATGAACATGTCAATGGCTTTGTAATTTTTTCAATGCAATGGTTAGAAAATGATACAAATTCCATCGTGTTAGGAGCTTGTGTCATTTTGACCCCAGGGACTGATACTTTGATTTTTATTGGGTTTCTCCCCTGACTTCAGCCACATTAATTTAAACTTAATCAGTGTATGTGAGAGCAGAGCTTCGTATTCAGTGTGCTAAATATGCACTGTAGCATAGAAAGTGTAGCAGGATGGAAGGAAGATCAGGTAATGGAGGGAGATGCTGATGGAGCATCTCCCGTGTCCCTGCACTGCACATCAAGCACTGTACTCCCTGAGTCAGGTGCTGTCCTTGCATAGGTGGGCATAGCCTATGCCAGCTCCTCTGGGTCATGCAGTTGGTTCATTGATCTCATCTTCTGACTGCTTTTTGCAATGGTTGTGTAGGTTTGTGATCACGCCATGGCTTTTATTTAGTCTCCTTCACTCCTGTGTGTGTGTGCATGCAGAGACACACACGTGCTGCTACAACATAAAGCCATCGTGGAATAACTTCTCCTGACATCGATGAGCATTTACCACTCATCTGAGGAGTCTCGCTGACTTGACAGGCACTTTCTCATGAGTAAAAATTCACCACGTCAGCACTGGTTACCAGTCTGGCCCCAACGACTAGTGTTATTACTCAGCCATCCTGAGTGCAGCGTTTCTTGGAGACAGAGCCAAGTGCTGGTATTACCAGGCCCTGGCTTGAAAAATGTGAAATTGTTGTTTTCACTTCTGTTCCTGATATTGGCAACCTATTTAAAACCAGGCAAGCACAGTGCCTATAGCCTGTAGGTAAAAATGCCTCCTTGGTAGTGAAGCATCATGTAGAGCATGTCATCTTTGTGACAGCGCATTGTGGTGCGTTTTTGTCCCCTGCCTCCCATTCATCCTGGTAGACCATGTTCTCCATGATGGCTTGCTGTCACTGCCCACTGAGGGGAGGATTTCAGGGGAGCAGATCTGGCTAAGTTCCTCCTCTGCATATACAGGACACACACGTTCGAGTTCTGAGTGTTTTTGTTCCAACCACAGGTCCACTGTTTAGGGAAGAGGGGAAGTGGCTTGCTAAGCAATGGGAGAATTAAGGCAATATTGTTATGGCATCCTTAGGTCAATACAGAGGTTCTGTTTTCTTTAGTTTTTCAAATAGGGCAAAAGATGCCTAGCTAAGTATTGCTAAAAAAATAAACTTGCTTGCTACAATAGCAGTGTATGATACAGTTAATGCCATAGGCAAGAATGCAGTTTAACAGTGACTTAAGAGTCCTGCAGCTGTTCGTATTCTCAGTATTTCTGCATTTCTTACCTTGGTAAAGAGCAAAACGTTTCCTTTTCCCATTTTTTTTATTTTTTATTTTTAATCCTCTCCCTCATATTTTTTCAGAAATAGGTTGTTCATAGTCCTCTATGCTTCTGGGGTTATATACTAGTAAGCGCTGTATTATTAACTCTTGCACATCAGAGTTCATTGTATATAACATGAGCATAGTGTGTGCCTATACACGTGAAAGAAAAAGTGGCAAGATTTATTTTAAAGCTGAAAAGGTGGATACGTGGTGCTGGCAAGAACCGGAGTGCCCCTAAGGCATCTTTACATTGCCAGTGAGGATTTCAGCTTTTATTACAGTAAATTTTATTGTCTAGGTTAAAAGCCAAATTCGTTGAACCAAATTAATCTCTGGTTCATTTCCAGTGTTGGCAGAGCTTAACCAGGAGCAAATGTAGCTATTTAGCTAAAGGATGTTATTGATTTGATATTTTTAAACTGGTATCAGAGTGGATTCAAAATTTAAATAGGTTTTGAAGATTTTGTATGAGGTTGCCACTCTGCCAATATTAAAGTGGATGTAACTTCTTGTTTAAAATAAACATCCTTGCCTTGAGTACAAAGCCTGTCCTTGGGCTGGCAAGCGGAGCTGTGCCAGCACATTCTGGTGGCTGCATGGAAACCTACTGAACTGACGGCAGAGATTGGCTTGTGTAGGTCAGCCTGCGTGGGTCAGTCTGTACGGTCAGGGATTTCATTTCACATGTAATTAATGATGCACTGTTGCCTAATTTCAGAGCTCAAATAGTTGCTTTGTTTATTTAAGAGGAGGAACTCTGCCTCTCTTTGAAATGTTCACGACAGGGATGGAAACCCAGGTAATTCACCTTACGTGGCAGGAGAACAGTTTTGCCTGGTTACTGCACAGAGCTGCTATGTTTACACATCTGTGTAACTCATCCCTTAGTTTATGGATTCAGAGTCTTCCTGAAAGTGTTGCAAGTCCACAGTGTCCTGAGTGCTGTGCTGAACACTGGGTTATACTAAGCATTCATATATAGCTTTCAGACCAAGAAAGCATCTTGAGTTCTCATGGCTTACCTCTGCCATTCCAAGATGCTTGGTACTCTTCCCCAAGCCAGATGTAATTTATTCTCAGTTAAAAGAGTTACAGGCAGCCCAACTGACAGCATGGCAATTGTCCTCAGAGACACTTCAGCAGCTGCCCAATGCAAAGGCATGATAATGTACCTGTGTACCTCTCCCATTGCTCCATGTGCCCTGTGTGGCAGCAGGGAAGCACCTCTCTGCTGGGCCATGCTGGCTCCTGTTCCCAAGCTATCCTGCTGCAGTCCCTATATGGATGTCTTTTGGCCCAAAATTCCTCTCTGGCACCACTTTGGGAAGCGTGTTTTGACAGTGCATTCTTACATATGCTTTTAGAGAGAGACACTGCAGGTGTCACTGCAGATAATTCTTCTCTGGTGTGCAGTTGGGAGATTCCAAGACAAAGGAATCAGGGGGAATTACTTGCTGCTCAAAAAAAAAAAAAAAAAAAAGCACTAAATCTTCTTGAAAACAGCATAAATGTTAGAAAATGATATATCAATATTGAGTTTACCTAGGAGAAGCTGTTTGTTTTAGTGTGACACATTTGGTTTAGAGAGTTCCAGGTGAAGGAAGGAAAGCATATTAGCGACTACAGAGGTTTAGGTTAATCCAAAATGGTGATTTAACATTTTCAAGGGAGTGTTTGCTGCAGTGTCAGGTATACTCATTTTACCCAAACTGCACCGCTTTTTCATTGATGAGGTGTTTTACACAGCTATGTGGTCTCTGTGGGAGGGTAAACATACTAAGCTCATAAGCAAGGCTGTTGTATTCAGTAGATCACTTTTGCAGTATCTAGAGACACGTATGAACAGGGAATATTCCCCAGTCATGGGATCATAGAATTGCTCAGGTTGGAAAAGACCTTCAAAATCATCTAGTCTAACCACAACCTAACCATACTACCCTAAATTTAACAATCCTCTGCTCAATCATGTCCCTGACATCCAAACAGTTTTTAAACATACTCAGGGATGATGACTCAACCACCTCCCTTGGGAGCCTATTCCAGTGCTTAACTACCCTTTTGGTAAAGAAATTTTTCCTGATATCCAACCTAAACCTCCCCTGGTGCAACTTGAGGCCATTGCTCTTCATCCTGTCACCTGTCAGCGGTGAGAAGAGACCAACCCCGCTCTCACTATGGTCACTTTCAGGTATTTGAAGGGAACAATACGGTCTGCCCTCAGCCTCCTTTTCCCCAGGCTAAACAGCCCCAGTTCCTTCAGTCGCTCATCGTAGGGCATATTCTTCAAGCCCTTCATAAACCTTGTTGCCCTTCTTTGAACTTGTTCTAACACCTCAGTGTCCTTTCTGTATTGAGGTGCCCCAAACTGAACACATTATGTGAAAGAAGAAGAAAACTTCTGGAATTGAAAGGAAAGTTCAGACTCCAAGGACGTCTTCAGAGAATAAAAGATACAACCTCTTACCCAGCCAAAAGTAGAAATGTGCACTGTTTGTTTGGTTTTTACCACCGTGATGCGCCTGGACACAGAAATGACAGCTTACTGTGTTTGCTGACAGATGATCTCCACAGAGGTCCTGGGCTTTGTTCGGTCCCTCATCCTGTTCTATTCCTTCTTTCTGAAAAGGGTTGCTATGAAGTGGCTGAATCAACAGAATAATGTTTTTGTTTGTTTGCTTTTCTTAATCCATGTCCATTGTTTATTTTCTGGGTTTGACACCAATACTTGTGAAGACACTGAGATCAAGTGCACCATCATCAACGTTGTGGATGATACTCAGCTGTGGTGCATGTGACACACCTGAGGGATGGGGTGCCATCCAAAGAGACCTAGACAGGCTCTAGCAGTGGACCCAGGGAAACCTCATGAAGCCAAGTATGAGGTTTTGCACCTGGGTTGTGGCATCCCCCAGTATCAGCACAATCGGGGGGATGTAAGGATAGAGCACAGCCCTGCTGAAAGGACTTGGGGGTGCTGGTGGATGGCAAGCTGAATATGAGCCAGCAATGTGCCCTCAAAGCACAGAAAGCCAATCATATCTTGGGCTGTATCAAAAGAAGTGTCAGCAGGTTGAGGGTGGTGGTCCTGTCCTTCTGCTCTGGTGAGACTTCACCTGGAGTACTTCGTCCAGATGTGGAGTCCTCAGTACAGGAGAGACATGGACCTGTTGGAGCATGCACAGAGAAGGGCCACAAAAATGATCCAAGGGCTGGAACACCTCTCCTACAAGGACAAGAGAGCTGGGCTGGAGATGAGAAGACTCTGGTGGTCCTGAGAGCAGCCTTTCAGTATCTAAAGGGGTCTGACAGAAGGAAGGGGACAGACTCTTTAGCAGGCCTGTTGTGATAAGACAAGGGAAGACGGTTTCGAACTAAAAGAGGGGAGATTTAGATTGCGTATAAGAAAAAAGGTTGGTGTTTTTTTTTTTTTTTTTTTTTAATTATTATTAATTTTTAATATGAGAAAGGTAGTGAAGCACTGGAACAGATTGCCCAGAGAGGTTGTGGATGCCTCATCTCACACAATATCAGGTTGCTCAACCTGAGGTAGCAGGTGTCCCTGCTCATTGTAGGGGAGTTGGACTAGATGACCTTTAAAAGTCTTCCAACTCAAACGAGTCTATGATTCTATGAAGACAGGAACTACTGAGAACTTATGTTAACATGCTAGATGTCTTATGTGACTTTGAAAGGGGGAGGAGGAAAGGATTTGGCTGAGATGTAGCAACTTGGAAGTGTGCTCAAACGTGATAAGGCCAAGGTGGTGCAATTACTGGGGTGCAGTCAGTTTGGGATTGTCCCATGCTTGTTGTTCTTCCTGTGGTTGCTAACACTGCGCCTGGTGGCAGTGATGGGTGAGGCATCCTGTAGTGTAGCAGGGCATCTGTGTGCATGACCTACTTCATTACCATACTGATTTAATAATTTGGAGAGGTATTACAGCAGAACAAAGAGTTTGCCTACTTCTTCAGATTAACGAGATCTCTCTCTTAAAGCAGGGGATTAAAAGGTAATTATTTTGTATTTATATAACAATCACTTGGAGTGGTGCATGCTAAATAGTTTATCTACCTTTACCTTAGGATTGTTTCTTATTGCTTCATTTTTGAAAGCTATTACGTTGCTGAGAAGTTTTTATTTATTTGATTACTTTACTTTAAATATAAGACCAAATTGTTTTTAGCTCTGTGTATAGGATGTAACCATTATAGCTCTGCAAACAGAAATGAAAGCCTTGTTTGGTTAATTTTGACCCAATAACTTGAAAGACATTTGAGGTGTCTCAAAATCACTATATTTTGGTTCAAGTTGTGCTTAAATTGTGCCTGTGGTTTGTGTGCCTCATGCTGTAATGATTTTGTACCCATCCTTATAAGCACAAATCTTGTAAAAGAACCACTGTCCCATGTATTGCCTTGTTTTGTCACTGTAGCTCTCAGTGGAAGGCAGAGGTAAAGATGTGGGGACCTTTTTACTGTAGATCCTGAAAAGCAGGAGAGGGCAAGGGTATGACATGGAAATGGTACTCAGCTGGATGCATTGAGATTATTTTGTTTGAGTTGAGGAGGGCTTTTAAGTCTTCTGATAGAAAGACTTTCTCCTCACCCCCATCTTCACTCTCAGGTGGGTGGGTTTTTCTACCTACACTTTACCAGAAGTGTTGGTTTAGCTGCTGTGCTTTGCAAGAAGAAAACATTTCCTGTGGAAAACTGATATTACATACAGAAACCCATGTTTGATTTCTCAATTCTGAGTCTCTGTTCTCTTTCAGGAAAAGAATGTTTGATTTTTTTTTTTTTTCTGTTTTGTTGGGCTTTTCTTTTTTTTGTTCTGTTTTGTTTTGTTCCACTCATTCTGTTTGAAAGAAAAAAAGATCCAAATAGTACGATTCATGACCATGTAAAACGTTTTAAATACTTTTCTTGGCAAGCGGAGAGAACCTCAGGGAATTGGGAGGTGGCAAAGGAAGAGGAAATAGAGGGGGACTTACACAGCTGTCCTCTTAGAAGCAGTAGTTCAGTGAGATTACAGACCTTTTGAGGTTCTGATACCAAAACTCATTTCGTCTGTTGAATGACAGGACGATTGCCCCTGTTGCAACATCTGAATATCTGTGAGGAAACACCTGAGACTCTTGTTTGCTGACTTCACGCAGTGACACGCGTGTGTTCTCATCAGGCCCACACGTCCTCAGCTGCCACTGCTTTTCTCCATCAGCAGGTAGTTATTCGTGTAGATCATAAGGGAAGTAGTAACAGCTTTGTGTTCCTTGGAGTTCTTGTTATGCCTGGTAGGAAGCTTCCAGGAAATGCACGGAGCTGTCATGAATGTAAAAGATGCAGAGTCTTCCTCTTGAAGAAGAGAGGCTCAGATAGCAGCAGATATGGCAGCCTTTAGGTGCTGTGGAGAATGAATTGAAGTCATTATGATATTATGGCAGGGATCTGCCAACCTGTCAGCTTTTGATGGACATAGTAACTGGTGACAGGATGCTGCTGCATGAACGCCAGCCGGTTTCTCGTTCTGTCAGCGCGGCATTGGCGCTGCCAAGGGATTGTTACTTACTCAAACTATTGCACAAGGAGAGAGCTGCTGATCAATACTACAAATGGACCGTTCGCGTTTGGTGATTATCAAACCTGTATTGGTCTTTCAGCTGGGGGTGTGCTATGTGAGGAAAGAAATGGTTGAAAGGGCTGAAGTGGTGGTTACAGGTAATTCTTTTAAATTAAAGCATAAACATTCTCAGCACTTTGCAACCTGTGAGATGTAAATAGCTTCCTGACAGCTTTCCAGCATCAATTTCATTTGGGAGTTGGCTTGCTGCTACCCTGAAATGAAGGGGAAGAAAAACCAAAAGTATTGGGAACTGTTGTTTTTTATATATTTAGCGTGGCTCTGTTTGTTTCTTTAATGCAGCACTGAGCGAGCATCCCAAAGACATGATTTTACAGCCCTGCTGTGACTAAATACCTTCCAAATGAGTCTGAAAGCAGGTTCTGAAAGTGGAGATGCAGCAAAAACGAAGGGAAGACTTGAAAGAACTAACACCGACATTATGCAAGATAGCAGATGAGAAATGATTCAATAATGGTTACAAGCACTCATACAAAGGAAAAAATAACACATTCCCGCTTAATAGTATTGATTGTGCATTGGAAAAATGAGCTGCAGCTTATTGCATCCGAGTTGTAGAGAGTGCCATCTGCAGATGCAGGGAGGGGTGTGATGGAGGGCTTTTTGCTATGCGCTTAGACAACAAAGTAGCGCAAGAAGGATTAAAGGACTTCTCAGGTGAGGTCATCCTCCACTTAATGCTCATTGAGAAAGCACAGGCATCCTGTAGTGTTTGCTGAATATATTTCGGAGGGTTGAGATTATTCCTGCCACTGTATCCACCGTGAGTGGTTGTTTAAAAAGAAGATCAAAGCTCCAGTCTTGGAATTGGCAATTCTTTGAAAGGGAGCGTGCTTTTTGTTTTACTGCGTCGTAATTCCTAGTTTTAAGTGTGTGATGGTTTACCATCGCTAGAACAATGCTCAAATTACTTATTCAGACAAAAACTGTAAAGTCTGGGTGACCTAATTATAGATGTCTAAATTGGCAGTCCCGTGTCCTGGTATTAAGTATTCCCTTACTCAGAAGAGCTGAGTACTTAGAAATCCCATTGCAGTCAACGGGAATTGCAGTAATAAGCACTTTGAAAGGCAGGCTCTCCTTGTTAAGCACTTAAACTTGATGGTTTGTAGAGATACCTGAGACTTGAAAAGTGTTCGCCTAAATTAGTAACCTAGTTAATATCTCCAGAGCCAATTAACTGCTTGAAAAATATTTGCGGATCATTGTGAAAACTTCATCTTTAATATTAAATAATTTTAAAATATAGTGTTTTTTGCTTGGAGCGGATGAGTAGAATTTGATCAAGTGTTTTAAGTGCTGCCGTATGGAAAAAATCTTGACGTCTCACATTGAAATCAGAGATTTCAGGTTTTGTTAAATCTACTGCGACACGATTCTACTCACACTTAATATGTATGAGTAGCTTTGAAAATACGAGTGCTCCCACTGGACTTAATCAGATTATTTATGTGTGTGAAGTTACTCCGTTGCGTAAGTGTTTGCAGAATTGGGGCTTGTGTAAAGTTTCAGTTAACGACTTAGGTTTCTTTTTGTTTGGTTCTTAATAACTTCTTGAAAATTTCTGAAAAGCCAGTATTTACAGCACAACCCACTCTCTGCATTCCGTTTCGGGAGGGAAAATCATTTCAGGTCAAATTCTGTTTCTGCAGAAGGGAGGGGGGGAAAGTAAAGTAGAAGGGGTTTTGGCTTTGTGTATGCTTGGTCACTGGTACAATGGATTCATTCATAAAACCTTGCTAAGATGTATTCTGGTATTTTTTTTTCTCTCTCATTGTAAAATGTAGGCACAAGTTTTCCTGGGGAATAACAACACAAAAGCCTTAATTTAGAGCTGTAATTATGAAATGCTGACTTGACCATTCAGAGCAGGTAATGGTTTTATACGGAATGAGGAGAGGGATGAGGCTTTTTTGCTAATGCAGGCCACTTCAGGACATTATGATGCGTGTGCATCAGGTATTTGTATTCAGGCAGTGTACAACAGAACATGTAGAAATGGTATGACAGCATCTTTTAGAAAAGCATATTCATAAAATAGTTTTAAATAGATTCTGTAGTACTGCCATACAGTATGGACAAACCACGCGACTTGGAACATCTTAGATTTCCTCAGACAGTATAAAATGCTTCATTGCTATTAAATTTTAAACAGGATTCAGTATGTGTCCTTTTAAATAGATGTTCCAGGCAATACCTGGAAGTTTAATGGTTTCAGACACTTTTTGCCTTGCTCTACAGACAAAATGGGGCATTTTCAAAGCAGCAATTGAAAATGTACCAAACCCTTATGCACTAAAAGATGGACAAAAAAATGCTTCCTTCAAAAACTTGCTCTAACAGCCCTTTACTGTGTGTGTGTATATATAAAATATATATACAACATAAATATAATATATACAATATAAATATAATATATACAATATATAGTATATGTGTATGTGTGTGTATGTATTTAATCATGTACTGAGAAGGAAAGAAAAAAACATATATATGTGTTTTCCTGGGTATGCATTCTTTCGTACATTGTGCTAAATTATCTGATTATTCCTTAGATTAAAAAAAACGCAAATGAGAAGACATGTAAAAACTTAGCTCAAGTTTCCAAGGGAACTTCCAGAATTAGGTGCTTGATTCTCTTTGAGTGCTTTGAAAATTTCAGATTATGCTGCTCTCTGTGTAACTGTTGTGTGTCTGTGTAAGTGTATGAAATCCAGTGTATGCTGGATTATAAGCCTGGCAATATCTCTTTCATGTCAAATGGGAAAAGAAAAGCAAGCTTTCATTACTAGAAAAGCTCAAGCTGTGGTCGCATTCTATTTTACTGGTCTTCTATGGTTAACTTGCATAATAGTCTGTGGAGCTGGAGTGATGCTTATCTAAAACGACGAGGTTGGCTCACAAACTGCGTGGAGGAGAGAGATGTCTTCATGTGGCTGGATGCAGGAATGAGCTGACCTCCCAGAGACATTTGATCTGGGGAACTCACTGTACCTAGATACTATCAGAGCAGCACATTACAGACTAAGTAATTAAGAGGTTATGTCATATGCCTTATGGCGTAAGAGAGCTAAAAAGAACAGTAAGTTAGAGAGACAACTTTTCAAACAAGGATGCTTCTGAATTACTTTCTGTCTTCTAAAGTTAGAGGCATCGGTCTCATCTTGCCTGGCTGTTCTGATGTTGAGCGACGACACTGTTTTTAGAAGTGTTTTTTTCCTGTGAGTTACTGCTATAGTAGTTCAGATTTTGAGGAAGTGTCCTTGTGATGGTGCACGCTCTGTTATCTTAGCACCAAATACGAACGTTGAATGTCATAAAATGGCTTTTTTTTTTTCCCAATGGCTGTGAAGTTCTAGTTTAGCCAAATACAGCAACACAGTGCTTGCAGTTTCTCTGAAACTCCACTAGATTACATGGCAATGAATTGGGCGACCTGGCAGCACTCACGTTTGGATACTTTCACCCTTAGAAATGTTTTGTTCATGAGACTCAGTTTGTGTTAGAAACAAATACTATAGTATTGCAAAAACAACTACTTTGCTGTCTTTGCTCTGCAATTTACATCTGCTGTACTTCGTTTAAGTGTAGCTGTATTCAACGAGCAACTCAGCAGTTCCTTGCAGATCTGCTGCAGGGCTGAAATTTCGGTGTGTGTTTTTCTTTTTCTCCCCCCCTTCAATGGTGAATCCAGCAGCAGCAGGCAGATTTGTTGTATTTTGCATCTCCGTTCACAGAAAAGCTGGATTCAGTGCTATCAAGCCAGTTTCCTGTTTAAATTGCAGTTTTTTTGTTGCCCAGGACTGGAATTCAGATGAAGTAAGAAACAACTATTTCTTTCTGACCTTGACACTTGTTTGCTTTTCTTGGCCAGCTGAAAAAATGTTAGAACAAACTTGATGCTCTAGCAGAATAATTAAAACTTTGTGCACAGTTTCTTATCAGCTATTGGCTGTATTCTTCTGCTAAACAATCCAGTAAAAAGTAATTATAATACTCTCAGGAAATCTGCCCGTGGGTGCTGGAATTGTTGGGTGAAGACCTCCACTCTGTTTCTGTGTGTGTGTTTGTATTTGATCATTGTGGAGAATCTCTCTGGAAAGCTTTTATTGTGCTGAGTGAATGAGACCAACTTTTGGCTTCCGTCTTTGTTCTTCCATGTTTTGTGAGGTACTTTAAATGAGGAGTGCCTTCAATGCCTGAACAGCTGCATTTCTTCCTTTAGGGCTTTTGCCAGTGGAGAACAATAACAATAACGTGGAGATAACTTAATTATGAAACGCGTAGATGTTGTTTCACTGATTTGAACAACGGACTGGAGACATGGGAATATGAACCAGTGAAGCAATAAACATTCTTCTAATAAGGGAACATTTACAAATGAAGTAGCTTTTAATTTCTGTATTTCTGCACTGCGCTGAAGATGTGGTTTTATGCCTTGGATTTCAGTATGTTTATGTCACAAAGGTCTATGGCAGTAGTTTAAATATTTTGGGGTTGCAAAGGCCTTATAAGGAAATGTAAGATGATACAAACTGTTCTTTCACTTGCGCTTTCCGATTATTTAATGCATACAGAAACATAGTTCACTTTGGGTTTGTGAAAGCCATTAATCTAATAATACCAATAAGAAATGAGTCTTTTCTTCAAGTCACCCGCTGTGCAGTTAAAACTAAGCTGGAATATAAATGGATGTTTTTGCAATCCGGGGAGTTATAACGTAGTATCACATAGCCTAGCAACAGCTCAGTATCGGCATAACTCACTGCCATAACGAGCTGTGAGCACATAGGTGTGGCAGGAAAGTGTATAAGCTATTGCAAGCAAATCCCCAAATTTGCATATGTTGTTTTCATTTACAATGCTAATAGAGATGACAAACATTATTAACTTACGGTAATTAAAGTGTACATCTAACTTTATGACATTTCTGCAGTTTGTTGTACTTTAGGTGGCAAGAAGCGTTATAAACTCTGAAAAAGCTGTAAAGAGAGGTTAATAGAAGCTGCTGAATACAATTTGGGATTTAAATGTGGAAGCCCTTAATAGCATTACTGTTTCTCTTATTCAGAAATTTCCATATATTTCATGGTTTCTAAACTACTTTTTTTTGAGTCTGCATGTATACGTAGATTCGTGGTGAGGACAAACGCTTTAAAATAACTGTTCCAATGAATGTAGACAATAGGTGGGTTCAACTCTTTTTAATGATTTAAAGTTGTTTTTCAGTTAAATTAGACCTCATGGCATTGATACACATCTGGTCATTACTTTCTTTTGGCAGGGTTTTCTAGCAGTTTGCCTTCATTAACAGCTATCAAGTGACTCTCAGAAAATAATTAAAATTTCGTTTGATCATATTTCTAATATGATGGCTGTATTGTTGCCGGTAAGTGAAATCAAATGCTTGTTAGTCACAAAATCTCTGCAGATGAGTTTCACTGTATCAGACAGAGAAACTGTTCATCTTGCAGCAAAAGCTCTGGAGGCTGTTTGTAAATACACTAATGGTGTCCTGTTTCTTCCTAGCAGTATACTGTTCACTACAGAAATTGAATGGTGTTGACTACTGAAGCCCTTTAAAATTTACAACATCTTTTTGAATTACTTTGCTTAAGTGAGGAAAATCCTTGTGATAATTCTGTATGTTTTCATTGTTTTTTTTTTTTTCCCTGGGTTTCTATTCTTCCCCTTCAGCTAGGAGACACTTGGCTTGGTTTTGTCACTGGGGTCCATCTGACTAAGGCACAACTATTTGTCTCTTTTATTTAGCGTGTGGTGTGTCTAGCTTGCAGCAATGGAGCTGTCGGTGCTGCTGTGTGATGGGAAGCTGGGACAAAGACATGCACCGGGTTGCAATGGGAGGAGATGTATGTGCTTTTTAGAGCAGTTTTTTTTTTTATGTTCTAGGGAACCAGTGCCATTTGTCTTACCAGCTTGCAAATGGTGGTGTCAGCTTTTCTTTAGACTGTTGACCACTCGTCAACATGGAGTCAGCCTCACCTTGGGTAGGGTGTGTTCCCACCAGAGATGCTCAGTATACTCTAGCACTTGCTATTTTGCAACTCACTGTTAAAGATAAGACCTGGCCTGAAATTCTTGGTCACATAAAAGCAACTTCCCCACCCTTAAACTGGAGATGGATGGGCTGTAAGAGCTGAGCAAAGGGAGGCCTACAGCCTTTTCCTGTGCAGCAGCAGATGGCTTAATATTTGGTATTAGTAGTCATGAGAACTTCAGAGGGCCTGAACTGACTCAGAATTAAAGGTCGTGTTCTCCAGAATTCTTCCTTTGACAGTGCTTGGTATCATATGCTGGGGGAAAAAACATGAGAAACAGGACAAGCCTTTGGTGACCAGCCCTCTTGGGCACTCTCCCACTTTTGACCAATTTTCAGCTCAGTCACTTCCTAAGCTGGAGGTCAGGTCTGAATCTTCTTGGTTTCTTAGCCCTGGATGGACTTTTCTTGTCTGAGGTTGTCCATTTGTCTTTCAGCATCATTTGAGCCAGTCAGTTGGTGGTGAAGCAATAAGTAAATAGACAGCTTTTTTACAATGTTACCTGCCTTGTTTTCCAGCTGGTATACACATAGTGGGCTCAGTCTAAGTTTGAAAAGAAATCCTGCTCTATACTGGTGCATGAGGAAGATAAGATGGCAGCCTGACAGTTAAAAACAAAAGGCTGATGTCATCCTTCTCATGCACACTTAAGTGTGTGGTGACTGCTGAAGTCAGTGCAGTAAGTCTGGATTGACACCCAACTGACTCAGATTAGAGTTTTACTCATGGTTTGCAACAAAACCAGCTTTGAGTGTGCCTGAATCCCCTGTGAGCTGGTGATTCCTCTGCTGGGCCTGAGATGAGAGATCCTCGTGGAATAAAAGAGCTATATAATGCTGCCAGAAAGGAAACTGCAGAAACTAGGGAGGGAGAAGACTACCCTCGTGCAAGGGGTACCATGCTGCTCCAGGGCCTCTGCTTGAATGTGCCCCTGTGTGAGGCTCTCCTTAGGATTGTTCGATGAAGATAGCTGCAGCTGGAAAACTGCAATGTATTTGGGGTTAGATGTGCAGTAACTTGGTTGTTGCTAGCAGCTGCTGAAGAAGTAATATGGTGAAACAGAAGATAAAAGCTTGGAGTAGCATCTAACATCAGTGGTGCAACTCAGCAAGTTGGCCTTTGGACCTTCTCTTTTACAGGATACCTAGTAATTTGAGTCAAAGCAACCCAGTGACAAACCCACTGACTCTGTGGGGTTTGTCCATTCCCTGAGAAAAGTTCTGTCTTCTGAAGTTATTGTCACCATCTCTTCTACATAAATTCTGAGTTGCAGTTTACTGGACAGATTCTGAGAAGAGATAGAGGTATTATTAGTACCATTCAGTTTCGTTGTGTTTGTGTCACGTTTGCACCGTAAGACACCTGGCTTATGTGTCAAAGGACTCATGTCCTGCAGGAGAAGTAGCTGGGGCCTAGGAGAATATGGCACTATGTGTCTGCCGTTGTGTACCTTAATTTTTTTTTTCTTGGTTATACTTACCAAATTAAGATGTTTTGAACAGTATACTTGAATATTCCTAATTTTGTTAAATCTAGTCAAAAGCATTGCAGAAAAATATTTATGAACTTAAATCTCAAATGCTCAATACCTCAGTCAAACACTTTTTTCCTCCTACCCCCAGAAGAGAATAGTTTTTCTTAGGAGGCTTTTTTTTTTTTTTTTAATAGCACACAAATCCCATGAAGTAAGTGGTGTCTGCTTATGGTTTGTACATCTGACCTCCACTGAATGAGTATGTAGAAAGATTATTCTATCACCTGGCATTAGATGTTGGTAGGTAAGCTGCCATAGTTTTCTAGGAGTGTTTTAACGGTGGATTGGAGGGAGGAAGGGATACCACATCTGTACAATTCAGTTGTGTGTTTTGATTTTGTCAGCGGAGAAGATAAGCATCTTTTCCTAAAGCTTGTCTTTCTGTAGCCTGGATGTTAGCATCCAAAAACAGAAAGTAAATTCCTGTGCTTCATGGTTGTTGGAAGAAGCCTGAGAATCAACTGAGTGTATTGTAAAAGCTCAAAAGGCAAATGAAAGAATGCACAGCTATGTTATGTTTAAAAACCTCTCCAAAGTCTTTGGCTATCTTATGATATTGAGTGCTTGACCCATGAGATTTAGTGTTTTGAGTTGGCAGTACTATAATCATGATTTTTTATTGTGCCTTATGTGCAAGTTTTAAATGTACTTGTTTTTTTGGATAGTGTTTTCAAGTAACACCTTCTTGATTTTATTTGTTAATTGAATTAATCATGTGTAGTAAGTTCAGAAGATACACAGAAACCAATCAATGGAGAAGTGTAATGGAATGATGAATGATATTTAGCATTTAGTGGTAAAGTTGTGATGTCATAAGGTGTTATCCTACTTGATTATGAGCCTGATAATTATTTTTTTAATGAAAAAGGTTTTCTTATGATTGGAAAATATTTCATATTAAATAGTGTATATAGTCAGAGGTACAGTACTCAGTAGTAATGTTTTTTCATAAAAAATGTGTGAGGTTTTTTATCGTTAGTTGAGTTGTGAAACTGTGACTTCTTTATACAGCAAGTTTTTCTTGCAAGGAAATCATCTCTTCAGATTAAAAGCAGTGACTTTGATCAAAGTACCCATTACCTAAGGAAGTAAATACGGGTGTGCTTATCTAAACCTGCTAAAATCTGAAATCCTCTGAAGTATTGGCAAACATTGTAGCTGACTATTGTAAACTTGCCAAAACTAGATTATACCTGCCTAAAAAAGTGCTTTAGTCAGGCATCTTCTATTAGTTTTGTTTGGTATTCTTACTGAAATACGACCCTCTTCATTTCATTGTAGATTGCTCCCTTTTTGTTTGTGCTGTGTGTTCAGCACTGAAAATGAAGGAGCTGTTGAATGCTAAGGATATTATATAGTTATAAATGGTTTGTTCTGATAGTAAGAAGTGCCAAGTAACTGTAGTGCAAGCAGTCATTTATATACAGAGGAAATATAATACTCTGCTGTTACATCATGATTATTTAGCACTCTCTAAGGGGTGTGAGTATATTGAGAAGGAATAGCTGAGTAATAAATGGGTGTTGTGCAGGTAAGTGAAAGTGATAAAAAGATATGTAGCAGAAAATACAAGGCTGGTCTTCACCTATGTGGCTGAGGCAAACTACATTTGTGTGTTAGGAATAATATCCCCAAACATCCCGTAATTAGTCAGTCATGCAGTAATCCATGCTTATTTGTTGTGTAACAGGTTTAAGGACTTATCAGTGTAGCTCAAATTCTACTCTCAGAGTTAAAGAGTCACAGTTATATCGTGCTTCTTGGGTGGAAAATCTACTTGTCTAAGTGTTGCCCTAAGAAGCAAGGAAGTACTTGAATTTGAAGAACAGTAAAATGTGTGATATCAAGCAGCAGGTACCTGCTGGAGTAGAGTTGGTTTGGAAAGCTTGTAGGTCAGTCCCAGAATCATAGAATGGCCTGGGTTGAAAAGGACCTCAAAGATAATCTAGTTTCAACCCCTGTTATGTGCATGGTCACCAACCACCAGACCAGGCTGCCCAGAGCCACATCCAGCCTGGCCTTGAATGCCTTCAGGGATGGGGCATCCACAACCTCCTTGGGCAACCTGTTCCAGTGTGTCACCACCCTCTGTGTGAAAAACTTCCTCCTAATATCTAACCTAAATCTCTCCTGTCTCAGTTCAAAACCGTTTCCCCTTGTCCTATCACTATCACCCATACGAACAGTCATCTCTCCTCCTGTTTGTATGCTCCCTTCAAGTATTGGAAAGCCACAATGAGGTCTCCCCAGAGCCTTCTCTTCTCCAAGCTAAAGCAGCCCAGTTCCCTCAACTTCTCCTCATAGGAGAGGTGCTCCAGCCCTCTGATCATCTCAGTGGCCCTCCTCTGGACCCACTCCAAGAGCTCCACGTCCTTCTTGTACTAGGGAACCCAGACCTGGACACAGCACTGCAGATGGGACCTCACAAGAGCTAAACAGAGGGGGAAAATCATCTCCCTCTCCCTGCTGGCCACCCCTTTTTAATGGGGTACAGAGGATAACAGCTGTGAGAATACCTTGCTGATATGAGACTCATTTCTAGGTACCTTAGACCTTAATTTGGTGTCCTGAAGAACCCACATTTTTTCCAATTACCTGTGAATTGAAGAAGTGGGGAGAGAACTGCTTCATTTGGTGGTATGTGGCACTTGAAATGCATTTGCTGTGAAGCTCCTTGCTTCTAATTGTTACCCTGTAAATGAGTGGATACCTGTGTTTCAGAAAGGAAATGACATGAGAGGTTTGAGCTCCCAGAGAGAGCTGAGCAGTAGTGTTTTTCAGGTGCTTGTTGTTTCTCATTGGCCTCTACACATCAGCTGAGGTGGCTGAGGAGAGCCAAGAAGTTTGGTCAGGATGACTCTGCAAGCACACAGAGAAGAGCTGAGCCCAGACGCTTCATTTGTGCTTTGTTTGTTCAGTACCTGGTGGTAAATGGAGGCCCAATAACAGGTGAGATCTGGGCAGGCAACAGATGGTATTGGTATTAGTTTTGGGGGTCAGAGGAAAATAATTTTTTTGTTTTTCTTTTTTTAGTTTTGCTTATTGATGAAAGAGGGACTATGACTCTTTGAAAGGTGAAGCTTCACTTTATAGTGATAATTTGCTCTTAGAAATTATTTGAAGTCAGAACATTTGGCACTGTATAAAAGTGTATAAAAGATCTCAAGCCTCTAACTTGAGGAACACATGCACCACTTAGAACATATGTAATAAGTATTATTTGTGTTATGCATTTGAGTAAATAAACAACACAGTGATGGATTTCATTTTTTAAAATAATTTTGAACCATTTATGGAATTATTTTTTTTTAAGGATAAATAACAAAAACAACAAAAAAGAAAAACTGCTTCTAAATGTAGTGTTGAAATACAAGGTCATATGTAGGAAACGGATATACAAGATACATTAGGGAATGTGAATCATTGTACACACAGAATAAAAGAGGATGGAACCATGGAGGTCCCTAGGGGAGAAGAATGGCAGTTGAACCTAACACACAAGGCGTTTGACTTGGGTTTTGGCATCCTGTGGTTTTGGGGAGAGCAGGATGCTGTTGGGAGCAGTCCCACTTGACTAGTCCAGAAGAGAGCAAGCTGTGAGCTGGTGACTGGGGATGCCCAATGAGTTTTTAAATATAGATCTGAAGTAGCTGATGGGGCATGTGCTGAGAAGCAGCGCATACAGAGAGAGGTTTGTGAAAGGGGGAAAGGAAGGAGGCTGTTTGCCCGGGGGCCACAGCTGCTAAGCTTGTGCTGAAATGACCTTGTGAATGGGGAGCCAACGAGCCACGGCCAAAGCTGAGCAAAGGAGAGCCCAAATGCAAGGATTAGTCAAAAGGGGCCCAAACAGGTTTGCAAGAGAGGGAGGAGGAGGAGAAGGCGCTTCTGGAAGAAGCAGAGGCTTTGAGGAGAGTTGAGAAAGCAAAGGCTGAAGGGTGAGCTGACAGAGAGAAAGAGATGGGGAAAAGTGGCCTTCAAACTCTGTCAGTGGGATGAGCATATCTTGGGAAAGAGGTGAGGAGGGTGAAGCTGCGTGCAGGTGATCCAGAAGAAATGTGACAGCCAGGTTGGGCAGCGGCCTGTGTGGGCAGCCGGGGCTGGGAGGCATGGCGGTGATGGAGGCAGGGAGGAGCTGGGAATGAAGGAGGTCAGCGCCATACTGGCTGTGCGAGTGAGATGCTGTGGGCATATGCTGCAACGGAAGCTGAAGTGAAGCGTGTGTGTGGCGATAACATCAGGCTGATTTCTTCCTTGTCACAGAGAGCGTGCATGAGAGGAGGGTGGCTGTGGGGCAGTGTTACAGCCACGGTGCTTTGGAGGGATAAAGGCTAACTCTGCAGCACCTAGCGATGCAAACAGATTTATGTTCTCCGTGTGTCTCAAGGTGTGTGTGTTCGTATTTGTTTTACCCGTTGATAGATCTGTCTTGCAAGTTGTAGTGTGTGGAAAAATAAACAAACCAGCAGCCTGTGCAGCTAGGCCTTGCTTCCCTGCAGGCTTGTTTGCTGCACTTCCAGGACTTTATCTGTTTTCCATCTCCCTAATAGTTACTCAGCATTTGTGGGTCGAGGCTGTTATAGGGCTTCCTAAATTGGAGGTGGATTTTGGTCCTTTCCTTCTTTCTGATCTTATGATGCCTGAGAAGGCCAGCAGAGAGCTTAGAGTTGGTTTTGGGGATGGATGTCCCTCTGGGCCCTTCTCTTTTATGGCACAGGCTGCCCAGGAAGGGGATGGGACCACCATCTATGCAGGTGGATGTGGCACTGAGGGATGTGGCACTGAGGAACTTGTGGATGTGGCACTTAGGGATGTGGTCAGTGGGCGTGGTGGGGCTGGGCTGGTGTCTGGACTAGCTGGTCTTAGAGGTCTTTTCCAACCTGGATGATTCTGTGATGCTGTGTTATTGTGTACCTATGTGTGTGTCTGTGGATTTTGGGGAAAATTATACTTGCTCTGTATGTGAGGGGCTGGCCCAACTATTTAAAGCCTTTTATTTCTAAGTATTTGATTAAATGATAAGGAGAGGGAGCATCTGTATCAATATATATAAGGAAAGTAGAGTTTCCCAGAACAGAGTTATCAGGGTTTATCTTGTGATATTCACTACATCCCAACCTGCCAAAATCTGAAGCATGCTTTATGTTGTGCATTAACGAGAGAAAAGTTAGCAGGATTTGTAAAAATGTGCCTAGGAATTATATTTGTAAGCAATGTGTAGAAGCTGTTTGTCTCTTTGTGTGATACACTGCAGTGATGTTAAACCAAAATAGCTCAACACTTCATACCAAAATAAGCCTGTCTGATTGACAGTTGAAATGTTTGGTTTGGGGTTCCATTTTTCCTTTCTTAGCTAGGAGTTACAGACTAGGAGGAGCAATCCCTGAGAGCAGCCCTGCAGAGAACAACCTGGGGGTCCTGATGGATGAAAAACTTAACATCAGGGGGCTGGAGCACCTCCCGTATGAAGACAGGCTGAGGGAACTGGGCATATTCAGCCTGGAGAAAAGAAGGCTGCAGGGTGACCTCATTGTAGCCTTCCAATAGCTAAAGGGAACCTATAAACAGGAGGGGAGCCAACTGTTTGAAAGATAGATATTAGCAGGACAAGGAGAAATTATTTTAAGTTGAAGGAGGGAAGATTTAGGTTGAATATCAGGAGTAAGTTCTTCACAGAGAGAGTGGTGAGGTGCTGGAACAGGTTGCCTAGAGAAGTTGTGGATGTGCCGTCCCTGGAAGTGTTCAAAGCCAGGTTGGATGAGGCCCTGGGCAGCCCTGGTCTAGCATTAAATGTGGAGGTTGGCAGCCCTGCCCATGGCAGGGAGGTTGGAGATTCATGATCCTTGAGGTCCCTTCCAACCCAAGCTATTCTATGATTCTAATGAGTTTTGAAATCCAGAAAGTCATTTTGTGCTTTATATTCATTTGACATACAGGTAATATCAAGTTTCTTCCCTTTGTGTCTTAGAAATATAATAGTAAAAAGATGGGAAAAACAGTTATCCCGGTGTAGGGTAACTCATGCTTTATGGTAACATGGCTTTTGTTAACGCTGGCTGTACCTATGTCCTTTTCTGTGCTGACAATGACAGGTCAGTGCAAGCCACCATGTATTTCACAGCTGGGTTTATCAAATGCCTAATGGAAGTAGCTTTTAATGCTAAGAGCTGCAGAAAGCTCTAAAATAAATTTATAGAGGGATGAATCAACATCTAACATCTTCTGGTCTTTAAAACTGCTGGTGAACGTTGAAACTTGCAAGCCCTCCTTTAAACTACTAGCAGTCTTCTGGCTTATTACCAAGTACAAGTTAAGCTCATCATCACAAATTGTGCATTAACTGATCTTCAGGGGCACTGTGGGCATTAGTGAAAAGGAAAAGATTTTCAAGGTGCTGGATATCTGCACATTTGCCTTCTGTGCTATTCTTGTCTGTGTTGTGGTTGGTGTTACTGAGCCAAAGCTGCCTGAGTTTCAGTAATGTAAAGGGTCTCAGCTTTGCTGGTCTGGGATCTCTGATGTATAGCATGTGTGTGTTGGAGTGGGCATAGTGTGTGTGCTTGACATTCAGAAATGTTGCAAAGAATGGAAGAGCTGCAATTGAATGTCTTAATTACCTGCTTAAGTTCTTAAATGGTTAAGAAAGCTTCCTAAAATAGAGCTAGTCCATTCTGTTTAGTGCTTTGCAAGAGCTTACAGGAAAATACTGCCTACAAAAAAAGTAACCTAACAACTGAGAATGAGTTTTCGGTGTTGTGTGCTTTGTGAGCTTGGTGTTGCTTTTCAGCGCTAAACCCAGCTACCTCGGAAAGTAATGTTTAACAGAAGGCTTTTATGGCTTACTACATATAATGATCCCTCCTTGTATTTCAGGGCACAGTTCCTCTCTTTCCCCTGCACTCCCCTCCCTTCCTCTTTCACTCTTATTTTTTGTGCATGTGTTTTGTTGTTGTTGGGTATTTTTGTAGCACTCTTGAAAATGGGACTTTCAAAGGTGATAAGGAAGCCAACCCAAAACCTTGTTCCAGCGTTTTACAATTCTTTTATAATCTGGGGGGAAAAGTGAGCAAATAACTTGCTGGTGTTCGTTCAGAAATATTTTTTATTACACCAAGGCTTTAGTAGTTAGTCAAACAACAGTGCTGCAATTCTGGATCTGTTAACAGGTTAACGCTTGGCAACGCTTATATTTATAAGGTAATGATTTTACTGTAGCAATTTGAGCAGCAGGATATATTAGGTATAAGAAAAAACAATTTATTACCTTGAATTTCTTAATTCTGCACACAGCTTATTTCATAGCAATGTACCATAGAAATAATCGTTACCTCCCATTGACCCACTGAACACCTAGGTGTAGCTAGTAAATTTGCTCTGTATTAAACACACAGCTTATTGCATTCAGAGTCTGCTCTGCATAAGCCATTCCAGTGCAGTATGCATGTACTACAGCACTGATGTTGGTCCCTCCTTGAGGTAATTGTGTTGTGACAGCAGGAATCTGGGTGCTTTGGACAGTGTTCTTAATGTAACTTCTGCTGGGGTAGGGAATCCACCGTTCAAAATGTTTATTTTTAGTCACACGCATGTTGTTCTTGTGTTCAAGACTTGATGCACACAGCACAAAGGCATTCCAATTTTAGCTAATGGTATGGCTTCCCATTTGAGATAAATTAATCTCATGGCACTGTGTGCACTCACAGCAGCTGGGGACGTGGTTTGTATGGAGCTTGAATTGATGGGGCAGATGTAAGAGGGAGAAAGGAGATGTATGTGTGAGATGCACTAGCATTTTATGCCAGCTGATGATCCAATTCCCATTCTTTTGAAGAAAATACAGATACATTAAAAGTAAACATTTTCTTGTCACGATGCTGAAAATAAAAGCAGGTAGTTCTTCCCCTCTCTCCCCCCCATTTTAAGATTAAAAACTGAGCAGAACGTAGTGAAGCACACTGGCAGGAAAATGCCCTGCCCATCCAGTTTGCAGTCAGCCCCCATGCTGCAGATTTAAAATGGCCATGTTGCAACTCCCTGCAAATTGGTTTGCAGTGGAAACCCTAACAAGATCATTAAATATAAAAGCCCTGTTGGATGCTGGTAAAGTACTGTGCTGCACATACATGTGTGCATCTCCATGGATGTGCATGAATGGGCAGCATCAATGCCATCGATTTGAATAAGGAGGTAATGTGCAGTATTGAGGTGACTTTGCTTGTATTTGGAAGTGACTTGTGTTTATTGTGGTATGGCTGGCATGGTGAATGTTTCCTCAGTTTTTAATTCTTAGCATTTGAATATTTTCAAGACACAAAATTAACTCATTTGTGTAGGTGTGGCCAAATAAGAGAACATTATTGTTAAACTGAAGTAAAACTGAGTTGTTCATTGTGGGTTTTTTTTTCATTTTTCTCATTCTATTTTTTTTTTTTTAAACTTAAAATGAGGCTCATATTCATAATTAGTAATGTACAGCATGTCAAAGTAAGAGCTTTTGACTTCCCAACATATATCATTAATGACCCTAGGAAAAAAAAATCACATCTGCACTAGTTCAGTTCTTGGCTTTTCTAGGGCTGATCAATAATCACATTGTGTATTCATTCCCTCCAGCCCCCCACCCTGCAAGGTCAACTTTAACTACTAGTCTTTATATTTCAGAAGAAGGACGTGGACTGCTTTATGCATTAATAATATTGGTCTCAGTGTTTCCTTTGGATCTAATTTACTGCTACCCCATCAGAAATGAGTAACTTGTTTTTCTTTGTTTTCCTTTCATTTAATACTTTTATCATTTTTTTGTGAGAGCTTTTCACTTCTACCTTATGGTGCAGTGTTGAGCGATCTAAGTAGGAATTTGAGGATGCTGAAGTTGGCTACGGTTTTGCTATTTAAATGGATCCACTCTTCATTGTATTGTTGAATGTGAACATGACAATGGGAGAACAACAATTCCAGGGCTTCTTGTCTGGATGGCAACACAGCTGGTGCTATGAGGTCTGTCCAAATGCGACTGGTCAAGCATAACAAGTTAGTTCTAATTAGAAGTTCTTATTTATGTTGCATTAGAAAATAGTTTGAAGCGAACTGGTAGGCATTTGAATGAAGTTGGTTCATTTTCTTTTTGCCATGTAAGATTAATGTTGTTTTTTTGTTTTGTCCCACAGCCAGAATAAGTAGTCTTGAAAGAATCTTGCCTTTAAAATAAGCTTTTTATTTTGGACTATAATGTAGTGGTCTCTCACAACTGCATTAAAATAAAGGGTTATTGTGGGTGTTTGTGTCAGTGCTACGTATCACCACTAGATTAAGTCTTGTGATGGTGGCATTTTGTGATTTCTGCGTTGTTGTTTTCATTCCATGGAAGTACTAGTGATACTGGTTCCCTTTTATTCATTTCTTCATATTAGAGTGGAAATGTAGTTTGTTCATAATGGATTATTGATTGGTCTGAGAACAGCAGAAGCCCCAAGGCCTTGTCATCAATGGTACTTACTTTCCCAATAGTGAATGCATCACTTCATGCAGCTATTCGTAACCCCGGTCTGTAGGATATAAGCCCTTAATTGTTAATCTTGTACAGCGCCGTTTTTAGGGAGAGGAACTCTTCATTGTCATTATAGGATTTTCCCCCTCAATTTGTTCAAAGAATGGTCTCTTTGTTTTGCGAGCAAGATAAAGCTTGTCCTGGATGTTAATGATATATTTTAATTCATTGCTCATAATACTACAGTGTAACCAATAGAGCGCACTGCTTTGTCTCCAGAAGACAAACACTCACAGTGCACTAAAACACAAAATATGTACTGAGTGGGTGACAGCTCCGTGTTTCTCGACAAACCCAAGATCAGCGCAGGGCAAACTCCCCCCCTCCACGCTCCTGCACTACTGCTTTAGGAACCACCAAAAACTGGGTTGCGCTGTCCCTTTTGTCCTGCTGGCTTGGTTTTGAGAGAGGTCACCTCGCTGCAGATGCCTACCTCGAGCTTTTTCAATGGCAATGATTTTGATCTTTATTCCAGCGTCTTTTTCCTCCCCCACCGCCCACGAAGGGTGCAACATCGCTTCGGAAAGACCTGACTCTGCTTTTGCAGCCCTGGCTGCTGGGCTGGAGCCTGCTGCAGGATGCCATCAGCTCATGGAGGAGGAAGACAAAAAACCTTCCGATGTAGTCAGAGGAGCTCAAAATAATGTTTCAGTGTTTGAAAGGCAAACTTCCCAGATGGAAGCAGCTTCCTCAGCTGCAGGGGATGGCTGGTTTAAAATGATTAAACAACAAGTATTGCAAAATGCTGCTTAAGGATTGGGTTTTATAAAATGTAGCTGGAATAAACTTTACGCTCATAGAAATTCCGTGTTTTTCTGGGAGTTTTTCCTTTCCTGTCATCGTGTCAATTTTGGCAGGCTTAAACAAACTTTTCAGACAGGCTTGTTATTAAGATTCATTCGTAATAATTGAATACATTTGAAAATTAGACAGTCATCTTCCATAACTGGCTCTGTATTCGCCGATAGCTTTTCACTGGATTAGTTTGGATTACTCTCAGAAAATCAATTCAGAGCTATGCTGCCTTTACCTACTGGCAAGTTTAGTTCCTAGGTCAGAGGATGTGAGGATTTCCTGTAAATTCAAGGGTGGGCTTTACTATTTAAAGATACACTTGGTCTTCTGCGGTGCAGTAGAGTATGACTTTGGGGCAGTCTGAGTCTTCACAAGCCTAGAGAGATCAGCTCTCCAGGCTGCCCTTCTTCGAAAGATACAACTTCCTTCCATTCACCTATAGATGTTTGCATGCGATATCCTATCACTGCATCGTGTAAAAGAATTTCAATGAGGTTTTTTTTCCTAAGATCACAACTCACAGTGTTGGTTTCTGTGGTTGTTTTTTTTTTTTTTTTTTTTTTTTTTTTTAAGTCACTGTTGCTCTTGGCAGAGAAACACAATGGAGTGATTGCAGTGCGTATTCAAACCTCTTGCAGATGAGAAGAACAGTATTTCTACAGTGTATTTATCTTTCAGATGGGACTTGAAATACTGACACCCAAACTGAAAGCATTTGATTTTAAAATGTACACGTTGCTTTGGGAAAAAATTGCAGAGACTTCCTAAAATGTATCTTCTTGTTTATTACCTGTTGAAGAATATTCTCATCTGTTGCAGGAAAACAAAAGATTTACAGTTTTCTGTATGTTGGAACAAGGATAATTTTCTTCTCTTTTTTACTCTGTCTACACTGCTGAAGATATTTGTATCTAAGTATGTGACAGAAATGAATTTGCAATTTTTCAGTGAGGTACCTCTCTTTACATTCTATTTTTTCCAAATTTCTCACCTTGTTTATTTTCTATGTATTTCTTTCCTTCAGTGTTTTCCAAGTGGCACAAAAAGGCCTTGAGAGGGCTGTGTAACCAGCTGCAGGGACTAAGCGTGTCTCATCTTCTTTCAGAACATGCAGGTGGCATAAAAAGTAGAGTATCAGGTATTGCAGAGTGCTCCTGTTTTATTTAAAGCATTGTTCCTTGCCCTTTTACCCGTGCTTCACTTTACAACTCATTTTAGCAGTGGGGACAATGGAGCTATGAGGACAACAGAGCCATGAGTATCTGCTGTGGTGCTGGCAGGGCCCGATATACTGGGGAATCATAGAATGTGTTGGGTTGAAAGGAACCTTACAGATCAGTTAGTTCCAACCGCCTGCCACAGGCAAGGTTCAGACTGCTAGATCAGGTTGCCCAGTGTCCCATCCAACCTGGCATTGGGAGCCTCCATGGATGGCGCACCCACAGCTTCTCTGGGCAGCTGTGACAGCACCTCACCGCTCTCTTTGTGGAAAACTTCCCCTGATAGCTAATCAAAATCCCTCTCTTTCAGTTTAAAACTATTCCCCTTTGTCCTATCAAACCATTCGTTCCCACTGTTCTATCAAAGCTGTGGGTGATGCTGAAGCTCCAAGCTCCTTGGTGACAGCAGGCTGGCTTTGGCCAAATGCATTTTCTCTCAAGCCAAAAAATCTTTCCAAGCTCAGTTTTAATATTAAAGCTTATTAGATGTATTGGTGCCTAAATGTTTGAAACAGACTCGATTTACTTTTAACTCCAGCTTCAGCTTCTGCTAGCAGGACTCCCCCTGCCTTGGCAGCCTGCGAGGAACCTACAGGCTGGATGCAACTCTGCTGTGAACGGTGTGTGACAATTGTGGAACCTGAATTTGGACCAAAGAGATGAAAGGGTACTGGTTAGTACCTGATTTACTTAGATTTGATACCTTGGAGTAGCTGGACAGATACCATGTGCATTTAAAGAGCATTATTTCAGAATATTTTCAAATTTGTAATTAGGTCAAAATATTTTTATTGTTGCAGTCAGCCACAAAAAAATACACACCGCTGTGGCAAAATTTTACTTGCTGCAAAGGAGTAAACAGTATGATTTGGTTTTCTACTCAACATCTTCTATCTCTTGTGCCATTTTTGACATTGAAATTATTGTCTGATAATTAACATGGAAGTTACTAAGTGTAAATTGGTAGAATTCTTGGTGTTACTTTCCTTGTTTTGTATGTTTGGTCTCGTGAATGGAAGCATTAAAGTTATCATTTTTATTTTGCGTTTGCTGCTTCTCTCCTTTCTAATGAACACTAGCTTTGTTGTTCTGCAAAGAGCCCCTCAAAGAGAATTACGTATAAGAGGCACTTAGAGGATGCGAAGTGGGAGTTGAAAGCTGCTCCTGTATGTCTTTGCCAGTCCGTTTACTACAGCCTAAAGCAGACCTTCACGTACCGTGTAAAGACTCGGATTTGGTGGATGCCCATCCTCCCCTTGGAATTTCTGTCGGTGGGAGATCAGACCTGAAATGCTGCAGGTTTTAAATGTGTACTAATTGAAACAGCGCAAAACCAGGAACACTCATTTCAACTAATGCTATAAATTGCAGTGCGCGGGCCAAGCTAAGTAATAAAGCAGAACCAATTGTCTCGCAATATTTTGATGAAGATGATATACTGCCATTAATTATTTTAGATTAATAAAATCATTTGGCAATTTTTAAACTCCAGCTTATTTTTCCCCCTCAGGCCTAATTGAATATAGAGCTTGGGGCATCTCCTCTGAGTGACTGTATTTGTCTTATAAGTAATGCTTTCTTCATATCCTCATTTTCGTAACTAAGCTTCATTAATGAAAATGCTATGAATAATTGAAATGAAATATGTCATGGCTAAGCATAGGGAAGCTGTGGCCGAGTAAACAAAGGGACTCTGAAGCTTTGGATTTATACGTGCTTTAACTGCAGCTTGCAGCATTCTTGTCTAAGTTTGACTCTTAAAACTCTCGAATTTTCAGACAAGAAACAGTATAGAAAGTTGAATTAGAATGAGACCTACATTAAAAAAAAAAAAAAGAAAAAGAAAAAGAAATGTTGCTTGTCTAAAAGCTTACTATTAAGCAGTGTTCTTGCTGGTGTAAAGTACAGAAAACGTGGAATGTAGAAGGCATCTAAAATACCCAGGACAGTCTGTCCCTAAGGCTTACTAGATGTTTTTTTTCCCCCTTCTCTCCACAGAACATTTCAGAAGCAGCTGCAGCCTATTCAAGTATACTGTAGTGTGAAAGGCAGAAAGTATTACCTTGCTGTTTCTTCTTACCGTTTAATGAGTTTTGGGTCAAGTCTTTGGTTATGAGACAATCTGGGTTGCTACTTGGCAGTCTTGTGTTGTGAGTCACGTAAATGAAAATATTACTCTGTGTTGTTTCATTCCTCAGTATGCAGTGGAAACCATGTTTTTATTTGCAATTTTGCATGTTTGTACCTTCTGATACAGCAAAAACTTTCAGTGGCTGCCATCCTTTATATACTCAGTTTGCTGTCAGGCTGCCCCTTCTCTTGGTCTTAAATGACAAATTTCAGAGATTAATTCAGATGTTCTTGTTTGCATGCTTCCTGCTTATATGGACTTCTGAATTTGTGATCTGATATGATTTCCACCCCCCACCCCCAGGCAAATATGTTACTTCCAAACTAGTCGTAATATAAAAATGCTTTGTTCAAGAAATGAAATTGCATTTGTGATACATCTGTTTTAGATATTACTATCAGCTCTCTAGGAAAAAAAAGTGGTTTGAATAGATGTTGTTGATAGCTTGTAACGTGCTGTACAGATACGAGATGTAGAAAATCAAACCCAGAAATGAATGGTTTTGTGGCAAATAAGAGGACTAAATTAACTTAGACATAATGAAATTATTCTATACTGTGTAACTGAGATGAGCGTTGCATCAGCCTTACCTTGCTTTTTTTTAAGCTTGTTCTGGTGATGTGATTTGACTGTATTTACTCATTTATGTACTGAAGAGGTTCAAAGGTGAATACAATGAGAAACCTTTGTGACTTTAGATCTGTAGCTCTTTATTTTTTGAGTCATAGATCTCAAATGATGGATGCATGAGTACAGTTTTGTTTTTGCTAGTTACATTTTAAGATGCTGATGTTCTCTTAACTCAGTAATAGTTTGGTGCTCTTCATTACAGACCATTGTATCCTTTGATCTAGTCATGCGGTGTCTGTAGTTCTTAATGAGAAGAGAAGATCTTTGTTTTACAGTTATAAGTGAAGAAGAAACGATCTATTAAAATCTAACCATTGATTTTTTGCTATATGAAAAGGGGGGGGATGCTGGTGCATTGCGTATTGCATTGGTGAGGCAGATAATGACCATCGTATTTAACTGTGGAAGAAGACAAAAGCTTTTTGACTTTTATTAATCTGTTTTGTTAATCGAAGTTGCTTCTTCCTTTGCTTGTTTGTTTATGGTTAAGGCTCTTTGTCATTGAGGTGGTTGCTCTTGTGGTTTCCTGTATGTCTTGCTGACATAAATCACTCACTTTTAAGACGAGTTGATACCTAAGCATGTTATCAGTTCACTTTGTCAGGTTGAAACTAAATATTATGTTTGGAGTTTTCTTCCTTATTGCCCATCAGGAAATAACTATTAGTTACCTGGAATGCTTTGTCAGGCTCTGCATTCTCATTTTCTCTTTAATCAAAGTACTGAATGTGCTCGGTTTCTGCGCCTGCGCCTTGCATGCCACATCAAGCACAGCAGAACTGTCTGAGATGCAAAGTAATGCAATTGCCAGCAGGAATATGATATTTGCTAAAGTCTCTAGGAAAGCCTTTTATCTTTGGCAAGTAAGTATTTTACATGAAATTACTCATGATGGTAAAGCCACAGATTTAAAGTGTAATAACCCCCTCAAAAAATGTTTTCCTCATGTAAGGTGCATTTTTTAGCCACTTCTGCTTGGTTTTAAAACTAAAAATATTTTTTAAGTTTGCATTTCTATAAAGACAACGTGATGTAAGTTTATGGAAATTTAATTCTTTTTTCATAGTTTCTTCTTTTTGGATTTTATTAATGGTGCTTTGAATGCTTGCCATTGAAGTCTAGAATATCAGAGAAGCTGCTTCTTGGTGCAATAAATTGTAGCATAGTATGCTTATGAGTGTGGCACAAGTATCAGAATCTGTTGAAGTCAAAATGTTAATGGGTTGAAATACATTTAAGAATCTGCTTACACGATTTTTGTAAGCTTATGTGCTTTTCTTCTTGTTCCAGGTGATCTCTGCCATCCACTTACAGAACACGCAGAAATAAATCGGCGCTTTGAGCAGCAAGGAGAAATGTTACTCCAAGAATGAAGCAATAAAACATCTCTGCAGAACCGTATGATTGAGAACGCAGTTCAACCCTCCTCTGCTGCTGGACATGCTTTAATCCTCCAGCCCTACTCACCCACTGTTGCAGTAATACAGATGGATCGTAGCAGAGAGGCAGAAATGGCACTACGGAGATCCTCCAGCCCAGGCAAGCTGAGCAAGAACGACATGGATGCTGACAAGACCATGTGCCACAGCTGCTGCATCTGTGGTAAAAGTTTCCCTTTTCAGAGCTCCTTATCACAGCACATGAGGAAGCATACAGGTGAGAAGCCCTACAAATGCCCTTACTGCGATCACAGAGCTTCCCAAAAGGGCAACCTGAAGATCCACATCCGTAGCCACAGGACAGGCACTTTAAGTCAAGGACATGAGGTGGAGATGGGAGAGGCTCAGCTGGGCGAGATGGGAGTGTCGGAGGGCCTTGGTGGCTGCACCAGCCCCACCAAAAGCACGTCTGCCTGCAACAAGATCTTGAATGGTAGTGCTCAGTTAGACAGCAGCAAGATCTTGTTGAGAAGCAGCAAAAAGGACGTCACAGAGGCGACGCCTGCTGAGGAGGATGGCAAGCTGTCTGCTTACCCGTGCACCTTCTGCAAAAGCAAATTTGAAAGGAAGAAGGACCTGGAGCAGCACCTACACCAGATCCACAAACCGTTCAAGTGCAGGCTGTGTAGCTTCATGACCCTGAGGGAGGAGTCATTGTTAAGCCATGTGGAGAAGGACCATGTTACTGCTCAGGTCCCAAATGGGGAGGCCTACACTGAGAACTGCAAGAGTGAGCTGAGTGCTGGTGAGTTTCCTTGTGAAGTCTGCGGCCAGGCCTTCAGTCAAACCTGGTTCCTGAAAGCTCACATGAAAAAGCATAGGGGCTCATTTGATCACGGCTGCCACATTTGTGGCAGAAGATTCAAAGAGCCCTGGTTTCTCAAAAACCACATGAAGTCACACGGCCCGAGATCTGGGAGCAAAAACAAACTGAAAAACGAGCTGGAGCTCATAGCCACTATCAATGATGTGATACAGGAGGAGACGATTGTGACTGGCCTGTCCCTGTATGAAGTCTGCGCAAAGTGTGGAAATCTGTTTACAAATATGGAAAGCCTAAAAGCGCATAATGCTGTGCACTACCAGGCTCAGCGGGGCAGCACTGGGGATAAAGTCGAGGGCTTAATCGATGGGAGCCTGAGCCCCTCGGTAACAAAGCAGTTTTTCTTGCAGTGTCTCAGTCTAAGGCCATCTGTAGGGATGGATAGAGTTACAAGAGGACAGCCTGGAAAAAGAGTAGCTGAGCTGGATCCAGTCAGTAGCTACCAAGCTTGGCAGCTGGCCACCAAAGGAAAAGTAGCAGAGCCCTCTGAGTATGTGAAGTATTTGGGGTGGGACGAGGCCCTGGCGGACGCAGATGTGACTTATGACAAAGATAAGAGGGAGTACATCCTCGTCAACCAGGAGAAGCGCAAGCGGGAGCAGGATTCGCCCAGCTCCTCCAGCAACCCCAAGAAGAAGAGCTGTTCCAGCGGGCGCCTGGAGAAGGCCAGCAGCGCCCTGCCAGGGGAGAGCTGCCCGCCCGCCCAGGGTGATGTGGACTACCGTCCCTCCTCACGGCAGGGCAGGCGGGCCACCCAGAACAAGTCCACCGAGTGCTTCGAGTGCGGCAAGATCTTCCGCACCTACCACCAAATGGTGCTGCACTCGCGGGTGCACCGCAAGGAACGGAGGAGCTGCCGCGAAGGTGGGACGTCCGCCCAGCCCGACCGCTATGGCTCCAGCAGCGAAGAAGGGGACTTGGGTTCCGTCAGCGGGCCCAGCACACCTGACTCCGCGTCTGCTCTGGAGGACTCAGCCACCTCTGGCCTGGGGGAAGAGGGAGCTGAGGAGAGCTCGGAGGAGGGAGCGGCTGACCCCTCGCTAGGTAAGATGGCTGCTGGCTGGGCCATGCAGTGAGCAAAGTGTGTGTGGGCAGGATGGAGCCCTGTGCCCAACATGCATTGCTCTGTGTGGCAGTTTCGTTGATGCTGTTGCGGTAGATGTGAGGTCACATATCCTCTATATGTGAGGATATCTTCAGAAGGTGCAGGTAAATTTGTATTTCAGTGGGGGATACCCAAGAACTATCTCAGTGACCTGCAGCAAGTTATTTCTGCTGTTATATCGTGCTGCCCTCCCAGCACAAGAAACCAAGAAACGTGTAGATGGGGTACCTAGGTAGGGACATAGTTTAGTGGGCAATACTGATGGTAGATGGATGGTTGAACTAGATGACTTAGAGGTCTTTTTCCATTCTGTGACATCTCAGGGGCTATTTTTCCCCAGTTTATGGACACCCAACCCCAGTCCTACCTTCAGCAAGCAAGGAAGGGTGCAGCTTGTGTGGTGTTGCTCCTAAGCATGTGAACTCATTAATAGCCAGCATGAAAGGTGTTTCTCTCCTCTCCTTTCTGCTTTGCTTCTCAAACTTGTGTTTATAACTCCAAGGGCTATAATTAATCTCTCCGGGTTAAAGCGGTCCTTTGAGCCCAACACTACTAAATGGAACAAATTATACTCCAAATAACAGCAAAGTAAATATTTAAAAG
Organism: Phasianus colchicus; assembly: GCF_987193195.1. Lineage (NCBI taxonomy): Eukaryota > Metazoa > Chordata > Aves > Galliformes > Phasianidae > Phasianus > Phasianus colchicus. The sequence continues at coordinate 37,262,730 of NC_143438.1, forward strand.
AACACTATTAACCACTTTTGTATGGTTGGGTTTTTTTTTTTTTTTTCTTCCAATTTTTGTTGTTTACCGTTATTTGTTTTATAATGCCTTCTTAGAAGCATGAGATTAACCATTCTTTCCTTACTGGCCTTATGTGGATTTTTGTTGTTGTTGTTGTTGGTTTTGTTTGGCAAATATCAACATACTCCTCCTCGCTTTGTTCCTTTTTTTTTTTTTTCCTCTCTCTGAAGAACAATGTTGTCTGTAAATTAAACTCATTTTCAAGACCATCTCTGAAGTATAATATACACCATTGTAGAGGAAGGTGGATGTAATGTAGTGCTTTCTCCAGTGGCTGCAAACTCCATAGTGTCCCCAAAGCAGTGCTTGCCAGTATTGTGTATTAATAACTGCGCATTTTTAGTATAGTGGTAAGGCAGTCTGGGATATTGTATCATTAAGCTTCTTTCATAAAATACTGGGGGGTTTTAAGGGCAGCTAATGTTGGGGCCACCACTGTTTGACAGTGTGGCTGTCGAAGTGTTCAGTGGGAAGAGGGAACAAAGGACTGAAACTGTTGGGCAGGAGGGTGTATGAAACCCATCCATTTGTCTTTAATAATTACAAGAAGGGTCTTCAACTTGATTTAACTACAACTTGGGTCAAGTCCCCTGTGGACAAGTTGGGTGCACAGGAGAACAGAAATTTAAATTAAACCGAGAACCCCCATCCTTTTTAATGCTTTCTTGTCCATTTCACAACTCCAAGAAGTCCTACTGACAAGTTAACTCAAATATTGTCACTGTTATTACTTGCACAGTTAAAAAACACAGAATTTGGTTTTCCCATCTACAGTTCCTTGGATTCGGATCCTTTAAAAAAAAAGTTGTTTATGGGACTGTACTTGTTTTGTGTGAAAACCCATCAGCTGCTGCCTGAAACACCTCTGTACAGTTGATACAAAATGTAGTTCTAAAGCTGCAGCTTTGTCTGGAGTTAAGTGGGGCTGCCATATTTTACCTGTGTAATGTACAGTGCCCTTATGGAAACTGCTGTGATGGAAAACCATCTCTCTGGAGACAGGCTGAAAACACTGGAACGCTTTTCACATGATGTTCAAACAGTAAGGCTGTTCTTCTGTGCTCTCCCTATTCAGCACTTTATTTTTAACAAGAGGAGCTGTCTCATCTCTTTCCCTGTCCCAGTTCTTACCTCATTTGAAGCTCAGCCCTTGTCTCATGAGTGAAACGTGAGAGTTAGAGTTGCACAGCAGATTCTCTCACAGGAATTAAGGTGTCTGGATTAACCACTGTCTCTAACCAACACCAGGAACCTCATTCCTTTGGGTGTGAAATTTGTTCTTATCTATTTTGATGAATACTAAAGAAGAAGAAAACTGATAGGCCTAAATAAAGATACATCTTAGAAAAGGGATGCATTTGCATTGATTGTCTGTGATGGTGGCTGCTGCATTTTATATTTTACAAGTTTACAAGTGACAAAGACTTTTTAATTAAAAAGGAAGTATTTTTTTTTTTCCCCATAGCACCTCAAATTTCAGGACTAAAGTTTCTCACTTTTCTCTTTCTGGTATCAGGTTTGCTGAGACTGCACTTACATTGTTTGTTATGGGACTGTGATCCTTCTGTCCAGCAAGCTGTAGGATTGGTTTTACTCTTCTGCAAATTACAGTTTTAACTGGAGAGGCTTTCTTTTCCTCCTCTACCACCACAGACATAAGCTCTTAAGAATGCAGGCCAAATTCCACACTCGTATACATCCTGTTAAAATCAGATGGTCCAGTGTGGCCTTCAAATGCGTTTTATCCTAGAAGTGGTGCATTTTGCTGTCCTCTGCTGAGGTTTGTTGTAGCCATTCTTGCTGATGAACCTTTTCTGTTGAGAGCAGAGCTCCAGTGCCCCAGACAGCAGCCACCCTCAGCAGAGGCGGAAAACCGTGCTCGGTGCTCTCGGTTCCTCTTCCTGATGTGCCTGCTGTGGTAGTATTTTTACTCAGATTGTGGTCAGGAAAATCTTGCATTAATCACAAGGTTATTTTAAATAAGATAAGTTTACTTTCATATCTATTTTCCCCGCATTTGACATATTAACCCTGTTATGCAGGGTCAGAAGAGGGTCTTGGTACTACCAGGTATTGAAAGTTCTAGTCCTAATTCAGCTGAAGGCACCTCTGTGCATTTAATGTACTGATCTGAGTGGTCCTGCTGACACACAGGGTAGGTAGTAAGTGGCTTGCCCAGTATCTTGCAGCAAGGGAGCTGGGTGTGCACCTCCATGCTCACTTAGGGCCAACAGAAGCTGGGGCTGAGGTGACTGGAGCTGCGGAAAAGTGACAGAGTTTATTGGGAGGAAAGCAAGGAATGAATGCACTTTGCATGTGAAATGGGATTGAGAGCCTCCAGGGTAGCCACTTCTTTGCTCTTAACACATCAGTAATTTGTCTCTGCTGTGTACGTAGAGTAACATAATGATTTCTCAGGCATGAGAGTGATGCATGCAGACCCTGCTTATCAGCTGCCAGGGGGAAGCTGGCAGGTTACAAACTGATTTCCATCTTACTGGAAGGAGGGCAAAAAATGAAACAATTCTCTTATATTTCATGGGCAGAGTACCATGTGATACCCGTGATACAAACTTGTCATATGCATGATATACATGTGCTTTGTATGACAGCCACCTGGGAAAAGGTGTCCCAGAGTGTGGTCTGTCTGTTCAGAGCAGACTTAGAATATTTTTGAGCTCTCCCTGCTCCAAATGAGTCTTTGTTTTTATTTGGCATTCATGTCACTAGCAAACTGTACCTGAATTTCCACTCGGTTGAGTTTGACACTGTTTGAGCCACTGGCAAGTTGTTGCTTGGCACTTCACCAATTTAAAGGCAGATTCTATGATTTTAACTTTTTAATTAAAAGAACTCCAGTGTTATGACTAAGCAAGTAGAGGGAAGTTGTACAGCGATAAAAGTGGAAGGAAAAATACTTCTTTTTTTCTCTTCAGTCTAACAGCTTCTCTCCTAAAATGTAGTATTTAATATGCAAAAGAAACAGTTCAGTCTTTGTGCATGTACATATGTGTGCATTCAGTGGTCAGTATTTTTAAGGCTTAAAGCAGGCACTCATGTTGTCATGGTATATTTAGAATTGGAGTGTTGCATTTTGTTATAGAAGGCACTAGGGACTATTTCAGTCCTGAAATAAAGAAGGAAGTACGATTTTAAAGATATGACTGCTTCTGACAGGTGGAAAAAATGAAGAAAAGAAGTGAAAACAATTTAAATACTACTTGGCACTCAGCAAACATGTACTAAAACAGCAGGTCTTTGATATCCCAGTCTAGATCTCGGGGAAAGGGAGAATGTCAAAAAGTTGCTTCTTTTCCTTTCTGCCAAATATGGTGTTTGAATGCAGAATACTAAAATAAACCTAGAAGGGGGAAGAAACAGTCAGACACCAAACCCAGGATTGTTGTGCAGGAATAAAAGAGAGGAATGCTTCTTGTTCTAGCCTGACATTATCAAGGAGGAAAGCAAGTGAAAGGAGAGAGTGTGTTGCATCTTAGAGGGGATGTTGCTTTCAGTGGGAATATTCTCCTCCATTTTGTTTCTTTTCTGCCTCTTCTCTCTGTTTTCTTTTCCTTTTTTTTTTTTTTTCTATGTCAGACTCCTCCAAATTTTCAAAATGTTTTAAGGAGAAACTGATTCATTCTTACTCAATACATGCTGATTTTATGATGCTGGCTAATGCAGGAAGGGACTGATTGCAGAGGAAAACTATTGTGTGAGGCCCTGTACAAATACAGTGCTAGGCGTAAGGAGCTCCTAGTCTGAAAAGATAAGATGGACACAAATGGCTGGAAAGCACAGAATACAAAAACAAACAAACAAACAATGAAAACAAAACAGCTATGTGTGGCTGTGGTTTTTTTGCATTGGGAAGTACCAGTGGTTTGGTGAGAAGATGAGCTCAATGGAAGGGCAATGAGAGGTGGCAATAAGGAAGAATGGAAGGAAATGTAGGACAGCACTGGCAGAGCTAAGATTTTGGGCATCTTGCACAGAAACCAAAGGGCTTTAACAGCATCCTGGCCTGAGGCGGGTGATGCTAGGAGGTTTTACATGTTAACAAGCAAGAGGTCAGGTACAGTCATACAAACAGGAGGCAGAACTGCAGGAGCTCCTTGTGTTTGCACCTCCCGGTAAATCCACTGGCTTGGTGTTATGGACTCACTACATTGTAAGAATTCACACGTCCTTCCTTGGTTTTAATTTGTAAAAAAAAAAAAAAAAAAAGAAGAAAAAAAAAAGTGCCTGGGCTTGTTTGCATTTGTTTAAACACTCTTAGAAATCCAGTGGATTTAGTGTCTTAGTGTCTTTGTTGGTGAACTGAAAGGTAGGAGAGCTACCTATGAATTGTTACAGATTATACAAACACGAAGATGTAACAGATTGCATTTATCCCAGACACATTATAAGAAAATCCTGTATGTAAATTGCAATGCTAGAATAGAAAGATAATGACATTTGTTAGACTGGCAGAGATTTGTAAAGCAAAGATTTGGATTTTGTTTTGTTCAGATATAAGTTCTTACAAATCCAAGAGCTGGTACCATAACAAAAAGTGCCTAATCTCATAGGGATTTTGATTTTAAATAAATAAATAAAAGGTAAACATCTTCCAGAGTTGCTTTCATTTTCCAGTGAAATGGTGAGACTGTCGTTTGGGAAAGAAGAACACTACGTATATGTAGAGCAGCATTGCAAGTGAAAATAGAAAAATAAAAATATGTTGTAACTCCAGAATAAGAACGAAGAATAAAGAAAGATATCTCTCATGAATATATACTGCTGGAAAAACTGAGTGCATGCAATATAGCTGCCAAGATCTAATGCCAGAACTTCCTTTTTTTGCTTAAATGAAAATATGTTTATCTGTATACAAGGGTATACAAGGGAAATCCTCTCCGCTATTTATAGATTTTGCTATGTAGCTTAATCAAATAACTGTACTTTAGGAACTTCTCATGCCAGACGCCCATTTAGTGCAGATTGCTTTCTGTAGCTGGCCTCAATTCCCAGATAACTAGTGATAGGACAAGAGGCACTGGCTTTAAGTTGCATCAGCGTCCGGTTGGGTATTAGGGAAAATTTCTTCTCCAAAAGAGCGGTGAGGCAGTGGCACAGGCTGCCCAGGGAGGTGGTGGGGTCACCATCCCTGAGGGTGTTCATCAAGAGCTGTGTGGATGTGGTGCTGAGAGACGTGGTCAGTGGGCATGATTGATGATTGGACTGGGTGATCTTAGCGGGCTTTTCCAACCTCAGTGATTCTATAACTGCCGCTGAAGACAATGCTATTATGACGTCTTACGCCAAATGAAGTTCTTGTTATACGTGTGCTGAAGTTATTTAGCAAATTTATTTAGCAGAATAAGCGTACTAAAAATTGGGGAATATCTCTGTGCTGGACAGCTGGTAACTACTGCCCCAGATTTCCTTGTAGTGGAGTAGATTCAAAGCAGAACAGTGTCAGTGGCTCCTGTTAGAACATTACAATGAAAATAATATTTTGCTGGGATTATGCTCTTCATCTAGCAGTTAATTTTGGTGTTGCCCAGGAGTGGTTGTTGGAATACAAAACCACCTCAACTTTAAATTGTTTTTATTGCTAATGCTGAGACTCTGAAGTATAGCAGAGTGACGATTCAAGTCATCAGGGGAAACAGAGAGACAAGGACCCTGTGCTTGCAGAAGTGAGATCTGCTAGGCTTACTTTAGACTTTTCAACATTCAAATCGTTCCTCAAAACAAACTGAGTAGATCAGGACTAAATCAGCTACATAGTTGTGCCATGTCTAATAATACCGTTCAGAAACTTTTCTATGTTGCAGTAATGCACATAGCCCCATTCTGATGCATGTGGGAAAGCTGCATGGGGTGTAGCGTTGTCCTATGAGCTCAAATTTCTTTGCAAAGCACTGCAGGTTTAAGCATTTTTGATCAGTACATACCTGTGTGCATCTGCACAGCAGCACTCCATTGCCTCTCCCCTCCCCTTTGGTCCCTAGTACAATCTTCAGGACTGCAGTGAAAATCTCTGGTGTATCTTCCTGTGGTGCTGTCATCCACAATAGCTTTTTGTTTTCATTTACTTTCTTAATGATGGGACAATATGAATGGGAAGAACAACTGAGGGAACAGAATTAAACAGAAATAATGCTGATCATCTCAAGGAAATAGATGATAAGAAGATTGCAGGCAGCCAGAATCGCTGAAGTGTGTATCAAGGAGAAGGAGAAGAAAGACACAGGAGTTCCTGATGTGTGGTTAAAAACCTTCTTTGGCACATGTACCTCATACATGTGAAGTTGTTTAGCCCTTTATTTTAGGCTCCTGGAGGCTGTGCTCCAAGAAGCTCTTACAAAAATGATTGATTGGAACAGGGCAGTAACTGTGGGATAATGCAGTCTGTACCCTTTAATGCTATATATTACCCTGACATCATACTAACTAAGGAACATTTAATGATTGCCCTGTAGGCATCTTGGGTAATTTCCACTGTGTTCCTGATTACCAAGCTCCTTGTTACTAGGTCCTGTCTTACTCAGTCTGATGTAGTGTGGGTGGCCAGCACAAGAGCTGAACAGGAGCTCCAGCTGCTCCTGCAGTGGGGCAGGGTGATGGGGAGCAGATAACGCACAGTCTGCTCAAGTCAGAGCTAAGGCAGCAAGCACTGGCTGAGATGGAAATACCTCGTTAAGTGCATGATTTCTGCTAGGTATGGCAGTTATGGCAGAAATTGTTTGTTGTTGCTGGAGAGCGAACTTCGACAACATTTTGAGTTTACTAATGCAACTGTTGTACTCATTTTATTCTGTGCAAATGGTTCAGTGGGAGTCCCACGGTAAGTACTGCAGAATTTTGTACATCAAAGATACTTCCACTGTATTTTAGTTTTAACTGTTACTTTCTTCTGTCTGGGTTGACATACACAATAACAAGTGACGCAATTAGACAAGCGTATTGTTTAGACAGTTTATTGTAGCTGTAGGTATGTGATATGAGCAACGGAGACATGGCTCAGCTGGGAAGAAAACTTGTGCGGAGATACTGAGAGAGAGATAGGTTTCTTCAGCCTTTATTTTATCTGTCAGGAAGCAAGGAGGTGAGTGTGGTTTCTTAAAGGGACCTGATAGCAAGATAAACTTTGCCCTGAAGCTTGTGTAAGATGCCCAAAGCATGATTACGTCTTCATACTTCTTCAGTAGCTTTTGAAATTGCTGTCACACCAGGTTCTTTAAGGACTGTTTGTGTCTGGCTAATCCTTTCTAAAACACCAGTATCCATTTCATGTTTACCAATACAGCAAGCATGTAAAAAATATATATACTTTTTGTCAGGGATGCGGAAAACTATTAGCGATGCTGGATTTAGTTTGTGCATTCAAAAAAATACCTCCCCTTATGTTTAATATATTTGCACAGCGGGTCCAATTTTTGCAGTTGGCTTTTAGCTCTTTTTCAGCTCTTTTTTTTAAACTTCTGCATATGACACCTACTTTTGAAGTCAGCTTTCAGTACCTTTAACAGCTTCCTCAAAAACATCATTTCTTTATGCCTACCTTAACCTTGCGTCCTTTTTAAAAGCCACTATAACAATTTACTGATGTTTCTGTTACATTAATACATAGCACATGAAATAACATCCTCTGACATTTATAGGCATAAAATCACATTGTGTAATGCTTTTATTTTCTAGCAGTTTCTGATTAGTGAGCAAGGACCCCATCCCTCCAAGTAGTAAAACAAGATTTAAGCAATGCAAATTATGCAATGCTAGTGGCTTTAATCTGATTCCCAAATATTTCTGTAGCACCATGGCTGTGTTGAGACGGGATTCTGCTGATCTGTAAATGGCTGCTAACAGAGGATAAGTGTGGGTGTCTTTGATGTTTGATCTTTTTTGCTGCCCTTAAAATTATGGTTCACAGTTTGATCTATCTTAAACTGAGAGTCAGGTTTTCTTTAAGGGCTGGGTTTGGCAGTGGATGCTGTCAGTGTGTCTCTGTGGATGGGATGGGCCTCAGCTGAAACCTAGTGGGATCCAGAGCTGCACAAGGTATAAAAATAACACAGAGTTTAGCTTGGTGTATGCATAGCTAACTTGTTTTCTGCAGCTGCATTTTGCAAATACGGATTTTACTAGGACACCTGACTTCGCTTTATTCTTGTATTTATTTACTTATTTCCTACAGCAGTAGTCTCATTCAGTCATTCAGCTTTAGCTTGAGTGGGCCTGGCTGTGGCATCAGTCAAACCTTTAAAAGTCAAGAGCAACTTAGCTGCAGTCAAGGGAACCCTTTACAGAGAGAGTGTCAATAACCTTTTTTTTCCATTATTCTCAGTTTGCTCTTGATTGCTTTCAAGATTTATCATCAGTAAACATGGATTTTTTGAGAGTCACTAAAAACACATATAGTGAGTTTTATGGAAACTGGAGAAAAAACTTTCTATTTTTCATTCTGTGGTTATTTTCAATGCCCTAGAACTAGTCTTTGATGCTTTCAGGTTCTTTTTGTGCTTGGTCTGTGACTGCTACTGTTCCATGCTTTGTGACCAGCATCCAGGCATTATTGGAATGGAATTGTAAAAGTGTAGTGAACTTGTTTTCATGGAGAATTTGTTTTTCATAGAATCATAAAGTGGTTTGGGTTGGAAGGAACCGGTAAGATCACCTAGTTCCAACCCCGTGCAATAGGCAGGGACACCTCCCTCTAGACCAGTTTGCTCAGAGCCCCATCCAGCCTGGCTTTGAATGGCTTCAGGTTGTGGGCATCCCCAACCTCACTGGGCAACCTGTTCCAGTGTCTCACCACTCTCACAGTGAAGAATTTTTTCATGATATCTCGTCTAAATCTATCCTCTTACAGTTTAAAGCCATTTCTCCTCATCCTGTCACTACATGCCCTTATTAAAAAGTCCCTCCACAGCTTTTCTTGTTTATAGACAGCAAGGGTTTGAACTGGATAATTGCTGAATACTTGGTGCTGATCTAGCAGAATTGGTAACTGCTGGCTTGGTTTTCATCTTCTGCGAAGTCAGGTTGGAGTCTTCATTAATTGCTTTGTTGAACCACTTGGCACCTGCTGGCTCGAGGTTAAAGGAGAAACAGAGAAACGTTTCTTTTCAGTAATCAATGCCAGTGTAAATTACATATCCTGAAATCTACTGGAGCATTCAGACTTTAGTCCTAGCAGATAAGACACTGTGAGGAGCAAATCTCAAAACTGTCTTTTGTGGATATTCTGTTAATAGGTTCAGTAAGGTTTTAGTGATGCAAATAATGAAAATCCAACACTTCATTCATTTAAAGTGCAGATTCTCTACCAAGGGAGTGTTAATGTGAGAAGGACAAGTACTTTCTCAATAAATGGTTATTGTAACTTGAGTATGGGTGTAGATACTCCTCTTTGTCACGGTCAGTATTTTTTACAGGATGTGTTTTTTAGACACAGTCTTACATTCTTTTAGAACTTTGTTTTCCAGATTGGCCATCTCAAACTTCAAATATCACTTCATTTTCTCTGTTACTTCAAGTAACAGAAGAATAAACAGCTGTTAATATGATTTTGTTGTCATATCACAGCTGTAATCTTGGTTTTGTTTTGGCAGCCTTAAATTAGGGGTAGTTACTCTAAGTGAAATCTATTTTCTTCTAAAGAGATAGAAAAACACTTTTTTTTCTTTTCTTCTCCTTCTTCTTTTTTTTTTTTTTTTTTTCAAATTTTAAGACTAAATTTGGATTTAGTCCGTAATACAAGACCCTCCCAAACCTTGTGTTTCTTTGAGATAACAAATTCATCAGGAGTTGAAGGCATCAGCTGCACCTAACAGTACTTCAGAGGTGTGTGTTATCTCAGAATAGCATATGTCTTGTGATGTCTTACTGCTTAAATAGCATTTGAGGCAAGCTGCTGTCAGCAAAAAACTAAATTTTGGGGGGAAGAAAACACAGCCACAAGGGAAATACATGAATTCTTTCAGAAAAACCAACCTCAGGTCTAAACAGCACTTTTGCTCTCCATAAAACATTTTCTGTATGTTTTAATAATAGTGATTGTAAGCAAGTGTCACGATGGTGAAAGACAGAGTGCAACGTGTTGTAAGAGTCAGGGTCACAGAGGGATGCAAAGGTTTTATCTCTTCCTATCCTCGCTGTACCCCAAGGTAGAGGAGCAAGTGCTGCATTTGGACTTTGCCCTTTGCATGTTTTGGTAGTGTAGAGCATCAGTGAACCTCAGGATTGCTCCGTTTTCTGCAATTAAGCATTTATTCAGTAGGTAGTGAAACATTTTTTTACTAGGTAATGAGGTAAAGAGGCCTTTCTCTTTCCTTAAAAGAGCATTCAGGAAACACAGCTTACACTGCACATGGAACACATTAATCCTAAACCTCTTCTAATACTTTGCAGAACTTTCTTGTTCTTACACTTGCTGTATCCACACGCACACCAATCTCTCACAAACATCTTAACCTTAAGTACTTCTGAAGCCTAGAGAAGCCTTAGGAAAAATTGCCAAAAACAGAACAGAGAGTAAAATTCTAACAGGAAGAAGTAATTGTTTACTTGGATTGCTCTGGGACAGCAAATTGGTGCACATGAGAATCACTTACTTGCTATTGTAGTGCTAAATACGCTTAACAAGGATGCCCCAGCACAGTTGTTTGTGTGGGAAATGTGCAGTGTTGGTTTTTGTTTTCATTAATTTATACACACAGGCACGACATATTAAGTATAATTCAAACATAATCACTTTATTTTGCAAATAGAGTGATTAGATTTGTATTTTTGTTGGTTTTTTGTTTTGTTTTGGTTTGGCTTTTTAGATCTCTGGTGTTGTCAGCATGCGAGTCCTTCATGAACAGTAGGAAATTAGACATTATTAATGCATAATGAGAGTTATATGTGGTAGTAAAGTTTTCTTCTGGACTGACCTTTCTTTGTCATTTATACTAGAGCAAGAATTAAAATCTTTTAGGATATATTCAGTAAATTTAAATATTTTACTCAACCATTGTGATAGCCAGTATGCATTTCTTTTGTTGGCAGTTTGAAGCATGAGTAAGACAGATGTGCAGTCTGTCTCCTTACCTCTGTAGAGCTGCCTGTGCCTGTTGGCTCCAGGATGCAGCTTTATGGGCAGAGTGCTGCTTGTGTTGTGACAGGGGAGGTGGGAGCTGGGGACATTTTCCTTTATTCGGAGGTCACACTTGATCCAGCTTGCTTTGATGATCATACAAGAAACCACAGAATTGCAGAAGTTGGAAAGAACTTTAAGACACCATTGAGTCCAACCCCACTGCTAAAGCAGGCTCCTTATAAAAGGTTGCACAGATAAGTGTCCAGATGGGTCTTGATTATCTCCGCAAAAGGAGAATCCGCTCTCTCTCTGGGCAGCCTGTTGCAGTGCTCCATCACCCTTACTGTAAAGAAGTAAGGGTGCTTTGGGGTTTCTCAAAAGAAGCAGTAGAAGAGTTTGTCTCAGAGTTTGGTCTGGGTTTAGGCTAGTAGTATAGCTGAGCAATGGAGGAGAACTTGAGGGAATCCCCTGTCTGAGCCTGCTGGAGGGATCAAGGACGCAGCTGAGCATTTACTTCCAAAAATCCCACTTGAACCATTTCAGCTGCTCTTGTCAGCTACTAACCATAGGTGGTTTGTGTAGGAATTGTAGTGAATGTGAGCCTTAAATAGAGCCTTGAAAAACTGGTGAATTAATGGCGTAAGGAAGTAAGCTGGAGGTAAGCGTTTTATGTTTGCGTAAGTGGTGTCACGGCATTAGCTTGCTGATAGAAGAGCCACAAGGACAGCACAGCCCTGAGCTTTAGCTTGCTGATTGAAAGCCACAAGGACAGCCCAGCCCTGGGTCAGCACGTGCTGGAAAGGTTGGCATGCTGTGAGGAATTAAGCTGTGAAGACACAGTTGGCAGTGAAAAAACGAGTGTTGTTTGAAGGGAGGAAATGAGCGAGTGCAGAGCACACACGGAGAAAGTGGAGTACCGGGGAAGGAGAGGCTGTAGCTGAACATAATCCTGTCTGCGCGGGGTGGGGGTTTGTCAGCACAGGAGATTTAGCAGAGCAGCTGCCACAGCCCTGCAGGAACAATCTCAGAGCTCAGGGCAGCGTAAGAAGGCAGAACAGGTGAAAGAGAAACAAACAGAAGTCTTTCTGAGGTCCTGAGGGAAACTAAAAGAGAAAGAAGTGTGTAAACGTGAGAACACATTTTGATACGCTCTGTATCTTAGCATTTTACACTGTGACTTGTCAGGGTGACTCCTCCTTTGTACCTTTCCATCTGCGTGCTTCAGTATCATGTGGTGCTCGCTGAATTTGGGGAAACACTTGGAAGATGGCACCTGCAATGTCTATGCCTGTTTTTACTTGGAGTGTGGAAAAGGAGAATAAACTTTTTAAATTGAAAGTGTTATTGAGTGGGAAGATTCAAAATGATAAAGTCATGGACTTTTGAAACATGGCTGTTAAAAGTGGTGTGTCTGAACCTCTTGGCTTAAATGTAGCATGTCATTCCAAAGGCATGAAAGCCAGATACATAACTTGCCCCAGATGTTTAGATTCAGTGGAGCAGTCCCACATGGGGCTTTGAACAAAACTGCCTTACTCTTAGTAATGGATATTTTACAAGTAACATTGTAAATCCAGGTACCTTTCCTTCCTTATATCTTAACACAAATAAGTTAGCACTGATAGCAAGTGCTGTGTTTGTCAGATCTGCTTCAAAATCATAATGCATCATCGGTGTTATTTTCTTGTTTCAGATACTTGAAAGCATTTGCTGCGTTTTCTCCGTGAGATGGTCAGTTTGTGGAGAGCTAAGGTTGAACACCGTGTCCATAATCAGTTTTGCTAGTACAGAATATTTTATTTCATTCATTTCTGGGGCATTTGTATAGCAACAGAACTTCCATTAACAACTGCTGTTCATTCTTTACCCTTAAGCTATCGTCCTTTGTTGCAACATCACAGCATTGACCTTAGAACCAATTACTGTGTACAACAAGCAGAAGATGACGAGGCTTGTTCTGTAGCTATTGTTTTACAGTAGTCTCAATGTACTCTGGTCTCTTGTAGTACATGCAGCAGTACGATAGATTTGTTTAAAAACTTTGTAACACCACCTGGCCAAAAATAGCAGTGAAAGCAATTTAATAGAAAATAGGCTGCTTTGCCAGCCTCCCGTTTCACAATCCTGAAAACACAGCTGGGAAGGCTACGGGATTCTTCCTGCATTGGGAGACTTGGGATGTTCTCCATTAGTTTTGAATTCTGTCTCTTCACTGGAAGTGAGTGCATGTGCAAATGTCATACAGATGTTGTATGGAGGCTTAATGGTGCTTCTCTATACTTTAAGCTGTGGTGCTCTCCTGTTTTGACTTCCCCACCCTTTACCCCCACAGTGCTTTTCCTAGGAATAGAAGGGGAAACATTTTCCCACTATTTCCTTAATTGGAGGTTAATTATATTATGCACTATGACAGTAGCTCTGCAGAAGTTGAGAGGAACAACAAGAAAAACTCTTAGAACAAAAGGCAGAAGATTTTAGTATAATTCAATTTTCTGTTCTTTTTTTTTTCCCTAGGAATTAGAATTTCTTATGAATTTCAGACAGAAGAAGAAACCCCACCCCAGAGTTACATTTTGTCTTCTGAGACAGTTTAAATCTGTCTGCTATTTCCTCACATTTGGTTGCTGGTCGTTGACAGCCGGCTCAGCTAAATTGTCACAGGTGCCACTGTAAGCAGCTGGTAGGAACTGACGAAACACGGGTAATCCCACTTGGGAAACCCCCCAGTAGCTTAGAGTTCACTTGGACAGGAGACCAGAAATACAGTTAGCAGCAGTTAGGAAAAAATGAGGAAAAGCATCTTAGCTCATGAATCAAAATGAAATGATGGTTCTCTGCTCTGCTTTCTGGAGTTACGTGTGTGATCACAGCGCTTCTGTGTCTGCACTCCAGAAACCAACAAGAGAGAAATCACTTCATTATGCTGCTGAAACTAATGCTGTGCTCTGGCTCTGTGATGCCAGGTATGCCTTCAGATTTGATCGATGCGTTTATTTTTATTTTGCTCTGTTTAGTTCTGTGTATGCCTTTGTGACCATTTAATCTTCGTGCTTTCAGAATCACCAGTATAATTTTCCCTCCTTTATTTTTAAGCATCCTCCTCCAATACAGCACAACAAACCAAGTCATTCTTTTTTTTCCGTCACCTGAATCGTTAAAGAATCAGATTGTCAAAATCAATTCTAAGCTAATATAGCTTCTAACTTTTATGTTTGTGAAAGAAGATGAATTGAGCAGATCTGAGGTGGTTTTATTTTAAAAAAAATTGCTTGGAGCTTCCTGACAGCTTTGGGGGTGGGGAGGGTGAGCTGTTCCTGGAGAAAATGAAGATTGAATTGCATTATTCCGCATGCTATTTAAAAGCAAAATGTAATAACCCCTCATTGTCCATTAGCTCTGTCAGTTAAAAATATTATTTTTCTTTTTCCTTGATTCTTTTGAGGAAACAGCTTACATTTTCAGGGAATTGTCTCTATTTTTTTTCTGTCAGAAAGAAGCTGAGTGACAATGCCACAAAATTGTTTTTAAGTGGAATACTTGGCGCAGCCCCCGGGAGAAAAGTTAAGACAAAGAACTTTAAACAGTGATCAAAATAGAGACATAAGCAGTAGATAATGGTGTATCTGAAAACCACGAAAGTGTTTATGACAAAAATCTTCCAGCAGGATTTCCCACTGTGTGTTACTATTTTCAAACATACAGCTGTGACTAATTATCTAAAGCTGATGTACCGTGCAATTAACTAATATTGTGTGCCTGAAGAGCTGAGTAATAGTGCATCTGACCATGTATGTGGACAAATAACCCCGTGTTGCTGCAGTGTGTACAGATGAATGTGTGAAGAGCAGACTCGGATGTTCATAAACCTCTGCCCACCAAGCTTGTGCTCTGTTATCATCCACTGTGCTCAGTGTGGACAAAGACGTGTGGAATTCTAGAGAGAAAGCAGCAGAGAGAAAGCTGTTAAATTGGGAACGTAATGTATAAAGTTCAGCAGTATCTTAGTGAAAGCATTTCTAAATTCAGTTTCAAGCCATAAGTAAAACAATCCAGCAAATGGTTACAGCAAAATTAGTGGCATGGTGACTTAGTAAATTTCTCAACAGCTGATATCATGACCCTGTATTCTTTGTTATTTATGGAAACGTGTTACTCGCCAGATTGTGAAAATGGCTGCCTGCTTGTATATATATTAATTTTGAATTGCTTATAAGTCAGCAGCTGCATTTTTACTAACAGCTTAATAAAAACATAAGAGATGGAAAAGACGGCATCTCTGTATTAATACTTAGATATGGAATTATTTAAATGCTTTAAACATTCAAATCATTTGTGTGAAACAAAAAGGCTGGAAAAGCCTTCCCAAATAAATGACTGTCATCAAAGCTTCTTTCCATATAAGGCTCATATTTCAGTTCTAATCTTAACTAAAGAGAACAGAAGCATACAATCTTTATGTATTAATAAATGACTGCCTTCTGATTGTGCAGTAATTTTACTAGGCTTTCTTTAAATTGCAATTAGTTTTTTTTTCTTACATGATGAAGTTCATTTGGGCTTTAGATCTAATGTTTTGCTCAGATGTAATCTTCATAATTGATTTACAAATGTTGCTGTTTGTATTTGCCTATCCATATCAAATATTGTACTGGTCTTTTGACCTTATATCTAGCTGAGGAATTATGTGGAAGCCACACAGTTATGTTAGTGATAAATTATTTGTGTGCAGTCAAATCTCTTTCTCTTTCTGTCTTCCCAATTGCTACTTTTCCACCATATGAAGCACTCGGCCAATTCAGCGGTACATTTTTTGGTGAAAACTGCTTGGTCTCTTCAACTGTTGGCTCATCAAAATGGTGTTTCAACCTCTTGTCACCCGCTTTCTTTGTATCCATGAGCCTCAGGAGTGGAATAAGTGAGGATTTGTCCTGTTGAAAGACTGTACGTGTGGAAGCTGTTGATAATCACTGAGGAAGATGGAAGCAGGATTGGGCTTTGCTGTTTACATGAAGCATAAGAGAAGGAGTGCTGCTCTTTTGTTAAAGCAGGATGTTACTTAGTTTCTGGTCAAAAAAATGATACTGTGTTGCTGATGGAAATGATGAGCGTGTGATTGTAAGAAGTCAGGTGTGAAACCAGCATTATAGATCTTGGAAGTCCAAAAGACCAAAGTATGTAGCCTCCAATACACAGTCAAAATGTCTCCTGATAGGAAAAAGTGAAGATCTGAGCACAGCCTTCTTCAGGCCTGGTTTCCTAACAGGCTGAATTGGAGAGAAGGTGGCTTTTGGTGTAGAAAATTTGAGTTTTTCAAAAGGACTAGCATTTTTTTTCTGCTTCTATTAGACATTAACCTAGGAATTTTGCTGTCTACACAATGTTTAATACTAACTTGCTAAAGCCCAAACAGGTTTTTTGACAATCCTTACATTTCCAGTGTAGTCTACCCTTCCATATATGCAAAGAGAAAGCCTTAAGGCTGGTGTCTAGACAGGGCCTTGCGTTTCAGCAAGGGGAATTAAAAGCAGGCTCTGATGTCCCTGAATTTGCAAAATAATCTTTCTACTACCTGCCTTTCATATTTAATGGGAAAAAGTGCGTTTCTGCTGTGTTCTGGGAGGTATGAAGATAAGGAAGTTGTTTCAGGTGTTGCTTGTCAAACGATGAACTACACTGCGGCTTGTTCGAACACTGCTGATCAGCTCCTGCTGTAAGAAGTAAACAGAGCTGCTGTTCTTAGCCATTCATTGTCTCAGGCTGTCATTGTAGCACAGGATTATTCTGACATTATGAAGCATACAAATAAGGCTCAATGAGCTTGACCTTCTTAAATCTGAGATGAAATTATGATGGTTTTGCACCCTGTAGTATGTACTTAAAATTCAAGATGGTGGTTCTTGAGTTCAGTCATGGTGAGCTGTTGATCGTCCTGTCTTGCAAACTAATGGTTGTCTTAGTAGTTAACAGATTCATGTTTGGTATTTTTACCTTACACTTCATTTCAAAGGTGTGCTGCTGTTTGACTGTGTTGGAATTAATGCCATCAGTGGAGTAAGGTACTTGGATAGCAGCTGTGTCAGGATTAATAAAGTATAGGTCATTTTTACACATTTAAGTACTTCAGGCATCCAGTGTAGTTCAGAAATACAGCTCCTTATTACTTATTTTAAAAGTATCGTCAAAGCATTGCCCTGTAATGGTGATGATAGAATATTCCAATTTGGAAGAGACCCACAAGGATGCTTGAGTCCAACTCTTGGCTCCACACAGCACCACCCAAAATTCAAACCCTGTGTCTAAGAGTGGTGTCCAAATGCTTCTTGGACTTGGCAGATCAGTGCTGTGCCTGCTGCCCCAGACAGCCTGTTTCATGCCCATCACCATCTGATACAGAACCTTTTCCTAACTCTTAACTGGAGCCTCTCCCAACACAGCTCCATGCCGTGTCAGGGGAGGTTCAGATTGGATATTAAGCTCTTTTTTTTTTACGGTGGGTCAAAGTCCCTTTTTCAAGAGGACATATTGGTTGCTCAGTGCAAAAACATGGAAGGGTATATGAGACGAATGCACTTTTCAGACTTTAACTCAGGCAACCAAGCTTTTGAGAGATTTAGGTCTGAAGCCTCAAGTTCAGTTTTGGCTGCTATATTTTTTCATTTAAAGTAAACTGTGCAAAATAGATAGACATGAAATGCTGCTTCACTGCATCACAAAAAGTAGTGCCTCAGCTCTCAGAAAAATTCAGCTTTTGTTTTCAGATAATCTTCATTACCTCATCACTGCTTGCATTGTTGAAAATGGTTCCCTGTAGTACCCCTCCATCCTTCATCCAAAGTGCTCTTTGCTGTTGGTGAACGGCAGGTTTAGAGTTTTGAATAATAGGCTGGGACTCAAATGGATAACCTCCATCAATTATTCATGGTAGATCTCAGAGTAGCCAATGTACAGCTCTGACAACATTTGGACCTTTTTACTGTCGTATGAACTATAAACGATACAGTGATTGACAGGCTACAGGTGACCCTTGGTCATTTTTATTAATTCCTTTTGCTGAGTTTTATAACCTAGTTTTCATTGCTTATGCCATGGAACCACTGGGTTTTTAAAGACTCCAGCTGTTGTTTCATCAGTGACTGCAGCAAGGTCATGACAGCCTTCTTGTTTTACATATTTAGAGTAATATTAGTTGAATGAAGTAAAACGTGGTCAGGAATTCTGTACTGTGGCTAATGGTGAGTTAGCTATGGGGAGCTGTGTTCAACAAAAGCAGAGAAAAGAAGGGGTGCCTTCCTTTTACTCATGGCTTGTTTCTGTTTTGTGTGTTAGATAAATGCTAAGAATGCACTGAAACAATTGGAGGGTAGGGGTGCTTTGCTTCCTGCCTGTGTGCTTTTAAAGAGCATTTAAATCTCTATACTTAACATCCTAATGGAGAGGTGTTTTCTGAAGTCCAGAGTTAGAAAATGCTCAATTTTGCATTTGTTTTGCTTATGGCACTTACAAGCATAGTAACTTGGGTGTTTGCTAGTTTGTTTGAGAACTTGCTGTAGGTACCAATATAGGGAGACTTATTTCTGCATTTGATTATGCTGTTTACCAGGATTTCATGTAAAGGGCATGTTTAGAAGATGAGTAAAATTCAGACAGACTTGGGAGAAATCAACACTGGAGCCTGTACTAGGAGACAGAAGTGCGTGGGGTAAGGTCCCAGCCTATGGCAACAGCCCAAAGTAGCCCTCAGCAAGATGAGCAACTCTCACAGGAGGCTTAGTGGCAGCCTGCATGGCGGGCTCTACCAGCAGCATCATCTATGTTAGGTTTTATAGGGATGTCAGTCCATGGCCAGTGTAGGTCTGGTGTAAAGGACCCCTTAGTACTGAGACAGCTGTCAGTCAAGTAGCAATTTTAACTTGGTCGTATGCAAAAGAAGGAGGTTTTGGCTGTAACGACACAAGTGACAGACTTGACAGGATAGCTGCATCCCTACCAACAGTCCTGTGGGTGTCTGATTTTTGGCTTCTGGCACAGACGTGGCCTTGGGACTCTTGGCTTGAGGCCCTGCACATTGAAGCAGTGGCTGCTCTCCCCATCTGATTCCCAGTCAACCCAAGAGGCAGGGCTTTTCTGTGAGGGATGGGTGACAGGGATGGTGATGGCTCGTGTGGTAGTAACAGCTACGCTGCTGCTCTGTCGTGGGCGAGGGTGCTGTTGTGCTTGGCATTTGAACAAGCAGGGAACAAAAAGCATTTGGAAACCCTGCCTCATGAACTTACAAGGTTGCTTTAGTCACAGGCATTAAACCAGGAAATCTCTTCCCCCAGCTTCTGCATTCATTCCAAGGAAAAATATGCAGCAAGGTTTTGCTGTGTGCACTGCAGACGTGCAGGAGGCTAACCTCACCGTGCTGCCAAGCAGTTCAGCTGGCACACCTTAGTCCTGCTCCGGCTGCTTTCCCTGCCCAGGAAGTCCCATAGCACAGTGAGCCTTAGTCCTCGTGCTCTGCACTGCTGCAGTAGTGATGAATCTTCACAGTAAATTCAAGCCTGGCTCTACTGCTCCACCTTAACAGAGCCTTCCTGGCTAACATACTTTGTTGATCAGTATGATTCCAGCTCTGCAGTAATATGTAGACTGACCAGATGGAGCTTTGCACCTCTTGCGATTGTAAAATTAACCAGAATCATTGATAGTTAGGAGAGTGATGACTGAGACCCAGGTGCTGTCAGAACAATGTGCTTCAAATGTGATTAAATCTGTTAGTAAAATATTTCATGTTAGTGCATGCTCACTACACAATGCAGAAACACTGAGAAGTGCCTGTGTTTCGCTCTCAGCTGTGAAGGTGGATAATGTACAAAGGCTAATTGCTATTGCATTTGACTCAGCAAAGAAGGGCAGGTCTTGCCCCATTCAAAGCCAAATCCAAGAAATTTTAGTCACTGGTCCAGGTGTGTCTATATTTTGTTTGTTTGCATGCTTTGTTTGTTATTTATTTTATTTTATTTTTAGTAAGTCAAAATAGGATTTTCTAGCCTTCTGAATAAAACAGGTTTTTTTGAATAGGGACCTGGTGTGAGAACTTGCACTGAATTGATGAGAAATGTGAAGAAACAACTGGAAATAACAGTGGAGAAGGCAGTGCCATCTCTATTCTGTTCCAGCCACAAACCCACGGATGTACTGTGGAACCCTGTTCATTTACATCAGTGACTAAAGGGCCTATTTAAATGAATGAACTTCATGAATTAATAAGCACAGGGAAAAAGAAAACTGCATTACAAAAGGTACTTTGTTCTTAGATGTTGAGACTAAGAGCCTGGTTTGATATTTCATAACACAGTGCTGACTGCTGTTTGGTGTATTTCGTAATATGCCCCTAGTAACATGAAATGGCATTACAGATTCCTGCTATTAAATGCTTATTCAGAAGTGTTGCGCTACAAGCAGTTTTTTGCTTGTATGTGAATTATTAGGTGTTTGAATTAGCAAAATGTGGATTAGCAAAGTTTTTGCTTTGCTAGTACAGCAGACATTTAAAGCATTTGGTCGTCAGCTACAGTCATTCTGTGTTTGACCTTATCAAAATAATGCCTGCAAGTGCCTCTGTAATTAAACATCTGCCAGGATTTTCAAAATGCATTGCGGGTTATCTTCTGGGGAGGGAGGGGGGAGAGCACCCCAGCTCTTAGGGGTAGAAGGGGTGTGTGTAACAGCAAAATGCGTTTTAGCCATTTTTGCAGGAGGGCAAACTTATGGGATCAGCAGCTTTCTCCTCCATTTTGGCTGATGTAAATAAGCAGTACATTTACTGAGACATCCGGCATAAAACTGGTGTGAGAACAGAACTTTGGGCCTCCTGTGGCAGCTTGAGCAGATGGGTGCTTCGTACTATTTCTTAAAAACTGAAATGACAGGGAGATTAGGCTTTAAGAATCACAGCTTCTGTTGCATGCATTAATTAAAGGGTTTTAGTGTAATAATTTTATCTTATTGTTCTAAAGCATACGGTCAACTACTTTCAGTTTTTGAAAGTGTTCAGCCCTTCCCTGAGAGCCATGGCTGTTTGTTCAGTTAAATTCCTCCTGATTAAAGCTCCCTGAATAGTCATTGCCATCATATACTGAGTTCAAGTCTGCTTTCTCTATGCTATGCTGATAATGGGGTCACTGGGAGATTTCTGAATTATAACTTCTAATCCAAGGTATAGTGCGGTGCTTCAGGGATGCTTCACTGCTCAGCAGCTGATGCGCCTCAAAGTACCATCGGTGCACTTGGGGCAGTGGCTCATACATTTCTCTTCCTGACTTACTTTGCTCTCAGGGGAAGAATCGCAGCAATTTCAGTTACTTCTTACCAGGTCCAAAGTGTTGTATTTTTTAATATGGAAAGGGGTCGGAATATAGGCCCTGCATTGGGTCTAGAAGTAATTTTCTTAAGAAAAAAGCAATAAAAAAAAAGCCTGTCCTTTATCACTTTTTTCCTGCAAAATATAGTTTTACAAATCTGAAAATGAGGTATATCAAGGGTTCCAATTTAGCAGCCCATGGCAGGAGAAGGTATGCCTTCTCCCAGAGTCTTATGTCAATGGGTTGTAGTGAGATGGTTTTCAGACAAAGGCCTTCTTTGTAACTGTCTTGCAAGTTTTATTTTAAAAAGTCAATCCTATGGATACTGTGGATTTGGCACCATTTTGCCTCCTCTAACAGTACTTCAAGTTCCCTGGTAGAACAGATGTTCCCCGGAATGAACTCCTTCTGAGGAATTAACTAATTAAGCAGGTCGAGCTTTTGCATTCTTCCAAACCATGTATCCTAAGGCTGTAGTCAGGGCTCTTCTTTGGCAGTGCTTGATAGGTACATAGGTTAAGGCTGGGTGAAGACTGTCTGCCAAGCAGGTGATCCACTGCTGGAGTTCAGCAAGGGAAAGGGGAAGAGCTGCCAATCCAACAGCTTTTCTGTTTTCCTTTTAAACCAGTGAGGAGGAGATGTGGTGGAGCTGGCATCCATTTCCGGAAAACTGCTGGTGAGTCTGTTCAGGTATCAGCTCAGCAGCCGAGTAGACAAAAGTGATCTATCCTTTCCATCTGTGACAAGCATCAACTGCTAACCATGAGTTTTGCAGCTAGGCTTTGCAGATATTGTCATCAGTTCTGAGATTGGCTTAGAACTGAATAGTAAAATAATAACCACAAATTATTATTATTTTTTTTTTTGGCCACGCTAGAGAGTGCAACTCCCAGCAATTGGGAGCAACACCTCACAGGAGTTGGGTTCTTGTTCTTTGTCTTATTAAGTGCTTCAGCTCCCTGTAACAAGCTATTAAGTTGTTAGGGCAGGCTGATCTATCTTTAGACTGTATTGACCCATTATCACCCCCACCCTTCATGTCTTAGAGGGCAGACCACACCAAATAAGGGATTTCTTAGATCCTCTTAGATGCAGGAAGGAGCATGGTAAAGAGGCAGGTTGGTGCATCCACCCTCCACAAAATGCACTAATGAGCTGCTGGTAGCATGGGACTGGGTTGGGGGGAATGGAAAACCTCCTGAGTTAAAGAGACAGAGCGAGAGACTGCAGAAAACAAAATCAGCAAGGGTTGAGGAGACTGGCAGATGAACAGAAACACCCTTCACAACCCCTCTTGCATTAGTAAACCTGTCAGCCTATAATTTTGAAGCAACTTTAACTGAGTTTATGCTGATACATGAGATTTCTCTTAATTTTTGAAATGAACAATTTCAGGGAAGCCACTGAAAATCAGTCTGAGTGTCAAATATGTGTATTTTGAAATATTATTTGTAGCAGTTTGATCTTACAGTGTTTAAATCACTACTTTCCATAGAAAGTAATTTCTTGTGATTTAGTAATGTTGTTACACAAAGTATTGCTTTGTTGTTTTTTTTTTTTTTCCAGCCTAGTAACAAGATGACTCAGATAGTAACCTGAATAATTACTTTACATAGAAACAGTTTCTATTAAAAAAATGTTATATATTCTTAACACTACAGCTTAAGCTTGCAACCAATGTAGTAGGGCATCAATTTCAAACTGAAAAAAGGTATGCATACAGAAATGAGTGATGTTAAAAGTACTTTGGAGTATTAAATGCTTTAAATTGTTCCTGCTGAGATTTCCAGGGTAAAACTTTACTTCTCTTTGAAGTGCAACTCTAAGTAGCAAGAAAATACCTAGCACAGTGCAAGTGCCAGTACAATTCAGTTGTATAAAATTTCTGGTATTTCAATTTAAATCTGAATTTTACATTTGGTTAGAAGGGGGCTGAATTTTTTAGGCAGGAATTGTTGCCTAAAGGAAGCTTTTCTACCTTATGTAAGCACAAATATAAACCGTTGAATGTATAAAGAAGCTGAGGAAAAAAAAAATGAAAAGTGCTGTTGAGAGATGTTGAGAGAAGGAGAAAGGCAACAGCAAAGTGCTGTTTGTTTGTTGCAAATTTATGGCATTTTTTCCATAATGACAGGGGTTATTTCATTGTATGTATTTATCCAGAGCTTCACTGAAAGTAGTTAACTTGCGTGAGAAGAAGGAATAACCAGATTGATCTGAATATCCGGTTGTAGTAAATGAATACTGGATTTGCTGAGTGTATGGCTGTTCTCACTGCATTCCAACTTCAAAAATGGGCAGTGGACCAATTTAAGATTCTTGTCCTGACCAAGGTAGGAACAAGGCAAGGAACCACAACTGAAATCTATGGTAGAGACTTTTACATAGAGAGCTTAGTCAGAGGACAGATGTAACTTAGCTAGAGCTAAGGCATGCTCGTATTTCTGAGTAATAGTACTCTTGTTCTAGAGGATAGATGACTTACTCTCAGAGTGATTGAGAAACCTTTCTGTGGTCAGTCATGGCACCAAAGCGTGTGGTACAACTGGAAATTGCAAGTTGGAATGTCTTAGGATGCCTTTACCTGTATTTGCAAAACTGTCCATGTGATATATATATTTTTTTCTTGTGGAACAGAGAATGGAGCACAGCAAATTTGCAGAGATTATAGGTGTGTAACAAGGAGAATATATTCTCAAGATGGTGGAAGGATGTAGGAGAAAGAGCTCTGAAAGTCACCTTTATGGTTTTGACTAAGGCAAAACAAGCTGTAACAGGCTTTTCTGCTGGCTGGATAATACCAAAAGATAGGAAGATTCAAACAGGGAAGGAAAAGGAGAAAAGGATTAGAAGCAGCATATAGAAGTTGTGCTAAGGATTCTTTTCTCATGGGAAAACTGCTTGCACACACCAAACAAAGTGGAAAGAGGTACCTCACCATATGGAATTTCTTAATTGTGAACAAAAGAAAACTTTAAAGTCTCTTAAAAAAAAGAAAGAAAGAAAGAAAGAAAGAAAAAGAGGGAGGAGACAGGGGAAACTGTAGACATAGAGCTGGGAAAGCCAGTCTTTCAGTATTTCATGAACAAAAATAAAAAAATTAAGATGGGCTTGGAAAGTCCCTGGTAAGCTCATTTATGCTTCTTTTTCTTCTTCTTTTTTTTTTTTTCAGGAAACCTTTATTCTGAAATAATGAATTATTATATAAGTGCAACCTAAATCTTAAGGCATTTGTTTTTTATTTTTAATTTTTTAATGATTATTTATTTATTTTTAGATTTTAGCCTGAAAGTACCTTCTGTTCTTTTTCATAAAATATCCTTAGACCACTTGTTTTGGCTTTGCTACTATTGCTCTCGGTTCCTGAAGACTTAGGAGGAAAACTGTAGCATTAGGGAAGAGCCCTGAAATGGAAAGTAGATGCCAAGTGCACTTGGGAATGGTTTTAAACTAAGACAGAGCAAGTTTATGTTAGATATGAGGAGGAAGTTTTTCACACAGAGGGTGGTGACACACTGGAACAGGTTGCCCAAGGAGGTTGTGGATGCCCCATCCCTGGAGGCATTCAAGGCCAGGCTGGAGGTGGCTCTGGGCAGCCTGGTCTGGTGGTTGGCGACTCTGAACATATGATTCTATGATCATTTCCAAGTTTTCAGAACAAAATGAAATACACTTTGTGTCTGAAAACAATATCTCATTAATTAAAGTATTTTATGTATGCTTTAATGCTACAACAATAAAAATAAAAACATATGAGAACCCCAAATTCTTAATTGCATTAACAGACCTAGGCCTTTGAATCAGAGACTGTTTGCCTAAGTCCTTGATTTTTTTTTCTTTTTTTTCTTTTCTTTTTTTTTTTTTTTTCCCTGAGAATTAAGAGATGGTTCCATTTGTCCTATTCCTGGTCTGTGTTTTAGGCTTGAAGTTGAATTCCAAACACAGAAGCATTGTTTTTTCACTGTTAAATTTGGCAAAATCCGAAGGTGTTTTTCTTTCTGTTTGCTTGTTTGTTTCCCCGTGTGCCCTCTGCTAATATTTTCAATGTAATAATGTGTCACTACAACACCATAGCTTGCCTTTCCCACATCTTAAAACATCACTTCAGAATAGTTCAAAACTGACCTGGTTGCAGATGCTGGCTATCATCTTCGTATAGATGTCTTCTTGCACGCACTAGTACTCACTGCTTTACTTTCCTGCTAGTTGGTTATAAGCCTGTTACAGCACTTTCTCAATCTGTAGGAATGCTCTGTCAGTTAGCACTCTGCAGGCTAAAGTTGTGAGGTCTGTATACTTTCTCCTCCCATGCTTTCGTATTTCCCTGAATGTCTGCTTCAAAAGTTTAAGCGATACTTCCATGCAGGGAGATGCGTGCAGGCTGATTACTGTACATCAAGAATGACTGTATGAAAAGAAAGATACAGATTGGCATTACCTCATTCTACTGCTGACTGCACAAACTGCAGCCTGTTTTGACTGAGGTCTTTCTGCATAGCAGGAGCACTGAACAAAAGTCAAAACCTCTGTGTCTGAGGATGTTTTTCTTTTGTCCCTAACATGGATGCTTTTCTACCATCTGTGAACATGGTATTTCCTAGTAAGTAACCTATATTAGCCTGTCGGGGACTATTTATTTCAAGAGAGTGTTATGTAGCATCATACATAGGACAGATCATCAAGTTTCTGTACTTTCTGTCACTGTTTTAACCCTTTCTCCAATTACACCCCTTATCACTGTACCACACACGGCTGCAACCACAAGAAGGCCTTTATTTTCTTTGTATTTGTGGTTGCAAGCTTGTTCACACAGGGTGAGTTGCTCATCCTTGTAGAACGTGTTAGGATGCCTCCATCTTGCAGGCATGCACAGGAAGTTTCTTCTGCTCGGCTGGAGTATGGAGACATAGAACCATAGAATCACTGGGGCTGGAAAAGGCCACTAAGACCATCCAGTCCAGCCGCCAGCCCACCCCCACCACTCCCACTGACCACGTCCCTCAGTGCCACATCCACACGGCTCCTGAACACCTCCATGGACCTCACCACCTCCCTGGGCAGCCTGTGCCACTGCCTCACTGCTCTTTATGAGAAGCATTTTTTACTATTTATCCGTCCCCGGGCCGCGCTGATGCGGTGGGACTCATCCGCTGGGCGGCAGCGCCACCTGGCGGTAGCGTGAGGGCGGCCATGGTCGCCGCTGCCTCCTCCTGCCTTGCGCGTCGGCAGCTGCCTGGTGCCTGCTTGCTGCTGAGGTTTATGTACAGGAGGTGACTCTGGCAGGCAGAAATATCAGCCCCTTTAATAGCAAGGAAAACTCCGATTCTTTCTTTTTTTTTTTTTCTGTGCGTTGTTTGAATATAAAAGGTTTCTTTAACTGTGCTCTTTGGGATGCAGGAACTACTGTAGGATGATTCTAAAAGGTGAAGTATTGCAAAGAGCAATAAATTCTTAGCACAGCATTTTAACTTCACCACAGTGCAGTCCAGCAGCACTCTGACTGTGCTTCACTGCGTGTGTCTCAATTGCTGCAGGTTGGTGACTCCCTTAACTGTGTCACCTCCGTCTCGTGGCTACTTCAAGGCACTGTTTTTTCAACAGAAAAAAAATATATAAATTCAGATTAATGTATTGTCTGTGCTACATTCGTTAAATCCAATCCTCTTCAGGTGAATTTTTATTCTGTTGACTGAAGGCAGTTCCAAGGAGAAATGTGGTTGGGGTGGGGAGTGCCTGGTTCATAGAGCCATAGAATCATTAAGGGTGGAAAAGGCCATCTATCACCACGCCCATCACCACCGCTAACCCCTATCCATCGTGTTTTAACAGAAGGATCAGATAAATAGCAGGTAAGTGATGCAGGTAATCTGAAGAGTTCTTTTTTTTATAACTTCACCCTCTTTTTTTATTCTCTCTGCGTGTGACAACAGAGCCCACAGCTGATGCACCCTCAGGCAGTAGGGCTGGGAGGTGGTTTGGTGATCTCCATTCCCCCCATCCCTCCCCCAGCATGCTGTTAAGCCCTACTGGAGTTCTGTGAGCAGAGCCGCTGTGTGTTGCTGGGAGAGCAGATGGTCTCCCTGAGGTTCCAAATATCAGTTCCCTGGAAGAGCTGAACGCTGGGGAATAATTAACACTGAAGCTCCTGGGGAGAAGTGGTGTCAGTACTGCTACTGCAAGAATATGCCAGACCCCAGCCCTTGCCTAAAAAGTGTCACAGCTTTTTCCTTGTTCTCAGTGGGATGTTCCTACATCCCACTAGTTTCTCAAGACTGAGGATAAGAGTTTTGAACTGAGATGGCAGGTGTCTTTCTGTTTAAGGACACCTCACTTCAGTAGCTATCATCTGAATTTTAAAGTCACTTGATAATCCTCTGGCAGGCACAGGGATTTTTATGTAGCTCTCTGTGGGCTTGCTCTCAGTATGGAAGCAAAAGGCAGAAGTGAGGTTAATGAGGCTTCTCGCCCAAAATGGTGGTTGCAGTCTGCTGTAAATGTGA
Source organism: Phasianus colchicus (assembly GCF_987193195.1). Classification (NCBI taxonomy): domain Eukaryota; kingdom Metazoa; phylum Chordata; class Aves; order Galliformes; family Phasianidae; genus Phasianus; species Phasianus colchicus. The sequence goes on from NC_143438.1 coordinate 37,290,707, forward strand.
ATATAGATGCTCTTTTCTATCAAACCAAGATTACAAGTTGCTTTTAAACATCCTTTCCTGCTCTTTTGCAATGTATGTAACAAGAAGGACTACGGAAAGGACAGAAACCTGAAGTTCTTTCCAGCCCTTCTGGTTATATGCATGTGTGTCTTAATCCTTTTGAAAAGGAGAAATTCCAAATTAAGCCAGCCTGTGGCAGTGTTTTTCAGCATTTCTTTTGCTTCTGCATTTAAAGCTGAAGCCACGGTACTAATTGGAAAAGTTGGGAAGCTTCCTGTGTGCTATGTGCAATAGTTAATTTCAGTTGTTAGAGTTTTGGCGTTTTAACATGATCTTTTATTAAAATGAGTGTGTGTTATAAGTAATCATGACTCACAGCTGCAGAATTACTAGTTCATTGTCTATGAAAATTATTTTAAATGCGATGTGCTGTTATTGCTTCTTTTTTTCCTAATGGACTTGATTTCTCTCCCCTTCTTCTTTTAGCATAACAATGTTTCTATTCTTTGAAAGATTCAATAAAACACATTTACAGCTAGTTCTCCTTTTTTTTCAATACTTCTTTGAGATATCCCCATCTCCTGACCTTTCTGATCTACGTTATGCACTATGGGATGATTCTCATCTGACTTCCTTTCCAGACGGCTTCCTCTTTTTTAAAAAGGCAATCCAAAGGTGGATGTGAATAAATGCTCAAATTTCTTACATCTTTTAAATTACTTCTTAAAAATTACGGTTTATTGCTCATTTACAAAAGCTTTTAAAAGCTAGAATTTAAGTTAGGTAAGAACTTTGGTGCTCTCATGAGCTCTAAAATTTACCTCTCAAATAAGTATAAAAGAAAAAGCACCAGAAAAAAAAAAAAAAAATTAAAACCCTGAAATCCCTGTAAGAGCTCAAAACAACCTCAGACAACTGCCTTTTCTGTTATCTTGTTCCTGGCGGTGGGTTGCAGGATTCTTTGTCTATTAGCTCTTCAGGGGTACTGTGGAAGTTGCCAGTAAATGACTGATGTCTTTAGTGATTTCCACAAGGCTGTCACAGAGTTGTTTCAAGCCTGGTCTGAAAGGCCATTTACTTTGTTGGAAATGCCTCCCATAGTTATTGTGACCATTTCCTCTGTTTCTACACAAAAGAGCAAGGGAGGATGCTAGATGGAAAGGGAAAGGAAATGTTACTTACCTAGCAATTAACTAACCTGTGAATATCACTGCCATACAAGGTCAGCTGGAGCAAATGCCACCATTGGCATGCTGGAGGCTCAGCACAGGGACTGGCAAGCACGGCTTTTAGCCTTTTCTTGAGGCTTTTCATGTGAATCTTCAGGTTTTGCATGTACAACACATATGGTCATTTGAAGCCAGCACCCAGTGAAGGCCATTGCCATCACTGCAGTCAGCACATCAGTGGTGACCTCAGCAGCGTGGCTTTTGCTGCCCTTCTGGCTGTGCCCCCATCCTCTGTGATAACCCTTGTTCCTTTACAGTTCACCTTCAGTCCAGCCAGAGCAGAGCTATTAAAATCAACTTCTGGTGCATTAGTAGTTTGGAGCCTTCCTGCCACCAAGCCTCACTTGAGGAAACTTCAACCCATGCTAATTTGTCCTGCCACATCCTTCTTGCCATGACACAGAGATGTGACATGCCATATCTATGAGAGCTGCTGCACACCAGGTCTGGACTTCATGGCAGCTTGGTGCTTGCATCCCATGTAATTGGGGTAGCTGAGATCCTGCAGTCTTACCCCTCACTGACCCCTTGTTTCCACCAATGTCAGTCTGTCCTGCCAGCATCTTCCTTATTATTCCAGCCCTACTTTCTTCCATTTTCCTTCCGAAGTCCTTTTCCCTCTGATAGTGTGCAGGAAAAAATAAAAATAAAAAAATTCTACCCAAATACTATACAACTAGAGCACCTTTAAATACCTGTAATACTTTCACAATTATAATTTAAGTTCACCTTTCGGTGATATGCCACTGCCTTTGACAAGACTGATGTGCAGAGTAGAGATCTTTGACTGACTTTAAAGCTATGAACATAGGAACCAGCCTTGGTGGCATGGCCTTTGGTAGGAGAAACAAGGTAAGTCAGATCATGCAGAGCTCTGTATTTCCGTAGCCGTCCTCCCTCTGTTATCACACTGTGTTCATTGGCTGCAGGTATTTCGGCAGAAGGCTGGCCTGCAGCGCAGCTGTACCCTCTGTTTTTAGACTGAGCAGCTCTAGTAACGGGTTTTATGATATATGGCAAAAAGCTGCCCGCGCTCAACAAATGATAGGAGAAATGAAATATTGGCTGAGGAATGTTAAGCTGTGTGTTGTAGCTGCCAGCCCACAGTCCTGGCCTGGAACACCTTTTTCCTTACTACACTTGAAGTAAGGAGAACAGGTGGTGGTCAAGAAGGCACTGTGGAGCAGATGTTGTGGCATGTCTGACTGTAGGAACGAAAGGGAAAATCTCCAGGGAGATTTGGAGTGTTTGGAATGGCTGTCCAGGCAAGGCAGGCTGCCACTTGCTTAAAAAAGAAAATATAATAGTAAATTTGAGTCACAGTTTTCCACCTCCTCTTCTAGTAGTTTTGTTGCATCAAAACCATTTGTATTTTTTTTTCTTTGCCTTAAGTAATAACAATGAAAAAGCACCACCCAAATCTAACCCTCTCAAATTTAATTATGTGTCCTGCTGAGTTAATAGTCTTTCCTTTTCCCCCCTTCTACCTGTGCTGCATTTAACAAGCAGGGCCACACACAGCGAAATGCCTAGCAGTGCACTGGAAGTACTGCACTTAAGTTTTGAACCAGTTAATGCGGCATTGCTGTTAAGTCTGGAATTAGGACAAAACTGTGTTACAGTCAAATTGGTATCATCTGGCCTAATTACTTCCTAATTTTGCAAAGCATTCCAAGGGTTTTATATCTCATAATTTTCTTTAAATACTTTATGATCAGCGATATTAAGGCAATGCCAAATTGTACAGTTTTCATTTTGGCAAGCCATGTCTACAAGCATTTTGCACCAGTCCTGTGTAGCGTAGTCATCTCTCTTTCTCTCTGTTCCCCTGAATTTGTAGATAAGGGCTTGCCATTCTCTCACTATCCAGAAGGTGAAAGGACTGTGAAGGTACCTGTACTTTTCAAACCCGTATGGTGCTGTCACTGGTTGCCTGATGAACTAGATAATCTTTAAGGTCCCTTCCAACCTAAGCCGTTCTGTGACTCTGTTTTCCTGTGCATGTGCTTGTGCATTAAGTTTCTTTTAGAAAGAAAAGCCAGTTTTTGGCATGGTGACAGAGGTGCAAAAGCTTTGTGTAATGTGGACAGTTCACTTTCCTTTGCCTGACAGAGGCAATGTGTGCCTGATGCTCTTGTGTGTGGCTGTGAGACATGGCTGGGCAGGCTGGTCCCCTGCTTGGGGTCTTGCTGGTGTCACCAGCAGCATGGTGCCAGCCTCCCTGCTGTGCCCCTGCCACTGGTGATGGCTGAGGATGCTCACTGACAGCTGTCTCAGGTCTCTGCTGGGGATGAGAGCAAGATGTGGCATTCCTTGTGAGGAATGCTGAGACCAAAGGGTTGGTAAGTGAGCACTAGCTCTGCCATTGTCCAAAATTCATCTGTACCATGTATCTAATGACTTACCAAAATCTCAGCGAGGAGGTGTTCAGTGACACTATAAACACTGAAAATGTGGTGTTTGTCAGTGGCACGCTGCCAGCAGCAGCCGTTTTGCCCACATGTGCACTTTGTTCTCTGTTCTACTGCAGGTGCTTCTCTCCCTCACTCTGAGATTAAATAATAATAATAATAATAATAATAATCTGTGGTGAATCTGTTCAGGCTGATACCTGGAAGACATGTCCCAGAAGAGAGCTTGAATTTAGGCATCAGCATGAGCTTGCCAGCACATCTGAAGCTGAGGGTGATAGAAAGAAATGCAAAGGAAGAGTAGAATCATTTGCACATGGAGCTGCTTCTGCAGTCAGCTGGCCTTTGAAAGGCTTGTAGCATTGGTACCCTAGACAACAAAGCCAAATATTCTTTGAGGAAAAATACAAGTAGCTAGAGAGAAAAAATTCCCTGTGAACTTTCATGCTATTTTTTTTATCAACACAAGCTTCAGCCAGACTTTGGATGTGATGCCCTTCCCCTCTTAATTTCTCTGTTACTTTGTTAGTACATATTCCCAGATAGTGCTTGAAATTCCAGTAAACCTGCAGGCATTTGCAGCTGGAGCTGTGTGGGTGGAGGGTGGTTTCAGGCCCCTTTAAAAAAAAAAAAAAAAAAAAAAGATCCTTGAAGTGTGACATAACTCTAAAGCATTTCTGCTGTGCAAAGGAATTTGTAATTTTACTGAGCTAGGGAATACCTTGTAGAAGAGGTCCTTTGTGTGCTTTACCGTAACTGTTCTCAGTCTCGGATTTCACTCACATTTAAAGGTTAAGTTTCAAATTTAATCAACTAAAATTTTGGTATTTTTTTTCTGATCAGCTCAGTGACCTTTCACATTCTTTCCAAAGTGCAAAACTAATGCAGTCAGTGGCTCTGATAATAATAATCTGAAATAATTAAAAAAAAAAAAAAAAGGCGACAACCCACAACATGTGCAGTCCAGCACTGAGCAGACTTTATTGAATTAGACTGATGGTTGCCTATTCATGTTTTCTGCTGCCCAGATTGTAAGAGCTCAGTGGGTTTTGTTTCCACAAGCAGCAGGTGTCCTCCCAGACAATGCAAGAGAGATTAGTCAGATGGAGAATCAGTGTTGGGAGCGCTGGACTGGGCTGTCGTTTTTCTCATTCATCTCATGGACCATCCGCAGTTCTTCTGTGAAGAAGTGAGCAATGTGATGGGACGCTTGGCTGTTTGCATGCTAGGAATGTGATTTCTGAAGAGCTAGGGCAGCATGAGAATGTGGATGTTTAACAGCAAGGAGAAACTTGTGAGTGAAGTTAAAAGTTGCAGAGTGTAAAATTGAAAAAATAAAACAAATTGGCCTTTGGTATAAGCCTGTAAATTGTTGTTTCAGGAATAGGAAGGAAGAGGGAAGCCTGAAACAAATGTGCAAGAAAAATAAGTGAAGAATAATACTGCTGCAATAAATGTTGATGTGTAGGGATCCAAGCATTAGTCATTTAATCATCATAGCAACCATAATAGTTCTGTTTGAGGAAAAAAAGAGTGGAAAGAAATGAAATTTTGCTGCTGTAAGGTTCCTGAAATCATTAAAATTTGCCTTGCTCAGATAATAATTTCCCTTCCCTAGGCCCACTCCCAAAAAACAGTGATACAAATCTGCAGTTCTTTTCTGTTCTTGAGAGATGATACTTTTTGTCTTCCACATCTACTCCCAGTTTGGTAGAAATTTGATAATGACCATTATGCATCCTTGTCTTGAAATTGTAAGACATGAGATTAAAAAAAGTAATTGAGAATCATTTTAGGAACTGTAAGGTTTATAAAAGGAGAATGGAGATCATAAAGAAAGCTAAACCAAAGGGCAGCTAGTCTGATCAGTATGCTAAAAATGGTGTGTCGGTATCAAGAGAAGTCAAGCATTCCAGCTGCCTCTGGAGTCATTTGCTCAATGATGACAATATAGTGCTGTTACAAATACACAGCTCATAGCTTAGAAGGGAATAGGTAAGTCCCAATATGTAGTCAAGAAAAAAAAAAAAAGCTGCTGATAACAATAAGGAAAAGCAGTGTGATATTAAACAGAAACTTCTTGTTCGTGACCAGATGACTGGGAAAAAAAACAGGATGTCTTGGAGCATCTTGGACTTGTTTCTATGCACGGCTGACCTCTGGCTTTCCCTCCGACATAGCTGCAGTGAAGTCATTGTGGGGTGGGGAGAATTAGGAGGCTGATGAACCCCCTGTGTTGGGCGGCATCTCAATCTCAAGAGGTGTATTTGGTTTGCTCTGTTAAAAACCTCAAACTTCAGCCAAAAGCACCCTCGTTCTAAAATTAGTTCAAGAGGAAGAGGGTTATTAGTTGGTCGTGTGCTTTTTATCCTTCAGTATTACCCTCTTATCTGCTGGCGTGCCCTGTCACGCAGTATTGACTATTCCAGTCTAATCGTGTTCATCTGTTTTTGTGAATTATTGAGAAGCTGTTGCAGCTGCATCTAAAAATATCCAACAACATATAGAGCAAGGTGAGCTTTTCAGATGAGACACTGGCTGTAGCAAAACAAGATAACTTTTTCTTCCTGGTATCTCACTGCAGCAAGCAGCCTTGTGCTATAAGGAAACCTAAGAGCATGCACTGGAGTTGTCTCTCACCTCGCATCCACTTTAACTCCATGTTGGGATTCTGCTATGTAATGCAGCTGGGGCCAAAAACGGATGGTGTAGGGGATAAGAACCTTGGGACAGGGCATTGTCACTGGGAAGCAAATAATACTCAACAGAACAGACAGTGGGTCTCTTTGAACAGCGTGAGCTGTGCCCAGAGGATCAGCACACTGCTAAACAGGATCAGGGCTCATTGGTGAATTCCCCAGGAGTCCCTCTCTTGGCTAACCCTGTAGGGATTTAGTATGAAAAGGCTGTTTTTGGTGTGTGCGCACAACGCAGCCCTACTGTGTGGATATTAGCTTAGAAGGGGATTTGGTTTTCTGTGTGAGTAGAGCAAAGGGAAGAACTAAGTCATGCTTTCTGTCTCCCTATGAAAATGATTGATTTTTATCCTACATAAGTAGTGTTTCATCTAAGTTTCACATTCCGTGTGGTGTTCCAACTCTTCCCTTGATATTTACTCTACAAATACACACAACTGGGAGGTTATTTTTTTAGTCATTGGAAGTTTTCCTGTTTGCAATTATATCTTATTGTTGTGATACACTCCAGTGCTCAGGATGACATAATTCTCTTTGGGAACCTGGTGCTCCTCAAGAGCCTGCAGGCGCTAGCCTGTCACCTTGCTGTCTTCCACCAGCGAGATTAGGGACATTTTACTCTTAATCTTTATGTCATACTTGGTTACTTTTCTGTCACAGTTCTTTGAAACTCCTCCAAACTTGTTCATATTTGCAGGTCTGCTCAGATATTCTGAGAGCGTGGTGTGTTTTTGATGGACCTTCCTTTCTTGGGGTAAAATGCCACAGTTTTGTACTGCATACCTGCTTTTGACTCTTCCCCTTGCCGTGGACTGTACTTGATGCAGGCTACTCCGTACTGCCGATGATTGCGGTGTATATATTATGTTTAATGCTCGTATAACAATGCAGCTGGCACTGCCTTCATCTTAAGTGTCCTTTTTAGAGGAGTAGTTTTAGTTTTATAGCATGCTTTTGTTTGTGAAAGTTATGCTGAAGAACCTCACCTAGTACAACTTGTTGTCTCCTGTAACATCTGTTCTTTTCGGCATTGCTCCATCCCAGCTTTTGCCCTCCCACTGCATGGGGTTTTTGGATCACTTCCCTTCACTTGTCTTAGCCTGCTTTCTTTCAGAATGAATCTCATTTGATTATTTTCAGGCTGCATTTCTATTCTCTCCAAGTCCCTGTGCATTACTTCCTTGTCCCCATTATTTCTGCAGTTCCTCCAAATGTGGTATTTCTTGGAAACTTCAGTTAGCATGCTGTCTAGAGTCTCTTCTGGATCATTAAGGAAAATATCAAGTGAAATAGGACCTCATACAGATCTTTGCAATATTGCACCTTTTTCCAATGTTATCCTTTGCTTTTATCAGAATTTATTTTCAGTTTCCAAATCAAGTCATAGCATTCATATCAAAGTGCAAATCACTATCAGATGTTTACTGAAAATCAAACACATCACATCTGCTCCTTTCCCTCAATTCTTTGTGTTACAGTGCTATCCAGAAAAGGGGCCAATTTCTAGATGGTTCTGAATTCTATTCTGAATAGATTTTGAATAAAAATCACGGTTTCATTGTCCTTAGGCATGTAGCCTGGTTTACTGTGTAGGAAGCCTCATGAATTCAAACAGCTGTGCAGCCCATTCTGAATTCTGGTTCTGAGAAGGTCAGAGCTGGGAGGAAATAACGGGAGTCTGTGCTTGTGAGAAGGAAGAGGAAAGAAGGGGGTTGTGTGGGGAGGAATTGGATTCTCTTTTGTCTGCCTGTGTAAGATATGTAACTAAGGAGTAGAAGTCAGATGTGTGTTTCTGAAGAAGTGGTTGAATCCCCAGGTGTTCTTGTATTTCTGGACCTGTGCTTCCCATATAGTGTTTTAAGCAATTCTACTTTGTCCTGCTGTGGTCTGTTTTATGTTAAGCTACGTCCAAAAAATCCTAAAGAGAAGCTTTAACATCTAATTTAGGAGTACCAATACCTGAAGCTATTTTCAAACTGAAGGCATGAGATGGCATCAGCAGCCACCTTCTTCCTGAGCACTTGACAGAATTCCTCTGCTGCAAGTGTTGGCTGGCTAGCTGGCTGCAGCACACAAAACCTGTAACGCTTTAAGGCTGTGGCAAAAGGACCTTTGTCACTCTCAAGTACTAGAGATAAACTGCTGTTTTGGGTAATAAGCAAAGGAATTAAGATGAAAATAAGAAGATGACAGAAACTGAAGGGAAGAAAATGAGAGAGTGCTTAGCCAAGAAGTCTTTCAATGGGGAACATGAGTTATAGTCCCTGGAGATTGTGCAAAAGGCATCCCATTCATGACTTTTTGCTTTGACCTGGCCATAATAAAATCTCGAAAGTTTCTGGTGACAGTAATGCCTGCACTGCACTGGTTAGAGCAATATTTTATACCAGTGATTTAAAAGGATTGTTAGTACCCCTTTTCAGCTGGGGCAAGCGGCTGGGAGCGGGCAGAAATAAATTTCATCTATTTTTCTAAAAAGGTTGTGATGCTATTACTGGGCAATGTGCTATTTCCCCTTCTTCCCCAGCTCTTGCTGCCTGCTGCACCCAGCCCATGCTTCCCAACACGCCGTGGGGATGGGGCAGCCCTGGCCCTGCTGTAGGTGTTGGGTCCCTGGGGCAGATGAGAGGACATCCATAGAGACTTGGGTTGTGTGTGGGCACATCATGGAGGAGAGAGGTAGCAGTGTGTTTGTTTAGTGCTGATTTTAGAATTTTATTTTTTTCTGTCATTTTATTGTTAGAAGCTAAAATTGTTATTAAATGCTTAAGCATTTAATACAAATTCTGCTTCTGAAGCTCCTCTTCTGATCTTTAAAATTATTTCTGATAATGTTTAGTACTGTTTGTGCGAGCTGCTGGAAGAACTGAATGTACCAAGATGCTACTGTAAGGTGCTAGAAGCTGTGTTATATGGTCTGAGCAGCCTGGTCTGGTGGTTGGCGACCCTGCACATGGCAGGGGAGTTGAAACTAGATGATAACTGTGGTCCTTTTCAACCCAGGCCATTCTGTGATTCTATGATTTTTGTGTGTTGCACTGGCACTGTCTGATGTCAGCATTGTAGGAGTGCCCAGATTTACCTCATCACCAACACCAACACCATTTTCATATTCTGTGCTACATTTCCCACCTGGAAAATCCCTTTTTCTTGTTAGCTGCACTAACCTGGGAGGGCCAAAAAGGGCCGTAGCCATCTCCCAGGCTTTCTACACAACTGTTAGGGCACACAGATCTGTGATCTGTTCATCTGTATCCTCCCCTCTCCTTAAGCACAGACTTAGAGGCGTAGACCTTGCTATACCTCAGCGTCAGTCTGCCTCATTCAGTTTGGCTGAAACAGCACAGTGTGTGGGTTTGGACAAAGTCAGGAGACACTGAGGAGCACCAGATAGGCAGAGCTCCCCACAGCTGCTGGCCTCTTGGCCATGCACCTTCATTGCAGCCAAGTTGACCAAAATGATGGGATAACAACTGTGAGGATGGAGGAGTCACTGAGGCTCCTCAGCCCTGGCAGCAGACTTGGGGTGCTCCACACCTCCCATGTCTCTGTGCTGGGCTGAGCTTAGCCTGGAGGCTGGTTCAGCCCCCGCTGAATGCTGCTGCAATTGAATGATTTGGTTTTGCTTTCCTTCATTATTTACTGCGCTGATCAAAGGACCCACTCCTTGTGATCGTAAAGGGAAGCCTTAAAATCTTATTTAGGAGCACAGATATTTTGGGCTTTGACAGATGTGCTTTGAAAGTAACGCAGATGTGCAGTGTCAGATTTCACTGCTGCATGCAGCGTCTTTGTTTCAAACGGTAAACTTAGCCAATAGTGCCAGGCATGTGCTTTCCCAAAGTCCTGCCCCCTGCAACACAGGAAAAACAAGTTTGGGGGAGTTACGTTTTTTTTTCCTGAGTTTATCCCCTTGGAGAATTTGAAAGGAAAATGATCTTGGCAGAGTGAGCGCTCAGCCCTGCAGGACTGGAAATCTTATGGGTTATTTTTAACCTAATTACTTAGCTCTTTACTGTGAGAGTGGTGAGGTTCTGGAACAGGCTGCCCAGAGAGACTGTGAATGCCCCATCCCTGAAGGTGTTCAAGGCCAGATTGGATGGGGCCCTGGGCAGCCTGGTCTAGTATTAAATGTGGAGGTTGGTGGCCCTGCCTGTGGCAGGGGGCTTGGAGCTTGATGATCCTTGTGGTCCCTTTCCAACCCAGGCCATTCTGTGATTTTTAGGTTTGGGATTTATTTATTTATTTATTCTCTTTGAATTGACGATGAGGTTAAGTAGACTCTATTGGAAGTGAAACTCCAACTCCAGGAGACATGCTTCTTCCATTGTGCCATTTAGAAGAATGTCAGTGGCACTGCGTCCTGCTAAGGAACAGCACTTGGTTTTCTGAAGCGCTTTTATGAGTTGATGGGAGAGGATATGCTACAGAGCAGTTTGCCCCTTTCCCATTCTCACCACTCCTCTTTGAACTGGTGGCATTTTAGATGGAGCATAGTCTCTTTACACTTGCCAGGCAGAGGCTCATTAACTGCATGTTAATTGAAACTGAAAGTTTGTCAGATGATTCAATTCAGTTACATGTTAAATGGATTCAGTGAAGTAAGCATTACTGCTGTGATGAAAATCTCTCTGGAATTGATTTGTGAACTGATTTGGAGGGATTCAACGACTTTATCAGCAGCTCTGAGAGATAAGCATTGTGTTAGCGGGCGAAGGTAGCTGCGCTCTAAGCAAACAAATCCTATTCTTCTGCGTCCCTCTAACCTGCTTTAATTACTGCCCAGTATGTTCCCTTTCCAGGACGTGTGTTAGATAAATTTGCTCTGGAGAGCTGAGCAGCAAAGGAGAAACTGAGAAGAATTGAAAGTCTGGCTTGAATTCTGTAATCTCAGTGGCTGACAATGAATGAATTCTTTATCCCTCAGTAGATTGAGCTGTCATAAAATTTACCTAAAGTTTGACTCAAAATATAAACATATGTTAAAATAAAAATGTGTCTGCTTTAAACTAACAGACAGAAAACCCAAAGTTTACGTTCTCCGTGACTCATCTTTTATATTGGGCCACTGCTAAAGTCTCTCTTAAGTGAGCAATTTATTCTGTACTCTCTATCTGCTTATATTCTTAGTTTCAGTGTGGAGCCAATTTTTATTGCTGAGTTATAAACCCTTTGAAAATAGGGGCTTGTAATGGAAATGCTGACAGACCTTTAACTAGGTCAGTCTTATCTGGCTCCATTATCTTTGCTTTTGTTAAAGAATTAAATGGCTGCATATTTGTTTATCTTTCTTAGTCACAGAATTTTAACGTGAGTATATTATTGAATTGTTTTTTTCTTCAAAATGTCCAGCATTAGAGAGGTTGTCCAGACTTCACAGTGATTGTTAAAAGGGAATCAAACAGTTGTGTCTTATTTCACAGTTTTCTTGCTTATACAGTACATTTAGTTTGTAATATGTCATTACTACATCACATACTAATTCCAAAGTTGTTCTTTTATCCTTCTACCTTACTTTATTCTTGATTTTTGCTTTGTCTGTTGTACTTCTTTTTCTATTAAGTGACAATTATGTTTTTTGTTTGTTCCATTCAGATGAAAAGCCATACCACTGCAGTTTTTCTGAAGAGGAAATGCCCATGGTCACATCTCAGTTGGAGGAAACTACGAAGCTGGGAAGCCACAATGCCAGAGAAAATGAGGCCAATGAATCTAAACCAGAGATTCCAGCATTGATGTCCACAGTGGAGAGTGTCATCAAGGAGCCCTTTTCGAAATACCAGGATCTGAAAGGTTCTGCAGATATAAAGATGCCAGCATTTCACCACAGCCAAGGACTTCCTTGCTCCAGTCACTTTGCTGGCTTTGTTTCAGGTGTGGGCCAGACATCTTCAAACATGGTCATGGACTTGAAAACATCACTTGAAATGCAAGCTAGTCACTCTAGAGAAAATTTACTAGACTTACACAGGGAGCATCCTCTGATAGAAAAAGGTGCTGAAGCTGAAGAGGCAGCTCCACTTGATTTGAGTGAAAAATCAACAAGGGATAATTCATGCAATAAAAATTTGAATATATCCTTGCAGGCTGCTTTAATTATCTACCCATGTCCTTTCTGCAGTCACAAGACCTACTACCCTGAGGTCCTGTGGATGCACAAAAGAATTTTGCACAAAATCAGCTGTAACTCAATGGTACCCCCATGGGTTCAACAGAATGGATTCAAGAGTATTAAAAACAACCTGGTTTTCCTGGCAAGGAGTGGGCGTACTGGTCCCCCTCCTGTTCTTGGTGGTAAGGAATGCCAGCCTTTGCCCGTTGCCAGATTTACACGTACTCAAGTGCCAAGTGCATTACCAGGGTCCAAAAGCAGTTCTCTTTCTGTTGGGATGACTGCTAAGTCTGGGAGTATGCATCAGTCAAAGGACAGTCATGCATTTGGCCACTGTGGTCCTTGCTTATCAGGTCTGGATGGGTACAGACAGCCCAAAGTAAACCATTCACAGGAGCAATACAGCACAGCAGCACAACAGCCTCCGCTGAAAAATAAATATGAAACAAATTCCAAACTTATGCAAATGGGAGCCTATAGTGGAAGCATAACGCCTACTCAGACAGTCATATCCAGGCCTAGCATGCAGCCTACCAACAATAAACAAGTGGAAAAGTACGTGGTTCCCCAGGGAAGTACTGGTTTTCTCCCTTCAGGTAAGCACTGTGCATCTGATTCCATGAAGGCCAAATACAACCCACCGCCGCAGTATCATCCCCTTTGCAAAAGCGAGCAGTACATTAAACATGAAGAGCCATCGGTGCCTCAGAGGGAGTCTCACATAAAGGCTGGGAATGAGATGAGGACATTGGCAAACTGCACAGCCGTGACCCGAGCAAGTCCACTGATGCAGCCCCAGCCTGGTGCAGCAGGAGTCTCCTCGGTTTTACACACCAACAAACAGGATCTGGGATCAGATGGGCATGAGAAACGTTTGGACATTTTAAATATCTTTAAAACATACATTCCAAAGGACCTTGCTTCGTTGTACCAAACCTGTGGTGCCAACAGCCCAGTCCTGGATCACGCAGGTAAGATTTCACAAGCCCTTCCAGAGCTGGGGACATGGCTTGCTTGCTCTTTCTTCAATCTGAGTCACAACATGTTGTTTAGCAGTTTCCTCCCCTCTTCTTAGCTGTTGGGATTATTAATTCAGTGTTCTATCATTTCTGGATAGGCTTGAATAGATTTGTTTACTGATCTCTAACATTGTGGCATCCCCCCTCATGCACTGCGTGACATTTCTGTCGCGGGTTAAATGTATTTGGTTCCACCTGGAGTGTTACTGTTCCTTTGTCCCCTTGCTTCAAGCAGGCTAGAGTTACACAGATGTGCTGTCACACTATGATTCTAGCGATATGCTGGTGATGGCAAACATCATAATCTTTTTGCTTCGGGCAAAATAAACATCCTCTGGGGCTTATCTGTGATGTTATTTCGGAGGTTTTGTACAATTTTGTCTGCAAACAAGTCTTCCAACAGCAGAAAGAGATAATCACTTGTCAGTGTCCTTTGTCTTTCTTGACAAAAGTCTTAAGATCTTCCTTGTCCGTATCAAAGACTGCTATGGTATTTTTCAAACGATTCTTTTGATCTGTATGTAAGTTTATAATTAAAAAGAGGTGGAGCTGAATATGTTACCTGCTAATTCACATAAGCAGGAAAGACTGCTGTGCAAATAACCAGTTTAAAGTTCAGGGAATAAAAATGTAAGTACCACAGCTCTCCTTCTATCTCTTGCCAGTCAACTGCCATGTAAAAACAAAACAAAACAATATATATATATATAATAAAAAAGAAACCTGTGCATTTGCATTTGAAACCATACACTTCTGAGTATCTGCCAAAATTAGTTTGCCTCGTTGGAAACTTAAAGACACAGTGATTTATTACTATTGGGAAGGGCATGTGGGATTGGAGAGGGAACTAGAGTCCCAGCTTTTGCCATTTGTAAGCTGTCCAGATTTCTTAAACATTTCTTCTCTTAATAGAAGCTGTGCAAGAACTGACTTTTTGTCAAAGGAGTATGAGCTTATGAGCCCATTTTACAGTGAGGGCTGAAATATGGGAAATTGAAAAGCTGGTAGTCTAGGGCCAGTGGTGGCCTAGTTCCCAGAAGCCGTACGCAGGTTGACTGCTCTGGCAGCCATGAGGCAGGGGAAGACTCATTATGTTCAGTCAGGTCTTTGTGCAAGCCTTTCGGAGAAGACAGGGAAGCCAAATAGTGAATGAGGTGCACCTTTAAGCCACTCTGTTCTTGGTTTTACTCAATCAGATAAAAAGTAATGTTGCATAAGAGTTGACTGTTATCACTATTGAGTAAATCATTTAGCAGGTGCTTAGAGGCTGTGTAATTACTGTGAGGAGCATCAAGATCATGGTTTTTGTTAAGGAAAAGAGGAGAAGGATTTTATCAGTTTCTACAAATGCAGGGCCAGTTCACTTACAAATCTTAGCTGAGTCCCCTTTCAGCACCACAGTGGCTGGGAATGTCCTTATAAAAAGCTGTTGCAGGCAAAAGGAACAAGAGCCTCCCAACTGCAAATAGAGGAGGCTAAACGATCCTTATCTGAACTAACACATAGTCCTAGGCTGAGCCCTTTGAGTTTCTGTCAGTATGCAGCATGCAATTAAATCTTCATATGGCAATTGTGACATAAGGGACAATGAAAAATCCTACTTAGACTATTTGTCACATGCTTTTTTCCTCTTCGAATGTTCCTGATAGACTTTACTTGGGTGTTGTGCATTAGTATGTCCTCATCTTGGAACATACTGGAATATTTTAGCGTGTGGTTGTGCAGGGTTTAACTTCCTCTGGGGAGCCTTGATTTATTTCTGGGACCCTTTCTTTTACATTTGTGTTTATTCCAACATGTCCTTGGAAAATTGTGTGTTCTGTAGTGATACAGCTGCATTCGCAAAGCTTCTGTGCTTGGAATAGGTTTGTTTTGTGCTGCCCAAACTTCCTGAGCACTCATAGAGAAAATCTTATTGTTACACATAAACAGTAGTTATTTATTTTGTTTGCAGTATTTATATCATTTGTGGTCCTTGGAAAGGTGGGGTTATGGCAGCAGCTGTGCTCTCTCCTTGGGGCTTAAGACAGCTTTGAAAGCTGTTCTCACAGGAGCTCTCATTCACATGGTCGCCCTCATCTACTTGAATTCACTGATACTTGTAGCCGGATATCCAGCATCTTTTGTTCACCTGTAAGGAGTGTGTCCTGAGTGCTGAATCATGGGACTATTACTTGCAGCAGTGATGCCCAGAGTACAAAGCTCTGGAGTATCAAAAGCCTTATGGTGTCCTTAGGATATACAACAATGGCAACCATACCTTGATGCTATCTCCCTTTTTCCACCTGTGTTTTAAGATAACTGCCATTAAGTAACTGCCAGGGAGGGGGTTGATAAAAGGGCTGATCCATTCACCTCTGCATTTGGGCACTTTGGCTTACAACAGCAATTCTCAGCCTTCCCTCCTAAAAACATGAGATGGGAAGTGTGCTTCCATGAATGCTGCTGGGACAACTTTTGGGCTGCTTCAGAGCTTGTTACTAATGCCTCATCTGCCCTGGTTCCTGGGTGGGGAGCTGTGTTCACCAGGGTGCACATGTTGTGCGTGTGGATGGAGGAGGAAATGAGCCTCAATGTTTCTGAATGCAACAGGGTTACTGTGGTGGTATAAACAAGAAGACAGGTCAGATTTTTCTGTTACTTGATAGCAGAAAAAAACATTTTCTGCTTCAGAGTGTGTGGTAATATGGAAAGTTGGAGAAGAGCATATATCCAGTAACGAGTGGCATCCCCCAGGGGTCTGTCATGGGACCGGTGCTCTTTAACATTTTTATCAATGACATCGATGACGGAATTGAGTGCACCCTCAGCAAGTTTGCTGACGACACCAAGCTGAGTGGTGCGGTCGACACGGTTGAAGGAAGGGATGCCATTCAGAGGGACCTCAAGAGGCTAGAAAGGTGGGCCTGGATGAACCTGATGAGGTTCAACACAGCAAAGTGCAGAGTTTTGCACTTGGGCCAGAAGAATCCCAGGCATCCCTACAGACTGGAAGGAGCGGTCCTTGAGAGCAGCCCTGTGAAGAAGGACCTGGGGGTCTTGATAGATGAAAGACTTAATATGAGCCAGCAGTGTGCCCTTGCAGCTTGGAAGGCAAACGGTATCCTGGGCTCCATCAGAAGAGGGGTGGCCAGCAGGGACAGGGAGGTGATTGTTCACCTCTACTCTGCTCTTGTGAGGCCCCATCTGGAGTACTGCATCCAAGTGCGGAGCCTCCAGTACAAGAAAGACAGGGAGCTGTTGGAGAGGGTCCAGAGGAGGGCCACAAAGATGATCAGGGGATTGGAGCACCTCCCCTACGAAGAGAGGCTGAGGGAGCTGGGCTTGTTCAGCCTGGAGAAAAGAAGATTGCAGGGTGACCTCATTGCAGCATTTCAATACCTAAAGAGAACCTACAGAGGGGAGGGGAATCAATTCTTTGAAAGGGTAGATAACTGCAGGACGAGGGGAAATGGTTTTAAGTTGAGGGAGGGGAGATTTAGGTTGGATGTCAGGGGGAAATTCTTTACAGAGAGGTACTGGAACAGGCTGCCCAGAGAGGTTGAGGATACCCTGTCCCTGGAAGGGTTCAAGGCCAGATTGGATGGGGCCCTGGGCAGCCTGGTCTAGCATTAAATGGGGAGGTTGGTGGCCCTGCGTATGGCAGGGGCGTTGGGGATTCATGATCCTTGAGGTCCCTTCCAACCCTGGTGATTCGGTGATTCTGTGATTCTGTGATATTTGTCTTTCACTAGAACAGGTTGCCCAGAGAGATAGTGGAAACTCCATCCCTGGAGACACTCAAGGTCAGGCTGGAGTGGGCTCTGAGCACCCTGATATAGCTGTAGGTGTCCATTCATTGCAGGGGAGTTGGACTGGATGATCTTTAATAGCCCCTTCCAACTCAAATGAATCTGTGATTCACAGAGGTCTCAGAAAGCCACCTGAGAAACCCAAGTCTCCTGGGCTTCAAAGAGCTGTTGTGTTTGTGTCTGTGTGACAAGTCTGGATTTGTGTCTCAGTCACGAGCTGATTTTTGTCTGCCAGAAACTTTTTGGAGATGTATCTGTTCAGTTACATTATAGAGACTGTACTGCCATCTACAGGAGGTGCTATTATAGAAGTAGAAAACAGCCATAGGATTTTTGGTTTGGTTTGGTCGGTTTTGTTTTGTTTTGTTTCTTTCCTTAGCCAGGACAGTTTCTTCATAATCTATGTTATGGCAAAAGCCATCATAGGATGCTTGTTTTTTTACAAGCACAGTTAGCGGCAGCCCATCTCCTTTTGCATTCACATTTGAGGTACAGCAGTCTGTATTTTGGATGGGCCCTCTGGCATCTTGCGGTTGATTTCGGTATTTGTTTGTTGGTTTGTTTTCTTCACCGGCACTGTTTTTGTTCACAGTTTTACTCTTCTAAAATGCCTTAACAGGAAGAGGAGAAAAAAAAATGCAAAGCAAAACAAAGGAAAAGCTCAAACTTCATTTCTGCTGACAACCCCCTGAGAATGTCTTTAAAAGCCAAAGTATTCCAGTGGCAAATGAAAACATCAACTCTTCCCTTCTGAGGAGGGCGCTTTACCAAAATAGAAAAGATGATGTTCAGCCATTTTTTTTTTAAAAAAAAAGCCCAATAAAAGTCAAATGTGTCTTTTTTGATCAGCAGCAAAAAGACAAAGACCAGCCCTTTAAGTCAGATACTGTAAACTGACCTTTGGAGAAAAAGGAGAGGTTTGAGCGGTTTTCCACAAATGCTAATGGCCTAGAAAACATGTTTACCGAGGGCCGGAGGAAGGCTGCTGTGCCCGACTAGCTCAAAATGTCCGGAATGACACTTTCATTCACAGATGTCTTTCGTCTGTGCCTCGGAGCTCCGGGGTCAAAGCAGCACCGGCAGGCAGGTAGGCAGGGGCTAAAGGTTTGATCAGTTTGTGATGGCTCCACTCACTCTGCATTTGTCTCTGAGGTATTGCCGCCCGGGGGGGACAGTCGGGCTCTGGTCCTACTCACTTCCTATTATCCATGTGACTTGTCTCCGCCACGCTGGAGTCACTTTGATTTGCCTGATGTACTGCTTGACAAAGCTGGGTGATAGCTGAAAAGTGGATCCAGCTGCTCTGAAAAGCGCACACCTGACATGCCAGTCCTGGTGCGGGCACATCATGGGGAGCATTTTTTAATTCAATGTAATTTATGCATTCTTGCAGTCCTGTGTGTGCCTGGCCTGTCAGCTGGTGCCTAGATGAAGGCTGACAGTTGTCATCCAGGGCCTGAAGGTAGTCTCACATAATGACACATTAGACATACTAATGATGTTTTCTTCTGGCATAATGTTTTCTTCTCAACTTTCGTCTCTCCCCCGCCCCCTCCCTGTCTCCTTCCCTTCCCTCCTCCCTATCAACTACAGGGATGCTTAGGACACAAACACGCCAAGGAGACTGCGTCTGCAGGGAATGTGGAAAATGCTTTAACCAACCCAGTCACCTCAGAACTCATCAGAGGTCCCACACAGGTACATTTTCACACTTGCTGTTGCTTTCTTCCTTTCTCGCTTGCCTTCTTTCAGATTCAGCTGACAAAATGCCAAGAATTACGTTTCCTGTACTACGCTAACCTCAGTAATTCCAATACCTAAATCTAGTATACAGGTTTTTATTTTTACGACTATTGCTCTTGTTCTCTGGATATTGCTTACCTGATCCCCGCCCGAACTCCATAAAATTGCAATGCATTTAAGATAAGTCTGTTTGCAAATGTTTTATTTTAATTAGAGAGTAGGGTACTCAGAAATGAATATGCTAATGAATTCTGTTGCCACCAGCACAAATTGAAATCAAAGTACTCCTTTCAGCAGAACATAAGGCTTTGTTTTGCCTCATCATTGCTGTTGACAGGACCATTTTTGTGGGAAACGAGATTTCCCTCAGATGGGTCAGTCCCAAAAACAGCAGCCTTCAGCAGCGGGTTTTTAACCTGGCACAGCCTGCTGCTGAGCTGGGGGAGGACAGAGCCAGCCGGATTGTTGCCTCCTGAGCATCGCACGAGACAGTGAGACTAGCGGGTTCTCTCTGAGAAGTGTGAATGATGCATACATAAGCCAGTCTGATGCAAAATGACAGAGGCCAAATGGTA
Organism: Phasianus colchicus; assembly: GCF_987193195.1. NCBI lineage: Eukaryota > Metazoa > Chordata > Aves > Galliformes > Phasianidae > Phasianus > Phasianus colchicus. Next base: position 37,310,283 of record NC_143438.1, read on the forward strand.
AGTAATGCAAGAAGAGGGTCCCTTTACACATACACCGATAATTAATGTTGTCAGTGATTGCTTTCTTCAGCGCTGAAGTCTGAATTAAAAAGGGCAGTGGCCCTAGGCTGCCATTAGCACACTCTCTTACAGTAAGTGTTACGGTAAATTGGTATTTTCCGGCCACAGGCTAGTAGCTGGTGTCTTTTTTTGAACGTGGTTAATCTGTAATGGTCTCAAATAATGTACACACACTAACGAAGCTTGAATGTTCATCTGTTAACAACCCCCCTTGTTCCCACAGTGGTGTTTGAGTCTAATGGACTCCGAGGTACTGAAGTTCACACCACCTCCGCAGATGCCCCAAAACAAGTATGTTTTACAATTAATTGGATGTTTGGTTTTTAATGTGGTAGCTGGGAAAAAGTTGCATGGTGATACTCATCAGTAAAGCACTGACTGTTTTATAGCATGTATAAATAATAATGGTGTTGCTTGATATTTAGCTCTTAAATTTTTTAAGCGTTTTGTCAATGTCTGTTATATAGAGTCAGTTAATTGTAGATCAAGTAGTTAGTGTTTAAATAAACATGTTACTGGCTTACTGGAGAGTGGGTGGGATAGCTAGCACTGTAATGTACTGTGATACAAAATAGTGAGATGGTATTTAAAGAATTTCTAGGAATAATTTGCTTTTACAACTAACATGCTTTTTGCTGCAACAATGCAATTAGCACTTGGACTGTATTTTTCTGAAGAGTATTCATACTGTAACAGCCAGTATCTAATCTCTCAAAGGCTTATCTCCCACTTTATGTGGACTTTTTGAGGTGGCGTTGCTTTCCTGTTTTCAGAATGTGTTTCCTGTCTTAACAAATACTTCTCAGCACTCTGAATTATGCATAAGAAATCTATTACTTAGAAAACCACTAAACTGAATTTATTTTGTATATCCCGTATCTTTGGATATCACTGTCATAATGTGAACCTTCCCACTCCATCTTCAAGGTTGGCAGGTGGGTTTCAGGGCATATCTTCTCATGGGCAGTTTTCTTTCATATGGAACCGCCTCCAACATCTCCTGTCGTGTTTTTAATATTATTTTACTACAGACAATTTTTTATGACTTTCCTCTTGTCTCTTAGTAAGCAATTACAAATTATTATGGCCATGCTTAGAAAACGGAACTCAATACTAGTTCTACCTTCATGAAGATGAGGAGCTGTTTCAACCTATTCGACAGACATCCTCATCAGGCACCACCACATTGCTTAGGTCATGTGCTGCACCCTTTGTGGAAATCCTTCATGTCTTCTCTGCTATCTTTGCTTCTTTCTGCCCTGGAGGCTACTCTGGGAACCAGAGTACTCTGCTACCAGAATATCTGACCTGTCTTATGAGTGGCCAACAGCTCTCCTCATGAAGTTTTCAAGTACTTGTTGTTCTGAGCAATGCTCATTTAGGTTTTATGGGACAGTAGCAGCTAAGTTCTGTTCTAGTTGAAGAACTAGATGAAAATGCTGTTTTTATGATGCATCAAATTGTGCTAGGACATCCCTCTTAGTAGAAGAATATGTTAGGGCAGAACACTGCAGTGCTGCAAACTAGCCTAGCCACTCTTTGGTTCTCATCAGTTTAGTGATGTAGATTTAGTAAACCTAAACATCTTAAAAATGCTCTTTATCTTTTCATGCTGATTGATTGTTTCTTATATAGTTGAAATCAATTTCTGAATTTAGTGTTACAGTTTTTGCACGTCTTGCTTTAAAAGACTATGTAAGATCACAGTTGGAAATATATTTCCAAAAACTTAATGGCCATATCTACCAAAAAGAGATGTGGAAGCTAAGTTGGACTCTTCTTAAAAATTGTGTTGTATTTATTTATGAACAACAAATTTACTCATGACTCTGTCTTAGTAAACTGCTACAGCAGAATTTATTGACTGACTTCTTCCACAGCAAATGTAGTTTGCTGTTCCAGACTCAGTCCACATCAATCTGTCTTCAAAGCATTTGATTAAATTACAGCATCTTTCAACCCACTAGAATACCGGGTAGAGGTTGGGCTCGTGAACCACTTTGTTTCTTCCCCATCGGTATTTCGTCCACAGAAGCAGCAGTATGATCACTTTTCTGTGAGACAGTTTCCTTTCTTTTGTCTTGTTTGCTCTAATATATCAGCCTTTGTCTCAGTTCGTCAGTGTCTGTGTCAGTTAGGATTATTCGGTTGTCTGCTGTTTTCCTTGTTCTCACTGCAAGCAGGCTTTGCACTCCCCCAGAAGCCTCCACCTGCACAGTCCCTGGGCTTCAGCGAGGGAATACATTTGTCTCTACCCGCAGCTGCAGGGACCTTTAGAAGCACGGGAAGTAGTTTGCACCAGGAACAATGCCTGCAGCACTCTGGTAACATTACAATTTCCCACTTTAAAAATTGTCACTCCGTGTCTTCATTTCATTTCTTAATTGGGGACAGATCTATTCTTGAGAGTTTACAGTGTAAAGTCAGTTCGAGTTACAGGAGTGCCACGCACATGCTTCAAGCAAGAAACAATAGTTAGCACATTCAGTAGCTTTAGAATGAGGCTTTTTTTTTTTTTAATGTTAAGTGGAAATGATTCACTTTACATAATGTTTCCTCCTCACAGGTGAAATATCTTCCCTTGAGTAGTCAGCTAAAGAGTAAAAATATTAATATTAGTATTTCACAGTTCCCCCATTCCCTTCAGTAGTCAGAGAAGATCATCTCTAAAGGTTTCCCTTATAAAAGAAAGTTACGTAGGGCTTTTAAAATTCCCCAACACAGTAGCTTACAACAGTGCTGCATTATATAGCAGTTTTCTCATGGAATAATTTTAATTCCATGTGTTAAAAATAGAGTCTACAGCTTTTTCAAAGGTGAGCCAGTCAGGTCTATATTTAGGTGTTCAAATAGGAAGCCTACTTTAGGGTAACGAACCACCCAGAGGAGATGCAGGTGTTCGGCAGCACTGAAAAGTAGGCCACCTATAGGGGAGTGTAGAGAGGGCCATGCACACCTAATGTTGGTAATGTCAGCATTAGTCTGCACTTCATGCTTTGGCATTTGCACCAGTGAAATATATACCTTATTTCCTACATTTTGTTTGTATCTCGTAACATTAATTTCTGTGTTCTCTTCTACCCAAATGCTTAACAAAAATTTTCACCAAATGAATTTCTCTTGAACTCCAGAATGCTTCCTAGTCTTCTTTTTCTAAAGGACAAAAAATGCTTATTCTATACCCCAAGTCAATACAATCTGTGCTGAGTCTTGCAAATCCTCTTGAAATGCTGCCATATTAAACATACTGAATATTCTGAATATTTTTATAAATGCTAAATATCCCAATATATCCATAATTAAGCTTATTTATCCACTATGAATATGTATCTTAATATTTGGAATACACTAAGCAGCATCAAAAGACCTGATTTAGTAAGTGTGAATTCTGAGAAAGCACACTCCAGTTGCTTATACGTAGCATGACAAAAGCTGGTTCCCTTTCGGACGGGCCCCTGCTACAACACAAATCTCAAAACCAACTCAGTTCTTGAAGGAAAGCTCTCCTAAAGCGTGGGATTATAGCATAGGAACAGCCTGATGCTGCGGCACTGCAGCCAGAAGCCCAGCTCCCAGGTGCATTCAGTAGCACAAGGATTAGTCCATAGTCTGCTTTTGCAAAATACTATCATTGGTGGCAGTTTTTAATGCATGTGCCTCATGTTTATCTTAATCATTTTAAAAAAACATATAAAAACATTATCCTACTTTAGGGATATAGTTTATCACTGCTGTGTCAAACAATATGATCTAAATTTTTTTAAAAGACAAGTAATTGAATTTTCAAAAGGCATAGCTTGCTGGTTAGCAGCATTCTCTCTAACTGAGAATATACATGTGTGTGAAGCATATTTACAGTGCTGGAGCCAAAGATGCTGAATCTCTCTCTGCCGATTTGCTTTTTGCTCAAATGAAGCAAGCAGAAACCCCAAAATTCTAACCTCTGCCCTCTCCAGAAAAGCATTCTTTTGCTCACAGAAGATCAAGGAAAAGCTACAGGCCAGGAAAGAAAGTTAACAGTTGGTATCATGGATATCTGTGGCTAAAGCTTTCCACGTTCCAGAAGGCAATGGCACTCTTTTTCTGCAAAAGAACTAGAGATACAGCAGAGCCTCTGTGACAGGAGCACAACACCTTCATTAAGGAGCCCGTGAGCTTTAGCTTTTTCCACTATGAATATTTAAAATCATTGGTTGTAATGCTCAATACCCACATAAGATAATGATGTGAAAAGCTAGAATTTGAGTGATAGACTGGAAGAAACCATCATCAAGAAAACAATATATGTGTTGCAAAGAAGCCTGAAGGAAAGGCTGGGGACCTCTGTTACCTCTAATAGGATTGTAGGCCAAACTACAGCACAGCCCTGCTTGTCCTTAATCAACTGGAGGGAGAGGAGGAGGAGAAAAATAAAATAAAATATATATTTTAAAAAGTTATTTAAACTGTTAGCGTTGTATTTGTGTTTTTTTTTTTTTCATTTGAAGTTTTAGCACTGTATGTTAGAAGTCCTATTTATGACATTTGTTCATACAAAATGTCTTGCCCCAGTTCCTTGCTGAGTTTCTTCTAAAGATCATGATTAATAGTTCAGTCTTCATTATTGCAAATGTTATTTTTAAATAGTTATTCTGAGAACAAGAATTCCATTAATCAAAATAATAGATAATGAACAAATAAATGGCAACCTAATTTGTCTCGTTCATACATATGGAGATTATAATGCAAACAATCAAGGAATCATAGAGGCTGCTGTACTGGATTCTGAGTAATATGCATGCGCCAGGAACCCGCCAGGTTAGGAACACAGTAGACAAGATTAGCTGCTGTAAGTCTTTTCCCCTTGCCAACAAATTGAAAAGGTGCTCATGGTCCAAAATGATTATTGTAATTTATTTCGATGTCATGCAATCATCTATCTCCAATACATTAAAATGCACACAAACTAATTTTTTCCTTTTCTAGTTATCTGGTGTAATGCTCTAAAACTCTGTACTGAAACCGCTTTTGTTATGGAAGCTGAAGATTTCCTCTACAGAAAAGCTCAAAACTTGATTCAGAACTTGACTGCATTGCTAACAATCACAAACGCAAAGGCTTAGAGATAACTTTCAATCTACTGGAAAATGTGTTCTCCGTCCTACTTTGTATGGTTGAAACTGAGGGACATCCCTTTTTTTCCATGAGTGGGCATGGATGCGAAGGAGGGAGCCACTTTTGCCATCAGAAAGCTCAGGTATCTTTTCCTGGTGGAATGGAGTGCTCCAAGGTAGGCTCCTGCCCAGGGCCATCATCTTCACCTCCACCAGCCTTCAGCACCTCCGCTATGGAGAAGTGATTTATGGAAGGCTTTCTTTGCTGTCCTTTTGCTAGTATTCTCCAGGAGCTCCCGTTTGCTGGTGCAGTTTTTCAGCTGAGCTCTGAAGCCTTCAGCTCTCCCTCTCACTAGTGCTGCTGCAGGAAAGCCTTCCTCCCCATCGAGGAGGAGGATTTCTCCAATTCAAAGCATGACAATGGGGAAACATTTCTGACCCTCTTTACATCCCTGCCGGGTGGAAAAGTGATAAATCTTCCCTTTCACATATCCTTGATGCTCTGTGGGTGTGTGCTGCCCCAGAGCAGCAGCCCCTATCACCCTCTTTGTCAGCTCTTGCCTGTCCCCCCTCCCTCCCCCTTACAGCTGGGAGGAAGCCTGCCATGCTCCCCCATGTCCGTAGGTCTGGTTCCGTGCGAGAGGTTTTAATGATGAATGCCCCCACTCGGAATTGTGGCTCTGTCTCTCAGGCATGATGTAGCCGTGCAAAAATGTAAAGCATCTTTCTTAGTTTACTGCAGGAAATTCAGCATCCAACTAAGGAAGTTTTATCACATCTCTCATTCAGTTACTGTTTCCTACATTTCAAATATACTGCGGTCTGTACAGCGGCTTTTTTTTTCTTTAATTTTGTTGCAAATCTTTCCGACTTAAACCAAACTTTGACTGGTAAATGTCATGAATCTCAGGCCAGGTTTAATTAGGAATTTTCTAAATCTATTAACAAAAGAGATGCACTTAATACATTATGTCAACCAGAGCTGGGCTTTCTTCAGCTATTTCTAGGGCTGCCATAGGCACAGCTTGAAACACGCTTGGATTTTACATGGGTGCCGTATTTTATGTTGCATTAATTTAAAATGGTCTGTTTCGCTTCATCAAGGCTTTAGCTTAAGGATAGCGCATTTATGTAAGATTAATCTTGCCATGTTGTTTTAGGATCAAGATTGTAAACTGCATTGTTCCGACAGTGATGTTCTAAATGTCATTTTAAAGCCTTTCTCAGAAGCTGCAGGCTCCCACTTATTCATGATGTTATCTTTAATTTCACTTGATTTTCAGAATATCTCTTCTATTTTTTCCATGTGGTAATTATTCATTAAAATTGGCTCAAAAACCCAAAGGAAGATGACAAGGGGAAGGAAAGAGCCTTCTTAGCTTTTGACAGACCTGCACGATAATTCGGTTGTTCTTCTTTGAGTTGCCTCTGTGACCTCCAAGTTCAGCCTCTGTGAAGCTCTCATCGGGCTATGAACCCCTCTTGGCCCTCTTTGGAGGAGCATTCCTCCATGTTCTTAACATTTCTGAGCAGCTCCATTCCTTGCTCTTCTCGTCTGTCCAAGACCCTATAGGGGCTGACAAATGCGTGACACTAGTCAGAGGGAAGGAGCACCAGAAGGGCCGGACGCTTCATGCAGGTGCAATAGGGAAGGCGAGGAGGCAAGAATGAGCTTTTCCCTCTTTCCTTCCTACAGGACAGAGATCACACCGGCGCCGACGTTGCCCACACGCTGCCTCTCCACAAGGGCACCTAGAGCCTCAGCCCAGGAGCCCCCCGCAGCCCCCGCCCCGCCGGCATCCTGGCGTCCCTGCAGAGCACGGATCATCGCCTTGGCCGGCAGCGCTGCGCGGCGTTGGGAGCGGCACCACGCTCTGCTAGCAGGGGGTGCCGCCGCGCCGCTCGTCGTTGGGAAATAAATGAAGATGCTACACGAGATATATATAAATTGACGTACTAATCAGTCCCATGGTTCCTTATTTCCTTTATAATAAACAGTGGAGTTGGCAAGCGCCGTGGCAGCACGAGGCATCTATATTAATCAAGAGAAGTTTGAGACACTGGAAAAATTAAACTTTATGTGATTTGGACAGCATGAAGAAGTTAAGCACTGTAACAAAAACCTCCCCGATGCTCACAGTGACTATTTGATACATTTGAAAAACAGCAGTGGATTCGAGGGCTGGAGAAGTATTAATTAATGAAACTGCCACTGCCTGTCATGCTGAAAAGCAAATTAAAAAAAAGAGAGAGAGGAAGAAGGGGGGTGTGGGAAGAAGGTGGCATTCGGTGCTGAGAAAGCAATGCTTGATGAAGGATTAAAGGGACTAAAGAGAAAGACCGTCACTCTGCAATGGTTTGTTTCATTACAGTTTGGGGACCACTTGCATTTCTAGTGCTCTTGTTCTTGACTGCACACCATTAATAGTATGTGAATATGGAAATGGAAACACTTCCACAGAAAAGCTTCTATTCTGTTTGGGAAAAGAAAAGCTCGTTGAACACTAAGAAAAACAGGCTTCTGTGTTTTACTCTCAGGACCTTTTTTGTAACAGGGCTACTTTCTTCGACCTGATCACAAAGGAAGTCTTCACGTTTCAAACAATTAAATAAATAGACCTGCTCAGCTGTCTAACGCCACCCATCCATATGTTGCTAATGGAGAAGGCGTCACGGAGTGCCTCAGCCCGAAGCTGTTCTGCTCCTCCCTGGGCCCAGCCACACTCCGAGAAGACGAGGTCCTTCTGTTGTGGTGGCAGGTTAATGTTCATACGATGTGTCATGTCTTGTATGTGGTGATCACTGGTGGTGTTACGAGGGGGAAAAAGAAAAAAAAAAAAAAGCTTTATATACCTCTTCTACAGTAACTCTTTAACTGCAAGTTTCCAAGGTGGGGTTGTGGCACATAACAGGTTGTTAACCATGCAGTGTAAGCAATTAAAATGTATTCCACAGATATAAATATTTTCTTTCCTTATTGCTGTGACACTATGTGTGATGGTAATAGTTCTGAGACTTTCAGATTTTGCACATATAATTTTATGCATTATCAAAAGTTACTGCTGCCTTGAAAGAAAACGTTCTGTGAAAATTTTTTGCAAAAGCTTTACTAGGTTTGTGTTTTTGTTTTTGTTTTTTTTTTTAATTGTAACATTTTGTAAAGGCAGGAAATGGAATTAAAAAAAAACTTAGCATGCTAAATATATTTTTCAAAAAAGCAATAATTTTACATGTACAGAAATGATGCTAACCTTTACTACAGGTGAGAGCAACAGTTTACTTAATACAATAATGGAATAGTGCTGTTTTTGTAGGGCTTCTGACACAAAGATTTGTTTTAAAAAAAAAGCAAACAAAAATACAAAAAAATACCCTTTAAAGCGTGATCTTTCTGTTCTAACAGTTCTGGTGGGCGGGGGGGGGGAGGGGAAGGGTTGCTTTTTTAAAGAGAAAATCTAGTTGGTAATTGGTTCTGGATACTTCTTATTACTTGTTTTAAATTACTTGACAGTTTTTGTTACATTGCAACACTTGCAACAATGCAAATTAAGTCTGTTGTGTATTTTTTATTAGTTTTTCCTTATACCATTACACCAGATATATACCAGAATTCTCTGTAAGTCTTGGTGTAGTTAGGAATGTCTGTGCAAATGCTTACAAGTGACTGTAATTAACTGTTCTGTGAAGTTATGCTGAGGGAAGTCACATAGACACATTCCATTGTACACCAAAAAAAAAAAAAAAAAAAGAAAAGAAAAGAAAAAAAGAGAAATATTTTGCTGTGTTGCTTAATGATTATCATTTTGGGTTTGCACTAGCTTTCTCATTTGTTTTTATTATTATTATTAGTTTCTTTTTTGGTTTTATTCTTTGTTTTGTTGCTTTTCTGAGTCATGTTTTCCATGAATGGAAATAATGGTGATGGTTCAGGAATGCACAGAAGCTAGTTGCTTAGCCTATTTGTTTGTGTTTTAGTTATTAAAAACTCTTGTGTACCCAAAATGGCACAAAAAGCGTAGCGTACATTTGTAATTTCTTTCTTTTTTATTTTATTTTAATTTTTTTTTTTGCAAGTTGATAACAGAAAATCTTTTAGTTAACATTTAGAGCCCAAAGCTTTTTTTCTGGAGCTTTTCTTCCAAATATCTGACAGAGAAGCCAGTGCTGTCATCGCCATTACCAGGGTACTAATCAGCAAAGTTTACAATCATGATTTAGCTACATGAAGAACAACAGTAGGGGAAATCAGTTTAAATAATTATATGCTGTGTATAGCACAGAAATGAGATTTTCACTTAATTAAACCACAAATAAGAGTGGGTGGGAGAAAGCCAACCCTAAAGACCATCTGTTTTCTGAAATGACTCCCATGATTTCTTCTTTTTTCTTTATCGTTGTATTGTATTGATTTGTTATTTTAGCTAGGCCGTAGTATTTAAAATTGAGTTGTGTTCTTTATTTATTTAGTCAATGGGCTTTGATCAGCTCCTTTAAACGACGTGATAAGTTCTTTGGCATGATACACTCCTGTAAAAGCTCTTTTATGACTGTTACAGGGACTTTCTACTACCTCTACCAATCTACTGTTTCCTCTTCTTAACAGGTTTTTATGGTGTTGCAAGTCTAATGTAACTTAGACAATAAAGGGTTTGATTATCTACGCTGCAGGTTCTCAGTGTATCTGCCATCTCTCTCTCTCGCTCCTCTCTCTGTTGTTGTGTGTTTCATTATAGCTGAAGTGCAGGTGAAAGAAAAACCTCTCTTCGCCACAACGGTGTTGTGTCCTGAACGTCCTGCACTGACTGAAAGTTGAACTTGGAGAAACATTTTCCATGGTGACAGTCAGCTACAGCACTGTCACAATTCTGTTTGCATTCTTGAAATTCTTTCTGTTAATATGTTATGAGTAACTCATTCCATAGTGCAGAGTGGAAAGCAGATTAGCCAGAACAGCTTTTAGTTTTGTATTTGGAAACTACTTAAAGTCCTTCATGAAAATACTGAGTTTAAATTGGCACCCCTGTCTGTCCTATAGAAGACTGCTTATATGCAAACTAGTTAAAATCATCCTTTGGATGACAGCATCTTCCATTTGTGCAAAAAAATCTGCTATTAACTGTCAGATCTTCAATGATTCCCAAGCTTTGATGTCATGTACATTTTGTGATAAGGCCCAAACATATTGTGTTCCCCTGGTACCATGTGATGCTGTGTCTTGGAGTGCACACGGACATTCGTCATACCTGACACTTCAGAGTATGTGTGCCATGTTGAGCCATTCTATGAAAAGAGGTAGCGAAGTGCCTGCATGGTCCTGGTGCTTAGAGAGAAACTTATATATATATTTTTTTATGTATTTAAATTTTTATATAACCTATTTTGAGCTCCATTCGTACTATTTTGGGGGGAAAAAATAAAAAATCAATAGTTGCGCCAAAGAATTGCCTTTAGCTCAAGGCTGTTGGACAAAGGGCAAAGCATGAATGGAAAAAATTTCTGTATTGTACTATAAACAGGTGTTGTTCCCAACCGATCACCTGTTACTAGTCAACATGAAGGATGCTTCTGCTATTGAGAGATATAGAAAAGATACCATACTGGGAGTAGGAAGCAGAAGTAAGAGGCTAAGTTTTGACCCTCTGAAGTTCACATAAGTAGATGGAATGTGTTATCTGAGGATGGGAGTAAGGTGAATGTAGCAGTGCAACAAGAGGTTCATAGAGATTCACCAATCTGAGTGAAAAGCTTGCCAAAAAAAGGCAAAGTCCATAGCATGAGGGATCAAAAGATTATGGATATGGAGCAGAAACTCTGGAACTTAATTAGAAGAGGTCTTGCCCATTGCAAGGGACACGAGCTGCATTTAGGACCATAATTAGTAGTCGAGGCTGGACTGAAGGGTCCAATACTCAAGGGGTTTTGAAAAGCATATTGCTCTTTTCAATAAACAAGCAGACTCTGTCTAGCCCCAAGCAGGAGAGGAAAAAAAAAGGCAAGAAGGCATAGTGTTTTAAGCAGATATTGAACCGCAGCAATCCTTTGAGGATGCTCGAGGGTACATTCACATAGCATTCTAACCCAGAATATTTTAAGATGCCTCATAGTATGTTAGATGGAAAGAGCTGGGAATGCTCTAAGCTGTTAAAAAATAGGTGACACTGAGATGGCTCCATCCACTTGACTCTCTCTGTGAACTGCTTTCTATTGCAAACCAGTTCTGGTGAATATCCTGGATGGCTTGACTTGTTTGTTCCTATGTCATCAGTGTCATCTACAAAGGTAAGTTACTTGTCAAGATTTTAGAAAATGTGACACACCCATGTTTCCTTTCTGTAAGTGAAAATCTCTATGTCATATTTCATCATCATCAACCTGAGTATCACAGGGGTCTTAGAAGACTTTTCTAAGAAGAGAGAAAATGACTTATCTTCTAAATATTCTTTGTTCTAGTGTGATATAAGATAAAGAAAAGGAGCACTGGTGTTCCAGTTCATTTTACTCCCAGGATGCTGGTTACTTTTCTGGGACACAGCCATGCTGTGCTGTACCTGGGACAATGATGACCAAACCACTGGTGGTTTCTGAGACCCGTGGCTTGCCACAGAGTACTAGGATGGTGCTCCAAAAACGCTTCTTCTAGGGACCTTCCTTAGAGATGGGAGGTCACAAACAACGTTTCCTGCTTTTACCACGAGGTTTTAGAGAGCAGTCCCTGTTCTGTGGGGACACGGGGTCTGCCCTTGCAGAAGGGACCAACAATGGGAGGTCACTTCAGCTGGCTCACCTATGGAGGTCTGTCCTGATGGCACTGCAGATGATGCTTGGTTTGCTGGCTGCTGTCTTCCCAAGCTTTCCTGTTTCACACATTCCTCTCCTTTCCTTTCAGAGAACACAGCTGCAAGAGGTTTCTTGCATCATAGAGGAGGTGGCACCTCCAGAGTAGTGATGGGAAAAATTTCTGTAGACAAGAAAACCTTGCCAGGGTCTTGATGAGTCGTCTTACTCCCTGCCAACAAATGGCAGATCAGTTGCATGGCTGAGCTCCAGATAAGGCACAAAAACCTGCTGTCAAGATAGGAATGATTGTTTCTTTGCTCTTTCTTTTTTTCCTTTACAAGTGGATAGCATACCTGGACTGTATTACTCCAAAGCTAGTCAGAAGAAAGCCTGCTGCAGATGCAGTATTACACACACACATTGTATATATGTATGTTGAAATTGTAGGTCTACTGGCAGGCTCTGGTGTTCTGTGCAGTGAAAGAATTGTGGAAATTTGCTAATTAGAAGGTGGGATTATGTGGAAATTTGATTACGTGCTTGGTCTATGGTTGCTCACCATCCCTTGAGAGGAGCCAGCAGCCTCGAGCTCCTGAGCTGGGGACCTGTGCCAGCAATCCCTGGGGGACCCTATGTGTGGTGAGTAACTCTGGACGGTGATTTCTGGAGAGGCTCTTGGCAAGACTGCTTGGCAAGACTGCTCTGCATGTGTAAGGCTCCCTAGCATTTAGCCAGAGGTCATTCTTGGGAGGAGGGACACGCAGGAAGCCTGTGGGAACTTCCTGATCTAGGCTGTCCACAGCACTGGGTTAAATCCAATCAGACCTAAGGGAAATTCCAGCAAATTCACCGTTTGTTATTCTTCAAGATAATCTGATGGATAATTTTATAGATCAGTTTGCTCAGCATTGTACATGATGTTTGACAAAGCACTGTGTTCGCGGTAGCAGGAAAGAGAGGCAGCAAGCAAGCATCAGAAATGACACAGGCTTTTGGAGAGGCTGATGATTTACCTCCTAGCATACTGTTTATGGGCTACTCCATTTCCTATAATTTTCCTGGAATTTTTAGTGTGGTTCAGGGTTAGAAACATCTAAGGAATTCCCTGCAAAGCTACTTAAATCATTTCTATTTTTTCTCCTCTGCAAGCACAAGACGTGAGAAATTACGTGGCTTTTAGGTTGAGGCAAGTAAAAGGGGAATAGTTCAAGCAGCAGCAGCATTGCTGTCCTAAACTGCTATTTTTTTCTGAGCATGACACTAAATTATTTGGTAACTGAGTTCTTTCTTCTTTGCATTGGTTCTGTTAAATAAATGGTGTCTTTAAAATGAGACACAGCTGGAGACACCATTAAACCCACTTGAATTTTGCTTCTTGAATTTTATTTTCTGAGTATTTTGCAGAAAGTGAGTCTTTATTAGGATTGTGTGAGCTTTTAGAAGACAAGCACATAAGTTTAGAGAAATCATTTTGGTAGTAGCCAGAGTTGCAGTGCTTCAGGAATTTGAACTTGCAAGTAGGAAGTGAGTGCTTAGGTGGCATGGGAAGAAGCATCATGGCTGTAAACCTGGCTAAATATTGACTTGGCCACTGTGTGGTTTGGTAAATGTGACTCTGGGGAATACCGTGTGTTTTGGAGGGACTCTTCAGATCATATTTTTTACTAATTTTGGCAGAACAACTTCCTCTGTAATATTGCTCTTTCCATTGTTATACAAAAGTCCTTTAGGTAGGTGTCTGTGCTAGGCACTGTAAAGCAGCATGTAGGTTGCTGTGCAGAAGTGACTCTCAGCCAGGCTTGAGGGCAAATTCACCCTCTGCCCACCTTGCTTATGTGCTTGAGTGCCTTCCAGCTGCCTGTAAAGCAAACCACTTGCATTTTTGAGAAGCGAAGTGTGGTGTGGGGGCCACTTGTGCAGTGCTCTGAAGGCATTGCTTGCCCTGTGTATGAGCCCTGGCATACCTGGTTTCAGTCAATCTGCCCTTACTGCAACCGGGGTACTTAACAAATAATGCTGTCTGGATTGTGGACATTGCTTGTCACAAGGGCAGGTGGGATCTCCAGGCATTCTGGCTTCAGACTGAGTGCAGGCTCCTCACAGTTTAGATGTAAGAGCAGGATTTCACAGGTCAGACAAATGCGTGACCATGTAGGAAATCTGCAAATGAGCCTTACCCTGCTCATGTCCTTGTGTGGTATGCCCAGCTGCAAACAATAGAGAGCATAAAGAGGATATGATGGCAACCTCTCCACTGGGCCAGTCCAAAAGGAGAACAGCAGCCTGCTGCCCTATAGCAATCTGTAAAGAAAGGCATGGCGTCCTTTCTCTGTGTCCAAAAGGTGCTCCAACAAGGGGGATGTTGAGCTTAGGGTCTGTGGAGGCGCAATAACTTGCCAGTCTCAACCTGTTCAGTTTGATGCTTCCCTCTTTCTATAGTTAATTTAATTATTGTTTCTAATTATTCTGCTTATCCATGATTCTGTGTCATTTTTGTACCGTTGGAAGGATGCAAGGTAAAGATTAAAAGCACTTGGAGTTCTCACCATGCTTCTCCAACATGGGAAAAATTCAAACTTCTGTGGGAATTCAAAGCAACAGCATTAACACGAGTGGGATTTTTAAGTATTGCATAGCTGTATATGAGGACAAATTTGACCTTTGGTCAGTGATGCACGGAAATTCTAAGTATGCTTATTTCCATAGTTATTTTGTGAAGAGAAGGAATTCAAACCAGGAATGCAGAATGATCAAAAAATGATCCTACTGCCTACACACATCTGAGGAAAGAGTGACACCATTTCTGAAGCCAAGCTCTAGTTAAACCAAGAGATTAGCGTGCAGCTGATGTCATACATTAGCTCCTCGTCTTTGTTCTTTTAGCAAGAAAACCATCTTTAAAAGAAAAAACAGCCTTGCCATAAAGTGTACTCAGATGATGGAGGTAAACAGGTGTAGTTGTCCCAGTGAATGAACTGCAAAGAAGCAAGGAAAATGATACTTAATATACTTTAAGGGATTTGGCTTTAGTATGGAAATGATGCCAGTTGAAGTGAAAGCAATGCTATCTATGTGGGAAAGTGTCATTGAAATATTCTTTCTTTCTGCCACTTTTTGTCAATAACAGAGGCTTGAATTATGCATTAGCAAGCTATAGAGTAATGGAAGATAATACAGCAGGGTTATGAACCCATAACAAAAGAAGGGGAAACTCTAGGTTCAACTTGGTAATGTATCACTTGGAGCATATATAAATGGTTATTATGCTTAGCGCATTATAAAGACAATAGTCACATATTTAAATGACAACAGAGTCATTGCTTCAAGATTTTCTTCAAATATTAATTTGGGCATTGTAATTAGCTTTTCTTGAGAAGGCCTGCAATGCTCGACATGCTTAGCATTCTGTAGAATATTCTAGAAAATTACTCTTAAGTAGACATATTGTAGGATTTTACACAGCTATCCACTTATATTCACACAAATGATATTTTGAATTGCTCATTACTTTCTTTTATCGTGTGCTTTGCCCTCTAACATGGGCTAATTGATTTGCCAACTGCTGACATTTACAAACTGGTGTATTTCTGCAAGACCATTCCTCTGTATTACGTTCAGTTGCTGTTACCCACTAGGTGCTTGTGCTTCTCTGCACCTTGGCTTCAATCCTGGTCCATGAGGGTCTGATACGGGAGCCAACTTGCAGCAATGAGGAAAACAGAGAAGCCCACTCTTCTGACATCAGCAGCCCCTGGCAACCCCAGGTTTATTCATTATGTTGCTTTATGGATACATATATATGAGGTGCCCCATTTCTGGGCTAGTTTAGAGCACTTTATTTCCAGTTTTTGAAGACAGAGCAACACAGAGCAATAGAGTGTACAAGGATGCAGCTAGGCTGGGTATACAGAGTTTCCCAGTGATTAATGGGGAGATTCATATGGTGTTTCGCTGGGCTGGGTCTCTTGCTGTGGGCATGGCACAGCCCCAAGAATGTCCATGGACCCCCTGGCCCAACTTCACCTTTGGCTGGCACTTTGGCTTGGATAGATACTGGAAGTAGGACACTCAAGTCCCTCGTGCTCCATGGAACAGATTTGCTTCACCATCCATGTGGAGAGAGAAGGCTGCCATAAGCCTGCTGAGATACAGCCTTTCCATGCCTTGCTCACCTTCAGAACAATTGGGAGCCTGGCCACTGTGGTGCTCAATGCTGGGCTGTGGCCACTACAAGTCTTTACAGTAGCCACTACTCCCAAAGGCTCTCCTGCTTTTGAGACTGTCTTTCTTCTTCTTTAGCATAGTTAAAAATGTACACTTTGTTGCTCTTGCTAAAAATATTGATTTTTAAAATCGAATTATGGGCAGACATGCAGTTAACCACAACAGGTGGGATTGTTTTGTTGTTTTTGGTTTGTTTGGGTTTTTGTTTGTTTGTTTGTTTGTTTTTTTAAGGGAATTATGGACTTTGAAAGCAAGGTTGTCTGACAGCTGAAGCTGTTTATTAAATCAGTGAGACATCTCATGTGCATTTGTGGTTCCCTGAGCTGTATCATTAAACAAGTGTAAGTTAACCAACCTTCAGACCACTGTTATTTGTTTTTGATTACAGCTGAGGAACTGCTTAGGAAAACTCTTGGGAAAAGCAAAACATTTCTTGAAGAGGAATAGGGAGTCCAAGGTAAGCATTTACCAGTTGCCAAGAATCTTTAGATCCATTTAGTGTCTCATTATTTGGTGAATAAACCACCTGGCATTGCTTAGAAAAACATCACTATAATTCCTTTCCAAGACAGACCTAATTGTATAGCAGTGTGTGGCCATTATTTTCTTCCACACCCAGTCTGAAACTGGGAGCTTATGCCATATATTTTGGTTCTCTTTTCTTTTTAAAAACAATGTTCTTGAAAATGAGTAATTGTGGGGAAATGGTGCTATGCTTGGCTATTCATGTTAGCTGCCTTGCTTAAGAAAAGTGCCCTTACAAAAGAAAGAAAAATGCACGCACTCACCCCTGCACTATTGTGCTCCACAATGAGTGGTTATGATGAGGAAAGCAGAGGAGATGTTGGTTTTGTCCTTTGTGTGGTTACTTTTCGGGCTCACAGATGCAGTCCCCATAGACTTGAATTAGCCTCTCCTTTTCCTCCTCCTTGTTGCACAGACACAGACTCCCACAGTCATGAAGAATGTGGCTCTTGGTTATGGGAGAAGAAGTAGGTGCTGCCATTCCATCATTCTCAATACCTGTGAATTTCAGAAACCAATTCTGACAGCTCCAGCAGGAGCTGATTGTGATGTTGCAGTGACACATGCACAGTTCCTTAATGTTGTTTAGTTGAGGGCCTGCTGCACAGTGCGCTAGGAGTGGAGGCTTCTTAAATTTGGGGTTTACCCATGAGCTTGTGGAGCACTGCTGATAATTCAGCCCAACAGTCATGGAGGCACAGTTGAGTGAGCCATGTTTAGGGCTGTCTACAGATTTGTGCATCCTTACCCTTATCCCTCAGTGAGTACCAGGGCTGAGTGCTCAGCCACTGATGTCTGCTGATCATGCATTCAGCCAACTGCTTGCTCCTGCTTGTGCATAACCTGCCTTGTAACCGAGCTGTAATTCCCATCAGTTGCTTTCAGTGAGTTTCTGGTTTCAGGCAGGCTCTGGGAGAATTGAGAAGTTGTGACTTGTGGCAAGCTGATGGGTTTTTTTTCTGACTATTGCTAGCCATAGTGGTACGTAATGCCTTTGGGAGCCTGAAGTGGATGTGGGAAAGAAAGCATGAGAAGATACAGCCTGTGCAATCTGAAGGTTGCACTGCCTTTTGGGCATGCGTAGATCCATGGGGCTGTGGCTGACATGCTTGCTGCACAGACCAAATGATGCCAGAGATTTTGTGATGTTTTTAGAATTTTCAAACTCTTTGAAAGAATAAATGTAAAAATTACAGAAATAATGTCAAAACAGTGAGGATCGGGCAGCTTTGGGGTATAGAGTAACTCACATGCGGGGTGGTTTGAGAGTGATTTTGGGTCTTCTGTAAGCTGGGGAATAAAGCTGCTGCTGCTTCCCATAAAAGTAGGATCCCATCCTTGCTCTTCATTTCCAGCACTTATTATTTTTACCGCATTCATATTTTTATATCTTGCTTTTGGAAGACACAGGGACAGAACGATGCTCCCTTTCCTCTGATCTCGCTGCTATTATCTGGCATAAATCTCCCTTTATAATCTTATCACTGGGCAATTCAGTTATTTTAAATGTGAGCCTTCTTGGCCACTAATCAGTTCATCTTCAGGTTTCTAAAAGCGCTATTTCATAATTCCACACATTCCAATTGCTTCTGACTGTCCAGCCGAGTTCCGCCTTCACTTATCGCCTTCTCTTTCCTTTTAGACAAGGCAGCCTGTTTCTCTTGCTCATGGTCTTTGCATTCCTTCCAAGTTGATGCACATAGTCATTTGTAATCAAGGCTGTAAATTGTATTTAAAGCTGTGCTCCATGCTATCTTTGGATATTTGAACCATAAATGAGAGGATTGTCCTGTGTGTACTCTCCCTTATTCTTTCAGCCATAATAGATCCTTTCATTTGTGCTCAATTAGCTTTCCCACTCTTGCATTCAGACCCTGAAAGTTTCCACTATTTCCTTCAGGTCTTGAATGCTGATGGTGTGGCCGATTTTGCCTCTACCCCATAATTTGTTTAGCTCTTTTGTGCAGCAGATTTCACCTAGCAGCGTTTGTTTGTTTTGACAAGCCCAAACACCATGACTGTATTGTGCCACAGCTGTCTCATAGCATAAAAATGTTCCCTGAAATGATTGCTGGGATGCTAGAGCTTTGGGACAGGCTCTTGGCTATTCAGGCTTTTTGCTTAAATACATCTGAAATGCGATCAGACTGTTTTTAGAAGTCTAACTCATCTATTAGGTGGATTTTGATTTTGATTTTTATAATTTTTATAGAGACATGTGCCAAGTCCCAGCAGTGCTGTGTAAGGAAAAGTCATTTTTAGCTCAGCACCTCGCTATGTGCAGGCACACAGAATCCTCTCCTCTCACTGCAGGGCCCTTACACAGAACGGTGCTCCCCAGGCCCCAAATCCCCACTGCTGCTCTGTGAAGCAGCTCTATAGCATCAGCAAAGCAAATCCCAGCCTTGACACCAAGAACTGCTCCATGTGGGTGTGCATCTCTGTTGGGATGACCCTGGCATGAAACATGCAGATCCAGATTGCCACAACCATTTTCTCTATCGCCACTGCATCTCTTTATGTTTGCTGACATATCCCAGGGTGGAATTAAGGAGAGCGCAGCTCCCACTGCTTCCTTTTTCTATCATGTTTCCACCTAATTTTTCCCTTCATCTTCCCCTTCCCCTTCCCCTCCCCCTTCCCGTTCCCCATCTCCTTCCCCTTCCCCATCTCCTTCCCCTTCCCCTTCCCCTTTCCTTTCTCCTTCCCTTTCCCCTTCCCCTTTTCCTTCCCCTTCCCCTTGCCTTTTCCCTTCTCCTTCCCCTTTCCCTTCCCCTTCCTGTTCCCCTTCCGCTTCCCCTTCCCCTTTACCTTTCCCTTTCCTTTTCTCTTTCCCTTCTTCTTTCTGGTTTTCTGATAAGGTGCGGAAAAAAAAGCAATACTGAGAGAAAAATCACCATCGTCATTTCCTTATTGTGTATTACAAAAGTGCACATATTCCTCCAGTATGATCAGATAGGACTCATTTCTCATTCCATAAATGCCAATTTCTTATTTTATTTTATTTTAATTAGGGGAATTGCTGTTCATTTCTGTTTTGAAAGTATTCTTAAGGGTTTTTTCTTTCACCATGAGCAAAACTGGCATCCTTAAATAATTTTTTTCTATTCCCCTGGACAGCGGTGGAGGCAGAAAAATTGATTTCTTTTTTACACTATTGTCTCAGGAATTATTTGGTGGTAGAATGTGCGAGACAGTGGTGATCTTTCTTCCCAGGACCCTCCATGGATGGACAGAGAATCTATTTAGGATCCTTGGAGCTCCAACAGTTCCATATGAAGTTTGTTCTTCATATTTTCTATCGCTTCTAGTAGGTTTAAACTGAATACAACAGATGAACTAATCTCAACTTTATTTCTCTCCCTATAGATAGGCACCTCTGAGTTTCCCAAAATTTTACTCCAGTGTTTTCCTGCACTGTGATTCTCTAAACTAAACAATACAGTAAAAAATTAATCTCTCTGACAGACCAAAATGAAGAGCGTTTCCCTTTCTGCAAGTGCACAAAAACCAGGGAGCAGAAGAGAGATGGTGGAGGTGTAGGGTATTCATCACCAATGGGAATCGGAGAGTGAGCCAGGAAAACACCCATCTAAGAAGAACTTTGTCAACCTGTGTTTGGTGGGGAGGTATTAGGGAAAGAGCTCAGTCCCTGGATCTCACCAGTACGAGATGACATATTTAAGCAATAAATTATCGTGCTTGGAGCTTTACATCACTGCTCCAGAGCTTCTCAAGCAGAACTGTAACACATTCTAGAACAGTCAACTCTAAAATTAACCCTTTTTTGAGCATTAACTGTAGATAGGTAACATTGTCTTTTCTTTTTTAGGGTGGGTTTTTTAATTAGAATAGATTGAAAATTTCAGCAGACCTCACTATCTGACATGTTGAATTGTTGTGAATCCACAGTCTTTACAGAGAAACCTATTTAATTAAAAAATCTGTGGCACTGCTACTCATTGCTCCACTCAATGTATATATAAAAATCTGTTGCGATTCTATTCAATAGACATTTTTCTCATTATGAGACCTTACGGAGATCCATATGGAAAACCTAATTTGAAATCCTATCATTTTCTCCCTAAAGGAGAGGGTCAATGTGTGCCCCCACTGATATAGATTTTTCCACATAAACTGACCTTGTGCAGCATTGCTACTTAGTGAATTAAAATCAGTAGAGACAGCCAACATGTACAAGTCTCAGTGGCCTCGTTTTATAGTATGCACTTTAAGAATAGACTGTTAAGGAGGAATATTGCTTGTATGATAACTCACAGTGATTCAGACAGACACAGCAGAGCAGAATGGCTCATGTTGTTTCCTGATCTACAGATTCCATGGCTGCAAATCCTGTGCTATTTTCTTTCTTGGTAAGTCCATACCCTGCACATGTGATCATAGAATTATAGAATGATTAAAGTTGGAAAAGACCACTAAGATCATCAAGTCCAACCATCAACCCACCACCACCATGCATACCAACCATATCCCTCATAAGGCAGTGTTATTACCAACTGTATATTGCATACTGCAGTTATATATATACAACATCTGACATTGCTATTGATTAATTATTATTAATCTGTGTTTAATTTGCGTTTGGAAATCATCTGACGTTCAGACTCCTGACAACAGAAAAAAAATTCCTTGTTCTCAGCGAGGGAGGCCATAAGTCCACCAACCTCTACCATGACAGACCCATACCAATGTTACAACTGATGTGATTTCCTACTGCACACCAGCGAGGCCATTCACTCAAAACCAGATTTGGATGTCTAGGGGTTTTATTTTTTAATTTTTTTTTACATTTCACGATCTCCAGAGTTTAAGATAAGTCTGAGTGGAAGGTAAAGGTGATCAGGGAAGGAGGATACTGCAAGAAAATACGATACAAACCAACAAGCATTAGTATCAGCAGCATGCCAGAAAAGCATTAGAGGAACTTGGACGTAGAGAAAGTTAATATGAAAGAAAGGATGCCTTTTTTGGGAAATGGTCAAATACTTCAAGAAAAACAAAGGGATCCATTCCTGGCTGTTCCTGTGCTGTTTGAAAGCATGCTCATGCCTGTTCCCTTTGGCATATATCAAGCTGGAATTGCCTGGAAGCTAAGCAGAATTTGTCAGGATATAAAAATGGCCCTACTTTGCATTTTCAAATTAAAACAGCCAGGATGTCATAAATGCTAACTGTCCATTACTGCCGTGCTCTGCAGTATGGTGGCACAAGCTGCACGCTGCAGTTCTTGCTGACCAGAGACCTCTAGGAGATCTTTAAGCAGAGATGAGGCATAAGGATGGATTATCTCACTTCTCTGAGAAGTCAGTCTCTTGCCATTATTTTATCATAGTGTTTTGGTATTTAATATACAAGGATTTGACAAAGTACTACTGTATAATCTTCTAACAATACCCATTTTGCCCCATAAAATTATTATATCCAGTCTTAAAATGTTAAATACGTCACTATTAGGGTAGAGTATCATAAAATTCAGTTTATAATATTAAAACTCAGAAATGACACGATGTGATCAATCACATTCCTTGGTAATATTCAGCTTTCTTCACTTTTCTTTAATTTTGCATTTTAGTATAACAAATTGAGATTAAAGCAGCAGCCTCCAGTTCAAGGTCTCTTGGCGTTGAATGGCAGTAAAGTTACAAGTAAAGTGATAAGAAAACAAATCACACTGAAATCTAATATTTAATAACATTTCAGACAGATTACAGAGATTTAAGGCCCTGTGCTGTAATCAGCAGTGGATCAAAGCAGATATTCCAGTAATTGCAGAGGGAAATGTTCTCATCTCTTAGAAATAAATGCAGATCGTCAGTAGAAGTCTTGAAACATACCAAGCAGCTAGTAGAAAACAGAGATGTCTTTTTGGTAGGATTTTTAAAATTCCTCTTCTGCTCCTAGAACCTCCTTGTGAATTCTACATTATGTTGTTTTTTATTAGCTGAGGATACTGTCTGTTTCTCATTCCTGTCCGTTCCCCATCACCTTTCCAATTGGTGCTGATATTGCAGATCTTTCATCAGGACTTTTGCATTCCTTGAACAAACACAGAGAAAACTTCCTAACGATGGGGAGATTCCCCCAAAAGGTCTTTCACATTTTTCGATTATTTTCTATTTTTTAAAACCTTTATTCCTTATTTTATTTCTTGAATACCAGTATATAACATAATGACATTTTTATTCAGCTAATAAAGGACTAAATCTCCTTTTGAAAATCTGTTCAACTGACAATGAACTGATGGCCGAGTTACACAATAATGCAAAAAAAAAAAAAAAAGTTACACTTGAGTTAGCGGAGCTCTCTTTTGCACATAATGTACATATCAATTACTTAGTGATGCATTCTATGGTATAATCTAATTCAACACGTCAAACTTTTCAACCCAATTTATAAATTCAGCTGCATCAACCTCAGCATCATTTACACCAAATGATTTTTAACTTCTCTAGAAATCAACTCCAATGGAAAAAATAGGGTGGATTTATTGTGTGTGTTATACTCTGGGACCCAGTTTGCTCAGTGAGCAAAATGAATGCAGTGAGTTTCACACAGTAGAATTAGATATTGTATATTGTATTTTGTATGCTGAGCTTTTTTCTTTCTTCTCTCTCCTTCTCCTTTTTTCTCCAATAGAGCTATCCAGTCTTGAATATGTCAGTGTGCCTTGAATGTGCAGTCGCATTCTGAGGTACGTCTTTGAACTCTTCAATGGTGCTTTGCATTTCTTTGAGACCTTTTATGGGAAGGAAATAGAGAAATGTGGACTAAAATGCTGTGCGGTTGTCTCATTATTTCTCTTCCATTAAAAAAAAAAAAAAGTTTTTGTTAGACAGGGACACTTCTCTTACATAGTGTATTCAGCATCCACATGGCTCCATACTGATACTTGCAGGCAGCATGGGGTATGGCGTACCAATTTAGAAGGCCAAGGCAATAGTCCTGTACCTGCTCTGAACAAAGAAATTATCACCCTCAGCTAGCAAGTACTTTGACAAAAGAATAAATTGATTTTCAATATGATGCTCATTTCTGGCTTTTTTTTTGTTGTTGTTGTTTTTTAAAATTTTGTTTATGGAAATAGAAAAAAAAACCCACAAGAAAACAAAAATCCACCAAACCAAACCAACCAAAGAAACAAAGAAAAAGGCAGAAAAAGATGAAGAGCAATGGCTAAAAATCAAAGGATAATAAAATGTGACTAGAAAAGTTAGAAGGTCCCCTTCAGTTCTACCAAAACCAGCAGGAAACATATCTGGGGAAAGATGGAGGAATGGGACCTATAAATACATGTCCCTCTTTAGGAGTACTTTTTGTTACCCTTCCCAAGGCAAAGTCACATTTTAGTATCTAAGTGGTCTCAAGCAGTAGGCAGCTGAGCATGGGGTTGCAGTATGGCATCAGGTGAGTTTTAGATGGGAAAGTTTGTCCAACAACACTTGTTACATGATTCTTAGGCTAAAGTCAACTGCATCAATACTGCAGGAATGCATAGCATGAGTGCCACCACCAGAGAGGCATGAATTAAAGGAGAAATCTCATAAATGATTATTCTGGCATATAAAAAGGGAAGCCAGTAAAAGTTCTGTATAGAGGAGCACTCATAGAGATTGTAATAATATATTTAACAATGTTTCTTTTAATTAAATGTACAGTTTCAGAGATTTTATTTCTACATGCATTAGGCATGAAGAGGACAGAGGGCAGTTTGATCTAGATTTTCTAGAACTGAGGTGAATTTTTGTCTCATCATTGTGAATACAGCCTTTGCTCAACAATTGTGTTTATCCTCCTAGTGGTGGGCAATATGGGTTTACTATCTCAGTTAATTCCCTGCTCTAGCGCCCATAAAGTGTAAAGCATTAAACGTGTTTAATTTTTAAAATCTCCTTTGCATATGCCCTTTTGACAGGGACACTCCATAAGCAGATATCTTTTTGTACTACTTGGGGCATGGTGTCTGACAGAGATTACTGTATAACCTGAAGAAAATGCAGGGGTATAAAATATAAGACTGTATATATGGGATTTCATCCAGTGCACTCAGCCAAAAGAAATACTGAACCATTGCTAAATCATCCTAATGAGTTAAGTATTGTGTGTGGTTTTGTTATTTTAAGCAAATGCACTCATATTTGTTTCTGGAACTATAAGGGATCAGTCAAGCAAATGTTTCCATGGAAGGAAAAAAAAAAAAAAGGTTCATATAACTTACACTGCCTTACTTTCTTGGTGGCAAAGTATTTAAAATAATTGCTCAATGAAAGACTAAACATTTTCTTGGAAAACTCATTTTACTCAAGAATCAGCCGTATAGACTGTCCACTTCACTGTATAAAATAATAAACTTCACTCTTTTTTTTTTTTCTATTTTACCTTTAGTACACAGACACCTTTATAAAGTCCATATGTTACATATAACTAGGCATTTTCAATTGAAAAAAACCCAACCCCAAACCTTACCCAACTACAAAGAATTAGACTTATAGGCCTAAGAAAAACATCTAAACTGGTTTCCAGATTAAATTGGTGGTGAGAGTGGAGAGAGGGGCAAGGTAAAAAGGAATTGGTTCGGTTGCCAAAACAGGGGGTTTCAATAGGAACAAAAAGAAAGGCCTCAGTCTTTCCTGTCTTCTCAAATTTTCTATGAATATAGGGGTTAAATGACTACTGCTGTTCATTCATGAATGTTTTCCCTCCCAGATGTGAAACATCTTCCAGGCTGCTTGGCCAGGAGCTTTTGAAACATATGCTGCTCCCTCTTCTCCCCTCCACACCTTCCAGTCACCCACATTGTGATGGGTGTAATGGGTGAACTAAAAGGAGCAATTCCTGGGCACTGTCACTGCTTTCTTTTGAATAAGGATTGAATTTTTTTCTCAGTTTGCTTTGTGTTTGCTTTTGAGAATACATGTGAAATGTGGAGGCGTAAACACAACCCAGACTCTGCATGTTTGCTCAAATATGGTGGGTATGTGCATTGCCTTTAGGTAGAAAAGGAGGTGGTGGGTAACACATCTTTCAGAGCTTCCAGCCAAGGAGCATTTAGCATGAAGCCTGGGGCACAGCAGAAACAGCATCTTTTGAGGTCTCCTAGATCTTGCATCTCCAACAGTTGATTACTGGTATCATTTTGGATAGTAATATGTGTGACCCTGTAACAGCCCAGTACCAAGGCATTCTCCTATCCATCATTTTTTGCTGGAGCCCTTCAAGATAGGACCGTAATGTCTCCTAGTTTGGAAATGATGCTTGCTGTCTTTGCTTGCTGTTGATAGAGGATTGTCCTTCTGGAAAAGCCTTCAGATGGTCATTTCTGGCAAAATGTTTGACTAGAGGCTTTTCCTTAGTCTTTACCAGGCAGTCTTAGTCCCCACAGCACTGATTTGCTCATACAGAGTATGGAAACAGATTGTTCTGGCTGGATTTGCCGGGCTTCAACCCTGCTAAAACCATATCTACAGCTAAAAGAGTCTATAGGAATTTTCACTCTTAGATACAGAAAGACCAAACCCAGTGTAGAACAGGCTTTTTGCTTTTTCTTATGAATCAAGTACTTCTTCAGTATTTAAAAATCATTAAAAGGCACCATTATGTTTATGGGAATTTTTGTAATAATCCTTCTCACCTCTTTAAAATAAAATAAGTTTCAGCCAACTGTCTTATTGGTGTATTTTTTTCCAGCTGTAGGCAAAAAAAAAAGCCGTACTTTAGCATGCATGTCACCATTCGGAAAGAGCAGAGACCTATAAACATGGAGAGTGTGGCTTCAGCTTTATCGTTATAAGCTAAAGAGTAGCATGTCCATTACCAACAGCTGGAAAATGAGACAATGACTAAAAATGGCAATATTGTGCTTCTCACGGATGTTTTACTAAGAAAGTTAAGAGGGCTGGAGACTCTTGTAACAGAGAAAGCTCATCAGGGATGTTTTACTTTATGTCACATGGTAGTTTTTTACAAATTTTGGCTAACGTACGTCAGAGATGAACTCAACAGCTTCACACAAGTGCAAGAATTAGCACAGGTGAATTGTTTAGACCCCTCCTCTGCTCTACTACAAATGGAGGGTGGAAAAGATTTGGTAAGCCTGCAAACTATCATGGAAGATGAACTCCACCTCTGCTCCAGCTTCCACAGTTGAATGCCTTCTGTAGTGTCACTGTTGTAAGTGAAATCCAACCTTGATTACGTGGCAGAGACCTGTTATGTTAATTGATGACGTGGTGCTAAATATATTTGCAATACAATATCTGATTATAAAATGTTAACAGCGCTTGAGGTATTGCCATAATAGCTACAGATCTCAGCTGCTAACAAGGCCTTGCTGTGTCATTCACTTTACAAATGTGGAATAAAAGACAGTCCTTGTCTCTGAGACCGTGAGGTTTAGAGAGAGACGTGTCTGAGCACTGAAGAGAAACCCAGTAACTTGCCTGAAGTCTTAACACTCAGTCAGCAAGGGAGTCAGGCATGAAAAGCATGTTTCCTGAGCCCTGGTCATGCTGTGCTCACTTGATCACTTCATTTTTAAATAAATCTGGTGTTTAAAGTGCTGTTTATAATTATCGTGCCGAGGGAAGTTGATAAGGTCAGTGCACAACCACTTAAGACAGAGCAGAGTTGTATTTGAAGGCGCTGTAGAGCATAGGTAGTGCAAATGTAGATGGGGGTGGTGAGTTCTGAAGCATGGTGGTGTAATAAACCGGGCTAACCTGGGAAGAAGGAAAAAATCAGACCTTTGTGTCTGAGCGAGTGTCAGGATGTGGGGGAGGACTGAAGCAGAGGGGGGAAAAGCACAGGGGAGAACTTACGGATTCCTCTTCTGCTCTTGCATTCAGTCTCCCATGCAGGGGAAGGTCACAGCATTCTTAAGCAGAGTGAAAATGCTGCAGCTGTAAGGCAGGCAATCAGAGTAATTCAACAAAATCTGCAGGCATATGTGCATATATAAGTAAGTGCATATAAACACAGCACTTTCACTTATGGTAGAAAGTTGACTTAAACCATATTTAATTCTATTCATTTCTATTTATCTAGTTTAGAGTATTTGATTCACCTTAAAGTTCCACAAGAAGTTAAACCATCTTATCCAAATAATTCAGTGTATGTCTGCTACATCACAACTGCTAGGACAGTTCAGTAGTAGGAACCAATTAGTGCTTGCACTTATCATTTTCAGATTAAACTTGAAAATTGTATAAAATATTTTCCTGAAAATTGTAGTTTTATATAACTAGGTTTTGAGGAAAATAGTTAAAGGGTAGAAGATCTATTTGAGGAAGAGACCACAAATACTGTATTTAGCTAATAATATTTCTACATTAAGTTCCCATCTGTTATACAAGTTGTGCAAACTGTGCAACACTGGATTAAGTCTTCCCATGCCGAAGTTGATGACAAAGCATTCCCTGAATTTTGCATAAACAAATGGTTTTCTTGAGTCTCATTTGAGCAAGATGTTTTTGATCCAGCTTAACTGAAGATTGTCTGGAGAAACGTTGGTGTCCACCAGTATAAAGTTAGTGCAAAAGCTTTGATGGATGAGGGTTTGCTGCTGAACAAATACGAGAAAACAAGTTCCCTTATAAATTGCTGGAGCTAGCCATCTTTTCACCACTAACCCCTGTGGGACAGACTTTGTAGTGTTTTCCTCTTTCTTCATATCTCCAAAAAAAACCTGTTTTGGAGTGCTGCTTCCTTTGTCCATGTGAACTTTGAATAAAAGCACATATCCTAGGCAGCAAGAAATTATCAGGCTCAGGGTATCTGTAGGCTGATAGTTAAAGACATGCCTCCATGTCTTTAACTGCTTCTTACTTTCTATTCTCTATTCATTGTTTCCCATTATTAATCCTTCCCTACCCTTGATATGTCCTCTGGGGCTCCTATTCTGCGGGTGATGAGCACTGCCCCAAGCATGAAGCTTCTCTTTTCATTGGTGGTTGATTTTTTTTTTTTCCAAAATCTCATGAAAGCACAGAAAACCAGCTCTCATCGGTGTCCCTGCAGAACAGCCTTAACATCTACTGATGTACTTTTGATGTGCTGTTTACTCTGGGAATTCATATGTGGTGGGGCAGTGCCAAATCTGGAATAGAGTGCAGAGATTGCGTGTTTGAAGCTCTTCCTGCATAAGACGCAGCAGATACCATGTTCATCCAGTGTCCTGCCTCCTGTGAATTCTGACTACATTGTTGGAGAACCTGAAGCATGTTGAGCTTTCAAAAGGTGAATACGATGTATGGCTAGACCCCTGATGCTGTTTTCGGTCTGGAGATGCCCTGTACTTGACCATTCTTCACCTCAGTTTCCCATAGGAAATGTTTTCATCATTGATCCTGAGTGCATGTGTTTGTTGGTTTTACCATACTTTTTCCTGACCCTGCTGAATGAAAAAATTGGTATCTGCCTTTCCTTGGGTTCTGCTGTTCAGCTGAACTTAAAAAAGTTAAATAAGATGGGGCAGATATGCTTCCACTCAGCTGAGTTTATAACCCTGAGAACTTAGGAAGGAACAACAACGAAGACACCAGTGTTAGACACATGCTGTAGGAAAACAACATTTCCAACATAGCTATTAAGGCCTTTTTCCACTTACAGATTGGAATCCTGAAATCTCTTATGAATGAAAAGGTATTGCTCCTCTGGTAAGAAAGACAGAGACAAAGAGAAGCTGTGGAGTCTTCTCCTCAGCGATCTCCCAGAGACTCTTGGCCATGGGCCTGGACACCCTGTTCTGGGTGCTGGAGCAGGGGTAGGACCAGAAGGACCCAGATGGCCTTTTCAATCTCAACCATTCTGTGACTGTGATTCTGTAAAAAGTAAAGGTTTCTTACTGAAGTATGTCTCCATCTGTGCCCTCAGCTCCTCTCTGGTGCCTTGAAATACTTTATTGAGGTGAAAAACTCAAGTTCACTGTCACCTCAGACACATTTCACCAGTCTTTTCCCATTAGCGCCAATTTAAAGGAGAGATGTGATCAACTCTGCTGTAAGGTAAGCTGAGTCATCATTGCTGCCAGTCACTCAAGTGGGTAGTCTTTCTGTCCTTTATAATTGAGTATAATTAAAACCAGGAGAGATATTTAAATACTTGATGTCTCTTCTCCAGGACTGCAGCTTTCACACGAAACAATGTGCAACCTTGATATCAAAAGTCAAGTTTTATACTCAGAAAACCAGTTCAGGCATTATCAACTTGTTGCCATAAGACCAGAGTACCAGACCTGAACAACTGGCAGTATGTTATGACATCGTCTCCTGTGGGCTGAAGTCCTCTGTTGACTATAGATCAGTCTGCCAAAGCTCAGTCCATGCAGAGAGCACCATCTCAGATTCTTTCTCTCACTGATATTTTCAGGACATCAAGAAGTTCAACTTGCACCTAAAGTAATGAAAAACTGAGTTATCTGGAAACAATGCTGAATTTTGCAGGAAAGTGGCCGAGATTGCTATTTGAACACAGGATTTGAGACTGATTCTAGGTGAAAAGTAATGCTTCTGCCCTTTAACCACTGCCTTGTTACATATTGAGATTGCCTGTCTCTTGGTTTCCTGCCTTCTTTCACCTTCTGCTTTTTAGTTCAGCACGTCACCTCTTAACTGGATTTTATGTTAAGATAAACTGATTTCCAAAGTTGTCCACCAGCCTACAAACATGTCATGCACTCAATCCGTGTAAGAGGTAGACCCTAAATACATATTTTTGAAAATTTAGGGCAAAAATATCTCAAGTTTCAGCTAGAGGGGACATGTAAGGATGAAAAATCTAAATGTTATGTGTGGAAATACTTCTGTCAGGTATTGTGGATGCTGTGTATTAGCACTCTGTTATCAAAATTAACCATCTTACCAGGAAGACCACAGGTTAAATGGTCTTCTGGGTGTAATTCGACTCAAAGGCTTGGTGAAGCTTTGTCATGATATAGAGGAGCCCCCCCACTGCAGCAGACTACTTCTATTAGGATTCACTTCCAGGTAAAGGAATTATAATACTTCCTGAAGGGAAAGAACATCAGTGGCATCTCATTGTGACTTAGAGAACTTAGTTCAGTTAGGGTATTCTTGTAATGCACCGTGAATGTTATTCCCCTTTAAAAATGTTTTCCTTGAAATACATGGAAACTCAGAATAACACCTCAAGTACTTGAATATCTGGGAAACCAACTTAGCATTGTTTGACAAATCCTTGCTGCTGAACTAAATCATCATGCTAATGCTTGTTAATGATATTTCTATTAGATTCAATGTAATTTGGCTTTATTTCCAAATTCCAGGAAAAAAGAAAAAAAAAAAGAAAAAGCTGCATTGATCCTGCAAATGAATGATGTTTCTGTGCTACTGAAACCCAAAAAGTTCATGATTGGTTACACCTTACTACCAACACTTGAGGCAACAACTCAGTAGTATTCTCCCACGTTCCAGTAAAATTTCATTATACGAATCCCAGCAGAGACCATTAAATCAAACTTGGTACTGACATGGTTACTTCTCCGAGAAAAAGATAACAGGCCTAAAGAAGTGCTAGTAGTTGCTCATGTAACCTGAATCTTTTAATTGTGCCAGTGACCACCTCCTCTCTGTGCTTAATTTTGAGTCCATTTTGAAAGGGCAGTTCGTCTGTAACGGGTTAACTGATGCCATGCTAATAGAGGAGCCAAACAAATATAGTTTAATGCACCCTACTTTGAATGCAGAGTTCATATGTATTCCAGACAAAAGGCCAAACAAATTTACAACACTTCATGCATTTCTATAGCGGAGCATTTTTTACTGAAGGATATGTAAATCCTGCACTAATCAGAGGTTCTGGAATTCCAAATGCCACTAAAGGTTATGACCTGAAGCCCTGCTAATAGATGACTGAGGGCGTAGACTAAGTAGTTCTGAATGACAGCAACCACAGGGTGTTTTGCATGAAAAGTAACCTCTAATAAATGACCTCTGCTTTTTTCCTTTCAAAGCTATGACAGTAATGAATATGAAAGGGGGAACTTTGTACACACCGAGTGTTATTTACACCTAAACACTGCAAGAGTGTGGATCGTATGTGAGGGCTTCAGTTAAGCTGAAAAAAAAAAGAGGGAAGGGTGTTTTCACTGCCTTAACAAACATTGCTTCACTTCTGCTGACTTCATTAACAGCCCCTTTCCTAAACAGCGGCACCACACAACAGGTCACTTTGTTAAGGGAAGCATTTTTCCCTTCATTATATACACACGCGTGTAAATACTTATCTGTACATATGTATGCATATGCGTTCTGGGCGGGCTGCTGGCTTTGTGCGAAATCTCTGGGGTTGCTGAGAGAGGCATTCAAATTTCTGCTTTTGTGACCTTTAGCTAGGCAAAACACGGTGTCTTTGGTGGTAGGAACAAAACAAGGACGTTTCTAATGGCAGTCGCTCCTAGTGGGTGATATTTACCCTTGCATTTTTTTTTGTGGAAAAACAGGTCTGAGATTTTTTTCTTCAACGCAAGTGGGACCAGAGTTCTGAGGAGATGGGTTTCCTTTGAGTGATGGTGATCAGTCAGTGAAACCCCTCACAACAGGCTGAAGGCACTGGAAGGCGAATAGGGCAATTATGAGGCAACCATCTTGCCCACGCTCCTGCCACTCAGGATCGTTCCTGGCTGTGTGCACCGCTTTGCAGTACCACTCTTCACATCAATCATTCACAAGGGGTCACAGATTGTTTTGTGGGGCTGCCTTCTCTCCCCAGTGTCAGTGTGTAAAGACACACCGGGGTGGGGAAGGCAGGCAGGCAGCAGTGAGACCCCACACATGCAGCCAGGTCGGGCATTGCACCCTCCACCTCGGCATAGCACTGCAGCTTCCAGTTCAGGAGCTTGCTTGCTACAAATCCATCTCAGGCTCTTTTGACAATCCTGCCCAATAGGCATATCAAGGGCCCAGCACCTTCAGGATGCTTAGGTGCCATTCTTTCTGCTGAAAAGCTCAGCCCTGCACGGTGTCACCCCTGCGTGCTGCTGCACACGGACTGCCTCCAGACATGTCACGAGTGGTAGGAGGGCAGCTCTGACACTCTGCTGCCTCCCCAGCCCCCTGGCTTCCCCATGCAAAGTCTGTTTGTTGTGGATCCAAGCATGTGAACATGCAGCATTTGGCCTATTCAGATTCTTCCTGGTCTAATGCACTTCACACCCCAGGAATTTTTTGTCCGATGCTCAGCACAAGTTTTTTTTTTATTCCCTTAATATTATCCAAATATTTTTTCATTAGTTAATTTTTAATACGGATGCTCTATTTGCAGATGGTAGTTATGTTTGTTCAGGTATGACTGCCATTTTCTCAGGTGGCAATTTTGCCTGAGTAAGGAGGCCAAAGCAGGGCTTTAAAATGCACTCCTCATAAAAAATTAAAGAGCTATTCTTTATTTACATGTTTACGCTACACTCAATCCATCGTGTAAAGCTTTCTCTGCCTTAAAACCAAATCTCCAGGGTGCACTCCGTGCCTGGGGAAACTGGATGGCTCAGGGAAATGATAAAGAGATATCTGTCCATCCACCTATCTGTCATTTTTTATACCATACTCATTACCATGGTCTCTGAGCTCCTATTACGTGTATGCAGCCATTCCCATTTTGGTACCGAGCTGGTCAGCAGAGACAGTGAAGTCATCATTATTTCTGGAAAAGCACTAGCCTGTGGAAGGGATCAGTTGGTCAGTTTGCAGCAGGCACTTGGACAGAAGATGGATCCCCTTTATTAGCTGCCTGGGAAGTCTGGTTTGGCTTCCAGAAGATGCAGTTCAAATGGTCTGTGTGCAGAGAGTTAGCCTTAGGTATCAATACTACTGCTCCCACATTCAGTTCACGTCACCTTGTGAGGGGCTGCCTCCTCCCGCCTCTGTGACAGATGTGTACCAGAAGAGGGACGTGAACTCTGAGAAGCCATCAAAAGACCTGGCAACTTTAACTTGGAGACTGTACAGGGGACTCTTCAAATTAACAGAAATAGCCGCGTTTCTCATCCTCTTGCACGTAACTGTTTGGCCACTTCCAGGCCATGTCATCACACATTTGTCTCATTCTTACCCTGGGGTCCACCTGTTCCTCTGCAGAATTCACTTATTGTCTTCTGACTGGTGCTTCAATTTCAGGCTCTCGAGGATGGTAGTTTTTCATTATGTTGTATTCAGGGCCAGACATGGTGAGGCCTGATCCCTGACAAGGACCTGTGGGCTCTCAGCAGGCAAATGCTAGTTAACACTGATCATTACTAAGAATAAAGTAACAGCAGCACTTTGCAGTCTGCTCCAAGGCTGACTATTACAGCTGCTATTGCTGGTGCTATTAGCCATCGTGTTGCCCATTTGTTTTAATCTGTTTTTCTCCTGTCTTAGGAGGAGATATTTCACATCCACCTTGGATTATCTACCAGCTCTATCAGCAGTACAGCTGCAGCCTGGGAACCCTGTGCTTCCAGGAGGGCTCTCACTGGGACATAGAAGTGTGCACTCTGGGATCTGCAGGGTGGATGGAAGCTCCAAGCGAATGCCTTCTTCCCTTTCCCTGGTTCCTGTGTTGTGCAGTGTCATGGAGAGGGATGACTTTGTTTCTCTTCTGTTGTAAAAGAGTGGGCAGTGGCCTTCCCAAATGGAAAACAATTGCAGGCCCTAAATCGATGACGCGTCATTTCCCTGCTGCAAGCACCTCTCCTATTCCTCTTGCCCCAGCCTGGCTCAGAAATGCTGCAGTTTACTCTCTGCTTTAATTTAAAAATAGATGCAGGCATCAGCAGGAGTGGCAGCTGGCATTCAGTTCATGAAATGTATCCAAGACTCTGAAAAGGAGAAGGATTGTGGTTTTGAAATAAATGTAAGGGAAAAATTTATAAATGACAAATGAAGAGCTGGAACCCCACTCCAGACAGATTCTGACACAGCTTCTCGGATCATCTGCATCCAAAATTGGAAGGGTTTTGTTCAGGCTTTCCTGTTGCTCACTTACAGAAATCTGGCACGACCACCTCCAGCTGAGGGGAGCCAGGACAAAACAGAGAAAGGGGAAATTAGTTTAACCTGAAATGCTTCATGGAAACGTTCTGGGTTTGACAGGTTTGTGATGGTAGCCTGCCCTGTTTTCCTGGTCAGCTGTTGGGACCCTGGGCTTCTGGCCACAGTTTTGGAATTCCTTTAAAGCCCATTGCAGCCGTGGAGGATCTTATTTTAGTACTGATGATGGATTGATGCTCCAAGAGGAGACTGTGCAACCTACTGCAGTACTCTGAACTAAATCTAATATTTTGTTCCTTTTTATTTTCTCTCTCCTTCCCATAGCCATTTTATGGAAGCAACAAAAATTAATTTTCTGGTAATGTACAATAGAAATGCATTTTCTTTCAAAGACCGCAGACCAGATTTTCAGCTCTTTCCAACTAGACTAACTCAATCGATACTTTTGATTTATGCCAGCCTAAGGAAGAAATTGGACAATTTACATTTTAACTTCCTCTCCTAGGAATCATCTTTTTGTTCCTGAAATCTGCAGATGAAGAATGAAACTCTAAAAAATCTACTCAGCCCAGCCATGGTTTGACTGCAGGACCCTGACAGCAGCAGGCTTGCACAGGGTGGTAAAGAGGCGATTAAGAGTTTTACTGTCAGTTTTATCATCTCAGTTTTTACAATAAAGAGAGCTGTCATTGGTTTAGGATTATTTTACTTATGTCTATTCATTTCATTTCATTGTCTTTGCAAGTCTCACTCCCATTTCGTGCTGCTTGGGTTCTGCCCTTTTCAACTCCTCATGGATGAGTGGGGAAGAAAGAACAGACTGGCCAACAAATTATGCAGAAAGAGTGCAAAAATCGAGCTTATAAACCAATCTCTTCTTTTACGTATGAGGAACAAAAGCATCCCTATTTTTTTCTCATACCTCTATTGTGCTTTTGATCATATAGATATGCTAGAGCAAATGCATGCATCTCTTCCCTGTTGCCCAGATGCTGAAATCTGCAAAAGGAACTGATGCAAACACCACTGTGGGATAGAATAGAATCAGAATTACTCAGGTTGGAAAAGACCTTAAAGATCATCAAGTCCAACCGCAACCCAACTATACTACCCTAACTCTAACAACCCTCTGCTAAATCATGTCCCTGAGCACCACATCCAAACGGTTTTTAAGCACATCCAGGGATGGTGACTCAACCACCTCCCTGGGAATCTTATTCCAGCGCTTAACAACCCTTTCTGTAAAGAAGTGTTTCCTGATATCAACATACTGAGATACAGGTAGGGAGAGCAGAAGTGCAGTGTACTTTTCTTAGGCATTTGGAAGGAAGACAGGAGAGGAAGACTGGAAATGGAGATAATGGGGCAAGAGGAGACAGGAGATGTGAAGACAGAGAGCATTAGAGGGGTAGTTTAAGCAAAGGACGGTAAGGGTACATAGGGAAGATAATGGCAACTGTCATGGATGGAAGCATATAGGCAACTCTGGGGAAGTATGAAAAGGAAAGTGGTTAAAACAGAGATAAAAAATACTTATCCAATCTAACAAGTAAGAGGAGTGGAGAAGGTAGAATAGAGACTGAATTAGTGAGTATACTGATAGCAAAATACTATCCTTGCTAGCACATCATAACTGTGTCCCCCGTGCTACTCTTTCCCTCCTGATGTTGCATTGTTCTCCCTTTTGGCTCCTGCGTAGCCATGGATGTATTCAGTATTAGTAACTCACCCAGGGCTGAATGAAGTAATATCCCATCCCACAAGTGCATGTCTAGGACTATGGACTAGTGGTTTAGGTGTTTCTATTGCTCTTCTCTTCTTAGGATACCCATGCAGCCCGGGAAAAGTGACTGATAGGTTTTGAAAATCTTTTCTATACTATTAGAGACGCAAGTAGAAAATAACATTTTAGAAGGCAGCTTTGGGGGTATTCCAAACTTCTTTTACAGTGTCATAAAACTCAGTAAATAAATATTTGTACCACTGAATGCCAAAATTATTTCAAAGCTCTACGTATTGTAACTTTAAAAAGTATGCTTAAAAATAAGGATAGCCATGCTTGAACTTATAAGCTTTTCTTCAATTCAGACAGGAAAAGTTCTTGAAATATTCAGTTTGGGGAGAGAGAGAGGATGGTATATTTTCCATGTGTCATGCAAGTTCAGAAGTCTTGCAATTGAAAAACATGGCTAAATACTGAAAATCTGTTCTGGGAATATTCATTCCAATTTATTAAAGAATTAAGGTCCAGCTGTGCTTACTTTCCTCATTCGTTTGCTTTTGGGACATTTTTCATTTGCTTTTCCAGCAGTTTCTGTATCAGAAACATTGTTTTAAATGTCACAGTTGTCAAATCAATGAACTAAAACAGTATCACATGGCTTAATTTGAACAAGTAATGCACATGGAATTTCAGATTTGGAATAACAGGCTTCCTGATCTGTTCACTGTCCCTCAGCAGTTGAAAACAGAGAAATTGGAGTAATGTTATGCTATGCCCTGCCCCATGGGGGTTGCACAGAATGAGTGGAGGAGGACATTGCATATGTGCTTAGACTGGAAGTATCCTTCTATAATGAAAGTTCAAATCCCAGGGAAAAAAAATAGTTGCTTTTATGTCTTTCTTTCTTTATCTCCAAAGGATTTACTCAAGGTTCATCTAAGTTTCAATTAATGCGGATTAGAGTTTAATGAGGTCCTTACTGCTGCCTATTGCAAAACAAAGCAATACAAAACAAAACAGGAAAAAGTCTCACTGATGTCAAGAGGAGTAAAGTGTTTTTACTTTAAGCTGATGATCTAACACCACCAGAGAAAGGCCCTTTGCCTGACATATGGTTCACTTACAGGGATATCGGGAAATACCTCAAGGTGGACATCTACAAGCTGAGGCACCTGCACTCAGTTCCTCCATTTGAAATCTAGGTAACCTGAATGCAGCTAGAGGTTGAGGAGATTGGACCACTCCTTCTTTATCCAAATTATTCCCCCAACTCATTGGTTTGCAGTTCTCTTAACTTTCTTCAGCCTTTTCTTCTTCATTTTTCTCCACAATTCTCTCAACACTTTGGGCTAAGTACTGTCCAAGAGAATATCACAGAAGTTTACATAGCACCAAAAATCTATGCTGCTTTCTTCTCCTTGATAAGCATGGTATGTCAGGGACGAACCCGCCAGGGGCAGCTTAATTAACGAGGAAGTATGGGATGGTGTGACTGATGTGATGCTTTCACAAAGGGATTTTGCTTCAGGTTTTACTTTTGTTTTATGAAACATGAATTAAAGATATATCACTTGCACTAATCTCTAGAAAGTTAAACCATGAGATTTTTTTTTGGTTAATCTTTAAAATTGAGCGCATTGACCCCTGTAGTTTAACCTTCTCTACATAAGGAATACCAACCAAGAATTGGGCTGGTGTCATCAGAAGTATCTACTTTATCATCTGCTTTTCTTTCTCGGTGAGTGTCAAACTTGTTCTAAAGGAGAATAGTAAGTGATGTGCTATGAAAGTGTGTATTTAGAGAAGAATAGTTTTAAAAGCCTGATTTGGATTAAGGTGATAAGGAAGATGGCATTCAAAAAATTAAATAGATGTTTTAAAGTTCAAAAAGATGTGAATTAATTTTGCTTATGCACTGGCATCACAGTCTACAATGTTCACATTTTCAAGCTTTAGCTTGCAGTTGCTGCAATTAGAAATTTATCAACAAAAAATGACATGACTGTGAGACATCATAGGAGATTTTTCCAAGTGGATGTTTAAGTTAAAGAGGTAACACAGTATCAGTATTGATTAATAATACGGTGTTGGTGGAAGAGGATTTTTGACTGAAGGATGTTGGGAGAAAATGTTCTGTTAATTTGTTTGTTAAGAGCAGTAAGTATTCTGCTGTAGTGACATAATTTCTCTGCTCATACTAGTCACACCTCGGGCTCATCCAGTGAAAGTCCATGAAACAACATAAATGAATATAGCCATTCATTATTAAACTGCCATATTACTACTTAACCAAATTTTCCAAGTCATCTCCTGCGTTCCCTACTATAGTTACATATTTATCATCATTAATCCTTTAGCAGGAGCAAGGTCCTTTCAGACTGGTGCAGGCTTACTATTGAAAGTCTATTCCGAGCAGAAATGGTGTGGTGCAATGACTTGTGTCATGACTTTGTGCTGATGAGGGTGCACTGAACAGGAGTCCATCCAAGCCGTGGGAAACCCAAACAAATTACTGGAAACTGAAGTAAAGGTGATAAGGCAGATTGCTGATATTAAGGTAACAAAATTCTGAAGTGTGACTGTCAGTGGGTGAAAATATTCTTTCTTTGAGGCACATTCAGATTCTGACTTAGAGGTATTAACTCAAAATCATACCAAAGTGACAATCTAGTCAGATCTGACTATTCCTGGTTTTCTCTGTGCTCGCAGTTTGAACATCCCTTTGATTTACAAAAGCACTTCTACAAACCCTTCTTTTTTGAGCAAGCAGTGCAATTAAGGTTTAGAATGTGGCTGATGCTCAATTAACCTTATTATATTTATTTTCAGGCTTTGGAGAATGGATCACCTTACCAAAATGTGAACTGTTATGAATTTGTGTTTATGAGCCTGTCTCAAGGTAAAAGCCCTGAAAGGATTTAAGAGTTCCTAAACAGGTTCCGGCTGATTAGATCACAATGCATCTGAATGGATCGTGATATGCCTATTATAAATTATTTAGTTTCAGAGGAATTATTATAGTTAGCAGGTAAATATGCACCAGTGCCTTAGGGAGAAAATGAAATTAAACTATGAGAAGTGTGTAACCTTGGAGGTCTGGGTAAAATTCAAAATACCAAGAAAAGAAGACTGAAAATTTGGTCTGACACAATCTTTATGTTGCCTTATGCTTCCTTTACATGCCAAAGTTTCCAAAGTGTGTGTGATTTAACCTGGTGCAATGTAAGTGCTGCCTTTAATTTGGGGTTATGATAGCATGTGTTAAAGACAAAATGTCAGCCAGATTGGATTTTCAGCTATGTACACACTTGATGTTATGGTTTAAGTCAGGGCTTAACTGTCACTCTGACAAAGAACTATTTTTTTTTTTTTTTGGTTGCAATATTTAATTACATGAAGCCAAATGCTGAGATCAGTGAGAAGAACTGGAAAACTTTTCTTTCTCAGCAATAGAACTACAGTTGCCTTTATATCCTGTTAAATTCTGGGCTGTACTTAATATAACGGCTATTGTCAACAATAGCGGCTTCGTTTGTACCTGGCAATACACTGTGTATGGCTTTCCCTTCCCAACACAGCACAATTCCTTGTGTTTTTGACACTTTTGGAATCTGTGGTATTTGAGTTTGCTAAGAAAGCTAAAGCTCAAGTCAGTGCAGAATATGAGAGACATTAACTACATGTTGATAATTCTATGGTCTATGGTCTGAAATGGCATTAAGTAAGTATTCAGTTATATTCTGTATATGGGCATTCACTGATGCAATTCTCAGTAGCTGAGGGAGTTTCTCAGCTGGAAGATTTCCTTACATGAAGATGTCCCTGGTATACATTCAGGGTTGAAGGTGGAGGTGCCACAGCTGAGGTTCCTTCAGTGGGAATAGGAGACAACTCCAGCACTGTCAGGTTCCTGGAAGGGTCCTTGCTCTGTAACATTTTCCCCACATTTCGACTTTGCTAGCCTAATTAAACACTCTTCCCCCACTTAGTGTTCAGCCTTCACCATGACTTCATAGAATCACAGAATCATACAGGCACCAAGGTTGGAAAAGACCTACAAGATCATCCAACCATCTGCCTGTCACCAACAGTTCTCACTAAACCGTGTCCCTCAACACAATGTCTAAATGTTCCTTGAACATTTCCAGGGTCGGTGACTCCTTTGTTGTCCTGCAGGTAATTTTTATAATGCACTACATACATTTTGAATGTAATTTTTTAAGTTGAGAGACAGG
Source organism: Phasianus colchicus (assembly GCF_987193195.1). Classification (NCBI taxonomy): domain Eukaryota; kingdom Metazoa; phylum Chordata; class Aves; order Galliformes; family Phasianidae; genus Phasianus; species Phasianus colchicus. The sequence goes on from NC_143438.1 coordinate 37,350,922, forward strand.
CATCCCTCTCCTCTGATGAGTAACTAGAGATGTTTCTTGGCAGTAGGATTGTAAGACCAGTGTAAACCAGTAAATGATATAGCTACAGTGGGATAACATCAGACACTATCAACTGGCTGCCTTAAGGCAAAGATAGAGCACATATCTCATCAAGGACCTCATCCACAACATGGGTGGTTGTTTTAACCATGGTTGGTTGTTTCCTTCCAAATAACCTGTGTTTAGCACAAAGACATCATTGGTCATTCCAGCTATCTTTTTGTCGTGGCTAGCATCTTTGATATGCTAAAGACAGGCTGCTAACTATGACATAATCATTTTGTATTAAATTTTATATGTGTCAGCTAGATATATAATCATTAATTTTTAAGACACGTGAAGTATTGCAACTACCAGAAAAGAAAAAAAAAAAAAAGTGTTATTTGTGAAGAAGGTTTGAGAAGCCTCTTAGCCCATTTATGTCACAGGAGGATTGAATAGAACCTCAGGTAAAAATGAACTAGCTTAGAAAGGAAGAAGCCTTCTTTTCCTGGGTTGCAGAAATAAAGCCATAGCTGCATTATTCCCTGCACGAGATACTTCTTATATTAAACAGAACCACGGGGAGGAGGAGAAGAAAGGTGCAGTGGCTCCTAGTAGGCTTAAGAATGGTCTCTTTTCTGTATATCTGTTGATTTAAGTTCTTGTTCAAAACATCTCTTTAGATTGAGGGATCTAACATCTCTTTAGATTGAGGGAGCCAGGAAGAAAGGCATGTTTCTTAAGAAGATACTTAAATAGTTCCTCTACGTTGAACTGAAGATGAGATGGCATTATGTAACTAGACATTGCATCACATGAACAGCTCTGCTCTGAAAGGCCATATTTATAGAAACTTTTCATTATTTTTCTATTTTGTGTCCTTGTTTTGGATTTCGTGATGAGTCATCTGAACATATATTTTGCAGAGTGAAACTGACCTCCTCTCTGTCCTTATACCTTCGGTAACAACAGAGAGGGAATAGGGCAATCTAATGAACACTGGCACAGCAGGATGTGGACAGTGTTGTAGTGTTCACTGCTGGGATGACTTTTGGATGTCCAAGAACTGGGTATGCTCCCTCCACCAAACTGGTATGGGAACAGGTTATGAACCTGAAGAGAAGAGTTTCCCATTGCAGGCAAAATCTGTGTTAATGTCTTTGAGAATGAACACAAAGGTGCAGCAACCGCCACTGTAATGACTGACTACTTAGTTGGCATTCACTCTAATGAAAATACTATTTTTGTGGTGTTTTGCCTTTTTAGTTGTGTACTGAAAGTCTGTAGAAGATCCCATTCTTCTCATTTAACATTCATTTCAGTGTCTGTACCTAATAGGGATACAAACAAACAAACAAACAAAAAGATTGATATATGAGTGGGACAAAGTTGCCTAAATATGCTTTTGAGTGACATTTTAGATGTTTGTGACTACCTCACCTGAGAAAGAAGATCCTTGTCTGTCAATCTTACTTTGGTGCCTGACAAAATTATGGAAAAGATAGATAATTCTGGGAGTTATTGAAAAATATATGAAAGACAATGCAGTCATTGGTCACAGCCAACATGGTTCCATGAAAGGAACCGTACTAAATTGGAAGGAACTGTTGACTCCCTCAAGGGTAAAGAGAGCTTGCAGAGAGATCTTGCCAAGTTAAAGGGCTGGGCAATCGCCAACTACATGAGGTTTAATGAGAACAAGTGCCAGATGTTGCATCTGAGATAGGACAACCCTGGATATATGTCCAGATGGGGGGGATGAGTGGCTGGGGAGCAGCCTCACAGAAAGGAATATGGGGGTTCTGGTTGATGGCAAGTTGAATCTGAGTCAGCCGTGTGCCCTGGCACCAAAAGGGCCAACCATGTCCTGAGGTGCATCAGGCCCAGCACAGCCAGTTGGGTGAGGGAAGAGACTGTCCTGCTCTGCTCTGTGCTGATGTGGCCTCATATTGAGCAGTGTGTGCAGGTGTGGGCGCCATATGTAAGGACATAAAACTGTTACAGAGAGTGCAAAGAAGGGCTACTAAGATGATGAAGGGCTTGGAGGGCAGTGTGTATAAGGAGCAGCTGAGGTCCCTGTGTTGGCTCAGCGTGGAGCAGAAGAGCTGAGGGGAGGCCTGATGGTGGCTGCAGCTCCTCACAGGGAGCGGAAGGGCAGCGCTGAGCTCTGCTCTGTGTGACAGCGACAGGCCCGAGGGAACGGCATGGAGCTGTGTCAGGGGAGGGCAGTGGGGGTGAGGGAAAGGCTCTGCACCAGAGGGCGGTGGGCATGGAACGGGCTGCACAGGGCTGTGGGCACGGCCCCAGGGGCCAGAGTTCATGGAGCATTTGGACACCACTCTCAGTCATAGGGTTTGAGTTTTAGGTGGTGCTGTGCAGAGCCAGGAGTTGGTCTTGATGGTGCTTGTAGGCTCCTTCCAACTTGGGATATTCTATGATTCTGACTCAGCCAAGATCTTGGCCTTCTGCAGCTCATGTCATATCCATGAGGTCACGCAGGTATCACAGTAATTCTACAAGAAGTAAAATAGCACTAGAAACCTAAGTTCAGAAACCCGAAATGTTCCCATGGTGTTTAGCAGAGGGAAGGAGTAACCTGAGACGCACCATGAGGCACAAAATGTTTATATACTTCCAATTTAACATATCCTGAAGAGAACTTTACCCTCCTCCTCTACCTGTGGGAACAGCTATGCTACAAAGCTTTCTGATATTTTGTTCCTGTTTATCTAACATCTCTGGGGAGAGCAGGTGGCAATACCGAACCACTTCAGAAGCAGGAGATCCATTAATGGAGGTCACGACTCCACCACTTGCCCTCTCTGTTGGCACATCCAAGTTTACGGGCATTTCGGGGTGCAAGAAAACAGACTGTTTTTTTCTTTGCTGTCTTTACTCTCAGGGACTCGTTGAAAGCTCATTTCTAACAGCAATTACAGCTGCTCTGGCCTTTTTGGCACATGGTTGTGCTGTCAGAACAGGCCTGGGTTTTGGATTCTCATGCCTGTTCCTGAAAGAACAAAAACATGAGTGAAGACACTCTGTATCTGAAAGACTTGGGGAAGCACCAAAATAAACAATAATAATTGAGGACAGATTCGTAGAGGCCCAAACCACATGCATTGTAATTCTGTTGGCCCAACAAATGATATCTCATCATCACCTACTCTGTCTAAATAAAGCCATCTCCCCACAAGCACATCTGACCCAGAAACGGCACAGGCACAGCGCAGTCATCGTCCTCCTGCTTTATTAAGCAGTTTGTTTCAAAAATGAAGAATCGAGGGGTGAGGAAGGCAAACTCCTCGACTCAGAAACGTTGCCAGCCTGTCCCCCTATCCCTCCTGCACCCCAAAACGGAGTGAAAAGGCAAACGTCTCCCTCGGCTACACCAGAAGTTACTTTAAGTCGTGTCTCTCCTCCTCCGACTTAACCAGCATCTCCGCGCCCCGAAGGCAACGAGCTGCCTCCCTTTCCTCTGCCCGGGCCTCTAATTGAGCCAAGAGAAGGCGGCGGAGGCAGGGAGATGCGCACACACGGGCCGCCACCACCCGGCTCCCAGGGCACGGCGCGGCACGGGGCCGAGCGGGGCGTTCCCGGCGACGGCCACAAGGTGTCGCCCAAGCAGCTCGGCTGCGCGCCGCCACCGCGCCCCGCCGTCACGGCTGCCTTCCAGGGCGCTCCGGAGTCGTGTTCGTGGGAGCGGGGTGCAGGGGGAAATCCTCTTCTGTTCCCTTCTGTTTTGTTGCGTTCTGTTCTGTTCTGTTCTGTTCTGTTCTATTCTATTCTATTCTATTCTATTCTATTCTATTCTATTCTATTCTATTCTATTCTATTCTATTCTATTCTATTCTATTCTATTCATTCTGTTCTCTTTATTTTTTTCAATTCTTCTCTATTTCATTCTATTTTTTTTTCTATTTATTATTTCATTTTTAATTTCTATTTGATTTGGTTTTGCTTTATTTCCTTTTTCTTTCACTCCCTCTCTTTTCCTTCTCTCTCTCTCTCTCTCTCTTTTTAATTTTTATTTTTTAATTTCACCGTGTTCTATTTCACCTGGTTCTATTTCGTTCTATTTAACTCTGTTGTACTCCCTATTTTTTTTCAGCTCGGTCCCCATATATTTCAGTCACCACTGGAGCTTTTGGGGCTGGCTATGTGCCACAGGCAAGGTAAAACAAGGGGTAAACCTTATGGTTTGTTGCTTGTGGGACAGACACGAGGGAGAGAAGACACTGGCTCTCGCTGGTTAATAAAGTTTATTCATAACCTTAATTCCAGTTTATTAACCTTAGATATAACAAGTTGTGCAGTAATTGTAGTTGTTCAGGGAGCACCGGGCAGTTTTTTCCTAGAGGGTATCAAATTCTGTGTTATTATTATATATGCAGTAAATCTCCATTAAAAGGCTTTCTGTAAATGTTTCAAGGCTATGCCGGATAGAAGGGTACTCCATCTCGGTTTCCAGGCAGGGTATTATCTATTTTAAACGTCCTGCAATAACAGTTGCCTTATTTGTCTCTCACAAAAAAATACGGTGCCTCACGAGCGGCTTGTTTTTTTGTTTTTTTTTTTTCTTGAGGAAGAAAGACAGAAGCTGAACTTTGGTGACTGCTGTGTCAGTCTTCTGTGAGCCTGAGTTAAAACGTGCACTCTCCATAGAGCCTGGCTGCGGTCTTTCGCAGCCTGGCAAAACAAGGAAACGGCGGGATGGAAACTCACTGAGCCTAACTGTTCTGCTTCCTTTTCTTTTTCTCCCTTTCATATAAATCACACCCTTTTGAAGCCGCTGCTTTTCTTTCGCGGGCACAAACCCCTCATCTTTTAAAGTCTGCCTTTCAAGCTAATTGTTTCAACAGGACAAGAAACTTGTAAAAGGCAGCTCCAGCTTATCTCCAGATTGTCTTCCCAGGAATGTTTGTAAGAGAAATATCCGTTCATACAATAGGCGCGACTGTTCAAAGGCCGGTCAGTGAGAAATATTTTTAACAAGATTACTTAATGGGGCAGCTCAACTCCTCAAGTGCTTGCAGGGCAGAATTTCTGCAGCGGGTCCAGAGCCCACAGCAGGCATTGAACGAGTTCCCAGGGGTTTCAGTGCTCTCCGAGTGAAGGACTCAGCCACAGATAGAAGAAGTTGAAAAGTGCAGGCAGCAGCATGTAGAAATAAACGGGAAAGTGGCAGGACAGATGTGCTAAGCCTGGCGATGTGTGAGGCTCGGGAGGCACTGCTCGTGTTTGTGATGGAGGTTTCTGCTATTACATTTCAGTCTAAGAAATTTGTTAGAGAAATACATTTGCAGGAAAGATCAGAGATGCCCAGATCTTCGAGGATAGTGAAGCATCAAGTGAACCTTGGCACTGTACGGAGATCTGGTAAACTTGAAATTAAGAGAAAAAAAAAAAAAAGAGGGGTGTTGGGAAGATTTTTTGTTGTTTTTGCAAAACCAGTGGAGTAAATGATGCTGTTCATATGGAATTTTTGACCTATCTGAAACCAAATCTACTTTTGTGCTATGTGCGCTTTTCATCCTACTTTTTGGAACACAGAAATTCACAGTCCTGTTCAAAAAAGGGGCTCATATTTTTATTTTTAATGGTAACTCATCACTAGATGTTTTAGGATCTGATCCCGTTACTCTTCTGGCAGCATATTTTACTCCTATCTCTGAGGCCAACGCTCTGCTTGTGCTTATGAAGCCAATAGGATTACTCACTCAAGTAGGGCCTAGATATGTGAATCAGTATTGTAAAATGTTGTCCAGAGTCTGGAAATGGAAAACATTAGGTCCAATAGGCAGGCTCTGTGTCTGGTTTAGCTCTCAGCTCCATTAATATGTCCATTACTTAAATGAGTGAGATAACAGGCCTGCCCTAGAGTAACAACTTCCCTGCTATCCCATTACACCAGGCCACAGCATCTTGTTATTTCATCCCACTCAGCTGCCTGCATGATGTGGGATAAGGCTGCTGGCGACACAGACACAACTTATTTCCGAGGAGCAGGATTTTCTAAATGTGTCCACTAGATAGCACAATAAACTTCCTTCTTTTCTTGTTGAAAAAGTTTCTCTCCCACCCAGAGAGCCATTAGCCCTTCGGTCTCAGAGTAATGGTGTTTCAGGACCAGATCAAAGTTTCTCAGATAAGTGTTCCTTTACACAATGTTACTGACACTCCACTTTGTAAACAGCCTTCTTCTTTATGGTTAAAAGGGACATATAAACATGCCAAGTGAGATGGATCGACTGTCAGTTTTTCTTTTTCTTTTTCTTTTCCTTTTTGTATGTGTGTGTGTTAACTGCTCAAGGAGCATCATGGTTGGGTTGTGCTGATATCATTGAACATGGTCTGCCTTTTGTGTAAACAGGAGAAGAAAAGAGAACTGCAAGAAGTAATCTCCAGGGCAGATTTCTTACTGGAGTCGCTGCAGCTTTGGTTCTTTTGATAGGAAAATGGCGACATCCTTCTGCATGAAGATGGAGATGTCAGCGCTCAGACCCCCATGTGCCACAGTGTGACAGTGTGCTCCTCCCTGCACCCATCCTCCTCCTTTGGCCTGGTCATCACACCCAAGGCCTCGCTCAGGACAGACAGCACTGTCCTGATAAATAGTATGACCGTGTCAATCATCTTACTTCGTAAATAGCAAGCAGCCTGAGAGCCCTTTGAGCTCTAACTCTCGTAACACGACTGCATGTGATTTCCCAGATTCCTTCAAAATATCGAAAAGTTTGGATCATTATAATCATGGGGTGGATTATGGGGAGAAATTATTCAAAATAACTCATTGGGATATTTTGCTCTTTAAAGAAGAATAGCATTGAAGAAACCTCCAGGGTGGAATGCAATAAAAATGCAAGGACTCTGTCCCATGATAGTTCCCTAAGCAACTTTAGACCTGCAAACCTTTGATTGTTAGCAGCACTAGGGGAGCTTGGTATGCTGACTTTAAGAGATATAGAGCACAGAGTGTGGAGCAAGGTGTAAAACTCCATGGCCAGGCTCTAGGATAAGATCACAGGGATGGGAACTTGGTGGTGCTATGGAACTGATAACCAACATAGTAGCTAGCCATCCAGAGTTAGCAATTTTCAATTTTCTGTCCCACCGATCACAATAGAAATAAGTGTGATTAGAGTCGGGTCACTCAAGCTCCACTTGAAAGTAATAAAGTAGTATAAAAATGGCTTAAGAGAGAAGGAATTTTGGGGAAGATACCATTGCAAGCAAGTCAGGAGGATATCACTAGCTTCTGAAACTAGCTGATGAGCTGAGCCTCTCTTTCTTCCCATAGGGACATCTATTGGGTGAGATTCACACAGTTATGCTGAGTTCTTCCCCCGGGAAACTTAGAAATCTCTATAGAATTGTTCCATAATTTAATGCATTTGCACTCAGCTGTATTGTTCACATTATTGGTATTAACATGTGCTCTGCAGATAGTAGATTGATCACTGGTGATTCAAATCTGTTGCTCCAGTGAAAAACACTATTCTGCAAGGTGGTTGTCAGAGTTCTTACTGAGACTGCACAAACTCTTTAAGGATGGGTACACTAGTCCATATGAATGTGGGTAGATGAAGGTGCTCCACACTACAGGTGAACCTGTAATCCCAACAGTTCTTTAGGCACAGCCTATTTCCCTAAGGCTAGTCATGCAAGTTCATTTGAATGCAACTCAACTTGTAGCACCAAAGTAGGTATTAACCCTTTAACGCAGCACAGGAAGCCTTGATACCCATCTGTGAGGGAGCATCAAAGGCATCTTTTGGTTTAGGATATAAGCTGGGCATTGCAAAACCTGAAAATGAAGCTGGTGCCTCCTGTAAGGTTTCCAGACTGCCCCAGTTCCCTTTAACTTGAAACTAAGATGAGAGTGAAGCCTCTCTGGAGGCCTCTGGAGAAGGCTTAAGTCCTCCATTTGAAACCTTGTAAAGGATCTGGAGGCATAGGGCACGTCAGTGTGTCTTCATACCAAGGGCCAGCTAGAAACAGCTGATTGGAAACCTGAGAGGTGGAGAACATCTCTTGTGAAAGGTAGTGTGCAAGAAGTCTTTTATTTAGCTCAAAAACTTGAGTGCAGATTTGCATTTTGAGTCTGTTTAAAATTAAGTGAAATCAGCAAATGAGATGCTCCCATTCTTGCTCCACGGGGAGATGTGGGCTTGCAAATGTAGATTTGACTGTTCCAGCTGGAGAAAAACATGTCCTGTGGTCTCTGCTTGTATCTTGTCACCTAGGGAACTAGTCAGCACCTTCTCCTGTAACCTGGTTAGCTGTTCTGATTTGAGTAGCTCTGCACTCTCTCTCATGTATAACCAAACACTGTATAAGGTAAGAAAAGAGGAAACTAAGGAAAATCCTATCCAAACTGTGAGTTCCTCAGGGCAAGGACCAGGACTGTGTGACAGCCCCAAACACTGTCCCTGCAGTGTGACAGCCCAGGACGCACCAGGAAGGTGCAAAGTCTCCCCTTTCAAACCGTAGGACTGAGATTTCTGGGTCCTTAACTTAAAAAGGTGATGACAAGACCCATATTGTCTTTCATGTTTCAGAGCTAACTATAGAAGAGAAATACATGTCTTTAAAAACAGGTGACACAAGGGATTTTCACGACAACCTTTCAAGCTAAAGTAAAGTACCTCTGTTCTCAAGCTGAAAACACTCTTAATCACGATGCACAACTCCCTCTGACATGAATGTACTACGGATGCACTAATTAGACATCCCTGAGGGTGGATGTACCTAGAAAATACAGCCAGGGATTTAGACCTCAGTATTCTCACAGCTTTAGAAATACAGGCAAAACCAAACTTAACCAGAAAAAAAGAGGAAGAAATGGTGAACACAGACAGTTTGGAGAGTCCAAAGTAAAGGGGAGATAGCAGTGGATAGTGGGATTATTTGCTGTCCTGGTCCTGGGAACATCACAGCAAGGACACCCATACAGAGAGGTTTGATCTGCAGCTGAAACTGCAGGGAATTCCATTCTTCTCTCTGTTTTTTAGGGAAAATAACCCAGATATTTCCCATATCTCCATATTGCATATTTAAAAATTGAAGGAACAATGGCATTACCAGTCTAGCTAAAAGCCTCCTACAAACCTCTCTTCTCCTTTTCGTTTTCTGCCCTTTTGTATCCATAGGCAAGACTATCTCAGATCTCATCTTTTAAGTGCTACAACTGATCCTTTAAATAGCTTCTCATGGACATTTTTTTCAGCTCCAAGGAGTAGAGTTGCTGAGTGAGAAAGGCATGAGCCAGGCTCTCACTGCTGGGACTTCCTCCAGACCAGCTTGCAGCCCTAAGAAAAATGAGTTGGATGGTCCCAGCTCTGTCCCCAATGAGCAGCAGCAGTAGATCACTTTGCAGAAATGAGCCACGCGTAATTTGGCACCATTGACAGAAGACTTGCTAGCAGCAGCTCAGGGCCTTGCAGGCTTGAGATAATGTGCTGCTAAAATCACCTCTTGACCCTAACCCAGGAGGTTCCTCCAGGTCACAAGGGAACAGGGGGTAGCAGGCCACTGTGAGATGCCTTGATAAATGCACAAGCCCCTGTAAGCCAGCCTGGCATCCTGCACCACAGCAACTGCTCCGTTTATCACAGCAAGGATACGCTCCCTGAGTTTTGTTGGAGGATTTTGGACCTCTTATTCCAGCTGCCTCCTCTGTTCTCCCCTCCAGTGCAGCCAACTCACTGCCGTGAACCGGTGGCCCTAACGGTGCACAAAAGCAGGCAGCATGCATCTCCTTGTGATGGAGCTGGCAGAGAAAATCGGACACTGGGACAAACAACCATAAATCAGGACTGTCCTGATTAAATCAGGCATGGCTGGCAAGTAAGTTATTAGCCGCCTGTGAAACTAATTGTGATACTGATACACTCAATTTTGCTGTGTCTTTCAAACACCGGTTGTGATGGGAAACAGCTGTTAGAACCCAAAAAAAAAAAAAAAAGAAAAGAGAGAGAGAGAGAAAAAAAAAGAGAGCGCGCTTACGATTCAGAATCATAATAAAGTCTGTCTTCTCTATTCCCTTTCACAAAAGCTCTTAGATTCTTCTATTCTCCTCTAGACAATTACTCCCAGCAGGCAGGGTCACTCAGGATGAGCACACTATTGCATTTAAAGTTCATCTACTGAAGGGGGGGAAAAGGCAGAGAATGGAGAAAAAAAAATCCTCCCATTAATGTGTGAAGAAATGGCAGGTTTAAAATAGGTTAGAAATTCAAGTTAAAGCAGAAAAAAAAGAAAAAAGTTTGTCTCACGACATCAGTAGGAGAAAAGATTTTGTTCAGCGGCATTGTTTGACTGAACACTTCCTTCACAATAACACTGGTGCCGGCGCATAAAAGCTGGTGTTTATTTGATGCCTGGACCAGGCAAGTGTTATGAGCAGTTAGCACAGAAAAAAAGTGGGATGTTTTGATATACGTCCAAAGGAGAAAGGGCCTGATCCTCTTCAGTGAGATTCTGATGGCTCCTGTGTTGGCTTCCACTGCCTGCTCAGGTCAGTGGTGCTGAATGAAGCTGTGACGGGGCCTATGCTCCACTCAGCCCAAGGCCTGGTAGTTGGTTGTGCCATGGAGGCCCCACAGGCTAAAGGGTAGGAGCTGCGCTAGGCTGGCAGAGAGCTGAGCTCAAAAAACAGATGGGATTTTGAGTGTATGAGCCCTTCTTCAGGTCTGGAAACAAACAACTGTAGGGTAACTGCATGTACCCAAACAACCCTCTCCTGCGTGGTGCTCAACACCACTTGTACGTGCAATGTGGGGAATTCAATGGTGCTTTCCCAAGGCAAAATTCATTCTTGGTAATTTCATACCTTCTGCTGCAATGTCTGTGATGGACCACTGTTGGAGGTTGGACTCTGCTCCCTGTAGCCCTAAACAATCTATATTCCCTATTTAATCTTTTTTTTTTTTCTTCTTCTCCTTTCCATCATGCATTTGTCTACTCTCTTTTTTTTACTGAACTTTTTTTTTTTTTCCTATTTTTTTTAATAGTTATATTTTAGCTATGAGAGCGGAGAGAAAAGGAAATGCATTAGCTAATAAAAATATGACTGCGCCACAAGTTTGGGAGAGGTGGAAGGAAAAACAAATCACTGGCATGTCGAGAATCTAACCCCATCCTCTCAGCTTCCACAGTAATATTTCTGGCTTCCTGTTTGCAAACCAGAAATGTTTATTTACAATGTCTTTCAAGACAGCTTTTCAATGTATAATGCTCATGTCATTACATAATGGGTCATAAATGATGTTGGTTGTCATAGAAAAACAGAAAGTCATCAAATATTTTCTTTTTCTTGTTGTTGTTGTTTGCCTTTTGTGACGGGATTCAGAGTTGGCTCCAAGTGAGGAGTCTGAAGGTAAATCATCACCCTTCCAGTAATTCCAGCTCCACTGTCTTCAGTTTGTCAGTTCATGAGTGAGGGGATCCTGATGCTAAAAATTTTGGTTGTGTTTTTTCACCATGGTCCTGCTCTTTCATGCAGCCCATCAGCTTTGTGCCCTGAGAGAGACATGAAAAGACTTGATTTGTTCAACAAAATACAGAACAAAAATCCAAACTGAAGCATTTATCATTTGCTGATTAAAAAAAAAAATCAAGCACGAGGTTACATGCTGAAACAGAAGAGTGTCAGATCCTGGGAGTTTCTACTACTCTGATGATGATTGGTGCAAACTTCTGGGGAAATTCCTGATCTGAATTGCAGCAGTAGGGGCACAGGAGAGTGCACAGTGCTGAAATGCCCAGCTGACTGGGCTACCCCCCTTTCCTATAGCTAAAATGGGGACCAGTAAAGTTTAGGTAATATTCCCATAAGGCACAGTCTTAATTCCTGACTTAAAGTGAGATCTGGCTGCCTCTGCTGCTCTGAGCCGTCATCCTCTCTTTGCAGCACTGCCAGTTGTCTCTTGTCTCAGAAATCTGGGAAGAAGAATAGAGCAGCTGTTAAACCAAAATATGGGGTTGAAATTTTGCCTACACTTACACCAATGTGTGTTGAGTATAACTCCCCTGAAGCTGGTGGAAGAGTGGCTGTTCCTACATTTGAACAGATCAATTCCTAGCTGTAAAAATAAGTGGACTAGAAAAGAGATAAAGCTACCATTTATAAAATAAATGTGTTTATTTGGTAAACATTGTGACTTGTGTAAAAACTTCATTGATATCAGATCTACCTAAATTCCTCTTAATCTTTTTAGGAAGAAGCAAAAGGATTTTGCATACTTTCACTAAATCTGGGGAGCTTTTTATTCTCTTGTCCAGACAAATGGCAAATAAATCAGGAGAAGTGAGAAACAGTAAAACATCTTAATACAAAGGACACGCATATGCTCCACTTTCCTTATTTGGGATTACTTTAAAGCAACTGTACCAGGGCCCAACTGTACAGTATACGTGGGGTAGACCTCTGAGGCACCATCAGGGCAGGGAGGGAGAGGTGTTCCTGGGCTGCCTGAAATAGACGAGTCTCCTGGATTGCTCATGTAATTCTGTTAACACCAGGGAAGCTGTATCTCCCATACATCCCATTTTGGGACTTAATGGGTACTGGTGCAAGAAGGATTGAATCTCCTGCTCAATTCTTGTGAGCACCAGAAATTCTGTCTTGTGATCCCCTGGTGTTAACATGCAGCAGAATGTCAGTGAGTATCTGATAAGGAAATGCTGGACTAATAAAGTGCACCGTTAGTGTGCTGCGTAGACCAAAGGCTTCATCTTCCCTCCAAGGAAATATACAGATCTCACAAGTCATAATGCTGAAAAAAATTCAGGTTCTATGGAAGATCATGTTTCCTGCATCTTCCATTAGCTAGGTGGGTGATGAGAAGTTGTTGAGATCTAGCAAAAGTGAGGCCACAGTTTAGCAAAGTAGTTGAGAAAGGAGATGACTTGTCTGGGACTGCCTGCGTACATTTGAACAACTCATGGTCATTAGTAGAGTAATTGAATTGAAAACTAAAGTTCAAGAAGTGTTCTTGAATGCTATCTTGGCAGCTAGATACTCAGAATTGGAAATCGTAAATTGTGTCAGTATTCTGCACAAGAGGTGCGTGTTTGTGAAAAGAGAACAAAAGTGTGCAGAGGAAGAGTGGAAGGAAATGCTACCCATTTAACATGTGTACTTTGTATGAAGACTGCTCTGAAAGCAGTGCCCATGTTAAAGTGTCCCACAGCATCAGAGGCGGATGTTAGTGGTATGGTAGTAGAAGCTGAACCTTCCCACCAATACTCCATTACATCTTGTTGCCATGCAACAGATGGCAGTAGAGGGGTAGTTTGACAGAATGGCATCTGACATGGAAGTGAGCATGAAGCAAAGGTGTGTCACCGAATTTTTCCATGCAGAAAAAATGGCACCCACTGACATTCACTGATGCTTGACAAACATTTATGGAGACCGAATAGTGGATGTGAACACAGTGAGGCAGTAGGTGGTGCATTTCAGCAGTGGTAACAGCAGCAGTGAGTCACCTCTGCTGCTGCAGATTTTGCAAGCGTGGCATGCAGGCTCTTGTTCATCACTGATGAAAACATAAAGCTAATGGTGGTTGTAGGGGAACTGTTAAGTCACAGCTTGAACTGGTGATTGAGCACCTGGTGAAGAGGTGTGGCTGGCCCAGGGAGCGCAGGCACATTGTTTGCACCTGTGCTCCCCACATGACCAGAATGGGGTGGACCCCTGGGCTCACATAAGGGCCAGTCACTGAAGGAAGAGCTTTTCTGGGATGTAGGCTGTTTCCTGAGAAGGAATGCTGTATGGTTACAGATTCTTCTTTACCAGTTGGGTGAGTGCAACTTTCTTTTTTTTTATATCACTATTGGCCTACCTGTGAATACTTTAACTGATATAATCAAGAATCTGTTAGAAGCAGTTTTGTTTCTTCATTGGTGACTGTGTTGAAAAAGAGTGTTTTGTAGTTCAGAACTTGCTCTATCAAGTAGCTTTACTGTGCTCTTTGTGTCTGTTGTAGTGTCCATAGAAATAAATAGGAGGTAATACTTTTGAAGCACCCTACGTATTTATAAACTGTCAAAAGATAAATTTAAGGATGTACACTGTGTGAAACTGCTATCTGTCCCTTATGCTGGATCGTTGTTACGTGACTCTACTTTACAACTCTTTTAGCAAAACAAAATAATAAGAAATGCATAAGTATCAGCCCTGCTACAAGTTCCAAGCACAGTTCTCATTTCAGGATCCTGGCATGCACTTGTAAAACATTTAAATACTTATTGGTGGATAAGAAAATCAATTTACTTGTGAGGTGACTAAGTAACAAAACATATTAGAATTGATGTTACAATTAGGAAAAAAAAAAAGAAATAAATTGTTTTTCTGCTCGTTAATATTTGGATAAATATTTATGAATGTATAAGACAAGGAACCAGTGCCAACACTAGATCTTTATTATGCCAGGCATAGGAATAATTCAAGCATTTAGGCAGTTCCAAGTTGAACTTAGCCCCACTAGCTGTGTAGTTCAATTTGATCTTGCCTCAGGAAGACTTTCCTTCTGTGGTGGTTGTGATTATGTGGTTCCTGTGTGAGTTTTGTTTGGGAATCATTTAAGAAAAGGAGCAAGACCAGTTGTATGTAGTGTGCTCATGACCAGGTGCTTACCTTGTGCAATGTGCCTACAGAGGTGAAAGGGCTGAAGGCTGGGTACAATTTGGGGGCTGGAAGATGGGGGAGAGGTGGGTGGGGAGTGTGGAGATGCCTGGCTTTAGGGACTGCTGCATAGGAACACCTGGTTGAAGGGCTGCCTGCTCCACTGCTGATAGCAAGGTAGATAGGAATGTTTTGCAGTATTTGACTTAATCAAAGGGGCCATTTCAACCTGAAAGCAGAGGCAGGCTCTTCCTGGGGACAGGCTTCCCACTGGGAAAGTTTTGGTTCTGCGAAGTGCCTTTGATCCACTGAATTTCACAGCTGTCTTATGTAGTCAGGCATGTGCAGCAGGGAGAGGAGGTGACAGAGAGCTTGACAAAGAAAGTAAAGGATGGAATTGGTCAGTTCAAAGCTAGGCTTGGATGAAATCCTCATTTAGTGTCTCAGGAATAACCCCAAGGGTTGATTACCATCACAGGTGGTTCAAGGAGCACTGACCTGGTGGTCATGCTCGTGGCACGTTGGATGCTCCTCCTCAGGAGCCGTGCTCTGGTCAGAGCAACGTACTGGTTTGGTAGGCTGTGGTCTGGCTGCCTACTGCCACTTCTGTTCTTCCTACTTAAGTTGGATTTTCATTCTTCACAGAAAAAGGGCGGTTTCATTATTTCAAAGTGATTTTTGTAGCCCTGGTCTTTAGCTCAAACATGAACTAGAACAATAAGTATTTGTGAACCTGAGGAAAAAATAGCTCACTAATGTGGCTCAAAACATAATTTCATGGGGGCCGGCATGAATAATGTAACTACCACTTCATATGGATGTTACGCAGGCAGCCTTAATACATGTGCATGGCATCTGGATTGACAAGACAGACCATGATGGCTCCAAAGGGTCAATAAAACATGCACCATGAAGGATTTACACAATAGACAGTAATGGCTTCCTTGGAGCTGTTATGGTCTATTGGGTCAATAATAATCCACTTTTTAAAGAGTGCCAAAATATGAATTTACACAAGAGGCCGTAATGGCTTCTGATCTATCAGATAAATGATATGAATTATCAGCATTAATGCCCACACTGCAATGCACGTTTACCTATTAGAGTGGATAGAATAAATATTAGGTGCATCAAAATATGCTTTCATATTGAAAAGGCTGGCTTCTAAAAATATCAAGGAGAAGAACAGAAAAACCCAAACTCCTGTCATTAAACCGGTGAGATAAATAAATGAAGAAGTGAATAAATCTGAGACTGTCTCTAAGGCTGCTGGGAGTTTTCACTTTAAATAGAGTAAAAGCCCATCCCATGCATTTTTAAACTTCTGGTTGTTTTTCTAGCAAACTCAGGCCTATGAACTGGGGGAGTCTGTGAGCACTTTCCCACACTGGTAACCTTTTCCATGCAATTTCATCTCTTCTCCTTTATTAACATCTCGTTGCCTGAGTAATGGCTTGTAGGATCCAGATTGCATGTTATATGAACTGGCTGGGTCTGAATATATGCATTCATGACCAAAAATCAGTTTAAATAATATATGTTCTGTTTGTGGCCACTTATCCATCTCTATCAAGGAAGATAAAACTCCTTGTCTGTGCTGTTTCATCTGTGCAATCAAGATAGAAACCCTCGACTGAAATTTGCCAGCAGGTGGTGACATACAGCAACAAGCTCCAATGGCAGCAATAATTTCTAGCAAATCTGGAGGAAATCCAGGCTTCAGGATCATGAAATATGCCTTCAGTTTGAGGAGAAATAATGATGAATGTCCATCAACAGCACATGTGATGATTTAGGCTTGTTGCATGGCAAAAAGAAGTATGTTCAGTCTACAGCAGGTCAAAAGTTTTCCTTGCTGTTTCTCTGTGTTTCCTTGTTATTATAAAACATTTGGCTTGGCTGTGAAATATACTTTTAATTAAAAGATAGGAAAATCATAGTAAGACAGCAGCAGCAGAGCGCTGCTAGAAAGCCTGCTGTCTTAGCTCTCATAATAAACATAACACGAAGGAGAGGTGCACATGCAAACTGAAGTGTTGTAGTGAGAATACATATAAAACAACCTATATAAGTCCTTTCAAAGAGAAGTGTGAAAGTGCTTTCTGCTTGTCTGTGATTTCCTCATGCTTCTTCACTTTTCATGCTTTCTTTTTTGCTTGTCTCACTGCCGGGTACACTTGTTGGAAGGACCTGCTGTTTGTTAAAAGCAACACTGCTGTTTGCAATAGGTTGGTGAGCAAATAATTCTTCTGTAACATGCAAGGAAAAGAATAAGAGAGAATCCCAGTTGGATCATGTTGGAGTTGTCAGGAACCAGGAATTCCTTGGATTTCGTGTGTATGTTTAGTGTTCATGCTCAGTATACAAGGTACTCCTGCCTTATACAACATGCCCTTTAATTGGATGTTTGCAGTGCCTGAAGTGCAGTAACTTCACGCAGGAAAATACAGCTCCTGTCTTGCTTAGCAGGGAGCTGAGAGCAGAAATGTTAAAATACAGAGGATTTCCCCCCCCTCTGCAGTGTCTGTTTCCTGCAAGTATCTTCCATCTGCAGTATTGACTGGTTTATCAGGTAGCAAGTATCTCTATCAGTCTATCTCGAATAGTCATCCAACAGGAGATTAAATGCTGCCTGCCTCCTCCTTGTGATTTTCAGTCTTCACATCACAAAGTTTTCAATCAAACTGCAGCTGTGTACATTTAGCTTAGGGAACTTGGTAGACTTATCTTCTGAAAGCAGGTGATTCAGGCCATGTTTACCTTGCATGGCTCCCAGATATCTTTCAGCAAACCTGTCTGCATTTTAGGCCTTCAAATGGGTCCTAGTTCTACCTCCTTTTCTCTTCCTCTCCTTGACCAGGCTGCTGGCCATACATCAACATTGGCAGCATGGAGCCAGGAAGCAGCTCTTCACTTTTTGGAAGAATTAAATCAAAGCAACAGCCTTGTGCTCCTTGATTTTTAAATGAAGGCAATGTAGATATGCGCATCATCATGCTTTCTTATCAGCAGTCCTTGTAATGCATTATTATTTCAAGACAAGGCTGAATGTGGTTCAGGGGAGCCTGGTCTCATGGTTGGTGACTCTGCACATAGCAGGAGGTGTGAAACTAGATGATCATTATGGTCCTTTTCAACCTAGGCCATTCTATGATTATCCACAGTTTATCCACAGATAAACCACCACAGTGGTGGTTTCGGCCTGTGAATCAGATTGAGCAGGGAAGGATGGCAGCTGCACACAGCTCTGGGCTTGCACTGGGTACCTGAGGAAGTTGTGAGCTATGAGGTATCCTGAAAAATAAACTGTGTCTCCATTTGTAAGGAATCCAGTGTGAGGGAACTGATGCTGCGAGAAGTGCTTCTCTGCCAATTAGCATATTTTCTGTATAGGACTTTGATAAAGACTAAATAAAACTTGAATAAGCATAAACTTGAGACAAAAAAATAAATGCTGGAAAGGTGATTCAAAATGATCCAGCTGGGCTGGAATTCCATGTGCGTTCTCCATGCAAAATAGTTAGGACATAGTGTAACCAAAAGCAATTCTTCCAATGTAAATGAAGGGAGGGATTGGGAATTATGACTGAGGAGTCCTAATTAATCTCTCAATGGCAGTTTCTTTGAAGATTCTTTGTAGAACCTGGGGCACAGTCAGCAGGGCCAAGATTCAGGAGCAAGATTTGTGCTCCTGTTCTATCATCTGCTGGAGAAAAAGGCTGTAGCAGGCAAAATGGTTCCAGAACATCAGAGCCCACAGTTCTGGCTAACAGTAATCCAGGGTGTAAGCACTAGATGGGCAGAGGCTGCCTATTGAGGACCCTTTGCTTGGTGAGAAGGGGAACGTGCACACAGCTTCTGCGCTGGTATTCAGGATGGGTGAATCCATCCAAGCTCTGCACTCCACAAAGCACACAACTGCCTCGTGCTTGAGGTGAGATGGGTGAAAGAAAAGTGGTTCTGTGTACCATTATAATGGACTGGATATGAGTTAGCTTAATCCCAAATTCCAACTTGTTCCCAGAGACCCCAGAGGCTGTTGCTGTAATTTGGTGCCAGCTGGGAAGAGGCAAATGCCTCCCAAGTCAGTGCTTTGGCCAACAGCCTGATGACAACAGAGGGTTCCAGTCAGGCAAGGGAAATCTTCCAGAGAGTGATACCCACCAGAGTTCATCTGCTCCGTGCTGTCAGGGCAGTGCAGAGAAGAGAGAAGTGATGGGTGAGTTGGCCCAGCTGCTTGCTTATGAATATCTGAGATTCTTGCGCAGTGTAAATGGGAATTGTATGCACACATCAAAGAGGAAAAGGCACTGAAAAATGGGAGACTGTATCTAAATGTTTTTAAAGTGGTGAATTGGGCTTAAGATATTCAGTTCCTTCAAATGCAAAGTGGGGAGTAGATTGAGAAATTTATTGTGGAAACAAATCAGATCTTTATTTTGCCCCTTTTGCCCGCATTTTGTGCCTTTTCAGCCCTTTCTGTGAGCAAAAATGCCTGGGGCCAGTGCAGACAGAAGGTTATGGCACTCTCCCATTCAGGCATCAGAGCTGCTGAACCCTGTCTGGGGGTATCCTGTATGCAGGGGTCCATGGTAGGGTTAAACAAACTGGTAGTTCAGCCTGTCCCTGTGGAGCTCCTTCTTACAAAAAAAAAAAATCTTGCAGGCAGCCCCTGTAATCACAGGGTTTGTAAAGTGGTGAAGGTGTTTGGGCTCAGGCTCACAGGCTGTGAAACTTTTTACCCTAGAAATGCCTGCAGGTTGGGGATGTGAGAGAAAAAGCTTCATTGAGATACAGGGTCTAGCCCCAGAAGGACAATCTGCTTGTGCTTGCACCGGTTTGAAGTGCTTAGCTTTGTTTTATGTTCTGGTCTTAGACATGTGAGTGCATACATCTCAAACATATCCTCAGTGGTTAAGCCCAGATAGGCTCATGCATGTACTCAAGTCGAATGACACTTTCCAGCCTGAGTCTTAGATTATCTTTGTGTTTTTTTCCCTTCCATATACAAGAGCTGCTTCAAAAGTACTACCTGCTATTTTTATTACCTTGGCTTATGAAATCAGAGGTGGATGTTGGTATGGAAGAAGAGCTTGAACCTTCCCACTGATATTCTGTTAAATTTTTGCTGATAGCAGCAGAGGGGTGGTCTAACATAATGGTGTCTGACATGGAAGTGCATGTGTGGCAAAGGTGTGGAACTGACTTCTTCCATGCAATGAAAATGCATGAATTGAAAACATTCACTGAAACTTGCTGAATATTTGTGGAGACCAAACGGTGAATGTGAGCACAGTGAGGTAGTGCGTGGTGCGTTTCACCTGTGGTTACAGTGATGATCTCTGCTAGCACAGATTCTTACAAGTGTGGCATGCAGATTCTTGTTTATTGCAGATGAAAATGCAGAGCTAATGCTGGTGACTGTGTTGAAAGATAATGTTTTGTAGCTGAGAACTTTCTCTAACAAATAGTGTTACTGCACTCTCTATCTGTTACAGTTTCTATGGAAATAAATAGGAGGCATTACTTTTGGAGCAACATATGTATTTGTAGTACCCTGATGTCCTCCTGATAAGACATGTAGAGTTCATGATCCCATTACTAACAGTGGTAATTCTCTAAGCACTAGGTGAGGCTTGTCTACTTGTCTATAAACACGTGCACAGTTACTGCATCGAGGCATGAAGTGTAAGGCTCATGTAGTTGTGAGTCTGTTATGAAGCTACACTGAATAGTATGGCTGCTGAATACATCCCTGATATTATAATGTGATTTCAGTTGCTAAACTTTCTCATTCAGGACTGAGCATTTTAAAACAACTTTTTTTGCTTCAGACTTTATTTTGGGAAAAGAAACATAGGGGAAAAAAAAAAGTGGTTCATGTTAGATGGAGTGGGAGGGTAATACTCCTAGAGTTTAAAAAGCATGTGGAAGTCTGCCCACGTTTCATTGGGCTGTAATCTTCTATAAAAATCTTGTTCTTACACATGTTCGACAGAAGAGCATTGAAGTTTGGCAGCAGTGCGTGGCCTAGCCCTAGCACAGCACGACCTTCCCTACACTGCCTGTGGCTACCTAGGTATAGGAACATACCTGTGGCTATAACCCATGGTTACTAGACAGCCACAGGACAGAATGAGAGGATTTCTTTCCTATGGACTCAGAGCAGCCGATCAGGGAGCTGCTGGGAGAGACATGGGACAGAACGTGCATTGCAGGAAGGCAGGGAGGTGGTGGGAGCTGTGATGGGGACAGAGCAGCTCCCAAGAATGGGGGGTGATCTGCTGGTGGATGGGCACAAAGTGTCAGGAATGGAGCAACAGTGTGCATGATGTGAGGGAGAGAGATGCATTTTTGGATGTGGTTACAGAATCTGGATTTGTATGGATGGGGAAATGGAAGTTGGTATGTAGGTTGGTGTTCTAGTATTTAAAATATCACTGCTGTGAGTGAATATTGCATATGTAACTCCTTTAATGTGCTTAAGCTGGGACAGGAACATGCTTGCTGTTCAGACTGGGTCTGAGCATACAAATGTTTCAGGAACCAGTGCTTTGGGCTAATGTTTTTGGTTTTTTTTTCCCCCTGTATGTTCTATGCTAAAGTAAACAGGACGTTTCTTCTATAAACAGAAGATTGGTTTCAAATTTAGCTCTTACAGTAGCACATTTAGTGAGGATTTCAGGCTTAAACCCTGGAAATCCCAAATTGGTTTCTATTTCAGTCCCATCTAAATGATGAGAGCAGCACCCTCCCAGGGGCTGGGGATGGGCAGGTAGAACTCATTCCTGGGATGCCAATGCTCAGCCCAGAGGTGTGCAGTGAGGGGATGCACAGGGGAGGGTGGGGAAGAGCTCTGCAGCAATCAGCACTCATTTCCAGGAGGCTTCCTAAATCTCAAATCGGAGCATGTGTTAGATGGGGTACGTTCTGTTAGTGTTGATGCCTGTGCTCAGCTCTTCTGGCGCTTCAGAAAATGCGTTACAATGCAGCCGAGGTGTTTCAGTGTGACAAATAAACTCGGCTGTGGCCACTTTCTCAGTATGTTTTGTGTCACGGTGCTAATTTCCCATTCACTTGATTGGGATGCAATGATTTCACAACAATGTCAGTGCGGGTCTATGGAAAAGACATTATGGTGTCAAAATGAAATGAAACAATGTTAATTTGTCTATGGAAACGGTGTTCCACTGCCAAATTGAAACATAACCCTCCGCTCAGCCACCTCGAGGCTTGGCGCTGCCGGAGGACCCCACCGCACCGGGTGATTTTATGGCAGCGCACCGGGAAACTACAAATCTGGATTAAATATTAGGGGAGGTGAGGCCATTTGTTTTGTTCTGGCAAATGACGACTGTATAGCATTTCCTAGTGTTATAGGGACCTTTCACATGTGCTGCAGTGCCTGAAGCCCAAGGAGAGGGTGGGAATTGAGGAGAGAAAAAGCACTTTGGCAACGTTTACTCAGATTTCTGTTGGCTCCCATTGGCTCTCAGCACGCCTTGTTCCTAGTGTTGTATTAATGGATTTTTTTAGGTGAGAGGTGTTATTAGATTTTTGCAGTGTTCACAGCACCTAACCAACATCTGGGATGCTGGAACCCAAATTAGGTATTTTCCTAAATCCAATTTGGATTTTAATTCCACCAGGATTTGCATTTCCAATGAAATAAGAACCTGAACATAAACCAGAAGCTAAAGTATAGGGAATACAATAATGAAAGAGATTGCTAAGCAAACTGAAATCCAGAGACAAGTGCTGAGGGAAGGAAGAAGCAACACAAAGGACTGTACAGGAATACAAACGTGTATTTTTCTCTGTTGTTAGGGGTCTGTGGAGTGATAGGATCTGCTTATCAATCATAGTTCTTATGTTTTATGCTTCTGGACAGTATGACCACCTTTGAAAAAGGGTGATCTTTGATCTCCTGCCCTGGGGCGACCACCAGCAGATGTTCTTTTGTTCTTCTCTCCATATTCAGTGTCCCTCACCTCCCAGAGCCAAAGCTCATTCCCCCAAACTGGCAGGTGTTTCTCCATTTGATTGCAAAAAGATGGATTTAGGCTAAATGTGACCTGAAACTTTTAAAGCGGAGGGGCCTCCCAGCATGCTCACAAACTGGTGGGAGGGAAGGCTTCTGCAACATCTGCTCTTCTGGGAATATTAGCAAATCACATACAGATGTCAATTAGAAAGAGGCTTGTCCAGTCTGCAGGGAGGGACTTCAGTACCCTCTTGCATCTTGGGTGAGATTCCTACGTGATCCTAGATGCTCAGTTTCTCAATGTTTTTTTTTCTGCATATTTGTGAAAAGAGTGTAATCATCCTGTATGGGGCCAGGAGTTGAACTTGCTGATCCTTATGGGTCCTTTCCAACTTGGGATGTTCTATGATTCTGTGATTCTATGGCATTTCACTGCCTCTTGTAGACATCAGGAGAGAGAAATAAATTACATGTTTTGTGGTGCGTGGGCAGTGCTGTAAGGATGGTCATACAGAATCATGAGATGGAGCGGGTGGAAAGGCTAATCACATGAGTACTACATCTTAAGAAGGCCAATTGTTTCTCAGCTGGCATTAAAATCTGACACTAGTTAATGAAAACAATAAAGCCATCACTCTTACTGATGGCTATGTAGATTTCTTGGACATGAGTTTGTGTTCTTCTTTTGTATACCAATAGGTATACAAAAGTCCACTGAAATCTCAGAGCCGAAGGTTCTCCTGAGAGTCCAGTTATGCTTACACCATCCCCTCCTTCTCTGAGCAGGAATGCATTTGTTGAGCCTGGAGGCTGCAATCAGACTGCTTATTTCCTGCTGGCTAAGTGCTGTCCTAGGCTCTGACAGGCAGGAGGAGCATGACATCAGCTTTTGGAGTGTCTAACCCTGAACTACCTTGCTTAGACTTTCATTCACCAGAGTCTGAACCATTGCTGCCCCAGGAGGGGAAGGCACCAGGACCAAATGTGTTCTGTGGAGCCTCTGCTCTCTCCAAATGACACCATCAGCTATGGAGACAGCTCTGTAACATGAAGCATACTGCTTCAGCCACTGCTCTTCACAGAGAGCCCCAGGCTATCTGAATGCCTAGGAGGAATCTTTTTCAGGTACTATTTACATGTTATTTTGAGGTAGGTCATGTTACACTAGTTATAGTTATTAAGATGTACAACCCATAGCTGAAATGTGCAATCCAATTTTGAATTTACATGGAAGATGTGTGTGCTATTACAGACCTCCCAGTTTGTTGCAAACAGTTAAGTCTTAGACTGAAGTCTTAATGAAATACCCTACTACAAGGCCAAGGATTAAAATGTAGATTGTGCTGGATGGAGAAAGACAATTTCAATAGATTCTAAATGGGTTCTATTTGAGTAAGAGTGTCATCATTACATTTTATTGTTAAAAGACAGAAATAAAACTTCCCTTCTAGAATTGCCTTTTCTACACATGCACACACACACACGCCTTTTCCTAAGCACAGGAGACATCTGGCTGCCAGGTTCAGTCTTCTCCCCCACAGGTGCAGCACATCATTGTTTGAATATATTCTTTAGAGGTTGATGTTTGGTGAATTTAACTGCTCTTTTCCAATAAGTGAGAACATTCCAGCAATTCTATGCAGTGTGTAAATCACAGATTAATTGCACAAATTATATGAAGTATCCTAAAACTTTTGGGTAATGTTTGACGTGTCAACACTGTAATTGAGTTTCTGGGCATGTGGAAAGCCTGCGTGTGACAAGTGAAGGTCTGTGATGCAGAAGGAAAGGCCATCTGCATCTACCTCTTAGAAGAAGTACTGCAAGAGCTGCAGTCTGCAAGCAGAACAGACATCGTGTGCATTTCATCAAAAAGAGGAAAACTATATGGCTTTATTTTTTGTTGTTGGCCATAATCTTCCATGTTACTGCCTAGCACAAAGGGGTCTGTGTCCCTCTCCCAGTGTGTATGGCTGTGGTGGAAACAAAAGGAAAGGTAAAAGCTTGGTAGTTTCAGCAACAAAGCTCTTCCTTTTTTGTGAAATCAGCCAGAGAAGGGGAAAAAAGCCTTTAAATGATTTGTGTCCACGTCAGCTGAACTCTGTTCTCTGAGGTTTGGATAAGTGGTGACTCCTCACAGGAGGAATCCCACAAGTCATGTCAAATTTGCTTTGCTATTTCAGAAGATGTGTTAGTGTAATATCTGGATTTGTGATAGAACAGAACAGAGCAATGACCCTTTCAGTCAACAAGCACAAGCAAAATATCTGTAGCAAAGCATGTGGAGCAACCTCCAAGAGGTTATGTTTAAAGTGCTGAGGACTCCAAATATTTGGGATTCACAGGCAATTGCATCCTTCCTCCTTAGACTGAAATGGAAACCAAAGCATGGAGTGGTGATGTTTCCTCTGTGGAAGGAAGATATCAAGTTAAGCTGGCACCTACTTTGTGTCCCAAGGAACTATAGCTCTTATTTCATGTATGCACTCTGTGGCACTTCAGAAAACCCTGTTTGAAACAGTGACAAATCCAATCACTAAAGCTGACTTAACTGTTTGCCTTTTAGTAAAATCATAGAATCATAAAGTTTTGGGTCGGAAGGGCCTTGAAAGCCCACCCAGCCTCACCCCATGCTGTGGGCAGGGCTGCCCCCCACCAGATCAGCTGCCAGGGCTCCATCCAACCTGGCCTTGAGCACCTTCAGGGATATGGGGCACCACAGCTTCTCTGGGCAGCTGTGCCAGCGTCTCACCACACTCTGAGTAAAGAATTTCTCCCCAATATATAACCTATTTCTCCACTCTTTTAGTATAAGACCGTTCCCTCATGTCCTGTTGTTATCAGATGACATAAAAAGTTGGTCCCCCTACTATATGTAAGCTCTCCTTAGGTTTTAGAAGGCTGCCATGAAGTTTCTTCAGAGCTTTCTCTTCTCCAGGCTGAACAAGCCTAGCTCCTTCAGTCTGTCTTTACAGGAGAGGTGCTCCAGCCCTCTGAGAATCTTTATGGCCCTCCTCTGGATCAACTCCAATAGCTCTGCATCCTTCCTATGCTGGGGGTCCCGGGTTTGGATGTAGAGGTACTGAATATTTTTGTATATTTTTTAAAAAATTGCCTTTCAGAAAACCTTTAAAGTCCCCTGTTGTTTTCAGCAAAGCCTTGAAACTGGACAAAACAATTGTCCCTGGGGGTGACCTGCAGGACCTTTGAAAATTTCATCCATATTTTCCCAAGTCTATATAAATGCTCTCAGAATCAGTGGAGTGGTTCCTGCCTACTGATGGTAAAGCTGTGTCATCAGTTATTCAGTGCAACTTGTATAAATGAGGTCTTTTGTGAATGAGTGCAGTCTGTTGAGATACCTGGTGGCTCTGGAAGACATGGAACAGCAAGGTAGGAAAGAGACTGCAAATTTCTAAAGCAGATAAGATTTTGTTTCTAAAGAAGAAATCTTACTGTGCCTCCACTGTGCTTTTAAAATGAAGGGCAAGTGAAGACTTGATGCTGTTTCAGTGAAAGGGAAAACTTCCATTGAGTTCAACAGGGCTGGGATTTCATCCAAGATATCCACATCACTCTAGGACACTCACGAAACCCACATTTTATCTTTTACAAAGAACATTCGGTTTCCAGAAATTATCAGTCTTCTAATTTTCTGACTTCATCATCTGTGAATTCCCTGTCATGACATTTTTTATACAACACATTTTTGTTCTTTTTTTTACACTTCTTCTAGTCTTGCACATATTATCATTATGCCCCTGAAGATCAAAGAATCAGAGTATAAGGTAAAAAATATCTTATTGCAAAGAATAAAGACATACCCTTTTATAAACTTTATTTTTACTTTATTACTTAATAAAGTAAAAGGCTCGGATAAAATCTGGCAGTTGAAGAAATGCAAGATATTGTCCTGATTCGGCTGGACTTCCCCCCACATTTTTACAAGGAATATTTAGCACGCAGGCATTCCAGCCCCCTGTATCCCTCCCACCCCTGGCATATATTTCAAAGCAAGAACAGAAGGCAACGTGAAAGTAGCTGCCACCATCCACCAGATAATTCTTTCAAACATCTCTCAGCATTCTAGACCATAATCTAAACTTATGTCCACATAACAAATAACAGCCCTTTGAAATGAACTGAGAAACTGTAAAGCCATTAAGAAAATGTGCCATTAAGGAAAAGATTTTAGCATTTCCTATGAAAAAGGTTCGCAATGTATATATTTCCACATGTTCAGAGAAATGATTAAAATGTTTATAGCTTTTGTAATTGGTCTCTTTCAATTTAAAAAAATTCAGGCTTTTTTTAAAGTTACATTTCTCAGCCACTCTTTGTCTAGAATAACATTAATGAAGTCCCATTTTCTCAGTTGCTGAAGGTGAAAACTAGGGAAATGATGCATTTAGGAGAACATGTTCTTGAAGCGTGCCGTCTGCCTGCATCCCACAGATGCAGCCTTGCACTTGCAGGTCCACTGGGTACGGTGCTCCTGTGGGGTTGTGGGACTGCAGTGATTTGTGTGGTGGTGCTGGGGATATGGCAGCGGGGAAGGGGATTCACTGACCTTTTCAGGTCATCATTGTGCCATGCGCTGCTGACCCCTGCTGCCATGCAGAATTTGAAGGAAGATAGTTAAAGTTTTTTTCCATTGCAATTCCACACCCTTTGGGTTCAATTGAGAAAGCTATAGCATCATGGAATCATAGAGTCACAGAATGATTTGGGCTGAAAGGGACCTCAAAGCCCACCCAGCTCCACCCCTCTGCCTTGGGCAGGGCCGCCCCCCCCACCAGTTCAGCTGCCCAGGGCTCCATTCAATCTGCCTTGGAAGAGAAGGCTGCAGGGTAATGTCATTGCAGCCTTCCAGTACCTAAGATGAGCCCACAGATAGGAGGGGAGTCAACTCTTTACAAGGGTAGATAGCGGTAGGACAAGGGGAAAGGTTTTAAGTTGAAGGCGGGAAGATTTAGTTTGGATATTAGGGGGAAGTTCATTACCAAGAGAGTGGTGAGGTGCTGGAACAGGCTGCCCAGAGAGGCTGTGGATGCCCTGTCCCTGGAGGTGTTCAAGGCCAGGTTGGATGGGACCCTGGGCAGCCTGGTCTAGTATTAGATATGGAGGTCAGTGGCCCTACATGTGGCAGGGGAGTTGAAGCTTGATGATCCTTGAAGTCCCTTCCAACCCAAGCCATTCTATGGGGCACCTACAGCTTCTCCAGGCAGCCTGTGCCAGTACCTCACTGCCCTCTCAGTGAAATTTTCCTCATCCAATCTAATTTTCCTATCTCTTAGTTTAAAGCCATTCCCCCTTGTCCTATCACTGTCTACCCATTGATTTCCCTACTGCTTATAATGCAAATTACAACATCAAATACTTATAAAGGAGGAGTGGAGGAGGAAACCCATAAGAATCTCCTTTTCCAAGCCACTCCTCCCTTTCTAGGTGAGCTCACACTCTGCCCAAGTCAATGCTATAAACACATGACTTCCACTGACCACATAAAAACCACATAGCCTTGTTTCTCTAAGCCAGTGAACTACAATGGGTTGTTCCTAAAGGCTAAGGCCACTTTTATCACCTGCAAATCACTGTATTTGGGTTGATTTGTGGAACATCTGGATCAGCCTGGAAAAGAAAGAGGAAGATTTTCATCCAGTTTCCAGATGAATACACTTCTTTAACAGATAGGAATATATACATAGATATATAACTTTTTTTTGGTAGCAACTGTCAATCAGGTCACATTATTTTTTTTCATTCTTTTATTTTCTTTTATACTGTTAAGCTAAAGCTTTAGGTTTTGTTCTAATTGTAAAAGCATATATCAAATGTTTCGTTATTTCTTTTCATAATATCCCAGGAGAGGGTGTTTTACCTTTCCTATTGTAAATTAGCTTAAGTAGAAATTGTCAATCTGAAATTGACAGGTATTTGTTACAGTCAACAATGCTTTGTTCACAGTTTGCTTCATCCACCAACACAGGTGCTGCTGTCAGGTGTCACAACAGTGTGGAAACTTATTAAGCTATAAAGAGTAATAATACTGTAATATAAAGGCAGGAGAGTGAAAATGTGAAAGTGTTTTTGCTGGCTTGAGTTGGGAAATTCTGTCCTTGGTGTAGCTCATCTGACAGCTCTCTGCCTATTCCCTCCTGCTGATTCTTCTGGGACTGCCCTAAAAAGCATGGACTGTGCTAAAAAAATGGGCAGCCCTTCACCCCCCTCCCAAAGCTATCAAGTGACAGTGAGACAGAGGCATAACTTGATCCATGAACTTTTCCTTCACCTGTTGAACTGCTGAAGGAGAAGGGGCACGGATTTGGGGGGAGCTGGGATTACTTTGGTCTAATTACAGAAAGGCTGAGCCAGTTGCTGGATTGTATTGCAGAGTGTACCACCATGATGCAAATGCTCACACACATTTCTCTCCGAATCTGCTCTAGATACAGGGAGTTTTCTAAATTACTCCATAGTTCCTGGGTTGTGGGTTTAACAAAGGAGGCGACAGTGGTCTTTCCTGTGCTGGTGGTGTAACAGATCCCAGACGTGAGCACTGTGAACTAGAGATTCCAGAAATGTGCCTGAATCTGAGACAGATTCAGCTCATGTCCCGCTTGTTTGTGGTTGAATATGAGCAAATTAGAGCGTTGCCATCCACAGGCAGGGAGTGATTCCAGTGGGTTCTTTGGGCTTTTTTCCTTTCACCACAAAGAATGACAACAACAACAAGAAGCCTAGAGAGGAGAGAAAGCAGAGACATCATCTGCAGAAGGTTCTTGATTTCTAGCTGAATATCAGGTATATAAGAAACTGACCTTGAATCAAATGTGCCAAATGCATGTAAGTGGAAATATTCACAGTTGTGCAGGGGAAAGAACAAGTTATGCTTTTTTATGTCTATTTGGGCATTTGTAGAGACCAAGCATCTTCTGGCCTAGCTTCAAATAGTTGAGATGTTAGACAAATAATTTTGGAATTCACAGTCTCAGTGGGGTATGGCAGTGGCTGGGGTTAAAAGCCATGCTTTGCATTCTCTGCTCCCACATCTCCCTGCTCATACCCATCCCTGAAACACCATTTTCTTCTTCTGTGGTATGGGAGAGCTGATGTTTTGGACCATCTATGTATGCTTTATGTTTTTTGAAGATTAAAACCAGTGTGTAATACTCCATAATCTGTCAGCAGCCAGCCTGGGAACAAGACCAAAGACTTGAGAGCCAAAACCTGGCTTTTAGAGTAATCAGGGCCAGGATGTGCTTCTTACTCAGAAAAGCTACAAGAAAACTGACCAGGCAAGGAATTTGTCCTTTGCAATGCTGGGAGACTGCTGCTCCATGCCCTGTGTCTGATTCCCTCTGAACTAGGCTATAGGCAAGTAAGTCTGCAAGAGAAAATATTGCATGTGTGTTTAAAACAGCTCTGCCATTAGACAGACAGAAGACTGCTGTCTACACTAAAAATCAAGGTTTGGGACAAATAGCCAATGATTTGTGTTGCTTTTCTTTTTTTTTTTTTTTTTTTTTTTGGTCTGGGTATTAAATTGTTGAGTGAAACTATCTGCTTATGTAGAAGAATTGAACAAAGTAGTATGTGTTCCCAAACACTAAAAACAAGTTGTCAAGGCACATCCTCAGAGACAGAGGGTATTTTTGTTGTTGCCCAAGAATGTCTTATTTAAAATGCAATTCCTTGTAAAGATGCAAATGCTATTTTTTAAAATGCACCGGTGCTGAGAACAAAGCAAGAAAACAAGCGATAGAGGAAATTAAAACAGTGATGAGGGAGGGAGTTCTGGCAAGTTGGCTTTCAACCAAATGACCTCTGGATAGATCAGCTGGGAGCCAGGAATGCATGAGATTACCAAGAACTGGATAGATTTATAGTAGTTCTTTGTTTGGTAAGTGTCCGCATGCAGTCAGCTACATGATGGGCAATGGCAAGGAGAAATGGTGGGGAAAAAAAAACAAATACAGAACTCCAAATATTTATTACAACTCCATAAACAAGTACAACGAGGAGGAGCTATATAAAGATTCACATCATCTATTTATTTCACTTTGACAATAAACACCCTTATTAAGAGGAATTTTTGTGTAGCTCCCAGAACCTAATTCTTTTGGGAATTCTATTTGAATGCTGCAAATATAGCCCCAGTTGAATTCTGCATGTGAAAGTAACACAAGAACCTCTCAGTCATGGCACCGTGTGTTTGAGCTGCATGCATTATTCTCTACGTAGTCTTCCTCTGAGCAGCACAGAGAAAACATTCTTACATGGGCTGCATCAGCTAAACACATCCATAGGTTGTCCCAAAGCTCTCATAGTTTATCCCCCAAACTTTGAATATGTATTTCTATTTTCACATCATCTAGGGGATGAGGAACATCTGAGCATTCATGGTTCACATTATCCAGATCAAATATTAATATTATGGTGTATTATATGCCAAAGACATTAAAATGTAAAAGCAAATGTATTACAAAATCTTAATTTATGAAGCTCTTCGAGCTTTGTAGCTTCATCAGTTGGTTCAACATGGACTGATTGTTACATCTCTGAGTATCTTGGAAGGGTGGTGATATGGTGAATTTAGAAAAAAACAGTGCTCCCAGGGTCCTTAAGACATGTAAAACTTGGTAAGTAACAAAGCAATTTTCCTTTGGGTTGCAAAAAATAACACAACCCTAAAATTCTGAAACAGGAAAAAAAGTACCAGGCAGAGGTTTGGATAACACTTTGGTTTTAAAATGAAATGTATCCATTTGCTTCTTTTCCATATGTACCACATAGATCGAATGGGCATTCACTGCCACTTACCACTGTTACTTTGTGCATCATTATTATATATTAAGTAGTGGAGCAGGGCTTGGCTCTGTACTAGGTAAAGATAGATAAATAATCTTATAATCCAGGACAATCTCATCTGTAAGAGCATAATGATGTTTGCAGTGTATAATTTACTATTGTCTTTACATACTATCTTATTCTCCCTTTACATTAAGCCAATGAATTGTATTCTTTTGGTAATTTATTCACTTGTCAAAATGGAATGTTAAGGAGCCCTAAGGTTTGCCTTAAGCCTATAATAAAACTTAAAGGGCAAGTATTCAAAATTCACCTACAAGATTTAGACCTTACAAGTGCTTTCTGAGTGCTATCATTTTGTCAGTCCAATTCTAACCTGATTTACATTCCTCACATTTCTATGTTCAACAGGTTTGAGTTTGCACATCACCTAAGCTATGAGTTTCTGTGTGCAACAGTTGCTTTGAAGGTACTTTACCTGTGCAAAATAAACACATTTGCTGAATTTTCAGAAGGGATTTGCAAGCAGAAGTGTTATCATCCATGGCTCAGGGAAAAGTCATCCAAAAGCTGCTACTAATTTCTAGCAGTTTAGATTTTCAAGTGTCCTTTTTGTGGTGTGAAGATGCTGCCTTTTTAAAAGATGTTAAGAGTTCAAAAGGACAGTGCTTTGAAAACACCACTATGTGGGTACATGATGGCCTAATGAGGTGGGCAATGTAAGATGCTCTCTTCACACATTCCTGAAGAATTCTGGCTAACGTGAAGGGAACCACTCATTTCTAAGGAATTTGGAAGAAAATAAATGAAAAGATGAGAGGATAGCAAAGGGCTTCCTACAGGAGAATGCAGCCATAAATCTTCTTTGTGAATATAAAAATCTTAGAACTCATTAAATAATCCAGAGCCATACAGAAAATTAACTTCTGTATTTTTAGTCCGATAAGCAGTGTACAACAGCATGCTATATTTTTATCTAGCAAGAAGGAGTCCGTCAAATACAAATGTAACATGTACGGCGATCCTTCATTCCGGCTCCACACAGATGGTTATCCCTATAACAAATAAATAGGCAGGCTCAGAATCAAGAAAGGATAAGAAAAATGATAAGCAAAAGAAAAAAAGAAAAAAGGCCCAGTGCAGATGATCTTGTGAGACACTACTTGATCCAACTCTCCTTAAGACCTCATATCTCAAAATCACAGTGGGATAGCAGAGCCTGGGAGCACTTACTGGGGAATACAAATACGGATAAGTGCAACTCAAACTACCTGTTAAACACACAGTCATATAGAATTCTGTCAGGCAGGCTCAGGGCAGCCTGGAGTTGTTAGCTCTGCAATATGCTCTTTTTCCTCTGGAGCCTTCCAGCTCAGTCTCTTCCCTTGTGCTCTTGAGCACTTTTTACCAAACTAAGTAAAAAAAGAAATAAAGAAGTGTTTACTTACTATGCTAATGGCTGTGCTCTAGAATAAAACTAATTGAAGAATGGCTCTCCCAGTTCCATAAAACTGGAGAACTGAGTCTTTATCTTCATTCCTGTGAAGCAGCTTCATGCTCTGTTCTGCTCAAAACTGTCAGTGTTGGCACATCTGGACTGCCGATATAGCACAGAGGGCTCCAAGATTAAAGCCTACATCCTGTACATATATGCAGCTCCATTTTTTCCCCCTGTACTTTTACGTACCTCTATGTTTTTCCTCTGTTATCACATGAGTTCTTATGGTGCTTATCACCACAGTCTTCAGTGTTTCTTAAAGCTAGTGCATGAATACTGTAAGGGAGGAAAAACAAGATGAAGACATTAACATCTTAGGAGACTGTGTTGAGAGAATCAGACAAATGTAAAAGAGTGTAGCATGAGATCCCTGTTCTCATACCACAGGTCCATAAGCTCACAGGTCACATCAATTTTCTCCTTAAGTATAGGATGTATACTCAGATGGGTGGCAGCAGGGAGTGGGAGGGGTTTGTCTCCCTCTACCCTGCCCTCATGAGGCCCCATCTGAAGTACTGTGTCCAGGCTTGGGGCCCCCAGCACAGGAAGGATGCCAAGCTGCTGGAATGAGTTGAAAGGGGGTCTGGGGCCCTTCTCCGTTGAAGATGGGCTGAGGGAGCTGGGCTTGTTCAGTCTGGAGAAGAGAAGGCTCTGGGGAGACCTTATATTACTTAAAGGGAGCTTATAAATAGTGGTGGGATCAACTTTTTACATGGTCTGATAGTGATAGGTGAAGGGGGAGATTTAGGTTAGATATTAGGAAGAAAATTTTTACACAGAGGGCAGTGAGGCATTGACACAGGCTGCCTAGAGAAGCTGTGGTGCCCCATCCCTGGAGGCACTCAAGGCCAGGTTGGATGGGGCCCTGGGCAGCTGAGCTGGTGGGGGGCAGCCCTGCCCATAGCAGAGGATTGGATCAGGGTGGACTTCAAGGCTCCCTCCAACCTAAGCCATTCTATGATGCTCTGATTCTATTTTTCTCCGTTGAAATCTTGTCATGCCCCATAGATGTTCACTGTAGGGTGTAAGGGAGGTGTATGGTTAAAGCATTTCCCAGGATCCTGGAAAAGCAGGTCCTGTCCTCTGTTGCTAACTTGTGGGGTGCCCTCACTTAACTTATTTAAAGATGGTTGCTAAGGTGTGCCTGGAAATGTGGTAAGTGACAGAGAAAGGTATTCATCCGGGAATGCTTAGAATAAGTCAACTGGAGTCAGGATTATTAAATTCTGCTGTCAGTGGCTCGCAATGCATAACTTGCACTTATTTGAGTAAGGCGCTTCACTGTGGCCTCTGTTTATATTCTGGTAGTCAGAACCTGCAAGACCTTTATTAGGCAAGTTTCATAGCATTTAAGAAGTAAATTAGTGATAAATATATCAACACTTAATAACATTGAGGTAATATCTTCACCCAGCTGCAAAGAATGTGTGGAGAATTCAATCTATGGATTTACAAATAATTTATTCGGTTATTATTTTAACTAGTTTTGCTGTATGAGTGAATTAAACGGCTGGCAGCTTGCCGGTGTATTCATTGCTCTGCTTCTTTCTCTCCATCACTGATGCAGCGATGTTTGCTCTTGCCCTCGCTGCAAGCATGGCATCCTTTTATGCTTCATAAGCCTTCTCTCCCAACTCAATAGGGAAGGGAGATGCTGGAGAGTGAGGTGATCTTTCAGGGCAACTCAAAGACGTGTTTTCTTCTATGATTTACTAAGTGTTCTCAGAAATATTGTTTCATTTCATAACATCTCCAGGTTTTTTGGCAATCTTCTTTCCTCATACAGTGGAGCAGGTTTCTGAATGAGGCTGATGAGATTTGTAATATACCCTAAGTTAATTTAGACAGCAGGTTAGTCCCCTCAACAAAACCGTGGCCCATATACAAGTCAAATCTGCTTTTTTCCTTGGGCAATGATTTATTTCCCTCTTAAATTGGCTGGACCAGTTAGTTTTTTATTTTTATTAAGTCACACTATTCTTAAATGAAACTATTGATTTAAAGTCAGCTTAGTGAGGATTTAATTTGTTTTCAGGGGATTAGAGCAGGTAACATGGGATAATTTTACAATAAAGTGGAATAGAAGCATTCCTTCACATTACCCTCACCTTTTTTTCTTGCCAGGCTGTACAGACATTACAAATTTTCAAGTGAATTGTGGAAATACATTCATAAATCAGGCCTAATTCCTCTGCCTGCTTAAGGGCTATTCTAAAGAATATTTTCCTTTGACCTTGTCCATGTTTGTCCTTCCATGGGCAGATGCATCCAGTAATTCCACAGAAACACAGACTCACACCAAGTATTTTTCTGTCCATGGCAGAAATTGTAAACGGGGGTATTTGTTGAGAAATACAAGACCAGGCATGTCTTTTAATACAGGGGGTACAGAATGCTTTTCAGAGAGTTTTAAAATAGCACTATATTGCTCACAAACACAGGGACAGCTTAAGTTATTTTTGGCATTCCTCTATAGCATATATATAGTGGTCATGTTGGTTTTTTTTTTTTAATATAGTATGTTGTTTTTAATCTGTGCTCCATGTAGCTCCACAAAACCTCTTCCCCCCCCTTTGTCATTCTATCTTTCAACCAAATCTAACACAACTGCAACCATTTCAGGGCTTTCATTTGATAATCTGCAGCCTGCTTTTGCAGTTACTGCACACAGTGACTTGAGTAAGGGCAGTCTCCACAGCCCCAGATACAGGTACCCCCAAATCAGGCATCCCCCTTCTGATTATTTCCTTTTTCTGGTTGACTTGCTTGTTTTCATTTGCTATCCTGTACTTTTGTCACAAAAGCTTTGCTAGGAAGTACTAGAAAGCAGTATTGCAGAATATGAGATGTATTCTTCTCCAGTACAGTGGAGTAGGTAAAAAGGTTCAGATTTTGTCCTTGTACCCTTACTGAGCAGAAAAATTCCTACGGTAACTTGGCTCCTTGGAAGAAATCCTGTTTCTGTTCTCTCAGATTCCTTAAGATGTGGAGATAGATTTAGATGGAGTTATCTTAAATGTCTATTACAGCAAAAAAGCAGGGGAAGAACAAGTGAAGGAATCTGACAAGATAGAGAGGGCAGGAGCATTCCCTTCTCCAAGGTAAGACAGGTCCAGGATGGGAAACACCTGCCCTACTCGTGCCACTCTGTATTTTCTAGGTCTCACAGAGCTTGTTTTAGAATGGGAGATCTCTTCACCTTTCCCATCCTTTTCTACATGACACATGTCCTCCTGCAAGTGAAGGACTTTTGCTCTGTTACTTATTTCTGCAACTGTCCTTAGGACTGTCTGCCTTTTCTGTCTGTTACTTAACAGTTGGCTTTTGATTAGACTTGCTGTTGTAGGTGTTGCTGATAAAATTTCAGCAGGCGCACATGGGCCAAGTTCTACATGTATTTTAAACCAGATGCAGCTCACTGGCTGTTTTGTTTTTTTTTTTTCTTCTGCTATATAAATGTGAGATCATATGTAGTAGAGAAAGAAGAAGGAGCTGTTTCTTGGAAGACGGAGAAAAACCCAGCACATATTCTCCAATGCCCTGCTTATAAGTCCTGTGTTTTATTATTATTATTTATTTAATGGGCAAGAAAAAAAATAAAGCTTTGCACACACCACACTCCACAATTTTATGAGATCCACATCTGGAATCCAGAGCATCTCAGGAATCAATCTATCAGTCCCTAGTCAAATGTAATAGTGCACCTGGGGTGAAATTCTGGCTCCATTAAAGTCAGCTGGAATGCTGCCATTGTAATGCAAAGAGTGATGGCTGATGTAGGCTACTCCATATTAACTCTTGGGCAGAGTGAGATGGTCCATAAGTCGCCAATATTTCCAGTTTTGGCTGAAAAGTCAGGGGAAAAACCTCAATCTCATGTCTCTATACACAGTGAGGAAAAGTAAGAGTTATAACGAGGTCATAGCGATTGTGCTGTTACTGGAATAAATGGTCCAAGTGCTTATGAATTTTTTTCTTTGGTGGAGGCCTTTAGGATTAAACAGAAATATTGTTTGTTTTACCTCAGGATCACCATATACATTTGTGTGCGTGCATGTCTATGTATGTGAGCCATCCAAAATCCTTACATTTCCCTGTGCTTTTTCAAAATCTTCCAGTAGAAATGCATTTCCCACTGTAAACAGTATATTCACATTACCTACCCATCAGTCAAATTAACTCATTTCTGAAATTCAATTAAAAGGGTCTCATTGCCATAAATTGAAAAGGATATTTTATTGTTACTTTGTAAATTGGAAGAATGAAAATTAAAATAGGGGCTCTGATGGAAAGAAATGGGTACTAAATCATAATGATATTTTGCAGTTTATCTGCTCATTGCCATTTTATTCCAGCTATTTTAGAATGGAAAGACAAAGAAGTGACTTGTGCACTCTATGTTAGTTTTATTTATTTTTTTGGCTGCTCCAAATACTTCTCTAAATCTTTTTTTATGATTGTTTATCGAAGTTTCTCCCAAATGTTTCATCAAATGCTATCTGTGTTCTTTTATTCCATATGTTAACTGCTTCCTGTGTATAAAACAGAGTTTGCTTAAATTCCGTTGGCTCTTGACCTGTTCTTACCCTTGGCTGAGATGCTCTATAATTTTGGATTTTTTTTTTTTTTTTTGCTGAGCATCAATTGAATCGTCCTAGTGTCAGATAAAATGAATAGAAAGGCCACATATGTGTCATTTAACTTGTGAACTTGGCTAAAGATACAACAGATTTCATGAAATGACTGTGAGGTGGGGGACAACCAGAGGTTGAAATTAAAGTTTCCATGCTCTGACTACTGATGAAAATTGAAAGAAATAAGCATGCTGAGAGGCATTTATTATCATTCACAGTGACTTGTACTAAATAATAAAAATACCCATGCTCTGAGGGAAATACAAAACCCAATCTATTACACATCTTTCAGTTTTAGCAGGAGTTTTACTAAGGGAAAAAAAAAAAAAAAAAAAAAAAGGAAGAGGAAGATCCATTTCAGTTATATATGTCACTTCAGTATAGAGATTAGGAAGAGCCAAATCATTCTGTCTGGTTTCAAACCCCACTCAAGCACCATAATGTTGCAAGTTTTACTTCAACTGAACTGCTATTGTATTCTCCCTAGAAACATCTGAGGAAAGAGAAAAAAGACTCCATGAAAATGCAGAGTAAAAAGAAAGTTATGTGTTGACAGAGTGAAAAATCACATATACCAAGAAAATGTTGTGCAAGGAGAAGAGATGAGGGCAAGTCATCCCTACTAAAGAAATTAATACAGCATACATGTCATATAGAATATATATAGAAGGACTTTGGCCTGCTGAGTAGATGTTAGCCAAAATACTATATATGATTAAGATTTCATTTGAGCTGCAAACATTTGCAAGCATGTACATAAGCATAGCATCTCTAAACTGTGACAATGTGTTTTTTTAATTAAACCTGGGAGAAAGATCCATGCTGCCTTTTTTCTTTGGTTAAAATCTAGTGCAGATCCACATAATAACCCCTCCCATAAAATGTGGTTATCTCTAGTTACCATGCCCCTTTCAGGGTCAGGCAGACCCCTTGAGACCTCTTTTTTGGGCTCTGTAACACGAATTGCTGTTGACTTCAGTGGAAGCTGTGCCTAATCAAGGGCTCCTGAGGAGCACGGTGTGGCTTAGGCTGTGCCAAGTGCTGAGCACTGCAGCTGGGATCCACATTTCCCTTCCCTTCAGAAGTCCCCCCACCAGGGGAGGATTTTTGCTTCCTTTGCTCTGAGGACTAAGCACAACAAAAGGTGTTTTCTGTACCGTGAAGTACGCAGCACAATTTTGCCTTCTCTCTAGCTGATGTACTAATGTGTAACTGTAGGGTTTAATTTTGCTTTACATTAATCAAAGAACAATAAAGGCCATAAAAACCCCACTAAGAAGCATTTCAAGTTAAGATCCAAAGCTAAATGCCAGGGGATTTTGCCCATTGTCTTGTTTAGCCCCCGTGTAAAGAGAATGAGATAGCGTGAGAGAGAAAGAAAAATTGAGCCCATGTTTTTTTTGCATAGAGATAGAGAAAACATGTAATAAATTAGGGGGAGGGAAGAGTGAAATAAAGGCCAGAGGTAAACGACGTTTAATTGTGTGAGCTGCTCTTCCTCTTGTGGTTCCTGCCAGCTGCTGCTGCTATTGCTACCTTCCTGTTTTAAGATGAAAGCAATGATGGTAGACACGTGCAGACACACAAAAGAACCTATTTGGACTGGTGTGTCAGCTCATCTTTATCAAATGTTGCACAGGTATATTTTGTTGCCATGCTTCATTACCCCAGAATGGCGTGCCTGAAATGTTTGTCTCTTCTATAAACCCAATAGCTTTCCCAGCGAGTCACATTTGACAGAGCAATAGACAGGTATTAGCTTGCTGGCATCCGTTTGTAAAGCCCAGGCAATTATATATATATATATATTATCCTTCCATCCATCCATCCATACACATACAGGGGAATACATACGTGCATATATACACATACATGTATATATAAACACAAAGAACACGAGAGCTAAATGTATTATTCATATTTAGAGAGAGACTAGATGTGTATATATGCAGTGCAGAAGGAGTACACAGTACAAGAACACACGCATACCCAGGAAGAGAGTAAACTAAAATAAAACTTGTATAAAATTAAACAAGAAAAAAACAAATTTTAGTATAAGTGTCCTAATTAAATAAATAAATAAACTCAGCTAGGAGTATGATATTGAAAAAGATAGGTGGATATTCTGTTACAAATATTTTATTTATAGAGTATTTCATAGGGGAAAAAAACAAAATATGAGGCACATCACTTTAGTCAGGAAGTGATGTTAACAGTAGCCTTGTTCAAGAGAAGCAGGAAAGTTAAAGGAAGGATAAAATGAAGAATTTTATTTTTTGTTGGGGAAAAAGGTGTGAGGGGAGGAATCAGGCTCAGAATGATGTGCTTCAGGGGTCTTCTCCACATACAGGCAACCAGGAAGGATTTGCAGGCACGTCTGCAGAGGGAGAGGAAGCTTCTATAGCAGCT
Organism: Phasianus colchicus; assembly: GCF_987193195.1. Lineage (NCBI taxonomy): Eukaryota > Metazoa > Chordata > Aves > Galliformes > Phasianidae > Phasianus > Phasianus colchicus. Next base: position 37,390,911 of record NC_143438.1, read on the forward strand.
CAGCCACCTTTGATAGTCTGAAAATAGTGCATGTGCAAGTGCTTGGTGTATTAATTAAATACAACAGGTTATTCACCTGTAACACACTGATCATAGTTCCACCCTTCAGTGGAGGATGAAGCTGAGGTTCTACTTGCTTCTCTGGCTCTGCATTGACGGTGTGCACACAGCAGAATGCTCATGTCACTAGAACAGAGGAGAGAGGACAAACTACACTACGAAACACTCTTTCAGGTGGCAAGCAAGCTGCAGACACAGGAATTGAGATGCTGGTGTCGCTTCCCTGCCATCCAGAAAGAGGGCTAATGGCAGGGGGTGGAGGAGCCCGGGTGCCTCAGAGCTGAAGCCAGTGTGGTAACAGCACTGAAATGACTTGATGGATACTATTTTCATTATTATTGCTTTAATGCACCACTGTAGACACACCGTACTGTAAAAAGTAACGCAAGCAAAACATAGGTCTTATATATGCAATTACATCCACTGCAGCTCAAAAAGAAGACAATTAGTGGAGTGCATTCCCCAGAAAGCCATTCACTGAGGCCAGAGTTCAGGAGTAACATTTCCTTTCCCCTCTCTCCTCCTAGAGAACCAGGCATTAGCAACATCAAATCATCTGCAGAGCACTCTAACTAAAAGGAGAACATTATGGGTAAGTAATAGGCAATGTAATTGCCTAAACAGAGTTTAGACAGAAAGACTGTGGGCCTGGTGTTTCTAAAATGTGGCCGTGGTTGGCTATTTTTTGTTGTTGCAAATATTTCAGTAAGTTGTTGTTGCTGTTTTGCTGGTGTCTAATGCTAAGAAAAATGTTATATGTGGAAGGCTGCCTGAGTTTATTGCCAAAATTAAAATACAAATGTGTGTTTTTTTAGTACAGTTATAATGGGCACTTGCTAACAAAAAGGTGAGAATCTAAAATGATCTGGATTTGAAATGAATCTCTCTCCCACCCCCCCCCCCCCCTTTTTTTTTTGAACATTGAAAGCATTTGTGAAGTGTACTTCTTGCCTACTTCAGTATGCTCTAGTAATGCTCAGCTTGAACTGGAAGCAGCTTAGACAGTCCATAAGCTGCTGTCCTTGCCGTAGGAGTGGAAAGGAGGCCAGAAATACTAGCACTTCTGTAACACTGCTACATTTCCAAGCCATTTGAGCAGACAGACGTGGTTTAGATGGGATTTGGCTCGACATTTTCCAAGCAGTTGGAATCTGTGATTCCTTCCTCTTCTCCAAGTGCTGCGCCTCAATTGTCCTCCAGAAGCACAGTGGATGAGGCAGTACGTGTTACTAATGACTGTCGAACAGATGCTGCCTCTCTGTTCTTCACCTACTCCCCTGGGGCCTGCTTGTGTGAAAAGGGAGCCCCATACTTAGCCAGGGTTGGTACAGGAGACCCTAACAGCTGGCTGTAGATCTCCCCTTTGGGATAACATCCAGAGAAAGGACATGGTAGCTCTCCTGCAGCGTTGGCAGCAAAACAATCACTTGCTGTGTTTGGAAGTCCACTCCTTCATTTGTTTCTCTTGTCCATTTTCATGACAAGCTTTCTAGGATGCATAGGCAATTGAAAGTAGCTTTTTCACAGCACCAAGGTTTCAGATCTGAGATATCACCACCCTTTACATGATCACTAGTATTCTCATATTGCTGAGAAACCTGATGCCTCCACATGTGGGGAAATGTCACATCAGGAACCACTTCTTACCAGCCCTGGAGGTATTGCAGTTTCCACTGCAATCTGCAGCTCTTTAAGAATCCTGTAGTGTGTCAATTCATCTTCAGATATTCTACACACAGTCAGAAGTAGAAGGGTTATGGGAACAGAAGAGTGGAGATTATGGGTTGAGGGGTGGAGAAAGCTGCTGAACCAGAAAGGAGTGAGGCCATGAGGAGCTACATGATGGGTAGGACTTTGGATTCAATTGTAGTATCCACTGTGCGTGTAGCCAATATCACGGGGATTTTCTTCCATGAAAGCCCTCAAGATATGTAGGTGATCAGTTCTTTGTCTGAAGTTTTTAAGAGTGAACAGTAATTAAAGCACTGGAATCAAAGACATGAGAGAAAGAAATCTGCAGTGCCCACCATATAATCCAGAATAAAACTGGTGGGATGACTTTCATTTTACATTACCTAAATATTTCCGTCCCTTTAATGGTCTCTCTTGTGGTCAGATTTTCAGGAAGGCTGATGGAAATTGCTTCAAGCCCCTTCTTAAACACAGATACTGGTATGTGCAGCACTGTGTTGGGTTACTCTTCGGCCCCATGTCCGGCCTCCATCCATGTCTGTATGTTGATAAGTAGTATTTTGTGAAAGAATTATTTGCTTAAGATATTGTTTTGGCTTGGACATTTGCACATGGATTGAAAACTGGCAGAGCAAAACAAAGTAATTCTAAAATGTATATGACCATATAAAGCTGGTGTGAGGGAACCTATTGGGACAGTTGTGGTGAAATCAAATTGGAAAAATAAGAGTTGACCTGCTAGCTGGAAGAAGGAGGCCTATTGATAATATAACTGTGGAATGTTACTGTGTTTAAAATGGTTATCTTTAACTCAGCCTATTTATTTTAATTTGAAGGCTTGAAAGTCTTTAGAATTATTTAGAAGTCTTTTCAGTCTCTCTAGTTTTGCTTGGGCATTTTTGCTTGTTTAGTTCCTTTCCTTCCTTTCCTTTCCTTCCTTCCTTCCTTCCCCTCTTTCCATTCCTCCCTCTCTTCTTCCTCTCCTCCTCTCTTACTTTCTCTCTTATTTTTTCTCTTTATTCCTTTCTTTTTGTAAAGCAATGTGAGTGAGCTCCAAGAAGATGAAGTACCAGAGAGAAGGCATATAATAGCATCTGTTATTTCATGTAGCCTAAGAAAGAAGCAACACCTTGGAGGTGAATGATAGATATTATTATAAAAGAGTTGTAGCTCAGGGCAGGTGAGTGGTGTGTTAATGAGGAGCCACCTCCCGCTTTCTGACAGATGACTGTCATTGTTCAAACGCTGCCATCAGATTGATTAATAACTGGGTCGTCCTGCCCTGCAGTTGGATTAGACTGTCTTCATTCTTCCACTGATTTCTCTAATCTGCTGACCTGAAGATGACCCAATAGAGGTGGAGCTGAGATTAGCATTTCATTTCTTGTGGAACAACAAGAAAAAATTCAGAAGGGAAAGGAAAAAAAGCTAACTAAAAATTCAAAGACTGCTTCTGCCCCCTATGCAACCCCCAAACCTATTCAGAATGTGTGAGAGTAAAAGTCCTGGTCTTATGAATAGGCAGTTTTTGTATTTGAGACATTTATATTTTTAATAAAGATTTAAATCGGTCATGTTCATTCCTGCAGTGTCAGCTTAACCTATATGGGAAGATGTATAGGATCTCTTCAGAACACACAAAGGAATGTAAAGACCTGTATATTGAGGGGCAGGGGAATGAGCTGTTATAACATAAAAATGCTTGCTTTGCCTTAATGTCTCTTAATGTTCACTAAATTCACTATTAAAAGACCAAATAGTAAACAGCATGCTTTGACAAGTGAAATACAGGCATATTATCCCAAATGACTGTTATTATGTGGAAAGAATGGCAATTCTCCTTCAAGATTTGTGTAATTTTCTCTCTTTTTTTGATTTAAACTCTTCTGAAAGCAATGGCATGGTGAGTTTACCTTTCTCCTTGTCATATGTTGGCAAGGTGTGATGGTTCTCATCTGCTTTGGGAGCACGGAGCACAATATAATAGTCAACCTGAGCCAGAGGGATCCTCGTAACTAATTAGGATTCAATTTTCAGACTTTTTGGAACATTGCTTTGGCCAAAAGTTGCATGAAAATATCCTTCAAATAGCTTGTGAAATTGGCTCAATTCTGGCACTCTTTTAAAATTACTGATCCATCTATTACATGGACCAGCTCCACAATTTAGGACTTTATTATTATTATTATTATTATTATTATTTAAATGCAACAGTTATAACATTTTCCAAGAGTACCCTATATTCCCCTCATCCTTCTGGAGGACAAAGGTCCTGCTACTTTCTCATTACTTACAAAAGCAACCAAATCTTTCTGTGCTGGAAATCCGCAGTAGAACAGAAAGTTCTAATGGGATTTAGCTTATCAAGTACATAGACCTAAAAGAGTTCCCATTTGATCATGCGTATTCCATTCGTGTCTGTGTAATTTGTGGAGTACTTTTAGCTGAGTTAAAGCATTAGACCACTTCCAAATTAGTTTTATTGTTTCTACAGAGGACCTTCCTTTTTAAATTGTGGCTTATGTTTTCAGATGTAAGCAATGAAAAGCCGAAGCCAATAATAATCAACTCCAAGATCAGCTTCAAATCTCCACACTAGAGTTCTGAATCATGATTGGTGTTTTAAACACACTCAGCCTTGAAGCATGCAAGATTGCTTTATGCTCACAAAATGCATAACTAGATGTTAGCACAAAACAAAAGCCGGGAGAAAAGGAAATAAGAGATTTATTGAAAGAAAACACTAGTTGGCTGCTGTTTTTTTAATACTTAATATTTGTAGCACTATAGTTCAAGTCATTTACTTATCATGGAGTCATTTTTGAACAGTTATCTCTGTCTGCAGAATGTTACTTAAAACAGGAAAGAAAATTTTGATGTAGGCCAGTCTAAAATAATTAAAGTTTTTTAAACACAGAAGATTCCTAATAGAAATAATGTATCAGTTTACCTGAAGCTGTATGTCTGTAAAGCATTGGTTGTGTCCTGCGCACTGTATATAAAGCGGTGCATTATTCAATGCTGTGAGACCATCTGATGACCCTACACGCAGACTTGGTAAACTGACATTACTTTTCAAGGAGATTCAACTTGAAAATGTTAGAACTGCTCATTCAATAACAAATGGATAAAGAATTATGAATTATAGAATAATTAGTGTTGAAAAGACTACTGAGATAATCTAGTCCAACCATCAGCACACGCCTGTGACTACTATAGATCATGTCACTCAATGACACATCTACACACTTCTTGAACACCTGCAGGGATGGCTACCCCACCACCATCTGGGGCAGTCTGTTCCAATGTCTCATCACTCTTTCAGAGTAGAAGTTTTTCCTAATATCCAACCTAAGCCTCCCCAAGCACAAATTGAGGCCATTCCCTTTCCTATCAGTGTTACACGGAAGAAGAGGACAAGCCTTACCTTGCTACAGCTGAAGCTCAGGTAGATGTTGCTGTCTTCTTGTGCAAAACAATGTGCTGTAAGTCACTTTTAGTTTGAGTAAAAGAGTAATCAGGAAGCTGATTGTTGTTATGAGAATAATATTTAGCGTAGCCCTGCTATGGAAGTGGCTGCCTCTGGACTCCAGGCATTAGTACATAATCAGGAGGAACATTTGAAAAGGTGCCTTGGAGTTCCATGAGATATGGTGAGCTTCTTCTAAGACCCTTGAAGTAACTGCTATGGAGATTCTCCATTTAGCTAAAGCATACTGTTAAATCAATTCTGCTACATAGAGCTAAGTTTGAATAACATTAAAGGTTTTCTTTAAACCCATAAGAGCCAGGAAATTCAGGGCTGAGGCTGACAATCCTGGCTGCAGCTCTGGTCTCAGCACATGGCCTTATGCCAAAATAATAACAATAATGCAAAAAAAAAACAAAAAACAAAAAACAAAAAACACACACACACACAAAAAACCAACAAAACAAAAACAAACAAAAAAAAAACCCATGAAAGCTGCAAAAGTATAATAGATTTCAAACTCCACTGTAGCCTTTTTTCTTTACCACAGTCTTCTCTCACTTTTCTTTACTCTCTTTCATTACAGCAAACACTTTTCAAATACTCTGCTTTAGCTACCTGAGGTAATGGATATCTTTCTGTATGTAGAAGTAGTGATATCACAGTAATGTAATCACTGTGAAATGGCAAATGTTGTCTTTTCAGCAATGCCTACTAACAGATCCTTAAGATTGCTATCTCAGGACTTGTATTGACAAACTGGTGCTCTGCTGTATCTGAAAACTGCTTTTTTATGTTATCTTGCTGAGCTCCTACTATATAAGCTATAGTTCAGAAAGGAGGAGATCATACAAGAGTTCCGGAAGGCACAAAGAGAAGTTTTCAGGAATAAAACTGTGTTGCACATGCAGGATTAAGACAGTGATGAAGGACTAGAAATGGTATAGGTATGAGGTGAGCAGCCCTGCCATTGGCTGCAGAGAATTCATGAAGAGGATTCAGAAAAATCCTGGATCCCACTCAAATAAATGGCAGAATCAAGTGGCTCAGGTTTTCAGCTGCAGACTCTCAAGTTCATAAATGAGATGGTCAGTGAGGCTTTTTTGCACAGGCAACGTTGTAGTCTCTCTGTTTATTTTAGTCCCACTTGATGTAAAGATTTTTTTCCCAAAATATTTAGAAAAGAAACTTAACACTTGATTTAACCTGCTCTGTCTTCCAACACGTCTTCTTTAACTTGACTCTTTTTATACTGGCAGTGCAAGCACTAGCTAATATGATGGAGAGGGAGATGGAGTGTTGAACCTGAGCTGAACATTGGAGTCTCCTGCAGTAACTAGCTAATTATTTGTTGCAGGTTTCATGAGGAAATTGATTTGGCATATTTAACTTTTTTTTTCTTTATTTTATAGGTAATGGACTATTCCCATAGCTCTGTTATAAAATAGTGCATGTATATATATATCTATCTTGCAGATTTACAACTCTGCTGTTTCACTAGGGATATACTTAATGTGGTATAAGTCTCTGGATATGACAATTAAATTCACATGACCCACAGACTACCTCACAAGCCAAAATTGCCCTTTACATATTACTAGAGAATAGTGATTACCCTCAAATCACTTATTAAATCTCCTTTTCCAATGAAATTTTGTCTTTTCAGGGTCTAAAAAATGTAAGGAAAAATCTGGTATTTGTAAGAGAAAACAGTAATTTTTCTGTGCCCATTGTCTGTACTTTAGCTAGGTGTGCTCTAAAGGCCTGTCACATTTCTTCCCCATCTCAAACTTATCTTTTGTTTATAAGGATCTTATATGCAGTAAACATCTAAGCAATTCTGGAAATGGATCTTTGATATGATGAGTAATATTGCATTGAACTAGCAATTAGTTATTGTGTTTGCCATGTGCACTGATATCTTGTGCCGATAAATGTGAGTCTTGCTTCCAATGATGACAAAAGTGATCTTCCTTGTTTTTGAACTGGAAATAGGGCATGAGTGAGCAAATGTATAGTCTGTAGTAGATGCAGTCTAAGCTCTCAATCTGCTATCATCTTGTGTTTATGGAGAGCTCAACTACTGCAGAAACTCAGTCGTACCTGGTCTCTGATTTGTTACAACTTTTCCTATTGTTTTCATAAGCTAGAAGTGCTTTCTGCATTACGCTTGAGACACCCAGATACTTTAGAATGAGAGACTGAGGGTTGGCTGAGTTAACTCTACATTTCATTTTTCTGAAGCAGATACATACACTTTCATCTAATTTACTGTGGGAAAGTCTTCAAAAGAGAGGCCCCATGGCATTTTTGGTGGTAGAGAATTTCTGCACCTGGTTTTTGGCTAAGGTTACTGTGTACTAGCTGTCCCCTTAACTGCCATTCTTCATCCCAGAACTGACTGAATTTCAGTGGTGGGTGAAGTGATTCTGCTTTGACTCAGGATATCTTTGGAAACAAAACCTAAAATAAATGTAAGATATAATTAAACACACAGTACAGAATTTTATATATGAGAGAAAGGGTAGACAATCAGTCTGCTTCAAGCTAACTTAAGAAGGAAGTATGTTAAGCCATATTTTGTTTCTTCCTTTATGAATGGAACTACTTTTCAAATGAAAAAGGATATTTTTCTGAGACAGTGAACAGTCTCTGCTTCTGCAGTTCTTAAAATTAGCAGGAAAATCTCTGTATCTACTAGCACACAAATACAATTGTTCTGTTGTCCTCCTTATCTCAGGGCTAACTCTGATGGGCCTCAGCTTGCTAGAACATGCAGTATGTGTCTAAATGGAGGGCATCACCCATGCTTCAAAGGCCAGACTGGCACCTGCTAACAAGGTCTGTTAGATAAAGCATTAAATTGCACACCAAACTCCAGACTTTGATTTCATTCTTTACCTGCTGCTGAGATCAATGTTTTTAGGTGTGTTTTGCAGGCCTCCACAGCCTTCACAAATAGCAATGGACAGAACACTTAAGTATGAAAAAGAAAAGGAAAAAAAAAAGTCAGTTCTATTGGATGAAAGTACTGTCTTTTGTGAGCTTGTTTAGAGATTGAGCAGAATGTGATTTTTAACCCTTCTCATAGATATTGGGAAGAAGTGGCCTGGTGAATGAGCCCAGCACTCAGGAAAGCTCCCAGCCCTTCCAGGAGCAACTACCTGTGTTACACTGGATAAATCCTTCACAATGTGTGCCTCAGCTGCTGCTCAGAGGGAAGGGATGGAAAAGCATTTCTTTCATCTGTAGCAGTGAGTAAAACCACACAAAGTATGCTGTGCCTCTAAGATCTGATGAGGAGGGACAAACAAAACTGTATATAGAAGTTTTTATGGTAATATGATTAAGATTAGCTTCAGATCTTTTAACCTCAGTTTGCAATTGAGATTAACTACAGCTACAACACCTGGGGCACTGGAGTTAGGGATCAGACTGCTTTGGCTTGGGACCTTGCTCTGATGTAGAAACTTTTTCACTAAGCTGACCAGGGTCTCCCAGGCCCCTACATCACCCTGACTTTGTGCCATAGATGACAGGTTGGTGCTGCAGAGCTGGGCAGTGCCAGTAGGTCACAGAAGAATCACAGAATCATAGAATGTGTCCAGAGAAGGGCAGTGTAACTGGTGAGGGGTCTGGAGCACAAGTCTTACGAGGAGTGGCTGAGGGAGCTGGGATTGTTTAGTCTGGAGAAGGGGAGATCTCACTGCACTCTATGAATTCCTGAAGGGAGGTTGTGATGAGAAGGGGCTTGGCCTCTTCTCCCAGGCAACAAACAGGAGCCAAGGCAAATTGCACCAGGGGAGATTTAGATTAGATATAAAGAAAAACTTTTACCCTCAAAGAGTGGTCAGGCACTGGAATGGCCTGCAGGGAGGTGGTGGAGTCACTGTCCCTGAAAGTGTTGAAGAAGCATCTGGATGAGGTGCTACAAGACATGGTTTAGTAACTTAGTGGGTAGTAATGGTGATAGGAGGATGGTTGGACTAGATGATCTTGTAGGTCTTTTCCAAACTTGTGATTCTATGATTCTATGAATCTATTTGTATTGTAGTATAAAATGATCTGAGGTTGCCACTTGATTAACAGACTGGTTTTGATCTGAAGCAACACAGAGTTGGGGTACTGAAGACAGCAGTCAGCCTGAAGCCCCTAAAAACAAACTCCTGTTTTTGGGAGCCAGGAGGCTGAGACCATTTGGATAAGTGGTAGCATGGGCTGGTATCACACTGCCAGGTTGAGGGAATAGAAAAAGGAAAGCTGCCTTACATATGCCTTACATACTTTGCAATCCCTACCCACCATCTGGAAGTCCATAGCATGATCCCCAGCCTTCTGAAATGTTAGCATACAGACGGCTCCCTTCTCCAGGCTGTCAGAGCTTCTTGGGACAGGACCTCTCTGGCATCAGGAAGTGCTCTATTCATCCCCCGCATCAAGGCAGGAAGAAAGCAGGGCCAGGAGTTGTGCTGCAGGGCTGCAAGCCTACAGCAGTGTCACTACCAAGCAGGTTGTTCCCTGCCTGGCTCTACTCTGATGTGGTGCAGCACCTGGATAGGGGACTCTGTCCTTTGGCACCCACAGCAGCCATTGACAACAGGCATCAGCAGCAGGATCTGTTCCTTTTGTGACACTCAAATATGACATAGGATTGTTATGCAAGGATTAAGCACGGATATTTCAGCATTGGCATCAACTACCAACAGGCTTTCAGTAAAGAGATTTTTCCCACCTGCACGTTATAAAACCATAGCAAATGGAAACTGTAATCTCTCAACATTAAACAAATGAGGAAGCTGCATTCTGAAACTCATAAGTCACCATCAGCCTTTAACAAATAATAACAATTGCATTCCTGATGGCCCTGTCTCTTGCTGTTAGCACACTGAATGACAGTGAGCAGTGTGTTCTAGTGAGAGCACCTCATTTGCTCCAAGTACTGTGAGCATTCCTGTAAATCCACAGAGGCTCTTGGTAATCTTTTGCAGGTGGTCAGAGTTTAAATATTAGAAAAAAGTGAAGTAACATTAAAACAGGAAGATAAGCATTTCCTCTGTTTGTTTTCTATTCATTTACTGAAGAAATGTATCTTATTTGTGTCACCTATTAGCTGGTTTTGTGAAATCCTGATGGACTGATGAATTTTTTTTTTAAGTTCTGATTTGCAGCTCCACAAAAGCCTATCTCTAGCACAGAGAATAGACTGGAGAAGCAAGATAACTACTTTTCCAACAAGGCCTGATAGCTTCTAGAAACAATGATAGTAAGATATAATCTGAATAAGTAGCAAGATTTTAAAATGTTGAATAGAGGTTATACAGATAAATACTATTTTTCCCAGCAGGCATGCACAAAGGAAAAGTCTGCCTATTGATAATTACCAGAAGATTGCAATCCAGTTAATGTGGCTCCTGGATCTCTACCTGATTCACATACAAAAGAAACACACAGGCGTTGCATGTTCAAGAGGCCGTATTCAAATCTCACTTTAAGGGCTGTGACTTGGGTACAAAGAAATCTCTTCATCTCTGGCTTAGCTCTGCAGAAAACACTCTGCTTAACAAATCAACTCAGCCCAGATGATCTGATACAAAAAAATACATGGGTGGAAAATGTGCATGGCAGTGACTGAATTTTTCCCTTCCAAGTGATGAAAATATAACCCTCAAAAACATACTCCTCACCTTCTTGAAATACTTCCACTGAGAGAGAATCTTCAGGGTTTCTGTTTAGTTTGCATTTCCTTATAATCTGCATTCAACCATCATGGCCAATGCCTTCTCTAACTATTAGTGAGCGCAGTCTTCCCCAAGACTAGAACTGGGTTGTGGGAAAGTGATTGAGGGTGGAATTTGCTCTACTACTTTACTGTACGCTTAACCTTGATCATATGTAGCTGATATACTCATCTCTTTCACCCAGCAGAACTCATTAGCCTAAGTTTATGGCAAGAGTTGGCTAAAAATAGTTTCTGGGATTACCAGACTAGAAAAGGGAAGCAGACAAGGTGGAAACAAAAAAAAAAAAATCAACACACTGGGAATAGTTTTCTATTGAAATATATATTTCGGAGCATACTTAAAATGGCAGTTTTCCCTCCTTTAATTAATGATTTGATGTGAAAAGTATATATATTTTTTTCTTGCAGTCTAATTGTTAAAGAAAGGATAGAGATATTTCTTGCTTGCTCTACTGATTTTTCCAAAGATTTGAGTGATATTCTGGAGACATGAGACAGATTATCTCCTCTGAGATTTGTCTTGGTCTTTGCATGCTGATGCCAATCCAGTATATTATATTGTTGATTTCTAACAGAGTCTGGCAGCCTACATATGAGAAGTCATTTCCTGAAAACCGTCAAGCACCAGGGGCCTGTTAAGATCGTTCTTGTTTCTTTCTGCTATCGTGTGTCATCATTTGGTGTTATATAGGATGCTCTGAGAAGGCAAACCCAGGGCTGAAGGTCAGGCCCTCACTAGTGAAGTAAAATTGTAACTGCCGCTTAGGTGTACACAGGAAATCAATATGGTTGCTAAAGTGCTTTTGCTTAAGCAGGCCACTTAAGTAGCTTTCCCAACCCCCCATGGCAAGTAACCTTCAATTAATTAATCTACTAAGCCTTGAATACGACTCTCTATCACTCTGATTGAGCTATATATTTGACAGTGTGGGGTGTTAAAATCCATGTTTCGTGGCATTCCTGGTCACCTCAAATGAGGTAAGCCCAATGTGGAAACCCTTGCTGTTGAATTGAGAAAGGAAAAGAGGAAGGCATGTTCCTTTCTTGTTATTGTTACTAATTGTGTATTTAGGAATGGATTATTCAAAATAGACCTTTCTTCACCCTTTGATATTATCCTATCATTTAGGACTTTAGCAAATACGGATAATAAGGCTTTATCTGAAAGGTATGAGGTTGGACCTTATATGATGTGAGTTTATTTCTTGGTCTTCCCATAGACAAGTCCTTTTATCATTCTTTGTTTTTTTTCTCTCTATCATGTGAAGATACTTTCTCCCAGTTTTAGTCTGTACTGCCTGCCTGGAAATGTAATCCCTCTGGGATGTGAGTTGGTTTCCACCAGCAAAAAGAGGAGTCCATTTTAGGATAGATTTTGTGAGGCACTGTTCATCTGAGGAAGTCTTAAATGGAAAGAATGGAGAATGATTTTTCCAACTTTGTTACTTGGTCTATGATAGGCACAAGCTATGTTGCAAGGCAGGAATTGAAAAAACACTTGAAAAAATATCTGTTTACCTATCCTATTGCCCAAAACACAGACCAGAAAAGCCAGCTTCTAGAGAATGCATCTGTTTGTTTGGAGGGAGGAATGAGTAGGGAAGATCATTTGATACTTCAAGAACATTAAATACAAAAATGTATTTATTACATGTATTTAATACATGCCTCTGCTTTTCAGTAGACATGGTGAAAATTTTGAGGTCAAGAAGAAGTAGTCACTTCCTGTTTTGATTAGTATATTAGACATGGTGGGGAAGCAAATGCAGATGGGAATGATGAGATGAACAATAAGGCAGCTCTGCTATTCCCATGTCTTTCAAACCCGGGCCCTCAGCTGGAAGTAGGCTTCCTCATTCTGCAGAATGAAGGAGATAACTTTGTTTTGGACATTTTATTTTGTCTCCAAGCCTAGTCTCTTACAGTTGCAGTCCGAGCTTTATTGAGCCCAGGTTTTAAAATGTGTTTTTAAAACAATTCTTTTTATGATACCTCATAATTAAAGTTCAGTGAACAAGTCGAGTGATAACAGGGGAGTTCTGGTCTGTTTTATGAGGCAATACTCTAGTTCCTGAATGGATGAACCGGGGGACCTTTCTCTTTTATATGGGAATTGGGTAATTGCTGGAAAAAACAGAGTCATGCTCCTCTTGTTAGTGTACCATAAGCTTTTTAAAATAAAGTAGCTGGGCTCTCTCTAATAGTGACTTTCATGGAAATGCTGGTTCCCGAAGTTGTGACCTGTGGGCCTCTGGAGTCACAACCTGGGTCCAGCTCCAGCCTCCACAGCTGGTTTATCTGGCTGCGTCTGCCCAGACCTCTGGATCCAAATGCTCAGGAGGTTGGAGGGGATTAGAGATCCTTTGCAACTCAGATGCACTTCTAATTAGAAATGACATACCAAAAAATAGTTTCTAGGGAAGGAAATGGAAGCCTAAAAGCAAAATGAAATTAAAGGTCAGTCTTCAACTTAGCGGGCTGATGCGGAACATGGATTTAATAATAAAAAAATCCACTCTGAGGAGGAAAGAAAAAAAATCAAAGTTACTAGATGGGTAAAAGACAGAATGGCTTAATATGTAACAGCATCCTCTGAAATATAAGGCGGGGGGAGAGTGTGAGTTCAACAGCTTCTAAAAAAACAAATAGAGCTAATAGTTGAGAGGCACTGGAAGAGAGACTAGCTATACTTAGAGGCATCTACTGTGAGTAAAACAGCAATGGAAAATGAATTATTATAGAGAATCAAATTTTGACAATACAGAGTTTTTTAAAAGAACAAAGTAAGAAACCTACCCTACAGAATTTAATTTGAATCATTCTTGCTTCCTTGTAGCTTTTAAGCAAACCCAGTACAATTTCATACTCTCAATTCAAGCTTAATCAGATAATAGTTTTTTTTAAATATTTCTTGTTTCTTTTTGACATTTCAATAATACTGTTTTCCATATCTTTACTGCTGTTAGTTTGGAGAGCTTTTAGATACCAAACATTTAAGCAGGCTTTAAGTAAGTCTGAAGTGAACAGAACATCTTTATTTACCTTCGTTTTCCTTTAAGCACAATTCAGTCTTCCTTTAACAGCTGGCACAGCAGCATTAATAAATTCTGAATTCTCTGCATTCAAGACAAAGCTGCCCAATATTTTGGTTATCTTGGGGAGGGGAATTTCATAGCTCTTGTGCTAAGCCACAGGCTGCATGAACATTTTTGCTGTGGCCTGTTAATCTTCCCTCCCCATTTGCAGGCAGATAGCCAGTGAGAAGTGATGAGTGCTTCTCATGGTAAGAAACAATACATGAAGACTTTCCAAATTAATTTAACATTTACCAGGAACATTGCTGGCCACATCAATTTAAGAAATTCTGGCAAGCAGGAAATTACACTGCATGTTGATGATGTTTCTACTCTCTCCCCATTCTCGGCAACCCCCTCCACAAGACCCCTGTGGTGAGATGGAGGCAGAGGGGTTTGTCTTTTCACAGTATCTAGTTGTGGTGTGTGACTGGGGAGGGAGAGCCAGGGAGAGGACAGCCACACAAGGCTCCCTGGCAGGCCACAAGTCACCTCTTGGACAAATGTTGACCTTGGGTCTCATCTTGAGATGAGAGGCCATGGGAAAAGAGTCTATGGGGAAAGGGGTGGGAGCTGGTATGGACAAAAAATGTTGCTTTGTAATGTGGTTCTGTGTGGATGGAGGCATTGATTCTTGTCCTCTGATCAAGCTAAAACTCACTAAAAACTTTATCACTTAGGCAGAATCATTCCTTTTCTTTCCCTGAAATATCCTTCAGGCTTTTCTAGTCAAATATACATCTTGCACTCCTGCACACTGTTATGACTTTGCCAGAGTTTGCCAGATGTGTGCTTCTGAGCAAAGTGAACTTCCACTGAGAAGCAGTCATGTAAGTGGCTGCCCACTGTCAAACAAAGAGGCTGCTGTACTTCTGGTGGCCACATCTAGACGTGGAGGTGGCATGGGTAAGCCCAAAAGTGAGATGGGAACTGAGGTCAGCAGATGCTTTGCAAGATGAAAAAAGGAGACATCCAAAGTAGAGGAGAGGCAGGGGCTGTGCACAGAAGGTCCCAAGAATGGGAACTGCAGAGATCAAGCAGGAAATACCCTGAGGTTTCTGGGGACAGTTTTCTTATGGATTTTATCTCTGAACTGTAGCGGAGCAATCTCACACTACTGCGTTAGGGGTGGCAGAAAAACCTCAGCCAACTGCATCAAGTGCATGTAAGATATTTTGAGGAAATACAGTGTAGAAATAATCACGAAAATGGATAATAATCAGAAATTCATTTACTGTTTATATGCAGTACCCAACTTGCTGGTGTGCTTTGCCGCATAGAAAATACAGCCCTCTAGATACCTGTGCTATTCCTAATCATCCAGACCCTGAAAATATCAACAAATACATAATCAGTCAGAAAAGACTCAATTTCCAGACCTTAGCCCTTAATCTTATTTCCTCCCTTCTTCTCACTCTCACTGCAATTCTTTTTTCTGGTGATACTGTGACTGCAGAGCTTTAACTAAAGTCTGTACTCTCTCAAGAGCTTTCCATTTAGCTCTTTGCACACTTTGGCCCATGAACATTTCTTAATTCGGCAGTGGGAGCATTTCAATAGTAAGAAGAGAAGACCTGAAGGCTTCAAATTTAATACAAATGTGCAGTCCTATGCAAGCATTTCGACATCTAGTTAAATTAGCCTCCAGTTAAACCACAAGACGTAACTTTTGCTCTTATTGTGGTCACTTGCAATTGTTAAGGTTAGTGAAAAAAATCTAGTGAAAAACGAAATGTTTCAGCGTCAGGAATTTCAGTCCCACTGAGTGACTGCAGTTTAGGGCTCAGAGCTGCAATTGAGTTACTGCAGTTTAACAGGCTACCATGCATCAGCTAAGCTGCAGAAACACTCCGTGTGTGTCCTCTTCGCCTTTGACAAATGTAAGGTGATTTGACTTAGCTTAATCTATTTTCATTGCAGGCTAAATTGAATTACCTCATATTTATGATGGGCTATAAGGGCACTCAAAGAGAGTTATCTAGGTTCAACTGATCTCTGGTAACTTGCTTAGCCATGGTCGCTTGGCTGTGGGTGTAAACCCTGAGCCACCTTGTGCTCATAGGAGAAAGCTGACGTGAACTTCAGCAGACACAGATTTATAACTCCCGATGAAGTAGTTTGGGATGTGGTCAGCCATTGACGGAATGGCTGGAATTGGCTTTTAAAGGAATAGAGTTGTTGGCAGGACACCCTCTTAATGTGTTTTTGATCCTGGACCTTAGTTGTCTTCCCTGGTCATCAGAACCTGTATTAGTTTGAACTACAGAGGCACAGAGGCTCGTCTGCCTTTCCTTTCTTCCTCAGGTTCTTTAGGCAGACATTTGGGATAGAGCTGGGCTGATAGCTTTAATTCCCTGTGGGTTTTCTGTGAGGCTGCTTTGGTAGAGTCAATTAGTTTTAAATTTGGTTGTTCTGCCATAACCTAAGTATTCTTAACTGAATTGTAAATTTAAATGTTAAGTGTTGCACTGAATGTTTAAATAATTCTAAAAGCACTTGGAGCATGGGATAAGTGCTGTAAAAATCTAAATAAATGAGTAAATTAGTTAACAGCATATGTGATAATGCAAACTACTACACGTGTGCAAAAAGGCAGAGCTGTGCTTGAAATGGTTGCCGGAGCTTAAATTTCCTTGCTACATGTGAAACCTTTTCACATTAGCAGAGTGCTTTGTTTATTTATTTATTTTAAAGCATTTACCTGCTGTATAACTGGAGAAGAAGATGAAGCTGGCAGTTTAGACTGTCAAACCGAGGTTTCAGCACAGCAGCAAGGTTCAAAGAGATTAATCTGAACTCAGCTGTTTACGTTACTGATCTCGTACCAGCTGGGTTTGTGGCATTAAGACGTCAATAGTACAACAGAATTTAACTAACAGTTTCATCACTGACATCATCTTTGAAGGTACAGATGATTGCCTCCTTATGTACTGGGATATATTTCTTCAAGACAGGACTCTGTATGCTTTCATGTGGGAGGGAGAGGAAGGAGAGAGAAGAGGTGAGGGAGTCTTTAAGTGAAGTTAATTAGAAAATGTCCTAATACATATGTGGCTTATTTAAGCTGGCTACAGGAAAAAGGTGCCCATTTCTTCATGGCAAGAATAGATTTATTTTTTCTTTTCCTCCAAGTCTTTCTCCATTCTTTCAGCTGGCACCAAAACAGAATAAGGTAATAATAAACTGTCCTACATGCAGTAGCAGTGTTATTTTTAATGGTTCAACCTTGAATGGAGTAGAGAAGCCTCTTGGAAGGGCAGAAGTTGATAATGGAGTTTCTTCACATCGCTCCCCCTCCCCCAACTCTATACAATAATTATTAATCAAAGGTAGGTGGACTGTCGTTCAGTGAGGCTCTTCTTGTAATTCCCTTGGTCCAGCATAGGCTCTGTGTGATATCTGGAGTTGGTGAAGATGTCACTGACGTGGCAGGCTGACCACCAGTGTTCTTCTAAAAGGGCAAAAAAAGAAAAGGGTGAGAATACTGAAAAGAAACAAAAGTACATCTGGTTTAAGGACTTGAGAGACCATTTAAGTGAAGGGAAGATTTTACTAATAAAGCAGAGTTTCAGTCTGTTCTACATACAGAATCAGTCTCTTGTTGAACAGGCTTTGCTACCATGCCATGGAGCTGGGGAGAATGTTGGGGCATGCAGGTAGAGGTGTAGATGACTGACTTTCAGGGACAGCAAGGAAGCCAATGTCCAAATGTGAAATGGCTTTCTTTACAGAATAATGATACAGCAAATTTTGACTTTGGTGTCCCCTGAAAGCCTTTTCACCCTCTGCTGTGGTGGCTGCTGTACCCCCATGGAACACTGCGCCTTTGAAGGAATTCATAGCGTAATCCTTTGGTTCGGTGCGCATTGTCCCTTAATGACAGACATTAAGTACCATCAATCAAAGCTGTTTTAAATAGGCTGCAGATGCGTTTGGACAGTGGCTCCCTAAGTGGCACTTTGTTGGAGGGAGAGGGGGTGACCCTCCTACTTCTGCTTCTCCAGGTAGAGTGGAGCCAGCAGAGGGGGGGGTTGCTGTTTCTACAGCATTTTCACCTCACCTGGGATTTAGCTCTACATGAAGACCTGTTTAGCAGAAGGAAATGCTTTTCGACTACGACCTCTGAACGGTTTAATTGGGATTTAACTGTTCCTATTTTTTCCACTCCATGTGGGAGTCTGGAGCTCTGTTTACAAGGTGTGTCATATCCTCTCAACCCCCGAGTCCTTCTCCCCCCTCCTTTCTTTTTATGTTCTGGACAAATAGGCAGAAAGATACTTTAAAAGTGAATGCACATAGAAAAATCCACAATTACCGTCCCAGATTTTGCTGTGAAAACTTTACAACAGCCATACTGAAAAATCTTCCCCTACCCCTCCTACTCCTTCTAAGAGAACGAAAAAATCCATCAAATTAACACATCAATGAGTTGATTGTAATCTCCAGGGTTCAGTGTAGCACTTTCTAGCCTCTCAGACAGGAGGCCAGCATGATTTATCAATGCAAACCTAATAGCATCAATATGAATCTAACTAAAAATCAATATTTCATTACCAAATTGTTAGTGAGAATGAAGAAAAATTGCCAGAGTCAGAGCATTCTCTAGGGTAGGAGCATCTGGAGTTCAATGTGACAAGATGAGTGATGCATGACTCGGGGCCTGGGGAAGGACACTGGGAGGACAGGCCACTACGTAAGGCCGAAGACTCATGAAGAAAGCACTTACTTTTTTTTTTTTTTTTTTTACTTTTTTTTTTTTTTTAAAGCTTTCTCTAAGAAGAAAGGAAATGTCTGAGAAGGAAAAATGGAAGGCACACTGCTGTTTACTAAAACTGATGCAAAGTAGTTCAAACAACTGAAACAAACAGACCAATCTCTGCTATGGACACCTACCCAGAACTGGTTTTCACGCGAAACAAATGAGGAAAATATAGTCAGCGGTCCTGATCGTGATTTCAGCTATAAATGGCAGAAATTTATAATAGATTACAAAGTGGGAACATTTTGGTTTCCTGCCCCATAGTGCTGAAAGTGGATTTGGTGACTTTATTCTGGGTTTTATGAAATTTCAGATTTGTGGTGCATTTCTGTAGATTGCAATGTAGAAAATGTACAAATCTGCTCATCCAGGAGGCAGCAATACTCAAAACACTGTATTTGGTTAAGAGTGTACCTGAGCAATTAATGTACTTTTTATTTAAGGAAACAGGGCAAGAACTGCATGGAACTGTGCCAAAATTAGATTCAGAGCATAACTTTATATTGCATTATGTCATAGGTCTATTCTGGCTGCACGGGAAAAGTTTGCATACAGTACTGTGGAAAATGAATGAGAAAAACACTGAAATGTAACTTTGAGTTTCTTTGACCATTTTGTTTTACTCAGCTTCAACATGCTTTCGTATGTTGATAACAGATTGAAACTTTTGTGTCTTGGTACTATTTGATCACTTGGGACATCTGAAAGTTATCTGAATATATATCGGCGCCTGTACTATTGAGCATTTGTCTTTTTGCGTTGGGAAGGTCCATGTCATAGGACTTGTGGAACCCTCAACGTTCATATTTTTTTACAACTTGTAGTCTTCTGAGGGAGAAAAGTAGGTGGCTTTCTCTGAGCTTTAAATCCAGTAGCATTGGAACCAGGTTATGGGTGATCCTCTCAGATCTCAGCTGTCAAAGGAAAGAATTGGGAAACAGTGGTCAAAAAATGCATTCTGAATGCTTGAAAACCGGAAAGAAAGCATCATTTTTTTTTTTCTCCCAAACTACTTTGAAGAGGAAAAATATAGTAGTTAGTCTTTTATTTATTTACTTATTTATTTCATTTAATGGAAAACTGCAGTTAACAGTTCTGAGATTTCTGTGGTTCTTCTGTGTCCTCAATTGACTTAAGTCCAAGTCTGCTCCATATGGCTCAGGCAAACTCATTCTTGCTTTTTCGTTTTTTTTTGGGGGGGTGGGGGAGAATGGAAAGTGGGGAGAGAATTTCCAGGCTCACTGAACTTACTGCTCAGAACAAAATTTGTTCTAGTCCCCACGTTTGTAATTCTGGCAGTGTGTGATACATCAGTAATCTCTAATTCCCTTACTCCCTAGGAACTGTCATTATTTTATGTATTGACTAATACAGTTGTCTCAGGGTAAATTTCTCCTGAAATCGAAGTTTACTTCTTGCATTAGAAGTGAAGCCTACTCCCTTTTATAACTGACAGATTCCTTTTATAACTTTGCATTTATTGGAGGTAGTCAAACTAGAATTGTCTGGGATTTTTGTTTGTTTAGTTTTATGATTTTGTTTTCAATAAGGTATTAACTGTACTTTAAACAGAGCAAATAGGAAGGTCAAATACCTATTTGTTGATTTCAAGATTTTTCTGGAAGATGAGACCTGAAGGTATCAGTAAATAGAAAATTCAGAGTCTTTGTAAACAGGGATGCCTTGAAAGCATCGATGCCAACAAAAGCTTCTGCTTTGCTTCCATGAAGATTTTATGTAGCCCCAACTACTGAATGCACAGAGTGTTTTATATGAATTTAAAGATATTCTAATAAACACTGTAAAACACAAAAAAGCAAACATGAACATACATGTATTACTGGTGGAAAAACTGAGACAATAATTTGGATTCAGATAGCAAATGGAGACAAATATAAGACAGAAGTCATTGAGAGGTTTGTTTTTATTTATTAAGAATTTTCGTTGTTATTAATTTATATGCCTCACTTTTTGGGGGTTCTGTTCTTTTTATACATGTTGAAATTTTACTTGAACTGAGTCTGAAACTGAGTGACATCTTTGCTGCTAGTGAACAGGTTGAAAATAGAAGACAAGATCCAATCAGACAGACTAATTAGGGTACCCAGTCAGGATGGAGTCTTGAATATTCACTGCACATTTTTTGGAAACACAGTACTGTGCAAATCTTTGCAGACTGATTGATACCATCTGCCAGCCAATCATCCTTAGTGATCGCTAAAAACAACTAAAACAATTAGAAATCTAACATCTATAACAGTTTCAGGAACTGCTTATTTAAAAAAAAAAAAAAAAAAATTAACTCTTATAAATGATCTTGCAGCCACAACCACGTAATGTCTTGATTGGAAGAGTGAACATCATAGCGGTATTTTGCATAATCATTTGCTTCTGTATTGCAAGGGGAAAATGCCTTTGGAGCTCAGATTGCAGAGGCTGAGCAGTAATGGGGTATGGAAGAGGACAGCCATGAGAACAGAAGAAAAACACTTCTGCCGGAATGAAATATCTTCTGTAAAGCAACACCAATTTCCTAGGTGTGCTGCCAACTAAGGGGTTGTGTTGGTATGCTGCAGACAGCCAGACAGTGGGCTTTTGGGGGAAACCATTTTACATGTGCCTCTTTGCTGCTCAAATTCTTCATTTCCAGCATCTGGGAAGGCAGAAGAGCATGTGCTATTTCTGAATTCAGATGCTGGTATTAGCAATGTGTGGTGACACGGCAACCCACTAAACAGACAGCATCGTATTTTTTTATTACATCAGAAATTTATCTTCTGCCTACCTTCAGCTTTTTTGACACCAGTGTATAGGCCAAGCATGTAAGAAGAATGATCTCCAATCCTTTCACTGGTTTCTAGACAGTCCAGCTATGACTGTGGACACTCTCTCCAGAGACAACTGAACACCTGATACTTTTGTTTGTGTGGATGTGCATAGAAACTAAATACTAGGCTGGCAAGCTGGAGTGATTGAAAAGGTGTATTAGTTTTTCAGTTACAACTGCTTGAAATTTGGGGGGACAGATAGCTTTGGTTGAGATTTTGCCTTCAGACTGAGAGAACAAATCTAATACCAGAAAACGTACAGGAGTACTCATCAAAAAATAATGGCTGATCACAGACATTGATTACAGACATGCTGTGCAAGGGATAACTTGTAGTCGTCCTACTCATTCAGTATTTGTTATCTGCTGTCATACTTTCTGCAAACAAAAGCTGGGTTCCATTCAGCCATTCTGTTAACATTCTTTGCCTTCATTCCTCAATACTTCGTGGAAAGTAAATGGACATTCTGGTTTCTAACGATTCATGCTGGACTGCATGATCTTAGAAGTCTTTTCCAACCTTGGTGATTCTAAAATTCTATGCTTCTATATGCTTTTAGATCCTTGAAAGCAGTTTTTGCATTGTTCACTCTTGCTTTTTAAATCTTTCTCTCACTTAAATCCTATTCTTCTCCCCACCTGTTCTTATATTCCACACTCCTTCCAACCTTTTGAGTTTTTTATTTTATACTTTTAGCTCACGTCTAGTTTTGACCTTCTTGTTGATTTCTTAGTATTTTATTTTGATTTCTGGATTATAACCAGTAATAACTATGGTTCTCTAACTTGACTTATCAGTGTTGCCTTGGAAGCAGCTAAGCAATAGACCAGTGAGAAGCTTATTCCCTATAATGGATATACTTCATACTTGATAGAGAGTCTTTGATAGAACACTTTTACAGTAGGAGTAGCTTGTTAGAAACTAGACAACTGTGTTCTGTGCACTGTAAACACTTCTGCTCGCTGCCAAGTTTCAATTTGATTATAAAGAAATTAGAAAGAAATATCCACCCAGGTTTAATAAGGCAATTATTCATCTCTCTAGGGGGAAAAAAAAGATGGAAAAAAGAAAGTTATTAGAATAGCTGATACTTTTGACGTTTTATGTGTTTATTTGTGTATCTGCAAGGCTTGTGTGTAAAATAGACACCTGTTAAATATATGGTGTGACTGGTAGTAAAAGTGGATTCTTTTCACAGGTTTATTCTTTACAATCAAGGAGACTGAAGAATTTTGCCATTTACATAACACAGCATAAATTGTTTCACAGTAAATCTGCTTAGCAACTTTATTTATGGAAGAATGATGTGCATTTTCTGTGACACCTAATACTTTGGGTTTTCATTTTGACAAAATTGTAGTTTTACTCCCCTCTCCCTCAATTACTTATATTTAAGATTCATTTAGCAGTTTGTCTAAAAGGTAAGTTCCAATAGAATTGTGTTTTAGTATAGAATTTTGTGTTTAAAGCATTAATGTGTGGTATTTCCAGGCAATGTTTTTTATTTATCCTTTTCCTTTGCACTTTCAGATGCAATGTAACATGATAGTTGTCCTTTTTAAAAGTATTTAATTGCTGGTATAGTGAATTTGTCATGAAAAATCAGGACACTTACTATTTTGGCTCCAGACACTCTTTTCTCTCCCATTTAGAGATGCAGTCATGATTCCAGATCCCCTCTCCATTGCTCCATAATAGGTTTATTATTTGTATTATAGCAAGACTCAAAGTTCATATTTAGGGTTTAGTTGGGCTTAGCATGGGGAAAAAAATGAAAAAGAAAAGCATTATTTCCTAATCTCCCTTGCTCCTGACCTGGCGAAATTATTGCCCTTTTCTTCATGTACTTCTTAGTTAATGCTGAACAAGGTGTTGTGCTTGAAATACTGCTTTGTGAACTTCCACCTAATGTGGAAGAACAAATTAACTCTAGTGACTGCTTTTCCAGCATTCTAAAGCTTCTCTCCTTCCTGTCCTCTTCATAGGTAACTGGCTGATGAGTACGTGCACAGCTGTGTGAATCTGGTTGGATGTTTACTTTTCTTTCTATCTCTGTGCTTTTTGGCAAGTTTCTCTTTGTATTTGGGGTTACTCAATGAAGAAGTCAACCATAGAGCTGTGGTGGTTGTGAGCTCATATTCTTGAGTGTTCTGTTGAACTTGGCTGGGTTATTTGCTCTTTTGACATCAGATGGCCTTTCCAAGGCCTTATGAAGGTCTCTAGTCAGTTGCCAGCTCATCGTTGGTACTTTGCGTACTAATCAGTAGGGATGCCTTATCTTCTGGAGAACTGAAGAAACTGAGTTCTCTCTAAGAAGAGAAGATTTAGGAAGATTTTCCAAGTTGCTTGGAGCTCCAGGTGGAGGTCATAGTAGAAACACTGCAATGAGAAAATCCTCTGACCACTCTGGCAGGGGATTCTTTCCTTGTACCTCATTCAAGTCTTGTAGTTTTTTAATTTTCTTTTGTTTTCCTGTTTTTTAAAATATTTAAAATATTTACTGAGATAGACCCAATCTATCTGATATAGACTCATCCACAGAG
Source organism: Phasianus colchicus (assembly GCF_987193195.1). Lineage (NCBI taxonomy): Eukaryota > Metazoa > Chordata > Aves > Galliformes > Phasianidae > Phasianus > Phasianus colchicus. The sequence goes on from NC_143438.1 coordinate 37,415,076, forward strand.
TCTTTAAAAAAAACCCAAAAACCAAAAAACCAAAATAAAACAGGACAGGGTGAATCAGTCAGTGCTAAGTTCAGTACTACATTACTACACATAGCCAGATAATAAATTTAAAAACCAAACTGGTCCTTTTCACCTACAGCCAGCTGTAGGACTGCTTGATTTAGGCAGGCGTGACTGCACAGATGCATGAAGTTGAAGGCTGAGCTATTTTGCTGCACTTCTTAGCTAGTTTATATTGTGTAACTTCTGTGTTGCTGCGTGAATTTTAGTAAGGAACAATAAGTTCCACTCTGTTGTCTTTGGGTAAAGTCTCTGCTATTGATGAATGTATAAGGATGGATCCTGTATGGAGAATTCTCATTTCTGACTTACACGGTTCGGGTAAATGGTTTATCCAGTATCAGTGCTTAGTGGACTCAAGGGGAAAGCTCAAGATTTCTATACTAGAACAACAATGTTTAATATTCTAGTCTTCATGTCTTAGTAATGTGAAGTGTAAGTGTACAGGGCAAGGAGAAATGTGTTTTGCTGTTTCTACTTTCTGTTCTACAGATGAGAAATATTTTAAGGGCAAAGTATCTTTAAGAGATCCAGCAACTGACAGGACGACTGAAAGATCTGTTGCTCTGCAAATAAGGTGTTAGTCTAAATTTCAGAAGGATTCAGTATAAGTTACAATTCTAGCCCTTACTGTCTTTGTTAAGTTAGATACGTCACTTTAACAGTACTGTTAACCATCTTGAAGACTCCTTTCTTCATGACAGCCTTGCATAGCTTGGAGCTGCTTCTTTATCACAATTAGTATTTGCTCCCTTGTAGGAAGCAGTTCATAGGAAAGATAAATATCTTTCCTTTTCTCCTAATTTACTGGCTTATACAAAACCCTGACTGGGAATCCAGTGATACAGGAGCAGGAAGACACGTGCAATGTTAGTAACACATTTTTTGTTGAGACAGGAGACAATTTGCACAGAGTATGAAAAAGACCATGAATGCCATACTGGCAAGACTCTACTGCAGGAGGTAATTTTGTGGTGTAAGCATCACATCTGAAGTATTTACTGTTCGTATGGACGCAAGTTATAATTTAGGCAGAATTGGCTTAGTCCTCTGTTCCTGAGGTGCAGTAAATGGCAGATATGTTTTTTGCAGACTTTAAATATATTTTTGGAAATGACATGGTTCTTGTGTTTAAAAGAGAAAGCCTGCAATGGACTGCACAGGATGTGTCAGACTTTTCATCTCCTCTGTTTCTTCTGTCAAATAGAGCTGTCCCTGCCACATTCATGCACGTCATCTACTGCATCAGCTTGTGTGCAGCTCCTCAGTTTTCTACTTTTCTGGACACAGAGTGAAGAGTGATTTGAAGTGAAAGCCTCTCTATTGAAATAGAGAAATTTGTAAGCATTGCTTGCATGAAGAACGGTTGGGGGGGGAGTCAGAACCTTTTTCCTGTTTTCTGACATCTATCTACTTCAAAATAAGGGAAAGGCAAAAACCTTGCAATTCATCTTAATAAGATGACCATAAATTGGCAAGTCTCTATTTTTATTACTCTGTCTACTCCAGCATCCTCAGATAGGAGCCAAATTGTTGGCACAGAAATACCCATTTTCTTGGTCTTGTTCCACTCTGCTTCCACTATTAGCTTGAGGACTCTGTACAGGATTAATCTAAAGGGAAAAAAAAAAAAAAAAAAAAGCATTAAGCAAAGCAATAAAGATAATTAATCTAAGTTTGAAAGAGCTGCTTTCCCTTTCATCTGCCATTCCTTTGCTACAATCATGCAAACATTTTTCCCTATAGTGGGAGGTTGAGAGGTGTTGTTTGCTTTACTGGAATATAGCTTTCCCCTACACACATCATCTCTCCACTCTATTTGCCACAGTCTTAAGGGCTGTCATCAAGGACTGCCTTATATGTTACTGGAGTTCACTGTTGTTTCAGGCTAATCTGGGATATCAGCTAAAGACATCAAATCAACCATGTGCAGCTGTGCAGTAAGTCTGGGAGGATTCCACTCCATACTAAGTTCTTGAGCCCTTCTAATTTGTATCTTTCGGTCTTGTTTTGTTCATGACATATTTATGACCGGCAGGGTTGAGATGAAAAGTCTTTATGTACATGCATGCAAAAATCAGCACTATACTTTTTTCCTCTTTTAATGATATTTCATTCCAACAAGCTCCTTCTATCTAGCCAGGGCTCCGCTTAATTAGATATTTAAATGATTGGAGCAATGCTATTTCTTTAACTTCTGACTGCGACAAACACATACGAAACATACTGTTGGCGGCATTTAATCAACAGCAGTCAATTTATCATTTTCACAGTTTTAGTGAGTGGTTATGAATCACTAAAATCACAGGTATTGTAGATGCAGCGTTGTGGCACTATCATTAACAAATATACAGTGCGCAGAGGGATGACTTGGTAATTGAGTGGGACTAATAAGAATACATCATTTAGCTGTGTGTGACAAACTGTGCCTCAAAACACAAGCATGGAAAATTCACGTTTTGCTTAATAAATAAATTACACAGCCAATGTATTATACATAATTTGTGTCCTCATGGGTTTGAATGATATATAATGCATGGTCCAAGTCATTTATTTATTAAGACTAACTATATATATTGTAGGTGGGGAATTTTAAACTCTAGAGTAAGACCTGCATAGGTAACAGTTACAGCGGCTGAGTTTGATTGGGCAGCAAATGAGGCTGTGCATTTGGGGAGCTGCAAACACAGGCAAGTGTTTCTAACCTTACGATCTCCAGTGTGTTTATAAACTTCACTTTTCTCCATTAATTTGAGGGAGGGGAGGAGTAAGGCTGATGTTTTTATTGGAGAGGTTGGTTGTGTGTTGTTTATTCAGTGAAGAAAAGCAGCATTTCCTTATTAAAAAGAAAATGCCTGTTGAAGCGAGGAACATTGCTGCATTGGGGTAATAATCAATGATTCTCTGTAATGTTTTGGAAAGAGGTTTTACACTTCTGAACTTCTAGGCCTGCTGACCAATAAAAAAGGATATCAAATAAAATAACTTCCCTCTCTTGAGCAACTTGGAGAAACAATGGAGGAATATTTGACCTACAGATGCTTTCAAAATCATTTTTAGTAGCTGCCTTAATGTTTTTCAGGTAATATGCTCTGCAGCTTGTCTTTGGGATTTTGTTTCCAAACGTCCAGATTTACCTGATTTTTTCTGTTGTCTGTTGACTGTGATATCATTTCAGGACTTGTTTTTTTTTACTTGGCTGACTGACTGAAGTACAATATTTTATAATACCTTTTTCCAATTTAAATGTTCTAAAAATTAATACTTAAAATTTATTTTTTTTTTTAAATGTAATTGCTGCTATCAGTCTCCAGTTAAAAGGGAAAAATAAGAACTAAATAAATAGCTCTTGCTAACTTGCCCTGAACAGCATTGAACAATCATTTCAGGTTCACATTTGAATGTATTTATAGAGTCAACAATTTCTGCCAAGAGTTTCCTCTCAAACATTACCAATAGAATGCATAAATCTATATGCAAACAGGTTTTTACATGGAGATGAAAATGCTCCCTTTTCTGATATAGGTGGAAAAGCTTGCAATGTTAAAAAGAACAAGCTGCATGAAACTACTGAGAGAAACCTAGGTTAATTTGTGAGAGGGGAAAAGCACAAGCTTTGGGAATACTGTCAAGATGGATTTCAAAATGGTTAATTAATAAAAATATATATATACATATATATATATATTCTCTTACCCTGCACCAAATGATTTGTTTGCTTTTTTGAGTATTTGTGACCAACTTGAAACTTTGCCATTAATTACAGCTGCAGAAACTTTAAGATCAGATTTTCCTTGGTATTGCAGGGGTGTCCAAATAAACAAACAATTGAAAGGTAGAATCAACTCTTTATTTGCATCCAGTTTGGACATATATTTAATCCTTTCTAGAGGAAATCTCTGAATTTTCTTTGAGTGTGGCGAGGCTGAGATTCACTCTACGGACAACCTTGAGCTATTGGAAATTTGCAGGCAGCAAACATGCAGAAGTTGATTGTTTCTGGCAAATTCTCTATCTAGGACATTTTAATGCTGATGCTTTAAAGGGAACTGAAAACAAAATGGAAGTTAGATAAAAGAAAAACAAAACTTTACAGAAACAAACTGCCTTACTGGTCACAGTTTCCCTCTTGTATGTTTAAAACAGTGGGTGTCTACACTTGCGCTACAACTGGTAGGCAACCTTCTGCAGAGAGTTTAGCATTGTCTTGGATTGTTCTTGGTCAGCTGTTACTGAGAGACAAAACTGGTTGCATAATGCCTCATATAAAGAATCCTGGTAACTATCAGCTTTCCATCACTCCTTTCATCCTTAAATAGTATCCTTGGAAGTTGTTCAGTGCAGGTTGTTTCTCCTTTCTGAAAAATTTATTTTTGGTCAGTAAACTGTAATTACTTTAGCTAAAGATTTTCACAGCTGAGGGGATCACAGAGAGATGATTACATCCTACTGGTTGCTCAAAGAGCACCACATAAGGGGAAATACCTTAATATCTATACGAATTTCAGCCTCACATCAAAAGTGAAACCAATGAGAAGCTTAAGTATATTGATCCATCGTCAAGTATGACTAAATGGATAACATGAATTTCCTAACTTCCCAGAAAATAAGAACACAAGGCCTTTGGGAATTTCAGAGCCTGGTTTGTGAACTGTATCGAGCTACAGGTGTCATTGATTTGTTTCCTTGAAGAGGGTTGTACCGTTAAAGCCATCTTTTTGTCTTTCCTTTTGGTGTGGTCAAGGTGATCTTACAGTTCGTTATGTCGATGATTTAACTTAAATTCAAATTGAAACATGACTATACTTGTTAATAATTTAGTACAGTCTTTAGCCACTAACTTTATTTTAGCTGTTATTCTTTTAGCCTTTATGCATCTTTCTTTCTTTGCTGGAAAGCCACCAGAGCTGAAACTTCCAAAGAAATGCTACCAAATAGCAATTATCTTTCAATATTTCACTTCAGTTGGAAGAGCCAAAGTGTTAAATTTTTGTAGTTCCAAACCAGATCAGCAGGAACATGCTGATCCCTTACTGAAATGAGCCTGGTGGGACTGGATTCTGGGTCATGAAAACCCTGTATGCCTTGGCACCAAATATGGTCTGTGGGCAAATGACTGCAGTGATCCCAATTGTCTGTGAAAGTACTGAGTGACAGTGTAGCATGACAGTAAACTTACTTCATCTTCTTTCCTGGTAATTTTTGGACAGCTTTCAACAGTGGGGTAGGCTGCATCTGTCTGCTGCCTCCCAACTCTACTCAAAGAAAATAGTGAGACTCAGGGTAAGACACGAAATTAATTGCAATGCATCGTCCCCTCTTTTAATGCTTGTAACAAGCCAATGAGCACTGAAAGGACCCTTGGTATAATAATGTGTAAAAAAAAAAAAAATACTGATTAAGGCTGCTGGGTAATAAAATGTCCTTGGTATAATTTGAGTCATTTCTCTTTGTGGTTCCATTGTTAACCCTTCAAAAGCCAGTGCCTGCCTTTCAGTACACTGCCCTGTTAGTCGAGCCTTCCTGATTCCCCAGAATTAAAGCTATGCTAACAGGACTGCAAGATAAAAATGCAGGTGCAGGGATGGTTAGGCCCCTGTGGTCACTGAGATAAATTAAATAATTTAAATTGACCTAGGGGCCTGTGTGTAGAATAATCCTCCACTTAGATGACCCAGTGATTCTTAACACATTTCTAAGTCTGTATCCAGTCAATGTGAAAGTGTTAATGTTCCTGTATCACAGTACACTGATTACACTTATCTTTTTCATACCCAATAACCAGAGACAATGATTATATTATTCATAAGATATTTTTACCTGAAGTAATAAAGCATGCAGCTTTAGTTATTATTTCCTTTTTTTTTTTTAACTGTACCTTTTTCTACAGCTCCAGGGATAACCCTACAATTTATATTAAAAAACATTCTTCCCTTGCACACCTTTCCTTTTTTTTTTTTTAAATCTCTGTCTGTGTAAAGCTGGTATAATTGTATTAGCAATGGCATGCTTATGTGAATATTCTTGTACTTTCTGGGGAATACTACCCCTTCGGGTCTGGCTGAAACATCTTTTCTTTTAATGCTGAAAAATAAAAATGGAGAGGGTTAATGTGGAAGAAAGAGCTTATATCAGCACGTTTTCCCTTACCTTAATCAGGTAATACACAAGACAAAAATAGTCTGACATGTCCACAAACAGTTACTGTGCTGCCCAACATATGCTGCCCTAGTGTTCCAGATGGACTGAGAATCTGTGAAAGTCATGTTTCATGAGCATTCCCTTCAGGCTCCTGGGAACCTCCAGGACACAGCTGGAGATGTGTATGCACACACTAGTGCTGCACTGTGGGGGGTGTGTGTGTGTCTGTGTGTGTGAGACAGAAAGAGCATAGATACTTGGTAAGCAACCAGATCAGTTCTAAATGGTTACTGATACAACCTGAAGGAGTGGGGGGGAATTTTATTTTTGACTTTATGCGGCAAACAAACAAACAAAAATTCCAAGTGCAATTTATTGAATTGATTTTCCCTCACGTTCCTGTATCTGGAAGTCTTTGTTTCATTTGTAGGGATGATTCCACATAGTATGCCATGGAAAGATGGAATAAACGTACAGGCAAGTCACGCATGGGTCTAAACACTGCCCCAAATAATCAAATGGGAAAATAATTGTTTTCCTGCATCTTTGCTCTCTCATGCTACTTGTAATAAAAGCACTTCTGGCCCAAAAGCTGATGGCAAGCTGAAAGCTCTGAGCCTTTCTGCATGGCCATCAGCAAAATTGAGGTTTACATCTAAATAATGACATCCTAGGGTTACTTTCGCCTGATATTTTCAGTTCTGTTCTAATGTGCTAATTAGAAGATTTTTTCTACCACAGATATTTGAATATAAGTTGTGTTTTATGAGATTGCTAAGAGTCATTTGTTCTGTTAAAATGTATGCGTGATGGGTTTGTGTTTACTGAAAGATGGTTAGAAACCTGATCACTAATCTGTATGTCCCTGGGAAGATGTGGCAAAGAGCTTCTGCCAGCCCTTAGTGCATTCCTACTCTAGATGTAGCTGCCTCCTCTTCTTTCCCACAGTGTGTCCAAGGGCATCTGCTCTTCACCCAGCCAGACTTTTTAATTTTGCTTGTTTTCTTCGCCTTTCTCATGTGTGAGCACTTGGACTCTGTTTTTGCCTTCCAGCAGGGAGACAGCAAGTCAGAGGAAGGTGTACTCCTTCATTTGCATTCCTGTCCCAGCTCTGCTGCATGGCAAAGGAAGTGAAACCCCTATCTTCTCATAGATGGTCCTGCACATAGGCATGGCCGTGAGGAGTGCTCAGTTGCTGCTGTACATAATGGTTTTTTTAAGTATAGGTCTGAAGTTATAGGCAGAAAACTATCTGCAGAAGGCTATAGATATTGTAGAATGATGTCCAATTCTTTCAGTCTGGAGAACTTCATTGTGACCCTTCAATATTTAAAGGGAGATTATAAACAGGAAGGAAATCAAGACTTTACACTGGTAGATAGTGATAGGATGAAGGAAAATGATTTTAAACTACAGGAGGGGAGATTTAAATTTGATGTCAGGGGTAAGTTTTTCAGTGGGGAGGTGATGATGTGCTGGTGCAGGCTGCCCAGAGAGCTTGCGGATGCCCCATCCCTGGAGATGTTCAAGGCCAGATTGGATGGGGCCCTGGGCAGTCTGACCCAGTACGTGATGTAGTGGCTGGCAACCCTGCCTGCGGCAGGGAGGTTGGAACTTAGTGATCCTTGAGGTCCTTTCCAACACCACCCATCCTGTGATTCTATGGTTCTTTCACCGAAGTTAAATTTATGGTTATTTCCTATGATGTGTTCTTGTGCCATGTAATTTTTGAGAAAATTGTGAACCTCACTGATGACCATGAAATTAAATTAAGCTTGAGCTAACTGAAATTTCATGGCCAGAAATAAGCCTTTTGTTGAAAAACTACCAGCCAACTATATTCTTAATGAGTACCACTATCTAGAAAATAAATTCAGTTGCTGAGTGACTTGCTGCCAGCATTTACCATTCTATGTATAGTCTGGCCTTTTCAAATGATGGTATTTAACTGATGTTAACCGAAAGGCAAAATGCAACAGCATACGTTCTCTGTATTATGCAGTGATGTTTGCAAGGTTACACTTTACATGGGTGGACAAACTGACCACTGCAAGTTTCTGTACAGCATGCAGAACAAAACTGTGAAACTCAGTCCTGGAAGACAGTCTTCTGAAAGCAATGTAGTGATTTTCGGAAATAAAAAGTAAGTCTATTAAAACACATCTCTTGTAACAGCCATGTGCAGTTCCTGTCATGCAGAGATGCTCACAAAGCTCTTTTTCATGAAGGAAAGATAACTGGCCTTTGTAAGTAAAAATGGTTCTGTGCACAGATAATTTACGTATTTTTCACTTGGCAGTGTGCCCACACATCCAAATTTGCACTGAAAGTAACTGAGTTTTACTTAGGTTTTGGGCTGTGGTGACAGAGCCCCGTGTGTCCTGTGGTAATTGCTCCTCCAGGAGGATGGTGCTGGTGGTAGTGGCAGCTGCTGGATGGCTTCTCATCCACCTCAGTGGAAACAGCCCAAAGAGAAAAGAAAAATACTCCCGGAAAAGCTCTCCTTCAGATCTGGGAGGGGAAAAAGGGAAAAGTTCTGTGATGAACATAGAGGCTGATGAGAGAGCACGTTGAAAATTGCATGTTGATATTAGTTTTGGCTGCTCTGGCCCTGAAGTACTGCCAACCCTACCTGTCCCTATCACCTCCAGGGCTCCCCATAGCCCTTGTATAAGCCTCGACACCTAATTCCCTGCCCTAGCGAAGCTACAGCAGAACTAGGCTCCAGCTCCCTACAACCCTGCCCTGCCTGGCCCTGGGCCCGTCCAACCATGCCCACCTGTGGGTCCAAGTCCAAGTCTGGCCATGGCCCATTCCTGTCCCAAGGGATGAGCTGGTGCATATGGGGCTGCCCTGCTCCTGGCTGGGGTGGGGAGGGGGCCTGGCTGCCAGGCCCTTTCCTGCTGGACTCCATGGGGACCTTCCCTCTGCCACCAGCCCTGGTGCTGCCCTGATACTAGTGGACCAATCCTGAATTAATTTGTTTTTAATTCTGTACAAAGTCAACATGCACCTTCACACAGATATTTACCAGATGACTTAGGGGCTGAAAGATAACATCCTCTCCATTTGTTCCTGTAACTTGATCATATAAACAGGGATATTATTTTAAAACTAAATAAATAAATAACAAATCTTAAAAAAAAAAAAAAAAATCAATGCAATTTTACATTTGTCCTCATTAGAGAGGAAAAGGCCTTGGTCTTACCTGCAGCAAGCTTCACCTCCTATAAGGCACATAGCCTTTGCCTTCCCCCCCTCCTTCCAGGGGTATAAATTAATATCTCATCATTGACCATAATATGCCCTGTAACTGTGTTTATTATTACTGCATATTTTAGACAGGTGGTAAGTATTGGCACTTTTTATTATGCTGATAAACAATGTTGGACTGCCAGGTAAAATGTGTTGTCAGGAGTGATTTCTCACCTCCCTGTTTGCCGCCTGTGGATTTCTCCCTGGGCTCACATAGTCAAAACCAGGCAGGCAGAGGCCCTTTGCCAGGTTCCTCCTGCACCTCCCTCCTTACAACAGACTCTGTGGTAGGAGCAGAGAAGGGGGGGAGGGACAAAGAGGGCCTCCTTCATCCTTTTTGCATCATGCTTTTAACCAAGGTAAGGCAATGTGGAATGTGTAGAGTGGCAAACACAAATACACTTGTCTTTCCTTGCCTCCAGTCCTTATTATCCTCATGGACTCTGCTTCTCTTTAGCACCCTTTTCAAATGTTCTGCTCTCAGAAAGGCTGTTGGCGTTGTTAAGGGCTAGAAAGCAGCAATTCTTAGTTGTGTTAAGGGGGGAAATGTGGCCATTTAAACCCTCTAAATGCGAAGATATTTTAATAAAAGGTGATTCAACTGTTTCTGAACCTCTGCCTTTAGCAGACCTACAGTGGAAGCCTGGGATGGAGCAACCAGGATACTTGGATGTATTTGGCTACTTAAAGTAAATCCTTAGGCACACACACCACTCCTTACATAATGCAGCCTGACATGCATCAAGTTCACACGTAATACTCGCACATAAGTGGTATTGCCTCACAATCAAATCCTTTCTTGAGTGTCTTCCAATTCCTCTTCTTGCTGTATTGCATATATTGACCAGCTTTGCTCCTTGGACGATTTGTAGCATGCCACAAAAAAGGTATGTGAGACTGTACAGTGTGTCTGCGGTGAGTGCTACAGGGAGGCTCCTGAGCAATAGGGATCAAATTCACCTTCAGAATCACCATGGTGCTGGTGGCAGTAACATGATTGTATTGTTTCCAGTACCTAAATTAGCTTGGCTCTGTTTTCAAAGCATGCATCATATATACAAGTGTACAGTGTCTTGTCTGGCAAGAACAGCAGCCATTTTTCCACTACAAACTACGCATCCAACTAAAAGATGAATGTAAAGAATTGTATGCAGCTTATAGTTCTCATTTTATCACACTTGAAAATCCTAAGCACTAAGTGAAAAAGTGAAATTAAAAGAATATTGGTTTACAACTTTACAGAAACACTCAGAGGTTGGTAAATGCCAGAACTTGTGTTCTTTCTACATCTTCTTTCATTTCACTACTTTGTGCATGTGCAATCAGATACGTACAAACTACAGTCACTGTTCAGGTGGGTAAAGAATGATACACAGGAACGAGCAGGACTTAGAAAGAAGACATAAAGTCTCAGAGTTCCTTTCTTTTTCATGTGGGTGCTGGAGGGTGTCACAGAACCAGCCTCTCTTAACTTTACATTGCTGCATGGGACTCTTTATTCCCAGGTTGTCTTGAAGAGGATTTTTTGCAGAGGATTTATTTTGTGCCCATCCTTACCAACCACTTTTCTTCAGCTACTACTGTTGTGGTAGCTATGAAGCCCATACTTTGGGAAAAGAGTTCACAGTTCATGAAGTATAATACTGAGCAAGGACAGTGCAGCACAGTGGCTTGTGTGGTCTCCTGTCCTAGGTGCATCTCTTTTGACAGTGCTGTACAAGTCACGTTGAGTGAAGACAGAAAAAAGGCATGGCCGATTTAGGGTAGGTGATCTATGTATGTATTATATACATAGACTGTTCAGTGGAGATTTCCTGGCTCTTCAAGTCTCTGTTCCAGAAGCGAAGATACTTACTACTGTGCTGGGACAACAGAGTACCATAACAGTAACTCTCAACTGATCACAAAAAATGGCGAGACCCATATGTCATGTTATGTGCTATTGAAAAACCTAGAAACCAAATCCTGTCCAAACTCTTAGATCTTTTCATTACAGTCTTTTCACTGTGAACAGTCTGGACATGCTTCCTGTTTTGGGGAGAAAGAGGACTACTCTGTGCTGTCATTATGTCACCTCTAGCACATGTCCATTGATGTTATGGAGACATTCTTGTGAGGGATGCAGTCCCTTGAATGTGAAATTCTCTGATAACTGAGTGGCTAAAGGCTAGATCTGGATTTTGATGCCAGTGGCCATCTTTATTTAAAATGCAAGATAAATTAATCTCTCTCCCCAACACTATCAGAATCCTGCAGATGGTGTTATTATAAATAAGTTCTGTTTATCTGAAAGTATTAGCATTTTACTGTAGGAGGAATGGTTGTTTTCATGTGTGGTTCAGATCTTCATAGATGCTAGGAGGTTCCTTTTTGCCTTCAGCAGGATGAATATACAAAAAAACGCCTAACAACCAACAACAACAACAACAACAAAAACAACAACAACTAACACAGTTTTATTTACAATCTCTTCTAGTCCCTTAGTTACAAATATTTAGCTGAGCAACTGAATTTACTGAAGAAAGAAATGTTTTTCATAAGTGTACAAATAAAATTCACGAGTGTCTTTTAGGCTAAAGCTACTATGCTCATTACCATAGTTTTATAATTAAACTGGAAGTAGAGAATGAGCTAGTTGTAGATGAACAGAAGGGTTAAGAAATCATTTTAAGCATGAAGAGTTGGGGTAGATGGTTTGAGAAAGGATGGTGTTGGTAATGAAAAAACCTCCTGAATGAAACCAAGCTCCAATCAATTTCTAGACATTTCTGTAAAGAAAATGAGGTAATCCAATCAAGGAATGCAAACAGAGCATTTGGTTAGATGACCAATTACACTGGGGCAACAGTGACTCATTAATATTTGTGCCATATGTTTATGAAGAGTCCAAGGGCTACATTAAGCAAACTTGAAGCAACTGGAACTTAACAGGTAACTCATGGAGAGAAAAAAAGGCCTAGAGAAGTGATTAACTTTATTCATTGGAAATGGTATGCTTCCCTTTCTGAACAAAGTCATATTTGGTGTCCTTGCTGTTGTATTAATGATGGGCTTTGTCTCAGTGTCTACATTGTGCTCTGAATCATTTTGGATAACTCAGGTTGATGAGCTTTCTGTTTTCCCTTGAAATGTAGTGTGTGTTCCTTAAATGAAGGGAAATGTAAAGCTCTTTACATTTATACAGTCATTAATTAATCTGCAGCAACGTAGTTGCACCAAGGGACTGAGTGTGTTAAAAATAGACATCGAAGTCAATGACAACTTTGACTAACTTTTCTGGTTTTTGTCACTAAAGCACTTAACTGTATTTAATTGAACTGGCTACCTGAAGTCATAATGATGTAGTATAATATATTAAGACTGTCAAGGTTTGTGTTGATCATATGCTTATTGCTTTCATAGTCCACTTCATATTTAATGCCCTGTAATGCATTTTCATTCCAGGTCTCAACCCAATTCTGAGAAGCAATGTGTTTTAGAAAAGTCCTGTGCTGAGCAGTGAATGAGGGATGGGAAAACTAGTTTCATTGTTACTGGTAGTTTGCTTTCCCTTCAGAAACTAATGAACTGGAAAAACTGAAATTCAAAACATCCTCCCTGTTACGGTGCTTGGCATGATCAGATAGGTATTCAAAGGGACAGAAGGTTACAGATGGCACATGGGTGTCAAGAACTTCTTAACAAGAGAAAGTTCCCTACTATGGATAATCCAAAGTCAAACATAGAATTTGAAAGTACCAGCCAGGAATGCAGTACTGTTTGAGGGATTTATGCTTGTGTTGGCTACCTTTTTAATGTGGGGAGGGGTAGAAGCAGTATGACTAAATGTCTCTTTAGATATTTATATCTGCCTTGTTTATCCTAAGAGCCCTTGTTTGGTGCGAGAGACACCCTCAGATTTCTTGCATAGATTCTTGGCTATTTTTGTTATTGAATATATGCAAAATCCGCTGTTTTGATTATCTGAAGGTACTTGTGGCTCTTCCTGTGCTTAAGCATAATAAGACTAACATGCTGTATCTGCAACTAGGATTTAATATGGTAGTCATACTCTGAAAACATTAAACTGTGCAGAAAATATAATATGGAGGTAATTATTCCCAATTCTTATATCTTAATAGGTTTTCTTTTCTTTTCTTTTCTTTTCTTTTCTTTTCTTTTCTTTTCTTTTCTTTTCTTTTCTTTTCTTTTCTTTTCTTTTCTTTTCTTTTCTTTTCTTTTCTTTTCTTTTCTTTTCTTTTCTTTTCTTTTCTTTTCTTTTCTTTTCTTTTCTTTTCTTTTCTTTTCTTTTCTTTTCCTTTCCTTTCCTTTCCTTTCCTTTCCTTTCCTTTCCTTTCCTTTCCTTTCCTTTCCTTTCCTTTCCTTTCCTTTCCTTTCCTTTCCTTTCCTTTCCTTTCCTTTCCTTTCCTTTCCTTTCCTTTCCTTTTCTTTTCTTTTCTTTTCTTTTCTTTTCTTTTCTTTTCTTTTCTTTTCTTTTCTTTTCTTTTCTTTTCTTTTCTTTTCTTTTCTTTTCTTTTCTTTTCTTTTCTTTTCTTTTCTTTTCAGCAGATGTAGGATAGTCAAACTCCAGCCTTGCAAAGGAAGGGTTGAATTTCCTATTGGTTTTTTGGACATCCATGCTCCAGGGAAAGCTACATGGGTGCAGATCCTGAGGGGAATGAAATGTGAATCTTCAGCCTTGTTGGAAGAGCAGGTCTTGTACTGTTTCTTCTGCTTATGAACAAAATTCCCCTGAGCTCTCTTAGGCTTTTTGGCTGATCGTGCTTCTTTGAATTCCATCTGTAGGCAGCTGCTGGCACCTGACCTGTAGTTGGCATTTCCATTAGGTGCCAAGATGCCTAAAAGCTAAAGTTTACAGCACTGAGTCTAACACTTTCTGTGAATCCAGCTCAGTTTGCTTTTTGCCCAGAATTAATAAATGCCATAGAAGTCTTCAGTGGGCTTCATGTTTCTTTGGACTACTTCTTTATTTTTTATTTTTTTTTTAATTTTATTTTTTTACTACAGACTTTCTCTGTTCTAAAACTATTTCACAGTATAACAGACTTTATTCCTAGGAAAACTTTTCAGAGAATCAGTTTTTATTTCCTCTTGAAGTGAAATAATACATCGCCGTACCTAGAGTTTTGTATCCTCATTCCAGCCTCATTACTGTAATTTTTTTCCTATGCCAAAGAATAATGCCTTAGTGTTGACACACTTCAATCCACCAGATGTCAGCTGTTAAGACCTTCTGCGACGTGAGATCATGCTCTTCCAGGCCTGCTGTGTGAGTCAGCTGAAAGGACTCCGCTGTGCTGGTGGGGAAGGAAAGGACTTATTTTCATTCTGCGACAAAGTTGCTTTCTTCCTAATTAAGACAGTGGAAAATTTTACTTTCTATTCATTATTGCAAAGTAGAGGACACTAAAATAGCTGGTTGTTTAGAACCTTCTATGTGCAGAGTTTTGGCCCTGAGTAATCTGCCAAATAAGAAGCAAAAGGTAAATTTTAAACGTATCTTAAATGTATATTTTAAATGTATCTTAATTTCCTTCATGTTCCTGTAAAACAGTGGAAGCTGAAGTGAAAAGATGATGTGATTTTATCATTGTTCATAAGGAACAATATATTGAGTGATAATTTTGGGTTTGTATAAAGACAGTCATATGAAACTTCAGGCACAACAGCAATCATAAAATACAGCTCAGCATCTGAAAAAGTACTCCAGTAGAAAGTTCCACACTACTTCACTCTGCCTCCATAGCCTCCTTAGGAAAAGCCAAGAACAACAACAAGGTTTTGCAGCACGTCTTGAAGGTCAATAAATCTTGGCTCTGCTATACCAAGGAGGGAAATAAAAATACTGGAATCAGGAACCCCTCACTTAGTGTCCTGTGGCCATGCTTCCTCCAAGGTAATTCAAGGTCTGTCATTCAAGGCAGTTCCACTGAACAGATCCCTAGGAACAGGTGGTTGCTAGAGCTGCTCAGATTCAAATCTTTTAGGATTTCAAAGCCCAAAGTCAATATTTAGCACAAATAATTGGAAGGTGGCACAGAAAGACAAGCAGGAGTGTGACTGTGGCTGAACACAGAGGTAACAGTGACCACCAAGGCACGTGTATTGTGTACTGGCAGCTCTGAGTCTCGGTAGAGCTCTGCTGAGTTAGAGGCTGGTTGCAATCAGCAGAGCAGATCAGGTCAGCAACTGTTTGGGTCTCAAAGGGTTTCTGAACAGCAGAGTGGGCTCTAATGTTCAGAGGCCCTCCCTGAGGCCACCAAACAGGCTAAAAATAGCTCTATAAAATTCAAGCGCTCTACCGCTACCAGGTAGGCCGTGTGCTCCCTGTATCATTTATATGTAGAGCCTAAATCATCCCTCTTACAGCATCATTTACACAGCATGTAGGTGTAGCATGTAGGAGATGATGGCAAAAATCTTTTTAGGGCAGGAGAATATGAGACGTCTCCAGGTAGGAGAACAGTCATCAGTTGCTAATGACACTGGCACTGTTGGAGCAGAGGAAGGCAAAACTGCTTGAGCATTGCTATCTGCTTCCCTGGTGGCCCTCAGAGTCCACTTCAGAGCTCCAGGTTGGTGGCAAAGTCTGTTCTGGCGTGTTTACAAGAAGCTCTTTTTTGCACACACAGTATTCCTCCCCCCCCAAAACCAACATATTAACTCAGATGGGATCAGTTTTTGTCTGAACTTCTGGGGAAGAGTGCACATTTAGAACAGCTGCAAATGAACTAAATGTTAGCTGGAAATGGTCAGGCAACAGTCCAAGCTAACATTAGAACAACAGAGAGGGTGAAGCAAAGTGCTTATTTTTTCTGCTGAATCAATAGCTCTGTCCAGGTTAACTTCAAGGTGTTGCTTACTTCATTGCTGTGCATCACATAATTAATTTTTTCTGCATTTGGAAATCCAATTTGTGCAGCAGGCTTCCCACTGAGGCTTCACCTAGGTTTTAGTTTAATTTAGCTAGAGACTTGGTGTTTTTTGTGTGTGTTTGCTTCCCCTCCCTATGCTTCTTAATCTGCCTCCTCATTGACAAAACAAGGAAGCATTGCGGTTAAAAGCCTAATGGAGAAGCTGGCTCTGATACGCAGCATTCTCACCCCCCGAGAAATCTTGGAAGTGGTGCATGTCTATGGTAACTAATGCAGCTTCTGCAATGATAAATTTATTCCTTCATTTGCCAGAGAAATTGATGCACATTTCTGAGTCTTGATGACCTCTACTTTTTTTTTTTTTTTTCCCCTGAGTTCCCCCCCCCCCTCTGTTTGCATAATATTGTGTGAGTTTGGAAAGAACTTAGGGCTTTTCAGGACTAAAGGATTCAAGCAGTCATATCTTCAGCTTTTCTGTGTTTTGAGCATTATTTGACTCAAACAAACAAGAAAAAGAGAACTATTACACACTGCTCTGTATGGGAATGATTTGACATGCTCAGCAGTCTTGCTTCAAATTCTTTCCTTGAAAAGGTAAGTTACTACTGCTCCACTCAGACTCACCTTTGCAGTATAAAGGCTGGATTAAAAAGCCAAAGCACTGGAAAAAAAGACAGATAGATGTGGGCAATACATAGAGCTGGAAAAACTTTGCTAGCTATCATGCCCTACACTGTTGTGTTTTATTATTAGTTGCAAAATAGCATAGCTTGAGTGTTATTACTGCACATTAAAGAACATTTCACTTAGAGTTACGAAAAAAAAAGAAGTGCTTACCACTTACCTACCAAACATTCACTTTGCGCACACAAGGGTTTCTTTTTTAAAACTTCATGTAAAAAAAAGCCCTGCAAAACAGGCTACTTTGTTTTTCAGCTTCCTCATGCCTTTTAATTTCAAGGTGCTAGTGAAGAAGGAAAAAAAAAATACATCTTAAAGTCTACTTTTAATTAAAATGCCTTACGCTATTGTGAATAAGAATACTGAAACTGAACGAAGGGTCAAAATGTTTTTCAGCTTAATTAGAGACTTGGTGATTGAGGAACTGGAAAGAGCTCTGTCATTTTTAAGAGAACTCAGGACACTCCTGAAAGTATGGAAAGGGAGTTCCAAGACTGGCAGAACTACCCTCATTCTGTTGTAGACAACTGCACCAATAATAAATTGAACCAGTCTCATGTGAATGCGTGTCTTGCTTTTGCCCACAGTACTCCTATTGGAAGACTTTCTAAGCTCTTATTCTATCTTTTTAACAGCAAGAGAGCAATTAATGGCAGATTCTGCAAATTGAACGACTTCCATCTTTGGCACAGAAATGCTGTGTAAGGTTCATGAGTTATTAACAGTAGTATGTGGCCGCTACCTAAGCCATCTTTGCCATTAGATCTTCCAGTTCTTTAAAAATGAAGTAACTGTCAGGATCTCCATTTTGTATACAGGGAGTAAGAGCTTTGAGGAGTGAGATGATGTACTCAAGGTCAGCTCAGCCAACTAACAGGAGAGCTGGGATCAGAGGCAAGTCTGTGCGGTTCCAGGCCACCACAATACCCAGTACGTGACACTGGCTTCCCCTTAAAGTAGAAAGGGATCCCTCAGCAGGCAATAAAACAGAGATAACTGCTGAGGCCAGGATTTTTGAATGAACTTTAAGGCTTAAAATGCATGTCACTCAGACGCAGTGGAACAAGGGTGTCATGAGCTTGCTCAGAAAATCTCAAAATATTCTGTTATGTTTATGGTTTTTTGTTTTTTTTTTTCCTGAAAGCTGCAAAGTGGAATGGTTCTGTCTCTCAATTGCATTTTTATGAAATGGATATACATAGAAGATGATGCTCTGTCCCCTTCATGAGGCCATTCAGTTAAGTTCATAATTAGAGATTTGCTGCTGCAGCAGAAAAACACATGGTTGCAATTCCTCCTTAGCTGAGATCCACTGAACTAAAAACAACACAGACACAGTCAGAGATGATTTCTTCTGGAAACTGTGCACTGACAGAAGAGGGGAGTCCAGTGGTGGCAGTGAGGCACAAAAAAAATGATACAGCTTGTGTCATCTGTAATGGACTTGGAACAGACATGAGCAGATTTTCCTCCATGACTCATCTGTGAAGCTTCCTCAAAGAGGATGTTTTTGTGTGGTTTTATATTTACACTTTTAGAAGAATTTAAGGTCAGATATTTAAAATCTCTTTTGTGCTCACAGTTTGAAGATAAGACCTGAAGAGGATTTTGCCTCCTCAGGTCTCTGTAGGTATATACTGGGGCATTTGGATCTTTAAATAAGCATCCGGATTGGATGGTTAGATGCCAAATCTACTCAGGCACCAACTATGTACCAGGACAGAGCTCTTGTCCGTGATGGATCAGCTCCTTGTTGGACAGGGCTAGTGGTGCCTCAGGCCATGGTAGTCTCCCAACTGAGTGGAATGGGATCTGGATGAAAACTGCATGTGAAAGATGGGACTGCTGCTGTGGTTCAGGGCTTGCCCAGTACCCAAACCCATCAGAGTCTCCAGTGACAGTCGCACCTGAACGAGCTCCTCTCTGATCATATGAGATCAGTTAACTCCTGCCATGACAATGCTAATAACCAGACAGAAAGCAATCAGAAAAAGCCACATCCTCAGCTGAAAACCAGACTCTCTTCCCAAAGTCTCCTGAGTTCCCTATTGCTTTGCTTTGACTTTTTTACTATGAGAACATCCATGCCTTGGCTGGAAGAACAGGTCGTAGGGTGGACAACCCAGACAATATAACCATTCAGCTTCATTTTTTTGTCTGACTTCTGCTTCATTCATTTGATTACTTTTTCATTTTTTTTTTATTCATATTTTTTAACTTTGATGCTCAACACTCCAATGGAGATGGAAGGACTAGTTTGATGGTAGCTGCACTGCATAGCTTGAAACCAGCAAGGGGCCAAAGTTTCAAAATAGAACTTTAATTGCCCTCAGTACTGCAGCTTCTAGCAACAATGGCTTCCAGTAGTATGCAGTTTATTCACATTTTTTTGTTCTGCCATGTATAACAGTGATATCACAGCCCATGAACTTTGGATATCACATGAACATGGTAACAAAGAGATACTTGTACGCACAGATGCACACACATATGCATAGGCACACAGACGTATTCCTTACAACTTCAAAGCCCTGACATTTTTCTGTTTGAAATAAATTAAACAGAAGTCATTTGTCTATAGCTTTGAATCTTCTGTGTAAGCAGGTATACCAGCTCCTAGCTTATTTCTTTCTTAGAGTAATGTCAAAGCACAAAAGGAAAGATGTAAAAGTAAAGTTCTGCACTGGAGTTTAAAAAGAGAAACTGTCTTGAGAAAACAATTGTTCTAGAAAAGTTTCCAGATCTTTATGCTCCGGGAAACTACCTATGATTAAAAGAGAAATGAATTGCTTTTGCATTTAAATCTGAACCTTGTTTTTAATATGTTTGCATCTAATTCAGTGTCTTTAGACTGGTGGTTCAAAATCTTGAGACTGGACTGAAATCTTCCATTTTGTAATTAAAATATTGCCCTACATATGATGATGTACTTATAATTTTGGTTTGTTTCCAGATTTTAATTGCCTCTCAGATTACCAAATTTAAGTCTTTCTAAATAGCTCAATGTATAACATTCAGTAACTTATAGGATGTTGTTAGAATTAAGAAGAAACTTATGAATTACAGTTAAGCTATTTTTCTGCCCAAAAAGTATCCATGATTGGACAGTGATATGCTCAAATCTATTGATTATTTCAGGGAGCTCCAGCACTATGTGTGTAATGCTTTGAAGTCTCATGTCCATTACCGTTTCTACCAGTAACATTCATCCAGTTGTGCAGAGAGCTAAAAGGAAAGGACAACTGAAAGGACTGGAGCCAAACATCTTCAAAGGCAAATCATATTTTTAGTTTTTTTTTCAATATTCAACCAGTCATAGGTTTTAAAAATACATTCATCAATAAGCTACTGAGTGACAGAACTGCTGTAATTAATATGTGATATCTAAAATTAAAAATAAATTTGGCTTATCTATGTGACAGTGAATTACTCCTAATGTCATTTTCCAAGAAATATGTTAAAGGAGAATTTATAGTATAAAATCCACCCTGTTTTGTAAGGAAAACAGATGTTCATTAATAAACAGGCTGACCACGGAGCACTGGAACCACCATCTGGATGGGATGTTGTACAGGTTTTTTTTTTTCCCCCTTTTAACAATTTAGTCAGGGAAGTTCTGGTAGGGATCAGGTGATTTTTTAATTTTTTTTTTTTAATAGCATGGTTGGATATCTGTTAATCCTCTTTTCTTTCCTTCACATAATTCCTTTCTCTTCGTGACTTTAAACAACTTAATAGAAAGAGTGAGCCATGAAGTATTCCAGAAAGTTTTGAAAAAAAGAAAAAAGTCAGCTGTATTGGTATCTCTTGTTTCTCACTGCAAAGCTGGTGGTGGTGGTCTACATTCTTATGCCTTCGCCATCATACATGGAGAATGCTGTGTATGTGCTCATGCTATTTTTGTCTGGGCTGTAGCAACACCTAGACATACCAGGCAAAATCAGCCCCCACCTATGCTCTGTTCTGCACCTGTATTTATGGAAAAATTGTTATCACCCGTGAGGAATCTGTCACCTGAAACTGTTTGCCTGTAGACACTGATGTTCACGGCTTACAATCCAACTGTGATACCATTGACATGGGAATGCCTTTTAGGTGGATGATGTTAATCATTGCTGCAAAGATTTTTTGTGCATATGATGAGATGTACTACAATCCTTATTTTACATATGGAAAAAGAAAGGTCCAGATAAAGCAAAGCAAAGAAACAAAACAGATGTCTTTATTTCTGTATGAGAGCACTGGTGATAGATGATTCTTTCCAATTGTCACTTCTGTGTATAGATTTAAGACCTTTTGGAGGTCCCTACTTCTCCTTTCCCACTGGTAAAATAGGTATAGAAAGGTATACCTCAATTCTGGGGTGCATGAAGGCTTTGCCTTGATGTAGGGCTCTTTGAGATTCTGGGGTGAAAGAGTGGAATATTTTATTACACAGCACCTTTGTTTCCATGATGTTTCTTGCAACTGATGCAAGGGAGTGAAGCAACACATGTTAGATCAAGCAAGGAGCTCTACATGTCAGATAATTAGCAGCATTTACTAAGCTGTTAATGCTTTTGGACTTAATATTTGTATGCCTTCCCAGGTCTGTTTTACTGCATACTATCAAGACTCCTAAATACAGTCTTAGAAACCAAAACAAGAAATGACTTGATATTAAGTGTGTTACCTATTCTGTAGTCACTATTGGCTGCCAACAATTCATCAGTATACTGCTTATTAATTTTCTGCAATGTACTGTTTATTGATATTGCTTTTATTGTGGTACCTCACCTCAGCCATGAAGGGAGGACATGCACCTTCATCTCAAGCTAATGGCATTGCTGCCAATGCTGCAGGGAGGCTGAAGAGCAATGTGACTAATAAAACATGACCAATAAAAATATGAAGGAAAAAATGTCCCTACTAGTATGAAATGCATATTCCAAGTGCTTGCAGAGCGCCTGGAGCTGTTAATCATCACTCCATGGGCACCCCTAAACAACTCTAAACAACAGTTAGGAAAGGATCAGATGGCTGTTTAGGGGACTCAGCAGAGTGGTATTTGTTTGACTGGCAGGTAGCCATGCTTGTAAGGTGCGCTGTGAATAACAGCAGTTGCTGGTACACGGAGAGGAAGGTTTTTACTCATGCGCTGACTACTCTGTTCCTCTTTGTGAGGGGAGATGAAGGAGAAGCTGGGTTTAGAGAGTGCTGGCTCATTGCAGGCTGCAGAGCGGCCTGCTGGGCAGCTCTCTGAAAGGGCAAGCTGGGAACAACAGCTCCAAGTTGTTTACCTAGTCCAGCTTTCCCCAAGGGAAAAAGAAATATCTGCTTGTACCACTGATTAATAGTTCTTTCCTCCCTGTTTCTTGGCTGCATTTGTCACAGAGGAAGCTAGTGAACATCCTTTCCTCTCTCCAAGTGCATATGTAAACTTTCCTCTCATCTACACCCATTAATCATAAGCACTTTTGTTACATGGGTTCCTTTTCCTCCCCTATCCCTTTGAATCAGTCCTTCTGAATCAGTTTTGCTGCCATTCCTTTCCCCCGACTGCTCCTGCCAAGGGACCGTGGCACCAGGAGCTGCTGTGCACAAAGTGCCTTGCAGATGCCCGGACAGCTCCTCTCTGCAGCTGGATGTGCCACCACTCTCCTGCTGAGGAGGCCGAGGTCTGCTGGCCAGCAGACTCTCCAGCCTGGCTCCATGGTGCTCTGGCACTGTGGGACCGACTTGGCCAGCATCTATCATTTTGCAGGAAGTAAAAAAGTGCATGTAATCATCATCAGTCATTCATTATCAGCCCCTCTCAGCCTGCTGTTGGGCAAAGCCTTCTCCTCTGCTAGCTTCCCTTGTTCTGTTTGCTTCCCTTATTTATTCATATATTTGTTTTTGCCGGAACTTTGCCACTGTTGGAAGTGAAGCTGGCCTGTGATACTACAGCATAGCTGGCTCAGTCCTCCCTACATTTCACAAAAAATGGGTTTACTACTGGTGATCCACTTGTATTGAGTTACCTGGACAGGAAACTGTGGACTGGCCTGTGATGCCAGAGTTCTAGCAAGAGGCATGAACATGCATTAGCACGTGCTTCAGCATCGGTTAGTGATTGGAGCACATGCATGAAATCCTTGATGGGATCCCACAGCCTGAACTGAGGCCCATACCAACTCGTCTGCCATGACCCATGCCAGCTAGAAGCCTATCTGTGCTTAGCGATGGTACTATATTTTGTCAGATTTCACCTGAGCTGAAATGAGCAGCAAGGCTGGAGTGTTTAAATGCTTCTGAAGGAGGAATGAATTTTTAAAAAGATCAGTGATTCTGTTTCACATAAGCATCCAGAGGCTTGGAGACTTGGCCAAACTTCTATGAATTGCAAATACTGAGAGATTAGGCTTTCCTGAAACATTTTTCCTAATGTTTCCTGGTTTGAAAGATTTTGGCAGATATTTTTTAGTGTTTTTTTCACAGGTCCAAAACCATTGGTAACTCTCATATAGGAAGATAAATTAATTTTTAAATATTGTATTTACTAGCTCTGTTCCAAGTGGGAATAAGTAATATAGTGCTTAAAATGACAGCAGAAAAGATCACTGCCTTTGTATTAGGTTTCTCAGTGTTGCTAGTAAATGCAAGGCTTTAGACCTAGACCCTTAAAAACTTCTTGTTGCCCATGTTAGCTAATGAAGCCTCACCCAACCTCCCCAGAACTACCAGCTTTGTTGCCAGGCCTGGAAGTATAGAATCATAGAATCACCAAGAAAAGACCTCCAAGATCATCCAGTCCAACCATCCATCTACCACCAATTTTTCATGTCCCTTAGTACAACTCTTTCTCAATAATCTAAACGTTTCTTGAACATCTCCAGGAACAATGACTCCAACACCTCCCTAGGCAGCCCATTCCCATGCCTGACCAGCCTTGACCAGCAGTAAAGGTACCCAGTCACACATCTCTGACACACACACTCCCTGCCTTGGAGTTTCCATCAATGGGTTCTCCTAAAGCTACCCGGCACCTGGTATCTAGTAATTTCACTAGCAGTCTATGCATGAAATACAGTGTCTAAAGGGAAGGATTATGTGTTTTGGCACTCCTGCCCAGGTCAGGAGGAACTGCTGAGGTCTGTGTAGTCAGAACCAATGGTGCTTCTTCATGGGGTGTCTTTAAAGGACACTACTAGGTGAAGGAGCCCATGTATAGCTCAGCAGAAATTTTTGCATTAGCACAATGAAAAAAAAAAAAAGCTAAAAATTTAGAAATGTTTAGCCTTTATGTGGATCTTGCTCTATGTGCATAACTTTCATTTATTTAATGCAGATAAAAGCCTGTAAAAGTGAGATTTTCAAAACTGTCTCTATTTACCGACATCTTAATGCTACTAATTCCCACTGAAAATTGGTCCATTTCTGGATGTGGATGTTTCCACAACTTTGTAAGTCTAACCATTGCTGTTTTGTAGTTTCTGATTTGAGGCAACATGAAATAAGCTTGTTGGAACCCAACATTGGACCAAATCTTAACACTGGAGACAGTGAAGTTTGAGACTGGCTTCCCTTTTTGTCACTCAGAATAACAAGTAATAATCTTGATAACAAGAGAACAGATGCCTAGTTGTATCTGCAGTGTATGCCTGGCCAGGAATAATGATGGAACATCTGTATGGTGACAGAAAAAAGGAGACCTCACAAGGCAGACATTTGACAAAAGTGAGATAGACTTCCCCTTTGTTTTCCAGGGTGAAACTGGAAAGGAAAATGGGCAGTAAATACTTTATCCCATCCCTCCCCTGCCAAATCACTGTTTTTCAAAGTGAAATAGCCCCCTTCATCCACCATGACAACTCTCACAAAAATATTCCATTTTAAATGAAGATAAATTTATCATATTTGCAATGCAGTTTGCTTACTTTGCTTTTAGTGAAGATATGTAAACAAACTACTCAATATGATATTAGGATAATGGTTCTTTCCTGACTTTTGCTAGAAAAGACTTTTCCCTGTTATGAAGTTAATGCAGAGTTAAAAATGGTTACCCAGCTTTATCATACCTGAGGGATTTACCTGAATGTGCATTCGAGTCTGGGATTTGTATTTTTTGTTTAAATATTCTGGTATAAACACAGGGCTTACGGTTTCAATAGTCTGACTGATATCCTGTGTTACGTGGTGTGGGTTTTATTTGATTTAGCATTTACTCCTACAAGAGAAAATAAAAGTGAAAAACCTCAGAAGCTTCAGATGAAGAATGCTTTGAGGAAAAATATTCTTCAAATTGTTTACTAGCTATGAGCTTTCACTTTTTGGATTCACCCACAAATTTCCAGCAAGTAAATCGACCGCACTTATATCTGTGTGCACAAGTGCTGTGGATGAGCAGCAATATGTGCCTGACTGTGGATTTTTGTTGCAAATCAGAAAGTCAACCTATTGTTCCTAAGCTGCAAATGTAAATCCATTTATGGCTTTGTAATTTTGCAATTTTGCATGCTATTAATGTGAGATCAGTTTGCAGTTTTGTAGCTCACATGGCCTTAAACCTCAAAGCAAAACCCAGAGATTTATGAATCCAGGTGAATCAAAGCTTCAGAAAAAGCTCTCACAGAAGAGAGATTTGCACAATTCTTATCTTCTGCCAAATTATTCAAGCACAGGACAGAGAAAATCTTTTATATAATGTTTGGAAAGTGAGGAAAAAGGGAATATAAGCACAACACTTGGTACTATGCTCCTTCACCTCCCTGTAAGAATTTTGATAGATGGATTCCTCTGCAGTCTCCTCTGTTAGGCTAATTTACAGAGTCACTTGCAAGTTGCATGTGTAACTTGCTAAGCTTTTCAAATTACTCCCTCAAGAAAGAAGTGTGCTATGCTGTGGCTTATTTAGCCCACTTCTTCAATATGTGCCAGTGCCACAAACGTACCTTTAAATGAAATCTGAGGACGTATTGGATGGTGGGGACTTAGGAGGTTTAAAATACCAGTATCGTTTTCTTCCTTTGTCTTTTTTTTTCCCCCTTAAAGTGGTTAGTTTTATAGATTATAAAGCCAGAAGGGACTCCTGTGATCATCAAATCTGACCTCCTGTGTAACACAGGCCATAGGCTCTGCTGAATTAATTCTTGTCTGAACTAGAGCATATCTTTTCGAAAGTCAACTTCTCACTTCCCGGCATATGAAAAGGTCTCCCATGACACCTATAGACCTTTCATAATGGACAGATTCTTCCCATGATACAGACAAATTGAGTTTTTCCTGGGAGATACTGCCCCACTCTGAGCTGATAAAGGAAGACCCAGGAACTACGGGTATGCTGTGATTACTTCTTTTGCACTCTCTGATGTTCCAGGAGCTTGTGCATCTTCTGCTTTATGAGATATACTTGGCCTAGGGGAGCTAAGTGGAAGGATGAGGGAGAAGAGGAGGTGCATAATGGTATGGCCTCCAGCACTGTTATTTATGACAGTATCCTTCCAGCAATCTGTGCCTGCATAGGGTGAAGGCATGGTTTCAATTCTGCCCTTGAAACATGGATTAAGCAATGTTGCTAATACATATTTGTCCCTGCGGCTGTCAAACATTTCACTGATACTAGACTCTGTAGACAGCTTAATAGCTAGGTCTTCTGTCAATGTTACTGCAGCAGTGTCTCCTTTGCTTTAAGATGCTGTTCAGATTTATTCAAGCAATAGGTGTAGCATGATGCTTGGTAAATAGCATCACCCGACTGTATACTTGTATCATCACTGCTTGCTGACATCCCAAGTGACCAGATGAAATGGATAGACTATGGAAACCAAGTGCTAAGAAGTATCCAGTGAGTGAAAGTTGGAAAGATCATCTGTCTCTTCTCTATTTATGCCTCCTAACAGAGTTACATGCAGAATGTGTTATTATTCTAGAAGTCTCTGAACAATAACTACCATCCAGAGGAGCAGAAAATATGTGTATCCAACAATATTGAACAAATGACTTTATTACTGCTGTTAGCATGATGTTTTTCTAGCATTAATGCAATAGAAGTGTTGCTGGCTTTCACATAACACTTAGTATTTTGCATATGACCTCATTTGATTTCTCTGGATGCTGGAGATTAAAATTGTCTGTGCAAAGGTATGCACTGAAGCATTATGGTATATGCCCCACACATGATGGCAATATTTTGTGATTGATAGATGACATTTTTCCAAGCTGCAAAATGGCAGTACACCTGTATTGTGGGAGGTGATGAATATTTGGCTTCTCAATGCTATTGCCACTTACTGAAGGAAAAGTAGTGATTGGTATTGCCTCTACTTCACACTTGCTTTAATTCTCAACTTTGGCTTTCCAGGCTATCAAGGTTTTTCGTGATAATTTTCTGCTGGATATGATTTCTTCTCTTCACGAATGGTGATTGGAAAACTGTCATGATTTCCTCCAAATCTCATCCCATCAGATAAAAATATTTCCATGTGTTATTTTTATTCTTGCACATCTATTTCCACTCCCTAGCATTTACAGATAACTGACTGTCCATGACAAGCAGGATACGATGCATTCAGCACATCTGAGGGGAGGTTAGATTCTGGATGGAAAGCAATTCAGTGAATGGAGCCCTTCGGTGTCTGAGAAGCTCTGGGCCACTGCTGTGTTTGAAGCAGCAAACATCCTGGCCAGCTGCAGAAGCCATGTCAAAATGCAAGCACACCCAATCTCAAAAGAAACCCACCCATCTCAAATGATACAAATGCATAGATCTTATTTATTTTCACATGAGTTGGATTTCTCTTTTTTTTCTATGGTGATTGCAGGCCTGAAATGAAATACCTGTGAAATACCCTGTGTATCATTTTCTGTGCTGAACTGAAAGTGCCAGAAAGTTTTAGAATTTAACTCCTGTGGTGCCCCCTACACAAATTACAGCTACATTGTACTGTAATTTCAAGTTCCTTCATAGCAAACAGTCTCGTGCACAGTCACACCTTGAAAAACCCTTCCTCTGTATGACTTTACTGTGGTTTCAAACTTTCTTTTGCTGGCCTCCAGGGACTCAATGACCTTAGCGCTGACCTACATTTCAGCTAATTCTCCTACTGAGTCCCTCTTTGCTTATTCTGCTTTACCAATAATACCTTTATGTCCTTTTCCTGCCTTTCTGCATACCTCCATGATCTACTGATGTCTGCTTAGTCCTCTCTAAAATTTTTGTTTTGCCTTGAGGCAAATGGAATAAAAATGCACTGTGATTAAGCTTACACATAATACAGAGAAATAACATTTTTATTTTCTCTCTCAATTTTAAGGTAACTGTTTGGGATGTAGGAGTGGATATGCCACACATGATATTTCTGTTTTCTAGAAAACGGATTCTGAAGCAGGGGATGCTATCAACACATCTTATAGTTTGAAGAAAATTTTCAGATTGTTTTGTTTTGTTAAGAAGTGTCAAAAGGTCACTGCCCATAATCTGCCATAAACCTTTCCACATACTGGCTTTTTTGAACTGATGGTTGAAATCAGTAATCTGGCAAGAACATAGCCCTGTTGTATGTCAAGGAGTGAAAAATGCAACTTTTAAAAATTTGATGAAATTAAATGATTTTATTTATCACTGAAATCTTGGTAATTTTAGCCAGATCAAATGTGCATTTCTTTTTAGTCTGGACTCACTTGCCAAATAGTGAATACTGAGAATGGATGTACTCATAGCTCCTCACTGGGAGCTGCTGTTCATTTTCTCGTACCTCTAACATCCAAGCTGACACTGTTTTTTAACATTTTCTAGTCTCTCCTTGCTAGTCCCCTTGGGCATTAAACCTACTGTGTCCTTGTTTATTATCTAGTCAACCTCCCATTGTCTCCTCTGATTGGAGTTTGGTAAGATTAGTTCAATGTTCAGGAAAGAAAAACAAGCCATGGGAACAGCTTGGCCAATCCCAAAGGCTGAGTACTGAATTATAAGTAGCAAATACTGGAAGTACTACTCACAGTGAGCAGTTTACGAGCAATTTGTAGGCTGAAATTGGTTTGCACAAAACATTTATTGGACAGCTTCAATTAGAAAAAAGCTGCAGTTTGTTCATGAACTGCATTCATGAGTATGATAAATTATGCGGTACAAACCCTTTGCCCACTGTTAACTTCTCCAAGGGAGACATAAGATTCTGCTGATGCCACTGGAGAGAGCTTAGGACCCATCACCCCTACTGCACAAGAATATTGTTTAAATGAAAGAACTCATGTGAAATGAAGCAAATGATGGAATAAACATTGCCGATGTAATTGAAGGTGCATGCCAACTTATATGAATTAGAAATGAATGTTAATGTTCCTTAGAACGAGAAATTACCAGCTTGTACTCAGTCCCCTATAAGTTCTTAATTCTAAAAATACAATCTGTAAGTTGTTGAAAATGGAAAATGTGGCTGTACTACGTCATCCAAAATATCTAAACTGTCTTCTTTCCCCTCATTCTTCCCCTTCCTTGGGCTGCCGCTGATACAAACCTAACGAAGAAGGAAGCGCAGTCCAATTGACGTGACATCTTTGTGACAGTCATGGTCCGTAGCTCTTTCATTTATGCAAATACAGCTGCTGAAGGCAGGTATTCTGATGTGTCAGCTGTATGTAATGCGAGCATTTTGTAGCTCAAATGACATTCTTCCTTTGCTCTGATAATTGTCCTGCACTCTCTAATGCCTGTGAAGCAGGTGGATCATGAGCTGCTGTTTCAGGCATCCTGGGTGAGGAGGATAAATGCGGAGCAGTGTTTTTCTTGCCGAGAGTTTGCTTGTGATGAGTCATAACGTAGTCTGTTGGGCTGAATTTCATAATTATGAAAGAAGGTGAGATGGGACTTTTGATCAACTCCTTAAAAAAATAAATTAAATGCTATCTAAAATGGAGCTGCAAGTCTCAGTAATGCCAAAAGTAGTTCCTCTCTGCCTCTGAGGACAACATTTTGTTCGCAGATTGTAACTTAAACTTATTTTTATCTGAAGTACTATGTTGCAAAGTCTGGGAAGAGATTTATTGTGATGTATTAAACCATCTGTTCCCAAGGACTGTGCTTCGCATTCCACTGCTAGCCAACGCTTGTGATGCTGTGTTTTTACTTCTCAAAGCTCCTTTGCCATTTGAACTTGCTTGAAGGGAACAGAGGGTTTTCTTTGACTTGAAAAGCAGATGTACTAGTGAAGACTTGAGTAGACTGCAGGGGAGCTCAGCTGCAGGGATACTTGCAACTTTTCCACTAATATTTTTCCTTTCCTGTCCAGATTCTTAATAAAAAGTATAATCATTAAAAAGTAAGACGAAAAGTAGCAGATTTTTCAAGATGCAGCAATGAATGGAGTAAAGACTTTGACAAGAGGAAATATAAGAGATCTACTTCTTTTGAGACAGTTAGCTTTAAGGTAGACTGTATTTTAGTTTATTTCAATAAAATGCATTACGAGGAATGATGTAGATCTGTAGATGATCAAAGCTCAAATGAAGAAACTCTTTTGCCATCCACAGAGAAAATGGAACATGTTAGGAAGCTTTTCTTTCTCTGAAAATATTACAGAGAACTTTCGGAGGTTGTTCAACACTTGCACTGTTTTGTTATGATTGGAAGGAAATAAAATTTGGAGAGATAAGAGTATATTTGCCAAAAAAAAAAAAAAAAAAAGGGGGCAGGTTTGGCTTTACCAAACCTTCACAAAATTTGCTTGTTATATTTTCAGTTTGAGGTGCTGACACCTCAAAAATCACTACAGACATGTCAGAAATACGGATATTGGTTTCCCGTGAGTTTCTTATGGTCCCCTTTTCTTTCTTTTCTTTTTTTTTTTTTTTCTGTTTGTATTCTGAATTCTGTGTTTCTATTTTTATGTTGTTTTGTTTCATAAATAGGATGAGGGCTCTCTTTTGCTTAATAAACTTAAACTACATTGTCTCTAAAGAGACTGAATTTATTCCTAGTTCTCAGTGTGCCTACCTGCAGACATCATGATGATGTCTGTGTAGCCTAGGTATAGCACAAGAAAATTGCCCTGACCATTGGTGCACTGCATTCTCTTCCATCCTTCTGCTTCCTGAATCCTGTACTGTGCTGTTCTGCTTGAGAAAAGTAAGAGAAAGTCCCTTTTGTCTCATCATACTTACTCCTCTCTGTTGCAGGCCTTTATATATGAGATTGCTTTTGCATTCTGAGGCTTGCAAATTACTGTATCATTCTAATGCAGAATATCTTATCTACACTTCTGGGGAGTTGGAGTCTTCTTTTCCCAACAGGAGACTGGCAGCACCTGTGCAAATCTGAAGTCAAGCAATACTTTCAAATCTCTAGGCATCACAAGCTGGCTGGATGGCAGGTATAGTTCATCAGATCGTACTGATATGTAATTGCTAAGGCTTAGATAGACCATGTGCCTACTCGTTAAGGAGCTGTGTGGAGGCAGGGACCTGCCTTTTATTTTGTTCAGTTTCCTGTTTGCATGATGTCATACAAAACTATGGCTCAAGAGGCACCTGTCAGAGAGAAAACTGGCCTATACACGGCGTGTGGAACTAGGTGATCTTTAAGGTTCTTTCCAACCTAAGCCATCCTATGCTTGTATGGTTGTATGGTCAGCATTTTTGTCCTTCAGTGAGTGCCATGCCAGTCTCTCTGTCCCTGACTTTATGGAGGTATTTGAAATGCTGGTTACACATCGGTTCTGGAGTATAGCTCCAGATTCATTTTCTTACATCAGCACTTTAAAAAAGATGTGAATTATTTGAGATGGAGCTAATGTGCAAAGATAAGTACTTATTACAATTCTACAGGAGTAAAAATTTCGGGTACTTAGTATGTCCATTTGACATAAATAAACCAATAAATCTTCAAGGCTTATTTCTTGTTTTTTGAGAGGACAAACTATATCACATTGAAAGAAGGACTCCAAGACGTTTCCCTTTTTCTTGGAACTTTATCTTTGATTTCACAGGAAGGAAATGTGAACTAGGGATGTCCTAGGAATGAGTGAGAGATCCTAAGAGCATCTCATAGAATTTCCAAGGTACTTCCTGACAGTTATATTGTCCACATAGCTGAATTAGACCTGATTATGTGACTTCATAATTAATGTCCTCATATATTTTTTGTTATTTTGCTGCTGCCAACCTGAAAATGTCAGGAAGCCCACAGAAATATTACATGTTTTAGGTACTTCCATGACCACCAACTAAGAGATATTAGAAAAAATAGATTGTTTACCTTCATTTCCCTAGTTGAATGCAAAACAAGTATTACACAGGCAATTATTTGAGAATACTAGTAAAGTGGACTTCAAGCATATAATCAAAGAAAAATTGGAGCTACTCATAAGCAAATATTTAACGCAACTTGAGCCTTCTGTGTTTTTCATTTTGACTTGAGTGTTGCTTGCTAATCTTCTAGAAGCACAAAATTATTATTTAAGTGCCTGCCTAGGTACTTTGTAAAATCAGGACTGTTATTTTTCATTAGTGCAAGTTAAGCTTTCTACTTTCAGTAGTACTGGAGACAGCAGTGAATCAGGGTTATGTTACATCAGACCTAAGGATACCTTTGTGCAGTGAAATATTTCATTTACATGCTCTAGTTTAAAAGGCAGCACTTCTGAGTGATGGAAACCTCTACTGTACAGCCTTAGTATAATATCAGGAATATTATACTGTGGGGAATGAACCGGAAGTCTTGAGTGCTGACACATCAATCGAACACATGACCTTATATTTACAATACAGTCTCTCATTTTTTTAATAGAACTTATCCAGTAAAATATTACAAGCAAGGTGCAGATACCTTGCGTTTCTGAAGACTAGATTTTGGAGCCAGTCTCACAGTTCACCTTCCTGCTTCATCAGGCTTCTCACTAAGTGTTCTTTGCTAAGTAATCTTCCCACATTTTTTTTTTTTCTTTCCCCTATCCTTCTCCTCTTTAAAAGAAAAACAACGCATTTGATATATTGAATGATTATTATTCAAAACATATGATATTATAATTCTAGAGAGAGAGAGATTATATAATAGCTGCTTTGGCAATCCTGTTTAACTGCTTTGATAGGAATTCATATCAGTTTTGTGCTCACACAAAATCCCCAGTTGCTTTGCTGTCTTCTGTCTTTTGTAAACACTGGATTTATAAGGGCTGCTCCTGCATGCCTTCTCTTCCCAAATTAGAGCCCCCTCCAGAAGTTCTCATGCCTGAAGAAATTGCAGTTTACAGTTGGTAAATCTCTCCTGTGGTCAAAAGAGAAGAGTTGAAAAAGTTTTAGAGCTGGAAATGTATAAAATGAAGTAAAAAAGCAAAGACAGAACTGCACTGGATACTGGGGTGAGATCCTGAGAACTCTCTGTCAACTGAAGCAATTAACAAAATATTGATACTTGCTTTCAGGAACCTAGGATTTGTAAAATGTCTTGAAGCAGCAAGCAGCCAGCACTAGACATAAAGTGTCCTTAGACAGAACCACCAATGCCAGCCCAAAATCTGTGCAGGAGTAATTCCTAATGTTGGTGTTTTTTTGTGGTATTTTTTTCCCCCTGTTGATTGAAATGTGGATTTGTAAGTTTATTTTTATGTATTGGAAGAAATGAAATTTTTTTATGTGTATTCAGAATACTTCTTCGCTCAAATACACGTTTTTCTAACTTGCAGCTATACTAAAATCATTTGAGAAACTCTGAGTGTCACTGACAGTGTAACCAGATGAGAAGCTTTATGTATCTTGTGGAGGTGGTTTATGGGAGCAGGACTTTTCCTAGAACATGTCATGGCTAGCAATGCATTCCTTGGGAACAATAGAATCATGGAATCATGCAATGGCTTTTGTTGGAAGGGACCTCAAGGATCATCAAGCTCCAACCTCCTTGCCACATGCAGGGCTGCTAACCTCCATATCTAATACTAGAAGAGGCTGCCCAGGGGCCCATCTACTGATATTTTTCATAGACTAAGATAAATATGAATGTTTGGCCATATCTGGAACATCAGAAGGGACACTTCATCTTGTTTTCAAGGAAGATTTTGGTGTTGAAGCTCCCACACAAATTAAAATCATCTTGTGCAGGAAGACTTTTGGTGGTATACGTATAATCTAAGCTATGACATTCTGTGTACCTGAAGGGATTCAGAAGAAAGAAAGAAAATGAGACAGACCCAAGCTTTACATTTCTCTGCAGTAAAAAATTTCCGATCTTGTCTTCCCCTTGGATGAAAATATTGACGATCAGTCAAAGTATGTCACTCCGAAAAAATCACGTCCTTTTATTATTTTTTTTCTTTTGTTATTTCTGTACTTAAAGTCATAAGCTTGCATCACTAAAAAAAAAAAAAAATAAAAATAAAATAAAATAAAAATCTGAAATGCTTCATTTGGAAGATATCCAGGCAGTACATTTTTCTTCATTGCTGGAACTTTTGTCTTCATTTTTTTGCTGAAACAAAATTTTGGCAAAACCCCATGCAAGTTTCCACAGCTACTTAGTTTGGATAGTTTTGAATTTTCCTTTGAAAAATGATTCTACTAGAAGTATTTCCAGCCAGTTGTAACAGCAGTAGCCTCCACATTTTTGACCATTCAGTGTCCATGCTCATCTCCAAGGAAATGGGCATTTATTTATTTATTTGTGAATTTATTAGTGTTTGTAATGGCCATCTTGAAAATAATTGACAGGAGATGATGTACAGGAGTTACTGTTGTAAAAATGTAATGGTATATGTGTATTTTTTCAGATGGAAAAAAACACAGAATGTAAGGTTATAGTGGTTCTCCAGAGTGTGCTCCAACTCATACCAGGGCATCACAGCCTTATTCCAGTTCATACACAGTTGAGTTGTATTCTCTTCTGTGTCTGCCTTCGTATGATAGAAAACCATCCTAGTTTTCTTTGACAGCAACAGTATGAAGTATAGGAGAAAACGGAGAAAAATAACCTTGAACCTGGTGACCTGAGTGAATGCAAGCAGAGGTGTATTTCATTATGGCAACTCCATATGCTAGTTTAAAGAAAAATCAAAATATTTTGGGGAATGTGTCTTACACTTACTCAGGCTTGAGAAACACAAGGTTAATTTTTAGGAAACCTAAATAGAATTGTGAAATTAAAATAGATTGACATATACTTGTAATTAAAATAAAAATATCCAGGTTTTACATCTATTTAGAAAATACTTAGAAAATTGTCTTAGCATTTGGAAATAACTGATTTACAAGCTGTAGCATGAAAGAAATATTCTTTTAAAATACACTTTATAGACATATTGTATATATTTATATAATAAAACTTCAGAGTATGTTCACCTAGAAGATCACAAAATGTGCCTTTTACCTTTTTCAGTATAGAGCATATTAGTTGGCTCTTTCTATACTTTTTCTCTATTATTTTTTCCTTCTTGCCTATTATTCACACGGAGAAAAAAAGGACAAGCTGCATATTCAAGCAGACAGTGATAAAACATTTATTTCTTAACTTTCATGACACCATATAATAGACAGGTAAAAGATGGATTTTATGTTTTATGAAGTTTAATTTGTTCTGAAAAAAATGAAACAATATAAAATTATGTCTGTTCCTTTTTTATATAAGAAAGCTTTGAAATATCCTTTGTGATTTCTGGATATTTTCTTAAGAAGTATATGAAATTTTCTGTAAGAGTCTTAGTTGAACCTCTAATACCTTTTCCACAAATACCTATACTTGCATTAATTGTATTTATTAGAGCCTAAGCCTGTGAGTATTTAAAGTTGAAAAGATAAGGCATATTGGTGATTTTGTTCTTAGGTTATTTTCATCATACACTGTTAGTTTTGCTGAAGATGATTTTCTTCTTTCAAATTTCTTTAAATGACATTTTAAATAAATATGTATATGTGCATTAAAAAGATCATGGAGTTATACAGCTTTGGCTGAAGATCAAGGTGTTTTGATTGAAAATAAGCCTTCATGAGAGTTGCAGGGCTATTTTTTCTTGTCTTTTAGGGACAGGCTTTCTGGGGAGAGAGCACATTTCCTGCTGGTGTACTGTAGCCAGGGACATTCGCTGTGCGATGCTTTCTGGGACACTGCCTTTGCATTATCCTAAAGGGAAGGTTGTGATGACTTTCTGAGGGTGAAAGCTGTCTGCAAAATGGACCAACAGAAATGAGAGGAGACAAAGTCTGTATTAGATATTTATATAACACGTATATTTGTGGCAGCATAGGAGTATCTCCACATCAACATGTTTTCAGTTTTGATAGAAAACCATTTTTACTGTTCAAATTGCTGCTAAAAAGCAACTGATTTTCCCAGAAAATGCTGATTGGAGAAGCACTTTTTAATGAGCTGTATTCACTTAAGCTACAGGGCTGTTACCTTCAGGAAAGGTCTCTAAATAAAATTTTACTCTGTAAAACCGAATCAGGCTATCTGGATAAGGCTCTGCAGTATGCAGCTCAGGATTTTGATGTCCTGAGATTCCAATTGAACTAATTTGATATAATATGCTTACCTTCCACATTCAGTCAGAAAACCATGGGTTTCCAGAAAAGCCTTCAGCATGGATGCCATCTCCATACTGACTTTCCTACATTTGTTGTACTCCATTCTGAGAGTATCTTGTCCAGAAGTTGAAATTGCCCGAGAAAGGGTCTTTTTGTCTGAAATGATTGGTCTTTTGATAACTGATTCATACTTGATGAAAGTTAAAATTACCTGATGCAAATTAGTGTGTGTTTGTTTGTTTTTCTTAGGTATTCAGTTTTAAAACAATTATAGACAGATATAAATTTTCCATTTCTTTCATACATCAAGATATGGATCGGATCACAATAGTTCAGAGATTTTTTCATTTGTACCTTCTTGATCTTCTGAGGATGTAGAAAATAAAATGATGTCGTGAGGATGGGAGAAGAGAACAAAAAAGAAAAGGATTTCCATAGAAAATCAGAGGTCTGATTGGAATCATTGAACACAGAAGCCTAGCCAGCAACATGGCTAGCCAACAACCAAACGATGCTTTGGCTTGGAAGGGTCCTTTAAGATCTTTATAGGCAGGGACACCTCCCACTAGACCAAGCTGTTGAAAGCCATACCCATCCTGGCCTTGAATGCCTTTAGGATGGGGGCATCCTCAACCTCCCTGGGCAATTTTGTATTTTGAATTTTGAATATGAATTCAGAATGACCATGTCGTAACATGGGTAGCATTTTTATCCCTACTGTCCCTTCATCTTGTTTTAGAACCAAATTTTAGTCAGTCATTAAATAGATCAGTGTACTACACTATTTTCTGTTCTTCTTGTCCAATATTAGCAGTTTTGTCTATTTTACTTACAGCCTGTTATGCTTTATTGACAGTTTTAGGTGGTTGACTTAGCTGTGTGTTTGTTGGAGGTTTATAATAGTCACATACTGTGTATCCAGTAGAGAGAGGTTTACAAAATCATGCTCAATTTCCATTGTGTTTTAGGCAGGGGTCAGGGAGATATTTCTACCTCTCTTAATAAATTGATTTTTGCGTAAAATGCATAAAAAATTTTTTATACCTCACATACCTTTCTGGAGAGGCTCCTTCTATGCAGACAGAATAGAATATTGTGCTTGCTTCTTGTTTCATTTTAGACTGAGGTTCATGACTGGAATTTTCTTTTGCCTAAGCAGCAAAATTTGCAAAGATCATAATCTTCCCAAGTGCATCTATTTTAAATGTCCCAGTACAGCCTGACTTATGCCTGACTTTTCAGCACCAGCAGGCTCCAGAAACATTCAGTTCAAATTATGGGTGCTGAGACAGCCATCAGAGAACAGATCTCAACCAACGTCCATGACTATTGCTAGAATTTTGTCTTATTTTGCATAGCACAATTTGATGCTTCCTAGATTTTAGGTGAAAACACTACAAACGATCTCCTCTTTCTATCCTCAATGTATTTCTCATGAAGCTTGTGAGGAAAGGATCTCAAATGCCTTTCTTGCCCAAAGTAATTAAAGAATCCTACACAAAGACATACTTCATGCTTTAACATGCCACCCTAAACATACGTAGCCTAAGACTAGGATGGATGCTTTTAGTAGCAAGTATGCAGATCATTCTACTTTATATCTTCTCTTTCATCAAGAGGATGTGAAAAGATCAATGTGAACATTCAGATTCTTAAATACTTCAATAGAGAAACCGATCCCAAGAAACTAGGGCCGGAAGACAAGTTCACTCCATTACCTTTTTATAAACCCTTCCAAAATCTAAGTTCTTTTGATCCTTCAGAATGGTGCTTTAATATAAGACAAATGCAAATTCATGCATTTTGAATTCTGAATACAAATTCAAAATTAGATTTTGCATGGATTCTGGGTTCTTTTAGAGTGACAGTCAAAGGAAAAATAAGTATCAAATCACACGAACCTGGGAAAACAAATTTAATGAAGAGATATGATAACCTAGGCAGATGATGAAATCCTTGACCTGAAGATAACATCTCACTTTCAGTAGAATGTGCTATCATGTACATCATGTTCTGGACATCTAAGGCTGCTTTTATTTTTTTTTTATTTTTGTTGTTTTTTAGATACAGTTTGTGTTTGAACAAACAAATTGGTGGTCGCTTCCTACCATTCCTTTGCTTATTGCACTGTGAACACACCTGACTGAACAAGCCACTGCAATTTCCAAAATGTAAATGTTTGTAATTATGCATTTTTAAATGATCGGACACTACTGTACCTTGAATAAAGAAGCCCCTTATTTACACAGATGATTTTAAATTCTTATTTTTTTCTATGAATATCCACTACCAGAGAAAAATTCAATTATAAATCTGACCTCTCATGGTTGTTCCCTTCGATCCGTGTGAGATTAAAACAAAAAAATCAAAACAAAAAAAATATGGTGTAGAAAAGAGTATAGCTCTTAACCCTCATACAATTTGCATCAACTCTTACCTGAAGTTATTTGCTGTATTTTGTTTTGGCATTTCTGCTGCAGAAATATTTTCAAAATGAGGATATTGTTCCTCTTGGTACTTATTTTCAATTATTTTAAAACAATACATTAAAAATGCTTTGTAATTGATAAAATATGAACTCAACTGAATTTTCACGTTTGATTACTGACCACTGCTAGGAAGCCAAGTTTTCTCTATTTGCCATGAATAAATGAAAGCATGACACCCAGGACTTTGGCTCTTTTTCTCAACAAATAATTCATATTCATTCTAAGATAATTTTTTTTCCTTTAGTTCTTATCTAATTACTAAATAGATTTGGTAGCCTGAAATCTTCAATCAAATCCTAACCTTATGCCTTCATATAATTTTTCCTTCAGTTAATATCCTGCCCAAACAAGCTATATATTAGAATGATCTCTCTGGTTTAATTAGTTACATTTACGTTAATAAGTAGGGTATAAACCCTTTGCTGTGTTAGCAGAACATCCAGCATTTTCTCATGGTTGCCTATTAATATTTGTAAACAGCATATCAGTACCTCAGTAACCACTGAATCTGCAGCTATATGTGAAGCCTTGGCATGACAGAAATGAATTGGAGTCACTGTCCATGGAGATATTTAAAAGACATGTGGATATGGCCCTTAGGGACATGGTTTAGTGGTAGACTCTGTAGTGTTAGGTGATGGTTGGACTTGATGACCCTTAGGTCTTTTCCAATCTAAGTGATTATATGATTTTATGATTCTATGATCTTAACAATTTCTCTCATAATTCTACGGGCAGAACCTCTTGTCTCAAGTTTGTGAATTTACCTGCTTGTTGTAATAAAAGTGGACAGTGCATGAGATATGGTGAGATTTTTTATAAGATCTTTTGATAATTCCCATGGTACTGTGAAATTACCACCGAATGTGTCATCATGCTAGCAAACAATGCATCACTGTTTCCTTCTATTCACATTAAACAATCATATACAATAAAGCTGCTACCCTACTTTTCTTTCTTTTATATCTTTCTGAAAAATATTCTCTATGTGAGTCCACTATAAGTATATATACAGTTTTTTTCTTTTTTCTCTCTCTGTTTCTTGCAAAGGACCAGGAACCTTGTATTTAAGGAAGGATCATAAAAAGATGAAGAAGTCCAACAGAAAGATTGTATTTTAATACAACAATCCGCAAAGAAATTAAATCTCCGGGGAGAAAGAAGCCTTCGATTTTAAAGTTAAATTTCTAACAGAAAGTTTAAAGTTTGAAATAATAGATTTTTACATTAAAGCTAAGCTGAGCAATGATTGAAAGCTAGGGCACATAAAGCTTCTTATACCTCTCTCTGCCATCTATCTTCACTTCAACAAGTTTGTGAAACAGGAATACTTCAGATATCTAAACTCTCATGTCTAAGCAAAATGACTGGTGAAGAACTGTGTAGGAGAATTCCAGCTGCCAAATCCAACGCTTTTTATAATCAGGCATCAGTCTGGAGTACAGCATGATGTACAACTGCAGTGATCCTGGTGAGTGACCTTGTTATGGCCACTGAGAGGAAAGACTTCTATGTTTCTGTTACTTGATCCATCAACAGCCTTCATCAACACCAGTCCCTTGGGTACAGCTCATTTACTTACAGGACCTGGTAGGGCTAGGTGTGCAGTTCTGGGCAGGTTCTCTGCCTTTTCCTCTTGGACAGATAGCAGAAGACCCTCCCTTATGGGATAAGTAGTTTTCAATTCCATCTTCTAACTTTTTCAAAATCTTCGGGGATCTATCATCAATAGCACTCACACATAGCTGCCTGTCTGCTTTAGTAGAGGCAGTCAGTGTTATTGTACAGATCTCCCAGTGCTAGTGAGAAAGAAATACATGGACTAAAAGAAGCTGGATCAAGTTTGCGGTTTGCAGGGAAAAGAATTAGTTGAAAGATCTCACTTTTTGTTGAAGGCTTATCCCACTGACCATCAGCTTGATGCAGAGATCCAAGCTTTATTTGGGGAGTGCTGTCATTCATGGGTACATCAGTGGCAATGTTGAGAAAAATCTTCCTTCTTTTGGGTCTAGAAAGAAGTGTATATTCATGTGCCTTGACTGATGGACTAACTTCAGTGATCTGCCAATTAGTTGTCTCTGGCTTACAACACTTCACCTCATTTTGTCTTGGGCTGCCTATGAACTTTA
The DNA here is from genome assembly GCF_987193195.1 of Phasianus colchicus. Lineage (NCBI taxonomy): Eukaryota > Metazoa > Chordata > Aves > Galliformes > Phasianidae > Phasianus > Phasianus colchicus. The sequence goes on from NC_143438.1 coordinate 37,456,170, forward strand.
TACAGAAGTTGGACCTATATGCTGCTATCTGTCTTTTAGAAGAAGAAGGTCAAAGCAAAAATGGCAGGCAAGTGTTACATCTGTATTTTTGACTTCTGTTTTGATATTCCACTCTTCAAAACCTGCCTGGCATTTGCAGCAGTTGAGAGATATTCTTGTGCCCGCCATGCTGGAGATTCTGCAAATACTAGCCCTTAAGAGAATGTATATTGGAAATGAATGTAGGATTTTCTCTGCAGGAAATCTTCACCACTAAGGGCCAAAGAAATCTTCAGTTTTCCCACTGTAGAAGCGGCAGAAAATTTGCCTTTTACAATTGTCATGACCAAGAAATTGCAAGAACAAATAAAATGCTTCTTGAAAAAGAAAAGGAGTGCTTTTCTTCTGAACAAAATATTAATTTGAAACTTGATTCTGTGATGGTAATAATATGCTATAAAATCTAAGACAGGAATCATTAAAAGCCACAATTAACAATGGTGCAGACCTCAAAAAAGAAAAGATACAACAATAGTAATTTTGAATAATAGTTTTAAAATGACAAAAATCAATGCATGCTAATATGTGTCGTAAAAAAACCCCTCAACTGAATTAGCTGACAAAAAGTGAACAAACTACAACACGCCATGGCTGTAGAAAAGCTTTCATATAAAGTAAACCAGTGAGAATACAAATGAGAAACTGCTGGCACATGTTCTGTGTAAAGAATAAGATGAAGTACACCAAGCTGCGTCAATTATTAAAACTAAAGGCTCAAACTTTGACATATGATCTAGAAATCATAAATAACACTTTCAAAGAGCAGTGTCAGACACTCTAATCTTCCAAGTTGCTTTAAACAGGAGATAAAGTTTGTAAACAAAAGCACTTTATTGAAACTTTCACCAGATCAAAGTGTAACCTTAGACTTAATATGAAATAATAAGTTCTGCTAAAGTCTAACACAGGGGAAAATAACATGCTTAGATGAGCTGCCAGTAAACATTCAGTGAGAAATCATACACACACATCTGAAGTATGATTGGAAGTGTTTAACTGAACATTGGAATCAGAAAGCAAGCTATTGCACAACTTGGTAATCAAATGAACTGCTTTTCCTATGTATCTGCAGCAATCGGGTATGTATTTTAAACCCTGGGCTAGATTTATACTGATAAAATGCACTTCTGCACCCAAAGTGCATGTACAGGAACTCAAATCTCTAGCAAGCCTTATGTGAAGGTTTCAAGGGGAACAGAGGGCTGATGAGGCACTTCTTTACCTCATCACAAAGGGTTTCCACGAGTAAACCTTGTCCACATAATTTGATCTGTATTATTTCCATTGTGCTTCAGTGAGGATGATTTGGAGTTGTATGTTATTCATGACGAGAATTTGATAATGTAGGTTTGTTGACTCAGTTGACTGGGAAACTCTTCTGATTTATTGCAATGGAAGTAACCACTGACTGGTTTTAAAACCGACAAACGAAGAAACAAGCAACAAACCCACCACCACCACCACCACCAAAAAAAAAAAAAAAAAAAAAAAAGCCAAAAACCAAAACAATAAAATCCCCCCACAAACTAAACCCTCAAACTCTTCGCTTTAGAAAGACCTTCATAAAAATTGGATTAAAAATCTTGTGTAATATCCTGACCAGGTCTGTACATATAGCAATTTAAACTCGCCCTTTTAAAAATGACACCAGGGAACAAGACAGGGCTGCCCATTATCTTCCTTTCTTTTTACAATTGCAATCGAGCCTTCAGCCTTATTTTTCAGCAACCAATTATTTAATCAAGGAATGAAAATCAGAAACTTCACAAATAAGTGTTCATTGTACGTAGATAACATGCTGATTTAATCCTGTAATCCCAATCATAATCTACCTTTTTACATCACGTCAGAATTCTGTGCAGTTACAGTGATAAAATCCATTTTCTTAAAATGACCACACAGTTGCAGAACCTACCTGACCAAAGGAGATCAGGTAAGATGGGACTTCGTTAAATACCTAAAGAGAAACATCCTAATTAGAGCAGGAAATTATTTCATGCTTGTCTTCCTTTTCCATCAAACTTTTTTGGAACTATAGAACTAATGAATATGATAAACCTTGTCTTTTTTTTTTTTTTTCCTCTCTGTTTTAGGATATTTATTTGATAGTGATGTACGTTTTCTCTCTGTATTATTTTAAACTTTTCATCCAGTTTTTACAAACAAAAATTTAAGGTCTATTTCTACACCTCGTAACCATTGTTAGGAAAAGATTGGTGAACTTCAAAGCATATTTTACAATTTGTTGTTAAAATACCGGTTCATTTTACTTTGATTGACTGTAGCTGCAGAACTGAGATAGTAATCCTGTAGCATGTAAAACATTGTAAAAACCAACAATGACAAAACACACGCTGAAATCACTGATAGCTATTTGAGGCAAAAATCCTACTTCTGGAAAGGACTGGAAAAATTTTATGCATTTTTCTTTATTTACTCTGTGAAAAATTCCAAGAGCAAATTCTTAGATCTTTGTCTATTTATTTGAAAGAGACTGAAAGATTGGAACAGATACCCAAAATTTGGTGATGTCTTTCATAGCCCAAATATTACGCATGTCAAGGTGTTCAGCAATTAGACCAGTCTGCCCTATTGTTTTGCTGTCAAACAGCATTTAATGTGAAATATTCAACTGAACATCATGCAATCAGATTACATAATGTTACTTTACAAAAGGATTATTGCATATATATATTGACAAATTATTCCTTTTTTAAGATCAATTAACTCACAAATTAGATTATATTAGCAAAAGCTGAGATAAAAATGGAGCTTCAATTTTTAGAATAATTTTCCTTTGTTTGGGAATTAGATTCAACAGTGACTCATTCCAGATCTATATTGATTTTCTTTAATATGTTACAGAAGTTACAATTAAGTCTTCAAAGAACAGCCTCATTTCAGACAAATTTGTCACTTAGTTGTCAGAAAATATACATTCCATAAAACACTACACTGTGAAAGAATGTCATAAATCAACTATATGAGAAGGAGAGAAACAAAAAGCAAAACTGACACAAATGGCTTCTGCTCCCAAGTTTTTCTTTTAATATCAGCTGGACTACCTATCTGCTAATTGTGCTCACCCATGGAAACAATACTACTTTCTTCTGTAGGTTTCATAGAGAAACTGAGCAATAAAGTTTTCTACTAGAGAAGCTAAAATTAGCATCAGATAAAAAAGCTGGATAGCTAGAATATTCATTTTCAGCTTTTACGATTTCTATAACGTAGGTGATTATTTCCTGACACAAGACTTTTGTTATTTTAATCCTTGATGCTTTGTTCTATTTATCTGTCCGTGTATATCTAGGGAAGAGTAGACTGTAAGGTCATAATGATACAAAATTAACGAAAGTTGAAATTAGCTACTGAATATCCAACATGATACTAAAGACAGATAAAACCAGCATTTAGTATAAATTCCCAACAGTCAGGCAAAGGAACTCTTTATAATGCATTTAACTTTTTCTTGAAAGACAGTATGATGAAGGACAGATGACTTGGAGCATCACTGGCATAAACCGTATTACACAGATAATGGTGAATGTTAGAAGCTTGAAATCTATGGAAAATTAGATGGCTTCCTTTGACAGCTATTGGGCAATACATACATTTTAACTGCATAATTAAATTTGCATAATTGGCATAAATTTGAGCCACATCTAAACTGTTGGCACTTGCTCTATTAATAAGCTTGAGGATGTCTGGGACCTAATTCTTGTGGGCAGTCAAGATGCATAAATTGAAACAAGGCAATATTGTCCAATGATACTTTAGTCTTCAAGAGAGAGGAGTCTGTTAGCAATGGAACTATCCAAGGTCAAATGGGCTTTTATTTTGAATCATCTCTCATCACTGAAGTCTACAGTCTTGAAGTCTGCATTCTGGCATTTTGGTCATTTCTAGTGTATCTAGACAGAAGGCTCTGGGAGTGTCACTATATCCCTTTCAGGAATAGATTTATTTTTACGCATGCATAAATGCAAAAATAAAAAGCTTTCTCCTAATCTAAGAGGCTAATGGACCAGACTTCATCTTAGTAGAATTTGGGGAAAATATCAAATTAAAAGCACAGGTGAACTAGATAGGATTAGCTTCTCTACTTGGTAGAAGAAATCCACAAACATGAGTTCTGGTTAATTTATCACTTTACGTTGCTAAACTTTAGAGTTTGAACTAGCTGGAATTTCTGCTTTTTTTTTTTTTTTTTTTTAAAACCTCACTGAGAACACTAGCAGATGAAAATTAACATTTTTACCACTGTGGAGGTTTGGATATCCAAACACAATCCCACAGTTCTGTTTAATGCAAAATCACTATTAAAATCATGAACAACTATGCAATTTCACCTAGTGTGACATCTAGTCTACATCCAAGTTGATGATGCAATAGTTAAACAGCCCCTTGGGATTTATTATGGGTACAAAACTCATGGAGAATTCTGAGAAAAATGCTCATTGGTAAACCATGCTAGCTCAATCTGTTTTGTTCATTATGTCTATTCCTGCCTCAATGGGTTAAATTAACTTGCTATATAATCATGTCCATGCTGTAGTTTGGAATTAAGTTCGAGTGAGATCTTTTCAACAGTTGAAATAATTTTGCAGGCTCCATTATCAAAATTTTCCTCTGCAAGGGTAGTGTTTTATGTGTCTCCTGAGTGTCCTATAAACTCCCAGTATTAATAGTGTGTTAGTGGTGATATTGATGCATGATAGCATGGATACAGCATGCACCGTTACAATGCTTTAAGACTGTAAACCATTTTTAGCACTGTTCTTTGCAAGGCTAAGTCTTGGTAGTATAATATAGCACTGCTAATTATATTGATCTAATTAATCTAATTAAATTGCAGCTAGATATGTTGTACATGCCATTTGTCTATATTAACATTATGTAAACCTATTCTGCTTGTCTGTGCATTTTATATACAATGCCTCTTTAGCATTTGACCAGGAAAGTGATTGCATGCCTACTGCATCTTGTACTGGAGTGAGAGAGATGTGGTGATCTGGTTTTTTATGAGATGAAGGAATCCGGACTCATTTTTAAACCTGGCTATGTTTGAGAAGACAAAGTATTTTCTCTTCCTGGAGCTTAGAAAATATCTCCTCAACTTCCTCACTTGTTTACACCACCTTTGAAAAACCACAGCTTCATTTTTCAGAATTTCTGTACATCACTTTCAAAATGTCAATAGGCCAGTGGGTCCCAAATCACTTACTGTGAAACGAAGGAAGCATTATTGAGTTGCTTTGGTATTTCTGTGTTATATGGAAGAGAATGTGTAGAGGCAAAATTCACTCCTAAGGGAGCAGGGAGCTTCCTGCTGTTGCTTGCCATTGCTCTACCTTCCACCAGCACATCCAAAGGAGATGCCTCAGTGGAGAGGGCAGCATCTGATGAAACTGCAAATCTTTAACTACCGGCTGCGGCCTCTACTTGTAGCAAATGCTCTTTTCATAGTTGTACCTATCCATTGTGCTTCTAGCAACAAAGGCAAGCAGATGGTATCTCTACCCTCCTTCTAACACAGGACGTACACTTGAATGTCATCCAAACTCACCCTTCTTCTGGGTTTTCTTTTATCATCAATTAAATCAAAGCAACTATTCCTTTGGTATGAGCTGGCTTTACAGACTTCACATAGTTTTTTGCTTCTTGTCTTAAACAGGGAGGTGCTCCACCATTTTCTATGATCTGGCTTTGGGAAGACTCACTTGGTTCCATTACCGTTTGATACTGTTCTGAGTTTGCTGTGTCACTGCAGATTCATGGCAGACTGCAACACATTAAAGGAAGAATGTGACTACTTTCTTCCATGTCAGCCTCCTGCAGCAGTTAGTGCTGTCCCCGCTTAGTTAGCCAAATCAGCTGAATGCTAAAAATATACTGCTTCGGGCAGGTTATCAGCCTGAAGGATGGTTGAATACTGTATGCAACTGTCTTGAAATTAGATTTATTTAGTATATATTTTTTTAAGATTTAAACTAATGAGATCAAAATGCTTTATTTGTCTTTAAATATGATGTAGATTTTTTTTTTTTTTCAAACTCTGCAGTGGATATTTTAAGCCAGGTTCTGTTATTGCCTAAATGGAAAAGTGAATAATTCTGCTTTCAGCTACTGACCACTGTCTTATTGTTAATGAAATTGCCCTCACATTTCTAACACCAGAAAAATGGAATGGCTGAAGGAAAGGGAATAAGGAAGATATTTTTAAAATCTCAGTTTCCTTTGTGCTGCATAAGAAGAGCTGAAACTCTGGTTTCATCACCATACTTACTGCCTTAGTTAAAGTAAAACATTTTAAACCAATTTTCAATTTCTGTGTTATTCTAATTAATATAACTAGATAGATACAGTTACAATTATTTTCCAGATGAAGCAGTTCTCAGTTTCCTAAGAAATGAAGTCTGGAAATCCACCAGAGACCTAAAAAGATCCTGGAAAAATGTCTTGTTTACTGCATTTGGTCAAAGCAGAGCTAGTATGAGCTCTCCTTCACATTTTGTGTTACTTCCTTTTCTCTGGATGGCAAAGAGTGGGACTCCACAAGTCAGAAAATCTAAAATTATAAGTCTTCCACAATTACCATTTTTCCCCTATGCTTCAAGGTCTTTTAGACCATGTAGAAACCACATGCACAGCAGAGAAGAGAGCTGTAATCCCACAGTTTCTCTGTATGTGGTGTGTATATGTTGAATATATGGTAGTGGGACTGGAGTTTGCTGTTTGTGGCTTTTGCTTGGACTGCCACATGGCAGAAAGATCAGAAATAGTGCAAGAGAGAATGACATTTGTAGATGACCTGTTGAAGTCATCAGAAATACCCTCAATGGGGTTAGTAGCCTGGGAGTCAGGCCCTTTAAAGAGGAGGATGGCACTAATACTTCTGAGAAAGTGAGATGCTAGGGGTCTGCAAGAGAGGAAAACAACAACTAGCCTGAAGGGACTTTGGAGCAGAGCCAGTAGAAGCTGCTGTCATTTCTATCCTGCTGTCCTTTCTTGAACTTGGCACAATCAGCTGATCTGCATGAATGTGATGTTTTTATGGCACTGGATATAATTGGTAGTGATAGCAGCACAGCTGAACGAGACAGCACATTGTATGAAAACAGGCTGAAGGGAGGATGGGATTCAGTTATAAAATCTTAAAACTCATTTAATCAGGGCATATTTTTTACTAATCAGAATATTTTCTGTGAATCTTGAAAACTGGAGACTCTGATCACAAACCAGAGAGTATGAGAGGGTCTCATTCATAAGTGCTTTATCTTCTCAGGAACAAGTCGATAAGCCTTTATTGTTTAATTTTTCTTTCTTGGGAACTGGGCAGCTGACATTTTTTCAAAGTCCCTTAATTTGTAGGGGACTTTGTGGGAGTCACAAAACCCCATTAACCGTATTTTTCATCTGGCTTTAGGAGGAATATATTTTAAAATGGTAAAAGAAAAAGACTTTGAACAGCTTCTGATAACTCACAGTTTAAGCATGGCTATAAAAAGAAAATGAAAAGGCAATTAAAAATGGAATATTTCTTTCTTCACTCTCCCCCCCCAACTGTAATTTGTCACTATTTCTTGTAGGCAGGCAGAAGGATGAGGCTACAGAAGACCATTTAATACTGCAAAGCTGGCTGCTATAAAGCACCAGCACTTGGCATTAGTGTGGGGGACAAACTGTTTAAAAATCTTTATCATTCTCTATCCCACAAAGTCACAAATTGTGGGGTTTTTTGTTGTTTGTTTGTTGTTTTGTTTTAGTTCGTTCTGTTTTTTCACTGAAAATGAGAAGGGAAAAAGAATAGAAATTCATTAATGTCTCAACAGCAGTAAGGGTAAGAAGAGGATACATTTCTTCAAGATTCCATTCTTTTCTATCCCCTAGCACCCAGAAACCCCTTCATTTAGTAAAACCTACACTGATATATATATTCCAGAAGATCACCAAAAGCAGACTTGAAACACTTGTGGCATCCTTATTTGTGTGTGCAAAACAGTTTTACTCTTCTACAAAACCATTGGTAAAGATGATGGCAGGCTTTTCTCCAGGCCCTACCCTGTGGAGGTCAGGGTTGCTCACGTGGTTTTGCTGCAGCACAGGGCTGGCTATGTGCTGCATGTGTCAGTAGGTCCAGCACACTCCACCAGCCTTTAGTAACCACCTTTGTCCAGCAGAGATGCACACACACCCACTATGTGCCCACTGTCCAGATATATGCATAAATGACTCTCCTGACCTGGGCATTCGCACTTTTACTTTCACTGGTCCTGTCTTCCTCATGGATGCACTAGATGATCTTTTAGTGGTCTTTTCCCATGTTAATGGTTCTACAATTCTATGATAGCTTACCCATGTGCCTGTCCTTGCATAGGAGAATCTTTACATTATCAAAACTTTGATAGTCAGTGTGAATCTCCTTTTCTAGAAGAAGTGTCAATAAGGGATCAAGTGTATATTGCAGGTTCATATTTATGCATACTCCATGAGGGGTCCCAAGCAGCATTCTATGCTCTGATGCCAACAATACCCAGCTTTGACATGTCAGCAAAAAGCCAGTGGTAATACTCAACAAAGATTATGTTTTACAGGTGCAGTACTTGCTAAAAATATTTGTTTACATATTTACTTTCAATGTTGAGTGCTGTATTTTACAGCAATCCTGCTGAAAAGAAGAATTCAGCACTATGAAAATTGTGTTCTTGTTATCATCTCTAACTGCATAGAATTATGGAATATCCTGAATTGGACCCACAAGGATCATCAAGTCCACTCCTGGCTCCACACAGAACCACCCAAATCCAGATCTTGTGTCTGAGAGCAGTGTCCAAACGCTCCTTGAACTCCAGCAGCCTGGAGTTCTGCCCACTGCCTTGGGGAAGCTGTACAGTGCCCATTCCCCACTGGTAAAGAGCCTTTTCGTAACCCCCAGTCTGACTTTACCACTTGTAGTCTCAACCTTCATTTGAAACAGGCTCCTATCCTCCTGACTGGTAAGCCACATATTTAGAGAAGGCTGCAAACCAAGGAGAGGAGAGGAGGGCATTTTTATCCTGACAGTATCCATTCTTACAGAAAATACCTCTATGCAACAGGGGGACACACTGAGGAGAAGCTGTGTCAGGACCCCCTGCCTAGGTAGTGTAGCAAGAGGGACTTGTTTCCATGCCAGGGCAAGACATCCAGAGGACCCCAGATTTTCTTGATTGACTTTTCCACAAGTACCAAGAATGCTGTGTGAATATTTTGGGTGAAGTGAATATTGATACACTGCTAAGCAAATATAAAATAGTATTGTTATTCAAAAGGGGACTAAAAACCATTGACAATCTCTTGTGTGTGTACATATAAAGTCATACTTATTTATCACGTGTTTATAAAACAGCTGCCACTATATCATCTGAGCCCAAGTTTTGTGGAAAGTTCACAAATCCATATTTCATGTGAGCCATATGCTGAGCTGAAGGCACATAATTTACAAACCTTTTAAGCGATTGTGTTACCAACAATTCACATTTCTACTCTCAAGATAAAGCCCCAGCCCATTCCATCTGATCAGCTTCTTATTCTTCAAGCAGGTGTTGTGGTTTCTGAATTTTGTCCAGATGGCAGCTGATGTGGAATGAGAGATTGAGTGAATAAAAACAAATGCTGTGAGAAGAGTCAGTGAGCCTTTGCTCCTCGTGTTACTGCTGGTGACAATAGATTTAATGCAGCCATTGTTCATGATCTGTGAGTTTATGAGAGCTAAATGGTTAGGATTAACTCATCAAATTATAATAATCAGAGCAAATGATTGAAAATATCTTCCTGAAATATACTGCATTTGGTTCTAGTTCGTCAACATTTTGCTATGCACGTCTTTCAGTGGTATGCATGCCTATGTGTATATATGTGTATACACACACACACACACATATATATATACATACATATGTTCATGTGTTGAGCTGTTCAGCATTCATTCTCCCCAGCATACCTCTGATCCATTGCAAAGCAACTGCAAGGCTTGTAGCCGTGACGTGAACTGCAATGAAAGTTTCAAAATGTGTGTGTGCAGAAAAGTATTGGCCCCGTGGGCTGTCTCAGGGAGCTTGTAAGAGATAATGAGGCCTGTGAGGGTCAGCAATTACCTCCAAGTGATTCAGACTCCCTGACTGAGCCGCCTTTATCCGTAACCCACTCCTCCCAGAGCAGTACATGAGCACAGGGCAGAGGAGAGCAGTTCTGCCAGCACCCCCGGAGCACCCCCATCCACCCACCTGTGGGACAGGACCCTGCCCAGTGCACTCTTTCAGATAATTAGGAAATCATGCTGTACTGCCAGTGATAGGTTAGATCTGCGCACCGTTGGCACGAGGATCCTGAGTGGAAATGCAGCGTGTGCTGCTTCACCCAGTGCTCAGGAGCTGAGGAGGCACATCGGCTTTGCTCACCTCACCTCATCTCCATTGCTGTCACCCGAGCCTTTGCCTCAAGAAAAATCCGTATCTCTAAGTTGCCTCTCAGAGAGGCTCTTATTATGACACTGGTGGGCAGAGCCTTTCACAATTTGTGAAATAACCTGCTGCCATGTCAGATTAGGTTATGTGCCATCAAATTATTTAAATCTTCACAGTTACATTTGTTCTACAGACATGCACTCTCTCTCTTGAGACTAACAGTTCTGCACTTCTACGAATACTTTCCTTTCAGGTCATTCTTTTTTTTTTTCCCCTTACTTTTTTCTTTTATAGTGGCAAAATCAGCTCCCAGAGCTCTTTTTGAGACCACAAAAAAGAGAGGTGACGCTTCGTGTACGTTTTATGGTTTTTCTGTCCAATGAGTCTAATGTCAAAATTGCTACAGCCTTCCAAGAGAAATGCTAAATCATAATGTAGTAAGAAAGGCACCCTCGACAGGTCTGCGAATGACAGCTCTATAATTTCAGCATTATTTGAATACAATGTAGAAGTGCCTTATATGTTTAAGCAGCTTCATTTTACATCTGCTTTTTGGAATAATTGATTCATACTTGTCTGTACAGGCTTTCAATAGTTCTTCTTTTCAGTGTCTTCTTTCTCAGTGTCTTTGTCTATCCCTTTCTTTCTTTCTTTCCAATTTCTTTTTTTTTTATTATTCCTTTGATTTTTTTTTTCTATAGTATTTATTTTACCATTGAGAAAATGAGAGGGTCAGGCTGAGAATGTGTGAACTGAGCTGCAGAGGAACTACTCATTTTTACCTCTGTGCTCATTAAAGACAGGGTGCAGAATGACTCGAATTACAAGTGGATTTTGTCTATCTACTTTCATACATATGCTAACATTTATTGCTTTATTTGTCACTTCAAAATTACCATTATTATTTCCAAGTACCGATGTATATTTAATTTGTTTTAACATTTCTAAATTTTTTTTCTAGTTGTTACTCAAGCTTTTGTGCGTTGGTTGAAGTCCTTGAAAAACCTCCTAGTGGTTCTTGATGACAATTTTTCACCAAGAGACAGCGGCTTCAAATTCTGCTAAAATGAAAAAAAAAAAAAAGTTTATAGTCCTACAGGTTTTTTTGGTGGTAGCGTTTCTGCACCACTGAACTGACAGCTGAAATCCTACCCCTTCCCCCCAGTGCCTGACGTCTGCCTTGGCAGCCAGAGGGAGGGCAAAGGGAGAAGTACAGATGGGGAGAACCAAAACATTTTGCAGTGCGACCACCCCAGCCAACACTGTGTGTTGTGTCAACAATCTGCAAGACCTGGCAGATCTCTGTGGAGGTGGCTTTACTTCTTGTGACACGTCCAAAGAACCTGCACTGTGCTGGTCTGAAGCCAAGCCACAGTTACAAGTGCTCCTCCATCAGATCTCATGAAAATTAGAAGGCTGTGCTTCAGGTCACGGCTGTGTGGGCTTGAGATGGGTTTCTTCCCACATCCCTGACATGGAGAAGGGGAGGCAAAGGCACATTTCAAACACAGACCCCAGGGAGAGCACGAGGTGGGTACCCCCTATTTGATCCTTCCTGGAAACCATTGCAGATCAATAGCTCTACAAATGATACTGGTTTTAAAATTCATGAGCCTGTGAAAAGTGAGAGAAAAGCTCCTTTCTATCCTGTGTGGGGTATTTTTTGTCTGCTTGTTTTTTGTTTTCTTTTTTTCACTTTGAAAGCTTGATGCTTTCCTCAGTGGATACTGAACCATATGTGAAGAAATGGGATTGGAAAGAAGAAAAATTAGAACTATAGAGAAAAAAAAAATATATTTCTGAAAAGCAATGGGAAATGTAGTTTAATGAGGTGCTAGCTGAAAAGCTCTATCCTCTTTATGAAAAATACTGTAGTGATTCGGCAATACCATCTCTTACTGAAGGTGCTATTAGAAACCAAAAGGAAGGCTTGTCTGAGCCTCCGTCTTTCCAATCAATAAAAATCAGTAAAATTAAACAAAATAAATAAAAATATGCTTTAAAAATAATTCATAAATTCTGGGCTGAACATGGTTTCTCTTCTCCCATCTTGCTCTCTCACAGTGGCAACTGTCTGACAGCTGGCTGTAGTGTATCCCATCCTTGCTCCACCCTTGGGGTGCCTGTGTACTGTTACTCCTGTCAATTTGCCATCCAGGTGTCCAAACTGCCTTTCACTTTTGGACTGCAGTCACTGTCCCTCAGAAGGAGACAGGCTTCACCAGACAGTAGCATGACTGCATCATCAGAAGTGAGATCTCCTTTCTTCCTTTAGTAGACCCAATGAGAGAGACCCCATTTCTGAAACAATGTTTGCAGAGAATCCAAAAAGGGCTCAAATTCAAAACTATGTTTTTATGATCTCTTTAACTCTGTGTGTTCTATCACGTCTCTTTTCTGAGCTGTTCTGTCTCAGAAGAGTGTATGGATACATTGTTTTAATATTCTTAATAGGAACTAATAGGATGCTTGAAATGTTGGTCAATCTTTGCATCACCGTTCCTCTCCTGGTGGTGTTTGCAGTCATAGAGGACATCATTGAAGTACTGAGAATGCCTCCTGGGGGGCGGGCACATGTGCATATGCAGGTTTCATAAAGTATGAAATCATATATGAAATTCCTGTTTGGATTTTCTGCAAGCAGAAATGTGAGAAGATGAGGTCAGTGTGCATTCCAGGTCCTGAAAGGTGAACAGTCAATGTTCCGAGTTCAGCCTAGTTACTAATTTTTGTTTTTGTGTGAAAAAAAAAAAGAGAGCTCCCTAGATAGTGTCATAGCATGCAATGCTTATAGATAAATAGAACTGAAGGGAATAGGTAATAACCATAAAACAGTATTATGAAAATATAAACTATAATTAGTGATAATGGGTTACTCTCTTAATTAAATACAGTAAAATATGGATGCAGAGTTTTGATGCATGGATGCTTTTGCCCAAGAACATATGTGTGTTTATATACTGAGCTAACATTGATGCATAACTGACACATTAAATACTCATCAAAGGATGAATGCTCTGCCCTAATGTTTAACGGGTCTGTTTTGTGCTGCATGATTCTACAAATACATGGAAGAAGGTAGTCCCTGTCACCAAATTTCCTGTATAAAAACAAAGGGATAGAGTACTTAACTGTATACATGCTCAGAATGGCTTGGGTGGGGGAGACAAGGTTAAGTCATCTCTGTGGGTGCTCTGTTCTTTCTGCTGAAGGACCTGAATACTGGTGGTGCTCCTTATTTGTCCATGAAATTAAGCTTCAGCACAAATTCATAGCACCTGTTTTGATTCCAGTTCCAGAAACTTGGGGTTTCTGTGGAAGGAATAACACTCTTCCTCTTTTTTACTAAATCTCTACATTATATAAAGGCTTCGTAGGTCTCCAGTTGCTCTCCTATTTTCTAGAGATGGAAGAAACTGCATTTCATTGACCTCCAGCACTCTGAGTTTCAGATGCATCATTAAATAATTTGAGTCCTCTGAGTAGTTAGATAATTATGAGGGGATTAGATTATGATTAGTACCAGGGAGGGGGAAATATTGAAACTCATCTGTAAGTTACAAGCTTACCCTTTTAAATGCCTATGCGGTCACCTTTCCCCTTGGCTCTGGGGGCCTGTCATGTGTGATGTGTGCCATGAGCGCTGCTGTGCAGAGGCACTGGCCACGGACACAGGGCAGAGAGCACCCAGCTGGCTGGGAACCACCCCGTTGTGCTCTGAGGAGAAGGACTTTTCTCAATCACAGCCAAAAATAACTGGAGTCTCCCATCTTTCTCTCAGGTTCTGTGTGCCTAGTGCTTTTGAGAAAATTCATACCTGTCAGCCTGACAGCATTGCCCAGGGAGGTGGTGGAATTACCCTCCCTGGATGTGTTCAAGAACCATGTGGATGTGGCACTGAGAGAGATCGTCAGTGGGCACGGTGGGGATGGGTTGATAGTTGGACTAGATGATCTTAGTGGCCTTTTCCAACCTTAATGATTCTGTGATTGCATGAACACCACTGTTTTTGTTTGGAAATAAGCTACCCTGGCAGAAGAAGTACTGATCCCTTTTTTCCCCAGATCTCAAGATGGTATTTTCTGAACCCAGACTGAGGAGAATCACATTCCCTGTAGTTGTTCTTGCTTAAACCAGGACTGCCAGCCTCTTCTATCTTAAACATTCAGGTTGATATTTTCTCTGCCTGGTCTCAAGGCTACTGTGATATTAAAAAAGAAGAGTGTGAGTAAAATGAATTGTCCCTTATTGAGGTAGAATATACAGGGAGAAAAGAAATTATGCCTTTCCTGTGAAATTTTAGCATAAGCATACAGTAAGTCAAAGTGGCAGGGTCTATAAATGTCAGGGAGAATTTTATTGGCAGAAAGAGTTAAACATAAAGATATTCAGGTGCAAATGTCCTGCCGGTGCCTGCGCCCATGATTATTTCAGACACATGGGCAGTCTGACAATATCTGTGGGATCACACACTGGTCTGCCTGTGATTTAATCTGAACTTTGAATAGATGTGATGCACTCCACGTAAAGAGAGCTTCTAGATATCTTTCTTTTTGAATACTTTGTATTTTAATATGGTGCTTTTTAAATCAAAAGAAAGATTTCCATCGACTTAAATGGGTTCAAAAGTGAATTCCAACATGAGATTACTTTTTTCATTAAGGGCATTACATTGCATCATTGAACTTGATGTTTTTTTTCCATTGGCTTCATTAGATGCAAAATTGGCCTCTTAAAGCATATGCCTTGATAACACACTTTGTCTTCTGTGACTGCAGTAAAAAAAACACTAAATAAATAAATAAATAAATAAATAAATAAACAATCAGGACATCATTATGCTTGCTGTTCCTTATTTCTGTGACATGTTGCCTCTTATGTTCTTGCATTTTGAATCATAAGGGCTCTATTCTCACTGGGCTCTTGTCCCATGTTAATCTGATATTCACATAATTTTGCTAGAAAAGAGCGTGTGAATGATCTCTCCCTTCTAATTTATTCAAGACTAACATTCTGCTACTGGCAAACTCGCTTCCATGGTTCCCCTGTCTGTACAGTATAACCAGATGTTTTGTAGTTTGGGTCCCTCTGCACATCACTGTATAGACATGGGAAGTACCTCTATCCTGCAGAGTTCTCCAGGAACCCTCAAAATACATGAGGAATGTGTGAAAACAAGTCATAAAGCAATTTAATACGAAATCTTAAAACACAGAAAGTACTTCTTAAAAAGCAGGAGAAATACTATATAGATTTTCGTTGAGCAGAACAGACTGTCATCTGGGCACTATGCATATCATGGTGCAATGGTTGCAAATAGCAAAATATTCATTTAAAACAACCTGTAAATGAAGACATAAAATTATTTGAATAATGTGGACTTGGCTTTGAATTGGTAGTACTTCTGCAGTAATTACTACTAACACATTTGCCTGTCTCTCAGCATTGAAGGCATATTCCCAGCACCACTGCAAGGGAGGGAAATAACTTCTAAGTAAGAAAGCTGAGGTATATTATATTATATAAATCTATGCAGATTTAAAATGCGGAACTTTCTGTTAGTTTTCAGTGCTCAGGTAGGCTTTGTTTAAGTTCAAAGTTATATGAAGTTTTGGGCTTGTTGTTCTGACTGGTGTATCAGATAGATTTGTAGAGGTCCAGTGGTGCCACAGATTAAGCAGCACCTGAGGCTGAGCACCTTTCTACCTGTGGTGCTACTTCCATTCAACAAACATTAAAAAGTTGCGTGAAGGAATGATAATCAGTGTTTTTGACAGATGAACTTTAGGGGAAAAAAGGGTTCTCTAATTTCTTATAGATAAATGAGAACCATTACGTGACAAGGAACTGCATGAAGTCAGTCAAGGGCAATAGGAGACTGAATACAACTTTACATAATAGAAAAAAAAAAAAAAGAGGTGATAAATAATATTAAAAATTAGACCTTATGAATGCAGCTGGATTTTTCCTCAAAGTTTGAGAAGGTTTAGTGGGTGGCTCTGAATTGAATCCTTATCTGCTTAAAATGAAGATCAGGGACCAACCATCAATTTGTATACATCCTCTGAGCATAGAATTAATGGTTCTATTAAAATGAGTCATCCCCAAGAAATTCTATAGTAATTGAACTACTTCATAAATTAAGACAAGCAAGCACAGTTGTATAAATACTAGAATGGTTGACCTAGTTATTTTTAATAAAGTTATGTTCATTATAACCTTCTATCCTGACTGGGTGATGACTGAAATTTCTGAATAGCCCAGAAAATTGTTTGAAGCATTGGGTGAATATTTTCAGGTGACGGTGAGACATGGAGGGCTGCTCTATTCTCTACTGCTCTAACTTGGTTTGAATGGCCTGCATCAATCCTTAAATTTAATGACAGAAAACTCAGCTTAACCTTGCTGTAAAGTAAGTATTTATACATATCAATGAGAGAAATAAAACACCTTATTGATTTTACATCTGCTTTCACTGTGGTAATTAAAATGTACCTTTGCAGCTTGCAGAATAGTAGTCTGTTTGTATTAGATCAAAGAAAAGCTTTTTTACAGACCTTATTTTGTATTCTTGTTATCTGTTGAATTTTTTAAATAAATGCAGAAGGATGAGCCCGGTCTTCATAATCTGCTGTCCTTTAACTCTAGTGAAAAGACACCTTCCAATCAAAGAAGCTAATTATAGTGCTGTATTCTCGTGATTTCTAGGTATTTTTAGTGTTGACTACCCCATAACCCAGTATTCAGTATAGTTAATGCCTTTTCCTAGGTATATTCTTCGTCAGGAGTCTTCCGAGGAAAACTTACTGTAGCTGTTCACAGGATGGTCACCACTTTAGCAAATCTCTTCTAAAGGATTTCAGAAAGAAAGCAAAGTTCTCGAAAAGGGCATTATAGACTTTGCAACTGTGATCAATCTGATTGTCAATTTGAGCTGTATGCTATTGCTTGCATAATTTGTGTAGAATCTACTAACTTTCAGGAAGCATGACAATGCACCATTTCTGCTGCAGCCCATCTCTTCTAAAGCTTAGTCGGTGCCTTCACAGGTGATACTGTAGATGAATCTGGACTGTAGCCCACTCCCACTGCTACTGTGGTGGCACCAGTGTGAAAATAGACTCTCAACCTCTGCTTTCTTTTTGGCAGAAAGTGAGTTCTAAGTTAATCCTTGACAAATCTGCTCTTGTGAGACCCCACCTGGAGTAGTGCGTCCAGTTCTTGAGCCCCCAACACAAAAAAGATATGGAGCTGTTGGAGCAAGTCCAGAGGAGGGCCACAAAGATGATCAGAGGGCTGGAGCACCTCCCCTACACGGACAGGCTGAGGGAGCTGGGGCTCTTGGCCCTGGAGAAGAGATGGCTCCAAGGAGACCTTATAATGGCCTTTCAGTAGCTGAAGGGAGCACACAGGAAAGCTGGGGAGGGACTTTTTATAAGGGCATGTAGTAACAGGACAAGGGGAAGTAGTTTTAAACTGGAAGAGGGTAGATTTAGACTAGATATTAGGAAGAAATTCTTTACTGTGATGGTGGTGAGACACTGGAATAAATTGCCCTGTGAGGCTGTGTTGCCCCCTCCCTGGAAGCTTTAAAGGCCAGGCTGGATGGGGCTCTGAGCAACCTGGTCTAGAGGGAGGTGTCCCCTGTCTATAGGGGGGTTGGAACTAGGTGATCTTAAAGGTCCCTTCCAACCCAAACCATTGTATGATTCTATGATTCTACAGAATTAACACTGAAGAATCCTCTGGAGCTGGCCTTCGCCAAGATGTCTGCTCACCCCTTTGATCTTGGTAGGTGAGAGGATTCCCTAAGCAGTTCCTTGCATCCACAGTTTTTCAATATTTTGAACAATACTGAAATACTCTTTGCCAACATTTTCTTTTAATGCACATGTATGTATGTACATGTGTGTATGTTTGAGTAGAGTCAAGTTTCTGGTAGCACAAATAATTTTGAAAAAAGCACAAGGGCAAATGGTTTTAAACTAGGAGAGGGGAGGTTTAAGTTAGATATCTGGAGGTAGTTTTCCACTTAGAAGGTGATGACACACTGGAACACATTGCCCAAGGAGGTTGTGGATGCCCCATTTCTGGGGGCATTCAAAGCCAGGCTGGATGTGGCTCTGGGCAGCCTGGTCTGGTGGTTGGTGACCCTGCACATAGCGGGGGGGTGAAGTTAGATGATCTTTGAGGTCCTTTTCAACCCAGGCCATTCTATGATTCTATGATTCTATGATTTTCTGTGATTTTTCTTAATATTTTTCTCAGGTTCTTCAGACTTGAATGGCCATGTGGTGCAAATAGTTTTCATATCCTGGATTGCTATTATTCTCCCATGTGTATCTTCAGTTGTATGACGTTGTATGACAATTGTATGACATGATGAGTCTCCTAATTTGGTTTATATACAGACTAGGCCATGGATTGTCCTACATAAAAATGTCCAAGAATTAGAATTCCTCACAAATTTAATACTGATTTAACAGAAATAGTTTACACAGTCCAAATAAGTCCTAAAAGAAGAATTTCAGTTTGATTCTCAAGATCCAAAAATCTTGTAAACTTCAGCTTTGTAGGAAGTAGAACCTTTCTGCTTCTTTCTCTCATCCCCAATGTGGGCTGATGGAGAGCTATTAAACAGGTTAGCCTGTGATTAATTTACCTTTACCTCTGTACCTTTGTGTCCTTCTTGTGCCTGATTAGTTCAAGGCTTGGGATTTGAAGCAAAGCCAAGTTTTTAAATCTGGAGCCCTCTTAATTACTTCCTCTCAGTCTTTTTTTTTTTTTTAATTATGTAGTAAAAATCTGATTATAGATATGTCTACATAGTAACTCAGTGTAGAGATATTTAAGCTTGGTCTAAAAGATCTGGTTTGGTATCGGAAGCAGTCTAGCCATAGCAACATAGGATAATTTATATAAACATACACTTACTACACAAAAGTATGAGCAATTCAGAACATGCCATGTAAATATTTATGTATATATATATATGTAATTACTACACACAATGTGTATTTATGCACACACATCTAAAAACCTTGCTAGTGCAATTTGGCAAGTAACACATCTCAAAAGTAGAAAGGAAAAACAGAAATACAATTGTGATTAATCGCACTCATTATCAAGTCAGACTTATGACCTGTGTAAATTTTAGGGCATTTTTTTTTGAAACGTGTGTGTGGTGGTGGATGGGAGCAGGAGTGCATATGTGTGGACTGAGAGATGAAAAATACACTGCTTTCTCTGCCAATAAAATGACTCCTTCCTCTTGCCCCAAGTTTTCAGCCTTCCCTCCAAAAGTTAGGTAGATGTCAAAAGCTGGCTAAAGTCTTATTATTTGGTTAACTCTAGGTGGTTTCCATTAGCCTTACAGTACATGCCACTGAGTAGACATACAGTAACTGAATTGTTTCAACTTATCCAAATAACATTGAAATAGACTTAATTGTTGAACTGCAGGAAAGACCATGTGTCTCCAGAGACTATTAATGTCATTTAAAAGGCTAAATGTACCATAAAACCTGTCTTTAACAGAATAAAATTGTACAGACCAACACAATTTTAGCTAATGTTTTCCACATTTCTTGTAAAAAGAGTCGTTGGCTGTAAAGCAAAGTTCATAACATTTCTAGGAGTTATTTCAGTGTAGCCCTCCTCAGCAAGTTTGAATCTACCATTGTTTCTATCACTGAGTAGCAACTTACTTTGAGAGTAGTCACAATGAAACCTGTTGCATTCAGTTACAGAACATATTTCTATTTATTGTGACTAATAAGAGGCTTTTATTCAGAAGTTTCAAGATGACTCCAATTCCAATAGATAAGTATTTTCCTGTTGGTCTGCTTCAACATTTAAATTTAGCTTTGATTAAAGAAGTATGTAAGGCAGTATTTGAAAGGAAAAGAAAAACCAAAGGAGTTCTTGCAAATTGAGATTGTCATTGCAATTTCCTTAGAAATCAGCATATTTTGTTATACTTAGTCTGGGATTTATCCCCTGGTTTTAATTCCGATTTTACATATGCTCTTTTGTTGACTGTGTTAAAAATTTTATTTGGGTAGAGAAAATGATAAAGGGAATAGAAAACAGAAAAGAGGAGTGCAGAAGTGGATGGGGAAGGGAGAATGAGAGGCCAAGAAAAGAGTGGTAAAAAAAAAAAAGAGAGAGAGAATTGCTTTTATGCCATCAAAGAGACAAAGGGGTAGTTCTTTCTTCCAAAAAAGTTCAAGGTATAATGGGGAAAAAAATCAAGAAGAAAGACAAATAGTGGATCAAACCTCAGTAGAGGGAGCAAATCTTTCTATTTTTCTGTCTCATCTTTTCACTAGAGTTGTATATCAACTATCAAGGAAGCAATTTCAAATAAGTTCTACTAACATTATTGTTATTTTACAAGTTTAGTTGCTATGGAAATGAATGATGTAATCTACTCTTTCAATCACAATCACTTACTTTTGAAAAAAATCTTTTTATCCTGGAGAAATTTTTTTTTTCCTGGTAGTTCTCTCCAATCTGGGAGACAAAGTTATTGTCTCATTTTTTTTCTGGAATATCTCAGAATCAGGATGTAATTACCCATGTAGGAACACCAGTGCCTTTTCTGAAGAAGTTAAGAATTTCTTTCAGCAGCAGTTACTGTCAAGCTTTTCCCACTAGAACTGTGTGTGAATGGAAACAACTGTAATTTCTTCATTGCTTGCTATTAAAATGCACTTGAATCACGTAACTCTTTTGAAAAAGAGACATTATGATCACAAAAAATATTGGTTAAGTCTAGCCAGAGTCTGATTTATTTGGTTTTACTCTTGTGATAAGAAGGGGGTAGGTGCTAATGAAGCTATTCCCGTTTAGAGGGAAATTCATCCAGTAACAATTCATTGTGCTGCTAATTCTTTTTTCATCCCCATTTTCGGAATTTACGTAGTGTCTTGTCTCCTGGCGCTGACCCTCAGAGTGGCCCTGAATTCACCTGTAGCAAAGGAAATCCCTGGATGCATAGACCTAGAGTATCTTACCTTGAACTAAAAAGACCTTTACATTCCTAGATTATTGATCAGACACTATTGCACAGACCAGCCTACAGATAGATGTTTCACTCATATACCATGCAATTAAGTGCCATGGAGAGATGTGTCCTCACCTTTGATGCAGCAAAACTTGACTTTGCTAAATTGAAAATTTTAAAGCTGAGTGGTTGCATTATGCTAGATATAAGCTGAAAAGCCCAATACATGTCCATGCAGTAATTCTACTTCTGATTTGTTAATAAATTCAATCTCTAATTTAGAAGTTTTTCTAGCAGGCCCCAAAGGAATTTATTTAATTGCAACTCATATAAAAGTTGTACGGCTTGGTATGATCAGAGGCAAGATACACAGAGTTTAAGTTATTGTCTTATTAGTCATCCAGGTGAAATCCTTTCAGTCCCCCTGTGGCATATTGGACAACTGAGTTTAAGTCACTTGCAGCCTCTTCTTGACAAACCTGTCCAAAGAAGAAGGTATGGAAAGATAGGGTGGGGCTGTGCCTTCCTAAATATTAAGTAACTTGTACTGGATTGGTTTGTTTTCAACCCAGTTAGACTCTGAAAATACATATTTCCAAAACCTGAAATATCATTATTTTTCAAGTTATTGCAGCATTTCTGAGAGGTATGTGGAGAGCTACGCAACATGCTTTTCTTGCCCTCTAATTTAACCTCTCTGTTAGAAACTGCAAATCCTGCAAGCATTGACCACAGGTAATCAAATAGTAAGAAAGAAAAATAAATGCTTTTTACAAACCATTTGTACAGTAAAGTTTACTCTTCCACAAACAGGATCGTAGACTCTGATAAGCATGAAGTTATTTTTACTACTCAGATTCCAGCATTTTGATGAGGATGTTCATGCAGATACCTCCTTGCTTTTAAATGTCACATAGATCATGTATTTTTTCCTGTCCCTTTTTATTGATAATAAGTATAAATATTCTCATAGTGGCATGAAAGTTGACAAACAATCTAAAAACTTTCCAGAAAATACTCCATAGGAATATGAATTATTAAAATGCATATTGATTCCAAAGCAGTCACCTTTGAATCACAGATGTGAATCTCACTGAAGTCAGTGAATATGGTACTGAGGTAGTACGACATGTAAATATATTGAAATTATGACATAGCAAATATAAAAATACTGCTAATAAATCATTATTTCCTGGGTAGATTTAATAGTACTGGGTATATATAGTCTACATATTGAGTTTAGTTAAGATTCTGAAGGCATTTCATTTCTCTGAGTGAAGTAAAACTCACAGAGGATATTATACATTATTGTTGCCATTTAACAGCTGAAAAAGATGTTTATATGATTTGTCTAAGCTCGTGTGGGAAGAAAAACAAAGAATAGAAACTTCCTCCTTAGGCATTCATTCTTATATTCTCCATAGGTGATCTGACCTAAGACTTATTTTAATGTAGCCATGACAAATATAATGTGAAAATGAATGAAACTGAAATTAAGAAAGGGCTGACCTCTCATATCTAAATGGAATTTCATCCTAATATAGGGTGAAAATTGTTCAGTGTTGGTCTTACCACGTCATTCCTGATAGTTTTCAAAAGTCATAACCTTAAGATGCAGCTAATCATTCTAGTTTCTGAATTCTGTAATATTAGGATGCATAAGGTACAGACTTCACTGTAGTAAGTTATAAGGTAGCTAAAAAATGCTGTTGTCAGACTGCAAAACCACCTTCCTCTATGTCCATTTGAGAAGTCCTATTTAATCTGTTGAGACCACTCAGCATAAGTTACATAAAAAGTTGCAGAATTGGGCCCCAACAAGGTTAAATACTTCTGCATTGTTCATTGGGCATATAATTTATGTGAGAATTACTGCAAGAAAATCAAATAAGAGATTTCTATGTTTTCCGCACAAGTCTTGAGCTCATTAGCACATAATCTAATTTACTCTAACCAGCCCAAGGTGGACAGAATATGAAACAAATGATCTTGGTGTTTAAGAACAGGTAATTCTGTTTGTTTGTGGTAAATAATGGCATTTTCCTACTGATTGGTATTCACCTTGCCCCTTAAAATTGCATCAGGTCAGTGCTGAGAGTAACTGTTGCAGCAGGTTTGCATTCCACTGTACTATGTAATAAGTAACTTTTCTGTCACAGTTAATTAGACCCAGTCCAAAATATGAAAAACAAAACTTAGGTTCTTAGTAAATATAACCTTTAATATTCCCAAATGGAGAGAAAGGTTTGACTTCTATTGCAGAAGGGAGTATGTGAAAGAAAAGTTCAGAAAGAGGAAAACTTTTCCCTTCCCTTCCCTTCCCTTCCCTTCCCTTCCCTTCCCTTCCCTTCCCTTCCCTTCCCTTCCCTTCCCTTCCCTTCCCTTCCCTTCCCTTCCCTTCCCTTCCCCTTCCCCTTCCCCTTCCCCTTCCCCTTCCCCTTCCCCTTCCCCTTCCCCTTCCCCTTCCCCTTCCCCTTCCCCTTCCCCTTCTCATTACTAAATGTACACTTCCCAGAAATGTAACCCATGAGTAAATGTGCTAATTGAACCAATGTAAGGCAAAAAATGAAATCAGGTCAAGATTCCCAGTGTAAGTCTGAAAACAAACTAGTCGTAACAGAGATCTGATGTGTGCAAGGTCTACATAGGCCACTCATTCCATCATACTTCCATACAAGGATCAATAACTAAGGTAGAACTTGAGCCAAGCACTTGAAATGTGGCCATCTGAGAATACTAGCTAGTGCTCAGATACTACGTGAGTCCTCATCCTCCCATGTAAATCTACAAATACATAAACAGCACTCAAGTGCTGAGGAGTATTTTGTCCTTTCTCCTGTGAAGTTTGGTAACCAAACTGATGGAAACATACGATTTCACAATCACCTCCACTCACACAGAGTCTTGTTCATCTTTTAATGACCTCCAAGTCATAACCTTTGTCCCAGACATTTTTTTGCACTTCTTCTGGCTGTTCTCTGTCTACAGGGCTCTTTGTTGGAGAAGAGGGAGGAATAACAAATATCAAATCCAGAATTAAAGAGGCATCTCTGTTGATGCCTACATAGAAAGAGAGGTACTTTGCTGTAACAGGTAGATGTTAATCCATGAGTGTTGATCCCAGGACCAGCGAAAGCTTACCATAATTTTCTTAAAGGCACAGCCATATAGACACAGCCTCAAATAGTCAGAAATGAGACAAGATTCAAGATTTTCTTTACAGAAGAAAATCACCTCTTCTGGGCTTTTTACTTCTGATTAAGTTTATCAGTTCTTAATGCAGGGAAGATGTTTACTTTTTCCCTAAGACATACTTCCAAGAGGAAAAATGAAGCAGTTTCAAATAAACAGAGCAATGCATTTTTATTATCAGAGGTATTCTGTTCCTGTAACTCAGGGAAAAATGCCACATTATTTTGTCTTTAACAAGAATAACTACATTCTGGTACTTGGGACTTATTGCTGCTGGTGCTTGCCCTCCTCAGAGGGTTTCCAGCAATGTTTTGTAAAACTCTTTTCCTAAGACTGAGCTGCAATTAGGATGGACTTCAGTCAGTTCTGCAGAGATGTCACTCCACATAGCACTGTGGGCTTCATGCTGCAACATGAAGATGTCACTTCAGATAGCACTGTGGGCTTGAAGTGGCAATACAGAGATGTCACTTCTCTATTAGGAACTGCTGTCCTTTTTGATGGAGCTGGCTACTACTTTGCTAATACCCTCTTGAGGTCCCTCTCAGTGGGCTTGACTTCACTGGAACAGTATGACAAGTTAAAACATGTCCTTGAGAAGTCACGCTAACTAATGCAATGATGACCGTGACTGTACAGTGTGTCTAGGCAGGGACAAAGTGCTGTTTCAGTGGTGGAAAAAACCCTACCCTAGTGAGAATTGACTCACAATCTGCAAAGTGGTTGTTGGACACAACTTATCTCTGTCCACAATGACCACAAGCCCATGGTCATCATTGTGTCAGTTAACATGACTTCTCAAGGTCGTGTTCCACACCGCTGTAAATTTTAAGGGAAGATAAAGGGGCATCAGGAATTTATTTTCTTTCTAGATGCCTCTTTGGCTCAGTTAACCTTTAACAATGGTCTCTTCTTTAGTGGCTAAAACAATAAAGAACAATGCCACAGAGCTAAGAGCATGAATCACGAGTTTCAGCCAGTCTAAATAGTTGAACCTGTTTTTCACTTCAATATTCCAAGCACAATAAAGGTCTGTGGATAAAAATGCCCGCATATCTTACCATATGAATTCTGAATTTCAGGCATTCCTACATTCATTTTGGGTAGAGTAAGTTTTCTAACAAAAAAGATTATCCAACGTGCATTTCCTGGTCAAACTCTGTATGCGATCCTACAAGTACAAATGACATTTGGTAGTGCCCCCTTTTGTAATTGCTTTAAATTAAAAAGCAATTAGAAGCCCACTAATTTCAGACTAGACCCACTGGGTCAAGACTGAGATCACCGATAGAGCAGTCACAGACTATGCATTACACATCCCTCATTCCACGAAGGCCAAGTTTATATTGGAGGTAGGTCAGTAATTCCTAGTACTGTCAGTGGCAGCCTTTTAAGGCGTCCCAAGGACATCTACAGCGTTCGTTCATCCTTTGGCAGGTGCTGGTACCATGAACAAATTTCTCTCTCATCATTTTGCTTCCTGTGAGTAATAGGAATCTCAGACCTGCATGAGGTGGTGTGCTGGGTTTTTGGGGAATAGAGGACTCAGAGGTTTGCTACCACATGTGAGGCAAATAGGCAAAAGGCTCTTCACTGTGCTTCCTCATGTGCCTTCATTAACTCTCCAGAAACCCCTTTGTCCTACCTAGCTTTCCGCAGCTGATCCACCTTTCTTTCTGTATTGCTGATTACAGGAACTTTGTTTACCTGGGAAGACAGAAATGATAATGAGATTCCAGTGCACAGTTGATTGCCTGCCCTAGCTGAACAGCTCTGTGGGTGGCCTGGTCCATTTTGTCTGTGGGCTTGAGTGGCCCCTGCTCCTAACCTCCTGCAAGGCTCTCCCCAGCAAGCCCCATCAGTAACCCTGGAAGCGAACTTTCTTCACAGAAAGGCTCTGTTGGTCTTTTCCCAGTATCCATTTTTTTTCTTGGCATGACTTCCATTTTTTTTCTTCACAGAAGCTGTGAAAACTTTTCCTGAAATGATCCCACTCTGCCTTCTGGCTGAAGAATATGACTGATGTCTTTCCTTCCCCAGTGCAGAAGTACATCTGTGTAGTAGAGAGACTAGGTAACCAGCTGTCATGTCAGCTTTCTTAAACGTACTTGCATGTCATGACTTGTTGGTCTGTATCAAAGCAGAGACCCTCTGCTGCTAGCTCCATTCCATGCAAAATCATTTCATTAAGGCAGAAAAAATGTGTTTTAGTTAAGTCAAAATCAGTCTATTCTTGCTTCTGTTATTTCTGCTTCTTCCTTAGACAGGCTGATGATAACACTTATCCCCCTTTTCTCTCTTGCCTTCTTTTCTACATCAAAGCTACTAACTACTGTGTTCTTTAATTTAACAGCTTCTACGGCACATGGGAGAATAACTTCATTTTATGAATAGTGAATCCCTGTATAATGCCATCTTCACATAATCTCTATTTTGCTGCTCCGAAACAGATTTTATTTCAGTAAATGTGCAGACCACTGCCACGGTGAGACTGTACTGACAAAAAGAAGTGATGTTACAAGTGTAATCATTGTGTTTTGAAGCATACTTCTGAGGTGTAGTAATTATTCTGTTCTTCTTGCTATCTAAAGAACAGCTTCCAGTTGCTTATTTTTTCACAGAGGATAGTTTTATCTCAGGTCACCACAACAACAACTGGCAACTGTGGGCTTTGTACCCAAAACAGATGCCTGTGACACCTATGAATTATTGTCACAGTTAGACTTAGAATGCACGTTATAGTATAGTCATAGTTAGAATACAATTCATATTTGCTTGCTTTGAACCCAAATAGGAGCATACTATAATACTGTACCCAGCAAGAAATAAATTTGTATGTTGGCATAACAAAAAACAACCTATAATTATTTCACATAAACATGAACGATGCATAGTTGCAAGTAGGAAGCATGGGAAAACAACAGCAATCCAAGTAACAGAACTGGCAAGATAAAGAACAAAGATCAAGATCATCACAAGGGACAGTAAATAGACAGGATATCTTTCTGAGTACACAAATATCCCATAAGGTTGTCTAGCAAAGTCAAAAACAAGACAAGCAACACTGGGAACAGATGGGATCTGTTTCTGGAAGAGAAGAAAGCTGCGTAAAGCATCACAGATCCAGGGGAACTTTTCTCATCAAAGGGCTCTCAAGCTGGAGAGACTTGACTTCCTCAACCATCAACTACCACATAATGTATCCATCAGCACATCAGCTCCCAGGTATTGCACATTCACAGCCACGTCAGGATATGGTGGTCAGTTTTCACTGAATCATAGAATCATGGAATTGCAAGGTTGGAAACGACCTCAAGAGATCATCAAGTCTGACCTCTCTGCAGAAGAAGGTACCCTACAAAAGGTCACACAGGTAGGCATCCAGACAGGTCTTGAATTTTTTGGAGACCAAAGAAGGAGATTCCACAACCTCTCTGGGCAACTAGTTGCAGTGCTCCATCACCCTTACTATGAAGAAATTCTTCCACATGTTTGTATGGAACTTCCTACGTTCAAGTTTTAGGCCACTCCTCCTTTTCCTATCACTGTGCATGGCCAAGAAGAGCCTGGCCTCAGTTTTGTATATGTAAAGATATGTTATGGCAATATATAAGAGCTAAACACAGGCACAGTGACAGTAATGACTGTCTGTCTTCTAAAGTTTTATTTTCATTTATCAGTCCTCAAAATACTCCTATCACAATGATTTTAAGTTCCAGTAGTCACTGGTAAGTGTAGATTTGTATGTACATACAAACATTTAATCAATTACAACAATATTTAAAACAAAACAAAACAATACAATACAACAGAAAAAAACCTCAACATGTTATGTTGAACAGCATGGGTAATTTGTACTTCGCATCAGAAGAGGGCAGAAAGTGAAAATCCTTTTCCTTCAGAAGATTGGTTCCATGTGATAGAGATAGAGGGTGGTCATTGCCAGCATCTCTGATTGTGTCTGAAATGGGATGTATATATATATACATTACATTGCTGACCAATAAAATGCATTACCTCGTGGAGGTAGCAAGAGATGCTCTCTTGTTTCTATGGCTTTGAAACACTCAAGGGAAATATGCCACAGCTACAGAGATGACTGATGAAGCAGTTGGGTTCAGTTTATGTGAAGTTTTTAATTTTTTAATATATATATTTTTTTTTTACTTTTTGAGAGCATGTGGAAATGTGCACAAAATAACTTCAGACTGTAACATATCTAGAAGCATCTGAAGTATTTGTTTAAATTTTAAATGCTACATTTGCATCTGCACTGCAGTTTCAGATATTAAACCCTGATGTACGTTTTGAATCCCTACAAATTATACATTTTTTCTCTTTCCTGCTGCTTTTCCTTTCGTACTGCTACTATCAGCAAGTTTCTTCATTGCATACCAGGAGTAATACTGATTTCAGCTGCAAAATTCAGGCTACTTAAAAGTTATCTCATCATCAATAATAACATTCTCTATATTTATTAAAAGAGTAGTGGCAAGAATTCATGTAACCAGGACTACTATTTTGCTGCTTCTCTCTCCTATTTTATACCGTTCATTTAAATTGTTAGTCGAGTTCCTCACTTGATATAAGGTGATATCACCTCCACTGAAATCTTGACTAAAACCACAGTCAGAAAGCCTCCTCCTCCAGAAGGAGACCATGTCTAGAATTGTATCTCTGTTAAATGATTTTTAGTGCTTAACATGTAAATGTGTAAAATGAAATGAAAACATCAAAATCTTCAGATAACGAGTTTTTTTCTGCACATCTCATTTGAAGAGTGTTGGTCTATGTGTATGTCAAAGTTTTAGACTTGCTATACTAGTGCCAAAAGTATAGAGAAATAAACAGTATTACAATTTTCATGTCAATCCATTTTTTAATTTTTATTTTTAATTTGTTTTGATGAAACAACTTGTTGCAAGAATCCATATCTTTGAAACTGCAAAACTCTATGGAATTGGAATGTATTCACAGGAACTGCAGTAACTCCACAAGCACACATATAATGTGTTGAATGCTGTGAGCAGTTTGTGTTGTTGAGCTGCAGTAGGATGCTTTGGTCCTATCATGTAACTGAAGTTTTAGGTTGTGTTAAGTGTTTGCAAAGTCCAGAAATAGTTTGAGGACAAAAGTGTGAAAGAGCTACATTTGTCATGGTAGTTTTTCTTCCAGCTCCCTGGAAAGAGGCATACATGAGCTACTTGCTGTTACCACATCATTCATCATAGGCATGATTTGCCCCCTGACTGTGTATGCAAGTTATGAGGAGTTGGACTTGTGTGCATATATGCAAAACTGCTAGAGTTTGTCAACATTAGTAATACTACTGAAAAAACAGTATTTTCTGATTTGTGTTAAGTAAATTATTTGTGCTCTGGTGAATTGGAAATGTTTTAGAATATTCTGTGGCATGGAGGCCAGTTTCATTAGCCTAAGTGACTGTTAGTGAAGTGCCTACCAGTTAGCCTCCAAAATTGGGTTCCTGCACATGAACTATGACACAGTCTTTGGAGACCAAACTGTGCTGGAAAAGGTAATGAGAGACTGTAATTGCCTGGGAGAGGCCAAATCTAGAATCTAGAAACCAAGAAATGTTCTAACCACTTCACCAATGTAGATATATGGATGCCCTGTTGCCTGAGAGCATCACCAACCAAGCTTGAATTGGCAGCTACAGACCTAGCCTTACTGACATGGTTCCTTTAGAAGGTGGAAATCTAAAAATTATTTTGATCTTGAGGCTGTTTATGAAAAAAAATATATATATATATAGAAAAAAAAAGGGAAAGAAAGAGAAGGAAATAAAGGAGAAAAGGGGAGGAGAGGAGAGGAGAGGAGAGGAGAGGAGAGGAGAGGAGAGGAGAGGAGAGGAGAGGAGAGGAGAGGAGAGGAGAGGAGAGGAGAGGAGAGGAGAGGAGAGGAGAGGAGAGGAGAGGAGAGGAGAGGAGAGGAGAGGAGAGGAGAGGAGAGGAGAGGAGAGGAGAGGAGAGGAGGATGATCCAAACTTTTGTGTCATAATCCCTTCCTGTAGAGAGCAATAAAATATTATGTATTTTTTGATTGTGTTATTGCGATGAACAAAAAGATTTTAGAAGTGTAGGAATACTATCTTATTTTGCCAATATAGAAACTGCAAAATTGCTATAAAACCAGGTTACCTTTTTCTGTGTTAAACTGACATAAAATTTCTGCCTGAAATGCAACTTAATAAAAGATTATTTTAATATTGTTTCAGATTTTTCCATACTTGTACACTTATTACATTATCTCTCGTTTTGTGATAACAGATCTTTTACCTAAAGGTCCAATTGTTTCAACAAAATTACCTGAAAAAAAATCTGTTCTGTTAAAAAAAATACATTTCCCCATGATAGTGAGTAAGCAAGGTGATATGAAACACAAGTTTGAGTCCCTGGCAACAGAGAAAATAAAACAATATATATTGCTTTCAAAATCTTGTGATTTTAAATCAATGTCTTATTTTACAAACATGTATTTGTCAGTATTAGATCCTAAATCTGTCTTGGAATGGCTCTGCTAGTGTTCAGTTTTTAGAATCAAGTTTTCCAATTTAGTGACACAGAGAGTTCATTGACTGAAATAAGATCCAAGTTTGTGTCTAAGTCATTGTGAAGGATCAAAACATACTCCACCCACATGCAACAGTTCACAGTTCTTTCCTGTTCCATTTTAACCCACAAATCGACCAGGAAATTAAGAGTGTTGGATTTGTTTGCTAGCTTCATTATTAGTTGCCGGGCGACTCTCTTTTTGTGAAGCAAAATGGTTACTTGTCTGCCTGAGTTTTGAGTTTCATTAATAAGTCAATACTTCCATGATCATAGAAGCATAGAATCATAGAATCATAGAATCACAAGGTTGGAAACGGCCTATAAGATCATCTAGTCCAACCGTCTTCACACTACCACTGCTACCACAAGCTACTAGACCATATCTCACAGCTCCTCGTCCAGACGCCTCTTGAACACTGCCAGGGACGGTGACTCCACCACCTCCCTTGGCAGGCCATTCCAGTGCCTGACCAGTCCCTGAGAGAAAAATTTCTTCCTTAAGTCTAACCTAAACCTCCTCTGGTACAACTTGCAGCCATTTCCCTTGATAAGCCTTGATCAGTAATTTCCATGTTATTTTTTCTTCAAGAAGTGGTTTTGCAGTCATTATTTGAAATTTGGTGGGGCTTTCTGCTACCTAGTGTGTTTAACCAGTTTTATTAAAAAAAAAAACCTTGATCTTTCTTTATGTAAGGACTACTTTCAGCCTGCAGTCTGAAAACTCTGCCACTACTTTTGTACCCAGATAACAACAAATTTCCTGTTTTAGTAATGGCTAAAAGGAAAATAAATCAAAAACACAACACAAGCATTAATAATTATTGGCCATACAATTTAACAGCTATTTGTGTTTTAAAGAATGTCACCCTTGTGTGGAGGAGTGACTATTCTAATCTAGGAGAGGGTTGTGAAGGTAGATTCAACTTCAGGTGGAAGTAAGAGCAAGAAAACTGGACCTGAAAATGCAGCAAGCTGTTGTTGCACAGAATTGAGATACTGTAAGGGAGATAAAGGCTCAGAATGTAGTATGACCCTGAAAATGTTTTAAGCTCACCTGAAAGGCCAACTGTATTCTTGGCTGCATCAAAAGAGAGGTGGCCAGCTGAGAGAGAAATAAGGAAGTTTTTCACTCAGAGTGCGGTGAGGCGCTGGCACAGCTGCCCAGAGAAGCTGTGGTGCCCCATCCCTGGAGGTGCTTAAGGCCAGGTTGAAGGGGCCCTGGGCAGCTGAGCTGGTGGGGGGCAGCCCTGCCCATGGAACAGGGTGGGGCTGAGTGGGCTTTGAGGGCCCTTCCAACCCAAACCATTCTGTGATTTTATGATTCTACTGTGGTCCTGATTTGAAATGTCTTCTTCTGATAATCTTGGAAAAACCTGCTCTGTCGTCACATCTTTTATTTATTTGTTTGTTTGTTTGTTTGTTTGAAAATCATTTCTTGCAATCTTAAAGATAACAAAAAGAAAAATATATTAATACTGTAACTTAAAAGTTTTTGGCTTTCAAAGTAGCTAGAAAGATTTCCTTAGGATTTGTCTCATATTTTATTTCTTTTGGCCCATGTTACTGTTTAGATACTCTTCAGAATAAATGGGTTGTCTTGCAAAGCTTCATTCTTGTCTTTTTGATTTACTCTGTGAGTGTCTTTTCCTGCAGATACAAATGTTCTGAAATTTTGAATTGGAATATGGAGCAGGGGTTGTTTAATTGTGAAATTCTGGGAGACTGTGCTTTGGAAGATTCAGACCCTGTCAAAAAAACTGAGGAAAAAGGAGGGAGGTGATGAGGCAAGCACAAGTGTGTGTGCTTTTGCCTTAGCTCTCAGGAAGTTTGACTTTCTGCTGAATAACATCCTGACACTTTGGGCTGTGTTGGTTGGATTTTTCATTTCTTTACTTGGACAAAGATATACAATGTTTAGGGATTACGTTTTTCCTTTTTCAATTGCAACCTATATACTTCATTGCCTAAGTGCTACTTTAGCATCAATTGCAAGAATATAAATAAAAGCACCACTCTATAGCTGTTCATCTAAGACCTTGAAAAGCAGTAAATCAAAATCCTTTTTTGGTCTACCTTCAGCTCTCATGACAGGACCAATACATTTGGACTGCTGCAACTTATTTAGATGATGTTTGTCAAGATGGTGGCTTTAAAACACAGAACAGCTTTTTTACAGCAAAGCTGATTGCTATTTTATGTCTTTAACCCCATGGCAGAGTGAACCCTAAACATTTCCCCTTTCCAAGCAGTTTGGTGCAGGGACAGTGTCAGGTGGGTGTGCCTGCTTTTATTGTCCTTTTGGAGAAGTTTCCTCTCCTTCCTTTTCTCAAGCACAGTGAACTCCAGTCTCTACCAGCATTTGAGCGACCAGAAAAAGAGGGATCAGGGTGCTGAAAAGAGCACTATTTTCCATCCAAGAAAATTAAACAGCATGCACGTCTTCCTTGCAGAGGAAGATAATCCAAGCAGTGTGGCTTGGCATCTGCAATTGAGTTACTTTGTCTAAAAGCTAATTCTGCCTCTCTATGTGAACTGATGAGCATGGGACTGCTTCTGTCCCAGGTAACAACCCCAAAGGTTTCAAGAAATGAGTCTCTTGGTTCACACACATCTTTTTTGAGGAAGACAAAGTGAAAAAAGTGGAACTGGGATTTTGTCAAAAGAGATCAAATGCAAAGCACAGAGTTTCCTTAATGTGTCAGTGAGAAAATTCAGGCTGTGTTTCCTTGTCCAAGAGTTAAATGGTGATTACTCTTTGATCCTTGAGTGTATTGTATTCTGACTTTTTTTTTAAGCTAGTACCTTTTTTAGGGCATGACTCTGAATGCAGGTTAAGTCTTTGAAAATATGTCAATGAATTTTAGCACTCAGATGTGTAATTAATCTTCATATATCTCTGGTTGTAATGCAAACACACCTGTAGGATGTTTTCCATTGAAACCACAAAGAGAGAACCTGTAATAAATCTCAGAGTGATAGCTTTATCATGACTGACAGAGCTGCTGGAGGCCTCATTTTTATGAGTACAATTTGGGAGTATATAAAGGAGAGATTGATTTTCACAGACCCTCTCTTTTCTTTGGTATTTATTCCTAGCCTGTGCAACCCACCCTAGTTTTTATTTTACAAAAAGACCTAACATGTGTGACTTGATTAGAACAATGATTCCCATATTGGGTTTCCACGAGTCAGTGCAGGCCAATGTGAACACAATTTAATTCTGTACTTCACAAGTCCCGCAACCAAGTGCTGTGCATGATTTATCAGGGAGTCTCGGCTCTCTTCCTTGTCAAGACTTGTTCTTCTGGATCCTTTGGAAACAGCAGTTTAACCTTTTGAACTGAGTCAGTACCTACTAGCTGGAGACGATGAAGTGCTCGGAAAAAGAGGCGAAGGGAGTAATGAGATGTGACTGTGAGATGAGCCTTGCTTGACAACATACAACAAAACTCACATCTCATGCTAAGAAGTGGCTGTCATTTTGATCTGCATGAAGTATAGTGAGTCATGGACTTGAGCCACTGTCTGTGTGTTGAGCCAAATCTCCTTTTAAAGGGAAGTTCTGCCAGTATCTAGGATGAGGGCATGAAACTGGCCTCGTCACTAACCCTCACAGTGTTATTTTGTTATGCATTGTTACCATGATTTACTGATAGGGAAATTGAAATCTGACATTTTAAATAAGTTGCTTCAGAAATCCTTGCCCTGAGCTGAATCCCTTGCACCAGGCTGCCTGTTGATATTTCTCCTTTTTTTACTAATCATATGTCTTGGTAAATCCACATTTATTTGTTTTCCTAAACATTCCTCAATTATGAATTGTGATACTTCTTTTTTATTTTTTTCTTTTCTGTAGAATGACCAGGCAGTAACTGTGAATGGGACAGAGAAAATGAATCTTACAGGGAGTTTACCAAATATACCAAGTGAAACATTCATGGAAATGAGAGACTCTGTAGAACAAAGAACTTCTACTTGCTTTTGCTGCTTCAGTTTTACCCAAAGCCACAGTAGGACCCTTCTCTGCTTCTATTTAAAATCAAAACAAATATGAGGAGAGCACAGCTTGACCATGACAGATACATGTCTTTGTATCAGTTCACTGCATTTCAGTGCTGTGTCAAAAAATGTGGTAGAGATAGAAAGTGATTAAGTCTAGCTAAAGATACCACACGGCCAATAATTGTTGTCTCTAATAGTTAGTCCCACTGAAAGTATTAGTGAAATAAGGACATTTTTTTAAAAGTGTGATGTAATTCAGTGCCAGCTGGCTGACCAGCAGTCTGAGTTGGGCTAGATGTGTCATACTCTGGATTGGAAGAACAGATCTTTTATTTTTCTTTGTTAAAACCTTGTATGCTTGGTCGTACCAGAGCAGGCAGATTGCTTGAAGTGACTGACTGCCAAAGTAATTTGTGTTGGTAAATAAATATAAAACGTTGGGATGTTTCAAAGATGGGATTGGGAGGCTATGACTGATGCCAGGCAGAGTGCAATCATTTCCTAAGCAATAAAACTGCTCTATCAGCTCACCTTAAGCTTAATTTGCACAAATTCCATTTGTTGTGTCCCTTCATAAGCAAAGCTGTTAAACTGAAAAATCTCCTGTGGCTATTGTGTAATGTGAGGCTCACCCGGCTCGTAACCCAGACTAAATAAAGGGCTATCCTCAGTCCTGCCCCATAAGGCTTGCATTTTTCTCTTCCTGTCAATGAGCTGGCGAATATGCAGCTAGGAATTAGAACAAGGACATAGTTAGGCATGCTGATAGAAACTAGACACAGATAACAGAACAGGAATTGGGAAGAAAACAGCTCACACTTTGGTGTAACGTTTTACCAAACCGTGCAATTCTTCCAGAGGAGGGATGGCTACAGTGTGAAGGAGCCTCCCCTGGGCCCGAGGAAAGCAATACTTCTTCAGAAGAAGATACCACCTGCTGAAAAGAGAGAGAAAGAAAGAAAAGTTGGGGCAGCCTCAGTTGCAAGGTTTGTTGTGTTTTTGCTTCCTTTCCACTCTTAGGCAAAAGTTCCAGGAATGGAGAAATGGAGTCCTGCCCGCTGTCTGTAGGAGTAAATTAATCCTCTATTGCACCATACTTCATTGACACGGAGAACTCAGATTGGCGTTTCCTACATCAT
This sequence comes from Phasianus colchicus, assembly GCF_987193195.1. Classification (NCBI taxonomy): domain Eukaryota; kingdom Metazoa; phylum Chordata; class Aves; order Galliformes; family Phasianidae; genus Phasianus; species Phasianus colchicus. The sequence continues at coordinate 37,492,573 of NC_143438.1, forward strand.
GGGAATGATTGAAGCTAAATTGAGAGTCATTATTAAGATAGGCATGTACTAAATGTGGTCAGTGGAGAGAGAAAAAGATAGTTCTTTGTGGAACAATTCAGAAAAGCAAAAATCCCTTACAGAAAGGAATAAACTCAACTAAAAGCAAACCACTATGCAGTTCAATAAAAGGTTGCCCTCCCCAGTCAAACAGATACAATTTGCCATTGCGTGTATAAAGAGGATCTTTTTCAATTTAGCTATTTCCATTAATGTATGAACCACTGATCAATATTAGACATCGCTTAGCTTCTCGGGTCATGAGAAACAACTCATTGGCAAGCATTATACCTCTAGGAGACAAAGTCTCAGTGTGGTAAATATATGATCATGCAAACAAACTGAATACTTTCCCTGGAAGTTGAGAGCCAAATTAATAATTCTTCCTTGTTGTGTTAACGGTGTAAAGCCTCAGGATTATTTCAAAAGCTATGAATTTCTCAAAGTTCATATGAACTTTGAGAAATGCAGAGACATCTTGAGAAGGAAATAGACCTTTGATTGAGCCTCACCTGCCCTATTGTGACCCTGCCTTGTAGGGTCTATCAGATTTCACATGTAAGGACTGTCTGGGTAAGAAGACTAAAAAGAACATATTCAAAAATCTTCATGCCAAAAACACTGTTTGATTTTTTTTTTTTTTTTTTTTTTAACAGCTGCTTTCTGCGGCCTCAGCTATCAACACATCTCTATCATATCTAACACAGAACTTATCTGTAATTGGACATGGTTCTTGTTCTAGCAATAAAGGCAACTAATGTATTAGCTGTTGTACAGATGGAGGACTGGGAGATTAAATATCTTGTCTGAGCTCATGAAGAAAATGTGTGACAGGTCTGGGACTTGTGAACCTGGAAATGTTAAGTTGAAGGCAGCTGTGGTTGTATATTTACTCTTAAGCATTAGCTGACTGTACATTTAACAAAACACTGCAAAAGGCACCAATACATTACTGTTCCTATTGGAAAATGACTAGACAACCACACTTCCTTTGATAAGTAGCCAAATCTTGCCTGGGCAAATTATTCAGTTTTGATGAATTGTACAAAGTAATCTGAAGAATAGATTGTTTTGTCTTCTGAGTATGTTTATATAGAGTCTTCGCAGAAGAAATTGTGTCTCCTTCTTGTAAATATTAATAAATAATGTTTTTTAGATTTCACTTAGGAGCAATCAAACAGGTAAGAAATAACCACAATTGTAAAAGCTGAGATACTAACTCAGTTCAATGCCTTCAGAAGAGCTTTAGCCAGCAGCGAATTCAGACTGTTAAAAAAGATGGACTAAGTATAGCATGGATTTTGCCTTGTGTGAACTACAGAGCTTCTCGGTTGGCTTACTAAAAGAACAAATGCTTTGGGAATCAATGACCCAGGTTATGGCTCCATTAGTAGTTAGCCCCAATTTTAATTAGCTGATGATGTGAGCACTATCGTTTTCTAATCAGGGGTGAAATGATTTTAGATGCATGTTGTTACAAAGCCTGCCCCTCCCCAGAATGCCCAACATTAAACCTTGCGGGCTCTTCTGGGTCATCTCCATTTCGAGTGGGAAGCATGTAAAGATGTCCAGGCTTGAGTGTAGCAGACTTTCTGATAGGTGCTGTGTTACACTGGCTTCTGACAGCTGCATACCCAAATTCTCCCTATAATTAACTGTGTACTGAGGGTCCATTAGAAAGGCATGCGATGGCCCTAGGCCACATATTTCTGGCTTCACCATGGCCCTGGAAATATCAGGTTAGCAGTGAAAGAAGTAAAAAGTGTGACTAAAACTGAGGCAAGCCTTTTAATTCTACGTGCGGAGGATAAGAGGTCATGGAATATAGCATAGGTGATGCTTTTTCAGAGCATAGTTTCTTCTTTTTCATGCAACAGCAGCAACAACAAAAAAGGAGTAAACAATAATCAAAACACTTCAAATGGCTTATTTCTTGTTCTCTGTTTCATAGGGATGCTGTCTTTAGTAGGGACATTTTGTGTTCTGAGGGAGTTTATACTTTGATATCAAGAGGGATTTATAGCATCCAGTTAGGTATTTTGCTGTTTAACAGAGCTACAATATAGAGCTCTCTATGGAAAGAAGAGACACACACCCACACTGAAAGGCAAATCAGGGCACACCTCAGACTCTTGAATTCAAAACATGGGTCTCTCACTAATTTTGTGTTTTGAAAATAGCATTCATGTGTGCACATTTGTGAAATAAGGTGTTATTTCATCACTTTGCTGTATCAAGAATGCAATCAAATGCATTTTAAAATCCCTGTTTACCAATAATGCCTCTGATCAAAAGGAGAAGAAAAGTGAAATGCTTTGTGAGATATTCTGGATCTGATTAAGTATAATGAACCCCACACTAAGTAACAGAGGAGGCTCAGGGCAACATATTATCTGTGCTAGAGGATCTTACCTTCCTGAATTCTGTAATAATTCAAAGGAGTCTGCAAGTCCTTTCTCATTTCCTCTCTCCACTCTTTAGTTTGTATTTTTGCTTTTTTTTACAGGCATTTCTGTCTCTGAGAAAGGCAAAGACGGCTCCTCGTTCCCTTATAATAAGGTTGCACGTAGAGCTTAACTAGGTGGTTTACCAGGTCCTAGGGGATTGTTCCTCAGGGAGGAAAGCCAAATTCAGAGTTAATGCTGTTGGGACTGGCGGCTTTACACAGCTTGTTGTCAGGCTGATCTTTTCCTAAAATCCCTGAATGGGTGTGGGAAGCCCCTTTGGGTGTCTAATGATAATGTAGTTTTCCTCTTTCATTAACTTTTGTATACAAGCAGCTAGCATGCTGACTGGATACTAAGCACTTTACTGCCCATCTACATCCAAGTCAATGCTACTTAAGGCTAATCACATACTAACTACATAGCCCAGTGACAAAGCTGCATCCCCACTCTGTCTGTATTGATCTCCCATCAGTCATTTGTAAGTGACCGTGCTAGACATGGCCCTTGGGCATTTTTCCAATACAAAAACCACTTAACATTAAAATTGCAGGATCTCTTTTGGCTGTTTTACAAGCCTTTATCAAAAGCATTTAAAATCCTACCTTTAATCATAACTACTCTATGAATTTTTTTCACCTTTGACCATTGACCCCTTTAAGATAACGAGAACATTTGTGCACCAGACTGCCCTTCTTCAGGTTTTATTCATTGCCTGGGAGGACCACAAGAACAAGTGGTAAAAATAATGAAGAGTAACTCTTTTACAGCAGCGTTTGCTTCATTTGCACAATAGCAAAATTAAAAAGGGAAACCAGGTCATTATTTCAGACATTTCTATACCTTCTAGGTCAGGTGCCCATCCTTTTATTTCAGTCAAATGAGTAGGCACTAGGGCTGCATATGTTTTTCTAGCTCTCTGCTATATACTCTTGCTCTTCTTGGCATGGAGACTATGTTTGTTTTGTATGTCTATGTGAAAAGCCAAACTAGTACAAATTCTTTTACTCCATCACTGCCACGTATGAACACTGAATACATAATTCTAGACACTCTGTGGTTGTTGGATCTTGTTCAGCAGGTTAGATGAGAATTTTAATTGCACAATTCTGCCATACTTTCTTTTCTGCACTGTTTCAAGTTTCTCTAATTTGAGGATACGTCTATGGCTTCAGAACAAAAGTAATAACAGTCTTTTTCAAGTTTAGCACTCATCCAGCCAGATCAGCTTGTAACACAATTTGGCTGTGTTCAATCAGTAACTAATCTAATAATCACCCTGGTCTTGTGCAAGGCTGTTCACGCTGGCCTGCTGAAATTATTATGCAATAGTTGTGTTGGAGAACAGTACTGTTTGCTTATAAGTCTCATCCTTACTAAAGCTACAACTTACTTTGTTTGTTGGACTGCTTTGAAACTTAAAATACATCACAGACAAGTCTTACTTTATTCCCATAAGAGGATTCATCAGTGCATTTGAAGGGCCATATGTTGAGTTGACACTATCAACTATAGGCAATATGCCAACGAAGTACTCAGGCAGGCAGCTCTTCCTGAGTTCCATGCTATCTATTTTTGACTATCTATTTTGATTTGTGTCTCATAAAATGCATCAATTACATATATGAGGAGAATTTCTCCACAGGATGTTAATGGAGTAGTGTACAGTAAAAGGTCAAAAGCACTGTGACTGATCCTCTTAGAATAACATCCAGGAAAAGCTTTCCCTAAAAAAGACAAAGTATTTATAGCAATGATAGCAAAATACAAATGTCACTTTGGAGTCTATTTGTCTAAATCAATGGTTCTCGACATTTTTCACTCTATGTACTACTTCTTAGGACTAAGACCAACTTATCTGCTCCAGATTTTGCATGTTTTCTACACACACACACAGAGAATGCTCAACTATATACAAACAGATCTGATAAGATACTGGGATAATATAAGGGAAACAGAATTAAAATGAACTCACTGTGATATGTTCAACTGCTTGCCGCATTTCTTTGTGCCTGGCAGTATCCTTCTATACAACAGCAATGTGTTTGTAAATGTCAAGGTAAGGGAACTGTCTGCTGTGTTTGACCAAAGACACAGATAAAACTAGATGTTTCCAGCACCCCTTGCCAAACACCAACTGATAGAAATATGTGACTGACTTAAATCTTTAGTTTCTTTGTTCCTTAAGCATGTTCAGGGAAACCTGGGCTGAACAGTGATCATCTTTGGAACCACTTTGCAGACTGTCAGATATTTGTCAGCTGGTGACAAAAGCGAGCAAGCCTTTTGGAGCAGTAGCAGCTCTGGATCACACTTCCTGGGGTGTTGGTCTAAAATGTGCAGATTACACTGCATCCTATCCTAATCTTAGCTATTTTGGACAACAGCTTTAAAATTTCAAAATAGGCAATAAGAAGATATTTTTAAGCAATCAGAATTGCAGTACGTATATGCGACTAATCCAGCTTATATACAAACATTTTCCAGGCTTGAATTAATCACATAAACAATGAAATTAGAACTTTGAATCAGTCATAATCACATTCTGTATATTCTCTATGAATTCTTCCAGGTGCAAGGTATTAAGGTTAACTGACAGGTTCAGAGTATGTGCAATTCTTTAATACCTGTTCAGCTTTCTTTGTTTTTAATGCAAGATTGTTATTTTTAAGCAATAAAAAGTTTATTGCGTTGTATAAAATACTAATAGTACTGAAAACATGAAAGAGAGAAGGCAATCCAGACACAATCCAGAAAATATCCTTGGTAATTGAAAACAAATGAACAAAAACACTTACCCAACATGCATGTCCATATGCACAAAATGCAACAGTGCTCACAGCAAACCATCAAACAGTAATTTCTTTACCTACCTTTGTCCAGTACACTTTTCACAGGAAAATGAATTGTAAAAGGGAGCTGGGCCAAAAACATGGAAGGCTGAAGTCCTCTAATTCAAATCATAGGTTTAGTAAGGCTAGTATCCCCTTAGCTTTTCCACATCAAACATTGGCTTTCTAGCATAGAAGGATAACTTTACAGGCTAGTTCTATTTGCATGCCGGTCCAAACCTTAATCTGACTAAATATCCACTAGTGCTATATTTAATAGACATAATACAGGCATTTGTCTCAAAGACTAGAGTGAGACCACAAATTGACTTATTTAACTCACGCCATCAAACAGCTGGTAACTGTTGGACACTATTTGCTATAACTTCAATTGATCCAGAGACTGGCAGTAGCTAGTTCCATCTCTCCTCTCTTTTAAACCAATTATCTGTATTTCTTAACATTTTTTATGAACTGCAGAAGTTGAGTGACTGTAGATGGAAATATAACTTATCCGTGACTTTCATGACAAGTTTAGCAATCTTCTCTGTGATCTGTCTGCAGGAATTAAAAAAAAAAATCAGAATAAAAGGTAGTTAAGAACCCATTCCACAGTGACTGATTCAAAAAGAGTTCACCAGATTACACTGATTTCTGTGGTCTTCTCAGAACTCATATTTGTTCTAGAAAGTGACAAAACTGACTTTTGGGTGATATACTGGAATCTGAACTCACAAAGTTTTATAAAGAAGCACATAAATACTTAAGTTTTCTTACAAGAAACGGTGCAGAAAAAGCAACTGATATTGAAGTTGTCCTGGAGAATTTCGAGGGAGACAAATGCCAAGAAATGATGAATAGGGAAATATAAACAACATTTGTTTGTTGGTAGAATACATGGAAAGGAATCGGAATGCAGAATGTTGCAAAGAAAAATGGAAAACTTTTTATACCAAGAGAAAAAGTAGAAACTGAGACAGGCGCACAGAAGAGAAAAAAAGAATATTCTCATTAAACTGAGATATATATTTGTTAACTTTCTTCGTTTGTTGCACATTCAGAGGAAATATATTCTAACTCATGCCAAACCAGAGAAACTTTTCTGCTTTTCTTCACTTAAGATGGTGAGAGAAATCTGCTTTCACCAACTGCAGCAAAGAAGGCTTTTCTCAATGTAGGAAATACCCACTGGGTTGGGTGATTATGGGGCTGGAGCCTACCTGGGTAAGAATAAGCATCTGGACCACTGAGCCTTCATATCGATGGAAAACTTGAAACATATCAGTTAAGTTAGCCTAACATTCAGTGAAATGAACTTTTACATATATAGGAGTTTACCTTGCCTGAATGCTTCACTCTTTTGGATAACCAAGCAATGCCATTTTTGACAAGTAAGCTTCCAAAGTTATTGCTCTACTGAAATATTCTATTGTAGTCTTACTTCTCACCTTATAACCTTTATAAAATAATTAGATGGTGTTCTAATTTTCCTGTTACAGATTCCTTCTCTGACACATGAATCATTTCTTCCAATCTTTTTTCCATGGGCTTGTTTTAAATAAACTTTAGTTTTGAGTTGTTTCACCCGTAGAATCTTAATGCCTAGCCTCAAAAATCTGAATGCTAAATAAAGTCTCTCACTCCACAGCACTATCCATATCCATTTCTCTGTTTTATTTGTGTTTTTTTTTTCTCCCCATTTCTCAACAAAAGAATGAGTAAATCCTCATTATCCAGAATCAGTTGAAACTTGTCTATATAAAGAATATACTGGGTTTCTTCTGAGTTGCATGTGTGTGTGTAGAAATGCATTGCATTAGCATTTCTGAATACAGGCTTTTTAATGTGCTAATCTTAGGAAGGTAAAATCAACATTCAAATGGTAATTATTTAGGAAGTAAATTGATCAATTTGTCCTAAGCTCCATGAAGATGAACTGAGGTCAATCCACTTTACCTATTAAGATTTTGAAGATATCTGGTTGGATTACTTTCACAGTAAAAGCCTGTTTTCCACTGGGGTTTAAAGGAAAAGAAAAAGAAAAAAGAAAAAGAAAAAGAAAAAGAAAAAGAAAAAAAAAAAAAAAAAAAAAGAAAGAACTGAGCTTTAATGCTAGATCTTACTAAAAACAAACTTTTCTTCTATGTGTAATTTTCCTAGCAAGCTGTCCATGTAAATAACCTCTGTGTTACTAGCTTTTAGTACCTTAGCTCTCCCTGTGGTGAAGGTAAAATGGTTGCTAACTAAACAGACTGAGCTGTCTTAGCTCTACGACCCTATACATTTTTTCTGAAGTATTTTTAAAGCTTGGAAATGTGTGGATGAGCAACTATAATACATACAGAAGAGAGACTGAAAGAATAAAGGGCAAACTATTCAAATACCTATGTCACATCAAAACTGAGAACAGTAAATACAGGGTTGTTTTTTTTTTAGCTAAGGTGAAACAGTGCAGAATTGTTATTGCAAAAATAACAGCCTATGAGTCCCAGAATTAGCATGTTAGTATTTAACATAGAGATTCATATTTCATGATGGTAAATCACTAAACCACATCAGTTCAAACACCCTAAAGTCAAAACCTTTTCATTTTATAAAAAGAAAGAAAAACTACATATTTGTAGAAAGAGGGAAGATAACTTGGCATGGTGCATCCAACTACTGACACTTTCCAGCTTGTAAGAAATGCCCTCAGGACAGAATCTTTTTTGCTACTGTCTTATCCCTTTGCTAGGTGTAGTGACCAGGTGGCTAAAGAATACCTAAGCCTTCAGCATTTCTTCTGAGATTATCATGAGTATGGCAACTTAATACAGATTTACCTAATAGTTTTATGATGTAAACTGCCTCACAAATAAGAAAATGAGCAAGACTAGTGAAATAAATCATTTCATACATTTCATACAATGTTTTTTAGACCATTATTTTCAAAAAGAATTGAACTGATGACTTGCAGACCATAAACCCAAATCATCTGCTGAACTCCATCCATTCTTCTCATAATCTTGAACTGAATTTCAATATGAACACTGTGGAAAACAAAGAAGATTGATGGCCACTTAAGAAATTTTTCTAGACTAGCTTTACCACTTAGGTAACCAGCTATTTATAAAGCCACTGAAACAGTGTCCTACTGGTTTACGGTCTCACAGTATTTATCACAAGAATGAAGAACAAGTGTCATGTTGGATACTTGCATCTTGAAACATTATGCAAGTGTAAGGAGGTGAGGAGCTGCACAAACAAGTAGTGTCAGACATTGACAGGGTATTTCATTCAGATGTCAACATTTTTGTGGGTTTCCCTGTTTGAATTATTGGCTAAATGTAACCTATGAGACAACAGCATGCAGCAGTGGCCCAGCATCCTGGAACCAGGTATGCAATTCCCATCTACTTTGGGAAGAAAATACACATGCATGAGCAAAGTAAGAACACAGTCGAGGTTGCTTTTGGGGTGCGGAGGAGAGCTGGACTGTGAAATAACTGTTCTTCTGTATCTGTGCTACATGAAAATTCAGAACTCCTTTGAGATAACATAGTGTATAATCACAAAGCCAGATGTACTTCTAGCTTCCTTTCTGAGATCAACTCAACTTTTACCTGGCCTCTGGTAAAATGGGGGAAACTGCAACTTAGTACCAACATCATCTTGCTTATGATCACCAGAAGAGCAGTCTGTCTTCATAACATCAGGTGATAGGAAGCTGATAATTATATTTTGAAAATAAAGATTTTTTCATTAAGAATGTGTTCATTTGTTTGCTTGCTTTTCTGTGACACACTTAACAAAAACTAAGAGAAAATACAGCAGTTCTTTCACATGAAAATAGAGAGCAGATATCCTGAATTTTAGTGGAAGAAGCTTTTTTTTTTTTTTGAGTCTATCTCTGCATTGCAATTCTAGTATTTGTCTTACTTTCATTTCTTCCTTTCCAAGAGCTGAGGATGCATGCTAATGTTTTAAAACAACTGTCCATCTGAAGGAAGAAGAACAGAAAAGAAAATTCCTTGCTGTCATAGAGATCCATCATAATGGCAACACTCCTATGGCAATTTATAGCTGTTGCTTTTGGCCTTTCTCAGATATTTTATAACACACTGATATATGTGGAACATAGACACAGGAGGAATAGATGTTCTTGTGACCCTCTTTGACTATACGCATTCTAGATGCTAGTGATTGTGGGGGAGTAATTTAAAAGACAGATTGAATCTTCTCTAATCATTTGTCCCAAACTTAGTTGGCAGTAATTTTTGAATCTAACCATTCCATATATTTTGTGTAGACTCCTTGGTCTCCAGGCTGAATTTTCATAGAATCACAGAATATTCTGAGCTGGAAGGGATTCACACCAAGCCCAACTCCAGGCTTCACAGAGGACCACCAAAAACTCAAACCCTATGTCTGAGAGTGATGTCCAAACGCTCCTTGAGCTCTGGCACTTGGGACTGCACACTGTACAGCCTGTTCCATGCCCACCGCCCTCTGATGCAGAACCTTTTCCAGATATAAGCCTGACCTTCTCCTGATACCGCTCCATGCTATTCCTTCAGGTTCTGTTGCTGTCACCAGAGAAGAGATCAGCAAAGAGATTTTGCCTAATAAGAGTGAGCTCTGCTTGGTGGGAAGGAATAAATTCCAAATAACTTTTGACTATGCAATAAAAGACCTTGGTAAGTAGAGTAGTACATCAAACATTTCTGTGTGAATGTTCAGCTGATTAATCGTTGGAGCAATATTTGGAGATTGTCTTTAGATAGTACAGTCCTGGAGTTGAATGTCAGTATTATCATATTCCTCCACATCTTTCCCAGTCCTATGTAGTGACAGTCTCAAGGAAGGCAACAGAGCTAATGATAAAATGGGTTTTGTACTTGTGATTTGTAAAACAGGGCTATTAGTGCATTGAGCAGTCAAATCTTCTCAGTGAATTAAAAAATTCTCCATTACAGTGATGAGGAATAATAGTTCAGAAAGAGAAAAAATAATGGAGTAAAGTCAGAGACCAAATGAGAAGTGCACACGAGTGCATGTATGTATGTGGAGGGGGCCTTGAGGTATCTTTTCCCTCCCTAATGGTAAGATGGGTACAAGAGATGTGACATCCACACCTAAAAGAGGAACATTCCCTGCAATATCAGCAGCTGCTACTCTCTGCTCTCCTTAGTGCTAATGGTATGTCTGTCTTCAGGAGTTTTGTCATAGAGTAAACTCTGTGCATTTCACAGGAAATCCAGTTACATGTGCCCAGTAGTGTGGGTTATGCTGTGTTCAGAGCTGGCCTTATCTCAGCCTTTTTGCTTCCTGGTATGAGCTCAAATCTAGATCAGGCATGCAGACAAAGCAGTGCAAAATGCCAGTGATGTGGCTGGCATCATGCTAACATCCATAAGACATTTAAACACTACTATGGATGTAAGTCTCTAGTTAAATAAAGAGACAAGGCTGCAGTGGCAACATCTAGGCATCTTAAAAATATTTAGATAGATGAAATATAAGCAAACTAAAAACAAATTGCATATGTATGAACTCAAACAAGATATGCATTGGAAATAGTTATTTTACCTCTGAGTTCATCTTCCTGCCTGGGGAGTATTATCCCTACTATACTCCCAGTGGGAGAGACAGAAGAGGGAACAGAAGGACAAGAACAGTATGTCATTCCTAGTTATCATCCATGAAATAACACTAACTTAGCATTAAAATTTAAGAAATGTAGCTTAAGAGAATAGAATACGTAAAGTTTGAATGAGCTGAGTTCTTCTTTCTGTAACCTGCCCACATGGCTGTTAAATGTCAATGGTGTACTGGGACATGAGAAGACTTCCAACGAGAAAATTCTCACTATTATGAACATCAGAGATCTTCCAGGTTGCGAGGATGGACCTGAAACACCATGTCAGTATTTGTCTCATAAATACATTCTTTAGAAATGATTACTTTTAATGGGAAATATGACTACCCACTACTAAAAGGATTAGTGACATCTCCCCTTACAAAGAAAAAAAAGCTTCACAAAATAAATTGCAAATTGGAAAAACAAGCAAGATTTGGGAAGATTCTTTGTTGCAAGAACTCTCTCTTACAAGAAAAGCCCATGTAAAATGTTGTAATAAAGGCATGTAAAAACCAGAAATCTGTGCTTATAAACAGAGAGATTATCTCTCTCTTTTTTTCCTTCTGTTCATGAGATATTATCTTTTGTAAAAGGCTGTTTATAAAAGTCAGAGGAGGAGTCCCTCTGGATTCTGCCTTTCTCTATTTTTTCTTCTCACTTATGAACTACTAAGTTTGGAAGAGGACACTTTGTAGTCTCTGGAAATTGTGAGGATTATCGGGTGATATATGAGCAAATGCAGAAAACATTTGTTTTCAGTGTGGAAGGAGAAGGATGAAGTTCAGTTTCTTACTCTTTTTGAAACATCTCCTTCATATTCTAAGTAAGAGACTTCAACATCTAGAAACTGAACTAAGTCCTTTCTTACATTCACGATCTTTTCAGACTGTGAATACGCCTGGTGAAGATTTTATTTCTATTATTCCAAATATCAGAAACAAAATGAAATATCTGGAATTTTAAAGTGTATTTATAAAGGACCATTTTTAAATATATATATATATTTAATGTGTGGGTACGTTATCAATAACAGCCTGCAAAGTTTTGTTTTGCTGCGGAACCTCTGGTAGAGCAACTTACTGTTCACAGAAATGCTGAAAGGGCATACAATATGCAATTTCTAAATGTTTCCAAACAAGGATAGGTGAAATAATGTGTCCGTTTGTCCACATAGCTGAACAATCTTACGGTCCAGTATTGTTGGCAGACTGTGCCAGAGGGATTCAGGATTGAAACTACAAAAGTTTTCCAGATAAGGACTGAAGTACTCTGGCAGAGCTATGCTGCACAACTTGCCTTTCAAACTTGAGGAGGCCAATGCTGAGGTGCACCCACACCCACAAAACCCAAAGATACCGATAACTTGCTTTCATGAATATATATTCTCTTCCAAATTTGTACATTTAAAAAACATGAGGAGTGCACTGCTGGTTTTGCACACTTTATTACTTTTGTCACTATCTTTTACTCTTGTTGACATTTCATAACTTTGTTAATAAGAGAATTTTACTGCCCTTTGTCTAATTTTTTTAAACTGAAGGAAAGATATTTAATACTGAGTGGTGACACACTGGAACAGGTTGCCCAAGGAGGTTGTGGATGCTCCATTCCCAGAGGCATTCACAGCCAGGCTGGATGTGGCTCTGGGCAACCTGGTCTGGTGGTTGGTGACCCTACACATAGCAGGGGGGTTGAAACTAGATGATCATTGTGGTCCTTTTCAGCCCAGGCCATTCTATGATTCTATGACTCTATGACTCTATGACTCTATGATTCTATGATTCTATGATTCTATGATTCTATGATTCTATGATTCTATGATTCTATGATTCTATATTGCTGCAGCAATACAGTTCAGCAGAATTTTATGAAGGTTTTTTTTTTTTTTTTTTTTTTTTTTTAATTATTAAATGGGAAATAGGTAACACAAAGAAGTCCTTTAATAGTATTGATATTCATCTTGGGCAGCCCCAACACCATTTCTATAATGGCAGTTTTGTATTAACTTGCTTGTTGCTTTTTATCCACAGAATACAAATTAACCTTTTGTGTTGTGGTAAGACTTGGCAACCATAATTGAGATCGAGACAATGAGGTGTGGAAAAAAAAGTCTCCCTGCCCTAAATAACTTTTTCTAAACAAAGGGGAAAGGAGGGAAGGAGCTCAGAGATGAAAAAAAAAATAAGTTATTCAAAGTTGTGCTGCAAAAGTAGGTCTAGATTTCATGGTTCCCAATGCTAAGGATTCTGTTTGATTACCTAAGTCATAGGTGCAATATTGAAAGACTAGATTCAGCTCCAGCAATTTTTGGAATAGAAATCCCTGCAAGCACGGAAAGTGCTTTTAAAACCAAACTTTGGAAACAAAGATCATAATTTCTGCCATGAATATCTTATGTACTGGGGATTTCAATTCTTTTTGTTATGAGAGACAGAAAAAGCAAGAGAAATATACTAGTTTAACCCCTCAGTGTTAAGTTTATCCTAGTTTTGTTCTAATGCAAAGAGGCCTTTTTTTTTTTTTAAATGAGAAGCTTTTGAGTAGCAACAGGGAAAATGAATTCCCTTCTCATGAAAGTACTTTTCAAAGCTAAAGGAGCCATGCTACGTTGGCTGTCACTGGCAACAGTGTGCCAACAAATACCTGTTCTAAGGAACAGATCCTGGGCATAGAACTTTGCCCGGGTGCTGTTGGGCAAATATGGCCATGCAACACACGAGAGTGTGGCACCTGTCAGAGCTACCCAAATGTTTCTCTCACATACAGCCTCAGTCATATGTTTTTTCTGCTCACAGCTGTTGATTCAGATGAGTCCCTCTGATTGCAGTAGGCCAGCTCTGCTCTCCATTGGGCTGACAGACATGTTCTGAATCACTTTTCTGATGAGAAATTAAATTTCTAAGTGGATTGAAAACTAACCTCAGTGGGAAGCATCTGGTGTATGGTTATCTTGCTTTGTTTCCAGAAGCTTCCTTACACTGTATTTTACATGCTAATGCATTCTGTCTGAGCTGAGCAACTGGTTTTGCTCAGGTTCTGTAGGAGAATGAATTGCTCTCACTTGGGATTCTGGTAGAGAAAGTGTCATATGCACCGATCTCTTTACAGAAATAAAGCTTATAAGAAAGGCTGAAAAAAATTTCTGAACCCTCAGGCACAATATAATGAAGTACACACCAAGTAGGTGTTTAGTGCGAATACAATGAAGCATTTCCTTACCTTTTTTTTGTCTGGAGGTTCTATGGAATCACTGGATTCTTTTTCAAGTGTTAAAAATGTATGTGTGCTAATTCTGAGTTCCCTCATTCTTGATAACCACTGCACAGAATAGAAAAGGAAGGGGCAAATTAAATGCTTTCTTCTTTTTTTACACCGCCTCTACAGTTGTCTGAAATGGTTTTACACATACAGCATGGAGCTGTGTCAGTGGATGATAACCTGGGGGTTAGGGAAAAGTTCTGTACCAGAGGGTGGTGGGCATGGAACAGGCTTCCCAGGGCAGTGGGCACAGCCCCAAGTGCCGGAGTTCAAGGAGTGTTTGGACACCACTGTCAGACATAGGGTTTGATTTTGGGTAGTGCTGTGTGGAGACAGGAGCTGGACTACATCACCCTTGAGGGTCCCTTCCAACATCGGATATTCTATGGTTCTATGATCCTATGATTCTATGATATTTTTACACCGATTCGTTTGTTTATGTGTGTGTTCGCGTGTTTTTAGCAATTGTATAAACTAAAAGGATTTTCCTTCAAAAACCTTTCTTGTAAGCTTTCATTTAATTTCTCCTGATACTATATTACTGTGACTTTTTTTCTTACAAAAAGTCATAGCTTATAAATTACAATAAGATTAAACCAGATATTGCTAATGTATTTTAAACAGTTGTTAAATTACCAAAGTTGGTTGATCCCTTCCTTGAAATTTGCTGATCCTAACTTTAAATGACTCCAAGGTTATTATTTATATCTTTTAAATCTTTTATAGCTGTACACGGGTGCTTTTATGAAACCTGGTGTAACATATTCTAAGAACAAAAGCATATTTATGTAAGTAGCACTGGGAGCTGACTTGGCAGGTGCTTGCCGTGAAGTCTTAACCCCTGAGCATTAGTTGTAGGCATCAAGCACATCCTTGAAGGGTTGCGAGAGTCTCTTTGTCTATAGAGAAACTGTTCAGGCTGAAAACGTATTAAACTGGAAAGTGTTAGTGCTATCATCAAGTTTGTGGGCTGCGAAAATGAATGAGGATTCAGTAACAACATTTTCAACAAGTACCATAAACAGAAAACAAAAATAGTTACAGTGGCCAGGCATTCTCAGAGCAACTGCAGGCTTGTTTATGTGAGAGCCAGGCAGAACTGTTCTTGGGAAGAAAGCAATTTCAAATGGGGAGAGGAGCACGCAAGGCCATAGTCTATCCTCTTGCATATACCAGACAGGAAAATTAGCCAGCTGACGTAGATCCAGGTCTGTCGCAAACAAGGAGGGCTAGGAGAGAGACCCAGCCTTTAAAATCAACAGGGCTTTGTCTAGAGAAGGGTCCGCCAGCTTGAGTTAACAGTGAAATCTGGCACGGAGAATACTGAGAGTTTCCCTGGCTTCTGCTAAAGCCAATGATTTTAGTGGATCTGCTCATGGAGGCCAGCAAGGAATGAAAGAGTTCCTGAGGGCAGAGTAATATGTGGCTGGAAACTTAGTTCATACATATGAAATGTGCTGATCCTCTACCTTCCTCTCTGTGGGAGACAGCCTTGATGATGCAACTTTCTCATCAAAGATGATAAGGAGCTTTTCAATAAAAATACTTTCATCAGTTTTTGTTTTTGTTTTTAATTATTAGTTTTATTTATTTATTATTTTTTTTCTGAGAACACATTTTAGAGGCATTAAGTACAGCCATTTCAAGAAGGCAGTGTTAGGAAATATTTCCCAGATTCACAACGTCACATACAGTGAAAAGGCCCCCAAAGAGCACCATAGTCTCTTGGTTACAGGCTACACCTTAATTTAGCCACTGCTCTGGCTGCAGGAGATGAGGGTTTACTTCCCTTCTCTGACTCAAGTGACTGCTTCAGGCTGTGGATATCAGTTCTGGAGGGACGTGGTTGCTGTGAAGGTGCTGTGTGGCCTCTGTGAAGAAGATCAGCAGTAGCTCTTTCTTATCATAGTACGTTAAGCGTGTGAGCCTGAAGCAGCTCAGCCAGTGCTCCAACTGGATGGTGAGGATGGGTGTGTAGAGGGGGTAAATGAGAGCTTTTCCCTTTTTTTTAATGCAGGACTTCAGAGTCCCTTGGTGTTGTTCTAACAGTGAGGTTGAAACATTTTGGAAATTTATTTTTTGTAAGAAAAATGATAGTTAAGAGGCTGAACAATGTGTCCACACATCTAGACCATCTATTAGTGTTTTCTATGAAAATGAGATTTATTCTTAGGTATGTCATTTTGTCACTCAGGCCCCTCAAAGGCTTTATTAGGCTTTGATTGCATGGAATTGGCACCAAGATTTTGTTCTCCATGAGCCATTTATCTTGTAGCTTTCCTGGGAGTCTCCTCACCAATGAATTACCCAATTCCCAAGAATCCTGCTCAGTTCTGTGACTAACATGTTCTCAGTGGAAAGTTCTATTTTAAGTGCATTCAAAACATAATTTTTCTGTGAGGAAGTATAGCTGTTAGTTAATAACCACTGCAATTATACCAAGCAAAATACTCATTAAAAACCTTACTTCTAGTTCCAGGTTTCAGTCATCTACTTTTTTTTCCCACATATCTGCCATCATTCACATATAAAAAGACGAGATGCAAAAGAACTACTGCTTTTTTTTTTTTTTCTTTTTCTTTTTCCACAATTACAGTGGTAAAATCCCTGCATGCATTATTCAAAAAGCTTTCATAGGATTATGGAGATAGATAACTTCCAAGGTGCTGGTGAGACTTCTTCCAGAGACTTGCATGCAGTTGTGGTCTCCAATGTTTAAAAGTGAGTGAAGAGAAACATCAATGCAGGAGAAAAGCTGTTCAGGTTGAAGGATGATTTTAGTGTACAAATAAAAGTAAAGAATGAGAACAGATTCAGCCTGGAAAAACTGGCAGAGAGGTCATATGTTTCTGGAAGAACATTCGAGTCTGAATATCGGGAAACATACTGAATGACAGACAGGATACCATTGGCCTTTTAGGCCACAAGGATACATTGCTGACTCATTGCCAACCTGCTGTCCACCAGGACACCCAGGTCCTTCTCTGCAGAGCTTCCCTCGAGTAGGTCACCACCTAATCTGTACTGATTTGTGTGGTTATTCCTCCTCAGGGGTAGGACTCTGCATTTGCCCTTGTTGAACCTCATCAGGTTCCTCTCTCCATTTCTCCAGCCTGTCCAGGTTTTGCTGAATGGCAGCACAGCCTTCTGGTGCGTCAGTCTGAATTATAATCAGTATTGGGATGGTCAGTATGGCATCTGCAGAGCTATCAGCACCTACATCCAATATTTTATAGAGCTTGATATTGTGTCAAGTCATTTCTATAATGGCAGTCAGTGTCCAATTCCAAATACTCATCAGTACCTACCTTAATGCTTCCGGCTGCACTGAGCAAGGACAATATTGTGACACTGATTTTAAAACAAAACTCCCCACTGGGATCAATGGGAAAATGTGATTAAAACTGATGGCACAATATGGCTCCAGATTAAAATAATATCTTAGTGAAAACCCTTGTGCTAGCAGATGTTCAAAGAGGGGAAAATCCACTTCATGCCTATAAAACCTGAATAATTTCACTCTATGAGGTGGAGCATGGTGGAGCATGAAAAAGGCAGAGAAGTACAGTATTCTCCATTCTTCCAGAATCAGTGAGTGGGACTGACCTCCAGATGCAGACTTCTTCCAGTATTCTGTTGCACTGTAGGCTAGACCTAGTTTCTGTCAACTGACTTTGGCCTGAAGCTGTATCCTATAGCATGCTGTATGGGCATACAAAAATCCACATTCACTTGTCCTGTAGAATAGCCCCAGAAGAATTCTAATGAACTTCTTTTCTTTCTCATCATAGTAGTGGTTTACACCACTGTATATTAATAAATATTAACATGTATAAGAAAAGAAAGAAATTTGAAAGAATTCCTCTTGCCTGTTGGATTTATTGTGCTAAAACCAGTAATTGTTGTATTTTGAGACTCCAACTTTTAGCTTCAGCTGGAAAACAGACGAACAAAGGTCACTAAAAAAGAAAATCAAAAGGATTAACTTTTTTCCAAAGCTGGATTAGCAGTTTATCCCAAAACTTCAGATGAAATGCCAAGAGGAGACTTTCTTTGAATTAGGTTTGTCCCAGTCTGTCTTTCCACCTGGAGAACTCATGATCACATGGCAAAATGTCTCACGTAGGAAAGTAGTCTGCTCATAAGCTAGTCTTCAAAAGCTGATGGATCTCTTGTCTCTTTACCAAAAAAAATCTAACCAAATAGATTTGACATTTGAATGTTTCTTCATCCTCTTCGTAAGCACCCTTCCTAGGGCAGCTCTCTCTAAGGCTAAGGGAGGAGAATGAGTTTTCCCACCCCTGAGATCTGAATGTGGTGTGTGATATCCCGACAGAACCACGTGGAAGAGCTGCTACCAATTCATATAGCAGTTTTATTATGACAGGGAAGAAGAAAAAGCACGAAATGCACTCCATTGCCATGCTAGGGTTGACTGCTGGTGAAGCCAGCGCAATACTGCCAAGCAGGCCCTGCATTTACAAGAGTGCTTTACCCTCTGTTTATGCATCCTAGTTGTTCTCCTCTTCAAATCACAGCCTTTTCACACCTTCCACCCCCAGAAATTAAGCAAAAAGCATTTATTCTCTCAGGAATATTTCAGATATTTAGCAGATAATTTAATTCTCTGAGAAAGGCATTGACTGCTGCAGAGTGGAGGCCAGACCCTCATTGCAGGCAGACAGGCTCCACTTATTTTCCTGGCTCTTCAGATTTACTACTAACACACTGGCAGCAGTAGTGCGTATGATGATGTAGTGTTGGAAATAATCCTGGGTTTTAGTAATACCTACACACTGCCAGACAATTATGTCCAAAGAGCCCAGATTTTCTAGAAGTACTGTCCCACCCTCCCTTCTGTTGGAAGCCCTAATTTCCTCCTTGCCCCTTTTTCCTTGCTGTCAGCCTTATCACGTCTCTTGTGGCCAGATCAAGGATGTTTAAATATAGATTCAAAAATTTCTGAGGGAGGAGTGACTCTGGCAAGGCTTTGTGGGCTGACTGATCTCACTGAACTCGTACTGACTATTCAGGATCTCTTCCAATACTATCTGGCCCTTCTTTAAATCTGCCAATGTTTTAGAAATTCAGGGATAAAGCAGTAAACAGATGCAATGAAGCTTCTGAGGTTTTTCCATGCTGAAAAAAAATCTCTCCCTCCTCTTTCTTTTCCTACCTTTTCAACTTAACACTGCCAGACTTACTCACTGAGTACAAAAGTACTCTATGAAACTTGCAGGCTTGGTCCTAACCAGTCATAGTACATTACAGTATGGGGATATTTGGGAGATCTAATTTCCAGAAAAGGCAAAAAGCAGAGTAGTTTTTAAAGTCTAAGTAGAAGTGGATTATGTGAATCTAGCCCTTGTTTCCTTTCTCTAATATTGCCTCGAGGGTTTGTTTCCTTTTGAATAGTCATGACCCTAAAATTATTAGGAGGCATTTTTGATAACTTGAGCTTTTGCTGTAACCTACTCCTCTGTGATCACTTAAAAAATAAAGCAGTCCTAAGTGCTAGCATGACTGCAAGGGCCCAGTAGAATTACTAACATAGTTGCTGAAAGTTGGGTGAAAATCAAAATCCTGTGTTATTTCCTGAAGTGATCACACATGGTCAACTTTTCTCCAGCACAGGCTACTAGCATCAGTCCCATGCAACCACTTCAGTCGCAATTATATCCTCAAAATGAACTTTAGCACTTCTTAGGCACTGTACTGGCCCAGTGTTCAAGAGTGGATTTCACCCTGTGGCAGTTTCAAGTAACCAAAGTACTTTTTAACAAAACAATAAATTATATGTTTTTCCTTTTTTTTTTTTTTTCCTCCCCAGAAAATAGATCGCAGCAGACCTTGTGGGTGGGCACTGTTGTGTAGGAGCAGACTGACTATACTATGCAATGGTTAAAAACAAATTCATTTTGGTTAGATTATGGATAAAAAAAATCAGCTGGAGTGCTCTAAGTACCAGAATATATCTATAAAGCACAAAGAACATGAAAAGAAGTACTAAGAGCTGACTCAGAAGACATTTAACTTCTGAAAAAGGAAAGGCTAAAACCGTTGTCACTACCGCAGGGCACTTTTGTCCATGAAAGCAGAAGGTAGTATGCATATGTAATTGTGTAATATTCTAAGATGCATATAGCTCTGCAATATGAAGAAATAAAGAAATAACTTTAAAAGACTGATTGCCTTTGAAGTGTATGAAAATAATGTTAGGAATGATTTAAAATCCTTTATGGGGCCAGTTATCTTCGGGAATAACTAAAAGTCCATTAGTACCTACATGCTATACATTGTATTAAATCAGCTCTCTTCTGTTCTCAAATCTGCCTCATTGTTTTTTTTCTTAGTGTAAAATTCATCCCTAGGCAAAGTACACATACACAGTGTTGAGTCTGCCATCCATTATAACATCCATAACTCAGAACATAAAGCTGTGCATCTGGCCTTGATAGTTGTCTGCAGTAGGGTGAATTTTCCTTTCGCATGCCGTTATACTAAAGCAAGGTGAATGCCTGTGTCTCATCCACACTTTCTTCTTCAGTGTTTTATTAATAACAAATGAGGGACTCATGAATTCATTCAATTAATTTCTTCTTGGTCTCCTTTTCTTACCTAACAGGTTGATCTGTCTCCAAAATGTACATTTTCTACATTTCCATTGGATGACATTTATATCTTTTTTTTTTTTTTTTTTAATTTGGAATATGGCTATTTGACTTAAAAGTAAAAAGAGATTGTACATATGAAGACAGTGTTAGCACCATTTCCTGCCAGTAAATCCCAGTGCAATGAAAATGAGCAAGAATGGGATCTGCCTTCCTTTGGGGTTATTGCTGAATATGTCACTGACACACAGGGAGACACTTCAGCTACCTTGGCTAATATGTATCTTTATTTAAGTTTTGATTCAAATCACCATTTTTTTCCCAACCAATTTAGGGGTTATAATATCTGCTGTTGACCTTCTATTACAACCTGTGAACCATCATGTTTAATGTGAAATTACATCATGTAAGAAATTCCCTTTTGTCCATTATCTTGGTCACTGCCTTGACAGCGCTCTCAAAGAGTCATGGGAGTGTAAATCAGAGATGGGACTAAAAAGTGAGGAACTCAGAAGTAATAGGTGTGAGACTAACATGGTGATTCCTCCTGTTCCTAAGGCCATGGCAGGAATGCAATGAAGAATGGACATTAGGTGTTTCTTCCTGGCACTGTGTCAAGTGCAGAATATTTTATGCAAATTAAAATACCTTGTTCCGAGAAATAATAGATCTGTAGTGATTTCATTCTCATGTTAGAGCAGGAAGGTTTACACTGAAAAGATGGGTTGGCCACAAGTATAACCACTTGTTGAACACAAAAGGAATATCAAGAAGAAATTAATTGTGCGGCATTAGCTAATAGGAAGAAACACATATGCTAAAAGGAGGTCACAGGAAAAAAAAAAAAATGATAGACCATAATTGATTATTGTGTTTTGCTTATCTGGACTTGGAAATTATGGGAGAGAGTGAATGTCACAGTGAGGGAGGTGGAAGTCAAGGCTGAAGGATATAACATATTGTGTGCATGTGTTGCCATGTTTTCTACTGCATAGTCTCAGGCCAGCAGCAGTGTATCTGCTTTTTATATGAAAGCTAGGCATGCTATTATGAATTTAAGGTAAAGATACAATAGGTACCAGTAAATAGAATGCTGTATACTAGGGGAAGAGGAGGAAAATAGTGCATAGTGATACCTTTGGAAAAGTGCGAGCCTTTAAGCAGTGGAATGGAGTTCAACCTTACGATAGCCCTGTGAAAGCCAAGAGGCACTTTTATTCTGTTTCAGGTGTTCCAGATTACATTGACTCCAATATTTCTTTTTGGGGTATAATCCTAAGCATTATCCTCTCATGTTTTGGGGCTCAGCTGCTTGTTGAATGCTCAACTGGGATGCAAGCACTAATTTCACTTGTTTTCTCCAGTGACCTTGACAACACAGTCCTTAGGGCAAACAGTAAATTAGGAAGTTCAAGTGAACCACTGAAGAGGAGAGTATTTTGCAACAACCTATGTGGACTGTCTCATCCATTCCTAAGCTTTGATACAGGATAGATCATATGGGATTTTCTCCTGAAGTAACAGAACATAATCAAATCACAGTTGTGTAATGACCTAACACTCTTCCATGAACTTTCCCCTTTGTCTTCACTGAAGCTTTGCTTATACTCTTCTCACATGTGTATGTGTCACAAATGAGGTGCTGGGCTCAAACTTTGATCTACATTGTCTGTTTTCATCATCATAGCTAAGTGGCTCAAAAGTGTTAAGGAATCACCACTTTGTTGGGTGGTATAGCAATACACGAGTGTTTCTAGTGTCAACTCCTATGGTAGCACAGAGTGTTTTTAAAAGAATAAATACCACTGCAGAAAGTTGGTGTAACTGGACTACAGACTTTCTGCCAGACTACTTTGTGTCCCCTTGAGGGATCATATATAAACTAGTGCATGAGTACCAGCAGACAGCTATACTGTTGGCACATCCGTTCTATGGAAGACCTGCACTTCTAAAAGGACACCTCTGACCTTGTCCTTAAAAGAAGACTGGGGCTTGAGGGCTCCTTACTTGTTTCCTAATCCCTCTCAGGACACGGCTGAACTGTCCTTATACCTCTTCCCTTAGTTTAGGAAAGAATTAGATTGAATTTTTCAAAGATGGTTTCATTTTGCCCTCCCTCCTCCACTGCTGACATGGCTGATTCCCACTGCTCTCTCAGGACTTCCCTCTCTGCTGACAGCTTTGTCCACTTTGTGGAACAGTGATTCAGCTGCCTGAGTAAAGGTAATTCCTTCAGTCTCCTTTGTTAGTTTAACACATAGTCTTAGAAATCAAGGGCATAAATCACATTTTGGTTACAAATCAAAGCATGTGATTCATACCTAGGCATTTATGGCTACATAACATCGCAGCGTGGTTAACAAGTAATATTTGGCTATGGGGATTGTGCACCTGCTAAGCAGTAATGTGCTACTAATGTTTTAACAAAAGATCGCAGGGAAAAAAATTCCTCTCTAGGCTAATGGTAAGGTTTGTGTTCCTGGAATGCACATATGCGGATTGCAGAGTTGACTGAGTGGGAACAAAGCCATTTGTTTTCCCATATTACAGATAATAATTAATAAATAAATTGTTTTCTCATAGCTGTGAGCACAGAATTGGGAGAATCACTTGGCAAACAAACTGATATTTAAGCTATGATTTGCTGAGAATATTTGCACATTACTCTAGAACAATGGTCCCAGGAGGAGCAATGCTGAGCAACTTGCGTGTTGTGGACAGGTTTGCTGTCTCTGTTGGCCTTAGTTTTAACCTGTTAATTTATTGTATCCACAATCAATATCAGAAAGTCATGTGAGCAACATGCTTTGCATCAAACAAAGGTTGGGAACTATGGCTTTCCAGTGATGTACTACGTTTATTGCATTACGGCACACAGCTCTGTATTTGCAGACTTAAAGTGAGAAAAAAGCAGAGATTGTGTACAGAGACCCTGTTCTCTGTAAACTAAAAAAATAAAAAGGAATCCTTCACTGTAATGATTGAGCAGAGGGTTGTTAGGGTAGTATGGTTAGGTTGTGGTTGGACTGATGATTTTTAAGGTCTTTTCCAACCTGAGCGATTCTATGAATCCGTGATTCTATGATTTTGATTTGTTGCTATCTAGACTAAAATAGTTTCCTTAGCTTTATGATGGTCAACTCCAGGAATGTTACTTGACATATACAATGATTCTCAGTGAGAGGTAAAGAGAAGGGACAACTCCTTCCTTAGTTTTTGTGAAGAAACTTACTTTACTCCTCCAGAGCTTCCAGAAGGATCTTTCCAGTAACCACTACCTCCAAATATTGGTTTGCAAAGCATCTCTCCTTTACAGAGGCATTGATCTAGCCTGTGAGTTGGTTTGCTAACAGGGAGGTTGTGGTAAATCTTTCCACAGAAGGTTCCTGCTGCCATTATCTCATTTTGTGCCATTTTTTTGTGGACACAAGTTCTCTCCATTAGTTAATTAATGCATTTGTTTGATATTAGGAGAGTGTTTTACTTTCACAGTGTCACACAGAAGTGTAGTGAAAAAGATATAAAAACTGCTCTCAGTTCAACCTATACATTTGTGTTGTTATCCTTTACTGTGTTTTTCTGAGTATCTCTACTAAGCCTGAGCTGGCAGTGGCAAATAAGAGTTTTGAAATATTTTACCTGACCTGAGCCCAGCTAAAATAAAATAAGATAAAAACCTTGAAAATATTTAAAAATGATAATCACTAAGATTTGTCAAAATTGTTTTTTCTCCGCAATTTTAGTTTTAATCAATCTACACTTTACAAAGGGAAAAGTGATAAAAGTTTAATTTAATTATTTTTATTATTTTTTTCCATGAGATTTTCCTTGAAAGTATCCTCTACATTTACTTCTCTGTTCCCATGACTGACTATAGTTCATTCCATTTTCTATGAAAGCTGTTTGTATTGGTTTCAAAATGATCAAAATGTATGTTGTGAGGTTGCCTCTAGATGCTCAGCTGTTGCTAGGCTGGAATTGGATGGGGCTTCCTAACTCAGTATCTTAAAAACCAAATTTTCCTTTCAGCTCCTTGTTCAAGTAGCAGAAAATTAATCCAAGGAAATTTTAATGAAAAGCCATTTTAAAGTTAAAATATGAGTAAAAACACTTTGATTGAGAAAATGTTGATTGGCTTTTAGTGCAAGTCTGATTAAAAAAATGGTGGAAGTGAGAGAAAGGATTTGGGGATGCATCTGTATGGCAGAGTTAATTTCAAGCTATAACTCAAGTGCTGCCTCCAGTTGCCTCTCTGATCATATACAAAGCATTTACTTTCGAAGTGTTGTGCTTCTGGCTGAGCAAACTGCCTCAAATTGCAGTAGAGGGGTCACATGTTGCCTTCATGCGATGTCATAAACTGCCCACATTACCAAACCATGGCATGGCCAATGAAGCTAAAGAATGCTACTATGGAGATCCTTTAGCACTTTCTCAACTATTCTCCCCTGTATTGAGGAAGATGTAAAGATTCTCCTGCAGTTATTAGTGGAGGACTGAAGCTTTGGTTCTGCTACACAGAGCAATGGAGGTATTAGAAGTCTCAGAGAACTGGAGGCCATGAGATCAGGATAAGGCAATGAGTTCATTGGTCTGACCTCCTAAAAAGACCAGATTTTACTGAATAGTGTACAATTCCTGCCATGAATTTAGAAAAGGGAACAGAAACAATACTTCTCAGTGTTCTTCTGAGCCATGGCTGCCATTTCTTCTCTGTGGATCATTTGGTTCCCTGAAATTGGCACTCACCATAATTGGTAGCTCACAAATGTGCCTCAGGAGCAGCTCACCAGTTTTCCTGCACAGCTGTGCTCTGAATGCCTTGACTATAGGCAAGGACTGGAGCCTTCATGTGCTGATGTAAATGACTGGATGAAATAGAAGACAATGGAGAATTGGGTCTCCTGTTTTATCAGTGGACTTGAAATTTTGTGCAACTGGAAAATAAACAAGCAAACAAACAAACAAAAAATAACTACACCAAAAATCCTCACCAAACTTTCCCGTCTTTTTTGAAGGGATCATACTTAAGCAGCAATTCATCCAATACTTTGAAGAAGGCACCAAACAGAAGACCAAAGGCAGAAATAATGTGTGAGAGGAAAAGAGATGTAGAGCACTGTTGTACGAAGATTCATAGATAATAACTTATGATATCTGGAGAGCACTAATTTAATTTTACTATGGCTAATGAGTTTTGTAGAATTTCTGCTTAAGGCAGCTGTTCCATATCCTTCTCACTTAAAAGAAAAAAGAAAAAGCTCAAAAAAAGGAGTCCTTATGCAGATAAAACAGTTTCCTAGAGTGGGTACTTCCTTTTAGAGTCTCTTCTGGCCCCCAAGGCTTAAATTCTTCTAAATCAGTAAGCAAATTAAGCACAATGCTATTGAAAGTACACAGCACTTTCTTATACTAGTATGCCAATATACGTATTGTCTTCATGTTGCATGATCAAAAACCAGGGACTAACTTGTGTAATTTCATATGGCTTACGATGTCTCTTCAGAACTTTAACTGCTCAGTATCACTGCCTTACATACTGAAGAAAATTTCAAATTCTTCAATGCCATTATAGCATTGTAACAAATTAAAACTCTTGTGTACCAGTTCCTGCTTTAGTTTTTTGTATTTTGTTTTTTGTTTTTGTTTTTTTTTACTGTGTGAATTCAGTTTCGTTTCACTTAAGCAAATGGTTTTCTTTAGTTTTATGTGGATGCAGCAGACAGCAAATACAACTTTATTCACTGTCCTCACTCTGAAAAACATAAAAACAGCAATCTCAGAGAAATAGAAGCACTTTGCCAAAGAGTTAGGGCCCATTCTCTTCTGGCTGCAAAACTGAGACTATGGGTAAGTATAGCTGAGAAGAAGCATGTTCTAAGAAAATGTGAGTTCTTGTGCACTGTCTTTAGCATATATCCATAAAAACATGTTTTTCTGAAGAAGTCATAAAAACCTCTGTAATGTTGGTGACATAAGCAAGAGTCTGGTGGTGAACATCATGCTCCAGAGCATCATGCTAACTCAAAGGTATGACTGACTTACATGGGGCTTCCTTTACACTCAGTGAAATGTGATTACTATTTAAATACTAGTACAGTCAACTACCAAACATGTGGCATCTGATATATTTTTTTATTTATTGGAAAGAATAAATTTAAAGGCAATTTCCTCTTCTCTCTTAAATCATATCAAGTAGTAAGATCTAATTGGAGGGATGAGTATTCAGCAGTAATATCTAAATGGTAACATGGTGACCCCTTCATGAGATGTCATTGCATTTACTCAAGTCTATCCAGCAGCTAGCAAGTAATTCTGATTTGCCAAAGACTAATTTTCACATTCAAAAATCTCTATAATGGGTGTGTAGCTCAGTGGAACTGCTGTACACTGTGGGAAACCTGTATTATGTTGGTAATATCAGCATGGAGAAACATATCAAGCCATCATCAATCTGAGTGAAAACTAGGACCCTGCACTCACATGTTGGTCCTCAGCCCAGCAGCTGGCACAGCAAATCTTGCAAGAAAATGAGCACGTGGATACCAGTGAGGTGGATGGGCATGGAGCAGAGAGGACAGCAGTAGAAATCCATTTTCCTTCAATTTCCACCCACTGTCTTTCCAACTACTACTTTTCAAAAGAATTTTTAACTGCTGCTAATGCTACACTCAGGGGAGTGCTAGATTAAATAGTACTCAGAGCTATTCTGAGCTACTTTCCAGATTCATTTTGCCTTTGGAATAAATTGCATGACTTCTCAGGGCATTACAACATGGTGCTGATAACTTTAGCTGAGACACTGCTGTCAGCCTCAACAGCTTCAAAAAATCCAAAACATCACTGACGAATCTTGTCTGAAAAACTCAAACAATTAAATTACAAATCATGTAATCACTAAAAAAGAAAGAAAGAAAAGCAGCAATAACATTTTCATTTTTGTGGCTTTGTATGCATGTCTTCTAATTTCTCACTTAAAATATTTACTCACAATTCCAGTAGGCACAGTAACTCTCTCTTGTTGTATTATGAATTTTGAGGGAAAACATCAAGTGCAATACAACATTTATGATAAAATACCAACAACTGATAAGATTGTAACCAAGACTTTTTGGATATGAGGCCTTTTAAATGGCCGTGCACATTTTACAATGCCATAATGTCAAAGTAGATAGGTGCAGTGTGGATTGTATTTGTAATGCATTAATAAGAGGTAATAGAGCTAGTTTATATATTCTGAGAGAGAAAATTTTACAGCTAGGCTTTATTACTATTTCACTGGTATATAGCTACTCTTAAAGAATGGGCAGATTTCACTGAACGAGAAGAAAGACTGAAAATTAGAAAAAAACTTATTTGCTTCAAGACTGACAAGTAATTGTAAAAGCTCTACAAAGTTTCAAAGACTAGCAGACATAGAAATCAGTGATTTCCAAATAAATACAGATTGATTATGAATTTTACTGTGCTTAAAGAAGCGCAAAGGAGAGGATCACTGAGCTTTTCATGAAACCCTGAGCTGTGGCTTCAACCTACCATAATTTCATTCTTTTATCCAAAGTGGCCATAATCTTATTTTACAGTTAGTGAAACCAAAGCTTCTTTTAGGTTCTACGACTGCCATTTATAAGTACAGCTTTTAGCTGCAAAAGCTGCAAAGTCTGCCCGCATAGTAGGTGCCAGCCATCTAATATTGAATCTGTGAAGCTGGAACAGGGCTGAAGTCCTTCTGTATAATCGGTAAGAGAGAAGTTGGAGGACTCAGGGGCAATCATGTGAGCAAAATGGCACGGTACAGTTAACTGAAAAGCTAGAGGTAATGTGATTTTAAAGAAGTCCAAGGAGGAAAGAATGGTAAGGGAACAAAGGGTAAGATCTTTAACATTAGATATTGGGAGTCTGGTGGAGTGTTTGTTTCAGGGGACTGCGGAGCACAGGAGTGGCAGCTTCCCTGACTTTGAGGCTTCAAAGAAACTGCTCTCAGCATGCTATCACATCTGTACCGTGCAGGTCTATGTAAGGATACTTCTGTTCCTTCTAAATAATCCAGCTGAAGCATCCAAGGCAAGCTAGCTGTGGCAGCAGAGAGCTTCATACTGTATCTTATTTTTGATACACTATTACTCAATGACAAATGCTATTATTTTTAATTGCCATGGCATTTGTGTTTTTACTGCTGTTTATGTTACCAAAAATATTCTAGGAAAAGAAAGAGAAGTTAAAAGTGCAGGAACAAATAGTTTTTAATCAGAAATTGTCATGGAGAAAATATATCCTCTGAAAGAAATCAAAATCACTGTTAAAGAGGACGGACATAATTTTATAGGACGCTATATACATTACACTATTTCCAAATTTGGGTTTTGATTACAAATTAGGGGTGGAGAGTGGTCGAACAACGTTTTTACAACATCCAGCCAGCATGAACTTGCCAAAAATCCTTCTGTCTCAGTGAAGACAAGAGATGTATTCGTCTACTATAAGAAGTATCAGCTCTGAGCTATCAGTGTTGGAATATTGCCTTCTATTCTACAATTTCTGGGAATTATATTCACTGATCTATACTGAGCTTTACTCAAGAAAAGTCATTCTCATTTAAATCCATTGAATGAGCTCCTGACTGAGCAGAGCTAAAGAAGGCATAGCAGCTTTTATAAAAGTAGGAGGACACAGCAGAGGGAACTTAAAGTGAGAGTGAGAGCAGTAAAGGAGATTCAGGAAGAGGGAGACCCTGTAGAGGGAAAGATAAGTGATGGAGAGCCTAAGGAACAGTGACAAAACACCTGCAGAGAGCAGGGCCAGGGAGGAGGGAAGGGAAGACATTAAGCACTCTGGAAAGAAAGCCAGCATCATTAGAATGAGGCATTTTCTCTCTTTCGAGCCGAAAAACAGAAGCAAGACAATCTGCTGTTTGTGTAGTAAAAGTGTTTGCAGTGGGAAGTATGGGGTATACACACAGAAAGAACATCTGCTCTAAGAAGACTCTCGCAAATATAAAGCTTCAATAATGTGGTAGAAACATCTGCACAGCTTCCAGCAGGGCTACCAGTAGTGTTCTTTGGTGGGGGAGGGTAAGAGAGGTACCACATACAGAAGGTCACAAGAAAGCTTCTTTAAGAAGGAGATACATTTTATGTGTATCCATGCAAAGGTAAGGTGCCCATAGACAAACTGCAACAGACTACTACTGTGGAAGCTAGTTATAAACCCAGCAACACACATTACCATCTTTTCACTCAATCATTAAAATGACAGCTTGCCCTTGTTTTTATGTAGTCACAGAGTAACTTGAGCATTTTAAATGAAGTCAAAGCATTAACGCTTTCTTCCATCCAGTTACAATACCCTCAGGATTTTATAGCATAGTCCTGTTAGCAGAAGACCAAGAAATTCAGAAGCAGTGAGGAACAAGTGGGACAAAATCAAGAGATGACGGTATTGCTGCAGTCTAGCCACAAGAAAATGTGCTGAGACATGGTTCTCTGCTATGGTTATACAGCTGCTGGTACCTGAAACACTAATTTCTGCTTATTCAGGGTATGAGTTCCCTACAGTTGTAGGATAAGTATGATTATAAAATTTTAGTAATCTTTGTTTCAATTGCTTTTTATTTCAAATACAGATTTACAACATGTGTTTAAATAGGACAACTTTGTCTGTGCTTTTTAGTTAGAAAAAGAGAGAAAATCTACAGCTCATTCATGGCCTGCAGTCTTCAGAGAACAGTGTTTGGCAGCATCAGGGCAGTTTTTTACCAAGACAGTCTTAAATGTTTCCCACAGCAGCCTGTTCTTTTGCTCTATTTCAACTCTCCTCCTTCAGACTTTTTGGCTTTAAAGGTGATTCAGAAAGCTTTACAACAATATTCTGGTTTTTATTCTTCCAGAGTTTGACTAAAGCATAGTAATTCAGAGCTCAGATAGACATACATGCACAGTTTTGTTGACCTCTGTACAGTAATCACTTTGATAGTGTCTAGGGCACAAAGTGCAAGTCTTGGTAATTTCAACTTCAATTTAAACAAATGAGAAGAACTAAGCATAGAAAACATATATAAACAGCAGTGCCATTCTGAGGTGTGCTTCCACTTTTCTCAGCTTTTCTCTGTACCTGGTGGACTTCTTTTCCATGTGAGATGTCAGGGGTGGAGATGCATCTGATGATGTGGTTTAGTTGAGGAAGCACATGTATAGCAAATTATTGCTGGCAATGAGAACGTATTTACTGAGTTCAGCAGATGACTGCTGAAGACTTTGGCCCACATTATAGAATCACAGAATCCTTAGAGATGGAAGAGACTTCTAAAGACCATCTAGTCCAACTCCCTTGCAATGAAACAGGGACATCACAGCTAGATCAGGTTGCCCAATTACTGATCCAGCCTCTCCTTGAAAGTCTCCAGGGATGGAGCATTAACCCACCTTACTGGGCAACCTGTTCCAGTGCCTCACCCCTCTAACTATAAAAGATTTTTTCCTTATATCTAACCTAAGTCTACCCTCTTTGAGCTTGAAACCATTTCCCCTTGTTCTGTCATCACAGATCCTGCTAAAGAGTCTATTCCTTTCTTTCCTGTAGCTCCTCTTTAGATACTGAAATGCCACTCTCAGGTGCACGTGGAGCTTTCACTTCTCCAGGCTAAACATCCCCAGCTCTCTCAGCCTGTCCTCATAGGAGAGGTGTTTCATCCCTTGGATCATGTCTGTGGCCCTCTGGACATGCTCCAACAGGTCCATGTCTCTCCTGCACTGAGGACTCCACATCTGGATGCAGTACTCCAGATGAGGCCTCACCAGTGCAGAGCAGAGGGTCAGGATCACCTCCCTCACCCAGCTGGCTGTACTTCTTTTGATGCAGCCCAGGATATGGTTGGCCTTCTGGGCTTATGCCTTAAAGAAGAATTTTAGAACATACAAACTGTTGGACAGGATGTTTGAATGTCCCAGTACTCACAAGAAAACAGTGTTTGTACTCATTCTATCTATTCTTCAGTGTTTTGCAACAGAAGTTAACAAGCATTAGTCCCAGAAATGTGAGAGAGTTGCATAATCAGATACAAACGGTGAGTATATTCTGTTTTATTACAATTAGCAGAAATAAGAGAAACGGCATTTGTAAGACAAGACCAAGTGAATCATATATAACACAATGCTGTAAGAGTAATCCAGAAACCAAAACTAGGAGTTAGTTTCCCAGGACTGCCAGTATGGAATTTCCCATGACTCCCAGCATCTCTTTCCATAAATAGATGCCTCCAGTACAGAAGCTGCGAGAGAGCCCGTCTTTCTCCCCAGGCTGCATATGGTACCTCAGGGAAGAACCTGGCAACATCACCACTTGACTGCTATGAAGCCTTTCTTTTTCCCAAAGTGATAAATCTTATTTCAGGAAAGTGCTTTGGCACTTCTATCTTTTGGCACATTTGTCTTCAAGCATCTGAATAATCCAGGGCATTTTGAAAGACACTACATGTATTTAAAAATAGTGATATAGTTCTGTTTGATGGTGTGTGGCAGAAAAAAACCAACCCCAAATAATATATATATTTTAAAAATAAATTGGGAATGCTTTTCCATCTTATAAACTTAAACACGATTGTTTTTTTCCTAGTTTTACTAGACATTGAACAGTTAGAAGAAACATGTTGCATTTAGCAGTATTCCTCATTGTTACTTTAAATAAAACTTGCCCTTTCCCTTCTGAGACATGTGCTTAGCTCCATTGGTTCTGGAGAGAGTGTAAATTATACTTACCTTGGGAGAAAATAACTTGGCCTTGAAAACAGATACCTTTTCCAGAACAACCATGTGCTCTCTGGCTCTGGAGAGCTACATTGCATCATACTCCACAGAAAAATTCTTATAAAAGTGATGGTTAGTCAAATCTAAAATGCTTTGTGAAAAATGCATTTTGGTAGGGCTGGAGAGGGAGGTAGCCTCTTTGTCAACATCAGGCTGACCACACATGTGGTCAAAATCCAGATGGAAAAGAGAAGGAAAGGCACTGTTTTGTGGATAATATTCCTTTAACAGGAGCTGAAAGAGGGTTTGGTATGGTCCCTGCTGTCCACATTGCTGTATGTTAGACAGATGCCAAGTCTCCACATCATTGACTCTTCTGGAGCAAATATCACCCTGTTTTTTATTATGAGGTTTGTAGAAATTTTTTTTATTTGGGGTTTGTTGTGCGGCAGAACAGAGAAAAATTTGTAAATCTCAGATCGTGTCACCAGAGAGGAAAACAATTTTCTTCCTAATCCTAGTGACTTATCATTTCTCATGGAAAATAATGCCAATAGCATGTTAGTGTTTTCAAATAAGATGGAAAAGAGTAGTTTCATCACTGATGTTATGATGTAGGTAGAAGAGAACATTAAAGCTGAAAAATACCAGCCCTCAGGTCAGAAAGGGCTTTTTCCCTGATCTTCCTTTTCATTCATTTTTACATTGCATTTATCTCCAGCCATAGAGAAGGTTATTACTGGGCTCCTAGATGCTGGTCATATAAAAATGACAATATTAAGCAGTGTCAGGTGAGAACAGGGAGGAGCGATGGCCGTGGTATTTTTCTTGCTGATTTTGGCTGCAGTGATGTCACGCTATTGTGTGCGGGCAGAAGTGGAGGAATAATGTACTCTTTGAAAGGAATGGTATGAACACACCCAATGTAGCCAGGCCAATCGACACTGATTATCACAGAGGCGATTAACTTCAGGTAAAGAAATATTAATGCCACTGACCTAGTATTGCCTGCAGTGTCCTGAGGAGGGAGGGTGGGGGGCAACATGCAGCTACTGGGGATCTTGTGGCAAATATAAAGATCTGCCAGTGGCCAAATAATGTGCTCCTAGAAAAAGGCATGGTCCATTATCCCTGCTGAAAACAGGGTGACAAATTACTGTAAAAGTACTGTACTGCAGCTGAAAGAAGCCAATAATTTCATGAATTTTACAGGTACAGCGAACCATAACAGTATGTTCTAGTACTATCCTCTGCATGCTACAGTGCTTTACACTATAGTTCTTTCTACAGCTCTCACAAAATAACCCATGTCCTTTCTTAGAAACATCCCTCAAGTCAGGATACTCAGAAAATACATCTGCTCTACCCTGGGAGACAAATAACACTAGGTTCAAAAAACCGTACTATAGCTTGCATGCATGCTACCACGATCTGCAGGTCTTATTTTGATGCACATCTGTTGACTAAGAAAAATGTTACCACTGATTTCTATTTGAACCGGGTCTCAAATATCTTGTGATGATTAATCTCTTCAGGCTGTTTCCTGCTTCTCATCAATGGTCTGACCAACTCATGCTGCTCCTTGTGTATCGACGTGACATTTGGTACATTGTATATGAACATATGTCTTACCTGCAATATAATAATAACCTTGAAAATGAAATAATATTTGGAGTTGAATGCCAAATGCATTTGGTAGTGCACAGATGCACTGGAAAAGGGAGATGAAAAGAAGGGAGATATCTGGAGAATGTGATGAAGCACCATAGATGGGAGGTGTGGTAGCTGATGTGCTTCAGATTTGGATGTGGAAAACACTGCATACACAATGACGGGCAAAGGAGAGTAAAACCAGCAAGCAAAAGGCAGTTCAATCAAAAAGCTTGGGATTGCCTTGATTTAATCAGAACAATCAGCAACTCCTTTTTTCAGTTTGCAGATATGCTGAAAGGGATGAAGATCTCCCTTGCTATAGGAGACCTATTCAGCAAGGGAGAATTCTTGCTCTGGACTTACTTGATGTACTAGCAACTCTTCTGAAAGAAAATGACTTTGTTAGCACTATTTCTGTGATTTAAAGACAGGAAAATGCAGGAACTGTGCATTCTGTTTATAAATATTTTGAAATGTGAAAGATTGATTCATTGCTGTCAACAGTACCCACACAGAAGTGTAAAAACATTTCGTGATTTTTCTGCACAGCATCTTCTGAATTCGAGATCTTAGTATCTCGCAAATACTGATTCTGATTCCTGACAGGGCTAAGGGCTGTACTGGTGTTAAAAGGAAAAGCATACACTAAGAAAAGCATACACATGCAAATCAGGCTGGTCCTGCTTACCTGCATTAGATCTGTGTTGTCACTCCCCCTTCTTATAAAGAAAACTCTTTAACAAAAGCAAAACAGGAGACACTGGTAGCACAGCAGAGAGCAGAATCTATTTTCTCCCAGTCCTGCCGACTCTTTTTTCACCCACAGTAAATTGCCTGTTGCCAGCAGCTGTTTGGAAATGACTCTGTGTTGAAACGGACATTGACCATTCTGAAAAGGAAGTTATTAAGGGATGTCCCTCTGCCCCGATCTGTCCTAGGGTTTGGTTAACATTTGTCTCAACTTTGTTTTTTCTTTGCTGGCTGTGTTTTCAATGACAGTAGTTCTTATGTTTCTCTGATTTACCAACAGAGGAGGAGAAGGAAGCCTATAGCACTAACTGCTGGTGTCAACACAGAGACAGGACAGGACTATAATTGTTGCAATTGTTATTCAGACGCCTGTGACTTGATCCAATAAACGCAGGTTTCTGGTACCTTTGTGAGTGACACGTTTACAACAGACTGCTCTTTGAGCGTGTCTTGTGAGCATTCCCGACGCAAAGTAATGTTATTGCATTCAGATTATTTCCCTAAATTACATACCTTTTAAAGAGGAAGTCTATGTAGCTCCCTCCTATGGCTTTGTTGAGTTTGGAAGCATATTTCTTAGGGGTCTGACTTGATGTGGGAAGGAGAGACCTCTTGGAAAGCAGTGGCAAGGTCCCAATCTTCCACGCACAGATACTTTTCAGAGACATCTTCGCAACAGCAGAACCATGCCAGAATGTGGCCCAGGATCACTCTGTTGCTGTAAGTGAATCTGGGTACTTTGCATTACTCAGTGGCAGAACTTTTTCTTCCCTGTCAAAAGGGAGGAAAAAAGTAGAATCTAAAGGATTGACAGTTGCTAGGCTGATAGAATCATAGAATCCTTAGAGTTGGAAGGGACCTTTATAGGTCATCCAGTCCAATACCCCTGCAATGAACAGGGACACCTACAGCAATTAGGTTGCCCAGGACCTGATACAGGCTTGTGTTGAAGGTCTGCAGGGATGGGACATCAACCGCATCTCTAGGCAACCTGTTCCAGTGACTCACCACCCTCACTGTAGAATACTTTTTTCTTGTATCTAACCTCTCTCTCTATGTATATAGGAGCAACTTACTTATAATTGGAGTGAAAAGCTTTTGTGTCTTGAGATGTTGGGGAAGGAGATCAGGTATAGGAAGTATGAAAAGAGCAGAGGCAGCCCTGATGAGAAAATAAAGGAAAAGTAGTGTTACCTCTGTTGCCATAAAAATAAATAAATAAATAGGTAGATAGATAAATAAGAGAGAGGGAGAAGACAATGAAGGGACTACCTTTGGAATGTTTTTTTCTGCTCTATGGTTTTTAAACACCACCACCATGTCAGATGTGTAGGACATACAAAACTGAAATAAAAATGCCTGAAGTAGGGATCTCTGTTGCTCCTTTGCCTTTGTGAAATTTTTCACCAATGCAACATTTTCCAGTGTCAGACAAAGGGTACATAAATGGAAGGAAAACGCAGACCAAGTACAGTGGGAAATTCCAGACACCAGTGAAGCAACAATATTCTTTCTGTCCTCAGAAATGGACTAATCCAGTAAAGTCTTACCACTGGTTCAAAGCATGAAATGGAGTCAAAGATGTAAAAAGACTCTCAGCAGATTAAACCAAATCCACAATGGCAGCCAAGCATACCAGCTATAAATGTTCTCACTGAGCCTACAGACATAAATGCTGTCCCAGCCTCAAGTGATAAAGCACTTATCCATTTGACTTTGGGCCAAAAGATTTGGAGATCTGAGGCAAAACTGATCACTTTAGGAGAGAGTCTGCCACGGATAATTAAAGACAGATTATTGGATTAAGATTTGATGCAAATTTGAAGCCCTTCCTTTTCTTTCCAGATTTATTTTATTTTTCTTGTCTTCTTTGTCTCTGGGTAACTATAATTGAATGCGTCTTTAAACTGTAAATTGTAATTTTGCTGTTAGCGATGGAGCTTTAATTTCAGATGTTTATTAGAAAATTTCTCTGTGAGGCTGTGAGTTTTGCTAGCTGGAGGGACTTGAATCAATTGTATAGCCTCCCCCACAAAGCTGTGGACTGTGTATCATTCTGTGGTGCTCTGAATGTTTTATTTGCTAGTGTGAGAAGAAGATATAATCTTGGTCCCACACCATATTCCTCTCTCCCTCAATGTGGCCATGTTCTTCTGCTTACTCTTTTTTTCTTAGATGTGAGGGTGGTGTCCCTTCAGGGTTCCCACTGTTCCTGCGCTCGCCACTGGCCCACATTTGAGGGCATAACCAATCTGTGGTGATGCCCTATTCAGAACTGCAGTAAGAAGGGAAGTTTTCCACTTACACAGATGAAATAATACATCCCAAGTGCTGTTCTCATGAGTTGCTGCTAAAAGATATGACCAAGAGTAAATGAATGCAGAAAAACAGGAGAAGCAGTTGCAGGAAGAAGTTAGTCTAATTTATGAGCCCCACTGCTTCTTCAAAGGAAATATATACCCTCTTACAAAAAAGGGGAGGGAGGATAAAAGCAGCAGCTGAGGATTCTTGGAGTGCAGGAGAATCCTCAGCTGCCATGGAAATAATGAGGACCGCACCAGCTGTTCCCAGTCTGTCCCAAACACAGCTCGGTGGCACTGCTGGAGGCAGGCTGGTACACTCTGCTCAGGTGATGCTGCCAGAGAGGCGCAAGTGCTGAGTGCTCACACCACTAAGGAGAGCCTCAAAATAAGTTTAAAGGTCACCACAATGTAGAAGAGCTTCTTCCCTGCTTCACTCTGCTACATTTTGTAAAAAATGTTCTGACATCATGAATACGTGCCTGTGATGAGTAACCGAATGATCTCACTGTTGCATGTGTTTTTTCCTTCTGTTCTCTACCTACTGCTCTGTGACTTCACTGCTCTGTGTCCAGGATGTCTGCAGGCTCTTTGGCATCTGAAATTTGTGTCTGTAATGTCGGGTGAATCACTCATTTTTAGCACAATAAAAAGGAAAAACAACTATTGGGACAATAAGCCTATGAAGAAGCTGGATGGGACCACACTACCATTAGCCCTTTCTGGGGGAGTGCTCTTAACCTGCTAGGGAAAAACATAGTGTGACATGTTCTACCCCTGTTTGAGCTGGATAGTTAAGGGAATTTTATTTTTCTAGTCCTCTCTTGCAGTGCACCACAGGCATGCTTTTACTGCACAGTGTCACTCTTCCTTGTGGAATCTTGCTGCTTAAATAGCTGTAGTTACTCAAGCAACAATACAGCTGTGTGTCTGCAGAATGTATCTTCGCTTCTTTACCTATTGTGCTACCTGCAAAAGACAGCAGAACCAAGCAGACCTTTCAGGACTGCCCGAAGAATGGGGCCTGCTGAAATGCTGTGCTGCGACATGTTCATTTTTGATCGCATTATGTCACTGTCAGTCATCCAGCATAGAGCTCTAATATCGCTCACTCTCACTCTCTCAGTCCCTCTCTCTTCACTCTAATTGAGCCTCTCATAATTAAGATAAATTTTGAGCAATCAAACCTGGAATGTGGATGAACAGTCCCTTGTGCAATCCCAAAAGTTCAGCTTTAGGAGGTTATTTCATACACTGTAAATCATTATTCCAGTTTAACTACAGCATATGGGACTGTGAGTTCTTGGAAAAGCTTGCTACAGCAACTTCATTTATGAAGATAGCTCAGTGGGAAAGGTTCTCTATTTACAACTGTGTGGTTTTATGGGGCATACCAGATTCTTTAATGTTAGCACCTTAGCAATCAGTGAGAGGCAGTCCAGTGCACAAACCCTACAGCTCATTACCAGAAAATGAAGTGTGACTCCTGAAGATGGATTTCCAGTATCCGTAAGTTACACTAGCATTTAAGATAGAGAAGGACATACAGCTTATTTTACTAAACTTGAGGAACAGCTTTTGGTTAATGAGTAACTGGGCGACAATGCAGAGTATCTATGAGTCACAGAAATGCTCAGAATATGACAGGGAAAGAAATGAAACAAATGAGGTTTCAGAAAAAGGAAGGGAAAAAAAAACAGAACAAAAACAAAATCTGTAAAACTGCAATTCTCCTAATAAAGACAGAAACATTCATGTGGTCTGAATGGCCAAGAAACCAGAAGTGCTTGGACAAACCCTGTGATCTCAGCTTCATGCAGTTCCCTATGCTCACCCCACGCAGAGGATAGCAGACAGAATGACGTAGTTTCCCAGAGGATTCAACAGAATTCTGGATTTATTAGATCTTCCCAGTCTAGCTCATCAAGATTCATGCATGCAGCTTTTCTGTTGCTGGTTTGTACATGTTGTTTTATGACCTTGGACCCTGGACCCCTCTGGCTGTCCAGATCATTCTTCAGATTTGCTTCAGATTAATGTTTGAGGAAAGAGAATGGAGATGACACAGAGTATATGCCCAGCACTTGCCCTGCTGTGGGATTACAACATGGCTTATCTGTTCTCAGATACACCCCAGTTTAGATTTCTCTTCATTGAGTGTGGGCCATATTTTAAGCAAGTCTCGAATACTTCCAGGCTTGCATGAAAACCCTATGGCACACCACTGGCCTGCTCACTCTGAAAATTGTAATGAGTGTCAGTTTACTCTAATTGTGAGGGCTGCCTACAGGGGCCTCATGAGAGCACCAGAAACCTGGAATATCTCAATGTTGCTTCCACAGTGATCTTTAAAAATTATTTACACATACTCACTGTGCTTGATTCTGCAGCTGGAATTGACAGTGAACCAGACAGAATTAGTGATTGTTTATCCTTTCCAAATCCTTTGGTTATCTTTGGTTATCAGGATGCTTCAGAATCATGATTTCTTGATGGAGTACAGCATAGCAAATGTAATATGGAATGTCTGTGAGCCCCCTGAATATCATGGTTGTTTAAGAGGGGAAGATCTAAGCATGCTCTTTCTCCAAGTTTGCTGCTGTGAGCTTTAACTTATTGATGCTGCTTTGTATTTCATGATACAGTGGGTAACTCATAAAAAGATGTGCTTGACCTAGTCGTACAAAGACCAGCTAGTAAAGCTACTGCAATTCTGGAGAAACTTGCAAAGATTTCTTGTTTCAAAATTCCAAAGAGAATAGGGAAAAAGATAAGCTTTGCTCAAGCTGGACTCCCCTGGAGCTCTCTGCTTCAGTGTAAAGGATTTTGCATATACTTTGTATGCTGCCTGTTGGGAAACTGAAAAGAATTTGACATCCCTAGGACCATCTCCATGTTGTATCTCCTTCTCATACATAGGCTAGTCTTTCAAGTGTAGTCTTCATCCTATGCTGATTTTGATCTTTACAACAACAACAAAAAAGCCACAACAAAAAACAGCAAATAAAAACTAGAGATGTTGTTGTAAAAGGCTCTTATCATAAATAATGGGGAAGAGGGTGAAATTATGGCCAAGAATTAGTTTTTATTGAACAAAAAATGTTTTTATGTGTTCTGATGCTAGTTACCTTTGATATGCCTGAGCTGTGGCCTGGTACATGATGGAACTGATGTGTAAAGGCTGTAATTCACGTCTCTGCAGGTGGCTACTACAAGCTAGAGCCAGTCAAAGTCCTTCTCAAACTCTAAAATGTCTCTTACATTGGTTTCTTCTCTGGAGGAGAAAAATGACTGGATTGTTTTAAATGTATGGCCCTGTCCAAGATCTCTTTTTTTCTGTATGCCAGTGATTAAATATAACCTGATTTATCTTATTAGGTAGGAATTTATACCTTGCCACATGTGGTTCTGAACATGATTTTTCCTCCTGCTTTGGGACGCGATGCTTCTGCCAAGGAGGTGCTGAGCACTGCACGTCCCGCTGAAGTTCAAGGGGGGGTGAAGTCACTCAGCACTTCCACGATTAGGCACTCTGTGAGTGTGTTAAAGCTCTTCTACCAGAAAGAATTGCTCTTTTCATGGCATTTATAACGTGTCTCCTTGAGTCTCCTTTGCAGACTCTTTCTGCCATCTTTCTGTAATATGAGGAAATTTGATCCTGGAGTTATGGTGACAAACCCCTTTGAGCTGTGCTACTGCAGCTTTTCTTATCACCAGAAACCATCAGTGGAATTACAGCTCTCTATTATTTGGTTGCTTTTTTCTTATATTCTATGACACATGGTCTTGAAAGCTCAAGTGTATATTACTGCACAGAGACATAGAAGATGGCTTTCACATTAAAATCTCTTTGAAGAAAGGAGTAAGGGAGAGGGAATGGAATCAGCCAACTAAGTAATTACCTGCACGTCTCAGTTTATTGAGATATAAGTAATAACTTATTAAAAACAACACAGTACTGAGTGGTTGGTAAATAACCACCTAGAAAGCTCTTTGTGGTGGTAGTGTCAGAACTACCAAGAATTTGCTGCTGTCCAATCTGCTCTGCAGCCCTGCTCTCTTCTTCTACCCAGTCACTTCTTCTTTCTCTGCTTTTGCAATGCACTTCTTTTTTCACACTGCACTTACGTTTCTGGAAATGTGTCATGTCCAGTGGGCTTGCCTGGGGCCAGCTCCTCATTTGGGATGAACTGCCACAGCTGAGGTTATGACAGCTGAGGATCTGGCTCTTCATCTAACCCTGTGCCAGACTGATTTGGCAAGAATATAGGCTGTGTTAGATGTATACACTGCCTACATTTTAATATGTAGGAGACTAGAGTAACCCTTGATCTTGAGCGTTTGCATTATTATCCTCCAATTTGGAGGATAATCTGCAGTGCAATTCTTCCTCATGCTCAGAACAGAGGGCTGTGGGTCACTTCTGTCCACTGGCACCTTCAGCAGACACCTCAGCTACAGAAGAGAAGTGGCATCTCTGAGTGGAAACTTTCTACATGACAGTCTGAAGCAGAAAGGGCAGATTAGTGAGGCTAGGACTGGTTAAAAAGAAGTTTTTGCCATAGCTGCACCAGGTACAGCTTCACTGAAAACTGAAATAAAGTGCATTACCTAACGTGCAATTTGCCTTGAAAAACTCTCCTTAGGCTCCTTATTATTAAGCATCATCCAAAAGACTTAATTTCTTGAGTCCCAGGTGGCATCTGGGCAGGGCCCTTAGCAGGCAGTCAAGCTGCAGAGTTGTGCCTGACGTTACCACTTGTCCTTTATGGCTGCTGAGGTCATACACGGAGAAGAAGTGTCCCCTTTGAATTCCTGGTTCAACAAATCATCTGACTTTCCTGTTATGGCCATCAGAGGACTGGATGAGTCAGTAGTTTATACAGGTTGCCTGGGTATTTGTAACAGAGCATTCAAAACCCATCTTCCTAATCCTCTCATATGGTCAGACATAAAAATGTGTGTTTTATCTCACATAATTTGAGGATGGGGGTGCACATGAGCCAAGTAGCAGAGCTATCTGCTAGGTGCTCCTTGGTGTCAGCAGCTTCCAAAGACTGTTCTGGGAAGAGACAATTTAACTTTGGAAACAGGCCTCCTTCTGCCTTGCCTCACTGTCTCTGTATCAGCTTTGGGTTTTTCAGGAACAGCCTCTGCTTGCTCCAGGGCATCCACTGCATCCTCTTGATGTCTGTGTTGGTTTTAGGGAAGGAGATGGTGAAGTGTGGGGACTGAATGGCATTGTGAATAATAGACCAGGACTTCAGCTAAGTGTTAATCACTTTGATTTTAAACTTTACATTTTTGTCTCCTATCTGTGTGTTAAGATCTTCTTTTATTGATGCTTCATTGTTCATTAAATCACCCATCCCTCACTCCATGGCTCCAAAGCTTCCTGTATAAAATTGCTATGATGACTTCATATAGAAATTAAAGAAGAAACATTTTGCTACTTGCAAACAAACCTGGCCTGACTAATTTTCTTGGAGGGTGTGTACATATTGTATTTGATAACAATTATTATGAGGTAATAATGACAGTCTGTGTGAAAATAAATTGGTTTCGTTGTATTTAAAAAAAGATATTAGTTGCCTTCTGTTGTAATGAGATATATCAGCATGCAGAGCAGAAGTCTGTGTCCTTAGGTCAGTTTGGATTGAGTTTTATTGCCCTGGGGTTTTATATTTGATGTGCTGTTGTTTAGTATTGCATAACCGACCCTTTGCAAACATTAGCAGTAATCTAAGGTTTGGCCCAAGTGACAGCTATGCGTTGTGAATAGGTCTGTTTAGATGCCAGTGATGTAAATAAGGATGACTAAACCATGCCACGTAAACAGAACTCACCATATGATATTGTTCCCTTCACATTTCTCTAAGTCCTTTGAAGTTAGAGAGAGGGGAATGACAAGGCACATGAAAGCAGCACAGCTCACAGCCCAGCAGTCAGTCATAGTTTGAGATCTGAATTACAACATCTCTGCCAGATGGACACAGGTACCTATGAGGACACTAGGACAAGACTGCTTCTTAGGGAGGTCAAGTTACTCAGGGTATTGCACCACATCTGCAAATTGAAAATTAAAAATCTGGAGGCATAATTGTCGTAATTTCTAAAATTTAAAGAGATAGAACTGATTTTTCCCCTTGCTTCTTTTTTTTTTTTTTTTTTTTTTTTTTTGCCTTTGTCTGGAATACAGATTAGAACCATATTCAGAAGGCTCATTTTTTCTTGTCAATCAGTAAGGGCAGCCAGTCAGACCTCATCAGTGCAATAATGGATGTTCAGAGTGAATTAGTTAGCCTGATCACATCAGAAGTGACACTAAAGAAGGGAGAAGAATGCTTTATGGTATGTGGTGCATTCACTTCTCTGATAATTTGTCCACATCCATAAAGGGGAAGAAACTACATCCCCTGAGCCAGTTTTGCCCAAACAACTTCAGCAGGAACAAAAGTAGATCACTCTGAATGACTGTGATCTGGCCAAAGCATCCCACTAAAATGGGACAAGTCTATGGGGTCAGATGACATGCATCCCAGGGTTCCTAAGAAACTAGCTGATGTGGCTGCACTTTCCATCATATCTGAAAAATCATGGCTGTTAAGCAAAGTTTCTAGTGACTAGAAAAAGTCCCATATTCAAGAAAGGGAGAAAGGAAGACCCAGGGAACTACAGGCCAGTGAGCCTCATGTCTGTGCCTGGAAAGACCATGGAACAGATCCTCCTGGAAGAGATGGTAAGGCACGTGATGAAATGAAGAGATGATTTGAGACAGCCAGCATGGCTTCACCAAGAGTACATCATGGCTGACCAATCTGGTGGCCTTCTATGATAGAGCGATGGCATCAGTGGACAAAGGAAGGGCAGATGATATTGTCTACCTTGACCTCTGACATGATCCTGCACCGTATCCTTATGTCTAAATTGGAGAGGTATGGATTTGTAGAATGGACTACAGGGTGGATAATGATTTGGTTGGATGATTGTAGCCAG
The DNA here is from genome assembly GCF_987193195.1 of Phasianus colchicus. NCBI lineage: Eukaryota > Metazoa > Chordata > Aves > Galliformes > Phasianidae > Phasianus > Phasianus colchicus. Next base: position 37,536,816 of record NC_143438.1, read on the forward strand.
AGTTGTTGCCAGCAGCTCTATGTCCAGGTGGATACCATTCATGAATGGCATCTTCCAGGGATCCATTTTGGGACTGGTGCTCTTCAATGTCTTTATCAATGACATAGATAGTGAGATTGAATGTACCCTCAGCAAGTTCACTAATGACACCAAGCTGAGCGATGTACTTTACACAAAAGACAGGAGGAACATGCTTGAAAGGTGGACACATGAGAATCTGATGAGATTTAATAAGGCCAAGTGCAAGGTGCTGCATTTGGGTCAGGGCAATCCTGGATATGTTTATAGACTGACAGAGGAACTCATTGAGAGCAGCCCTGTGGAGAAGGATTTAGTTCTGATGGAGAAAAAGCTGGATATGAGCCAGCAGTGTGCTCTTGCAGACTGGAAGACCAACAGCATTCTATTCAAATGAGGGGTAGCCAGCAGGGCATGTGAGGAAATTGTCCCCCTCTAATTTGCCCTCATGAGGCCCCACCTAGCGTACTGTCCAGGGCTGAGTGCTCCAGTGCAGGAAAAATATGGAGCTGTTGGAGAAGGTCCAGAAGAGGGTCACAAAGATGATCAGAGGGCTGGAGAACCTCTCCTTTGGAAAAAGGCTGAGGGAGCTGGTTTTGTTCCGTCTGGAGAAGGCTCTGGGGAGACTTCATTGCAGCCTACCAGTACTTGAGGGAGCTTACTAACAGGAGAGGAACCAACTTTTTATGGTCTGGTAGTGATAGAACAAGGAGGAATGGCTCTAAACTAAATGAGGAAAGATTTAGGTTAGATGTTGGAAGAAATTCTTTAATCAGAAGGTAAAGAAGCCCTGGCATAGGCTGCCCAGGGAAGCTGTGAGTGCCCCATCATGCAGGCACTCAAGGCCAGGTTGCATAGGGCCCTGGGCAGCCTGAGCTGGTGAGTGGCAGCCTTGCTCATGGCAGGGAGGTTAGAACCAGATCTTTAAGATCCTTTCCAACCTAAGCCATTCTATGATTCTAAAAGCTCTCCAGTGCCAGGTGCTTAAAAAAGAGAAAGGATTTCTCATTCACTACTTCCTCTGACAAATTATATTTCCTTAAATTCTGAAATGTCAGAAGTCTGAGATTCCAGCATCCAAAAATTAGGCTACAGTAACATTTAAAGTACTGTTCACAGAGCCTTACAGTCCCAATGAGGTAAGCAACAAGACCCTCTTGTCCATTGGAATCACCTGAATAAAAAGGAAGCTTGTAGGCACAGGAAAGGGATTGCTTGCTCTCAAGCTAGGTATATTAGCTAGAGAAAAGAACCAGGTTCATTCATGATTGAACCCTTTTAATTCTCTTAGATATTTCTGTATTGCTCAAATGTATCAGGACACCATAGCATTGTATTGCTCAGAGCTTCCCTACAACTTTCTATGCATAAAAGCAGGTAACAAAACATGGAAAAAATCTTAGATAAGTTGTGAGCTCTTTGTAGTTGCACTTCTATTATCTCTGAGGTCTTATCAAAATAAAAATACTCAAAGCTCTAGAAATGCATTTGCTATACATACTTGAAAGACACTCAAGATACATATATTAAAGCTACAGGGACAAGAACAAATGAATATAAATCTAGGCATAAATAAACTTAGCCCAGACATTGTCAGAAGGTTTCTACTCATCAGAGAGATGAGACTCTGAAGAGACACTAATCAGAAATGTCACTGGTTTTAAGATGAAGGTCAATACATTTATGAATAGACCTCTAAGAGATGTTGGTCAAGAATAGCAAAGACCTGGATAATGTCACTTAGAAAACTTCTCTGTCCCTTTGTATGTATACTATATATATTTAATGTTGCTCTTGTATTGACAAAGCCCTGTGGGAACGTCCAAAGACCACACAAAACTTCTCTGTGATCTGCTGAGTGTCAAATTCTACTCATAAGAAAATTAATTTTATATATACCTCCCAGTATGTGTCCCAATAGACGTATATGCACATATATACGCTTTCATACATAAATATACTCCACCTGGAGTAATGTATTCAACTCTAGGGCCCCAACGTAAGAGCAAATCCAGAGGAGGGACAAAAGGATGAACTGCTCCCACAAAGAAAGGCTGAGAAAGCGAGGGCTGTTCCACGAAGTGAAGAGAAAGCTCCAGGGAGACCTCGCTGAGACCTCCAGTACCTAAAGGAGACCTACAGGAAAGTTTAGGAGGGACTACTTATCAGGGAGTGTAAGGACAGAAAAGTGGTAAGGATTTTAAACTAAACAAAAGTAGGTTTAGATTAGAACTAAAGAAAAAAGTCTTAGAGTGTGGTGAGGTACTGACACAGCTGCCCAGAGAAGCTGTGGTGCCCCATCCCTGGATACTCTCAAGGCCAGGTTGGACGGGGCTTTAGGAAGCTGAGCTGGTGGGGGGCAGCTCTGTACATTGCAGGCAGTGGGGCTGGGTGGGCTTTAAGGTCCTTTCTAACCCAAGCCATTCTGTGATTCTATGTATATACATTTATACAAACATATGGAGAAATGGAGAACACAGACTCTTATTAACTAATCATCAGAAGATTGAATAGAGTGGTATACTGAATTTCACTGTATTTTTCAAGTAGTCTTAGTCTTTGACACCTGACTTTGAAAGGGATTTGATTTTAAGAATGCAAAACTGTGAAAATTTTAATCTATGTCAGACTAAGCAGAGAAAAATACATTTCAAAAGTTTTTTTTGCAAAAATTCTTAAGATTTGTGAATCTGTGGCCATTCTTCCTGCAAACACTCAAGCTGGTTGTTTTTTTTGTTTTTTTTGTTTTTTTTGTTTGTTTGTTTTTTTCCTGCCTACAAGTGTGTTTAGGGAATGGTTTCTCATTTATGTTGTTTCATTGAGGTCTTGCATAAAGCCTCTGATATAATACCATATGACTTGGGGGGTCAAATAATCTGTGCAAATATTGACTCACAAATATCCAGCATATCCAGCAAATAGTTCACAAGAAATTTATTAGCTGAAATGAATACAGAGGTTCAAAGCATTATTCTGAAAAGTAAATTTGTTAAGAAAATAATCTTTTCATGGGAAACTTACCTAAAGACGAAAAAAAAAAATATGAAATCATTAGGATTTTTTTCTCCTGCCTACTATTGCAATGTGTCTTCTCTTTCCCTCATCCTTAAGTTTCCACTATCATTGTTCTATCAGAATTGTTGTTTTGTGCCCTATATTAATAGGAGTATTAATCTGATCAGCATAAATTTCAGCAGCTTTTAGGATTGTCTAGCTATTGATGCTTTTACCAATATAACATTTTCACCAGTTTTGAAGTGCCATGCATCACAGTTGGAATGTTCTTGGTGCACAGAAGTGGGTAGAGAGATGTTTCAGATTTAGTCTTTTTTTTTCTCTAGTATAGAGAATACTAAATATTGTTTTGCAGAAACCTGTGAATAACTGTAGCAATGTCTGCCTCAGAGGAGCCATGTATTATGCACCCATCTTCTTGTTTCAATTTTTTCTTTTTTTTCTCAAGGTTCAGAAAGGATTGCTACGATGAAATCTGACTTCTGGAGTAAGGGTATATCAATAAAATAACACGCAGTTTGGAGGCTGAAAGTATTTACAAAATCAGTTTAAAAGGCAGGTTTTCTGTTTCCCAGCTTTTTCCAAAAGGGCACACCAACACAATGCTTCATACAAAAGCTTAAATAATTTTTATTAACACATTTTAAAAAAACATTTTAAAATACATTTTCACGGACCGTATAGAGTTGTGTTTGTTGCCATGGTTAGACTAGGCAACCTGTTCTCAGATGGACAATTCTTCATGGATTTCTTTCAGAAGAGCTGTAGAACAACTACACACAAATTTATCTTTTGGAATTAATCTGCCATGTAACCCAGGGCTGCACTGCTAATGGAAACTGGAAACCTGTTCAGAGGAGACTCACATACAGTAGCAGTGTACTGCACCAGGCTGACTTGAATGTAGTCAGTGACCCCTGAATAAGAAGTAAGTTCACTTTGAAAAGCTACACTTGGAATGTCTCTGCAGGATGATACTGATTCTTTTGAAATGTTCTTAAACACAGCCTCCCTACAGAAACGGTCTAAGCAGGTTCAAAATGCTATCATGTGCAGTATCATACAGTAACTCTTGGGAGTGTTACCATATATTGAAGAAACACAACTAAATATCTGCAACGATCATTGAAAACTTAAGAGAAAGTGACTCCTCTAAGGGGACTAGCTATAAATTTCCTGGGTAAATTGCCAAGGGAATGGCAACAGGACATTGACTGCATCTGGAATTGTCATAGAAGGACGTCATTTCTGGCAATGGAATTAAAATGTCCAGCCATGCTTTCTGGAGCATTTACCAGCTGAGTGGCAACACTCAAAGGAACAATTGAAAAGCCTCCTAACAAAATAACCAGTAGCAGCTCAAAATCATCTCAAAGCAAGTTTCTTAGATGAGTACTAATCAAAATATAGAGTATAGGCATTTTTACCATCTTCATACAATATGGAGGATGCACTCAGCTTGAAAGAGTTCAGACATGATGTTAGAGGCGTTTTCCAAAGCAAAGCATATTAAATTTTTATAACCTTATTACAGCATTATACATCTAGCAGCGTTCAGAGGAGTTCAGATGGTTTGGTTTACTCTGAAGAATGTGCTATCCATGTTTGACCTGGAAAACAGACATGGAGAAGTCTACCTTTCCTTTTGACACCACTGAATCGAATGATCTGGTACATAACATCAGCTGGTGTTAAAGATGTTATCGCTAAAGTCAGTGGAAATGCACTGATTTATATTAGCAGAAGTTCTGGCTGAATGCCTTCTTCTGTCCCCTGTCCTAGTTCCAGGGTTATAACAGACAACTCTCGAGTAGACTGGAAGGATTAAGCTGATGATTTGGTATTTCAGGGATTAAAAAGCAGCCTATGATAGAGCATATGGTCTTCTTCTGCCCTTTAGTATTTCTATATCATACAGCTAGTGCAATCTGTTACTACAGAAATAGGAAGTGCGATACCCTGTTAGAAATAGAATAAATAAGAAATTTGTAAACAATTGCACACAGTATATATAATGAAAACAGCATGCAAAAAGTTTGTTACCCCAAGAAAATGAATTGATTGAAAGTGTGTGAACATTTCTGAGCTTTTAAAAAACAAACAATCAAAGCTACAAATTATATAGGTCTTTAACAGTACAAATAAATAAAATTAATAACCAGTCCAGCTGGTATTAAAGATTGTGTGGCTAGAGGATTCATCACTCTATTGACCTGAACTTTGGACTGGTTACATAGCCCAGATGTAATTAAAACACACGCATAGTTTACCTGCCTCAAAACTGCATCAGGTTACACGGGGTTAAACTAAATGCCACAAGCCTGGATGAATCCCGAAGGGCTTTTGCCTCCTGTGCTAAAATATGAGATCACTGCCCTTTATGTTTCAAGTTGTATCACAACAAACATTCTGTGTAAGAGGAGACAGCACTTTATATTGCAAATATACCACGGTTTCCTCCGGCACAGGACTGGATTTTTTTTTTTTAAAGTATTCTATAGCGCAGCCTTAATCCTTCACTAAACAAAATTATCTCTGAGCTCATTAGGACTCTGGAGTTCATCGCAACTGGCACCAAGCAGCAAACAAGCAAAGGGAAGGTACTGGGTATCAGTGCTGATAACAGGCGCCGTGCGTGACTCTTCACTGCTGAAATACCCTTCTGCCTTGGCTGGCTGTAAGCGAATTGGCTGGACAGATTTTCCAGATCCCCCGAACGTTCCTAAATTACTACACTCACCCAATTACAGTCCTCAGGGGTCGCATTTCATTTTCTGAAAACTGGTAACAGGCCACCACAGCTGATGAAATGATGTGGGTATCCAGGCAACTATTGTGCTGTTTGATTAATATAGCAAACACTTGTGTGCCATGATCTCACATGCCTCCAAATGTTCCAAATGATCTGCCTCAAACTGGAGACCATAAAAGTTTGCCTCAGAGTTACATTCCCAGTCTTGCATGGCTTGGATTTTCCAGATAAAAATATTTATTAACGCTTCTCAGTACACCCCTCTTTCATATGATTTAACCCCTGATCTACACATTAATGTGTTTAGAAGAAGGTAGATTTCTGCTACTTCTTCCTATCTCCTTCTTCTTCAGGAAAGTTTATTCACTTCACTATGAGCTGGCTAGCTATAAGAGGGTTCCAGCTTGCTTTGGGGTGTTAAAAGAGGTAGTATATTTGCCATAGACTTTTAATTCAGGTTGTAATCTCGCTCTCGTGTCTGTACATCTAAGGGGGAAAGGGGTACAGACAAAAAGCACAGCTTTTCATCAGAGAGATAACAGAGAGGTCTCCAAAATATTGTCTCTCACTGTAGCAGTGAGGATCAGAGCTCTGCCCATCAGATGCCCTGAGCATGCATCTTGTGAAAATGTAGGCCCTGCAGCAGCCGCAGGACAATCAACAAATAACTAATCTGATTTGTTCTGAACAGCACCATTCTCTGCAGACAGCCATTGTGTTCAGCTTTGCAACCTCTGAGGACAGGGAGTAGGGAAGGAAGTGGTGTGTAGCCATCACAGCCCCCAGGAAAACTCGATGGTACAGCGTCATGGGCAGCAGGCCTGCCAGGCCTGTCCCGCAGCTCCCGTGGAGTACTCAAGGAGTTAATGGAGTCTATAGCAAAGTGTTTGCTTTCTTCTGCTCGAAATCAAACATCTGATCTTTATCCGAGGTGACAGGTTTAATGCCTTTCTTCTCTGACAAATTTTTAGCCGAAGAGGAATGCAAACACATATATCGGTGTGGTTTTATAAGTGCTCATCTGAGCAAGCCAATATTGGCAGCTTTGTTCACTAATAAACAGCAAAGCCATGAGCTGGTGCCACTTGCTTAAAAAAATTTATATCCCTTACATCATTTAAATGACTTTACTTTAGATCTGTCAGAGGTCAGGTACTTTGACAGAGCTTTAGGCAAGGAGAAGTATCACTGTTCAGCAATGCTGACTCTCCTCCTCTCATTTTTTTCCCCTTCCTTTTTTTTCTCTTTCTGCTACTTCTTATTTGAATTAGTTTAATGTTTGCAAAATAGCTTATTGCCAGCCCCAGAGAAGAAAAAGCCTACCTCATGCCAATGGCAGGGTAAGTTCTGGTCAAAAGAAGCCTGTTTTAGAAGAAGTCTTTCCCCATGGTATGCTCTACTCTCTTCTTGAGGAATCAGCCAAGGGACAAAGGAACAAAGTAGTGCTGATTGTCACTGTGGATCTGGAGTGGACAGATGCCTGCTTTGGAAATGGAATTGTGAGTTACTGCCTGTTTTAAATAGGCCAGTGAAGATTCATGAAGCTATGGTAGGTTGCAGTCATTTTCATGCTAATTTTTATATACCTGAGCACAGAAAATGACATCTGAGTTAAAGTGGCTTTCTATCACCTCTCACTTATTGGAAAAAAAACAAGGTCCTGCTTTGACTGAAACTTTTACTATGGATTTGAAGCACAAACTGTTGTTTGTTAACAAAATCCCTAAACCAGCACTCAGAGGTTCAAAGAGATTCTCACCTATCAGTCCAAGAGTAACTCATGATTGGATGGTATTATAACAATGAAAGAACTGCAGGAAATACTGAAAAGTGCTGTATTGCATCAGACAGTTTTCAATTTGGGTTAAAATATTACTAAACTAAAAAATGGTGGAAGAATGCTTTTTGGCTGTAGACATTTGGAAGCCATTGTGCTTAGTTAAATCACAAGTTAAACTAAGCATAAAGGTACTGAATTTATCTCTTATTAAAGGTGAGAATACAGAGAAAAATGGTAACTTTAGGGTACCTGCAGTCAACCAAGAAATAATGGTGATCAGAGGGTCAGATAGAGTTTTGATCAGTTGAGTTTTGATTAGGCAGTTTTGATTGTGCTGTGTTTACAGGAGAACTGGGGTCAGATTTGTTTGATCATGTTCTAGAAAACTTCTCACCCACTAAAGTTTCTAGTGTCTCCTTACTGTTTTCTCATGCTAAGTGCCTGGAGTGCCCACTGAGTACAATGAACAAAACAATTTACTGCTAACACAACACATAGGTAACCTTATTGTGTCTTTGGGAAGTCATCACCTTTCCCTCACGCCTTTGTTCTCCTATGACAGGCAGTGGTGTTTGGACAAAGAACTCGTGGATTTTTAGTTGTCTCATATTGTGGCTAACAAAATTGTTCTCCTTCATGGAAGAGCTTCATATTCTGCCGAACACTGGCTAATTGATGAAGCCTCAGCTTGTGTGGGATATAGGATGCTGCCTTTGTTCAGCTAACACTACAGAGGTACAGAAATTCCTACCCTGATAAGAAACTCAAATCCATGCCAACTCTGAAAGGTTATATCCAATGACCCTGAAGAGAAGATGTGAATTAAGATTTGATCATGGGCTTGGGCCTGTGCTCAGACTTCTGTGAGCACACACCCAATTGGTGGGCAGATCTTGCACAACAATGATTGTGGTGGAGAATTCTTATTTAGGGTCATAGCTAAGGAAGTGTGGCAAATGGCAGCATTGGCACCAAAGCCACTAACATTGCTTTTAGCTCCTAACTGCTCTAATCTTTGTGATTCATTCACCCAATGTGTGTTTTCTGCATGTCAGGTTTTTGTATCACGAGAAGTGTGATCACAACTGGATTCATGCCAAGGATGTCCTTACAATGAAGTCTGACAGACTTCATCTCCATAATAGCATTGCAGGTAGACAGATACACATGGATGGATGGCCAGATGGGAAAGTGTCATTCCGTAAGGTACTCAAGGGTACCTGCATAAGCTCTGTTTCCATGCTGCATATTGTGACCCGCCTGCTGGATCACATCAGAAGAGCTGCGGAAGGTTACCAGGCTGGCAGTAAGTTTGTTTGTGCTGTGATGGGAATCTGGCCTCATCGATCTTTACTAATTTGCTGATTCAGGATTGCTGCTGTATTTGTCCTGCACAGCCCCTGGCTGTGCCCTTTCCCCTGTTACTTCTCTCACAACAGGCTGAAACGCCAGTCAATTGGAGCCACATTGCTCTGCCATGCCTTTACAATGTGTAGGGGTGCAAATATTTGCCCTCCCATGACAGTGCATGAGACACCAGGCCAGGACTGCCGTGAGCACACGGTGCTGGGATGAGGAGCGAGGCGCGATGCATTGTGCCCCAGTGCCAAGCTGGTCGGCAGGTCCCGAGCCACCCTGCTCCTCGGCTGCCGGCTTCTCCAGCATGATCTATGGAGCGATGCTGACAGTAGATTTTCTGGCAGCAATAAAGGTGGCCTGATTCAGAGAATAATTACTGTATGCAAATGAGTGTGATTTTCCTCTGCCCTTTTATGGATGACTCTGCTCTGCCATTCATCAGGGCCACAAATTTCACTTGGTAGGAGACGGATTTAAAGAGACAGCCGCCTCTAGAGCTTTGTCTCGGACTTACTAAATCCATGCTTAAGTGTCTTCATAAATAGACATGCATATGTTATAAAGGGGATGGCAGATTCCAGCCTCTTTATCTATGTATTATTGCTTAGGAAACTGTTGAGAAAACATCCGACTCTCTGGCCATACTGTATATGAAAGCTTTCACTGCTTTGAATAACAGTCTCTTCTCAAATCAGGGTTATATGTGGTTTAGTATGGCCTCTAGTGTGTTTTTCCTCTCTCGCTGTGTCCTTTATGATGTTTATATGGTATGTGCCTCCGTGTGCAGTGGAGGAGGGAGAGAGAGCTATATTTTTCCTTATGGTGATTAGTTAATGGCCATCACGTTCAGTGTAGTAATGGCAGAGGCTGCCCTTACAGAAGGAAGGCTTGGTGTGTTTGAGCTGCTGGGGTTCAGCCTGCTTCATCTCTTGCAGAAAACATCCCATAGTTCTGGTTCTTCTGCCATAGTCTCAATTTGATTATGCAATCAACATAGATCATGATAAACGGGGAAAAAATCACAGCAGAAAAGACACAAATCAAGATTACTGTTTCTGAGCATTGCATATCGATGTGCACATGTGCCTGGTAGGTAGCAGGAAAAGAAAACCATGATGAATCAGCCTACTGCCATTCCCCAGTGCTGGACAGAGGAACACAACGGTGAGTTCAGAGGAAACGTGTCATACATAATGTGTCACTGTTAAATATCAGCTCGTGCATCTGCTCCCAGCGTGCACCAAACACCCTCGTTCTCAGAGCAGGAAGGAATGAGTGGCATGAGAGGAGCCGCCCGCCTGCCCCAACTCTGCTTCATTACTCGTGTGGTAACAATACACCCATGTCAGTGCACTCAGAATTCTTGCCCTCCAGTGCCTCTCAAAAGACCGAGCAGAGAAGCTGCGACACTTCTGTGTTTACCATGCACCACTAGAGGCCATCACACACTTCCCTAAGTAAATATCAATTAACACGCTCAGTTGAAAGGGAAACTGGAGGTGGGATCTTGGCCCCATCCTCTTCTTCTGTCCTTGAACACTCATACTTCAGATCAAAGGTTAGGAGTTTTGGCTCACGAAGTGCTGCCAAGTACACTCCGAGGGTAGCACTTTTTAAAGAAGCCTTTGGCCCATACATGTAATGTATCAAAAGTTTCTTTTCCTTTGAATGTGAGAAATAGGTTTCAAGAAAAGGGGAAAATATCTGTGAAAGAAGTGCATTTTTTCTCAGGTAATCATGATGAAGAGAACACAAAAATCACAATGAAATGGAGTGATACGGGAAGTTTATCTGCTTCTAAATTCTGGTACAAACACAGTCCGTGTCTTGTTCCCTTTCAGCAAATTTCTTCAGTGTCACAGAGTCAAGCTTGGAGCAGTTTCCTGCACCCAGACCTCTCCACTTCTTGTGGCACACAGTAATAATTTGTTCCATAGATTTAGCTCTAGTGGGTGTGGGCAGCTAAGAAATTACTCAGCGTGAGTAACATTTGGAGGCATGGGTGATTAGCTGGCAAGCAAGACCTATCTTGAGTAGCTGAGCATCCAGATTTCTCTGTGGAAATGCAGAATAACTCCTGATTGTGTTTTAAAGTTTAAGGCTCTACATATTGAGAAGATTTCATTGCAAAACTCAAAGCTGTGGATCAACATCAGCATCAACCCTCCCTAGTACAAACCAGCAGTGCTGATCCCAGAAAGCCAGAGGAGATGCCACCAGTTGTTCCAGCAGGTCTATGGGAAGGCTGAACTCCTTGATGGAGAGCCTGGCACTCATGCTTGCCCAAGGAAAAGAGCATCAGGGTAGCAGCAAGAGAATTTAGAAAGTGAAGTTTACCATCGGCAGCAAAAAAGGCAGCTTCCCTAAATTATTAAGAGGTACATATCCCATGCCTGTTGAGCTGCTGTTGACCTCTGACAAAGATTACAATAATTTGATGTTCTTACACTACATTAATAGCCAAAAATGGAGAAGGAATCTTTGAGGAGATTTATATAGGTATATTAATTTTATTTAGCTCCACAAGATATCTAGGACAGAGGCCTGATCAACCTGATGCTGCTCGTAGTTCATGTGAGACAGAAAAAGGCACTGATTTCAAAACTCCTTTCCTCTGCTGCAAAAACTCCAGACCACAGTCAGAAGAAAGAGAGGCAAAGAGGGGGAAAATGCTCTTTAAAGGGGAAAAATTCACAAAAGTTTTCACTGAATGCATGTCTTCATGTGACCATAACACATCCCACCTGCAACTTACTTTTCTCCCCTATTTTCTCTCCCTCTTCCAGCCCTCTGTGACTGCAATTAAGAGATGGCTCCTGCAACCCAGATCTGTATATCTGTATATCACGACCCATATGGTTTGAATATGTATTAACCGTAAGGTCTAGAGTTACCGTTGCACATTTATAGAAGTCCCCACTGCATGCTAGGCACTTGCCAAACATTCAAGAAGAAAGATTTCTGCTCTGAGTTTACCATCTAAGGAGAGCGAAAAAAGTTGACAGAGGGTAGGGGAAAAATGATAGGAAGTATACATATAGTCAGCTAGAAATGACAGGAGCAATTTAAAGTTGGATGGGAAGAGGTCCTACAGGTGAACTGTGGGAGGTCTTGCTGGGCATCCAGAGTCACAGAGATGAAGTCGCAGAGGCAGCTGTGAAGCAACCTGACAAGGAGATAAACAGGCTGTCAGCATGGGAGTCCACCTATCTGAGCAAAACAGCTTGTTTTGTTCTTATTTTTGAATCAAGACACTGCTTAAATTAGATGTCTAAGTAGGGCAAAGTTCCCTGTGCAATCTGACATTTTTTGTGTGGAGACGTTTCTATGAAATTTGAACCATTCTCTCTCTTTCCGCTAAATTTTCACCAGCTGAAGTCCACTTGTAACAAGCTCTTCTCCTGCCGATCATTTCTTTCCTCTTCTCACAAATCCCTCGTGTTCACGGACAAATGCTTTGCCAGTAGAGGAGCAGCTACACTACCTCAAGCCAGAGACTTTTGTGTCCGTTACCCATAATGCCTTCAAGTGGACAAAAGATTTCTGAAACACACACTGAGACACACCACAGGAGAATAGTTAAAAGAAAATAGAGCATCTTTTCAGTCAAAACATCCTGCGGTATCTCCACATAATGCTTCATGGCATATGACAGGAAGAAGATGACATCTCTCATCACTAGTCAAAAATAAAAACCATGTCAAATATGAATTGCCTTTGAAAAAAACTGTACATGATTTCCATGGTCAGACACCCTGGAAACACTCCAAAAAGGGGAAAGAGAGAGGGGGAAAAAAAGTTATTGATTTCCTCATTGGGAATGTTATATAACCTTCATATTTTATTAAAAAACTTTACTCTCACTTTGTGAAAGGTCCTCTAACACATTATGTCATTTTGTAATACAATAGTTCTCCAGCTCCTTCCAGCCCCATCTCCCCAATGTGTTCTCTCAACTGTAGTTATTTTCCTTCCTTTTAAAACAATATTTCTGATAAAATGTTTGCAAGTGTTAAACAAAGGGGCGCACGCGAGTGCAACATAAGTTAGTACAGGCATCAGCCGACATTCAGGACACGCAGCCATATTTCAAGCAAAACATGGGAACGCTTCTCTTAAAATCCTATTTTTTGCCCTGAAATACACACTCATAGTCTTTGTTTTAAGAACACAAAACATTTTTTCCCCCTCATAATAGCAGATTCCAGCTGCAGGATTCCTCAACTTTTCCTTTCCCCCTTCCTTCTTCTCCACGTCTCCCCCTCCTTTCCTCCATCTCTCCCCCTCCTTCCCATCCGGCGTCTACTCACGCACACATACTCTCTAACTTTTTGTTTTTAGTAGCGGCTGCCCCATAAGAAATGCTATCCAACAGACCTGGTGCCTGTCACCGCTTCCCATCACATGCCTGGTAATTAAACTCTGACTGATTTATTGACTGACAGCCAACAAATCCCAACCCAGTTTTTATGATATACATGCTTCCCCAGGCTAAATTCACTCAAACAACAGCCCAGCTGAAAAGGAGGAGGAAAGGGAGGAAAAAAAAGAGTGATAGAGAAAAAGCGCTACACACACACGCGCTCGCACACACTCACACACGCACAAAATCTGGAAGTGGTAGATGAAGGGGAGACATTTTGCAAAGAAAAAAACTCAGCACAACATCTCTTTCAAATCCAGACTTGGAAAGAGAAGGGGGGGGGGGGAGAAGGAAAGAAGTAGTAAACATCATTACTTCAGCTTTAAGATTCATTTGAAACGTCTCACGTACAAAAGAGCTCTGAAGGGGAAAACAAGACGTGCTTGCAGCTAATATTACAGTCAAGTTCCAATTTTACCTAAGGGAAAGCAGCTTTATTAAAAGTCATGACTGAAATTGCGTGACAGGTGCCAATATTCTCCACCCTGACAGATGTGTCAGTTTGCGAATGCCATTTTCTTGTCAGCGGTCCCTAGATGGAGTTGCTCCCATCACCATTTGTCTCTCTTCCAGCTAGATCACACATGCCCGTCGCTTGCCTCCAAGCTGCACTGCGTTGTTTGATATGTGGAATCTTCACAATGAGACTTATTAAAAGACAGTCCATTATTTTTATTTAGAGCATTTCCAAAACAAGCAGAGCGCACACAGAGATAATTTAAAAATCGTGTGGCGGGTCATCTCCAGGCCAGAGCGGCTCAATTGGAAATGCATAAGAAAGCAGTGTCTCCCCCGAGCCCCTCCTCATCCCTCAGTTCATAATGAGGTTGATTTGAGTGACATTTAACCCTTGAATAATGGCCCTCCGAGCCCGCAGGACTGTAGAGCCACGCTCCGCAGAAGCAGCTTAGTCTGAAGGATTAATTCAGCCCCGATTTTTCCTAAATTTCACCCCACTCCTCTTGCTCTCCCGCTTTCTTACAGGTGGGCTTTGCAGTACACCAATCGATATAAAAAACTCTTGATCAGCTGTATTTATAGACCCTTTTCCTCCTCCTGTTGGTTTCAAACACAAAGAAAAATGGTATCGCTCTATCGTGCCTGGTATGAACAGCAGGTAAAGCTGCAGCAGACTCCTCTTCAGCCTCTGATGGAAAATTATTACAGATGAAATGATTCTGTAATGGAAATGGTAATAGGAAAGTTTCATTCTAAAGGATGTTTGTGCTAACATGAGAGGCTATAATATGTGATGGATTTGGATGCAGGAATAAGTGTGATCTCAAACTGAATTTTACTTCATCATCTCTAGAGGTGGCATTGGGGGGCTGGAGGAGGGCTAATGGGCAGTGTTCGCAAACACTGCTGGGTGAAAGGACTTAAAATATGAGGTTATTGATGGCTCATTGTCCCAGGCCAAGTGGCATAGCAGGTTGTTGCTTCAGCGTTTCTTTGTTAAGTACACGGATGCTAATTCATCTCAGACTGGAATTAGCTCATCAGTCCTAGTATTTGTCACTCAAGAAAAGATCTGGGGTTAAACTGTAGCTAACCCCTTGTAGATGATAGGGAGCTTTTACTTCTCGTGAGGAAACAGCATTTACCTCTTTAGCCCTACCTTGGCACAAAGCCTGACAGACCTTTTTGCTGCCTGACTGGCAGAGAAGATATTTCTCTTATCTGAGTAGGATGTGAGCAAGGCAAGGCTGCAGGTTGGCCCCAAAGTCAGCACCACCAGTCACCTGGTGGCACTGGGCTCCCGGCATGCTCCTTTGGGTTGTACACTCCTGATAGCCCTCAGGTCCATCCCATGCATACAGCAGCTGGGGGCAGCCTGGGACAATCTTTCGTCTCCAGGATATCAACAGATCCCAAAGCATTTGTGAGACAGGAACTGGACTAAAAAGAGTAATGATTATGTTTGACAGGACCTGGGTGGAAAATGAAAGGCTCCTGAAGGAATGGGAAAGTACAAAAGGGAGGAATAATGGTAAGAACTGAATGAACTAGAAATAGATTGTACCACTTAATGTCCACAGAAGGCACTCTGATACTGTTTGGGCTGATGAAGTTTTGTGAGAATCTGAAAAGAAAAGAATGTGAAAACTGCCATACTCTTCTAGCCTTTCTTCAAGTAATGCTACCACTGCATAATCGCATGGAAGGCCCATGTGTCGTTTCTTCACTCACTGGCCTGTCAGCTTTTCCCACAAGCAGTCCTTTAGAAACATATGTAAAAATTACAAAACCCCAACCAAAAAATATTTGTGAATTTTTTCCCTGAGATGGAAAATGAAGATGGGCTGCCACAGGAATATTTTTTCCTCCTTCTTCCCAAACAATGCCTGCAAAGCTAAAGCCACCATGCTGAGAGCAGCTCCAGGAATTATACCATAGTTCAAAACAATCATCAGCCCTGGGGCAGGCAAGGAACATGCAAAACTCTTCCTGCACCACACAATAGATTAACATTTCTCACTTGGGAGGAGGGGCTGGGGATAGAAGATAGAAGAGTACAGGGAAAGAGTGAAATCTGCTGTTTGTGTGGCTGATTTATCTGCTCTTCTAGATTCCAGGAGCATCCTCACTGTGCACTAACAGTCAAAAGCTGTGGGCTCAGTTACAAGATGCGAGAAAGAAAAAATCTGCAGGTGAAAACCTCCTTCAGGGAAGGACTGCAGACTTCGTGAGCTTGTGGGCATGAGCATAACCTGTTCAGACGACTGTAACTGCTGCAGCAGATCTGCTCTGGAGTCCATCATTCAGGCAGGATCAAGGCTTGTAGGTCTTAATAAAATCAAATCAACACTTAGAATGAAATAATAAGTCTGGGCAGATGACATATGTTAATGAGCATGCTTACTTAAACAACCAGTAAAATCCAGTTGAAAACTAAGCAGATATTTAAAACTCTGGACTCAATCCTTTTTATTTGGATAGAAATAATTAGGGCCCATAGGACATCTTCTAGAAAGATATTTGGGATGCTGCATTAAGAGCCCATTTCTGAGCATTATTAACTTTACTTACTGCAAGAGAAAGTATTCCTGTTTTTAATCACAGATTGTAGTTAGTTCCATGTATTTACAGGATCAGATAATATGAGCAGACAATGAAAAAAGTAAATAGGCAGAAGAGCATGGGCTGATGAAGAACTGTGCCAAAAGCATCAGAACTCATGAATCCAAGGAGACTTACTTGTGTTCTCAGCTTTTTTGGTGGAATGACCTAGGTGGCAGATACACGTATGTGGACATTTTGGAGCTTGGTGCTTTGAGTAAACACATCATCTAATGATCAAATATCACCTTGGCAGTAAATGAGACTATCTCTTTTCTTGCCTTGTTTTTATGGAATATAAAAAAGCATTTACATTATGGACGTCAAAATTATATTCATGTCATGACGCAGTGGGGTCTTCACCGAGTCTAAGTTCATCAGGGTGACTGCAGCCAGCAGAAAACAAGATTTACACGCTGGCAAAAATGGAAACGGTCCCTCTTCCCTTACTCCTCCCCCCAAGTATTTGCATTTGCAAACTACTGGCCTTCAGCTGCAATGTGGAAATAGCCCAGATGGTAATAATTCTAAAGAAAACATTTGCTTTTTGTAAAAAGCTTCATCACTGCGAAAGCTCTGACTTGATTTTTGCATGGCTTTCCTTTCTGCCATGACATGTTGACAGATAAAGTTGAAAAGAGTGTCTCCTTTCCCAGGAAAATGGAGCAGAGATCAGCTGTTAGGGCTTGGTGGCCCTACTGCATATGATTCATATCCTGCAGTTGTTGGTAAAGGAAAGGGAGGAAGATCCTGGGGACATAGGCACTTTCTGATCTTTTTTGTCCTGTGTTTCAATGTTTTTGCTTCTATACTGTTCAAAGTGACAACGCCAGGAAAAATTGCTGACACTTCCATTAGTGAGCAAACAACCTGCTTTGGGGTAACTTTCTCCCTTTATCTTTCTTTCCTTCTTCCTTTCTTCCTTCCTCTCTCTCTCTCTCTCTCTTTTTCTTTCTTTCTTTCTTTCTTTCTTTCTTTCTTTCTTTCTTTCTTTCTTTCTTTCTTTCTTTCTTTCTTTCTTTCTTTCTTTCTTTCTTTCTTTCTTTCTTTCTTTCTTTTTCTTTCCTTCCTTCCTTCCTTCCTTCCTTCCTTCCTTCCTTCCTTCCTTCCTTCCTTCCTTCCTTCCTTCCTTCCTTCCTTCCTTCCTTCCTTCTTTCCTTTCTTTGTTTCCTGCCTTCCTGCCTCTCTTTTTCTCTCTCTCTCTCTCATTCTCTCTCCTTCTCTCCTATCCTTCTCTCTTTTTTTCTTTCTCTCTTTCTTTCTTCCCACCACCTTTATTTTCTTTGTTCTGTTGTATTGCCAGGGAAATATAGAATGCTGCACACATTAATACCACTGGCTTTTCTTTCTGTTTTGGCAATCACTGAGAAGAATAACACTTCATGTGTAAGACAGCTGTTCAGATATGTTTCAAGTGAAGTTAACTTGATATGTGTACATTATTCCCCACTTTTTTTGTGTGTGTCTGCATTTTTCTTCAGAGTCCTGAAGTGAAAAAAAAAATCATGACACACAAACACACACAAAAGAGATAATGAAAGACTCAGTGGGACTCCTCAGATTCTAAGCAAGAATTTCTCTTTTGCATTTGGTCAATCTGCATCCACCATAAGACCCACAGAAGATAGTTTTTATTAGCTCTTTCGAATATTAGAAGATAAAAATAGCAGACTAATAGCAAAGTGCCTCAAACTATGGATTTGAACCTAAAAGGACTGTGGATGACTTCCATGGAACTCTATTAGAACTGAATGGAGAGGATCTGGAAGTGAATGTTACTATACAAGAATGACTTGGCCATTTCTGTTTGTTGCTCCTGCTTTCACATAGTATCATACAGCAGGGAAAAAATAATCTAAAAAATATTAAAAGTCATAAAATGAGAGGAAGATGATAAAGAAAAGTAAATGAAAACAAACAACCTAAAAATTTATAGAATGAATTTGTGCACAGCTTAAAATCAAAAAGCTTAAAATACATTAAAATACATTAAAAAAGAAAAAAAAATCTAATTTTCTACAGTGGTAATAGTTACTCATTAAGATATCTAACACACAAACCAGTGTGTTTGGAGAACCTTGGAGAATTAAAAATTGGACTCTCTTATATATCCAACATAGCAATGGTTCCCTCTCACTAATTTAAAAAACTTCACTGGATTTTGATTGTATGAATCTGGCTCCTATCAGCTCCATCCAAATATCAGGCAGCAGTTCTGTGCTGTGTGAGTGCTGGAGCACTGGCACAGGCTGCCCAGAGGCTGTGCAGTCTCCTCGGAAATCTCCAGAGTCCCCCTGGCCATGTGCCTGGGCACCCTGCTCTGGGTGGCCCTGCTGGAGCGGCGCTGGGTCCTGATGGGCCCACAGGGCTCTGCCAGCCTCAGACCTGCTGTGACTGTGATTTGTAGTTCAGTAATAAACCTTACTAGAACTTATTCTTTGAAGTCATGGCATAACATCTGTCTCAAGTTCCTTTTAAGTTTAACCTTAAGCCTGAATTTCCTGTATTTTAATAGTTGTTTCTTGTTAACTGCAACATGATTATAACAAGGCATATTCCTCACTGAGCTTCCACTGCAGTGCTTTCTCCATCTGAGTTACCTGTTGCAAAGCTGGAAATCTCAATTGCTACTATAGGATAGTAGCACAAAAGGATAAATAGTGCTGGTAGTTTCTTTTCCCTCTTCTGTTTGGGCCCTGCCAATACCTAACTTTCCTTTTACCTCCATTCTCAGTCATCTATTTGTTATCTTTTATGCACATCTTGTTTCTTGCAAACTGTCTTTACCAAGGATATCTGAAGATTTCTCAGTACTGAATATAGGAAACTGTATTTCTACACCCTACTTTGGAAGCTTTGGTTGGCATAGCCACACAAACTATTGGGTCTGGTGCTCTACTTCTGGTTGTACCTGTTGCCTAGTTTTGCTGAGCCTCTGTAGCTCTGCCAGCCAGAAAAGGAAGAGATGTGCAAGAGCACAGCCAATCTCTATTTCCACTCTTTCCTAACACAGAGAACATTATTAAAAAAACCAGCAACACCTACAGAGGAGAGAGTCCAAGAGGACTGATGCCCCAACTGAGCCTCTTTAGGCTAGATGTGGAGCCGTGGCTACTGTTATGAGTACTCTGTCTCTTGCTTTGGGCTGTATTTTGCTTATGTCATGTTTGCCTGTAGTTCTACATGATTGATGCTGTTATTTTGTTTGTTTGTTTGTTTGTTTTTGTGTCCATATTTTTTTGTTTTCTGCTGGCACATCTGTGGAGAGTCCAGAGGTGAATTCCAAGTGAATGGGCAGGGAAAAGAAGTGCAAGGATCAACAGAGACAGTATACAAGCCCAAGGAGCATGAAGAGTTTGAGAATTTTTTAAATTTAGATGGTGTAGACAAGCTGGGGAAATGCCCAAAAGGGAGATGTGGGATGTGCATATGTATCATTAATAAAAAAATAGCAGCCATGTTTTACTGAGACCACCATGCTGTCTTCATTGCAACACAGGAAAAATGGCTTGTCTTTGTTTCCACCAGAATTTTCCAGAATAGAAATTAGACTGAATGTTGCTGTAAACAAGCTTCTGTGTCTCAATCCCAATTTACTTCAGGCCTGTCATTTTCCAAACCGAAGAATAACCAAGTTTAAAAAGATCCCCAGGCTGCTATTCTTCCTAATCACAACAATGACTATCATGCCCCCATCTCTGAGGCAGTGTCCTTCTCTTTTCCTCCCCCAGGAAAGAATGACACTTTTAAAGCACTCTGTGGTAATCCACACAATTGTGCTTTGGTGGACAAAGGCCATAATACCGTACACCTCCAGAGGGCTCATGAGGAAGAATACATATCTGTGATCCGAGAGATTTTGTGCAACTTTGACAAGAAATGCTGAGAACTATCTGGTGTAGTGTGTTTTGGCAGTATGGTTTCTGTATCATTCACCTTATTCAAGTGCATCATTCAGCTTATTTGAGGGTTTCATCATAAACGTTACCTCAGAATCTTAGCTATTCTTATTCTAGGAAATGAGAAAGAGGAGTATCCAGAGCTGCCTTACTCTGCAGTGTGGTAAACTTAAGAATTTAACTCAGAGAGGAGAATGTTATCTGTGGCTTCTGATTCAAATCACAAAATTACCCAAAGTTTGCAGAGTTGACATAAGTTGTTCAGAGCCACAAACACTGCCTGCCATTTATGGGTGGAGTTCCCTCAGAGGGTTTCCTGTATATTCCAGTTTGCAAATGGTGGGATCCTCTATGATATAACAAAATTATTCATGGAAGGATGAGGGCAAGAGACAGTCTAACAAGGGATTAAGTCATTGAAAAGAAATTGGGACATGAGGCATATGAACTACAATTCCCATGAAGTACTGGAACAGCATCTCCAAAACAAAATTAATACTTTTCAGCTGAATTTTTTTTTTCTTTTGAATTTTTAGATTTTCTCGGGGGAAAGGGGAAATCATTTTCTGACAGGCACTAATTGTTTCCCACTTGATTTTGGCTTGTGAGCAGATCTGAGTTAAAAGGGCTAAATGCAGACATTCTGCTATTACAGTGTTATGCTCATTCAACAGTCAGTCTTGTTTTACTTGCAGCAATATGAGTTGTACCATATGTGTTTGAAACTGGTAACCAAACAGAGCAGGCTTTCAAGCAACCCTAAGCTAAATTATAAATCTTTTTTGCATCTTTTAAATAAAAAAAAAAAAAAATTCCACAGGCACAAAATGAATCAGTGAAGTACTTGCTGCTTGGGCTTAACAATAGCAGTTTGCCTCTGCAACCCAGTCACTCTGCTAAAAAATATTAAGCAATATGTTTATTCAGGCACTGTTATTTAGCAGTGTACAGGATTTAAAATTTCATTGGTATGTAAAATAATTGAAGCATACAAAATAATTAAAATGATTTTTCTATTTTCTGTTTAATATTATGTAGAATACATCATATTTTATCTAGTTATTATAGATATTGTTATTATGTTTCAGTATTAAGTAGTATACAGAAGCTCTAGCCATTGAACAGGACTTCGTTGATTTTTGTAGAATTGTAGAATCATAGAATCACCAAAGTTGGGAAAGACCTCCAAGATTGTCTGGTACAACCACTCACCTACCACCGATATTTCCCCATGTCCCTTAGTACCACATCTAAATGTTTCTTGAACACCACTAGGAACGGTGTTCCCTTGTGCAACTTGAGGTCATTCCCTCCTGTCCTATCGCTAGTTACATGAGAGAAGAGGCCAACCCCCATTTCACCACATACAAACTTGTTAGAAAATCCTTGATTTCATTTTCAACCCTGAATTATGAAGTTCTTGAAAAGGTCTCAGCAGAAAAAGAAGATTACCTCCAAAATAATTCTGTAATATGAGATCTTATGCTTACATGTTGGCTCTCTAATGCACAAACTGACCTGAACTGGGAGCTACTGACATCACTTAGTCTCCCATCCTTGCATAATTATTGGAGGAGAACTAAGACAAAGTTTCATAGCTTTGTACTATGAACCTACAACTGGAATCAAACAGTTCAGATGAGTGGGTGATATTTTTGAGAGAACTTTTCACTTGTAGACATCTTTACAAGCTATGAGGATGGTCAAAAGAGTCATCAATATGGTGCCCTTGTGAGGGTGGCAATTAAATGTTATTACCAAGTGTGAAACCAATAGAGAATTGGCATGACTAGCTTGAGGCCTCTTGGAGTGTCTACAGAAAAGCAAAGAGCAGAGTTTCATATTTCCCAGTTCCACATATACTCATTTCTTCTATCCCACTGACTTGAATTTGCCATGTTAGCTTAGTTTTGCTGTGAAGGTGATTGTAAATATGTAAAACAAAACAAAATGTCCTCTGTAGATTTAAACAATTTCTCTTATTTAAATGATACAAAACAATTTTGCATACATACATGTGCATAATAATATGCAGTTCTATAATATTTTTAAATCAGTATCCTTAGAAACAGTATCTTACTTCCATCTGCAATTGATAATATGCAAGATCATACAGCCAGGACACAAAACTTTTGGTCCTTAACATGCTGTAAGTCTGCACAGATTGCAAAACAAAAAGGCCCCTTATTTGCTGGAGCTCATTCTCATACAGCCCATGATGGAGGAATGCTCAAAAGAACAGCTTATCTCATGAGATTTTCAGCATTTGGAGCCATCACTTTGAGAAAACTGCTGGCAAGATTTCAGTGCCTTGGAACCTGAGTTTCAGTTTAGCCCTAAATTCAGCACAGTCCCAGTGCAGCTCCAACACTTCTAAAATGTGTGGGTACACATACATGTTTTTCACACATGCACATCTATCTTGTATATGCATGCATATCTGGGGAGTGATGGATGGAGATTTTTTCCTTGGAGGAATAGCTGTTTGTCCCTTTTCTCATTTCATTCACAATGCAGCATTAGACTCTTTGGAATGCATCGTTACCTTTATTCCACCATATATATTATCACAGGTTCCAAAGGTACCAAAGGGAGTGCAAGACTTGTCTTGAATCTCGAAATGCACAGCATATAGCTATGCCACTACCTCAGCTCTCCATCATTAATATTCAGAAAAGAATAGGATTTTGAGACTGAAGTTAAAAATCTTTGATGGGTCAAGGCTGTTCTCCTACAGTGATCCTGACATCTCTCTTTCCCCTTTTCACCCTGCCCAGCAGAATCTTCTCCAAGACTCCTTGCTGGCCTTCAATAAGGACAGTATGTGTTGTGCAGCAGCTGCAAAAGGCCTCACAAATGCTGGCTGACAAGAAGTGACAGCTCTGTATATCTCTCACTGGCACTGACAGCTGACAGATGGATACCACTCACACACAGAAAAAAAGCCCCCAGGATGATTCGCCAACATTACTCTCTGTTCATAGGGGCCACATTTGATTGAGTGCTGCTCAGAATAATAAACCCTTGTCGATCCATTGCAGAGCCAGTTTGCTCACAATGTCCTGATTTTTTTTTCCCGTGAAACACATACCAACATACACACAGATGCCTTGCTTTGTGTTTTTCCTTTTCTTTTTTTTTTTTTCGCCTTAGCTTTGTTTAAGAAAAGCTACCTAGCTGTATGCAGCTGCTTGTTAGAGCAAGGGAGCTATGAGTACATAACTTATAAACCATATTAGGGTTTTGCTCCCTGATAATTCTTTCATCTCCCCAATCCATTTTTTATTGTTCTTCAGATTATTTTAATTCCCAATCAGCCCATCTTTGAAAACATTACTAGTTGGTTTAGTTGGAGAACAGTAATGTAAAACTGGACAATGATGCATGTTAATTCATAAAGAAAAAAAAAAAGAAAGAAAGGAAGAGAGAGAGTGACAAACAAAAAGAGACATCCATCCATATGGATGTCCATCCATCCATTCTCTAGATGGAGAAAAATGAGGAAAAAAAAAGAGAAACACTGGGTTTCTTCAATTGTTGTGATTGTTGTAGAGTTCAGACCAATGTAATTTCTTTTTTTTTTCTTTCTTTTCATTTTCTAACTGAAACTGCTTAATTGCTGATACCCTTTAGGCAGATAGTTTTGCAAAAATTAATCTTCTCCAGGAGAAAACACTCAACATCACTGCACCCCTTAAAAAAAACTGAAATAAGTAACATGAAGAGAAGACATCTCACAACCTAAGAGTCCCAGTATAAAATTATAAAATCTGAAGTTTGGGAGGAGCTGCAGAAGTTAACCATGACTGAGATGAATAAGAACAGAAATTTGAATTCATATGATGTGACATATAAGATTCTTGCTAAATCAATTTCTGGTATTTTTAGAAGTGTGTCAGAATCAGGGAAAATATTGCCATATTTTGGAAAAAGAAACTGAGGCAAAGAGATGTGCAGGTGTATGTATGTAAAATTGTCATCCTTTTGGGATGTCCAAGTGAAAGTGCATAATGCTAAATAGACAGAATGCACCTAACTAGGATGGACCCATTAATAATTTAAACATCCATACAGATCTAACCTGATAATTTACAGATAATTTAAACATCCATACAGATCTAGCCTGTTCAGTCTAATTTTTGGATGCTCAGCATCTCAAGATATTCATCCAAAACCTGAAGTACCTGAAGTCCTTGCATTAAGAAGAATATGAAAAATATAATTCCATTGACTTTTTTTTTAAAGCTATCCACGCATCTCCTGAAATGATAAAAAAAGGAAAAGGAAAAGGAAAAGGAAAAGGAAAAGGAAAAGGAAAAGGAAAAGGAAAAGGAAAAGGAAAAGGAAAAGGAAAAGGAAAAGGAAAAGGAAAAGGAAAAGGAAAAAAAAAATCATAGGGAAAAAAAGACATTTTCTGTGTGGACAGTTATGTCCCAGGCCACACGACTTTTTGGACAAACACTGCCGTATTTTTTATATTTATGGCCTCTATGTTTGTCATTGGAGAGAAGTAAATATATTCCAGTAAACACAAAAGGGTTTATTCTTTGGAATTATTAAATGAACAATTTTTTGGAGTATATAATTTATCAGATTGGTCTGGAAGATGACAGGAAGATTTACTTGACCATTGAGACAATTGGTACATTGGTAGAGGTTTCTCTACCAATGAAAAGTAGCACAGTGTCAAGTCATGGCTCTGGAAACTCCCTGGGATGCAGAGATTGAGAAAGGCAAGCGCTAAAACTGGACCACAGGAATTGTGCCCATGATAATTCCTGGTGGGGCCTTTCCTTAGTGATTCTGGACATCCTTCATGCCAGGCATCATCTTGTCTGCACAAGACTTGAAAAGGAGCCCCAGCCTTGTACCTCAGGGCATATAAGGGACATATCTGGTTGTGGAGGTCCAGGTGCTCGCCTGGTTGAGGTAGGGCATGCTGTACCACCTGGCTGTGTACAGACAGAGAAGAACAGCCCCAAAACAGCTGACCCTGCATTGTGGCTGGCAGTGGGCCACAATGCTGAAGGAGGCTCTCAGAGGGCTGTCTTGAGGTAATGTCCTTGCAGCTTACATGCAGCTGACAGACCATAGTTTGCCCAGCTCCAAAAATGTGAGATGCTCACATGCCCTCAACAATTGAATTCAATAAAGGTATATATGCATGTGTGCACATATAAATTTGCAAAGTGGTATATGTGGCTTTGGTACTACCCTCTGCCATGTGGTTACAAATTGCTCAGGCTGGTAGGTAGGGATTGACTGCCATCAGATGGGAGTGTAAGTGTTGGGTATTGAAGTCGTCATGGAGGAGGCTGCATACCCTCAGAACACACAAGGGCTCAACAAAATATTAAGGTTGCCTGGGCTGAAGCTCCAGTGCCATTTGTTTTATGTTGTGGCCACATGTCCCTTGGACAGGACCTAACCTTGACAGTGAAGCATGGACTTGGCGATATCAAGTGGACATGATAAACACTGAATTCAGCCAATGTCAAATGAAAGTGAATTCATGCAAGGAGGAATAATATCACCTTCTGAATGAAGCTCATTGTTTTGCTCTTAAAATATATACCAAAATTTTCTTTTGGCTGATGACACAGAATGCTGCAGAAAAGAGCGATTGGTTCACCTTTGCTTGCAGTATAATAGCCCTCTTTCATATCTTTCTTAAATACACAACTGGAGAAACATTATATGTTAATACTTCAGCTAACAATAGCTATTCTACACGGATATGCCTGATATCTACATAACTTCCCCAAGTGGGGGTGGGAAGCTGTCTCTAGCTTCAGCAGGGTTTGAAGATTTGTGTGATACAATAGGTGCATGTAGCGGGAAAAAAACAGAGGTGAAGTGTACAAGGAATTAAAAAAAAAAAGAAAAAAAAAAAGAAAAAAAAAGAAAAACAACTTTTCTGTCAGTATCATATAGGCCAAAGGATTGCTTGTAGATAATCATGGATTAATTGTGAATGTAAAGAAAGAGACACTTTTTTTTATCAAAGCTGTTGCCTCAGGGCAAACTCCAGTGCCATGAAAGCCGAAATGTTTTCTTTTATCACAGTTCCTTTTCTGGCACCTGAAATTATTTCTTTCATGTCTGATAGTGAGGAACGAGGCAGCATAGCTCCCCAGAGATGAACGATTGTTACCATGGTCTCATAACATATTGGCAGCCGATGTGGCATCCATGTACACCTGTCACTCAAATAGGGCTAAATGCAGATGTGGCATGAAAGCCTGAGCTCAGCCACTTAGAAGCCTCCCCCCATGCACATACACACCCCAAAACACGCACATGGCCTCCTCAGCCCCCCTTCTCTCCCCAGTATGTGGCTGTTTTTCAGCCTACACATATGTGAGTGCACTCAGACGTTATCAGGCCTGTTTAATGCAATGAACCTGCATTAGCATTTCTGCAGGGCAAACACAAATAAACAGAAATGTGCTGAAAAAAAAAAATGTTTCAAATTCCTCTGCAAGTCAGGCAGAGAAAGAGAGGGAGTACAACAGACAAATGAGCCAATTTCCCTTGTATGAAAGTGAACTAAGACCTTTTTAATGAAGACTCCAAGGCCAGAGTGGGGAGGAAGGTCTGCATGGATGCTTATTCACTTTTTGATTTTCTTCAGGCTTTGGGCTAGTCATGCCAATATTGTCACACGAGGCAAGGTGATTAAAGTATCAATAGGTAAGACAGTGAAATTTTATTTTAATCCTAGGAGTAGCAATTCGGGAGTAAATTTGAACCCCAGTTTCACACCCAGCATATGTGCCAATGAGGGGGACATACAGAATGAAATGCTGACTCTTTCTCCTTCTCTTTTTCTCTCCTTCTAAAGCAAATTGCGAATTTAGCTCCTGGGCTAAAGTAAATAGTGCACTGCCTTTTTTTTTTTTTTTTTTTTTTTAAGGGAAATATCACAAGGAACCCAAATGCATTCATCTTAGAATTGTAAATCCATTGCTTTATTGAACCATTTGTCCATTCTTATAAGCTGATTTATAATAACTGTAATGTGATTCATCATGTCATCTTGTAAATAAATGTGACACTTCATTAAACACAGTAATCAAATTTAAGCAGTCCCACTTTCATGTTAACAACTGAGACCTTTACAATTCTATTGCTCTGAAGATACTCCTACTCTAATGAAAGCAGCATCAAGAAAAGAAAAAAAATCTAGCAAATCTAGATTTCTTAGAGGAGAAATGATGAAGAAATAAATATACTTCTAGTAAGTAGCTAGTAATTAAATTAGTAATGGCCTGAAATTTATTGCAGTGATGGTTTTACAAGATACTCCTATCAAGGTGTTTTATGTTAATAAGGAATGGGCAGTTTGAACATCTTGGAAAATCTGTTGTAGGACTAACAAAACCCTTTTAGAGCCTGAAATTCAGAAAGAAATTTTTCAAGCTATTTTTGTGTTTGCCATCTGGAATGACATTGCAAGCTGGCAAACACAGGAATAATGTGAGATATTTCCATCACATAGAGTTAGTTACAGATTCATCAGGGAATGTAAGCATCTGAACATCAGTCAGATACCATAATTATCCCGACTTTGACCTGTTTTGAGGGATCAAGAAGACCCTGTATTAAAATTAACATTTGCCTCGTTTTTCAGGAAATGGTATCTCCATCTCCTGAGGGATAGGCATTCAAATCAAGGAAAATTCAAAGAAGTATGAATAGGAAAGTAAGCACAGAAGATATTTTTTTCTGACTTTATTTGGAGTGATTTAACATTTTAACAACAGCAGTTCCATGTTGGGAGCTCGATTTGCAGGTGGAGCAAATCACTCTGAATAACCTTGGCTGGGGATTTGGCCTACAGTCCTTAATTATGCCCTCTATTGATCAGCTGTAAGCAAAACCTTATTTCCATGGCCCTTAGACTGATACTATTCTGGAAATGACATGGAATGCAAGATCAGACCATTCTGGGATTCAAACTGGGAATTTGAGAGATGAAACGTCAACCAAGTTGGCTATTCTAATTAGCATTATTAGCAGTTTGGTGCAGTACAGAGCAGAATGTCTGTTTCCTATTCACAACTCTGTTCATTGTTTTACTCCTAGTTAGGTGGAAGTAATCATCACACTAAGAAACTGAAATACGTTCCAGTTGCAGACTAGAATATCTAATGCGACAGCCCTTTCTGAAGTTTATGCTCATGCATATCTTGACCGCTGTAGTCTGATTTAGTTTTTTAAACAAAACTGGAGTATGCTAAAATTGAAGGCAGCTAAAGATAGCATTTTAAGCAGACTGAAAAATAGCAATGGAACTGCATGAAAGACAGCCCTCAGAAACAGGAGAGGTGTTGAAAGGTAGCGAAGACTGAGCTCCAAAATGGAAAAGCCCTAAGTATACAGGCATGATAGTAGAAAGTGCCAAGGAAATTCAACTCCAGTAGAAACTTGGGAAGATCTATCAGTGTCTGTTAGAGAGTGCCCAGCACTTTCAAAGATTTGTATGTTAAACATCTAGCTTTGTATTTCTAGTGGGAGAACAGAAAAGATTTCTGGATTGAAAGTGAGAGGCTGACAAGGAAAGAGGGCCAGAAAAGCTGAAACTGTCTGCAACCAGAGAAACAGAATATGGGCAGAATGACGAAATAGCAAAACATGAGAAAAAGAAAGCAAGAAGTTGTTTCATGTCTGTTTTGTGCAGAACAGGTTGCTAAAGCACTAAAACAAAGAGAGTATTATTGAAAAATTTAATCTGAAAGAAGTGAAATTACCTTTTCTGTGGACATAAAGCTGTCTCTGAATCCTGCCAGTTATTGTTCAGAAATAAAGAGTGGATGAAGAGGAGTTTGGAATTCACCTGTTTTAATGTATGGATCTGTGTGGAAAAAAAAAAAAAAAAAAAAAAGAAGTTCTGGTATGGGGGAATAAACAGTATTTGTTAAATAGCCCACATCTAGGAACATAAGCACTCCTAGGGAAAAATGTGGAGTGTACATGACTAAAGGAAAAGGCTGATGTCATTTTAATGATATCATTAATAAACTCAAATTTTTAAAAAGACTTTGCAACATTGGGATTGCATCTGAGAACTGTTCTTGCATTGTACCACCTAGATATACAGCACTGAGAAGAATAGAAATATGATCCTAAACAATTTCAGTTGTAGTGTTTCTAAGTTCTCTGGAGCAATGACATTGTAACTGTGTTTTGTTTTGAAAAGATGGTTTAAATATGACTTTCATCAACCAAGCAAACAGACCCAGGTATTAACAGCCTAGAAAATCGTGCACTTAGACTGGGCACATCCTCAAGCTTAATTTCTTCCTGAGACTGAGGGATTTCATAGATTCACATAGTCATTTCAGTAGAAAGGTCATCCACTGAGATCATTTAGTCCTGCCCCTCCTGCTCAAGCAGGGAAAAAAAGGGCAGGTTGCCCATGATCGTGTCCAGTATTGTCTTGAACGTCTTTAAGGATGGCCTTTCTCATCAAGTTCTTCCAAATTTTTGCCACCTTTGCAGTAAAAAACTGTTTCATGCATTCAGATTGATTTGTATCCATTGCTTCTTGTCCTGTCAGTAGGCACTACTGAAAGAAGTATGGCTCCCTCCTCATTTCTTTCCATCAGGTATTTATACACATTGACAAGTCCCCTCCTTACCCTTCTCTTCTTCTTCATGCTAAAGAATCCCAGTTCTATCTTCTGTTGCTTCAGTCACTTAATCAAATCAGTGGTCCTTCACTGGACTCTATTCTATGTGACCATGTCTCTCTTCTACAGTGAAGACCAGAACTGAATAAAGCACTCCAGATATGATCTCTCCAGAGCTAATGAAGCTAAGATAGACAAGAAACTTCAAAGACTGTGAGGACTGTTTGGAGCACAAGTTGGATAAGGAACTCTCTAAAATTAAAATAAAACAATAAAATACAATAAATAAAATAAAACAAGGAAATACTGTCTGATGTTAGGGGCTTGTCTGCTTAGCTTTAATGCTTTATTGGCTTATTTTTATGCAATCTAGTAGTCAAATCTATCACTCCAGCTTTCATAGTTAACTGACTAGGTCCACCAGTTTGGATATTATAACTTGGTCTCACTGCTTGTCCAGAAAAAAGGGTATGGACATATAGAACTGCAGAGGCAAAATGATCCAAAAGATCCACATCTTCTTGTGTACGTTAAGATATATTTCTTTTCTTTTCTTTTTTTTTTAGCTTTATTTATCTATTTATTTTCTTTTACACCAACTTTGAACCACATTTGCTTCTTCTGAACTTGTCTAGATGCTCATTAAACCCATGACTGGCACAATTTCATGTCTGGACATTGAAGTGCAGAGAAATGTACTCTTTGGCTGACTGAACATACACGATGTTGTCAAGCATTGCTGCTTGGTGACATTAATATTACTATTATTTATTGTTTACATATTTAATGACCTTATTGATATTATGCACTGCTAGTACTACTAATTAAAAGACAATAAACATAATTTATAAACATTTTATAGTGAAATAAATGATAAATCATTAGTGGCAATACCTGAAACAGCTGCAGATTTTGTGTGTGCATGTCACACATGATTTTAAATTGATATTATCATGATGTAAGTCTATTTATCAAAACTTAGGCATCAGCAAGTGACCTATATAGAATCATTTTTGTCTTCATCGGAGAACTGATCAAAGCTATAATTACGGTGTGATTACCTTGTTTTTAACTCTAGTTAGCAAGAAAAGAGAGAAAAGAAAAAAAAGAAAATGAAAAGTCTTTTGCAAATCAGATCTTTCAGGGTATGACAGCTCTAGTTTTTTTCACTGTCTATACATTATTTCTTCATCTAGCACTTAAGGAATTCTAGGCATTTCCTAAGACACACTGTCATCTGACTATCCTTGGCTGTCAGGACATGGTATATTTTTCCAAATAGAAATATTTGCCCAAAATGTCATATTTTGGAGGCTTTAAACACTTCAATTCCTTTTGATAATGGCACGGCACTGTGTTACAGTTTTAGGAAATATTGAAGATCCGATGTTACTCAACTAAGGCCTGATGTAAAGAGAATTGGAAAGACTCTCAATCTCTATTTTTCTCAGCAAGAATCAGGGCAATTTGCAAAAGGAGCCTACACTCTGTGTGATTTTGGAAGTACACCATAGATGAGCTGTCTCTAATTTTCATCTGTCTTCATCATTCCCAAAGCAAGAACCTTTTGTCTTGAAGCTCAATGGGAACCACATGAGGCACATGAGTAGTGCGGTCTGGCCCCATGTAGTCATTGTGGCACCAAACCCCGGGTGTGCTGCAAAGGCCACAGAAGGAGGAGAGAAGCCTTCCTGCTTCTGGCAGGA
This sequence comes from Phasianus colchicus, assembly GCF_987193195.1. Classification (NCBI taxonomy): domain Eukaryota; kingdom Metazoa; phylum Chordata; class Aves; order Galliformes; family Phasianidae; genus Phasianus; species Phasianus colchicus. Next base: position 37,568,463 of record NC_143438.1, read on the forward strand.
CCAAGGCAAGATTTAAAACTGCCTCAGAAATTTCTTTAGAAGCAACAGATTTGTCTTCTTCACAGGTATATCCAAACCAGGCACTCTATCAGTGGGCGCTGCTTTCCTTTTCTCAACTACATGCAGTGATGGCTAGGCAAAAAGATGCATTTCTGTGTAAAACCTGTGATTAACTCTTAGAAGTTGGGAAATTGGACCATAAAAACCACAGTTTTTAAGAAAGTGTTCTCTTCTAGAAATAGGGGAAACTCTTGACAAGACCTGATATATGTAAGTCATAAAGAAAAAAAGAACAATTCTATCAGTCCTTTTATTATTATTATTACCATTCATCTCATACCCATTGGTGCTTGCACAGATCTGTATTTTAATGTATTTAAACAGCAACAGTGGCAAGTGGGATACTTGTCCAGATACTTGCACTATGGGATTTTTGTTAAGAGTCTTTTTTTTCCTCCTTTCATAACAGCAAGGTGACTGGGACTCAGGATTCCATTATGTGCAGAAGCTGCTCTGAAAATAATGTATCCTATTTTTTATTACGTTGGCCCATGACATCAGAAGGGGTTGCTGGTTGTTTTTCAGTAAAGGTTGAACCTTCCTGCAGTATCCTGTTGATGCCATGTGACAGATGGCAGCAGAGGGGCAGTCTGACAAAATGGCATCAGACATGAAATGCATATGAAGCAAAGGTGTGAAACTGAATTCTTACATGTAGAAAAAATGGCACCCACTGATATTCACTGACGCTTGCTTATGAAGACCAAACAGTGGATGTGAGCACAGTGAGGCTGTGGGTGTTGCATTTCAGCAACAGGGACAGCTATGTGAGACAAGTCATGTTCCGGACAGCCATGCACAGCAGTCTCACCACAAAATGAAGAGTGTCTCAATCAGCTCATCCATGTAAATCATCAGATTACGACCAGGGAATTGTGTATGGAGATGAATATTGGCTACAGTGCATTGGAAACAATGGTGGCAATGTTGGTATATTGCAAATTTTTTGGCAGGTGGGTTCCACGAATGCTCATGTGGGAACAGAAGAACACCATATGCAGGATTGTTAGGACTACTGAACCAACACAAGACTAAAGGTGACAGTTTCCTGGATCACATTGTTACCAGTGTCAAGATATGGTGCCACCACAAGCCAGAGTCAAAACAGCAGTCCATGAAATGGCAACATGTGAATTCCCCATCAAAGAAAAAGTTCAAGGTGCAGCCCTCATTGGGTAAAGTGATGTGCCGTGTTTTTTGGAACAGGAAAAGGGTGATCCTTCTAAATTTCCTGGAATCTAGACACACCATCAACTCTGAGTGGCAATATCACGATGCTGACTAAGCTGAAGGCTCAAGCTTGCAGTCAGGCTGGATATGAAACCTCTCTCTTGCAACATGATAACTCCAAGTCCCATACCAGTTTGAAGACTGCAGAACACGTTGCCAATCTTGGCTGGACTGTTTTACCACACCCATCACACATTCTGGATTTGGCTCTTTCTGACTGCCATCTGTTCAAACCAATGAAAGATGGACTGCATGGTCAACATTTTCCTAGCAATGACACCTTCATAGCTCCTGTGAAATGGGTAACCTCGGATGGTGCAGATTTTTATGAGTGTGGCATGCAGGCTCTTGTTCACTGCTGATGAAAATGCAAAGCTAGTGGTAGTGACTGTGATGAAAAACAATGTTTTATAGCTGAGAATTTGCTCTATCAAATAGCGTCATTGTGGTCTTTGTATCTGTTGTAGTTTTGGTGGAAATAAATAGGAGGCATTACTTTTGGAGTGATCTATGTACATAAGGAAAAGTCCTGTAACTACTGAAATCAGGGTCTGTAATGCAACCAAAGTATTACAATACATTTATATGGGAAGAAAAAATGAATGAATGAAAGTAAGGAAAAAAGTGCAGAAGTCCTTTTGGTATCAGTACAAACATCTTTTTACACAGAATACTTTCTTGAATGTCAGTGCTAAGAATTTAAAAGTAGTAGGAAGTGAGAAAATTAAAGGAGAAAGCTGGAATGAATAGAGGACCAGGTAATGAAAGAATAGATGGAGAGCAGAAAAGGAGTAGAGAGAGGGAGTACATTGAAACTGAATGGGGGAAGTGCAAAATGAGAAATACAATACAGGCCTGTTTTTATGCTGGCATGAAAAATTCATCTTGGTGGATTTACAACCAATTGTGTATCCAAAACTTTCCACTATATTCTGACCTGGGGTAAATCAGCACCTGATAGGTTCTGTTATATTCAGTCATATACATATAATTGCAAGAATGTTACTAGTAGAAAAATAAAAAGCAACATGAGAAGGATTATCAGGGATATGTCGGCAAAGATTTTACCTGGAATGCTTTCTTTTAAATATACAAGGATGGTAATATTAAATGGCTAGCTCAAAAAGAAAGGGTTTTTGTTTTGTTGTTGTTTTTTTTTTTTCCTCTCTGAATCAAATTTCTTGGAAAACACAAATCTGACCTTCCATCCTCTCTATTGAGAATTACTGATGTACCAAGATTTAGTCCACTGATATATGCTCTAAATGGAACTGGATGTATCTGAACATAATTGTAATTATATGTAAATACTATAATTTTATTACCATGATGCTATAGCTATTGATTACAGATAATGATCTAAAGCCTATGGATATGGTTGCATAAAGCGGAAAGCTAGTAGCATCTGTTTGGTGTAATTTCTGGTCTTGCAGTTAGAATTTAGCTCACCACTACACTGAAAGGTAAATCGAAATATTTTCAAGTTTGCAGCCCTGAATCTTTGTGTACATTTGTGTTTCTGAACTTTGTAACGCAAAAAAGAAATGTCAAAATCTTCAAGGAAATGTTATTACACTTTCCAAGCAGTTCTCAGCTTCTCTTCCCAAATTAGCCAGATTATCCTGCCAATATGTGAGCAATATAGCATGTTATGCTGAGAGAATGAAAAATTTTAGAAATGTGCATATGTTATTCAAAATCTACAAAAAGTCATTTGTTCTGTCTTCGGTCACAAACAGGAAACAGGGCTGTGGAATAAAAATGTGTCTTTATTTATGATTTTTCCACTGTATTCTAACTGCATTCAACACTGGTGGAAATATGAAAATAGAAAAAAACAACAATCTGAGTGGAACCTTACCTTCTACTAGTTGTCTCCTGAGACTATCAAGGAGAGAAAGGGAATGGAGTAAAGCCTTGACACAGCCAAGTGCAACTCCTACTGAGGTGGTGTTCCAGTGTTTCATTCCATCAGGCTGGGGTCAGTTACAATAGCCTATCCTGCCAAAGATGAATTTGTAGCAGGCCTACCACTACACTCAGGCAAAGACAAAAATGTCCTGAAGATTTAACGGGCAGAGGTTCTGGGCTTTGGTTAATGTAGGTGTACTGAGAAGCCACTGATGAAAAGCAGCCTACGTGTGTGATAAGCATTAACTCGTAAGGATAATGACAATGTATTTGTTAATGACAGGTTTGTCATTTTGTTTTATCTACCACACTTGACTTCTACCTATTAAAACTGGTTACTTCTGCCTTTTGCAATCTCTTGAAAGATTTAAATAGCCAGTAGAAAGGTGTTAAAGTTATATATATCCCTTTTGTCATAAAAATATCCTCTTCAGGATTATAGCAAGCAGAGTAGCTAGCCCTGGTACAGGAGGATGAATGCACAGCTGGTTGGAGGGCCTGAGCCCCTCTTCTCACATCTCTCACCTTATTTCGCCTCGATTGTGCTGGAGAAGAGCCCACAAAGCCCACTCCAGGGTGGGAGTCACTCCTTCCTCCAGAGGCAGAGGATGCCTGGCACTGTCAAGAGGGCACCCACTCAACACACAACACAGGACACAGGTGACTCTGGACAGACATTGCTGCCTCTGAAGCCTACCCCATATTTTGGTGATTTTTGGAGAAAAATACACTGAAAGCCTTTTTTAACTATACTTTTGCAGGTTAAGATAAACAATTTGTCCTCAGATTTGCTATGGAACAAATTTGCTTTTGCCTACACCACTGAATTGGTGTGCTCTTTGGGCTGGGTAACTCCTAAGCTCCTAATCACCTCTTCTTCTACTGCTGAGAAGTCTCCAGAGCTGCTGGACTGGCCTTGTTTAGGGCTTTTGAGTGCTAGCACGAGCAAGTGTAATAATAACATGATGACGTGTCTTTCAAAGCCTGAAATGGCTCTTGCAGGTGGTGAAACCCTGAAAAAAAATGGAAACTTCAAGTTTTTAAAAGCTCACCAACTTTTTAATGAGACTAGGAAATGGTAGAGCTGAAGTCCATTCCCTGGACGATGAGAGCAACATGGGTAGGAAATTGTACTAAGGCAGCCCACTCGCCTTGCAGCCTGCAGACTGGGCTCCTCCAGGATTCCCAGCATGGGGAAGAAGCCAGAAATGCCTCCTCTGGGAATGCAGCTAATTAGGATATCCCGAAATCCAATGTCAAAACCTGGCCAGAAGCCTTAAAGAGAAACCTCAGATGTAATAACTGGATTAGAGGAACAGCATAGCCACTGAGAATTGCTTCATGTGGGTTGCTTTTACATTTCAGGAGGGAAGGGTTCCTGTGGGGTTTTTCTTTCTTTCTTTCTTTCTTTTTTCTTCTTCAGAAGATCTTAATGAATTTATGAAGTTGTTCTTTTCTGTTTGGTTGCAGACTGAATGACATTGAATCAAGGAAACAGCATTCAAATCTTCTCAGTCACCTTACTTTTTATTTTGGTATACCGAACTCTGAAATATGCTGATGGAATGAAACAAAAATATAGTGTGTATATCTTTCATGCTGCTTTTGTCACTGACAAGGTGGCAGATTGTAGAGTGGGTCACTTTGTTGCCAAGTACACCTACATTCTAAATAATTAAAAATCCAGCAAAAGCAAGGGGCTGCTCATGTAGAAAAACTAAAAATTTCCTACATATGCGGTGAACTCCTCCTGCTAGGAAATTATGAGCTGTTTATAAACATTATTTCCTTGTTAAAATTTGCTTTGCTTATTTCTTTTGTAGGCAACACCTACTGATAGTATGCTAACAGTCTGAAGTATAACATTCTAACAGATTATGCCTGCTTTTGTACAGTGCTTCCATACATTTAGCTTTAAGCCTCTGAGTTCTTCTGAAACCAATAGAGCTGGATATCTGCTTAAGATGAAGCACGCTCTTGACTGTGTGGCTGGACTGGAGCAAGGACATGACAGTGTATCAGTCAGAGGTTAGTCACATGCTTGGAGATACTCTCACTTCTCACAACATGAGGAATGTAAAGGTTACACATAGGCAAATACCAGCTTAATATTTTACATCAGACATTTACATCAGCACTGGTCTTTCCCTTTAAAAAAATCTTATTAGAATCTTTTATCTAGATCTCTTTTTATGAGATGTTAATAGAGTCTTTATAAAAGCATAGGTTAGTTAAAAACTTCTGTTAGATAGTGGTGTCATTACTGGTGGGCCCATGCTGCTCTTTTGGCATTCATCAGCTGGAGGCAAGTGGGCTGTCTCACAGGGAGTTGAGAACTTGCAGGTTATCACTTTGATTAGCTGCTGTAGGCAACTGGTGGCTACTGTAATTGCCTCCACAAGTCTAAAATGAATATACATTTCCTCTGACAAGGAAACAGTAGGAATATATGCCTAGTGGAAAGTTTAAGTTCCTATAATGCCATGGAGATCAAATTAAAAAAAAAAAAAAAAAAAAAAAAAAAGGAGAGAGAAAACCTGTTGCTGCAGTACTTCATTAATTAAACATCAATTTAAAAAATACTATGGCATTGACAGGTTTAGGACTGGCTGCTGATACTCTTTGGCAGGGACAAATTTTCAAGTGGGTTAATGTGTTAGTCCTACAAAAGATAAGAGTAATGCTGTAAATTGGGAGGCTGCCTCTTTAAAATATTAGTTTAAATTACAGCGGACAAAGTCTGCCTAATGATTTAAGTATTTTTAAGTAGGTATGTTAAAGTAGCTCACTCATTAGCAGCCATCTGTAGGCAATACTCAGATCAGGCAGAGTGTGGAGTGGGAGAGGAGGGAAAGAAGAGCTGAAACTTTCGCACTGCAAATTAATAGCACAGGTTCGGGAATGGCAGGAGAAAAGTGAGAAACTAAGAGCCAGCACTGTGGTCCACACCAAAATAGCCTCTGCACTCGCCTTTCCTCCCAGTTTTGATTTACATAAGCATCCTGCCTTGTTCCCTTGTGCTTATTTCTTTTCCTTCTTCAGAAACCTCATTCTGAGTGTTTCTTTGGGAGATGTGCCAACCTCCAAGCCTTGGTGGTGGAAAAAGCAGAGGAGCTCAGCTCCTGGCAGCTCCAACTCCTCGAGAGGCTGTGGAGATGTGAGCTGAATGGCGAGCACAGGCAGAAGTTATTTCAAGAGGAGTTGGCCCCACCACCACCAATCCAGACAACCCCGCGCACTGGCAGACAGATATACAGTAGTCCAACAGTATATATAGAACAATGAATCCAGTGCATCACATTGTTTTTGCCTTTCCTACAGTTCTGTAAAAGGTGACAAGACTGCACCAGTAACACTGAGAGTGAAATTTGGCCAAGTGCTTGTGAATCAGAAAGGAAAACAAAAGACTGAATGGCACTGATTTTCCTCTTTTGTCATTAGGGTGGTTGTTATTAACACCTTTTGGAAAAACAGGGTGAAGAATAAGAAAAAAATCCTTAAAATCAGCTTTGTTATCAATTTTGAAACCTTTTCATTTTCCTGAGTAGTTTCTTCACAGCACTGGAACTCAATTTGGTATATTTTAGAAGGGGAAGATTTTATTGAAAGTATTATGGTTAAAAAAAGAAGAAGAACAGAGAATCCAGTCTATATTCTTTCTCTCTACGCTCAAGAAAACAAGTTGGATATTTGGCAATCACATTCTTCAGGATAAAAGTGGTGTGTGTGCTTTTCACACATTCTCTGCATAAATATTTTGAGATTCCTGTAAAACAGGACAACTGCTTTTTTTATTCTTCATGAATCAGCCCCTATGTTTGAAACAAATCGTTGCAGCAACAAGGAATGACAGCATGACAGCCTAGTAGGTTATTAATGGGAGTGACAGCCTGCAAATCAGAAATCATGGCAGTGCATCTGTATGAACAGCAATTTGTGCTCAGTTGAATAACCAGGAAATCCAGAAAATCAGAAAAGGTTCAGGGAGAAAATGAATCAAACAGAAACATTTTTAGATAACCCAAACTTCCTGGAAGTAATTGGCATGTTCGGTAAATGGAAACATTAAAAAGTTTAATATTACCCGTTCTTAGGTTCACATATATGTGTTTCAGTGTACATGAGAAAACTAACGCTGTACAAAAAAAATGAAGGAAAAAGTAGAAATGCTCAGTTTTTTTTGTTTTCTTTTTCCCCCCCCCCAAGGGCTGCTCCAAAAGTAATGCCTCCTATTTTGTTATGTTGGCCCACAGTGTCGGAGGCAAATGTTGGTATGGCAGTTGAGGTTTAACCTTCCCACCAATATCCCATGTTGTTGCCATGAGACAGATGGCGGCAGAGGGGCAATCTGACAGAATGGCATCTGACATGGAAGTGTGTATGGATCACAAGTGCATCTGTAGCACCCACTGACATTCATTGATGCTTGCTGAATGTTTATGGAGACCAAACAATGGGTGTGAGCATGAGCAACTTTTTCCCAGCAACAACACTGTCACTGCATCTGTGAAACTGGGTCACCTCTGCTAGTGTAGGTTTATGAGAGCAGCATGAAGATTGGGTTCATTGCTGGCCAAAATGGATAGTTAATGGTGTTGGCTGTGCTGAAAAACAGTGTCCTGTAGCTGAGAATTTGCTCTATCAAATAGTGTCATAGTGCTCTTTGCATCTGTTGTAGTTTCCATGGAAATAAAGAGGAGACGATACTTTCAGAGCTGCCTATGTATTATTATAATTATTTTTATTATTACCTATTTGAGTGATGTCATCAATAAAATGAAATTGCAACCTACATAAATACTTTATCATACTTTACCAACAAATTTCATTAATTGTGTATTCTAGATAATGTTTAAAATCCTCCACAAAGGAACATCTCTAAACGCAGGTGTTTTGCTTTTTCTACTCTCTGGTTGAGTTTTTCTGTAAAGGGAAACAAAACAAAATCAAATATCTTCTATTTTTCCCTAGCATGTAATAGAAATTTGCTATGGAAAGTACAATTTTACATGTTTCCAGTCTTAGTTCATACACAAGCTTATGGAGAAACTGGCCATGAACATGTAGAAGTAGAATTAAATTGTCCATATATATTCTAGGCTTCATTTAGGATGTTTCAAGTTTGGCAAAATGTTCCTAAAATACTCCGGATGCTTGTCTGAACCCAATTTTACCATCTTACAGTTATTGATCACAGAATCACAGAATCACAGAATGTCCCGGGTTGGAAGGGACCTCAATGATCATGAATCTCTAATCCCTCTGCCACATGCAGGGCCACCAACCTCTGCATGTAGTACTAGACCAGGTTGCCCAGGGCCCCATCCAACCTGGCCTTGAACGCCTCCATCCCCAAACTCTCTGGGCAGTCTGTTCCAGCACCTTACCACTCTCATAGTAAAGAACTTCCCCGACATCCAACCTAAATCTTCCCTCAACTTAAATCCATTTCCCCTTGTCCTCCTGTTATCTACCCTTTCAAAGAGTTGATTCCCCCTCCTGTTTATAGGCTCCCTTTAGGTACTGAAAGGCTGCAATGAGATCACTCCCTCAGCCTGTCTTTGTAGGGAGGTGTTCCAGTCCCCTGATCATCTTTGTGGGTCTCCTCTGGACCCTCTCCAACAGCTCCCTGTCTTTCTTGTAATGGGGGCTCCAGACCTGGACGCAGTATTCCAGATGGGGCCTCACAAGAGCAGAGTAGAGAGGGACAATCACATCCCTGTCCCTGCTGGTCACCCCTCTTCTGATGGAGTCCAGGATACCATTTGCTTTCCATGCTGCAAGAACACACTGCTGGCTCATGATAAGTTTTTCATCCATCAGTACCCCCAGGTCCTTCTCCACAGGGCTGCTCTCAAAGACTTCTCCTTCCAGTCTGTATGGATGCCTGGGATTCCTCCAGCCCAAGTGCAAAACCTTGCACTTTGCTGTGTTGAACCTCATTAGGTTCACCCAGGCCCATCTTTCAAGTTTGTTGAGGTCCCTCTGAATGGCATCCCTTCCACCATGTCAAATTTGCTGAGGGTGTAATGATATCAGCCATCAGTGATCTTTTAGTGCGTCTTGTAATTGATCTAAACCCTGAATTGGAGTTTTCTGTACGGTGGTGACCGTAAACAGTCCAGATTTTGCTCTTTCTGTCAGTGTAAATTGTTTAACCTAAAAGATGTCGATCCCCCCAATGGTATGCTCCAGATACAGTAATACTTAGACAGTAAAACTTTATTTTGATTTACGTCTTTGGTGAGGACTGTAAGATCTGGGAGTATGAATCTCTTTTTACAGATAAGACATTAAGCTTTGCATAGTTTTCATGTTGGACAATGATTACTGAAAGTGTGTAATCTCAAGGCAAAAAAAATGTTCTGCCCCTAGTTGAGAGGGACAACAACTCTATTCACCATGAAGAGCATTTTCGTGATAATCAGGTCATCCATATCTGAAGCATTAACTTCCAGTGCTGCAACAGAAGAAAGACACAAATCACATAAAGTTATACACAGTCAGAAACCCAATGTCCTACACCAATACTTCCTCCCCAAAGAATTTAACTATTCCCTGTTTTGTCTGCAATGTCTTACTGATGTTAGTACAGAAATTGCTGTCAAGATGTATCTGACAAATCTCAAAATCCATCCTGATTTGCAAGGAATCTACTTTTTTATTATTTATTTGGAATCTGCCTGATAGTTTTTTTTTTTTCTCTAATAGTTTTTATTTTCTTTTTCCTTTCTCCTTTGGCATTATCAAGCATGGAGATTTTGAATTTCATGTTTAAGTTTTATTTCCAGTGGTACAATAGCAATTTTGTGTCACAACTTTGTATTTGATTTGCATTAGAAGTTAGCATACTACTGTGGGTAACCCTCAGGCAGTGTTATCATCCTGTTCCTGAAATACAAAAAAAACCCAAAAAAAGTGTATGCCTTCTTGAAACACTAAAAAATTAAATAAAACACACACACAAACCTAGAAGAAAAACTGCATTTGTTGAAAAGCTTTTTAATGCCAATACAAAATATAAACAAAACGTGGTTTCTGAATGAAATATCAGGACAAATAATCCTCTTGCCCATCTGTTATACTAAAATGGCCGCTATGGTATTGTGTTGTGAGAATACATGTGCCAGTAATGGATGAGATAAAAGCAGACATATGCTAGCAAGAAAGAATAAAAAATGTTCATGATAAGTTATGAGCTGAACCAGTGTGGAGAAATATATTCAGACATGAGAGTACAATATCTGCCAATCTATGTGTAAAGCAGATATTTCCATACTGCATATAATTGTTCCAGTTGCTTAATGCCTTCATCCCAAGGGACCTCAAGAATGCAACATATCACCAGCAACAACCTGGGCAAGGTTAATCTTAAATAAAGACTTCCTCTTTTGCCTTAGAAACTGCTCATGAATCTACTGAATGACCTTGATAATTACCTCGCATTCTTGGAACTATTTCAGCTTACCTGTGAATATGTTTTAGGATTTGACCAAACAGAAAAAGCAATAACTCTCTTTCCAAAGAATAAAGAAACAAAAATAGAGCATTTTGTGGTTTATCTCTATAAATTTTGTGGAGCTGTACATGGGGTACAGTGAAGTAGAGCAGAGATTGCCTCTTGCAAATTGGAAGATTGGCAATGACAGAAAACTGTAAGACCTGGAAGTCAGTACTATGTATGAATTAAATGGGTCTTCTTAGTTACAGCCCAGGCAAACTTCAATTTGACCGAAGGAAAACTAAAACAAAGATGGTGACACAGAGGCTCCTTCATGCTCTGCTGCCAATAAGCCTCATCTTACCCCCTGGAATAGAGTTGGTTGAAAAATAGTATTTCCTACAGGAAATTCCAAGAACTTAAAATACTGATTCACTCCAGATAGAAACAAGTGCAAATTGAGAATTTTTCACAAAATGAAGCTTTTCAAAATATTTCATTTTGACTGCAGTGAAATACTGTGAGGTTCACACTAAAATATCCAGAGACGCCGGCACTGGAAACTGTAGGTGGATAGGCAGAGCTGAGATAGCAAAATTCCTGGGCACCTTTACAAATGTTGTTCCATTTGATCCCTGGCCTGGTTTTAAACTAGACCAATCCTCCTCCAGCAGTTAAGCTGACTATGCAGAAAAGGTGTGGAGAAGAGCAGTTTGTAAGAACAAACACAACATCTGCAACAGTCAGTTTGTCATCTTCATGCAATTAAACTCAGGAATCAGTCCTGCAGTCTAACACTCTGTAGAATGGTCCTTTCATAGACACCGAGCTCTCAAGCAGTGGGCAGCTTCACCAAATTTCGACTATAACAGCTGCAGAAACTTCAGCAGCCTTTTACTACGCATCAGGTATCTTTTCCTTTCTTCCTCCCTGCATTCTTCTATGTGCCATGCCCAAAGACATGTTGTCTCTTCACAACAGTTCCCATTCTGCAGTGCAACACCCAGCAGCTAACAAAAAATCAGTATGCTGACAATGGTGCTTTTTCTGCCAGTTCCTATGGTGCTACCATTTTGTCATCATATACATTCATATTTATTCAACTTCTCCCCTTTGCAATATATTAAGTTTTAAATTACATGAGGGAAATATGGAATATAGTGTTTCCGAGCACTAAGTGTAAAAGACAAATGTAAAACAATTGATTTAATTCAATTTGTATTTTCATTTATAGTGTAAATTATAATGTTCATTATGTTATAGACTAAGCAAAGACTGGTGAGAGGATGAAGGAAAGAAAGAATTCAGTTCTGTGTTCATCTGTTGCAGGGATAGATGCAGAATGACTGATATGACACTGGAACTCCCCAGGGTCAAGGATCCTCTGAAGAAAACCAAACTCTGGATTGTATTGGAGTTCCAGCAGGACAGAAAGCTGAATCTGACAACCCAAACACGACAGGTGATTAAGTTATGTCATGTGTTTTTTTCTTAAGAATCTATGAATACGGGCTCTGACAATCCTTCATCTTTAGTTCTGCCCAATAATCCATACAACAGTTTATGTCATTCTCAAATGCCTCTGAAAATTTTGGGCAAATCTTAGACAGAATGAGCTGCTACTCATCTTAATGAAAATATTTCTCAGAACTAGTACTGAACCTGAACCAAAACCACAGAGCAGAACTACACAGATTGCTTTTGACTATTTAGATCCAGGACTGCTGTTGAATTCCAAATCAAGTCTGTTATTTTAAGTAAAAGATCAGATCCAAAATAAACAACATGCTTAATTCCCTGTTTTTTGAATGTGAAATCAAAAAAAAAAAACTTTTTTTGGACTTCCTCTCTAGACTTTTCTTGTATTGTCCTTCTTCTGTCTACCATGACAGAGATACTGAGATAAGACAAGGTTCACTTATGTAGAGGCTTTCTATGAGCAATGGAATTATGATAAATTTACATCCAGAATCAAGCAATTAGTTTAGGAGGAATGAAAAATTAATCATGGGAGAGAAGATGAGATGGAGATGAGTTTACTAAGCTAAATTATTCCAGATTTTTGGCAGTGACTACTCACGAATGAACAATAGAAAATGCTAGATTCTCAGTTCTGCTTTGGAAGGACTATGTGGCATCCACAGTGCAAGACTGCTACACAAATCTGAACACGTGTTGAAGTTCCTCAACTAATTCTTTCATTCCTTCAGCATAATGCAGGAAACATCTCAAGAGCATGGTGAGATTTCACTGTGCTCAGATACTCTGAGATAAATGTTTACAGGTTGTTACCAGAAAATGTAGTTTCAAGAAACACTTCAGCTTTTTTAACCTGCTTTATCTTGGAAAAAGACTGGGGACTGCAAAGTCCGCAATACTTTTCTGATTAGCCAGCATCCTCTATTTGGACAAATACTTGCATTTGCAGTTCATAATTTGCTTCATTGTATTGCATATCTTTCAGTGCTTCATAAATAAACAGCATGATGACTGCAAAGGGCTCTTGAGCCATCTTGTACATAGGCTTCCTCTTGTACAGGGGAAAAAGAATCCAAATGTAAACATAACAATTAATTACTTGGTTCAATCTCATGTTCCAACAAGAGCTTCCTGTGACATATTGTTCAGGTCATTTAGAACACTTTCACGAAAGGATTTTGTTTGCAATAGTGCTCGTGTGTGAAATTTAGATTCCTGAAATGTAACAAATTTTGAAGTCTGTGGATGCCAATACTTTCACTTTTAAAATTCCCCTGATATCCAGGGTTCTGCTCCTGTGTGTAAACACAAGTTCCATCATTTTAGTATAAGTGGTTTAGGTTTTTTTTTTTTTGTCTCTGAGTCTAGCTGAAATCCATATACTATGCTGGTGTCTCCAATCAACATGGTATGCTAGAATTATTTTGAACCTGTCTTACTTAGCACACCTAACTATCTGAGTTCAATAAAAAATATAGCATTATCAAATGATCTTATATGCTCCCCACCCCTGCAATTGAACTGTAATTAGAGCATTGGCTTCAGATGTACTACTTCCAATTCTTTTTTCAGCTTCAGGAAAAATTTACCCATGTTCTTCATTTTTTTACTGGTCTTTACTCCATTGTGAGTCATTTTATTTCCTTCTGCCACTAGGAAGAAAGAAATAGAAGAGTTGTTCTCACGGAAAGAAAATCTAAGCAAGGAAACCAAATGAAAGCTATTGGATGTCTCAGGTAAATCTCAAGGACTACCTGCACTTAATTTTCTCCTGCTTAATATAGGATGATATCACTGTCCCTCCTAACTAAGTGTTGTATTAACAAATATGTTAGGAAATATGAAACTGCAATACCACTCTTTTATGGATTAGATATAGAAGAGCTAGAAGCTGTAGTTACTTGGTACAGCTTTATTCTAGACTGGAGTCAAGGCTGGATGTTCTTAGAGCTGAAGAAAGACTACTGCTCTTCACTGTCTGTCACATTTTGTCATGATGACCAGGACACTTGGCAAGTGAATAAATGGCACAATACTGAGGTTCCATATCCTTCCATTTTCTCCCTCATGCAGTGTCACTTTTAAATTTAGCTAACTTCATCATGGATAATTACAGGTCTCTTTCAATCATCTTTTTTTTTTTTTAAAGTTAATTTTCATAATCCTTTGATTTTCTCAGCAAAGGCTATTTATTCTAAATAATTGTACTTTTCTACAGGTATCTGCTGGTCTTCAGTGACACCATTGAAGGTCAGCCGTTATCACAGGTTCTCCAAAACTTTCCCATAAATGAAGCCGCAGAAGATCTTGAGGACAGTGTTTCTTTCTAATCTGGAAGGCTAAATGGTCTCAGCCAAGGTGTCTGAGAACGTCTTTGGGTTAAAAAAAAACCTGGAATATGTCTTGGACTACTGCCTCAGAATCTGCAATAAGATAACTTTGCTGTAAAAGCATTTTGGCAGAGTGAGTACTGTAGGTAGTAAAGATCAGCCAGATTCTCACGTCAAATCTAGAATTATTTCTCATTTCAATCATCAGTTTATTTTCTTGATGACACCTCTTCTGAAACATGAATCATTAAGCTTTTTATCCATGTTATTTAAGGACAAGCTGGCTTTTAAGAGCTCAGATCAGCTTGTTGCTGTGTTTCAGATGACTAAGGACTGGGAAGTCTCAGAATAGGTATGTGGTAGAGGAACAGAAAACAGGTAACTTACTGTGAGAAAATGATGTTTCTACAGAGGGAAAAGCCTTATTTCCAATTAGACACTGGCCGGCAGAAGGAGTTTATCTCCATGTTGTTTAACATGTACTCCCTCTGATAGATAAGAAAGTAGGACTAATTCTAGAAGAAAAATTCATTTGAGTCATAGCCATTTAATCACCAATGAAGAAACCCAGTTTTTAAACAAACAAATCAATTTAGTCTAACCCAAGCTATTAAAATATTCTTAAAATTTGAAGCATGAGATTAAAATTAATAATACCAATATCACAAACAGAATTTAAATAAAAAAAACTTTAAGAGATATTCTGTACATTTTTAAGGATTTGTATACCATTATCTAGCCACTTTTTAAAAAAATCACCTTTGAAAGTGTTAAAAAAATCTCTACAGTCTTGTAGAGAGATTCTGAATTTTGTATAAATTTCTAGATACATTTAATTTTGTAAGATTTAAATTTTGAGCTGTGGTTAATATAGCAAGTTATTTCTGAACATCTGTGAAATTTCTTGGACTAAGAAGTCTTTTCTCCTTACTTTCTACACTTTGCTGAAGTATCCTCTTACAAGCTATTTTCCACTACGTGCATTTATATTCTTTTGAACTTTTTGTTTTGTTTTATTTTGAGAAGGCATTCTTTATTCCACATTTTGCAAGAGAGCACTAGTTATGTAATTTCTATTTTGAAACAGGAAAGTTATCCTCTTCCACACTTGCTTGAATTTCAGTGAAAACTTAAAAAAGCCAAGAAAGCAGAGTCAATTGATTCTAATTCAGAAGCAGGACGAAGGAAGACTTTTGTTTTCCCTCTCTACAAGCACTGTCATATGATCATCCTACTGTAAATACAAACATGTAATTTAACTGGCCACCATTACAACAACCACTCACAACTGTGGCAAGAATTTCATAGAAAGCACATAGCCAGGTTTTGTGCCCAAATAACTTTGAGACATACATATAGTCAAGCACTTTATTGGGTCAGGGCAAAGACCAAGAAATTGAACAGGTAATAGAAAATACATATCAAAATATAGAGTGAGGAGGACTTGGGATGCACAAGTAGATGAGCAGATGAATAGATCAGTCTCATCAACGTTTGGATAGTTCAGTTGTTGCAAGTCTGTTTTTTCAGTGACACTTCTAGGAGATATCTACTGATAAAAATTTTGAAGAAATATAGAATCTTGCAGAGTATAATTTGCAGTAACAATCCAAATTGTGCAGCATTTAAGACTGTCTTACATCCCTAGAAGAGGAAAGTTGCTGAGATGGAACCAATTTACTAAAACAAATGTTGAAATGTAATAGAAATTGTAGATTATCATTTCACTTTGGTGGTTGGGGGCCTGTTGATAAACCTTTATCTGTTCAGCTAAACCTACTCAGAATTTTCAGATTTTAAAAGAAGACAGGTTAGTTGAGTCCTCAGCTTCATTTCATCTAATAATAATTTGTTAATGCAAGAAAAAATGCCCTAAAAAAAAGAAATGTATATACATATATATATATATATATACACTTTTTTTTTTTTTTTTTTTTTTTTTTTTTTTTAAATAGAGTTTAAAATTGTAAAAATGATACCATAAACTCCCAGCAGAAAATACAGGTAATCTTCCCAAAGTCTGAACTGATAAATTTCTAAAAATTCTTTTGTATGAAGCAACAGTCTGTTTATCCATTCTTCATCTTAATACTGAGATAATGGGCCATGCTTCTATATCCTTGCAGCTCTTCTTCATCTTCCTGTGCTGAATTTTTTTAGCTCAGTGGATATCAGGTGACTCAGCATTCAAGATCTCTGGAGCAATTTGTTGAGCTGCTTCAACAGTGACTGTGACTCATGCAATTAGCTGGTGCCGCATAAGTTCTTGCTTTCTCACCTGAAGTCAACCAATTTCCAAAACCAAACAGAAAAACAATCAAGGATCTTTAAACTGAGTGTGGTGGTAAGAATATATAATCCTCCTTCACATTTAAAAGAATCAATTCCATAGCCGTTAATATAGCTCTTCATCAACAGTTAGCTTCAAGAAAAACGTAGGTAGAAGCACAGGTGATTCAGAACGAAGTCTCAGTTTGACTAGGCCACTGAAGTGTGAGACTACATCTACAATCTTTATTTTGAGGTGTTTTTCTAATGAGTCAACGTTTCATGTTTAAATTAAAGGAACAATAGAAAGGTGATTCAGATCTGAGTTTCAATTTCAGCAGAGATACATTTCCTACTGTTGACACTGGCATATGTTATAGAATGATAAATACCATACTAAGCAGGAATAGCATACTTGAAACAATTTGTTTTCAGTTTAAGAAATTATGTAAACTGTAATCTCTGGATCTGGCTAGGTAGTAAAGCATGTATGACTGAGTCCATCCATAACTCTGTCTTTTCTCCCTTTTTGTCACAAACTTTCATACTTAGTGGGGAAAAATAATCCCTTCCCTGATGCTCTGTAGAATTCTAAATACAGCCCAATACTTAACAGGGAGATTTTTTTTTTTTTTTTAACCAAGGAATACAGATACACAAGCTTTTCCTCCATCTTACTTATCTAGCCCTACAGAGTAATTGCCAACATGATCAAGATAATATTAGGAAAATATATCCGTCCTTTTCTGGCTATAACTTTTCAGTAGGAGAGAAGAGAACATTTAGCAAGTTCCTTTTCTACACTCTATTCCAAGAGATCTGTGGACAAGAAATTCTGACACTTGAGTTTTGAGGAGAAGCTGTTTCCAAGGTATTAATATTACAAACCCTGTTCTTCTCCCTCATTTTTCTGTCTGACCATTTTTATCACTTTAATCAGATTTTATTCAGGTTGTCTCCTCTTGAGTCCTTAAACTAGGAACACTGATGATCATCTGAATGCAGAGTTTACTATGTGGCTGTTATTGCTCTCATACTGTAGCTGTAATTTTTTAAATTATAGAAAATATCTGTGAAATATAAATACGGAAGTTAAATTGCAGTGACAGTGGAAATTAGGTCAGTATAATAAACCAGTAACACTAGGTAGGAAGTGAAGAATATGCTAGTGGATAATAACTGATGAAATCAGGTAATTCTGTTCTCTAAGCCATAAATGTAAAGATTCTCTATGTGGCAAAAGTTACATTTTTCTGAATAATGATTAATAATATTTAGCTACATTTAAGAAGTGGTTCAGATGTTATCAGTGTAAATGGGAATATCCTATTTAGTATGAGAGAAGCTGGCTAAGACCTCAAATGTTCTATATTTTCTAAACACTATACAAATATTGTCTAAATAAGCAAGGCTCAAAAAAACTCTGTAGAGAACAAAGTGCAACACAAGCTGGAGTGCCTTGAAGTTTATGAAGTAGATCACATTGCTCCACAGCTTCTGAGGACCAACTTGTGATACTCTTTGTTGCTGTATGCAGCATGGGAAGGAGAATAATATCTCTATATATTCGACAGCAACTGTGTTCAGAAGAGAGAGCAAGGCTGGGACTTGTGGGCAGCTGAAGAGCAGAATGGTTACTCTCAAGTGACTGTGGACAGTGGCAAGATGAAGGATCTTTCCTAATTGCCCCTGCTAGCCAAATGATCTGGGTTGTCTTATATTTATACCTTGTGGTTCCTTTTTTTTGCCAGGGAAGAGAAGTGGTGAAGGAGGGGAGGGAGAGAGAGGACAGAGTACCAGGAATCCCCTGCTCTGGCTCCTACATGGGATCAGGACAGGTAAAGTTTTGGATCTGGAAATTATAGAGCTCTCCAGGATACACCAATTTAGATGAATGTAGCATCCCAGATATATGAACTCTTTACATGCTTGTCAGCTGATTCAACCCATATAGGATCTTGAAATGAAATGCTTAAATATTGCTATACTGAAGTAAATATTTGAGAGAGCAAATAAAACTAAAAAGCCAATACTACAAACTTTGATTCATGTAAATTGACTCCAGCCATACAAAAAGTCTCACTGGTTTCAATAGCTAAAGACTAATTCAGCGAGCAAAGATTTGTAGCATCTAGGATTAACTAGTAATATGAATAACTAGAAATCCAATGTTACAAATCAAATGTGCTAAACTGTCCTTTCATTTCTGTATTGCTTTAATGCATAGTCTCCAACCAGTTTTGAAACATGTTGTTGCATACAAACATGTAACAGTGTCTGTCCTCAAACTGTGAAGAAAAGGTATTGTAGGAGGAGAGAGCATTGTTTTACTGATGAAGAAAATAAGCCTAGAGAAAGAATAGGATCATTTTGATGTTATGACTGTTCTGTGCTGTCAAAATCTGCTACTATAAGCAGGTCAGCTTTAGGAACTGATATAAACTATACAGGAGTAAGTGTAAACATGTTGATGTAAGTCTGTCCATAACACAATTGATTATAGCTTGCCAACCCTCTTTAATACTTCAGATTTTATCAAAGATCAGGTTTACTTTAGCGTAAAAACCATGGCAGAACCCCCAGTTTGACCCCAATATTGAAAGTGACCCCAATATTCTGAGCTACTTCAGCCTTAAGTCCTTCTGGCTCCTCCACCTGAGATGAAGAAAGGATAAGGATTTGTACAAAGGTAAGGATTATT
Source organism: Phasianus colchicus (assembly GCF_987193195.1). NCBI lineage: Eukaryota > Metazoa > Chordata > Aves > Galliformes > Phasianidae > Phasianus > Phasianus colchicus. Next base: position 37,587,883 of record NC_143438.1, read on the forward strand.
AACACCTCTGTACAGGTAGAGAAGATGAAACGCACAGATTGAGCTATTAGCCCAAGGACCTAAAAAGAGAACAAAGGCTTGGGAAGAATACAGACGAAGCTGCTTTCCCATTCAGTTTGTTTGACACTCCTAACTAAAATGTTGTGTAGTTAGGTGGTTGCGCAGAATATTGCCTAGGACCTAAGTCTTGCTGCTCCTTCTAAGCAATTATGTTCATTTTGCATTATTACAATATATGTTTTAAAATTGCAGGTGTGTAATAGCACAGTTCTGTGTCCTCTGAGCATTTCTGATACTTTTCTTACAAGTTTGCGAAATGAAAGAGGTCAAATACCAAAAATAGTGTAGTCTTCTTTTTTTTCTGAACAATAATAAAAAGACCATCCATCACACTGGCAGGCTCATATCTTATATGGCCATGTACAAAACATACTCCAACTGAATGAACAGCTGTCAGAGCAGTCTCTTGTCAGCACGTGGGCTGAAGTTTGCTAATGCATGTGCACACGTGCAAGCATTCAAATCCTTATCTCATGATGATCAATAACCATATTTGCAAATGTGTTTGTACTAATGATTTACTCTGGATGCACTGGCTTTCTTAGGTCCTTTGGCCCAGCAATTTCCCATTATCTTTTCACAATAGGATTGTCCACCATGGAGGACGATTTTCCATGAGCAAAATCTGAATAGTTGAAGAGTCAAAGTGATTTTTGTTCTTTTGATTCTTTCCACAAGTCTGAGATAAATGGTTTTTTTTTTTTTTGGTTTCTCACAATTTTAATGTCGGATATGAAGGTAATAAAGAAACTAAGATTAATCCACGAGGATCAGAAATATCCATACAGCAAAAATTAAAGTGGAGGGAAGAGTGTTCTTATAGACAAGAACTATCTGTCTTTAGGATAAACCTGAAGAACTGCTCCATAGAAGTATTTCCAAATAGTTGCAGATTTTCTTCTATTGTTATACCTCTGTTGTCATGCTCTGGACTTCCAAGCAGGCTTACTTTCCACAAACTTGACAGCTGGACTTGTTCTGCCTGTTCTTTAGAAAATTTCAACACACCAGCATTGTGACTACAAACTTTGCAATTCACAATCACTATAGAAAGTCTTACCTCCTTCCTGAATATATGTGTATTTTGAGGATAGACCTGGTCTTTTAAGTAAGACATCCTGACAACTGTAAGAAACTTCCCCACTGACAGGACAGGGAATGTGATTTGTCAGCCCTAAATACTCAGCAATCTCAGCTGTAATCTCTTGGTAAAAGAATTCTGGTGAAGCTTGTGATTAAGGTGCCTGATCTGAATATGTCCCACAGTCATTACGTGAATTGTCCAAAGAGTGTCACACAGTGGAGATGAAAGCACACTTACTATCCGCATATATTTCTTGGTGTCTGCAGGCATCACTTGCAGGATCCCAAAACTCCATAGCAAGATTCTGCCAGAATGCTAAGAACCATATCATTGAAAAATAAATTCAAGGCATAAACACATCCATTCCTACACTTGGCATAAATATTTTTTTTCAATTAGACAAGATGTTCTGAGTAACATAAATCCCTTTTATAGTTCTAGCTGGTTTGACACTTAATCAGTTACCTTCCCAAGCAATGAATGCTCAACACTTAACTTTTTAACTTTCCTCTCAGATAAGTGCCATCAATTTGCAAGGTGATTTAGAATGCAAATCATGAATAGTGCTCAATACTGCTAGCGCTAGTCCTTTATGAATCAAGGCGCTATAAAACTTCGTCAATATCTGTATTAAACACTTATTGACTGAAGTTTTACAGAAGCCTTATTCACAAGGGACTTGTGCTCCCCATGTGAACTTAGATCATCAGGAAAGGCACAGGCAGTGGCTTGCATTTTTCTACTGCCAATTAGAAATAATAACTATCTTTGCATACATTGTGCTCACAGCCGAAATATATATAGGCATATGGGCATTTCACAGATGTGAAAAATCTAGTTGTCAAATAATGTCAGAAGAGGACACAAGATTGTATTTTCTGAAACATTATAATGAAGTCATATTAAAAACATATTAGGAAAAGAAAAAAAGAAAAAGATGATATAGTTTATTTGAAATGTTGGCACTGGAAGAAAACTCAATAGCACAAGGTGCAATAGACCAGTTTTCCAGTCTAAGAAGATTATATTACCATTTCCGGTAGATCTAGTAGATATGAGTTTACTTTTTCCCAATTCTTAAACTGGGATGCTAATAATCTTAATCTGGTTAAAATCAAGGGAGACTTGCTTTTGATTTCACTGATATCAAAATTTCACCCTGTGTGAAACTAAAAGGGATTTGATTAAAATCTGTGTGGTCGACATGCCAAGTTTATAACCCAAAAGTAGCAACATTGCTAGAAATTAAAAACATAATATATACAGATAATTTAATAATCCCAAACTGCAAAATGAGGATATCATTCAAGACTAATTCAATTTTAAGCATAATTTTCAGGATTTAGTTTTAAGCACTAACATTTATGTCTTCCTAACTTTCCTGTCGATGGGCAGGTGAGAAATCTTTTTAAGTGGGTTTATGCCAATTTAGACAGCTCAACGTTCAAAGAATCTATGAGAAGCAAGTTAATCCAGCTTTCTAATTGTTTTAATATGTAATATCAACATAAAACAGCTGCATCAGGACTGAACAGCTATTTAAAAACTCTTGAAAAGTGTTTATTAAGGATTTTTCTTCATTACTCCACCTCAAAACCTCCCTGAAAATATCAAGGTAATTCAGGTTTAAGGTGTTGCTTGGTATGAATACAGTCAGCCAGCTAGGATCAGTTCCAACATCTAATACCACTCATTATAATGGTGCCAATTAAAAACAAACGAACAAATAAACATAGAAATAAACTATGCCATTTGTGATTTGATTAAAAAGATTTTTTGATCTGCTAATTCCAGATGCTTTATAGCTTCTCAAAAAGCAGCCTCATCTATGGGCTACTGTGCTTTTTGGTTAGGAAGATCAGGAAAGATGTTGGCCTTATAAAACAGTTGTAATTTTGAAAATAATACTACATGGAAGATGTTTCGATAAAAAAAAAGAAGAGATTGATTTATGCATATAGTGCAATTTCATATCAATTTTCTTTTTTTTTTTTCATTAGAAGATACATTCTAGAAAGAAAAATGATAAATTAAGTGTCAGAATTTTGATAAACTTTTCCAATGTAAAATTATTTTTCAGTTAAATGTTCTCTTTGATATTATTTGAAATTTAAATTGTATTTTAAATGCATTTAACTCTTTTAAATGCATTTCAGCTGTTATTTAAGAAATAGAACATTGGAAATTAAATATTATGACTTTCAAAAGCAATTAGTTTTGTTTACCTTGAATTATTTCTTCACCTTATCAGTATGTAAAATTTGTTTTCAAAATGCAGCAATAATCTTTTCTTTGGTGTTACAGAACTGGTAATGAATAAAACAAACAAACAAACAAAATACAAAAAAAAAAACAGTGCACAATGCAAACGTATTTCTAGTTTAAAAATAATCTGACTCTAAACTTCAGAATTGGCCTCAGAATCTATCAGCTGTCTGTGTGCTATAAGCTATTTAATATATGTCAAATGAAAGGAGTTCACAAGTCACCTCTGTAACTTGTCATATGTGCCATCTAATTGATGTACATACAGCAGTGGAGTATCCTGTAGCAAGAAGAAAACTTTTGACCTTAGCTGCTTTTGGAGAGCACAGAGAGTTCGGGATTCATCCAAATTGTTTGGGTGCATATGACATGGTGCTAGAAATACTCCTTTCCGCTACATCAGGAGACTTTTATCAGTTGGTGGCCACAGACTGACTGACCTTAACTAACCCGGTTGTTGAAGGGCAGTATGTGACCCAAGAATGAACTTCTCTGCTATGAGAGCAACTAGTCTGCATGTGAGAAGGTTTGCTTTTAGTTCTGTTCAGTTTCTGCTCAGAGGCTCAGGTTGGCCCTTATTTTAACTGCACCCATTCAACCGTTAATATGAATTATGCTTTAGTTCTAGAAGTAGAAAAAATGTCATCTCTTTGGCTTGTAATAATTTGGTGGTGCTCAATATGTAAATTACCTACTACTGCCGTAATTAGATGGTCAACAATTCTTACGGAGAACAGAAGCATTTAAATTGCATCTATTTGGTGAAAAATAAGTGTTGCTCAGCAGAGGCTATTTCACCTACTCAACCCATGATTAAAAACTCGTTGGTTGGAGATTTAAATGGGTTTAGGATTGGCATGGTGTCACCATTGTGCAAATCCTTTGTTAAATATTAAATAATAGAAAAATGTGTTAGGGTCATACAGTGTGTGATTTATGTGACAAAACCCTTATGGGCTGTGTTTGTCAAAGGCAACTCATAATTCTGAATTGTTTCGCTGAATAGCAGAGAATATTTTTGTTGTGGTGGTGGGTGGGAAGAGATTTGTTTTCTCACTATATTCAGCGTGGTAAAGATTTCTCTCTGTCTTTAGACACCTTTCACATGAAGAAGCCAAGCCCTGGGGCTAAGCGAAGGAGATGGGGAGGGATGGGTGCCCCTCCCTTTACATTAAGCTACCGCTGATAACAGCTTTTTGATATATGCATGGTCTGGGACTCAATTAGATTGTCAGATAAAAGTAATAAAAATATGTCATTTTTCTAAACTTTTTTTTTTTTTTTATGTGTATAACAGTCAGAAGCTGTTTAAAATCTGAAGACTGTAGGCCATGTGGACTTTTTGAAAGACTTGCATGTGTGTATGACTTCACATCATCTCAGAATTATTCTTCTGGGACTTTCTAAACAATTGTGTCCATATAAATCCTATTGCTTTGTTAAAAAATATATATGTATATAAAAAGTAGGTAGTAATTTCCTTCCTCCACCCCCTCAAAAATATATATATAAATTACTGCTAGAAATTATTGCTTGCATTCGGTACTCTAGGAAATACAAAGGCAAATTCAAAAAAGACCTTGTCTCCTTTCTTTCTCTAAAACACAATTTATTGCTTTAAATCATAAAAATAAAACAGTCAAATGTTGCATAAGAGACCCTCAGCAGAAATAAAAGAAAAGAAAAGGCAAAACTGAACTTCCCATAAACCCAAATCCCATACAGCAGAGCTTTCTACAAGACCATAATTAAATAATCCCTGAAGGACTTGTGGAGGAGGGGATAAGAATACATAAACTTTCCAACACGATGAAAGAAAAGACTCTATTATTATTATTTGATTATATTTTTAAGAAGGAAAGAACTAAAAAATATATACTTAAGGTAGTCTACATGTGTAAACTATTCCATGCTAAACAAGTATCTGTGTAAGTCTCAGCCCTAATACACAATTAAATAGAAAAATAAAGGATGTATTTGTAATTTAGGGACTACAAGGAGATTGTATCATATTTTAAAAAGGGCCAAAAAAGGGCCTACTGCAGTGTCTAACAATTTCTTCAGCAATGAGGCAGTGGAAATTTCCAGCAGGAGGTTCATGAGGTTCTTGCCTGGACGGGAGACTTCAATCCCAATATGTCCCTAGTTGGTTACTGAATAGGAGAGGAGTCCCATACCTGTGCTTATGTGGTCAGGTTAACAGATACAGAGAGTCCACAAAGGTAAGGATATCTTGCAACCATTTTACTTTCTCAAATGGAAAAGCAAACTGCCAGTGAAGCACTTTAGTCTGAACTTTTTAAATTACCTTCTTCTTTTTCCTTCAGTAAGGAAAAGGCTGTTGATGAAGTGGTTTTTCTCAAATGGAAAAATATCCCACTAGAAAAACATTTTGACCATCTTGGACTGCAGCATTTTGCAAGGTAAGATGCTGGTCTTCTCTTTGCTAAGCCTCTAAGTATGGAAATCATCCCTCCATACATATGTGATACCAAACCACCTGATCTTCGGTGAATACTGGCCAGCATTCAATCAGCTGGGAAAGGGAAGGGTTATTCTGTTCATTGGCAAACTTTAATATGGAGATATGTAGACTCTTTTTTGAGGTGGTGGAGGCTGAGGATTCTTTCATTTTATTTGAAACTTGCTTAGGATTTCTCTCTCATTTATTTGGGATTAGAGTTGTGTCTTTGCTTACAAATCTTTCCCATAAGCATCCCTAATAAAGGTAGAATTAATTATTAATTGCACAGATGCTTAGTGTGCAAAAACTTGCTTTCTGATGCTCTTCTTCACTATAAATTTGGAGAAGTTATCATACAAAAAATGAAACATGACTTTATGCAGGTTTATGCAGGCTGAAAAGATTCAAGTTTAACTCTTGTGTACTGAGCATCATAGTTTCATTAATGTGTAACCTGGGCCTTCTAACATAATGATAAATCCTACCTGTATGTGCTCTGCAGCTGGGTTTGAAATTATGTTGATAGAACTGTTTATTATTGGATGACACTGCCTAAAATTGTTAAGTCGGTCAGAAAAGGGTGGAAAGTTGCAAAGCAGCAAAGACAATGGAAATATATTTTCTTTGGATTAAGAAGTGCCTTGAACTGCAGGGAGAAAGCAGCTTCTTAGGGAAATAAATAGAATTATGTCATATTTTTCATGAAATGCCCAAACTTCCACCATTGTTAGAGCTAAATGGTTGCAGTGATTATATTGCTACTCAGACACTCTGAAGTAAGAACATTTGCCTTTCTGCAAAATCTTCTCCATCCATGCAAAGCTCTGAGGACCTGCAGAAGTATAGCAGTGTAGGTCTCGTGAAATCCAAGAAGATTCCTCAACCCACAAGAAACTGGATTTTTGCTTTGATTTGGTTCATAGCCCACCTCCACATAGCCTTGTTGCTCTCACAACAAGTGTATTTGGATACAAGAAACAGGTATAGCATGTTGATTTTCAAGCATTTCTAGAAATCCTTCCCTTTGTTTGCAGTTTCTTGTTCAGTGCTGTGAACAGCCACAGTGAAATGCTGAACAAAGACCAGGAAGAAAATCTAATCCAAGACAGCAGTGAATCTGGGCCATCTTAAAGCATCCAAGATGTCTGCATTACTATGGAAAAATAGATGGACTCTTCCAAAATATTCTGACACCGGAGTGATTCTATGATTCTATGATTAAAGGTACAATAAATTCAAATCAAAATCTGGGAAGAAATATTTCCCCCCTGGTAGCAACCTTTTAAACTGTATATAAGTACCCCAGGTATACATACTGCGTGCCTAGTTTAACCCTCAGTTAAACTTGGTTTTATTTGAAAATTTGTAATTTAAATGAGGTTGTTAGTGGTGATGCAGCTGCCAGTAGGAAAATCACACAACAAATTGAGAAGAGTACTGAAAATAAGTATTTGTTCCTTGGTGCAACTGGTATGTTTTGCCTAAGCACGACACTGTTATACTGTGTTGAGTTTGAGTTAGAATGAAAATGAATACACTTCATCTCCAAATTAGATGCAGTACCATATGTGTTATCAATTTATCAGTACACCAGCGAAACTGAAGTGTTGAATGGAAGTGGCTCGGTGACTGTATGCAGCTGTAAGAGTCAGCAGATATTACAGTTAGCTGACTCAGCCAACTGCTTCTTGTCACATCTCTATCTTTAGAGTCATTGACACAGCTCTAGTCATATGGAACTGATATTTAAATGCTACCCTACAGCCAGACTTACATAAGGGCTACAGAATTCATGCCTCTGGGTAGGCTGGAGAATTTGAATACAGAGTGTTACAGCACAAATTGTGTTTATCCTCCCTGTAAGCTCTGAAAGGAACTATAGTTGATCCTCCATTCTAACCGGCAGTTCAGTTTTAATGAACAACCTAACGTCATAAGAACATATTTTGCATTACTGCATCAAGGGGAAATCCATTTACTCCCAGATTAGCAGCTTCTACCTGCCTCTGAACTGTGTTATTTGTGGGGAGTAGTGGGGGACAAAGAAATGTTGCTCTATTTGTTTAATATTTCAGTGCTTAACATTATGTTGTTCTATAGCAAGTTATGTTAAATGAGTTGATGGTAGCAAGAAACAGAGCAGTGCAATATAGAAAGAAATGAAAAGAAAAAAGGGAAGGGAAGGGAAGGGAAGGGAAGGGAAGGGAAGGGAAGGGAAGGGAAGGGAAGGGAAGGGAAGGGAAGGGAAGGGAAGGGAAGGGAAGGGAAGGGAAGGGAAGGGAAGGGAAGGGAAGGGAAGGGAAGGGAAGGGAAGGGAAGGGAAGGGAAGGGAAGGGAAGGGAAGGGAAGGGAAGGGAAGGGAAGGGAAGGGAAGGGAAGGGAAGGGAAAATCCCTGGGGTGAAAGAGGTATGAAGAAGCTCATTACAAATCCAGACCATCTTGGCAACTTTCCTGTGCTGACATCTTTAACTATCTCCTCACTTCCCTCCTTCTCCCTCCAGCAAATGCAGAAGAGGCACAAGCATATAGGGCCAGACCTTTAAGATGTTAGATTCCTAGCCTTTTAAAAGCTGATCCATAACTCCCACTATTGTATTTACTTTTCACATTCATTTTAAAACAGCCATGGCTCCCTCAGAATCTGCTTAGTTGTCTCATAAAGACCTCTTAGAGACACCACGTAACTCTAGTGACTTACCACAGTGCCTTTTCAAGGCAGAAAAATCTTGATGCACTGCTCGTATATATAATACAGTTTTCCATCTTACTGATTTTAGATTTAATTTTCTTGGCTAGAGTTGAGTTATTGGATGGACACCGTGGGATACCAAATGTACAAATTGCCTTGCACATCAAGAGTCTATGAAGAATCTCAACTGAAGTGTCTATGACTTTCTCAACCCACATGAACATCTGGGGACCAACAAGTGATCCAAAGGCATTCAGAACAATATATGAGTACATTGAAAATTGCACTGTGGGAAGAAGTGCTAGTACACAAAGTGGGAAAACACATACAGAAACTTCCCTAAGGATATAAGAGCTGGAAATGATACAAGATATGTATATTCACAAGCCACCAGTAGACTCTCTCTTCCCTGCCTTACAGGTCTACTTAACTGTAGTCTCCAACAAAAACAATATTTCTTCCCTGTAAAAAATGTTACTTTGGAATTAAAGAAAATAGCTTCACCTAGTATTGTTCAGCATATATATATTAAGCAGTGAGTAACGTAGGTACAGCAGCTAAAACTGTAGCTAGTTGAAAACAGAAAAGACACTGCTTCTGTTGCAATATATGCCTACATTCAGCTTTCAGCAGAGATGAGTTTTAGCAGATTTACAAATTTATATTGAAACATGAAATGATACTAAGTTAATTAAAAAATATCAATTTTATTTTTAAAGAGAGAGAACAAAGAGCCTTTAGGTTCACAGAGCTGAATCACATCAACAATCATTTCAAATAGATTTTCGTTTTTTAATATACTTTTGAATTTAGTCTGTAAAATTAGATTTCGAAGATTTTGTTTTGTCCTGTTTGCTTGGGATTGGTCATCTACTTATGTAAAACAGAGTGAAAATAAATATTAACGTGCACTAGTTGAGGACTGGGGTCAAGACTAATTCTCAGTTTCTTTGATGCGTTAAGACTGAACAGACAAAAGTAAACAAAGATCATATGTCATTTCTCAATAGTAAACTATTGCAAGGGATATATTTATGTTTAGTTTAATATTGTAATTTTAGTCTAGGTTAATGGAAATGTGTTACCCTTCTTTAAGTGTAAATGTGATTTCTCTGCTAATGAAAAAAAGAGACTTAAATGCACTAATTACAATGGGGAGTATTGTAAAGGTAGCTGAGCTACAAGTTCCTCTAAGCAAATCTACCAAATGTAACTTACACTTCATCTGCCATACTGTCAGGCTGTTGCCATAGTTGTGCTCTGCCAGTTGAGTGGAGATGGGGTGCTGCAATAACAAAGGACTAAACCTTCACCTCGCAAACCTAAGCCTCAGGTCATATAAAAATTTTAAGGGCCTAAAAATTTAATTCCTAAAAATTTTTAGGAAGTGAGAGCTGTTTTTCTAGACAGTCTTCATTAAAAAACTGTGCATTAATAACTTTGTGTACTCAAGAATTAAAAATCATGATATTCCCCAACCCACTGACTACAAAGGAGCTGGGTAACTCCTTCTGTTTTTCACTTCTTGTTGTAGTCAGTATGATATTAGGGCCATTTTTTTTCCAAACTGTCTTCACTATAATGAGAACACAAGAACTGGAATAAAATTATGAAGTAGAAAAACAGCTTAATCACCGATTGATAGATAAAAGTATAAGAAAGTGGAAGACATATTAGTACCTTCACTAGTTTTCTACCCTACTTTTCTGAACTTTGTCCATCTTAACCAGATGCTGTGTTTTCATATCTAATAGTCCTGATATTTCAATTTGGGAACCTGTCTGAACATCAACAGCAACTACAATGGCTTGTGCTTATGAGTTTATTTACCATATCCATAAACAAGACAGCAAATTATTTTCTGAGCACCCTTCACACATCACCCATGATATTATGGGATATATATTGTCTATGATTCCATGATTCTGTGATCTCTTTTATGGGTTGAACAGTCCTAGTCTGTCTTTCCAATTGCAAAAGTCCTTGATTACCTTGTCACTCTTCCACGTACACTTATCCTCATTCTTCTGAATGCTAAATACTCCAAACTCTACTAAAAATATCATGCATATATTTATATAACAAAATTTATTTTAAAGGATCTTTTCCAAGACTTCACTAGCAATCTATTGCTCAAATAATGCATTAAGATAAACATTATCATATTCATCAACTGTTCGATTTCTTTTTCATTCCGTATAATTGAAAAGATCTAATTAGGTTGCAGAATACTGATCATGCACAAATCATGCTATAATTTGTAATGTAGCTGGACAACTGTTAGAAATTAGGTTTGTATTAGAAAAACAACAACGACAACAACAAAGAACATGGCAGCAACAAAACTACAAAACCTTCAGGATTAGGCAGATGATGTCCATTGTCCTTGCATGTAATGCAAAGTGGAGCATGGCAGATTACCTAAAGAATAACACAGATATACAAGTTGAAAAGTAAACTTGAAAAGCGAGCAGTGGTAAGGCCAAAAGTTATATACATGGATGATGATGGACAAAAATATGTGGTATACTATGCTATCACAATAAAAAAATATTAGTGTGATTTTAGCCACTGTTTGTGGAGGCATTATACTTCCAATGTCCAGAGGCAAAAGTCCGTCTTTGTGTAGTATCGTGTGCTGATCTCTGCACATTTCATTAGCAGGGGAACCCTACACCATGGATGGAGTTCATTTAGAGATAGTTATCAGCAAAGAATAAAAAGCCTTGTCTAAGATGTGAATAAATAGAAATGGAAGGGAGATTAGCATGACTGTAATCGACTAATTTTTGAAGACAGTATTAACACTTGAAAACAAAAAAACAGAGATGATTCAGATCTCTTGATAACAGGATCCATTCAATCACAGCAAAAAAAATGCATGTGATAGCTACAAAGCAGGTTTGCCCAAATAGGTGGGCCATGGATTCTTAGGAACAATGCTGCAGCGGCACAAAAATATGTATTTCTTCTTTATAATGTATATTACTATTCAGTTTGCTTGTTTGCTTTTTTCCCTTAAAAAAATAGCCCCCATATCTAAAAAAAAAAAAAAAAAAAAAAAAAAGGATCCCAAATTCTTCACAGGGATTGAGGTAGTTCACTGAAAACCTCTCGTTTCCCTTTTGGGAGTCTCTGTCTATTTTGTCTTGTATCAGCTTTCTACCTTGGCTTGATAAACTTTCTCACTCCTTCAGCACCCACTGTTGCACTGTTCAGGACCCAGCTAAGAAAACTGCCTCCTTGAGGAGGAAGCAATGTGGTACCAAAACCTTCTCTATAGTGCCACTGACATGCCTTTCATTTTAAAATGATTCTGAGGATTATGCCTCAGTGTTCCTGGAGATGGAAAGAGAGTCAAAATTTAAATGGCTAAAAACATTCTAGTTATGTATAAGCTCTGTACCTTCATTCCCTTTCACCTACCAAGCCTCATCTTTTCCTCCTTACTGACATTTTTACTGGAGGACGAAGTTTGTTGTGTCAGTAGGAAATCTAAACACCTCCTGCCTTGAAGCTTCCAGGAACCCACACAGAACAAAACCCCAGAGCAGGTCCTCGCTTCTTTCTTCCATACGTCCACTTGTCACTGTTCTTCTTTTGTATCAGAAGCACAGAGAAAAATGACAGCCATGGAGGCAGAGTGGTATCAACGGCTGTGGATAAATCAATCCATCACACACACACATACACAGACAAAAAAAAAAAGAAGAAGAAAAAAAAGAAAAAAAAAATTTCTGCCATGAAACTTAATCACTAAAGGTCATGTCGGGGAGTGAGGAACAGATTAAATTAGCATAGTATTAGATATGGAAAATGATTTCTGTCAAAATCATCTTTACCACAATTATAATATGTTAATTACGTATTTCATTAAGGAAGTTGATTATGGTTCACAGATGAAATCATGCAGACGAAGACACCTGGAAGGAAGCACTAGAGCCTGAAGCCTCTTCTCACTCTCTCCCTCTCTCACACACACACACGCACACACACACAATTAGGTACACACACTCTCATGTAGAAAAGCTTTTCCCAGTATACTTCAAAGATTATTAAAGTGCAGCTGCGTCTGGTTAGGACAGAAACTCACAGAAATAAAGGAAAGCATAGCAGGGTACATTCATTTTCCTTCTATCAGTACTTAGAATGAACTGTTCGTTTTAAGACTATAACATCCTCTGCCTCTGGTGACATATTGGTGGCATCTAGTACTGTGGGTAAAGGATTTCAGCACTGACTAATGAGATGGTGGCTGTTCGTTTTTTACAGGGAAGAGATCATTCGGCAAATTTTAGACGAGCTATTTGAAAGAGATATCATCAACCATATGAATGTCATACAGTATCTTGTCCTTAGCAGTGGCTGCAGTGATGTTTATGGTGAGTTTGGGTACTTGGGTATGGTGAAAAAGCTGCATTATGGAGCAACTTATATAACTTCTTAGCCTTCTTATCCAAATGTTTGAATTGTTTGTTATGTTTAGTGAATAGGGCAAGTTCTTCAGGGATTTAAAAACATAGCCTCCTTGTTTTGACTGGAAACAATGTAGTCTCATAATCCCACAGTCACAACTAAGGGGGGCAGGAATTTTCACATGTGTATGCATGTGTGTGTATGTATGTGGTATGCATTTAAGTGCTAGACAGAGAATAGTTGTAGCCTGGGTAAGAACGGACTAATTTGATTCAATTCTGACTAAATGAGCAGCAGAAGTGAAATAAATGGAGTACTGAGTACAAGGAAGGGAGACGATTATATGTATCCCTCCAAAAAAGGGTCCTAGAGATGCCCCTGGGAGTGAAAACGTCTGAGTCTCAGTCAAATATAATTACCTCATTCTCATATTTCCTAGTGAGTGAGAATGCATCAATGCTTGTGTGCCCTTGTGCTGATAGATTTTGCCACACAGAATAATCATTGTTGGAATTAAGCATAATTGTCAAGAAAGACTTGGTCATCATGAGAGAGACTGTCTCATACAACTGTCCTTTTGCTTTCCAACAGTAATTACTTCAGTAATTAATCTCTGTCATTTAACTGTATTACATTTTGAAAAGAGAAAATGGAAGAAAGACTGGTTCCTGACTAATTTACATTACAGTTTAAAATCCTAGAACAGGATGAATCAAATGTCAAATTTAGCCCTTTCACAGATTGCTAAAATAGTCTCATTGCAACATCTAGCATGAGCAGGACTGAAGTTAGGTTGCTGAAGCCATCTCCATGATATCTGCCTTGTCTGAAAGTTTCTACACCAGATCTCTTAGCAGTAGGTAATGGAAGACAACAAACAGAGTAGGAACCTTGGACAGAGAAATGTGAGTCGCTGCCTACTGAAATGTCATTTCTGCCACTAGTCTTCATGGTAGGTGCTACTTACCAGACATGTAGCACCTGTGAATGCCAACATCATGCAAGAGTGGCCATGTTTTCAAAAGCAGTTCCTGACAGTGAATGTTCCCATTGTTTTTGGTGAGCCATGCAATGCTGGTGAAGCAGAAGTGCTGAGCATTCTTAGCATTAGTTACACCAATGCCCCGAACAACTCTGTAGATGAGACTCAAAGTATGCCCCTGATGATTCCATTGGTATATTTGCCCTTAAAATGTTCTGAAATGTTTTCATTCCTTTCCAACATTTGGAAATGTTTTCTTTTACAAAGGTTACATGGTTGACAACAATTCCTTATTTCTTATTTCTAGATAGAAGAATCAACTCAAGGGTTTCACTGTTTCAAAAAAATGACTGCAAAGCTACATACTAGTGAATACCTCAGAAAGGAACAAATCTTGTTTATTTTGGAAATCGATGAGGGTATTATTTTCATGATCAAACATTTTTATTTTGGAAACTGGCAAACTGGTTTGTTTGTTTCTGATTGATCATTTTCTCTGTCGCTGGTCTTCATAAGAGTACGCCTCAAACGAGACTTGCAGGATTTGACCTTCTACCAGCTCAGAATGATATGTAAGCCATGTAAGGTACTGCAGTGGCTATATTAGACTCAAATATTCGGTATTGCTCTCAAAGCCAAACATGCTTGTGAAGGAAC